>NC_137651.1:8487900-9812900 GCF_963422515.1 Blennius ocellaris | reverse complement strand
TTGCTGGATGCCTCAGCAGCTTCTTCAAATTGTCCGGAAGCATTGGCCTCTTTCACCTAAAAAATAAATAAATAAATAAAAAATAAATAAACTTGCAGTTGTGTACTTGTGCCACACTCCTCCGCCCCCCCCCCCCCTCTCTCTCTGCAATATATCTTTGATTGCGCCTGCAGAAAGTTTAATAAAAAAAAAAAACTACAACCCCCAAATAAATCATTTTTTTTTTTTTACAAGGCTTCAGGAATGGTACATACCTTATATGAGTAGAACAGAGCAACCAGTCCGAAAGGTATACAGCAACAGCAAGTGGTGAAGATTGACCATCCATTGTAGGTTGGGGCAGCAGCACGGTACTGGCCTCTTTCCATAGTTGAAGTGGATTTGAGTTTGGTGTTGTTTGCCACTGTGTAGATTCAACCGCCAGTGGTGGCAGTGCACATCACACACCTTTATATTTTCTGTGGGTGTGGTTTCAGGTGTTGTACTTGTCTAACAGGGAAATGACTTTGCCACAGTACTTTGTTTCACATTCTTAACACAGAAATCACTGTAATCAAATTAAACACTTTGAAAAATGTTATTCAATAGAAGTAATTTTCTAACTCAAATTCAAGTTAGTATCATCGTTCTATCTTATTTCAGTTCAATTGAATTAACTTTAATTGAAGTCACTTAATTATTTGTAATTCTATCCAATTAGGTTCATAAGGCAATATAGGCAAATGATAAGGGTGTCATGGCCAGGGAGCACCACAAGCTTGTCATTATATTTATATTTATATTCAAACTACTTATTACTATTAACTCTTAAAAAATAGAAAAGATCACATTGATTTAACATTACACCAAATAAATAAAGGGTGTGTGTGAGAGTATATATACTGTATATGTGTGTATGAGTATATATACAGTATATATAAAGATATACTGTGTGTGTGTATGTATGTGTGTGTGTTTCTGTAAAAAAAAAGTATGTGTATAGGTATTGTGTGCAAATTGTGTGGTTATTTAAATTGCCTGAAGTTGATTGTCTAAGTATACATATTTATTTGTAATTTATTTAGCATACAAATTAGGTGTGACATGTTATCTTAAAAATCATTGATAATAGTAAAAACAATGCTGAACTATTTCTTTTGTAAGTGTGTGTAAATTGCTGAAGGATGGGGATCACGGGGTGCCCAGATCTGGCCTACAGTGCCACATTTGCGCCAAACTCTATGTTCAATTTATGTTATGTAGAAACATGCACACAGCAGGCTGCAGGACTGTTACAGACAATTTCATATTACTGTCATTGTTCTTTGTAACTTCATATTTCCAGTAGTTAGGTAGGTGGAAGGGAGTAGGATGATATGGTTGTGGTTTTGAGCACAAACAAAATCAGGTCAAGAAAAGGCCTGAAGACAGACAGCATCAACAAAGTGAATACCAGTGCACTTTTAATACCGGTATATGTCTTGTTTGTTGTTATCTCCCGCTGGCACTAAAACTCCAAATATTTTAGATTTCATAAACATGAAGTCATAATAAAAGCAATAATACAGGCCCTCAAGATAATATCTTTTTTTCTGTAAGATCAGATGTTTTTCTTTTTAACCAGATGACATAATTATACAATTAGAATTTTGAAAATTCTTGAAAGTTTTTCACTGTTGTATGATCTGGTTGCATAAATAGCTGGAAAAAACAAACTAAGAAACATGCACACACGCACGCACGCATATTTGCTGTTTAATGTGCTGTAAATAATCAGCTTCTTTTTACAGGCACTTGCAGTTTCATTGTTCAGGATTCACTTCCCTTTTAGAGAAAATTCCATTGCACAGAGGAAAAGGGAAATCATAAAAATCAAGTCAATAAAATCAACTGTCAAAAAACTTTGACTTAACTTTGACCTGAATTGCAAACAAAAATGACAGTTAAAACCACAGACATCCCGTTTCACTCGACCTACAATTTTTTCGTGCGTCTGTGTCTTATACATAAACAGTGGGGTGATCGCTCTTTTGCTGTTGCTGCTCCCAGACTGTGGAACAAACTGCCCCCCGACATTCGCACCCCTACTGATCTCGGTATTTTTAAATCAAAGCTGAAAACCCATTTTTTTAGGTTGGATTTTAACTCTATCTCGGGCAGTGTATTTATTCTATATGCTCTGTTTTTATGAATTTCTGGAAGGCTTCCACCAACCTGCAGCACTGTCGCACCTCCCACAGTCAGTGTTTTATTTATTGGTTTTATGTATTATTCTTGTATTTATTTCTTAATGTATTGCTTTTATAGCTTTGTTGTAAAGCATTTTGGGTACCACCGGGTTATTGTAAAGGGCTATACAAATAAAACTTGATTGATTGCTTGATTGATTTTGACTGTCACCAATCTTGACGTGTCATATCCAGGGTTGGGAAGGTTACTTAAAAAATGTAACCCGTTACAAATACAAGTTATCTGTCAAAAAATGGAGTGACATCTTACGTGTTCAAACCACCGACCACAGACCCGAGGTGAGGGGAAAGTTCAGTTGCTTATGAGCAGCCATCACATGTTTTATTGTAAAGTTTTTCTCTCACTATATTTCTCTTTTGTACTTAAAGGTATAGTAGAGGATTTTCTTCTTCCGGGTGGATCATCAAAATAACTGGTCCTCCCAATTGTCAATCATTCTGGTGATATATGACGTAAGCCCGTCGTACGTGCTCGTCCCTGCGCGCAGCTCACTCCACACGGCTCTCATTATGCCGGTGGCCGACCCGACGCATTATTCTCGGACATTTTTACACAGTTTCACCCCCTCTGGTGCAAATCTTCTTGTAAAGTGAGCTTATGTGAGCGATGCCGACTTATGACTTGTAAACAGAGCGTGCACGAGGAGAACTGGGCTCGTGCATGTCTCTCGCACGCGTTTTAGTAGGCGTTCCGTCTCGGGAGCAGGTAGAGCGTTGCGCATGCGCATTTTTTTCAAACGGTGGAGAGGGCGGTTCTTTCCTAAAATTCCTGAAAATCCTCCTGTATACCTTTAAGTGCATGTGAAATTTGTATTTACCTCACATCTTCTGTAATAATAGACTGTGTTTTGCCAAAATAAAACACCATTTTACTTTGTATACAATGTGTCTGATAAAAACATCAAATTTTGGTCCATTAAAAAAAATATATTTCCAACTGTTACAAGAGCAACAGTTATCTAAGGTCAGTCAAAGGTTGACCTGGACTCAGAAAAAAACAAAAAAGTTTCCTCATTTTGACACGAATGAAGACATCAAGAAATGGCAGGCATATATAATTTGAAATGTTATCTAAAATTCACACCTTGAAGAGATATGTTTTTTTTCCGGCTCACCTCTAACTTTAAAAGGGGTTTTCTCTGGTTTAACATCTATCAGGGGTGAAATAATTCAAACTGACACTAAATCCCAATAACATGAAGTTAATCTATCCTGTCATGCAAAAAGCTAATCTGAGTTTCAGGAAGTCTAATCCAAAGGTTCCTTCATAACCTTAATGTGATGAGTACTTGATGTAAATGCAAGGTTTGCTGCAACTGCTATTTTACGTTTCACCCTTTCAATTTAGTTTTTTTCAACATTATACATTTTCACCAGATGTTCACCTTTATTTTAAATGTGAAACCAGTTCTTGTTTTTCAGAATGAAATGCAAAATATGATCCTCTGAATTGAAATTTAATGTAAACTAGTGATGCTCTCATAGAAACAAGGCATAGAAAGTGAAAGCCATGCTGTCATAGGAAGTAAAACATTTACTAACAGTAACTTCACTTGAGTACAAGAAAAGCCATAGAAGACTAGCTACAATCAATAATCAGTTATTTGCAATACCTCTCAAACATACTTAATTGATTATACTAAGAACTGTTTGTATTTTTGTTATAGCTTGTACTATATAAATGAGTATGAGTTAAATGACCTTAAATGACCTGTACCTTTGGTCGTGAGAGTAGTTATATGTGTTATATATATATATATATATATTCTGTTTGCAGTACTTGTATGAAAAGTGTTTGACATGAGTGTCTAACTCAGCAAAGAACACATTTTAACTTGCAATGTGGTTTCAAAGTGGGGTTCATCATCTGAGATAACCTCAGTGGAAAGACTGGAGCCCTGAACAGATTTATCGTGCAAAGGCAGATAAAGTGGAGCACATTTATCAATGGCAGCACTGTGCTGTCAGTATCTGTTGTTCCCTAAGACATGACACTGTGGCATCCACAGCAGCTGGAGTCTGACCATACAAAAGCCCTTGTCTGTTAACTGCCTCAAAAATAGCCTGCACATCATAGACTCTGTCCCAGTCTGAAGCATACATACTGTGGGTGTTCCAACATTTTTTGGGAGAATTCCTCTGACATGCAGAGTGTAAACTGAACTGAATTCTATCTACAAGGCTTGTTAAAGGAGCAAATGTGAACTTCTGATCTGCGTGTTGCACATTCATCACACACTCTCTGTGCCTTTGATTAGCAGTGACCTCGTCCTGAGTAGTAAGGCCACCATTTTTGAAAACTCTCAAGCTTATCATGTTAAGCCTTTAAAAGCCTGTCACTATGGAATGTGTGACATGTACAGTATTGTTTACACCAATCTGTTAGCAGGCGTTCACTTGATGATGGCATTAATAGCTGCAGTATAAATGCAACCAGATCAAACTGAAGGGTGTTTGCTCAGTACAATGTGTCTTTGTGCTAAAGGAAGACAAAGACTTTCACTGTCTGTGCTCGTTGGTTACCACCAGTTTGCAGCTAGGAAGTCAATGACCATGGCCCTTTTGAAAACACTTCATAAACACAGTTTGGGAGGGGATGAGGTCAATGCTCGCATTCCTTTGCAGGACAGTGGTTCAAGTTGTACTGGTCTGGTGGAAAGAAAAATGAATGTTATTTTGGATTTATATTTTTATGAAAAAAAATTACATTTTAAATTGAACACAACTAAATTAACCATCCCAATAAACCTATATCCACAGAGGAACACTTAAACACTTCTAATTTGGGGTATAACCGAGTGAGAGAGAGAGCGAGAGGGGGGGGGGGGGGGGGGTGTTGGCACAGAAATAGTCAAGGAAAGTATTTGGCATTCCTACATCTCCTCATAGAAACCTTTTGAATGGGTGACATTTGGGTCGAAAACCAACACATTGTCAGTTTAGTACAGTGGTGAGAATGGGAGAGGATGTCAGTCTGCAGCTCAACAATAAAACCTTGAAGAAGATTAGGAAAGGCAATCCGCTTCTTAATCTGGATTTGTCCTGTCAAAATATATAAAAGGTGCTGAGCTTATTGACATTTTCAATGTATGGCCTAGTGATGGTTACATATTGAATATAGATCATATTCAACAGCTGGTTGAAAATTTATCAATATTATAAATGGAAAAAACATGGTGTCCGTTTTCAAAATAAATGTGTAAAACTCTCTTTTAAACCTTTCATGGTACTTGGCACTATGCTTGTCATGATTTTTCTTCTTATTTTGCTTCATTACAGACACAATTCAAATAAATAATGCAATTATAAGAAGCACTGTGCCTGTATTTGTCATTAAATCAAATAAAAAGTGATTAATCAATATGTCAATGTCATGACTGTAATATCCACCTCATTTGATGAGACCTAGTAGTATAGTGTGTGTGTGTGTGTGTGTGTGTGTGTGTGTGTGTGTGTGTGTGTGCGTGCTGGTGTTTTAAAATATCTAAGTTATCTTACTTTGTCTTTGGTTTTTGATTAAATTTTTTTAGAATCATTAAAATTAAATAATTGAATACTATACACTAAATCGTGTATTGTTAATATCGATCTTCAAAATGTCTCACTCTCAAATAATGTCAAGTATTTACACAATGTGTGTTTCCGGGAGACAAAACAATGCATCGCGCGCTCAAGGAAGCAACCGACAATCTGTGGTGTTTGTTAGTGGCTTAAAGGAATGATTCTCTTTCTGGCTCTTGAAAGGATAAGCTATTTTTCAAAAATCACACATTTTGGAAGATCTGGACTATTTTCTACGACTTCCTGGAGATACAAAATTAGATTTAGACTGATGAACAGCTTTGATTGTTAGTAAGGCTGCTGTTGTTATTGTTGGATTTGTTTTGTCTCTTTTTTTTCCTCTTCTTTTTGGACTTTTGTAATGTGTGTGTTATTTTGCTGTACATTGTTCTCGCTTTCATATAGAAGACAATAAAGAAATGGGAAAAATAGCAACTTTAAAATTGAATGAATCACAAATGATTCACACTTTGTACAGACAGACATACTTAAAGAATATTTCTTAGATTAATTCCATAATGGGGTGGTGGTAGTGGTTTGTTGTTTGATTCTAGCTTTCATAAATTTTAAAGTGTCTCAACCTATGAGACAGGTTCACACGTTTAGACTGATTGTGTTTTCTTTTTTGCTAAACAGGAACCATACTAATTACAACAAATAACAATTGTTCATGTCATGAGAAATACCTGAAGAAACAATTCATTTTTTGTGGTGCATGTGCGTTGGATGTGTATTTTTAACCACTAGGAGGCAGTGTAGGTCTAAAGTTTGAGACAAAAGGCGGCATAAACTGTCTCTCATGTCAAGCTGGCCACTCTGAAACAGGTTCACTGAAGTGTGGAGGACATTTTCTCTGGCCACTCAGAGCTTAGAGCTTAGAGCCAGCTGTGGATGCAAATGGGAATCAAACAGGGAAAAGGAGATAATTCAGCATCTAATAATCAAAATATGAAATCGATGCCTTATTTCCAGAATTATTCTAATAATTCAAACACGCACGTTGTATTTTTACTTGGGCTGAGAAGAAATAATACATTTGTTCGGTGATACCATTAAGTGCTTTTGCGAAGGTGAGAAGAAAACGTATCTCAGAACATTTCAGTGACGGGGTCAATATTAATTCACAATCATGACCTATATAATTACTGTGGTAATGTCTGCAACCAACAACATTCATGGAAATACTCTTTCGATTCATGAATCGTCGTCACAAATGTATATTCTGATAATTTATTAATTTAGTTTGAGTGCCTGCCTCTTGAAGATGCAAACCGCACAGATTATTATCCTGGGCTGCCATTTAATTTTTTTCTGCCATTTTTTAAAAGCATAAGGGGTTGGTAACATTGACACAAAAAGCACATTAACGCGTACAGAACATTCGGGAAATAGGTTGCTATGACTTTTGTTAACAATTCGCCTAATTGTTTCTGAATAAATTGTAAAAAAAAACAAACTGCGCACAATTTCCTATACAGAGTGGATAGGAGAGGCACCTCATGGGGGAAGATGACAGTCGATAAAAGGAGATTTGCGTTGAAGAGGCAGGCACACAACGTGTCCCTCTCGTGTCACAGTTTACGAGAGGCCCTGAAGGCAACGTATCCATGGTAACGACACGCTGAAACTTCAGAGCGGACGTTCAGGCAGAAGCCACAAAGCTTCAGCGCTAATAAAAGTTGGCTTTTCAAAAGCACAAAAAAACGGAATGGAGAAACTTGAAGACATCGACAGCTTTTTGAAGAATGTTGACAAAATAAGTAAGTAATCCCCCCTCCCCCTTCTTCTCCTCCTCCTCTTGTTCCTCTCTGTGCAACCAGATAACACCGAGTATGAGTTTTGAGTGAGGATCATCAGTCGAGTTAAAGCAACCTGTTAACACTTGACCTGTAAAACGTTATATTCTGTAAAAAAAAAAAAAAAAAAAAAAGAAGTATTTTTATTTTTATTTTATTTTTTTATTTTATTTTATGCAATCCTAGATCATTCTGAGTATTCTGAGGTTGAAGTGAAGAATTGCAAATACTCACATTACTGTAATCCCATGCTGAACTCAAGGCATTCATAGTATTATCATTTATATCTCAGGATCAAACTCAGTATAAAACACAGTTTTGTATCTTTCACAAGATCATGTGTCAAAAAGCATGACAAAAATCATACATACTCAAGAATTCATAGCTTAAGAAATGTCTAAATTAGAAAAACTTCTCACTGGATTTCTCTAGATCATGGTTAACATGCTGCCCAGTATATTATATTATTTAAACAAAGCTACCTGTAATGTGACTCAAAAACATTTTGGGATCTGTTCAAATAGTTGCAATACTTTTTTAGAGAACATTATTTTTTGCCATCTACTTTTTTCATGGTTAACACATAATATTATTAAATGCATCAACGAAACAGCAGTTCCTATCTATAAATGCAGTCTGTCTGACCATTGTTGTAGTCACTAGTGAGGTCAGACATGCATGGATTAATGTGTTTGTCCAATAATGTAAGGCGGGAAATAAAGGAGCTGTACTGAGTTCAGAAAGTAGTGGGGCTTTACATAAAGCTCATAAAACTCCATAGCCCCGAGAATGAGTTAATGGAACGACGTTGTAATGTATAAGCAGTGTTGTAAATAAGACATTTCCAAATAATGCGCAACCCACGAATTTTGGTAGAAAAGCCTTACGGTTAATCACCATGATTGGTTTTATGAAGCAGTTTCAATTGCTGAGATATAAAGTGGGCTTTTACTCATTTCTGTTGCTGCAGATGTAGGGCTATATCTCCGTCTCTGGTCTACTCACAGAACTATTAACTTCAGCGATTGCCAAAGCGGAGAAAAATGCCCTGATAATATTTTACCAAGATCATGAGAAGTGGAGCACCCTCATTAATCGTGAACTAATTCACCGTCACTGACAGTAATGTGAAAGATGGCTGACTGCAAGTGACAAATAAGATCAAGCTATATTTAGCAGTACCTGTGATGTATTAGACGCCTCAAATAAACATTGGCTTACCTTTGTAAGACCCACCTCCATGTTTATGGGCCATCCAAGATGTAGTTACTTAAATCAGGTTATAGTGCATAACTTTAGCTGATATGAATAAATGTGTCACTCATTGCATTGACCAGAACAGAAGCTATATGCTTTAGGTTTCAGTACCAGGTGAAAGTGAAGCTACCATTGCTAATACACTAATGATAATCTATGCCACAGCTTCAAAACAAAACCACCAAAAATAAGGTTTCTTTATAACAATATTTATGCAAAAATAATGCAATCATTGTCTTCTTTGACGATTTCACGCAGTAGGCATAATTAACTATGATGCTGTATAATTGCAGTTTGCATTCATTTACTATGTGATCAACCAACAATAACACCACAAGTGAGCATTAAAACAAAGGTTTTGGCATCGGGCCTCATTTATATGAGAAAGATCTCCTGGAAATTGTATCACTTCTGTGATAATTTGCTCATTTTCCCCAATGGAGCTATTGGAAGAAGTGCTGAGCCGTCAAAAGCACAAAATGAAACGTGATTCAAGGGGTTAGACCAGTTAGTTGTCAAACATACTGGAGCGTTACAACAAATATGTCTGAATTTGGCAACATTTAAGAGATGATCGGTTATAATGACAAAGTTTGAAGGACAACACAGAAAATTACACTTGGGATGATAAAAGCTTATCACTCCCAATCAGTCATGTTCAGCATTGATCAATTAATGTGATTTTCTTAAAATACTTTCTTAATTTATGATCACTAACTGGATGGAGAAGTGGCTGATTTGATCCACAGGTTTAACACAGTTCTCTTTTCCCAAGAGATTATTCTGGTGAAAATATATAACATCCATTAATTGGCGTGACCACTCCAGACAAACTCAATCACAACTTCTTTTTTTTTTTCCTCAGGTCAACTCGTGACAGATCTCCGATCTTGTGATACTGACATGCAGCTAAAAGCATTGGCGGAGGCTGATGGCTACATCGCTGCCTTGGATGAATCCTGCAGAACAAAAGTCAACAAAACCACAATCAACACAAACCCACCGCGTCAATCCTCCTCGGTAAAGACATGTACACAGAGAAAACATCACCTAGCTGCACTTCTGCTCTTTGTCTTCTCACTCAGTCTGTTGCTCCTGTGAGGGGTCCCCGCCCCTCGAGCACATATGCACCACCAACCACATCTTGTTCCTCTTACCACAGCCGGGTAACGCATGAGGTAGTGGCTTATGGGAAGGAACGACCTTGTAAACACTATTAAAAAATTGTTTTTCTTATGTTTTCCAGAACCCGCAGAATGAAAGTCCAGGTGAGCAACAATATAATAAATCTTTTGGTGATTATTCATTCCATAAGCAGTTTTACATTGGACATTATTGGGATCCTTTTTTTTTAATAAACAATATTTATTTTATTACCTTTTCCAAAGACATTTTTGTTGCTATGTGCTGCTGTGAATTAAAGGATACAAATGACTTCACCGGAGCAATATTTTCTGTTGGTTCATTTGCCTCAAGGCCTCTTTAAGTGGGGAGATTTGTAAGTCTTGACTATTTACTCCACTAACGCTCGACATTTCAAAAATACATGTGCTTAAACATGACTAATAAATGGAAGTCAGCTTTTTGTCAATTATAGGTGAGAAAGATTATAAAAAATATGGCTTCTTTTTCAGCACAACATTATTACTCAACAGATGAAGGCAAACGTTGCAGAGCTTAGAGCACAAAGCCCCCTGCTATAACCCCCCCCCGCTTTCTGACTATTGAACCTGAAATGACACAGGCTGTCCCTCATCAACCTAAACAGGTAGATAACCAAATGATTCATATCAAGGCTGCGCAGTGCATTACGCACTACAGGACCACCTCATTGGAATAATCCCCTGCCTTGTGAACAAGGATGTGTGCAGTAGAGTGGTGATCCTTGGATAGGTGGGTATATTCTTGATTTTTGCCTTCTTTAAACGCCACCCAGAAATGTGTCCTGTCTTTTTTTTTAAAGAAATGGTGGCATAGATGTTGACTCTATTCAGTGAAAATCCATTCATAGCATTTGCTAATTGTCCCATAATTTCGGTATTATTTGTTGATTAGCAATATTGGTCTCATAATGACCCAGCCCACTCTGCCTCTGGTGAGCCCGTCAGTCCTACTGCTGCCCAGTAAACATAGACATTAACCAATGAAATCAGTGAATGCAGGGGATACGAGACCATGAGAGGCAGAGTAGGATGGTTCACGGCTTCATTACCCCGGAGAAATTTTCTTTTTGAAACATTGGTGGACATACACCGTACACCCACGTATATCCTGGACTACACCACTGGATGTGTGTGATTTTACAGTATTGTGTTGAAGTAAGAGAGAAGGCTTGTCATTGTGAGATGTGTTGTTCCTCATGATCACATTTGGCTTTTTCAAGTGGAATAACATTTTTGCTTTTGGGAAAATCACAATTAAAACAAAAAAAAAAGTAATGATGTGCTTCACAACACTTATAATCACATTCCATATCAATCTGCCAGTTTGGAAAGGTTATTACTCAGATTAGAATGCATCCTACAGTTATTGAAGTGCCCCAAACATGAATAAAATTGAAGGGAGATGGCATGCAAGAAGGACATACATTACGCAAGGCATCGATTCCAGGCTGAAGAGTTTCTGTGTGCAGTTTGCATGTTCTCTCTTTACCTGCACAGTTGATTTCTAGATACCCAGGTATCATTTACAATCCAGCTTAAATGGTAAATGTCCCACGCATGCTCCAGGCATGCTTTTTGATAGTGCGAGAACAGAGTCCAAAGGAAAAAAAATAATGCACATGTTCACGCAGAGAATGTGCAAATACACACAAATACTCTCCCAACTCAACCCTGGATTCAGACTTTAACCACAACCCCACTGTTCAGCCCACAGTAATGTTTGTCCTGTGCAAACATTGCAGCTTTCCAATATTTTCAGATTCTGTTTGGATCCCTGCAGTCTCCAGTGGTGGCATTCAAAATATTCAACAACTTCACAAACTGTCTCGTGTGAGTGTTTGTAAGTGCACCTCACAGTTTTCGATAAGATCGACTGTATTTGAAACGTGTGCGTTTATAGGTTCAGCCTTTTTTTTTTTTACTCCCTCTACATGGTCCACAACCCACACTGCCATGTGAATCACTTCCTAATATTAAATATTTTCACACCTCCCTCCTACCCTTTTCATAATCAGAAAATGAAGTGCTTTTTTTGTGTCTAATCAGAGAATTTCATGAAGATTATCGAGCAAGATGCTGAGAACAGGAGGGTTAGAAGAACTGCTAAAACAAAAAAGGCAACAGGTATGTGATGCCCTTGGAGGTTATCAATGTTGCCATGTTTTATTGCTGTACTCTGTTGTGCTTGCAGTCTGTTTTATTTCTTTAAACGCTGGAATGTTTACAGCATTAAAAGAGAAGGGAAACGAAGCTTATGCTCGAGAAGACTATGACACTGCTGTGAAGTATTACAGTGACGGCCTTGCTGAACTAAAGGATATGCAGCCGTTGTACACCAACAGAGCACAGGTAAATATCTTATGTAATCTTAAGTTGTTTTTTTTTTACAATGTATTTCTTTTTTTACAATGAACGACAAGAACAGCAGACTCTCCTCCACTCTAAGATATAATAAGAAATAATTAATTGTCCAAGACATCGCAGCTATTTTGGTCTTATCAATAAATCACAATAGGCTCAGACCTCTGTTAAATCAACCTCTATGGATTTTTTGTATAATGATGGTCATTTGCTGTTAACTTAATTTCAAAGTCATTACAAACAGCTGCTCCATGGTAAATTACTTATTAAACAATGCCTGAGTACTAATCAAATTTCTTACATTTTCAAACCAGATGGTTTTTTTTTGTTTTGTTTTAAGTATTCAATGCTCATTTACCATCTATTTGAATCTAATTAGGCCTACATCAAACTTGGAAAGTACAAGGAGGCCATCAGTGACTGTGAATGGGCCCTGAAGGTAAGCATTAACTGGGAAATGAAATCAATCAATTTTTACCTTGAATGTCCCTTTAAGACACAATACTAAATAATAATAATAGAAGATAAGCAATTTAGGGATGCTCAAATGGGAATATGCTTGATACAATGAATGTAATCTTCAACTTTTGTGAATTTATTTGATCTATACGTTTTTGTACTTTTGATGTTGTAAATGTTCTGCAAATCATATTACTCGAAATGATCATGTTCTTGGAACACATTTTGATCCTTTCTATCTATCTGGTCTGTTAAATTGGACTTTTTCTTTGCATGTGTTCGTATTATCAATGCACAATCAAGTCAACATTATGTAGATGTGTAACTGATGAAGCACTTTAAGTAATAGTCTCCCAAGATCATTTTCTCTCCATCAGTGTAATGAGAGGTGCGTAAAGGCTTATATACACATGGGCAAAGCATATCTGGGACTGAAGAAATATAACGAGGTGAGGATGATTACAGCTCATTACATCAAATCACACCTGGTTTTTTTTTTTACATGTTGCTTTGCAGACACCTACACTTGCCAATTCAGACAACCATAGCGCTGATGTAGATACGTCATGATGGATGAGAATGTAAGAAAGGAAAAGAAACGAGAGAAAATCTGAAAATATGTTTTCAGATTTTTGATGTTTCACATCAATTATAGTACTAGAAATTCTCACTAAAATGTGTTCAGATATTTCACACTATTCAAGGACCTTCTAGCATTCTAAACATTATTAAGATATCTTTTAGTAGGGATTTGAAGGCACTGAGATTATTATAGTTACGATGAGATTTGTTAAGTGAGTCCCCTTATGTTGGGGCAAGAGTTGAGAAAAGCTTTGATGAGTGTTTAAGCTGCTGAGAAGTAGAGGATTCAGCAGGGATGGGAAATGTCTTGAAGTGAAAGAAAGTTGCATTAGTTACTTTGTTGATATATTAAAAGTAAGATTAACAAAGATTACTCCTAAAATGTTAATGGGGGGAGACAGAATTAGCTCCATATCACTGTCACTATTCTAAACCTGAGAGACTTGAGGCAAATAATGACTAAGTTTGATCAATCAGTTTCGTCCGAGGAATTTAGTTGATGTTCATTGTTTGATTTGTACAAATGTACAAATGATGTGGGTCGAGGCGAGGAGTGTGATGTGGGTCGAGGTGAACATGGTAAACATAGCTGTGGAAATTAGGGTTGTGCAACAAATGATGTCACCAAGACGGTGGAGGAATAAAGGAGGGGCGGGGGGGTTCTGATGAACTGTTTTATGTTGATGAAGTCATTTTTGAATGAGCTGAGGGCAGCGTCATTGATGTTGATGGAAGATTGCAACTGGAGAGACAGAGGGAATGGTTGATGTCAAAATCTCGGGGTCAAGGAGGGTGAGGATGTAAAGCAATCAAAGTCGATGCAAAGTTTATTTGCTTAGTTTTTTTTAAGAACACTGAAAAGACTTGCTAAGGACTGTAATGTTCTGCATTGGCTAAAGTCACATTATTTTCAAGGATTTACATGAGAGGCTTTATGAAAACCCATTCTAAACTTAATTATCTTCTTTTTCAGGCAAGACACTGCCTTGAAAAGATACAGGAAATTGAGCCAAACAAGGAGAAGATGGTAAAAGGTAGAAGCTCTATACTGGATCCAAGCCATTTTCTATTTTTGTTTAGATAAAAAAATATCAGCATTTGATGTTTTGGTGCACACATTTGCATTTTTCCAACAGAAGACAGATTATTAAACATTTCAATACATTATAAATTACATATTTGTGATACAGGCAGTTTCATGCATTATGAGCTATAAATTGAAGTTTAAATGAAGCTTGTTGGAAGTTCAAAAGGGGCTCGTTGTTCATTTAATTCCAATAATGTGTTCTTACTGACTCTCACCCAGTTAATTACAAGACTTCCCTAAAGCTTGCTATTTGCAGTCATGAAGTGAAGTCTACTGTTGCTCAGCCAAAAAACAACTTTGCTGGCTTTCATGCGTATCGACTATAACTGTTCAGTAATGCAAGCTTTTGTTTACAAACATATTTGAAATATACTTAAATAGCTTAGCACCCTCAATAGTGGAATGTGGAAACAATGTTTATTCGAGCTTATCCTTGCTTTACTGTGTGACATTTATAGAGAATATTTATATGGGCTGTGTGGGATAACTTTTAATTTCTTATACATGCTAACTTTCTGTATGGGTAGGGGCGATGGCTGAAAAGACAGTTGTTGCCCTGGAAAAACTTGCTCACCCTGCATCTATTATCTTCTGTCTTCTATTGGTTTTCTTTACAGAATACCTGACCCAGGTAGATGTAGAAGAGGAAAGAGAGGGTCGTGAAAGAAATGCAAAACAGGAGTTTGACAAGGGAAGCAGGAAGGCCACAACAGTGGTCCAGCTTCTGGAGAAACTGTCGAAACCTGGCCAGTTAACCCTCTACTACTGTGGAGGATTGGAGATTCTGTCAGAAGCGCTTTCTGACTGTAAGTGTTTTTTCAGCTCGAGCTTTACACAATCGCGCTTCCTCTTTAATCTATTTTGCTTAGTGTTTCTTCAATAATCTGCTTCACTGGTGCACCATTTTGCCAGCTCTATAGCTAAAATGGAAAAATATCAGCTTGAAGGCCCAGCTGGTTAAAAAGAGTCAAAGGGGAAATAATTACGACAGAACTTAAGTACTCACAGTAAATATCATAGGGCATGGCAGGTGAAGCAAGGCTGCAAAAACGAATTGCTTCATGTTGTCTTCTGTGGCTTGGAAAGAGAGCGGAGACCTAACATCGTCCATCACTGATTTCTCTTCATGCTCCATTTGCCTGTCACAGTGAGCAAATGTCCGATATGGGCCATAAAGCTACTGCAGAGCATTGGAGTAGCATGTATACCATAACATCGTAAAATGCACAGAAAGACAGACATGTAGATTTTTGGGAGGAGGTTTTCTACAATCACATCTATTCCATCTTCAGATTGTTCGTTTGACCGGTTAGTGTGAGTTCATTAGTTTTCTGATTCTGACAACATTGGTTAGAAGAATTAAACATTCCCTCGCTGTATAAATGATGATGTTATCTGGTTGGTGAACTGCTGAGTTGGGTTTTCTAAGCCAGCAATGTCAGCTGTTTCAGTCAAGTGATGTCAAGTCAACAGTCAAGTGATGTTACATTAGAAGATGAGGATTGAGACCTGATGCGAGGACCGGGTTGTGCGTGCAATATTGGCGTTATTCGCATTAATAGATAGCAGTCAATTGGGTTGACAGAAAACCCTCTCTAAGCTTCTGAAGCTGCCTTCTGTTTAATGAAACATGAATAGCAGTAGGTATGAATCCAGTAATCTCAGTGGCATTGCTGTACTCAACCCTCTCTGAGTTATGCAGGGTTTTTCACTTGTGGTGTGGTCCCTTGGTGTGGACTGAATAGAGGAAAGATTAGAGAAAAATTCAAACTCTTTTGGTTTCCTTTGTGTGCACACTGGAAATTTTGACATTGGACAAAAAGATGTAAAGCATACACGTACTGGATGACTGCTGTGAAGACTGCAACCGGTGATTATTTAAGTTTCTGTTGCAATGCTCTGTGACTGGCTTGATACAACATAATGAATATTGTAATATTCTCCAACACTTATTAAATGTTTGAAGGCATCAAAACAATTAATTATGATACATTTAGGAATCCCGCCACGTCATGCTTTCTGTCTCTTTAGAGTTCTTTGATCCATGCACCCTTCACAGTTTCTTCTGACTTTAGACACACAATAAAAAAATAAATCTATCTGCAAAGAGACCGTAGCCAAGTTTTCAAACAGAATCGGCCTGTTTGTTTGGTGCGCACCAGGGTGTTGATGAAAGGCTTCACCCTTTCACAGATGGCTGCATCAAGATTCAAGTGTAAACACCTTGAGAAGCAGTATCTTTTGTGTTCTGGTACATGGCTCTAGTGTAGACAATAGTTTGTATCATGTCAGGTCTATCAGCACTTGTTTTTCAGAGCAAGAGTGAGACTTGTTCTTTAGGGACGCCGAGGATGTTATTGTATACTCGGGACAGCACATTGTATTATCATTTACAAATTTGTTTATCTCCTCTGGCTTTAATCTGCAAGCCTATGTGATACTGTTCCTAAAGGTCCCATATGATGCTAAATTCACTTTATAATGACTTTCTAGCAATAATATGTGTCTCCACAGCCTCCGCATGATGCCCTAAAAGTGAAGAAAGTATGTCACATCCTGCACTTGCTTGCTCCACTTTTTAGCAAACGTGTGCTCACAGGCGAATCAGAGACTTTCCCTTCATGAAGCAAACTGTGGAAGTAACCATTCTCTGGCAGTGGATACTTCCTTTGACCCTCCTCGAGACAGATGAGCTCTGCCCTCTAGATTCACAAGCGTGTGCCATTTTTTCTCCTTGCAAATGCTACCAGAAAACAGACAAGGAGAAGGAATGGCTCATTAGATTTAAAGGGACAGAAACACAAACAGCCTGTTGTCTGTAGAGGTCCCGAGAGGGGCTTTTAGATCAGCGGAGTTCAGGACCAAAGCTGGGTTTGGGGGCAATACACTTTAAACACAATGTTGTTGGGCCTCTGCTACCGATGTGAAATAGATGAAAACTGTGTACTATGGGACCTTTAAAATGAGGAGTGGTTATGCGAATAGATGGGAAATTGCTATGTGAAGGCATTTACAAGATCTGCAATCAATGACACATATTGTTGTCGTAAGGGCTCATAGTACAATGCATCCACACATGAATGGCTCTCACTGTTGTTGACAATATCATAAGCTAAGGTTTTATTGATAGCATTCGAGTTTTAGTATTCCTTTAGGCTTAATCACTAGTTGTTCTTTTATTATTGTCAACCTCAAAATATTCATTAACAGATTAAATGTTTGTTAATAGACAGCTTATGTTTAATAAATACATACAATTTGAGGGGACATGTTCTGACAATCAATATAACCAGAAGATATCTGACTTTGCTTATAAGAGCAAGTAGCACATTTGGAATTGACTATCAGAGTTGCAGCGTCTGTTTTCCTTCGGATAAAATGAACAACTGAGATTATTTACTTATGTCGTTGACTGAATGGTGTATTCTTTTGGCACAAGCCATTTCACACAATATCCCCACAGCGTATATTGTTAACATTACATTGAAAAGTAATTGAAATTTGATTGCTAAGACCTCCTGCTGTCTTAAAAGGGATCACAGTAAACAGACAGCATTTCATCTCAACAAAGCTTATCAACCTTCTCAACTAGCAACTGATATTTCCTGAATGTGTTTGACCCAACAAATGACTTTGAAACCCACAACTCTCTTTAGTCACCACAAAAGGGCAGATATTGCTTCTTTTATTACAACAGCACGACAATAGCAGTATAATTAATTGGGTCAATGGTCCCTCAGCAAAGTTCAGCAGACAGAATTTGTCAGTTGTAATGTCATTGCAATGTGACTTCAGGCTGATTAAAGTGATGCAGCTTGAATTCACCATTGAGTAAACCATGATGCTAGAGAAAGTTACATCATAGTGTAAAGTCAATTCTCTTTTCTGTTTCACCTTGTACCGCTCTGCGTAGTACACTGTATTCTTTTGCCCTCTGCTTTGCACAACAGCAAATGTTTCCTAACCGTTTTCTCCTTTTTCATCATTTAGCTGAATAAAAAGTGTCATGCCAAATGATATAATGCCTGTCTCGCAGTGCCATTCGACAGAAAAGGGTAAAACTTACATAACTCACAACTGAAAGGATCTCACCACGGTTCACTCCTTCACTGCTTTACTTGTTATTCTCATTCTTATTATTCGAAGAAAAGAGCCCAATCGGCATTGTACTTGACTCACTCTGTATATTTTTTTTTATCAGTTGTTGTCTGTAGTGTCCTTGATGATAAACAAGTGACAAGTCCAGAAAAAAGAGAAGATTGTTGTTTTCCTGTAAAACCTTGAGGCGAGCAGGTGGTGATATATAGTTTTCGGTCTTCTTACACTGTTCTACTGTTCTCTTCAACAGGTACAGGGCAAACCCTTTTCAGACTGCACAATGGTTTTAGTGTCATCAGCGGCAATGGGACAGTGAGGCGGTAAGGAGACCAGAGGGAGAGGTCGCAGTCAGCCCTCCATGGAGTTTTGACAGATGGATCCAGAGATGAGGGCACAGAGAGGCAATGATGGCCCAAACTAGAGAGATCACTCAATGCCCGCAACTCACCTCCCCTCTCTTCCTCTCTTTGGTTGTTTGTGCGATCGCCCAAAGGAGTAACAATGAACATACCATGACGTTGAAAACAGCTCTGAAATAACCTAATTTTACTTTTTTTTTTACTTAATTTTAATTGTTTACCCTGTACTCAGGTTGGAGGACAGCATCTACTACAGTTTGAGTCTAATGAAATGAGTAACTCGGGACATTGAAGTGATAAAACAACTTCAAACCTTTGTGAACAGTGTAGCAGAGAAGGCCGGCACTATTGTTCACCATTCTGATCACAATCTAAAGGGATACTTGTACTCTGAATGCTGATTTCAAACAAGATACTTTTTCCAGGAGTTCAGTCGAAAAGTGAAATTGAATTCTATTTAATTTGTTTTTCTTTACATACTATTGAGCTGTCCTGAAATACTGTATATTAATAAATAGTGGGTTTTAGTACCATAAATCTCACTGGGGGCAGATTCATCTTTAGTTATCTGTTTTTCAACACAAGTCCCTTTTGAGTTCATTTCCTGTCTATCATTTTGTATCTTGGTATACAAACACTTATTGACATGAATAAATATGAATTAGTGTGGTATGTTTTTTTCCCTCCACAGGTGCCTGCTGCAGGAAACAGATGACCCACAGAGCCAGGAGTTATGTGTGTCTACTCTAAAAGTCTGGAGGACTGCTTGTTATGGAAATGGTATGTAGATAATTGAGGGGACTTTCTTTTCTGTGCATCAACTTGATCTCACTGATTGAATATATAACTAATGGTAACATAATCCCTTGTTTTTTCATTATATCCTTATTGCACGGTAAGTCTTACCTTTGTCAAGCCTGTATCTCTCTATATATTCCACACGCTATGTTGGCATTACCCTTGCAACTATTTATGCCATCTTTGATTCCATAGCTTTGCATATAGTTTGCACTTTTTAATCAGTAATAAAATCTTTGTCAGTTTAAGCACAGATTATAATTCAGAAGGTAATGTTTCCCTTTGGAATATAACCCTTCACTTTCTTTTTTTTTTGTTTTTACCAACTGTACTTTTTTTGTGCTTCCAGATGAAAACCAGAAAATACTGATGACCTGTCCAGTTGCCCGAGATTTGATTGTTCAGTTGGTGACATCAGAGCATGGTGCAGTAGCGAATGAATGCCTGGCATTACTATGTCTGTTTGCACAGACACCACGGAGCAGATGTTTTATCATTGACAGCCTGCATTTGCACATGTAAGACATGCCTTTATGTTGTCAGCAGATGCAGCTAATGCCAGCATTACCTCCAACAACATGGCAGGAGTGAGATGTATCCTTCTGTCTTCACCAAACGTGAACATAATGCAGAGGCAGGCAATTATACAGGCAGAAATAGTAGAGCTGTTACTTTACCGCCTACCATTATGAAACTCAGGTCAGCTCAAGGCCATTTGTTTGTCTGTATCAATTCGGTTTTGCCCTCTGGTTATATTTCAAGAAAATGTGCATATTATTACACATCTAATTACACAAAGAGGCACAAATGTCTTTTTGTATCTGTATATCTGCAGTTGATTATATTCTCTGAAAATGAGTAGATTGAGGGATATATTGCAGGTGAAATTTCTTGGTACAAAGGTGCATACTCTCATTATCTGTGGATAATAGTTATTTCTCTCAGCAAAATATCTCAATAACATTCATTAGGGACCATGTTATCAAATGACTGGTTCACGTATTCTCCCTGTGCTTTCTATCTTTTTCTCATCTCACTTTGTTGACTGTTGATGTGAATGTGAAGGTTGGTGAAGAATCTTATGAAGTGCATGTCAAGGTCCGAGCAGAAAAAGCAGAGCACTGCAGTCAGCATTCTGGAAAACTTTGCAATGGAAAACAGGTAATAATGATAAATAGCCAAACAAAAATGATTAGAGTGCGTCCCTCTCGTGGGAATAACATTACTTCTGACGTACATATTATTTAGATATTTTGCCATTCTCAGAGAATGACCAACATGACTGTCTCCTGTTGGTTAGACTGTCCCCTTCTATATGTCATATACATATATATTAAAAGCACTTCAAATCCCATCCACCTCAAGAGAGGTCCCAGGAGGAGGGGACGTGTGGCATCTTTAATAAATCAACATGTGCAACCCAAGTGTTAATATCACTTCAAGGCAAAGGCCCTTCTCAACCTGTTTTCCTTTGTGGTGCCTCATGAGAGTAGACATGAAAGGACAACCCAGGCTCTGAAACACAGCAGGAAATAAGTCGAGGTGTCAAGCAGTGAAACAGGGAGATCAATTTTCCTTGTCTGGAGCTCAAAGACACTTACTCAAAAAATGTGTTATATCCTACAGAGGTTTTCTCTTCATCTAAGAAGCTTGGCTGAGCCACTGATGTACTGTATTGATGTTTTCGGTTTAAAAAATTAATACACAAATGGTCAAGATCGTTTTTAAAAGCCTGCCAGTAATCACTCAAGAGAATGCGCAGATATTTTCACACGTGCATTCACATTTTATAACACTATGTTTAAATACTAAAGCATTGTGTTTTGTAATCCATCAAAGACAAATGTATTGTGCAATATTTGATACAGAAAAACACAGCAAATCCATCAGCCTTTTTTTTACTGCTTTTGATATGGATGAGTGAGACCCTCCAGAGACACAGCAATCAATGCCATTTCACCACTAAATTGAATTGTCCTGTTTGACTTGGGCATTTTGTGTTCTGGGGGAATAAAAGAACATATGCATCTACTGTGGTGTTTCATGCACTTGACACTTTTTCATCTTTGAAAAAGGTATCCTCCAGAAGGGTACCTTAGAGTTATTACGACAACAAAATTGCGTTTGTTTCTTTGTGTCATGCTGGGTTGTTAGAAAAAAACAGCGAAGTGGAATTCTTAAGATCTTTTAACCATTTCCCAGTTAAAAAAAAGTACCTGTATACTCTGTTTGTTAGTTTCATATTTGCAGTCATGGTGTAAGATGTTGTAAGGGATGGGGATAATACTCTGCTCTACATATCTTCTCTTCAGCCAAATTGCTTTACTGTAGATGGGGATAAAAGTTATCTCACCTTGTTGTGATTAAAGCTCTTTCACCAGCAGACAGGACAAAGAAGAAAATCCCTCAGAAACATATTTTCAAATCAATGCAAAGCAGGACTGCCAACTCTCATCCATGGATCGTAAAACTTCCCCATTTAACTCTCAACGCACATGCTGCCTCATTGTGTTGGCTGAATACTTGACTTCGTGAATTTTTACAATGAAAGATAAAATGAAGAGCTGTTGGGATTAGTTGAAGATACAACTGACAGGACGTCTGGGAGAGGCTTTTTATGTAAATCCCCACAACTATTGGTCTTGTTACACTTAAGGTTTAATACACAAGATTGTGTTCTGATGGCAACAATTTGGTTTTTATTACATTTACATCACATTTATGTGTTAAATACCCGTTTATGGCATTTATTCTCATTTTATTGTGATTTGTTCTTAATAAGTACATTATTGTCTTGTAGATTCCGTATCCAGTTGAGAAATAATTTGACAGAATCCATCTGTGAGCCATTTGCAAAACTCCTGGTAAGGCAAGTCGAAGCAATGGTATACTTTTATTAATATTGCACGTAGGCAAGTATTTACATTTGTCGGTTTTGTTTTTCAGAGACATATCAATACGTCCAATGAACTTGTCCTTCCATCTCTGATATCCTCTCTCGGCTCACTGGCTGGAGACAATGTCATTCGTCACCAACTTGCTCATGATGGACAATGTTGGGACGCCTTTCGAGTTGCCATTGTGAGTATGGTCACAGACCGTTGCTTTAGAAAAGTACAAATCTATGATCAGTGGCTGAGTTAAGATTACAAAAAGAAAATTAGTGGATGTTGATGTCACAATCACACATAATAGAGGCCCTGTTTCTGTTCATGTGGAATTTGTTTTCTTTCTCTGCAGAGCCAGTGTTGTGCATCTGAACAAAGAGAGACCCTTTACCCTTTACTTGGCTTGATCATCAACCTTTCAGCCATCACCTCTCCAGTTATCCAGGCAAGACAGCTGATCCCTGCTTGAATGTGCAATAAGCGCTTGTGTGACAACACAGACTTCTGCAGGGTGATGGATAGCGTTCATATATCTCGGACAAGGTCAAGCTGAACTGTCATTTTGTCCGCTGGTCACCTTGAGAGGATTAAAATGTCACCGTGAGACTTACCTCACAAAAGAGAACCTTAATAGATTATAATATAATTAACAGCATGGATAAAAGCAACCTGATCACGGAAACAGGAAGCAATTATTTCAAGCATGATGTGTGATGTCACCTATTTAGAGGTGAAATGTATGTGAAAATTAATCAATCCCCCATTCCCATTTTTGCCGGTTGGAAGGAGCATGCTGTACCACTCTGTGGCTGTTGCCTGAGCCTGCTGAAGCACAGTGATGGAGGAATCGTAACTGTGAGTAATCCTTACTCAAGCCCTTTCATATATCCGATTGTCCCTTTGTATTTGACTTAATTATCATCAATTTGTTTGTCCAAGAACACTTTCCAAAAGAAAAATCATCCTCAGAAAGTACAACTGAATGAGTAAATATAAGACATTTGTCTTGATGATAGGGGTCTTTTCTCAGGAGACAGACATATTCCATAACAAACAAACTCAATCCTTTGCTCGCCAGTCTATTTTTCTGCTTTTCCTCACTGCCTTTCCTCTCCATTATCTTCCTTCATAATGCCACCATTTTTCTTTGTCTTCCAGAGGGCAACAGGTGTGTTGAGTGCTGTCCTCCCTCAATCCACTGAAGCCATTCAGCAGGTTATTGAGGGTGAAGTGATCCAGATCCTTCGGCGGGTGTTGAAGGTACATAACTGCATGAGTCTGATTGAATGCAGTTGTTTATTGGTTCTCATGAAACGTGTTCGTACACTTATTCCACTTTCAGGTTAAATGTTTTGTGAAACTTACTGGTAGCTACAAATACACCAGGCTGCTTGTTTATGAGGCATTGTTATTTTTATGTTTGCCTACCCAGGCAGGAGGGCAGGCTGCCACTAAGTATGCCATTAAAGCTCTGACAGTGTGCACTGCTGCCAGTCACTTGGCACGGGAGAAGCTGGTGAAGTCTGATCAAAGTAAGAAATGATTGACATGTTAGCATTAACAAGCTGCTTCAGTTTTCAGTGAATAACATTTTAAGATTGACGCAATATTTAAATACAGCGTGTGTCTGGGATCTGTGTGTCGATGTACAAGTAGATTATATATATATATATATATATATATATATGTTCTCCTGTTTGCAATTCACTCACTGTTCTTCACAGAGCTGTCTAGTTTACGTCATTTGCTAAGTTCCAGCTGTGATGAGATGGTGTCAGGAAATGCAGCCCTGTGCTTGGCCCACTGCCTTGATTTGGAAGGAGTCGCTACCCACCTGCTGGGAACTGATATAGTGCTGCTGCTGCTGCGGCGCGCTGCAGGGGACACTGAGAGAACAGCTGTGCAGCAAAACGCAGCGATTGCTCTCGGGAAGCTGTGCCGATCTGAGCCCAGGTGCCCTCCCACCCTTTACTTTATCAACCACAAGTTGGTGATTACGTTCTACAGAGTAGCCTGTAGCACTGAAAAACTTGGCAACATGCCACCCTCACTTTTGAATGTGATGTTATGGCTCTGGTTACCAAACTTACAGCAGTCTTATGATACTTGGCTTGGGCTGGCCAGGGCTAATTAAATAGGATCTAATTATGTTGTCATTGCTGTTATCATAACCCTATATATATTAAGGCCATCTCTTTTAGGACAGCATTACTATTCTGTGCATTTGATAATTGGGTAACTCCAGTAATGCGCGGTAATCACCACAACATTACCACTGTCATAGTACTTGCAGTTGGTTTGCTTAATATTTTGTTAATGATTCTTAACGATTGAACAGACTGGGACATGTCTTGATTGCACTGAAAGCATTTCTTGCGTGTCTCTTGCTCTTGTGGCGCAGAAAAAATCCCATGATAAAAATCTCATTTTTGAATAAACCGTCAAAGTCAGTCAAATATAAAACTATCACACTGATCCCCAAAAATTTGGGATCATAGTGCCATGGCAGTCAGTTGCTCACAACTGCCTATAATGTATATTTTTATTCACAACATAGCAGATGTTGTGACTAAGACTATTTTACTGTATGAAAACCCATGCACATTACAGGGAAAACATGTCCATAAAACCTGCAGACAGACTCAGGTCCAGAAATAATCTGGTTCTCGGTGGTAAGAGTGTTGACTGCAATACCATCACTTAGTCCTGTAGTCAATTAAAAGATAGGCTTTTTAATAGTAAGTCCAAACAATAGCACTTACCTGTATGGTGCTCTGTAGCATGTTAGCCAGACTCTCAGCCCCAGATTGTTTGCCAACGTCGGTCCGAGCACAGGCTTTGTTTTTCATATTTGCTGAATTAATTATTAGCTGGTGAAGCATCTGAGGCTCTTTGTGGAATGGTCACTGTAGCACAATCCCCTTTGGCTCAGCAAAGTGCCCTTTAGTCTTTGACCATATAAAAGGAAACAAACCCCTTTGACGTTCACCAAGGAAGCGTTATTAAATACATTGCCAAATTAGGAATTACCATCTGTGTTAACTATTAACAACAATCATTTTTATGTGATTAATTACCTTCAACCTGAGCTCTGTGCACAAGAAGAGCCTTATCATTATCTCCAAAGTAATTTAAAACACGACAAGAAACTTCAAGTGAACATCCTCCAAACAACATAAACTTCATTTAGGCACAGCGATCCTTTTATTTCCAGACTTCAGAATGATTTCAATAAAATGTGATCTTGTCTGTGATTGAGTTGTGTTGTGCTACTGCAGGCCATAATCTATATGCTGCAGCACCTCTCTGATAATGTACGTGTGTATAACTGATAGAGTCACTTCATAATGGGAACTGGCAGCAACGGCTCTCATTATAAAGTCACCTTTTTCATAAGATTGGAACGTGCCTTCAGGCTGCAGAGCTTATAGCTCCAGCTTTGTTTAGGACATATTGCTCTTCAGGTCCCAAGATGAGTGTATGATGTACAAATCCACTGAATTTTCTCTAACGGAAAAACTTTTTCCTTCTTTTTCAGGCATCTGTGCAAACTTCAGGAACTACATGGTCTTGAGATCTTGCACTCCTGTGTGAAATTAATTTCATGAGCACGTTTCAGTGACTCCATTTGTAAGCTCCTTGCTGGATATAAAGTAATAAAAAGTATCACATGTAACCATGAAACCAATGATTTTAAAACTAAGATGCAGGTCTCCCATGAATTTTATTCAAAATCTTTTTAAAAACATTTGTTTACTTAACATATTTATGGACCACACAAATAAAAGAGAGATTATGAAGGAAAGGGTTACTGAGAAATCCAAGCCATGTATAAATGAACTTCAGAGGACAAAAACTCCCTGAAAGGGATGACGCCATCTGTGTGTGAGTGTGTCTGCAAACAGCAAATACCTTCTGCTCACTTGGATTAAATAGTAATAAGAACACTCGCTTACTTGGGTTTGAGTTATTGTAAGAAAGACGGAACAGAAATGTCAAGGCTTTACTGTTTCACACCCTTCCTTCTCCTGCTCACAGGTATGTTCTTATTTTTATATTCACTTTTAGGTACAGTACATTTCTTCTTTTGTTGGTGTGTGTATGTTTTTTGGTTTCAACTACTGACCAGTAATGTTTAGCACAGTGGTGGATATTTCTTTATTTGTTAACTGACTGAACAAATTTGATGTTTTTGAGTTGAAATGCTTTCACTATTCTCTGTTACGGGACAGACCATGGATACATTTTTAATATTTTCCAATATGCTTACAAACTCCACTTGCTGAATCTTTTTAAAGGAATAATGTGCTTATTTGTAATTCGTCATATCATGTACAGGTCAATTATCTCAATGTCATACACTCTTTACATTCTCCTTCTTCATCTTCCACATTATCAACTGACCTCATGATACATGAAAATATCTTTATAATCATTTTACATCAGAAAACGAACTCATGCCAGTGCAATAATTAACAGTAAGCATATGTCTTTCAAACAACTCGTGTGTGCCATCGGTCATATACTTTTTTTTTTTTTATATTTGTTGTTACCCACAGTGGGATTCACATATACCGTACTTGAATTCAGTGACCTGTTGAATAGCTATTAATATTTTTTGGAGACTTTTACAAATGGTACACTTTTCAATGCAGCATTTTAATTCCACTAAATGTCTGCATGGTGAGTGCTTCATGTTTTACCCCATATTGAAGCAACCTAATAATTCTCTGCTTCAAAGCATTTTTTACACAGCTTGAAATTTTCACTTTTCTGGTATTAAACAAAAAATGCTCTTGCATGGCTCTTCACAGCTCTTTCCACATTTAATTTATATGTTGTGGTGATGGATTGATGAAACTATAGATCAAATGTTTTATCATGCAGACCAAGAACAAAATGAATAGAGCATATTGCCACTTTAAATGCCCCCTTAAATCTAATAAATCAACCAACCCAGATATATGTGTGAAATAGTCAAGAATCGTATTTTCATCATGAAAAACAAAATAGAGAAGACTGTTCTCAATCACTGGTGGAGAAGAAATGGGTGGAGGCAAGCAGCTGCACTTACTTTAATCATCAATGAGTCTTTAAATTGAGTATGATATCTATAAAACTAATAACACAGCACTTATGTTTATTCAGTCTGATGATATATTGTTATATGTATTTTTTTGAAATCTTTACAGTACTGTTTTATATAAGCATCAACATAGTAATAAGGATGAATACAGTTTGCAAACCTTGTGGTGCTGTTTAGTATAACAAGTTGTCCAAACATGAACACATTTGAAGAACATGCAACTTTTAATAATTTGTATATCAAATTATTTAATTTGCTTGATAATTTGAATTTAATGTAATAGATTTCAAGAAGAAAATAGCCAAGTGACATGCTTTGCTTTCTCTTTGCAGTCAGGGCAGAAAAAGAAGATTTCCAAGGTTACCTCACAGAACAAATAAAAGGCACAACTGTCACAAAGAATCTGCTTTTGAAAAAGGAAAACATGAGTGGTCGTGGCACAGAAACATTACCTACAGAAAATGCACATCCTCACAGAGCAGTGGCAGTGACTGCCAAGTTTCCTGGGGCAGTCTTATTTGACACCAGACCAACAGAACCTTACAAAACAACACAAATCACAGAAACAGTGGCTATAATTGCCTTGCCGAGCACAGAGCATTTTGTCTCCAATCATGGACAGAATTCGCTCACATCATCAAGACATAATCCATCAGCGATGAGGTTTGATGCAGAATCCGAAATTCCATTGATCTCTAATTATGAGAAGATCATTTTCCCTTCCACACAAGCTGCGCTGGAATCAATGATGAATGGCACGTCTGAGCCAAAGGTCTATTTGTCAGCAGATGCCGTGAAAGTTCCACCTTGGCTTCGCACACTGCTTGATAACAGAAATCTGAGAAACACTTACTCTGTTACTCTCACATCTGCTGATGGAGGGCTGAGAGTTCCATTCCTATCTGCATCTCATCGTCATGTAATTGATAACCCGACTGTGCCACATAATGATAACGATGACAAACAACATCAAGGCCAGAGGATTTCAGAGCCAGGAAGAAATGCATATCTGTCAGGCACAATGCAATCCATCTTCCAAAGTGATAAAGCTAAAGATTCAGCGAGAGGAAATGCAATGACAAACTTGTGTTTGACCTGCCTGACAGATCGAAGAGAAATATCCACTGAGAAATCTGTGGCTCTGCCTGGACAATCACCTCATGGAACTTCAGACAATCTCGGTCCAGTGGGGCTGTCTGCAGAGTTGAGTCGGCCCACCATGTCATTACCCAGTTTACATAAAGAGTCAGCTGGAAGACATGAAGAAAAACTGAATAAGGGCATCAGTCCCAAAAACATTACTGAGAGGTTTATTGAAGGAAGGAGACAAGTTTACAATCAGACACTTGTTTCTTTTTTCAAGATACCTTTGAATGATAGCCAAGACATTTTGTATAATTTCCAAATCAAATCTTTTTCTTCTGATACAGAAACCTTTACATCAGACACATGGTCGGTTGCTGATGTTTCACCGGTAACACACAAAGACATTAAGAAACAGGCAAAGCACGCATATACTAGTGAAGGTTTTGTCACAGAGAGACCAGTCTCATCCACAATACAATATCACCAATCAAAGTCATTAAATACTTTAACAAAACCAGTAAAAAATGGAGAGATGTTAAGAGAAAACATGAGCATCTGGGATGCTATGTCAAATCTTATGTATTTCAGTAGGAGTAACACAAATACTTCCAAGAGTCACACTGTGAACTTCAAACATGCAGTCATTCAAAATCAAACGTTGGTCCTCAACAACGTTCCAATAAGCAATATGTCTGTTACAGCTGAAATTCCACGCAGCAGCCAAAAAAGTGCTCTTCTGGAAGGTAGCGATCGCAGCGCACCATCACATCTGGCTTCAGGAATGAGCTTGATTGAACCTCAAAGTGCAATAACACCCTTCAGCCGCAGTGAGCCAATCACTTCTGCAGTCAACCGAAATGCTGAAGAAAATACTCATTTTGAATCTGTGATGGAAAAAGCTACATCTTTGATCTCTGCAGTGAGAAGGAAGACATCTGCTGAACCAAGCTCACAAGCCCAAAAAAACATATGGACTTTGCCAGTGAGGAAATTGGCCATCAATTTTGCATCTGGAATGACAAAGAGGCTAGATACAGATAAGCAAAATTCACAGAAATTTACCTCTGTGCCAAGCATTTTTAATCAGTCTTTTGTTGACACCAAAGTGCTAATGAGTAAAGCAGTCATGAGACAACCACAAAGGCCTATATTTACAGCAACAAAAGCAATGCCTCTTCAGTCATTTCTCTCAGCATTACAGCAGGATTTCAGTGATGATGCCTTCATTTTGAGATCAATAACTCTATCAAGCAAGTCATTTTTTGAAGGACAAACGATAAGTACACTTTTTGGGACTCCATCAAAAATCACTCAGGCTCGGACTTTTAAAGTTATCAGTGATAAACATAAGCCACCGAAACGCTGGCATTTTTCAAAAGAGGATGCTGATGAAATTGTAAATTCACAAACAGTCTACAACCTAAGGTCGGAAGGGAAAAATGAATTGATTCAAGCTGTGGAAAAAAAGGTTCAAGAGATTATCAACATTGAGGACAAACAGGACAAAGAACTTGTAGAGGCAAGAGAGTTACTTAAAAAAGAGGAGAGCTTGGAAAATGAAACATTTGACAGCAAAGAAGAAGATTTTTGTTTAGATAAAGCAGAAAGTGGAAAACAAGAAAGAGTAATTAACACTGAAGCAGGAACAAATGAAAACACCGGCAGTGAGGCTAAAGAAATAGAGGAACATGAGGCCAGCACAAGTACGTCACCTGGAGGAAGAACCACTCAAGAGCTAAATTTAACATTGAGTGAAGACGATACAAAACAAGGAAAAGGTACTGAAAGAGGAGGTGTGACTAAAATGAACTGGAAAAGTTACACAGAAAATGTGTCAGAGAAGCAAAGAGAGTGTCCAATAAAGGTGAAAGCACGGCCTGGAGGCAAAGAAACTTCAAGCAAGGATGAGATCAAACGTGAGAGAGAATTCGGAAGAGAAGAAATGACAAATGTTCCTTATGGACCTACTGCTGACGGGAGAGCACTTAACAGACACAAAGAGCATTCTGTTACAACAGCGTCTTGTTGCCACAGTTCGATTCAACAGCTGGGAGTCACCGAGCATGAAGACATTCATCTGTCTGAAAATACCACACAAATTGTGGCAATAACAACTACGTCATTTTCCTATAAAATGACGAGAAAACACAGACTTCTGCATTCCATTCTGAGATCTCACAGTCCCAGACTATCAAAAACATCTTTTTCACAAGAGCCAGACATGCAGATTAAACCTCATCTGTCTTCAGGGACAGAAAGTCTTCAGGACAGAGCTGTTAAATCTATATTTTACAGGACTGCTGCACCAAAACACTCTCATCCTGCCATTAGGGTCAACCCTTCAACATTTAAACCAACCATTTCTCCCTTTAGTAGTGCCGCAAGGTCAGCTCACCCTGTAATAAAGCGTATGGGTGGAGTGTCACTCAACACCCCTCGTCTCGCAATCACAACTGGTTTCCTGAGAGCTCAGCCCCGTTTTACAGTAAATAGTTCTACTCCCAATGTATCAATTATTTACAGCATCCTAGATCACAAGCATAAATTGGGTACTTCACTTTTGAAGGCCGATTCCGTTTTACATACCACAAATGTGAGAGAGGAAGCTGAATATATTATGCCATCAATAAATCCCGCTCAGCAACAGCAAATGTATAATGACTCATCTACCAAGACACCCATAGTTCCGTCATCTGAGGGACCAGTCTCTAAAGGCCAGTTGCAGCCTCGTGAAGGGCAGTATGCCCCTCAAATAAGGTCATCCTCCTCTCTTGACATGACTTCAGGCCAGCTATGCTCATTACAACTGTCGAAGCAGGCAGCCCATCCACATGTTTTGCAAGTCCCTGTTGATGATAACAAACAGAGATCTGTACAGACTCTGATGGCTTCAATGAGCCCTGAAGCAAAAAACGATCAATTTCATCTCAGCGGCGTGTCACCACAGTTAAATCTCAGACTGTTGGGAGGTGACAGTTTACCTGGCACCCACAGTCCCACAGCACCAACCAAATCAGTCACAGACGAAAAAATATCAAGGGTCATCTTTGACGCTGAATATGCAAATAGTACAAGTGTTCATGGTGAGTCCTTGTTAGGGACTGCTGATGAGATGTATCCAGCAAAGACTGACAGTGCACCGACAATTCTGACCTCAAAAGCAAAGCAGATAGAAGACAATAACAGCTCCCCTTTAATATCACAAATAACTGGTGGGAGTAAACACCATTTCAATGTGACTGTGTCTAATACACAGTTTGAGCAACTTACAGGGGAAGACAGTAATGAGAATAAAAAGAATGCCGTAGATGGCAATAATGAAGTAGAAAATACAGAAACAGTGACCCTCAGTAGGCAGAATAATCATCTGCCTACACCTGTCATGTCTGCAGTTCATACCTTGCAGAAGGCTGTAAATGTTGATTCTGTGCATGTTACGAATGCTACTGCAATACCTGTGGTTGACGCAAATTACCTCATTGGTACCACTGCATATGCTGAGTTAGATACTCTGCCTGAACTGTCTAAAATAGAGACTAATGATGTGACTAACAATGCTTTTTTTGATATGAAGTATCATGCAAAGCAAAATAATGTAAATCAGCAAGTAACTGAGAGTGACAGCTCACACATTCAAAAGTTTTATAGTAAACGACGGATTTTAACTCAATTCCCACAGCAGATTACTGACCAGATAATGAAAGTTACCTCTAAATACCTGGCAACCAGAACTGAAACCAATAACTTTGTGTCTGCGGCACCGGCTCAGACCATAGGTGGTCCTACTGTGTCCAGAGCTGGTCATGAATCACTGCTAAGTGTGAGCGAGAGTGTTGCCACTGAAAAGTCATCTCAGGCTGACCATGCTGACCATATGGTGCTTTCTGATAGTCACATTGAACCTTTTACAGGAAGAGAGTTTCCCGTAACTCCCACAGCTCTCAAACACACCCCTGCTGTGAAAAGAAAAAGCACAAGAGAAACACAGCGTCTTATGCAGCCTGAGCATGAAATTTCTGTACATGCTACTGAACAAAGTAAAAAAGCCCCACCAGCAATGCTACAGAATATTAATGACGCGGAGCAGAAAGTCCAAGGGAGTTTGTTAAGGTCTGTCCACAGAAATGAAGGTGATTATGCCCCGACATCTACCATAGTTAAAAAGGTGAAGTATTATTCATTACACAATATAAAAACGACTGTCACTAAAGAGAGCGCTTTTGAAATTAAAACTACACAGGTCAAACTAAAACAACAAATTGAAAATCCATTACCTGAATCAAATGAACAATTGATCATTGGACCTATGGCATATCTGTCCCCTCCTACAAGAACCCTCCTCACAGAGAATACAAAGAAAACTGTTTGTAAGAGAAATGGCTGTGCTAAGTCAGACATGACCCCGAAAGGAACCACTGGAGTGGCTGAGGCTGACAATACCGAGAACACATATACAACACTAACTGAAAGAAAAGGAAGAGATAATTTAAGCACAGGAAACTCTCCTGCCACAGAATTAGAAAATGACAAAAGCAACTCCGACTCTCTTGCAACTGAAAAGACTCCACCTCAGGCCAACGACCCCAAGTACACAGCTTTTTCAGCAGTCACCACGGAAAATGATCTTGAGCATGCCAGCATTGATGAGACCATGTCAAATAAGGCCGGCAGCATGTCAGATAAATCTGTTCATTTGGAGAGACACCGGACATCTGAGCTGCCTCGGTTAGTAAGCAGAACAACACAAAGACGCTTTCACAAAGAGGCCTCTGATGCTCAGGAGGCTATGACAACAGAGGTCACCTTATCTGAACCTGAAGCAAGTCCTGGGCAGCTCACAATAAAGACTCTTGAGCAGACACTGTTCGCTGAAAAAAACTACCGAACACAATTAAACAGAGGGGCAAGCCAGGCTGAGATATTTCAAGAACAAAATGCCACCAGGTCAGTGCATGCCATGGCAAAAGGAGAAATGGCAATCCCGGAGTCTGGACGCAGGCTCTCACTTCCAGAGTCTGAATCAGAGCTGCCATGGCCGGAGCACAGGAGAGGGACTTCGCCTCATCTGTATCTTTCTGGGTAATATTATTATTTAGCAATCAACCATTAACATAGAGCAGTGCCACACATTATGCTCAAGTTGTTAAGAAGACTCTCCACCACAGCCATTTGCTTCAATTTATATCTTAATTATAATGTTTTACTTGGTATTTGATTTCAGACAGATACTTTCAAATCATTCATGAAAGACACATTGAGACATTGAATTCAGAAGCTGCCTCAGTGCTTGAAATTGCAGCCTTATGCTGTGGTGCATGAGAATCAGGTCTGAGACAAAACTACTCTTAACCCATGTCCAGTGGAAACCATGCAAATTAGGTTGCTACTCATGAAAAAATGCTTAGTTTGGATTGTTCATGCATTGCCATCGTGTGGTCGACTTTTATTATATATTTTCTTAGTCCCATAGTTTTTATTCAACTATTTGCAGAACTTACGACACCCCCCCAAGCTTTTTATTGTACATTGTCTCGTGTGTCAATTAACAAATATTTGGAGGGCACTGACATGAGCATGTTGCTCTAGCAACAACTGACCATTACCGATGCTTCAGACTGGCAGAGCTGCTCTTGGCTGTAGACTGTGAAGTCTTGTTTTCAATTAATAGGATTTTGCTTGGCAGCTGGTCTGAATTGTTTGCAGGTAATTAATGGGGGAAAAGTCAGCTTTTCAAAATAGTTCCTGTTTAGCCCTGACAAATGATACAAGCTGATGAATGAAGGTGGTGAATTACATGTCGAATGCAAGTTTTGGTTCAGCAAAGTTGATCCTCATAGTACAGCAGAATTGTTCCAAACAAATTACTGGAAGGGGAAACAATTAATTTCAAAACTTTTTAAACTTGTTTAAATAAGTTTGACCAACCTCAGCAGTAATATAACATGCAATATTATATTATGTATAATAATGTTCAACAGAGTTTTACCAGCATTGTGCCCCACAGTCTGCACTTTACCTCGTAGTAAGAAGTAATTTGCATTTGAACATCTAACTTCCTAATGTAGTTCACGCTATAAATTGCTACATTTAATGGCTGCTAGGATTGTGCAAATAGTGCACTCTTCTACTGCTAGTTAGATGCTTTCAATTTGAAAAATGTGGGGAGGCTATATATTCTGCAACTGTTACATTTGTGGTTGATCTGCACTGAGCCTTCATAGTTTGGATGTGTCTTTGAAATGATAAGATCACTCTTGACGTTAATATGTATAATACTCTATTGCAAAGTTGAAGTGTGTAAATGTTTTTCCAGTGTAACAGAGGTTTCAGATGACCTATGTGACAGTGGGAACTACACAGCAGAAATGAGTCTGAACATGGGGCGAGATGTGGAGCCCGGTGATGTCGTGCCTGCCCTGGGGAACCTGAGAGTTTTCATCAACCTGAAGACAAACAACAGTCAGATAAACCTGGCGGTCACTTCTTGTTGCTTGTCTCCAGCCACTCAGCCTGACCTCGCCAACTCCACCTGCTGCCTTTTCTCCAGGTACCCAGTAAAGTCTGACAAGAGTCTGAGTTGCTGCATATTGTTACTGATGATTGCTGTTTTTACTTCAAGGCAAAATGCTTAGTTCATGCTTAATAAACTCAGACAGATACTTTGCTGCCGTATTAAAATGTAGAGTCAGTAAGTCACACAGTGAGATATTTACACAACATTAACTGATCTATGTGCAGAACTTTCGATTACATGATAAAGAAGTAACCACTGTCAGTATTTTCTTTAATAAGATGCCTAAATTTGACTCCTTTTTTGAACTATTGATGAATACTTGACTTTTGGTGCTTGTAAAAACACTATGAAAATACAACAATGAACTTCACAAACTCTTGACTTCTGTGTCAGCTTGACCAGGCAGTCACCGATTACAAATGTGTTTACAAAAGAAAACTTGTAATTTGTATCTGTTTATGAAGCTGCAGGGACATTTTAGGCACTGAATAATATTGGTAAACAAGAGATGTCTTGCAGGTTGATGGTGTTATCTCTCTGCACCAGCGCCAGACAGATAAATAAACATTTTGTGTATGCTTCTCTAAGCGTAGACGCAGCAGAAAAAAAATGCACAGCCTCTAAAATGTGTCAAAATGTGAAGTTTGACTTTTATTGTTCGCTGAAGAAAGCCTACTCATGGGCGACCCACAATTTTAATGTTTGTTTTCAAGGTGGGAGGTGGAAAAAAGAGCTCAACATTTAAAATCCTTGAAAAACGTGTAAAATGTCCCCTCAGAAATGAAACTACTAACTCACAATGCTGAGTTAAAAGACATTATACAGTATTAAATACTGAATTTAACATCAAACAATGTGCCAGTATTCAAATTCAGGGTGGCATGAAGCAAAAGCTGACCTTTACCAACATCATTTGTTTTCCATTAAAATTTCAACTGCATTCAATGAATTATATAGATTGCAAACTGTTCTGTGCTTTCCATGTTTATTGATCTAGTGTCTGTGGGTTTTCTGTTCCATGAGACTTTACATACAAGAAATTCTCCGTTTGATGGGGACCTCTTGTATTTGTTTTTCATCCCTTTCCATTGTATCATCTAAACAGTCAAAATGGTGGCTGTTCAGATAAGGCCAACCTTTTAAACAATGACGTTAACTGGAAGTTTAAGCAACTCTTCTGAGGAAGAAGCTAAAACTTCAGAGTGTGGTGAGCTCCATTTGGACCAGGTTTCCACAAGCTGACATCAGCTCATTACGAATTTATTTATATGGTCATCTACTCCAGGAGCATCAGTGCCTGGCAAAACAAGTGTGCTATAAAATTACAACCACTTAATGCTTCTTGTCTGCTGCTGGGCTTGTGAGAGAAAGGCTTCCTGGAAGTAGGCCAATCAGAAGGAAGTGAGCTTACGATTGTTTTCTTAAAGAGACAGATGCTAACATATAGGCGATGCTCAATATGTTAGATATATTTCAGTTTAAAAAAAACTGAATCATATAATATAGGATTTTTTTTCCCTGTTAGGTTGTAAAAAGCCACTACTTTCAACTCTTAATATTTTAGACAATAATAATTAAAATACTACAATCCATAGTGCACCACCATCCTTCTATATGATATAAAGTATATAGTGTTAGCATTAATCATGATTCATTGACATTTCCTTCATGCAGAGTGTGCATCACACTTTGTTGGTCAACTGTTCTGTCATGGTTTTCTTTGTACTTTGTAATTTCTCATCAGGCGTCTTCCATATCAGTTAGTTGTATTACGACCAGAACAACAGTCCATTTTCACAAGCTCGATGACAAGTCTACTTGGACAAACTCTCAGAAATGTGGTGCCAGAGATGTTTAAGCAATTTTGAATTCTGCCCTGCAGATTGGTAAATTGTGTTAAATAATTTTAATCAGATTACTCATAGTGATCGGTTAATCTACGTTAACACAATCATTTTGATAGCTATAATTTAAATGCACTCACATTGACACTTTTGTGAATACGTCTGTATCTGAATGTCTATATGACTTACTCAAAGTATAAAATCATGTGCTAGTTTCATGTGTAGAAATATAGGAATGTAGGATTATGTGAGTCATCAATGTGCACGTATTAGTTTGAAAGAAGCTAATACCCATCGAGAGAATTATTTTTCTCAATGGATATTCTGTCAACACACATTTTTACCTTTGCTCTCTAATAGAGTCCTGCAACAGAATAAAAACAAAAAGAAAGTGAATATAGGAGGTCCCCTTTAATGATTTCTTTTCCCCCCTGAAATGTCTGATTCTTTCTTTGAAGGGGAACAAGTTCACTAAGGCTTTGCTATGTGTTTGTGTTGGTGCCTCAGGATAGCAGGACAGCCAGCGGGGATCACACTGCTGCCCAATGCCTTGTCAACCAGCGCCAGCTTCACCATCAGTCTCTTCCAGATGATTAATTACTCTGTAGTGTACCTACACTGTGATCTCAGCATCTGCCTGAGGAACCACTCTGACTGTGAAAGGGTAAGACTGCAGTGAGTTCATTGTGCGGGGCGTGCATGGTGTCATGAAAGGGAGGGGATGAAATGATGAGACTTTGAGAGTGATTTAAATTTAGTGACACCGGGTGTGACACTGTGAAAACATGGAGACAGATGAGGGGTGAACAGCCTCTTGTATATAAATGAACTCAGGAAAGAGTCGAGTGCAGCATCAAGGATCTTACTGCGTGGCTGTACACGATGGAAAACCTAGAAGTTTATTCACATTCACAGGCACAATTCATTTTCCTCAATTAGATGTGAACAATGCATGCATGGGTGGAATAAACTATCCCTCAGTGTAATTTCCAATAGGAGCTGTTTGCTAAATGTGACAAGAGAGAGACATGTGGCTGAGCCACGGCTTCAGACATCTGTTATGTCATTTTGCACCCAGCAGGCCAAACAAGGTGTTTGGAAAGTTACTGAACAACACTTAGGAGTATCACAGGACATCAATGCAAACTGCTACATCCTGCTGTTTTGGCCTCTAATTTAATGGTATGAAGTGAATTGTCTGACAACTGGGCCTTGCCGGGCAGAGGTGAAACGGGGCATAAACTCTGGAGACTCACTTTGATGTCTACCCATGAAGAGCACTCCTGTAGACTACCCTCTTGGTAGTCTTTGTGTCGAGCCCTCCTATTGTTGTTGACCAGTATTTTCTTTTCTTTTTTTACTCGTGTTTGTACATGTTAGTTGAAAATCCACTCTGTGGCGTTTGAAAAAAAAAAAGATCAATAAATGTGCACAAAGAAGGCTGGGGATTAGGTACAAAATCATGCAGGTTCACACTGTAATGCAGTCTTGTTTGAAAAAGGGATGAGCAAGTACCGGGTAATGTTTTTTGGTTTTTTTTTCCATCAAATGACACATTTTTCAAGAGAACTTTATATTTGCATGAGAACTATTCATTTTGTGTCATCTCACCTTTTCTGAACTGCTCCGAATAAGAAGGGGCTGCTTAGATTAACAGAAAAGCCTGTTTAAATCCGTATGTTTGAATGTTTCTTCTTCAGCCTTTCAATCCACACAGATACAAGAAGTACAGAGAAGAACAGGGATGGGAAGTTTTTTGTGTTTATATATTGCTTCAATCAGTATTTCTGTGTATTATTCTTGCTATCTTTATTATAAACGATAAACAGTAAAATCATCCTTCCAAAAAGCAAATTACAGCTGCAGTCCCTATGTCATTTTTCAAATTCACATGTTACATACATATTTCCCCCATCTTTTTTCAGCAGTGTCTTCAGAAGAGGCGTGCGTTTTCCTCCAAGGATATTGTTGCCAATATCAGAAATCGCATATCCTTTGGTCCCATGTTGAAACAAGTGAGGAATTCCACTTTCCCAGAGGAGATAGGTAATTATGAGCAGTGCCTTAAACAAAAACAATCAATCTAAGACAACACAAGAATGGGGAATGCTGCAGGACAGGAAATGAGAGATAACTGTGCCATTCATCAATAGCATGTGAACAAAAGAGCTAAAAGGCTTGGGTGTTCCATTATAAAACATAAAATAAGAAATGCATATATATATATATATATATATATATATATATATATATATATATATATATATACATGTGTGTGTGCTCTCTTCATGGGTCTATCATGGAAAGCTTTTTAAACCTGTGTTTTTCTTCGAGATGACAGTCCACAAACATATGAGGACTTTATGATTGTTTTCTTCTGATTCTCAGATCCATCAGAGCTGGATCTGGTTCTGGTCCTTGTCAGCCTGGTTGTCGGCTCTTCCCTTGTCACAGTGACGCTGATGCTGGTGTGGCTCGCATACCGTCGCCGGACAATTTGGCTGCGCCACTCAACAGCCCCGCCGCGAGCCTGCTGTGGCTGTGCACACCCAGGAGGCGACCCGATCCTACCGTGACCAAGGAGGAACCATCGACAATTATTTTGATCAAGTCTTCACAAAAATGACTGCAGGCCATTACATTAGTCAACAGACATTGAAGCAGTCGATTATATTATCCACAGAGCAAAGGCGAGCGGTCGCATCAGCTGGTATAGGCTGGACTAGACATTGAGGAGCAATCCAATTCAAAGGCTGTGCTCATAGATGACACAGCTGCTGCAGTCAAATTTAAACCATTATCATTCACTGAAAACAATCACCTCCCTCAGATAGAAATGCTGATCTAATCTCTTTATTTTCCCTCCATGGCAAGAAATCAATACACTTTGTACCAAGTTTGAGATTGATGTCATAAATACAGGTTTAATATAATGCTTGCACCTTTATGAAACCGCTCTCACAGGCCATTAATGGAAAATGTCATGTTGAGTTGTTATTTACTACAAAAGATACATGTCAGTGTTGGCTTATGAAATTGTCCTTACTGTCGTGACACGTAATCATAGTGCACAGAAATGTCTCCACCAAAGCATTCTTGATCATTGTTCATTTTAAAGGGACTATCTAAATTTTCATTTCAGGTTTTAATAAATGAAGTCAGTTCCAATGATGTTGTGCTGTAATTATGTGAAAATGTATAAAGTTAGCAATTTACCCAGCTACCAAGTGTCAGGGATAGGAGGTGGTGTGCGGATGGATCCAAGCGTAGACTCAAAGAGTTCCATAAAAAACAGGTTTATTGCAGTCTAGGGAACATGAGGAAATGCATGAGAGACAAGGGCAATGAGAGGAGCGACAAAGACAACAGAGGGAGAGGGGTTTAAATACATAAGTAAGGGGTGGACACAGGTGGAACACAAGGATAGGAGCACACAGAGGGAAAAGGCCATTGGTTAATTGGAAACATGAGGTGAGACACACATGGGCAGACACAGAGACCTGACACACAAGCTGTCCAGTGTTGTAAATTTAACTAATATTATGTCTTCAGTACAGATCGAGTGTGAACACAACAAAAGTTAAGGTTCATAGTGATTACTAAGAGAAAAAACAAAATTGCCATGAATTCAAAAAAGAGCTCATCTGAAAACAAATTTGGTGCTAAACTGCCTCATTGCTGTCACTCAAAGCAGAAGAAAATTCCTTTTTTTGTTCTTTTTTTCATGACTGAGTGGGAACACTTAAAGAGACAGAGAATAGAGAAGATTGACAGGAGAGACAGAGTGGGGGGTGGGGGTATAGGTGTGGGACAACATACAATACCCTTAAATAAAATATAATCGTCTTAGTTTTTAACAGTATCATACTGTATGTGTCATTTTCGTTTGCTGACAAACCTTCAATAAGAGCTTAGCCAGAAGCTGAAATCATAAATTAGGAAGGGAATAATAAAACAGTGAGAACAGACATTAACGTTTTAGGCTTAACGATGGGATGATTTGGCTCCAGGATCCGGATTCAGTTTGTTGAAGTAGCATCACAGAAAAGTGGGCTCACGACTGCACAAACTAAATGGTCAAATGCTGTCCTTTCATATGTTTTCAATGTCTATGTTTGAGTGGAGGGATCTGAGTTTCTGTAATGGAGAAACTGACATTTGCTTTGACTTCATGCCGAGTCAGGCGGTTGAGCGACGGACAGAAGGAAGCCTTTCGGTTTCATTCATTGCACAACTAATCTGTCACATTGTGTGTTTAGAGCCCAGTGCAACTCTATGAATGCCTTACAGGGGGAGGCTGACTGCAGCATGTCTGTCTGCTTATCTCTCCATATTTGAGTGCGGCCAATCAGAACCACTATAAACACTGCCGTCTGGGCAAGTAGTCACTTTGAAGCATAACTCAACACCTTCTGCCGTGTGTGTGTGTGTGTGTGTGTGTGTGTGCGTGCGTGCGTGCGTGCGTACGTGCGTGCATGCTTGCGTGCGTGTGTGTGTGTGCTGCTGTTTCACACATACATTATGGAGACTTATCTTCCCTTTGGGAGCAGGGAGCAAGACGTGAAGACATCATAAGGTTAGACTTGGTGCCAGTTTGGCTGTCTCTGGCTTCAGGCTTTATACAGAAAGTCACAAGACTCAAAATACAATACGTGGCCTTTTATTGGCACCATGCAACATGAAAAACAAATTAAGAAAGCTGCAAACCAACTAGCCTCCATTCATACTTTTTATTAGGTGGGGCATACTTTAGAGGGGAGCAAACAATAAAGTTACCCTAAAACCCACACCACAAACCACTGGGAATACATTATAGATCATTGAATAATGTATACAGTGATATAAATGATTTTATAAATCACAATTAAATGGGATTCTCCTTTCTCTGAATAGTTAAGTATGTGCATTTCATTTTATTCCACTTTACACTGTACTTATAGGTTATATGCATCATTGCAAACAAAGCGTTCATCCAAAATGAAAGGACCAATCGGGACAGAGAAACTGGGGCACTCAGGGTGGCTGACATTTTACACTGCACCAGATAGGTCAGGGCTACTTCAGATTTACTACAGGGTCACACATTGAATAGCGCTCTCACCTCACAAGAGAATACCTCTTGTTTTCTCCTTGCATGTAAGGGTTTTACCAGTTTTACCAGTTTCTTCCCACAAGCAGAAAAAGTGCATGCAAGGTCCTGGAGACAGAACGATCTCCTCGTCACCCTCCTCCACCTCTCGAGTGACTGAGGATAAGTCCACTAAGCCTTTTTACAAGTCCCAGTTCAAATATTTAATTCATACATTTAATAAACATATCAAACTGAAATTTATCGGTCCGATGTGGTCTCTACCAAAATGTCTTCTTCCCTCGCCAACACTCTGACACACATGCTGGGCGTCACAACCATGGGGCTGTTTTGGTGTCCAGCAGTGTGCTCATCTGAGCATCCACCTTCACATCAGATTCTTCTTCTCCACCTCTACAGTCACTGATCTATCTGATGCTTGCACGTACATAAAAAAAAAAAAAGGTTTCATAATAACTTTTTAATTATATATTTGCTGAACTCAATTTTTTGAGAAATTGAACCATTATTACCAGACAAACCCCATCAAGAAAAAACAACAGCAGCTCCTCAATATTTCAATATCAAGCGTCAAACAGCTTTCTATTAAGAGTAATTGAACAAATCTGGACCCAATGTATGGCTCAGCCCTCCACATTATACTAGATTTTCTAGTGAAAATTGCCATTGAATGAGATAAGCAGAAAATTGTAAAAGGAACCATGTGCATCACTGCACCTCGGCCCCTCAGGACTAAGCTGTTCATCTCTTTTTCTTCCTTGATCTACTTCTGATACATACTAACCTCTGCAGACTGGGAATACCCCATATCACTCTTGCTCAGATCTTCACTTACCCACTTTTCTGCTTTGATCACATCAATTTAGAGGGCAAACTATCCAGTTGCTGTCTGATACATCTATCCCACTAATAGGGGGAATGATAAAAACAATCATAGACAGACAGTCATTACATGAAACGATCTAGTCACTTCAACTTCAAGTGGTCATAAACTTCTTGCTATTTGGTGTGTATGTCATTGTTTTTTTCTGTGGGCTCTGAACTGTATCAGCACACAACACTTGAGGTCCAAATCATGTTTTGCAGAGAAAATAATGGACAACATTTGAACAACATTTGCATACTTCTCAGGTAAAATATATTACTTTAGAACTGAGGTTGCGATTATCTCTTTGTCATTGTCAGGACGTGTGAGGATGGACCCAAATGCAGACTCCCAATGTTATAAAACGTTTTAGAGTTCATTGATGAAAAGGTCCAGGGAAGACAAAGAAACTGTAGCAACAAGCCAACAGGGGGAGAAGTGTTTAAATACACATGGAAAGGGAGGACACAGGTGGAACTCATAATGACAGTTGTACACAGAGGGAGGAGACCATTGGATAATAGAAAACTTGAGGCGAGTCAAACGAGGCCAGACAGACACAGAGACCTGACACTCATAATGTCATATGCATGGATCTCATGAAGCAACACTAACTCGAGGGTATATGTCTTATAAGGATCAAAGTTAAGTACTAAAGCACCAAAACAAAATACAGTAAAACCTTTGATGTAGGGATGCCCTAAAATCCAAGGGCAAGTGTCCTCTGAAGACAGGATGGGTCACGAGGACAAATCGTAGGACCAGTTGATATTGAATGAACCAAACATCAAATATGTTATGATTATTTAAAGCAACGCAAAGAACTGAACATATATATATATATATATATATATATATATATATATACAGTATATTTCAAAGGCTTCTAACCTAATTTAGATTAGATTAGATCTGAAACAGGTATGTGAAGTGGATTACAGTATATCAAACTACATTACGTTAAGTTGTTCCTCCTACAAGTAAATCCTTGATGCTGCTCCCTCTGACTTTATTACACCACATGAGTGCACTTTCTCATGAACCTGTTTGAAATTCCGAAATGCCAGTGGTGAAATATTGCGCAAGATAAGGACTTGATTAAAAACCTCTGCATTCTCTTGAGAGATACATGGGAGCCAATTAATGTTCAACTCCGGGACATACTGCTTACGAGTATTTGCCACAGTATGGAGGTGATTAGTAGAGTCATTCATCCCAGTGGCCGCCACCATTACATTCTCTTTGGTTCCATTTGTATGCTCACAGAATATGGATCAGTCACACTGCTAGTTGTTAGAGGACATGAAAGGCAATAGCAAAACCTTTAGCTTGAACCCGCCAGTCACCTCAGTGTGGCGCCGCCTGCTAATGTGATTGGCTGAGCTGCGAGATGTGGGCTCTATCAATGAAGACAGACTTCTCCCCTCAGGTAGCCTATCAGGAATCTGATCACGACTGCCTGGTTTTCATTGGAACATCAATCCAGGTGTCTGTCCTAAATAATAGTGTGGGTTAGTGAAGCATGAAACTATGGCTGTCAGTGAATGTTAAATTCACCTATTGCCAGGCTCACGCACATGGAGTCAAAGAGTGAGGCTGCGTGGAAGAACATTGTGTTGCAACAAGTTGACACTTAAAGTTAAGAAATCCAGTGGAAACTAATAGAAAATAAACACAACAAAACGACGGTGAGAGGGAAACTCTAAAAGTAAGTGGTGTATGGGGAGCTGTGGGATCAAACACATTTTATATGGTATGAAGTTATTCTCTTTATGTCCACTCAGCTGGTTGATGCTCTGGAGATTCTTAACTTTGCTCATATTCTCACCCAGCCATCCATGTATCAGTCTATCTGCCTATCTTCTGTACCAGGAGTCTGCCATCCTGAAGCTCAGGAATTACATACAACTCTTTTGAAATGTGTTGCATACTCATTTCCCAGATCAATGGTTGATGTCAGCTAAAATATATGTCATATCAATAAACAACTTTCATAGGTTACTTCCAAATTTTTATGCAAATTGAGTGTTTTCATCAGAATGGAAAGATTCACATTTCTTTTACTGAAATCAATACAGTGCTACGTGTGTCTTTGACATGAGTGGAGAAGTTGGTTCTCTACAATCAATCAAAAAGTAATGTTGAAAGGGCTGCATGGCTACAACTGCTAAAATTGCCCAAAGATTTGTAATGACTAACAGAAAAAACTGTTAAATTAGTTGGAATATCTAAAAGCTGAAACATCTTCAACTGCTAAAATCATCAAAATGAATTAAATGGCTATGGCTCAGAAAATATAAAATTTTTATTAGTTCTCAAATTTCACAAGTGCCACAAGAGCTACTGCCTTGGGTACATAGAGTAAAACTATGTATAGTCTACTAGTCTGTGAGCTGTCTTATCTTAATTTTCAAAGTTGAATTTGAATTCTGCAAAAAGTGAGCTGAGCTGACAGGAGGAAGAGATGGGCGAGCTTCTGTTGATCCATCGGGAGGATGACATTCGTCGTCAACTTACACTTACCATCAGAGACTGTTTTAGACAGCGGCATTTCCGGGACAATGGGTGACAAATGCTTCAACCGAATACAGAAGTGTGATCACAATGTCACCAACACAATGTAATTTTTAACGTCAGCCATCAGTGTGAAGTCACCTAAATGCCGGTGTCATACAGACTAACTTGCTTACAACATGGTTCAGCAGCTCACTTTCAGTGTGAAAGCAGGATTACCCATGTTGCCACCCACAAACATACTGACACCGACAGCCATGTTCGAGCATTTGGATTATTTGGACACAGAGAACATGGAACCTCCTCTAAGACAAGCCCCGACCCGGAATCAAACCAAACGCATTGTTGCCGTGTTGTAACAATGCTAACTTGTCCATCACATGTCGCCTCTCATCTTCCACAATTCTATTACAATGTCTTGACAACCAACCACAACGATCTATAGTCTGCCTGTGCACTGTAAATTAATGAATGTGTAATCATATAAAGTCTCAGTCTAATGTGTGTATAGCTTATTCAATTTGTAATTTTTTGAAGCTGATGACACCTGAAACATATAGACCATGGGTCACATATACCTGTTCATTGCAGATGCGCATCCACTCCCATCATGGCCCTGCAGGAGTTAAACTGATTTAAAATGTACAAGCAAAAGAAAATTTTATTGAAGTGGCTTTATTAATAGTATTTTCTACCTCGACCTTAAATACAATTCTTTAAGTATGGCAGCTCGGCACTTTCGAAAAAAACAAACAGCTGCTGAGTCCTGTGTATAGCTAGTCTGTCTTGAGACAGTCCCCAGTGAAGGTGAGGGTTTCACACAGTTGTGAGATTGCGCTGGAGATTTGCATCATGCTCTCAGCAGGAGCCATATTGAATCTAAATGACCACTGTGTTAAAATGGAAGAAGCCCAAGAGAGATGACACATATTTCTATGATTCACAACTTAACAACAGGAATATTTCATGTGTCCGTAAACACATATGCAGGGTTCATCATGAACCTTAATAACATTGTAATGACTCCCCACATGCCGTGATGGATTCTGCTGAGATGTAGGCTGAACAGTGGTGACATTTGACTGAGGCACTCTTACAACCTTAAAAAATAGAAGTTGGAATAAAAACAGCGTTGTAAAGACCAGCTTTCTTTTCTCATCTTTCTGAATGAGCTTCTTGTGACCCTAATCCTTTCAAATAAGCGAGGCAGTTCAAATCTTATCTCTCTAAGAGCAGCCTGCTTTAATGATGCAGAAAGATGAAAACCATGATTTCAGGATCTCAGGCAACAAATGCTGCGACACACTGGGAACTGAAATAAGGGTTCACACATTGAAATCCAAACGCTATCAGGCAGGACACTGGAAAATCAGATGGCAGCGTTGCTTAATTTACCATTCATCTCTAATAATCATTGATCAATTTAGCGAGAGTTAGATTAATTGTGTGGGCAGCTGAGGAGAATCAGGTAATACCTCATTTCAACTGGAAACATCCATATTAACTCCAGAGGCACTACGATGACAATAAACATAGAAAAAGCAGTAAAACTTCATATACAAAAAATTTCACTGGCTCTTCTTAGTCTGCTCTGCCTTTCTGTGTCTGATAGAGCAGGAAATAAAGAGGTACACTCACTTTTTTATATAAATGTTGAAGGTTTCTAAGCTTTCATTTAAGTACTTCTCCAGCACAGTTCAATTTTAACTCTTTAAAGCAGAGCATGTGACATATAGCATAGGGTCACTCCATGGATTCAAGATGGCAAGTAAGATAGAAACACTGTTGTAATTTAGAATTTCTTACGGAGTACAGGGACATAAAACAAAAGTAGCTATATTCACATGGCCTCTTTACTGTCAATCTCAGATCAGACCTTATTTGCATGAATTCTAACTAACGTGATCAGATCCATGTGCAGGTTTAAATGCACCAAGTACTGTCAGTCATCGAGTGGAAGAATTCCGTGATGCTTTTCCCTGTGATGTGGGCCATTTGTGACGTTCACACATGGTCACATCTGTGCATGTCACAAATTTAGTTTTACTTGGAAGCCCACGAGTATTGACTGGGTGTTTTTTTTTTCTCCTTTCCTTTTAACTTAAACGTTTCCGAAGTCTTGCCTCAGATACTCGAGATGAATGCTGTTAACATGCAATGTCACTTGAAGGACACACAAATAGTTTCTAATGTGTTTTTTCATTCTGGTTTTCAAAGCTTTGATGTCACCTTCAATCACTGAGAAAGCAACTGGCAAACAGGTCAAAGCCCAAAACCTTGAGAGAACACATTTATTTTCAGAGAAGAAGCCCAAAAGGCAAATTCAACTCAATCCAAACCAAACTGTTTCTCTAAATACTGCTGAAATAGTTGCCCAGTGGAACAAAACATGCCAATCAGTGTTAACAGAAGAGTTACATGAAAAAAGACAAATACAACTCATGCCTGAACATGACGTTTAATTATTGTGTGAACTTCTTTTCAGTCAATTAGTAAATTGTTGGCTCTTTAGTCATGCTCGCTTTAACGTCTTCTCTTCCATTGTAAGGATAAAGAGAAATTAACGTCTTTCAAAAGGGAACTTAAGCAGAGCACATATTGGGACCTGAACATAAAGTTTATGTGGATTAATATCTGAAGTACTTTCTCCCATCTCATTTTGTTTTAAGTGTAACACAGAGGTGAGCAAATGTTGACCACATTTGAAATGTTCAACTTGCCACATGTTTGCACTGTCACTATCAGACTTAATGAAAGAACAAAAGGCAATAGTTGATTATTCACGAGACCATAACAAGGATTTTACTTTATATCTCTACAAAAGAAAGGCATGGGTGAAATTTAGCATTATCTACATCATAATGTCGTGTCTGTTTTCACAGCAGGCCTGCATGGAATAATGGTCAGAGGTTACATTATAATTGGAAATATGGTTTATAATGTAATTTGTACCAAAATCTGCGCTGCTATTGCTCACAAAAGCCTAAAAGCACAAATGCTGGGCATTAAATAAATTAGCCAACTGAGAGTCATGACAGCAATTGATTACATAAACAAATGAGTCCAATGAGGCCTTAACTCCTGATTGAAAATGTTTCAAGATGGCCAGACAAAATTATTCTGCTGTTAAGCAGCTGAAGCTACACATTAGTGCACACATTGTGTAATCATGACTGAAAATTCCAAATTACATGCCCTAATTATTTATTTTGTTTGTGCCATAAGATAAAATTTGAAGACTGAGGGAGCCCGAGGGCCAGACATTGGACATGTCTGATAATATGCATACACATTTAACTTTTAGTTATAAATTACGTTTATTTTTGTTCCAAAGTCATGCAGGTGTAATGTTTACAGTAGCTATTCAGGAGCCAGCAGGTTGTACCATACATGTACACACACACACACACACACACACACACACACACACACACACACACACACACACACACACACACACACACACACACACACACACACACACACACACACACACACACACACACACACACACACACACACACACACACACACACACACACACACACACACACATTGACCATATCCTCAACTTCCAATTGCAGACTACTGAGCCGTTCCAGTGCAGCAGTTGGAGGTTAAGTGCCTTGTTAAAGTGTAGTTTAATAGAAGTGGATGGTTCATTAGACAGTTCACTTACTGTGTATATGGATCCAAATCACAATTGCCATATTTATCATACTGAGTATCATTACTGAGACTCTGCAAGTGGTCCCAAATCTACATAATGTGAACCATACCGGCATTGGAAATAAAATAGAAACCTCATTCAGGTATTTGACGGAATGAGACCGAAACTTAGACCAGAAGCCTCGGCAGGTACAAACCGGCCCAGCAACATTGCAGTGCAAACAAGTTTTTCACCTCGGCTCCTCCCGCAGGGTGAGACTTGGTGTGTGGCACAGAATACTCTTCATTCAGCTGTCACCGAGTTTAATTCATGTTGATGTTCTACAACTTTCTTTTTCGCAGCGTGATTCAAGAGCTCATGTGGCGCTGCTGATCGGTGCTGATCTAGAAGATAAACCCTGTTTATATGTAGGATTAGAGAGGGAAGGTGATTGGAAGGCTTGTGTGTGTGTGTGTGTGTGTGTGTTTGTGTGTGAGTGAGAAAGCTTTGTACACATGAACTGCCTTGACGGATCCCCTGGGCAGTTCGGGGACTTCAGGAAGGACGACTTTGAGGCTGACTGGATTAAGGTGGCAGAATGTAGATTTAGTCAAGTGTACCAGGTCAAGCTCAAGCTCTGGCGGGAGAAATGTGCCCTGAAAAGCTTTGACGCCAACTTTTACAGGTAGGATTTTAATTCTTATTACAAATTGCAGACAGACATAAAGTGAGTAAGTGTGGGAGTGTGAGCCTACACATGGTTTCATTCAGGTCTGATTGGAATTTGTAGTTGAATGCTGGGCTTCCCAATTTTTTCACATTATATAACAATATTGTCAGTGACTGTCAGGAAGCATAGGCAATGAAAAGGACATATCCCCTCCTACTAGTTCATTAAAAATATTTATTCAAATGGTAATGTGTGTTTTGTGTTTTGACAACATAGTATACAGTTTTACCCTTAGCCTAGCAATGTAAAAACACTTCCCTGTACACAAACAAGACATTTAGGCAGAAACTATGTTTACAGGTTGGCAATCTTTGTGACGCCCAAAGCTGAACTGTTGTTTCTCCTATCACAGTAGATTTAAAAACGAGGTGTCCAACATCGCCAAACTGAAATTCAAGTACATCATATCCATCTATGGAGTGTGCAGTGAGGCAACCGCTGTGGTGATGGAGTTCATGAGTAATGAATCCCTGAACACGCTCCTCGCCAGCCACACTTTGATGTGGCCAAAGAAGTTTCAGATGATTCATGAGATCTCGATGGGCATGAATTTCCTTCACAGCATGAGGCCACCGCTACTCCATCTTAACCTCAAGACATCCAATATCCTATTAGACGATCATCTCCATGTCAAGGTCGGTGAAACTCGACAGGCAACAGTCTCTTGACATTTTATATTTTCTGCCCAGCACTGTGATAATTCTGTGTTGTTCCAACATTCTTGTTTTCCCGCTTAGATCTCAGATTTTGGGTTAATCCACTGGGAGCAGGGTGAGACTTTCACAGAGCATCTGACAGCAAGAGGGAACATAAGTTACATCCCGCCGGAGACCTTCACTCAGTGCTCCAGTCCTCCAGGAACTAGCTTTGATGTTTACAGGTGACTTGCCAAGGGCATTTTTGCAATTGCACTATCAGGATCCCTGCTTTTTTTCTGATTCACTGCACAAGCCACAAGCCAGAGTTCACACAGTGTAACCTTGCTCTCCACTGTATGTATTTTTAATCTTTCACCAGTCACTGGGATGGATTCTCTATATTTTACTCAGCTCTGACTCACTCCTTCTTGCTCTTACGGACTATCTGCCTGTTATTTCATGTTGCAAAGTATTGCGCTTTTCTGTGGACACCAACCTATTTTTTTAAAGCTTTTCATGTGAGTTTGAAACAGCCACAAACTTCACAGGAATGACTATTATATGCAAAGTTGAGACTCTTGGTGCTGAAGCGTGTTCTGCTTTGATCTACAGCTTTGGAATTGTGATATGGGAGACTTTAGCACAGCAGAAACCTTACATAGGTAAGAATTAATTCATCTGAAATCCATCACATCTTCATATCAAATAGATTTATAGGCGCAACCTCAGCGAGCAGTCATGTAACATTCAACATGATGAATTAACCCTTTCCACTGTGGAGGTTGTTGTGCTGGAGACAGGCTGTAACCGTTAGACAAATGATGGCTGCCAACAGGGGAACAACCAATAAAGAGGTCATTTTGTCCTACAAGACCTAAAAATAAATGAAGTGTTTATTTGTTTTTCTTCCCTATGCATCATATTGTTGCAGAATTTTTACATGTCAGAAGTTTACTGGTTCAAAGTGGCCGTTTATTTCTGAATAAAACAGCTTTAATTATAAGGGAAGAAACATTTTTTTGTTTTAAGTTCTTTGGAACAAACACATACCCATGTGATATGGGTCGTAATTCAAAAAATTTGTTGAGGATTCACATTAAGAAAGCCCATTGCTTTCCTGTTGTCTGCACCAGGGTGATTTTAAAAGCTGAGAGAGAAGTGAGGAAGCACAATGTTTCTGCCCTGCAGCATGCTCATGTGTTCATACGTTCTGTGCATGCAGGGTGCAGCTTGACCACAGTGCTCTTACAGGTGTCCGAAGGGAAACGACCCTGTGAGAAGATGATACCCGACCAGAGGCCGAATGAGTGTGAGCAGATGATAATCACCATGAAACAGTGCTGGGACCAGGATCCCAAGAAGAGGCCTCCATTCTCAGGTACAGTAAAAAAATAAATAAAATTTGATATATATATCACTTATATCTTATATAAACACTTATATCTGTGAAAAAAAGTGTTTCCCAAGAGAAATCCCTTGTTTACCAGGAAGTACAAGCTTTTCTCCTTTAACAGTGATCAAGCTTTTATAGACATCTGTTGTAAAACATGCACAGATATAATTTTAGATGAACAACTTGTAAAGAAAATAACCAAACAGCCAGCAGAAAAAAATTAAATGGAGTTTCCTCTGACCCTGGTCATTAGAATTAGAAAAGTAAAATGAAAAAATGAAATACCTGAAATACCTGGCCAAGAACAAAAAACCGGCATCTAACAAGGCCAAAAGTGGCTTCCAAATGCAGTGGAAAATAGTGCAGAACCTTATGATCTCCAGTGGCAGTTCAGCCTTTGGAGACATTAGGTCAGAGGTCTCACACTCAGATCCTCAAGCCCTGCATGTTTTTCATGTCTCCCTACCCTGAATGTCCTGATAGTTCATATCTACGTTCAGCACAACGCCAGATAATGAGCTGCTCATTGCAATGAGCTGAGTGGAAGCAGGGAGACATAGAAAACATGAGGATCTGAGTTTGAGACCCCTGCAGTTCGTGATGTTGGTTCGTGGTGCTGGTAGATTACAATGACAGATGTGTGTTTTTGGTTGTGTATGTGTTCACAAAAACAAAATGAGAAACTGAGAAAGGCTCTAATTTGAATATTTTGCTCTGAAGCTTGAAGCTTGTTACCAAGTTACCAGACATTTTTCATGCACATAAAAATGTTTAAAAAAAATAAAATAATTAGGCTTCCCAGTGATCTGCAATAATAGGATGACACCACAAAGATTTCATTTGCAACAAGTGCACCCTGTCTGGCTCAGAATTTGAGCTTATTCAGTATCTCTGCTATGCTCATAGAAACATGAGTAATTTGTTTGATTTGTTGTCTGGTCGATTTAGTCATTGTAGTGTCGCATTAAAATACATTTTTCATTGTAAACTGACAGCAAAGTAAGTCAGTGATGATATTATTTTCTGTTAATGAGAATGTGAAAACAAGGTGGGTGTTCTTTTGTATTTTATACCTGGAAATTTGAAATGTGCCACATGTTTGAAAAGCAGATGTTTTGCTATTATATTGAAATGTCAGTGTTTTGATCAGGAACATGTTTTTGCATTTGTTTTGATAACGTTTCTCTAAGGCAAGATAACAAAATGAGGAAATATTTTTTGTTTGCCTTCTTTAGATTTATAATTATTAACCCAGTTAATTACTTGCCCATAGAAAACACACTCAAGTGCATGTAATGCTCAAGTGAAGCACACATTCAAATGAAATGTACTCATTTACTAAAGAGGAACTGGGTCACCTTTGTTTAAACAAGCACTCATAGCTTAAGAAGTCATGTTAATGAATACAAATCAGTATCATGTTTATTCATAAACAGCAGCTACTTCAATCTGCACTGTTCACAAAAGTCATGGCTAATAATACCGTAGCAACAAAAGAATTTATCGCTAATTCATGCATGGGTCCAGCCATTGCAAGGTAATTACGAGCAGATCCCAATGGAGTTTAGAGGTGCATGTCTGGGAATATATTTGTTTAAGCAGGCACATGCAGGACACTCCTCGACTGCTGTATTGTTCTTCAGACATGGTGAGGAGAACCGAGGCCCTAAGTGAAATCATGAAGATCCCAGGACCAATGAAGTTTCGCAACGGTGACGTGAGACAAGAATCAGATCGCCTCCTGCTCAGCTTCCCAGCACATAAAGTTAGTTCTGCTTGCTTGAATGTTGCTGTAGAATATATTGTTCCAATCACAGCTTTAAAGGCATGACTTATCTATTGCATTATAGGCAAGACTGTGGCAAAAAACCTGATGCACTGAAGATTGTGGCTTTGAAAGGACGTGTTGGATCACTTCAAAGCTACTTACATACAACATTAGTATGCTATGGAAGACTATTTGGGCCACTCATGAGAAAAAGAAAATGATAGGTGTATTTCTTTTTCATCATGCACTTCAAAAAAAAAAAAGCTGAACTAGCCAGTGAGTGTGACTGCTTCTACAAAATGCCTTGCAGACTGTTTAATGAACTGGTGAAGCTATACTTCTGCTTTATCTGCCATCTTCTTTATATAAAGAATCTGCTGTGATAACACAGAAATTATTTCTCTTCTCCCAAAGACATTATATAGTTATCATTATTAGGACTTTGAAAAGACTGCATTGTGCAGTAATCTCCGTCGCTCTCTTCACTGACTTTTTACAGAAGAGTGCTTAAGCCCTCACTGGAAAGGTTGAGCAGCCAATGGGGGACAGCAGATCAGAAAAAAGGAGGAGGAGAATAAACAAAACAGTTGAATTAAATAAATGAACTGAACATTTCTGAATGAGTTTTTGAAAAAAGCTGTTACATTGGCCAGTAATTGAACCCTGGCCTGCCATGTGACAGCTAAGAACTCTTGAATACATGCATGACATTGAATTTTGCAAGGCTTATGTTACTGTGGATGCTATGTATAATGGATTATTAGAAAACAAGGAAATCCTTTGTAAAATCAGATGTTCAGAAGCAAGAAATCTGTGCCTCTGATTGGGGATGGACCAGAGGAGATGTTTCCACTTTTTTTAACCAACATTGTATTTCGATTTTTCTCTTGATGTGCATGATGAAAAATTTCCTTTTCTCATGGATAGCCCTAATACTCGTATGTAGTATGCTCACTGTCGGTGCTAAGAGACTGATCGTCAGAATGAATGGCTCTGAGCATGCTCACTAAAATTAGCTCCAAACAAAAATACAATTTTCAGCAAAGTCAAACATCAGGGGGGGGGGAATATGAGGATTAATTATCCAGAAAGTTTTAATGTGTGTTTTTTTTAATTTGCAACTCATTGAATAAGTAACACATCATTATCCTGAAAGAAAAACGAAAAATAAAAGAAGTACAACTAGTCATGGTAAAATTGTGAAATATTATGGCTATATTAGGGCAAGATACATGTTTCTGTCCTCTCAGGGAAATGTGTCCTGGAGGTCAGAAACATCACAGACTTGTATAGAGCTTTATTACACACACACACACACACACACACACACACACACACACACACACACACACACACACACACACACACACACACACACACACACACACACACACACACACACACACACACACACACACACACACACACACACTAAACAGCATCATGATCCATAAAGCTATTGCATATGCATATGCATAAGTGGACTTTCTTAAAACCGTTCACTCTGAAATAACTCAATAACATCTACCTGATGGAAAAAGCTCATATTCAGTGTAAAGACAGGCAGATGCTGAGATCTCTATCTCAATGGGTTTTTTTTTCTTCCTGGCAAAATAAAGGTTAAATAAATTAACAATGACACCTAAAGCAGATAGCCAGCGTTTCCACTTAAAAGAACTGATTGACCAATTGAATTCATCAATCATATTTAATTATCGTTTAATAGTTTGCCGTCTAATCACAAGATTTGTGGTTTGGTCCCCCTATTTGCCCCATCAATATGACAAAATGTCTTGGCCAAGTCACTCAAACTGTTCCTAATGGTGTGTGAGCATTTACTGTACTTGCATGGCAGCCATCACTGTTAGTTTGGGATTGCGGCAATTATATTGTGTGTGTGAATTAGTGGGTGTACAGTAAAGTGCCTTGACACTACTGAAGTGGTCAAATGTGCTATTTAAAGAAAAGCCCACATTACTTTTACCAACTATGCATACATGTAGCTGAGAACTCAAAAAGCTGCCAGTCAGGAGCGATTAAGAATTTCCCAGGACATGAACATGCATTTCCATCTGCAAATAATCTCCAGAAAATTGATTTTATTATCATTGAATTTATAAACTTCACTTCTACACATTTAGACCCACTAAAGTTTAGTTTTTGCAGATGCCAAACCAGTTCATATGCATGTTAGTGAATTCTGACTGTTTTACTTTAACTGTGACATTGTCGGCATTTAATAAGAAACGTAATACACAGATTCTACAAAAAGTCAGAAATTCTGGCTGCTCCGACCTTTCTGAAATCTTCATTCAACATTCATGTGTACTTTCTCTACTAAAAAGTTTCAATCAGTCCCAGTACATACATTACATTTTTTTTGGTATAGTTTTTGCTAAAAAAGTTTTTGACTATTCAAAGACATCAAGATAATTGATCCACAGATGTCGGGCTTTAAGAGTTGCTGCAACTTTAGTGATTTGTTTATACACATGATGGCGTCCGAACCAGATATCTGAATATGTTTACACATGTGGAAATGCATCTATTTTCTTTGAGATGGAAATTATCGTTATTATCATTTAACATTAGTATAGAATGGAACCAGGAAGCGATTATTGTGAAGGGCAACAATGTGAAGGTAGTATGGCCAAGCAGAGCTTATTTACTTGAATGAATAATAGCACAGGATTTGGATTTGGTATGTATGGGGTAGATGTGGATCGAGCTCATGAGGAAATAAGCAGTGAATCACTGGTAACAAACAGAAATACTGGAAGCACAACAAAGGTGTTTACCAAACTAAAACCCAAGAAAGTGACAAAGCGCTCAGGTAGAGCATTAAATCATAGATAGGTAGAGTAGGATTTTTTTTATTTTTTATTTTTTTACAAGTTGCAACACAAGGCACAACAAGAAATAGATACACAGAGAGAAATACACCTGATGTACACCGGGGGGTAATGTCATACAGGTGGAACAGAGTAGGAATGATCAGAGGACTGAGAGGCCAAAACAAACAAACAGACAAACAAACAATGAAATCCAGACAAGATTTCTAGACAAAATTGTCATTTGCATTCACTCATCATCACCATTATGACATAAAGGATAGTCATGCCATTGTACAAACAATCAACATAGGGGGAAGTCTAACCCTCGTGTGGAGCCAAGCTTATTTACAAAAGAGGCAGCCAGAAAGAAAAACATATATTATCATATAAAATTACTTAGATAAGAAGGGAGACAGAGAGGGAGACAATAAAGCAATGGCAGGTACTCTGGGATTTGCATGCAAAGAAAATATATTTACATGAAACTGAAAATAGGGTAGGGACTGGAGGGAGTCGTGACGTTATTAGAAGAAAACAAGTCATCATCAATAGAAATTCAAACACCACATTTTTTCACTATGGGGAAGCACCCTGCTGTTCACTGTGCGAGTGTGTAAAGTAAAGAAACTGCGGATATTGTCCTGGTGTCATGGCAGAGATATCAGGATGGGAAATGGCTGGAAAGCTGCAGGACCAAGAGGACATGGAGGGCGAGTGGGTACAATGGGTGTATGAGGGAAGCGAAAAAGATTCCACTTTAATCTTTGGACACAACAGGACTGCTGAAAAGGATACAATGTAGACTGGGATCTGCACATTGTTCAATTTGAAGAAAAAACAACAACAACTTCTCGGTCCAGAAATCAGCATTTTCTATAGGAATGAGACTTAAATTTTGACTTCATCCTTTCAAAACTGAATTGGATGCAGTTTCATCATTCCTTCACTAAAAGTATTTAAACATGTTCTTTATCTACTGGTTTTATACACTTGCTTGTGTCCCTTCTGTAAAATAAAAAGAATGGTCCGAATGGCTCAACAGCTCCTGGGAATAAATCCTGACTCTGTTACTAATATGCAAATGTCTTAATTCTTCCTTGAAAACTTGTGACACAGCTCAGTTTTTACAAGCATGAAAACTCAGATGTTATAGCTCAATATGTAAATGATGTTTGGTCTCTGAGATTGGTGTAGATTATAATTGTTTCCATTATTGTTATGCATTTTTATTTCACCTTTATATTTCCCCCAATTAATGCTTAACTGCTGATTTGTCTCAGAAATGCTCTTATAATAATTTATTCTTAATGCATAAGAGTAATAATTTATATTTATTTAATAAAGCTGATTGAAACAAACTATGATGACATAAAACACGAGCCACAAGTCATCCAATGACTGTAATTTATGAGTTGAGTCTGAAAACAAATGCACACATGCTTTGATACATGTACGTACTGCTTCACCTCTTGTGATAAGGGGCAGTGGCACTGCTACGATCCAATTCCATAGCACAAAATAAATAAGCAATGCGGTGTTTTCTTTCTCTTCAATTTTAGATCAGCCTGACTGAGAAACCCAGCTCATCTTCAGGTAAATTCAAGGGTAGAGCATTGGGGGCAGAAACATGTTCAAGACAGTACAAGGGCTGACGTTTCAAAAGTGCTGTTTAGAGTCTTTTTACCATTTGGATATTATCTCTAGAAATGAAAAGCAGAATCTACGAGACAGAACAAGATGAGTATTAGTGCTGTTTTTGGAATGCAATATCTCCAAAGTATTGATTTGTGCTTTAAATACTTAAGCACTATTTTGTGTTTATTATAATGCTTTATTTTATCGTAATACTTTAATAGAGCAAAATTTCAAAAATAGCAGTTCCAGTGCAGACACTGTAATAGAAATGTTCAATTTTTTTCATTATAGTGTTCTTTGCTTTTTTTTTTTTTTTTTTTTCACAGATGAGCAGTATGGCAAGGATGGGCTTCTTTCTATGCTCATCAAAAAGGACTTTGGTAGTTTCAAGAAGTCTTTGAAAAAAGAGCATGTCTCCAAACAATTTTCAGGCCAAAGGAGCATCCTTCACTTCACCGTAGAGACCGGTGATTTAGAGACCGTCAAGCACGTCCTGAGTCTGGGAGCTAAAGTCAACTGTGCCACTGCCAGAGGTTACACTCCGCTTATAATTGCCATTCTGCACAGGTCAGTGTCATTATATTTCATCAATTTGGTTTATATTTGACATAGAACAAAGTTTATCTTTGCTTTACTGGTAATACCTGCAGGTTTAAGGTCACCAGAATGTATTTCTGCTGTACTTTTAAATTATAGTATTGAATAGAAGAAATTGCTTTGAAATACATTAATTGGCACAATCCCATTGAGCTCGATGTCATGGTGCTGCATGGGGGGGAGGGGGGGGGGGGGGGGGGGGGGGGGGGGGGGGGGGGGTGCATAATGGTGTGCCTGCATCAGTTTCCTCCCACGGTCCAAATACATGCATTTTAGGTGATTTTGTATTTCTAAAGTGCCCTTGTGTGATTGTGAGTTGGTCTATATTTTCAGTGTGAGCCCTGCAGTAAATTACACATTCAGAGATGCCAAAACCAAAATATTGAATCAGGAAGCAACCAAAAGGAAAGACGCAGAGTTCTGATTTAGCTGGATTCAGTTTGAATGATCTTAAATCTAATTTTCATGACTATATGCAAAACAAAAGATAGTTATATGCTATTTGTATGACTTTGCACTGTTTTTGCCTTTTAAATTTTGATTGTATGACCATAAACGATTGTTGAAAATGTACAAGCATAAATCAGGCATGTGTCATTTGCATGAGTTTATGCTGAAAGTTTGACAAGCAATGTTTTAGATGCACGAGAGGTGGGGTTTTTATAGGTTCTTTGAACTTCTTCCTACCCATTTTGAGCATGATTATATTGATTTGTTTGTTTGCACTACATTGCTGCTCAAATAAATAAATAAAAAATGAAATAAATGAAACAATGGATACATTAAATAACCATAGATGAAGTTATTTATGGTTATTAGAAGCGCAAAATGTGGAACTACTCTTTTTGAAGTCATATTGTTCATTACAAATGTGTTTTCACCAGGTTTCATGATATTGCCTCTTTATTGCTGGATCACGGTGCAGCTGCCACCCAAGGAGATGATGACAACTGGACGCCGCTCCACTTTGCTGCTCAGAGTGGCGACGACAAGGCTGCTGTTCGCCTTCTGTTGGACAGAGGAGCTGGAGCAGATGCCCAAGAAAAGGTCGGTTGGACGCCCCTCCACTTGGCCTGCCAGAATGGCCATGAGACAGTGGTTCGCCTGCTGCTTTTGCGGCAGACCGAAAGCAATGTGATCGAGCAAAAGGAGGCACAAGGGAGGACACCGCTACACTTAGCCTCTACCTACGGGCACGTGGACATTATCAGGCTACTGCTATCTCAAGGATCAGATCCTAATGCTACCAGCAAATCTCTCTCCACTGCACTTCATCTATCAGCTGAACGAGGCCATAATCGAGTAGTTAGGAAACTGCTTAAGAGTGGGGCTAACACTGACTGTGCAGACAGCAAAGGATACACTCCACTCCACCTGGCTGCACACAGTGGTCATGTGGGTATGTAGGCAGCTGCTGACTAATGGTGCAAACCCAGACTCCAGGACGCTCCAAGGGTGGACCCCCATGCACCTGGCTGCTCTGAAGGGACATGAAGCAGTGGTGGTCCAGCTGAAGAGTCACGGTGGTTGTGTGAATGCAAAAGGCGAGAATGGATGGACTCCATTACACGTCGCCTGCCATCACAGTAACCCAGAGGTGGTGGTGAAGCTGCTGGCAGGCCAAGCAGACCCAAACCTCACGGAGGATACCGAGGGATGGACCCCACTGCATTTAGCATGTAACGCTGTCAGTTTCCCCAGCGTCCTCCAATTAATATCATATCATGCTGAGGTCAATGCCATGACCTCAGCCAAGGCCACCCCTCTGCACTTGGCTGCTCGGCATGGCTGCATACCAATCGTGCAGGCTCTGCTGCTGAATGGAGCCGACAGGAAACTGCAGGACTCATCCGGATCCACAGCTCTACAGATAGCACAACGCTGTGAAAAGTGGGAAATAGTCAAAGAACTCGAAAAAGACAACACAGACTGGAGTTTTATACCACCATAGTGTGATTCGTTAAGAAAACAGGAGGGAGGGATGTTTCCAAGAGAATGGAGGTTTTGGCTGGCATGTCTTTTTTTCTTGTAAGTTGTTACACAATAAAAAGGAACAAGTGGAGACTGTCTGGTCTTCTGGTGAAGTAGGTTTCTTCACTGTGAATGTGAGAATTGCACCCTTATCTTATCTTATCTTATCTTTGTGTATAACTATAACAATAAATGGAGAAATTAGATGCAGATGTAATGTTTGTTTTTTTTCTCCTACGAGCTTTTATTTGGCAGCTTAAGATTTTAAATATTTAACATGCTTTAAAAATAATTAAATATTTGTATTCAAAGCTCAGTTTTTTTATTGTACGATTTTACCTGCAATTACTACTGCAATTGCAGGAAGTATGACTAAAATGTAACAAGAATTGAAAATGTATGTGATGTGATTAATCAAGAATAAAAACTTAAAATGTGACTGTGATATGGAAAAAATTGAAGAAGGAATCACAACACATGGGGTCAGAATCAGATGAAGTGGACCATAACGACAAAACATATTGACTCACTTCGCTAGTCAGCCTCTTATGTGTGTGTGTGTGTGTGTGTGTGTGTGTGTGTGTGTGTGTGTGTGTGTGTGTGTGCGCGTGTGCGCGTGCGTGTGCGTGTGCGTGTGTGCTCCTGGTGAAGTGGATGGAAATGAGAGTGCAAAAGAGCTGCTGTTATAATGACATATAGACACATTCATTTAATTAAACCTGTCAGACTTAATGTATAATATTATTTGTCTAATAACCTGGTTAAGACAAATATGACAGAACTGACACTAGTATTTTTCACCGCCACTAGAGAATTCTTCCTTCGATAAATGCATATGTGATAGGACGACATAATTCATTATCATTCATTCCCACCTGAGTCAAATAAGAACTGCCGAGTTTCTGCCTTGCTCATTTACCACTATGACACCTTATTAAACTGAAATGAAATGCATGGATTTGGGAGCTGTATTGACCTGCATGTACTCAGGGTTTTCACTGGATTCACCAGAGACTGTCTCTGTTGGAGGTGTAGCTGGTGAGCTGAATCAAATTATTGAAAATGGAAAGAGCGACTTTAAATTGGACTGAGCTTGCATTTTTTTTCCCTCTTTCTTTTTCTGTTTTGTTACAAACCGTTGTATTGTTCTGTGAACTCGTTATGCCTCTTTAGCCTGAAGGTTGACATTTTAAATGACAGCTTGGAACCACCGACTAGCATTTAACCCCTGTGGCATCATAAGAAATATAAGAGATTGTCTTCGATGTGTATGTTCACCCCATCAGAATACAATTAAACTATTCATCTAAAACAACATTAAGTTCATCTACACCTTCACAAATACCTACACCAGTGGTGTCACATAAATGACCCATGGCCCTGGGACAAGTTGGGACAAGTAGGATCACATCTTTCATCAGATTTTTGAATAACAATCATTATATTGATGACATACTTGTCACAAGGCAGTATAGGACGATAAAAAGAAAATGAAAGCACTGTTGCAGAATTACGTATGGAAGAGAGATTAGTGACGCAGCAATGAAAGCCATCTAAGTACTTGATCTCTTGCAAAGTAGCATACAATTTGAAGCCATACTATGACCAGAGACGTCATAGATGATGTTGAAAATTACCATGAGAACCAAGAGGGAAAAGAGTCCCCAGAGGCAGGTAAGACAGGACACTGTGGAGTGTGACGATATCAATATAATGCTGGAATGTTGAAATTATTTGATGCTGGCCACCTTAAAGAAAAAAAATCTCCATCCTTAACAGAATATTCAGTTTTATTCAGACTGAATCACAAGACCATGATATTTATATAAATAGCAATGATTTTCCATTTTTCTGTATTTTTAAAAACCTGCAAACCAATATAAGACATTAACCCTCAAATTGAGGACATTTGGCCATTGGATACATTGATAATGTCAGCATTTTTCAAGCCCATGTATATTTGACTGTATATGACCCCAAAAAAGTTGAACATGGCAACTTCACAATAAAACAAAAATAAAGAGTGAAATACTTACTTAGTAATCTCAGGAAGTGTTTCTTTACTTTACACATCCCCCGAGATACTTGCCTTCAATTTATTTTTTAATCAATTCTAAACAACTCTCAGGAAACCTCTCTTGGACTACGTATCTCAGATTTAGATAAGCAAAATCCTGATTTATTGTGGCATATGTTTTATATTAGGAGGCTGACAAAGTGAAGTATCTGCTGCTGACCCTTCTCTCACTGTAAATTATCCAGTAGAGTTTGAAAAGCAGCTATCACATCATGGCGGGGTGGGAAAGCGCTCTCTGGAGCGGTCGGTGTGTTTCAGCTTGGGTTGAGTGATTTATAGTTGAAAGAGTCATTTTTTACTGCAGCGACATTCATTTGAAATTTATGAAGCTTTAATGTCTACAAAATTGGAAGCAAACCAATTCTGTGCGATTGCCATCTACAGAAAGCAGCCTGACGACAACAGATGGGACTGACATATGTGTGCAATCCAAAGCTGTGTCATTGTGTAACCTGTCTGTCCTTATTTATAGACAAAAAACGTGGACAGGCAGATCACACAATGACACACAATACACCGCAATGCTCACATAAACAAAGCCTTTGTTTTTTATTTCCTTATATCCCATTTGTTCTAATGCCAACTACTGAAAAATGAAACTCACTTTCGAAACTACATCTAATCAGGCCTTTTGAAATCAATGGCTCGGCCTCAACCTTTTTACACATACGGTGACACATCAGATACCTTCTATCTCAGCCTGTATCCTAATTGGGTTTGCAGGCACCTAAACTAATTTTATTTTCTAATAGGGAGAAAAGCAGGAAGACGATAATGTCATGTGAGTTGCTGGTACCACAAACACCAAGAGCCAAAGACAGACAGAAAGAAGAGAGCTGCAATGTGCTGCTCTTTACTTTCAAGTGCAGCTGAGTGTTGTACGCTTCACACGTTCTTTTTCTTTTCTTTGATGAGTCGCTTCACTTGGTCAACATATTTTATTCATATGTTGCAGTATATCAGCTTAATTACCATCAGATTATTCTCCTATTCTCCCCTGGTTTAGGGTGAAATTAAGATTTCATTTCTAGATTTATATACCAATAATCATTAGTTAGCAGACGTCAAAGCCATTCGGTCCATATCTACATTATGAATATATGCAACATGGAGCACATCATCTATTGTCTAACGACCACCACAGTTTTTTCCATCTGTCTTCATTATCTGTTGTATCTGGCAACAACCACTGTTGTCAATGGAAGCAGGACAACTGTTAACATGAAACAAGTTCATTCAGGTCCTGTTTGCAGAAACTATTGCCCAGAAATGGAATTCTGCTTCTGTTTTCATTTCATCAAGGTGACCCGTACAGATGGCAAGGTTCCGACAACAATCATGATACACACATGCAACATGAGAAACATTGAAAACATACTCTTCCTGTGAGGCCACTGGTTGGTGGTGTGTTCTTTGTAATTCAATGGCACGATCATGCAAAAAACAGTAGACTTTAAACATCCAAGAACTTTTCACCATCTTCAGTTTAGGCCTGGTTAGTATGTGGCACAGGTAACGAGAGTGTGTCTCCACTGATCTAAGCAGTGCACTTGTTAAATTATAAGGGCTGAGCAGCACAAACACCATCGACCGTAATGCATGAGGCAGTATTTTATATTTGAGAAAAGTTGCATTTTCCCTGATGACACAAAGATGGAAGACGGGGTCCTTTAGAAGATGTTTGAAAGACAGTTTTGAAAAATCGCTCTTGTCAGAGACTGGCAACATCATTGCCACAGCCGAAATGCAGCAAAACTTTACATTTTACATCTGAAACCAATAAACAGTAGTTCAAGACTGTAGATCAGAAAAAAAAACTGGTTCCCTCACACCTCCACCATGTTCCTCTACAGTAACAATGACAGTAAATTCACAGGAAGATTTTTTTCCAACATCTTTGATAATTGTGTTGTTGTAGCTTATTTGCTGGAGGAGGAGAGATTTCAGACAGGCTGCACTGTACATCATATAATACAGCGACGGTCTGCCTAAACCCCTGTTTCGATTTACCAGTTGATCTTGATCGACATGCTCGTCACTCCTACTTTGAGTTTAATGGCATCCTACAGGCAATCAGGATTTGTGGTGTCAGCTCAGAGTATATTTACAGCATCACGTCATCAAATCAGCAGCCTGAGCTCACAGCAGCATCACACTGGTGTACACACAGTGTAAAGATCAATGAGGGGGCTGAGATCCCCAGTCAACCAGTCAAGCAGTCATGCTTAAAGTGTGGTCGGCTATAAATGTGTCAAATGGGAAGAGATGTCTGTGCCTTGGTCTTAATGAAAATGGTCAAATTATTGTACTTTAAAACTTTTTGGAAAAAATATTTTACAGAAAGCCAAAATATTGTAACAATTAACTATTGTACATTTGCCAACACTGTGGCTAATCCAGTGGTTCTCAATTATTTTCTATCACGCCCCCCCCTAGAGGACAACATTTTTTTCAGGCCCCCCCCCCCGAATTGTACGACCATTGAGAACCTGATAATATTAATTTATTTATCTGTATAAACCACTGTATGAGTTGCTGGCACCAGCATTCTGCATACAATTGCCTGATTATCAAAATAAATTAATAAAATGAGCTGGAGGCCCTTTTTTTATCGTTCAAGCATGAATAAAGACACTAATACTGAAAGTTGCGCCTGCCTCACGCCCCCCCTGACACCCCACCACGCCCCCCCAGGGGGGCTCGCCCCACCATTTGAGAAGCACTGGGCTAATCTTTTGTAAATGATCAACTCCTACCTTTTAAAAACTTGATTGTCTTAACGGAATGGTGTAGAATGGGGGTAGGACTTGACAACCCTAGGCTTCTCCCTATCCCTTTTCAAATGAGTTTAATGTGTAGTATATTGAAATTGGATCCATTATTCATTTTTATTCAATTTTCTTTTTTATTGTTTCATTCAAAATGAATAAATAAATTTTAAAAAAAATCTAATCAAAATCAATATTCTCCAACTCAGGGTGTCACCTTTGCAAATACATAAATTATAGTGATGCTGATTCATCTGAACGTTTTGTATCTCTCTCTCTCACACACACACACACACACACACACACACACACACACACACACACACACACACACACACACACACACACACACACACACACATACATGCGCGAGATGTTACAGTGTTGAGCATGTTTATGCAAATTTGACAGCACAGATGTTAAGAATGTCAGACCCTTGGAGCTCTAATTGTAATGCTATGATGTAATCTAGCTACTTCAGTATATTTAGCTTCTCGGATGGAAGCTGTAATGCGGAGGCCTTCTTAACCGGCAGGGTTAAAGTCACCATTGAGCCGTGCCCTGTGGTGTTAAGCAGCTGCAATCATGACTGATGCAGCTGGGTGCTTTGACCCAGGTGTGCAGCTTCACCACAGCCAAACAGGCACCTCAGCAGGCTTCAGTGGACCCAACCTCAATAATTGACTAAGTGATCCATTAGATTTCCTGTGGGATGATTTTGGGCTCAAGGCATCAGGCTCAAGGAAACCTTTCACTATGACAAGGGAGAAATACAGCAGGAGTGTCTATCTAAATAACCCTTGTTGGTGTCGTGCCAGAAGCATATAATGACCTGCACTCAACCTCAGGCGTAGTGACAGAGTAAAACATTTCTGTTAGCTCTCAAAACCGTATGCCAAATTGCTTTCTAATGTCATTCACACCTTGATTAAGTAATTTAAATAAAGACATTTAATTCATAAACTTCAGATGCTTCATGCTGAATTAATTCCTGGATCATTTTAAAAATAATTGTCTATTTCTAGACAGCAGAATATTTTTTCAAACCTATTGAACTATTGCAATTGAATTACCTTGTACACTGCAGTGTATTCCTATTATCCTTTCAGCTCCCTCTCTGTGGTGCTGTCATGTTTCTCTGAAATGATTAATGGTGGATCATGCCGCTATCTAGCACAGAGCAGAAACTCCACAACATTGATTACTTTACACTATTTGAATACTCTGCACAATACATTTAGTAGCCACATCTTCCACAGGAGATGACTGTATGGCTCATCTCTGCAAAGGTTTGTTAAGGAGAAAGAAGCATTGCATATGCGACTTTCATATTGCAGCATACAAGCACTCCTTTTCACTTCTATATTTCATCCTTCACTCAGAAAATGTGTTTGTTTGGATCTTAAATTGTCAAAATAGCAGTTTATCACACGCACACACACGCACACACACGCACATATATATACATGTCAAAATCACAGCATTCTAAAAAGGTCTCACTGAAGTCAATCACATACATGCATACAATGAATCTCAATCACATATCTGTAATCTGATTATCAACAAAATAATATCATGCCACAACTTTATTTACTAACAAATAAAAAAAAAATATATATAGATGATTTCATACATGTTGGTCATGAGGAAACATAATGGTGAGCACTGTATTAGGTGTTTGTATACAAATGAAAAAGTTAAGCCATACCCAGATGTGTAACAGATATATAAACATTTAGGTATCAATTTTTGTTTAAATGTTTTCTTCAGAAGTGACAAAACAAGGTCAAACACATAACAATGTGATGATTAAGTTTTCCATGCCACTTCCCATCAGTTTGCCTACTGGTCCAACAGATCCCCAGATGACGCCACCTCCGCCGTTCTCTACACCTCTCTCTGACATGTTGAAAGTCCCAGCACCAACATCAGGATGCAGTTTGTTGGTTTCAGCTCAGCATTTCCTGACTAACAGGCCCCTGCATGTCAGGATGGGCACCTCCACGTCCTCCAACCATCATCCTCAACACTGGTGTTCCTCAAAGCTGTGCTGTGTCCAGTCTTGTACCCACTGTACACTTAAGACTGCATCAGACTCCCTCCACCTCTGCTAAGAAACTTTTACTGCTGCCCAATAGAGAGTGTCCTGACCTATGGATGCACAGTGTGGTGTGTGAGCTGCATTGTATCTGAGAATTCTTTTTTTACTTCAGCGAGTTATCGAGATGCTTAGTGGATCATCGGCTCCTCACTCCCACGTGGAGAGAAGACCTACTCCAACCGTCTTCTGGGATGATCAAGTATGACCCCACCCACCCAGAACACTCTGTTCTCCAGCCTCCCCTCTCGCAGACCCAGAGTCATGACAACCAACACCAACAGACTGAGAAACTACTTCTTTCCCATGGGTGTGAAGAGGCTGATACAGGAATCATGATTCCCTGCGACTACACTTTACTATTAATGTAATATCTCAACATTTTAACCTTTTGTAGACTACACTTTATTATTTATTATTTATGTAGCCTTTCAACATTTTAATATAGTCTACTGTAATTGCGATGCTGCTATAAGAAAGACTATTTTATTGTATTTTAATGGAATGACAATGCTTCTTGCTGACTTCTTACTTACTTTATGTTATCCAATCATTTTCCTAAATTGATTTCATTAGGCTTAAAATCAGTAGCGTGCAGTGTTGTTTCAGTCAGGGCCAGCAGTTACAACCCCCCTTTGTTCCAAGTTGACAACAGAAAAGCCAAGACAAAGAGAAAATCCATGCTCAAGAGGAGAGCAACTTATACTATATATGGAGCCCTGGAAGCCGATTGGTCTATGAGAACAGGGCAGCCAATGACAAGGCAGCTATGGACTGCTCATGTGGAAGCAATTCTGCAGCACCTGATGAGAGAGGTGAAAACAATGTACACTCTGCTCCGGGCAAACACAAAAGTTTGCTTGCCTCACCAATAATCTTTGGATTGAGGGTGTTCCTGGTGCATTGCAGGGGCTGCATGGTTTTGTAAAAGGCTTCACCTTGACTTTGTTTATCCCAATGTGATTTAGCGTTATCTTCAGGATATATTTTGAGCTGATAGACAGGACTGTGTCGAAATTAGCCCATAAACTGGATGTATTCTTTCCTCGTCTGTTTCTTTGTAAATCCTGAAAGACAACCAGAAGAATAAAGATGCTTTATCATTTAATCCGGAAGGAAATGATGAGCATTATATTTGCATTTCTATTTAAACAATGAAAAGTGTAATTTGTGCAAAACCTTTAATTAATTTTCTTAATTGTCTGCCTTTATAATGCTACACATAATTGTGCATTTGCCAAGCTAAACAAAGAATCTTAATGCTCTTAGATTTGCACTGTGACTTTACATAAATTGTTTATTTTCTCAAAGCTGTTGTCAAATTAAATTCATTGGTAGAAAATAAATTGAGAATGACAGAAATCAAAACCACATGACGAGTGCAGTAGTTTCAAATATGTCTTCAAAGCTCATTTTCTTTTATTCCCTTTTGTAGTTGAGACATCTGACATTGGTGCACATGCCAGTTTGTGACTTGTCACCTGCAGTGCTATGCTTAGTGTTATTTATGTTATTTACTTCAAGATGATTTATAAAAAGCTATACATGTATGGATACATATTGGTCTTTATGAGACAGCCATTACCACAACATTGTATGTGGATGGAGATAAAACTTGCTTGTCACGGATTTGGGTTTTTTTGTATTGAGTGTTCAAAGTTAACATTTTCTCATCGTGTGTTTTCTAATTTCTGAGTCACTCATAGTTCATTGAGTTCTGGTGTTTTATATTTTGTTACATTGCAATTGCTTCTCGTTGTATCATTACAATATCAGCTGTTATAGGGAGAACATTCATTTGGGGGAGCGTCTCTTGAGGAAACCTGATGGGAAGAGTAATCAAGAGATTGGCTGCAGTAATGCAGTCACTGAACTGGACTGTTGTGGCGAAGAGGAAGCTGAGCTCTCTGTTTGATGCTCCATCTAAAGCCCCACCCTCACCTTTGGTCATCACCTATTAAAGGAAAAAAGAAAGGAAAAAAAGTAGATAAAAAGAAGAAAGAAAAAAAACAAGTGGGAACTTTTGACTAAGTGTTTGTTTGTTTAGGTCCTTTGATGGTCTGATAACTGAGGGTATTGGACTGCTTGTCCAACAGGACTGGCCTCCAATCCGTAGGTTTTATGAAGGGTTTGTGGAGGAATGGGCAGATGATTATCATTCATATATCAGAGTTTTGTGTGTTTTCTGATATGCTTCACCGCATGTCACTGCTTCAAGCTCCACCATCAATACTGCTCTGAGGTCTGACCTTCACAAAGGACATTCTTGAGGAAACTCTTTAAAAGTTTTACACTGGGCCATAATGACAAAATGATATACTGCCACTGCTGAACAGTGCTCTGGGAGCCATACCACAATGTCCACACACTCTCCTTGAACAAGCTGCCAAAATGACATAACCCACAGTGAATTAAACACCACTCAGATATGTATCCGTTTCATTTTCTCCTGCCTTCACCTCCTGTCCTTCAGGCTTTGGTAAATATTACATCCAACCACTGCGGATGACTGAGGAGTGTTTGTTGACAAGCCTCTTATTACCTTGAAACAACACACTTCAAACCAACAGCTGTTCCTGAGTACAAATCACATAAGCAACACCCTGCACATAGATTCTGAGATTTATTACACAGCACAATATACAACAAATGACTTTGCAAGATGCAACTTAGGGCAAAGTTAGATAAGAAATGCATCCTGTTATGCCCTGTTGTGGACCAAGATGTATGCATTTGGTTCTAAAAATGTGTGGTTTATGAAAATAAGTAATATTTGTAATCTCCTCTGATTTCATTCTTTTTTGTGGTATATATCTTCAATAAATAAAAGTTAGTAACCCCCTTCGACATCCAAAACAGCAGTGGCCAATATCTGTAATATTCTGGCTGTATTATTTTGCAGTTGGAGTAATCTTCAAGAAGTAGGCCTTTAAAAAAAAAAAAAAGAACAATTCTCTACTGTGGGTGAGACTGACACACTTGATTATCAAAATGGCCGAAAGAGAGACCAACAAACTATATACAATGAATACATTTTAATACCTATCTTTGTAGTTTTATCTATCGTAAGTCATAAAAATAAGTCTCTCTTTTTTTTTTTTTTAACAATTGAAGAACAGCAAAATGACAGTTGCAGCTACACCGCACTGTGCCAGCCTCAGTTAAGTAATTTCCAGGGGCAGATGATTTTCAGAACACCAGAAGTAAAGTTGTCACCCTGCAATAAAACAAAATCGATGATGGCTTACTGTAGCTGTTGAAATCAATCTGTCCTCATTTAACTTCAAATATAATGTCCATCAAAATGATCAGCAAACCGGACCATCTGTACTTTTTACATTGTTTTCATGTACAAACAGGCCACCAATATTTGATTTAGCTTCAGGTATACGTTCCTCGATGGCAGTTATTTATAGCAATGGCCCCAAACCTTTGTTTCTTTTCTTGGAGCTCCTTCGAATTGCTTATAAAAAAGGCTCTAGATTCCCCCTCCAAACTCCGTGTCACCAAAAACACTACAGTGAAGTATCATACAAATGAACAAAAACAGTTTAAACATATTTAATAATATAAGCATTACATTTCTTGGTCATTCCCATCTTTTATTATTTGTCTTATGACATTTTTGACATGTGCAACTCCTGTGGACTTCGGGATTTCTGGCATCTCCAAAGGGGGTTCTGTACACCAGACAGGAATCAGTGATGTGCAGGATGGTATTTCTCTTTTTCCACTATCAAAGTGGTCTTCACCACCAGTGGTTGACATCCTATAGTCAAACTTTATCAAATATCCAAGCCAATGAGATCAATGCATGTTGTATTTATTGCTGTGTTATCATTGTAACCTGAAATAAACTTATAGAATGACTAAAATCATGGAGTCTGGGACATGCTGTGCTTGAATTAATGGGTTCAATTAATTGAACCCATTAATTGCTTTGGGGATTAAAAAAAAGAAAAAAGAAAAACACAGCTGATTCAATTAAATACAGTCAAAATAATATCTCTCTAATGTCCCAAGGCGGCAAGGGACAAGCTTTAAAATATTATGTGGTTCATCTGCTTTTCTTGAGGTCAGAGAAGGAAAAGGAGATCGCTGCCTTTACCTTGATTTACCTTTCAGTGGGTTAAGAGGGTCAGTGGCCTCCTCAATAGGGTACATTCAAGTATAAGAGGAAAGAGCCAGGTGGGAAATGAAACCAAACAACCATTAAATGCTGCAATTATTTTCTAAGGGGCAGAAAAGCTGATGTAGGCACTGGAGCGTACTGCCCTCTCTATTGATCTTTAAACAAAAGCTAAATAAACTGCGAGTGACACTCATCGCTATATGAGCTGTAGAGCAGACTGTGAACCTACGTTCGGCCAAAACCCGCTCTTCACTCCAGAGAAAGGAAGATGACAAGTTTTTGTAATGTAATTGTGTTTGGCATATCGTATATATTTATTTTTAACTTGAATTACTGGAGAAATTATTTGTTTCATTCACTGAACATTTGGTTGTTTCTCATTGTTGCTCTCATTATCAGTGATGCTGAGGTTTCAATGGGCAGCAAGCAGAAGGGTATAAGGCAATAAAAACATAATAAACAATATAGAACAATGAATACATAACATAAATACCCGAGATACAGACAAACAATTGAAAGTTGATGAAAGCCATTTTGAGCCCATGAGTTTAAAGTAATTCAAAGTCAAACTATGCTGTAAGCAGTTGATATTTGTGATTTATTTGAAAGTCTCTTCAAAATATTTGTGTAGTTAAATGAACTCCCCTGGTTCATATTGCATTTGTGGGACAATGAGTATAAAACCTTTTATCCTGACAAATAACTCAAATATACAGGTTTGCAACAAAATATTCATGATTCTCTTGTGCAACAAATTTTCCATAAAGGATCTAAATACATTTTCCGCCAGCTCATTTCTCTGGATATTGAAAAAAATTACGAGTGTACTTTAATTTTGTGCTGATCTCCTCCTCTTCATCTGAGGATGAAGAACCTTTTGGGTAAATCCAATCAGAGGAGTAGCTTAACAGATTGAAACATATGTTAGGGCTTTGGATCATTGAATAGTTCAACTTTAAAGTGGTTGAAAGAGGATGCAAAAACACAATCAACAGTCTGCCATTGTTGTGTCCATGGCTCCCAGAGGCAGATCCACATTTTCCTTGTCTCTCAGAGTGAAACATCCAAAAAGGATGCAACTGACATAACAATCTTTATACGACGACCTCAAAGGAGTTCATTAAAAAAAATTATTCACATTTAATTAAATCTTTTTTGTACAACTTAGACAAGCTGAAATTTTCATACAAACATATTCAAATTCAGTGATATGCAGATTAATGATATAAAATGTTATGAAAGCTCCAGAAATGCTGTTGCCTTTATCTCAGATTATTTTAATGTGGTTCCAAAATGTGAAAAACAAATAATTTTGAAATAATCGGTCCAGGGAGAGCTTAACTTTAATAAATTCACTCACACAGTGCAACTGTGATGTTCATTCTCCATGCCGTCTTTCACAGCTGCATCACAAAGTTCTCAGCTTGGGTCTTGGTTATGTCTGCTGCTGTTATTGGTGGGCTGGTTTGGACAACCACAATTTCGATCACTCAGTGAAAAACTTTTTTTTTATTTTTCTTCATCTGACTTTTGTTGGCAAAAACTGACTTCATAATGGGGGTTCATATGACTTCTTCATTTTTCAATGTTGGGTTGCACACGTCTTCTTGGTTTAATGTTTGGCTTGGGAAAGGTGGAATCAAAAGGTCCACTGACGACTCCTCCACAACACTGCAACCCTGGACAACCACTCATCCATGTGGTTCCAGACATAATTATTTTTTCATTATTGAGTTGAAGGATTGGATTTTAAAGTATATTTGACACATTGGAAGGATCATTAAAGGTATACAGGAGGATTTTAGGAAAGAACCGCCCTCTCCACCTTTTGAAAAAAATGCGCATGCGCAACACTGTACCTGCTCCCGAGACGGAACGCCTACTAAAACGCGTGCGAGAGACATGCACGAGCCCAGTTCTCCTCGTGCACGCTCTGTTTACAAGTCACAAGTCGGCATCGCTCACATAAGCTCACTTTACAAGAAGATTGGCACCAGAGGGGGTGAAACTGTGTAAAAATGTCCGAGAATAATGCGTCGGGTCGGCCACCGGCATGATGTGAACCGTGTGGAGTGAGCTGCGCGCAGGGACGGGCACGTACGACGGGCTTACGTCATATATCACCAGAATGATTGAAAATTGGGAGGACCAGTTTTTTGAAGATCCACCCGGAAGAAGAAAATCCTCTACTATACCTTTAAGTACATTTGACACAAAAAACATGTTAGTGTATTAAGGTCGACAATATTGTGTATTTCTAGCCTCTTTGATATTGTAAACAAAGGATTTGTTGGTGCATAATAATCCAGCTTGATTTAGGAGTCTAATGGCCTTCTGGAGTAAAAAATAGGATCAACGTTTGTTTTATAATTATTTCCGCATATTTACACACCATAGCTCACATATAGAAGAATGCGGGAGTTATATAATAAGTTGAGTGAATTTTGATCTAATCTGATTTGATTTTACACATTATGCCAATATTCTTTTGCAAATTCTGACTTCAGGATATTTATATGCAGCTTCCAGCTTCCGTTAAGAGAATGGTAAACAAAGTGAAACAAAGCCATACAATACTAAACAAAATATGTGGACATATTCTACATATATTAAAAAAAATCTCTATAAAATATCAATTACAAATAATATGTAAAAGTACACTGTACAGGATTTATTTTCTCAAAAAAAGTCTGAAATCTCCTCCATGTACGAGTTGTCCACTCTTGAATGGAAATGTCAGGCAGTGCCATGACTGAGGAAGAAACTAATTTCATTGCCAAAAGGTGAAGCCAAAGAACTTAAATCCAAAAGTTCACAACTTCAAGGGAGTATAAAGGTGTTGTCCAAAGGAACACAGATGCAGAGACAGAAACACTGAAGCACTGACATACAGGAGAACAACCACAGAAACACAGATGGGCCAACAAACAGAACAGACAAGAGAAGCCTATTAAATACCAAAGCCACAAGGTGACAACAATCAGGCAGGCACAGGTGAAAGACATCAGCAATCAAACAGACAGAGGGGAAGTTAAGGAGCCAGAGGTCATGTTTACATGTACCTGGGTTTTCACAAAAACTGATATTTCCCCCTCTTCATTAAAAAAAAAAAACAGAAAACAAAAACCTTTACATGGACCTCATAGCTGGTTCAGAGCTGCTATGAAGATGCCAAACCTGTAGGAGGAAGTGTAGTGAGAAGCATGAAGCCATGATAGCCAATGAGAATCGTGGAAAAAAAAGACCATGGGTAAATGCGAAAAGTCCCTCCTAGCTCTTTATCAATGAACTTTTCCTTAACCCTGGAAGTGTTTTGTGAAGCGGCCATGATAAGGTATGTTCGAATTCTGAATAAGCAAAGGAAAGGAGGCTCCTTTAGTTGCTTCCTTTAGAGCGTCCTTTAGCACATGAACCACTGATGCATCCTTTCGCAATGGAGGCACCTCATGCTCCCCCACAATTCCTTGCGGTGACAAAATTTAAAGGGACCCGAGTGTTCCGGGAAACTCATGATGGCGGGAAAGGGATGCAGATCATGTAAGTAACCAAAGCAATAATCTGCATTGAACAACTTTAAATCATCTAAAACCCAAATGCAATTTTTGTCGTCCATTTTCGGAAACTTGTAGTTCTTTCCCCCAACCACGGCAGCCGTCACTAATTTACGCCGCCGTCCACTTATTATGACGTCACCAAGTGAAACTGCCACACTAATATGATCGCCTTTCACTAACTACTTTAGGCAGCTTTCTAACACCTTTCCTTAACCCCATGACGTCATCCATTGGGTTAAGGAAAACTCCATAGATAAGGAGAAAGGAAGTACTTTTCGAACGTACCATAAGTCACGAAATGTGACATAAATATCCACCTCCCCCGCTTTAGATGCAACCAGAGACACAGAGTTTATCTAGAGCTCCACTGTGCGCGAAGGTTTCAGGAATCATCTTTTGTGGTGAGTTGTAGCTGCATTTATGTGTAAATACGCGCCACAAACATAGAGAAATATGACAGCATTTTCAAATACCGGGGTACATGTAAACAGAGTTAGAATCTCTCAACAAACACAAGACAGAACATGAAACTTGACACTTGTTTACTTTCTTCCTTTCAACATCTGCTGTAGTTATTCAACAGAATCAAACATGAACAACTGTGAAAAACACACAGAAATATTATCAAATGGAAATAAACAGCACCATGAGTTTTACACTCTTTTTCAAATGACGTTCAGCTTTGTTCTTTATTTCCATTTTTAAAACTGAATAATTTTCAACTTTACACAATGATTGACATTACGGAGAACCAAAGACAGTTGGTTGATCACACAGGGGGGTGAATCTAATTACATGCCCCCATGAAACTTCAATCATTCTGGATCAGTTCTGCATCTCATGAAAATATCATTGGCAAACCAAACTTTTCTTTTCAGGTAAACATATTTATTATAATATTTACTATAAGGTAGAGCACTTATAGCAAAAACCAGTCTTATAACAAAAAAACAGTCACCATAGGATAAACAAAGTACCTTGTTCCAGCCATTTAGGTTCAAGCTTCACTACAATTCAGTAGGTTTTATAGCTCTGTGACAAAGACCTGATGGATGAACAAAAACAATGTTTATGTCACGTCCGTGCTTGAGAAGACTCACCTATATCATCATAAAGGATACAACAGGCAATCTGAGAGCAGAGTGATTGACCTTGCCTGAGGATTTAAGACTGAAGGGAGCAGCATTTCTACAAATTACATCTCCATAATCCGACACTGACAGGGAAACAGCTTCGCCAATGCAAACTCGACAGAAATAGGTAGGTTCTGTTCCTGTGAGAGAAGGCCAAATATTTTTGGTCAGTTTAAAATACGTTGAGCTCAAATTCTCATTAATCACTCCTTCCAAATGCACATGTATCATTTCTATAGCAGGTTTGGAGCCAGCCTGTCAGTTGGTTGTGTGGCCAGTACCAACTATTGGATGGGTTGCTATAAAGTCTTATTTACACAAACAAGATCCCAGGAGGATTAATTACAATAACTCAGGCTTTTATTTTTTTTCAGCATCTAGCATAGCAGCTATATTCATCTAAAAAAGTCCTTGAAATAGAAGGAGAACTGATTTAAATTATAGGCTGTAAAACGTCGAGCTCCTCCTACTATTAGCAATGCATTCAGCAGGATTTTTAGCAGTTTGGAATTGTGAAGAACTCCTCTGGGTTTAAACATTGCTACTGGCCTGGTGAGGGGGATTTGGCCAAAATTAGCAAACAAACCAAATTAAAAACGTACATATTTGTTCTGTTAAAATGGATTTCTGTTTTCATGGGTCATGTGCAGCACTTTTATGTTCCTTGCGGGAACCGTTGTGGGAGCTGGCGGTGTGTAAAAAGCAGAAAGTGGAACACATTAAACGGGGCTTGAATTGGAGCCGCGGAAAAAGAGAAGGAAGGACTCCTCTCATCAGGATTGTGATTATGACTCGCTGCTCTGCTCCAGGAGAGCTCTCGAATCTCTCACTTTCACTCCCCGCACAATTAACAACACATCCCACTTATCCAATGCCTACCTCAAGCCTCTGATTTGATAGATTGTGTTAAAATTTAGATTGATACTCTGCCTAAGGGGATAAATGATTACAAATGGCACAGGCCTCTACTTTGCAGACCTCCACTAAAGCAGAAAAAAACCAAAAACACAAGTGGAATCAAATGGTTCTGAAGAGCAGACGAGGGGGAAGGAGTGAAGTTTAAAATCTCACTTGACAAAGCTTCACTTTAATAATTTGCCCTTAACATATGACTGCTGTGAATGTCAAGTGAAGTTTGCAGAATTAGTGGGAAGAAGAGACAAGCTGGCATTGGCCAGTCTTACTGTATATATTTTAATTTGAAATATCACAGCCCACCACTAAAGTGACACGTCAAATCACAAATCTAATGTTTCAAGAGAAGACAGCTTCATTGGCCTGAAGTGACGTGCCTTTTATGCATAAATTACAACACATATGAACATGAACGAGGGGGGTTTCCATAAAAAAAAACAACAATGCACAGCTTACAGATTAGAGAAAATATTAACAGGTTACTTAATTAATTTTTTACATGAACATGATTAACAATGATATATAAACAAAAACATGATAACTGTAATTTTGCGTATTGTCTTCTTTTACTATTGTTTCATAGTTGTGTTTGTGGACATAGATCTGTTGATAATCGTATCTTTGTATTCCATTCTAGACCTTTTCCCCACCCCTTCAATGAGCCATGCCTTTTGGCAGGTAATGACTGTAAATAACAATTAGTTCTGAATTACTTACTTCTTTAAATAAAAGGTAATTGGATAATAAACATACTCGCTAAGGCATTATAAAGCTGCAGCGATGGTCAGGAAATTAGCTGGACTGTGTCTGCTCAATACACCGATTAACAAGTAAATCCTCTAAGTATTGCATGTCTAATGTGTCCAAGCTCTCCTCCCAATAATAAACAAATCACAGATAATAAAAATGGGAAATTTTGAGTTAAATTTTTAGTCACACAATAATTGTGGTAGAAGTGATGGATCATGTAAAAAGTGTTGAAGAAGTGTGATGGAGCCAGTGTTTGAGGTTGTTTCTTCATTCACTGTACATAATACAAATACTGGAGTAATTGCAACAACAACAGAAGTTAAAAACAAGAAGTTCTAAAATAGGCCTACATTTTTGCTGCACATGAGTCCATCAGGAAGAGTTGAGCATGAATGTATTATTCTTCTGTTCTCAATAAGTCATTTAACCTGTAAAATTTGTATTTGTAGTGTTATTAAAGGATGGTGACCACATGTGGATTTCCAGAAAAGAGGATACTTGGCTTGATCTTATATTTTCATAATATGCAAAGTATGCATCCTCTTTATGGATAGAAAATTCTGTGATATAACAAAATATTAACTTTCTGTAAAGACAAGATTTAAGAGAGGCCTCTTAGAAATTACTCACACCAAAAGTCATCTCTCTTTGACAATTATTCGTACAAAAATAACTTAATGATGGTGAGCACATCAATGATCTATCTTCGATAGACACAATCTGTCAGGATGTAGGCTGAGGTCCCCTTTAAGAGTGGGCGGGCCATAGGTCTGGGCTGTCCAGCACCACACCTGTGGCCACTTTCTGTGATCACCCTGCCCTGTATATGTCCTGTCTGTGTGTTGGTTTGTTTGTCATTAATGTCTCGTCCGTCCGGTCCAGTATGTCGGAGTTCAAGTCGGCTATGCTCTTCAGGTCGAGGAGCAACCTGCGATTCATCAGTCTGTACAGTCGTCGTTAATAAAAGACTTGTTTTGAACTCAGCCTGCCTCCAGAGTCCTGCACTTGGGTCCTGTCCGTGATCCGTGACACAATCAAATTACAACAATATAATGGCTCTCTTGTCAATTACATATAAGCAGTTCACGCCATCTCCTGTCCTGGGAGTTAATTGTTTTTTTTTTTGTTTTTTTTTTCAGTTCCTATGAAAAGCAGATTTTTGTGGGTAGATCCAAAATATAGATGCTCTCACATCTGCTTCCTGTCTTTGTGAGCGTAATAGAAACGCCACAAGAAAGCCTCCTGGGTATTGCGTCATATGGAACAAAATACTCTAGTATTCTGTGTAAAGTGCCAGTTAGCTTCAATACATGCTCACAATAGCACCAGTGGGAAAAAAGCTGGGCAGAATACTGCATGTTGGGAATAACCTTTGTGAAAATAAGAGAAAAAACAAAAAGTGTGTCAATCAGTTAAAGATCCATTGAAATGTTGTCCTCTTCTTACAGTTTTGTTATTTATTTTTACCAGGGGCACACTTTGACATTAAAGCACCAACATGCTCTGAAAATTCATCGCATTGCTGCTTGTGTGTTGCACTCTTCTCATGCACTTCATTAACTGGTGTCAAGTTGAAGGGAAAGAAAAAAGATTGTCTCCCTCCCGGTGGTATGATGACTGACAGCACTCAGCTCTTCTAAAAATACAAAACATACCAAATGAATATAGATGTACTGGTACATGACAATTCTTCACCTTGATGAACAGCTCGGAGCGTCATGCAATACGTCTTACACCAAGCTGGTAACAGATTGATGACAAACAGTTTTAATTAAAGTGTTTATATTTCGATTAAGATAATTGAGAGCTAATTGTTTGGTTCACTTTACTTTAGTATATCATGTTAATTTATATTTCCTCTCAACAGAGCCTTCTTAACTCTCATAATAAGGACTCTCATAATTTGTATTCATCTTCCCATGCAGAATGAGTAATCTCATGGTGCAACCATTATTGTGGGGGTATGAAGCTGCTTCATTTGGGTTGATTACTCAAAGAGCTAGTAAATCAAACACTCTCATAAGCTGCTGTCAAATCTAAATAAGACAGACTTCAGTTTTGGTCACAGATGGTGAATTGTGGCTACGCAGTATTGAATCCACTGTACTCGGACTCTCATGATGTATTGGTAACACATCTGTCATATCTCATAAAAGCTTGTTGGACTCCAAAACGGTGCAGAATAACAAGGCTTTTTATGGCTTAGTAGTACCAGTAATGATTTCTTGAAGCAGCTAAATCTATAGTGTTGCAGATCTGATAGAAGGGCTGAGAGTTCACACACTAATGAAAGGTGCAAAGGATCGTTTGTTGAATTAATCATACAAGCATTCAGCATACAAGCATGGACATTAGTGTTAGTATTTATGGCGACCCGGCATTCCATTATTCCAAACAACAACAAAGAAAAAAACACAAGATGTGACACAATAAAACAATAAAATGACAATAATAAAAACAAGAGCAGAGTCTCAAGCGAGGTCAAAGGTTGAGGATTAAAAATGGGTTTTAAGATCAGTTTTTAAAGTGGACAGTGAAAGTCACTCTGGCACTCTGATGTAGTGGCTGATTGTTAAGAAGAAGCGACAGAAGACAATTTCAATAGGTAAGATCTGTGCAAACATTTCTTCTTCTCAAGTTTCTTTATTGCTTTCATGCACCCAGTTACCTCAAGCTTTCTTGATTTTCTACTGTATATTGATGTCACACTTTTTGTCTAATTATCTTTCCGTGCACATTTTCCAGAGTCAATCATTTTCCACCCTATGCCCTTTAAAAATCATTATTAAAACATCATTCTCCCTTTCAGAACCTTCCTCCTCTTTACCACACTGGCTCCTTTAGCCCCGTCATTAATAACAGTAGTCTTACAATCATTTTATCTGATCAGCCACATAGAGGCAATTTTAATTTGTGACCATTGAAATAACTCAGCAATAGCAACTCCAAATGTTTGCCCTGACAGAGTCTCATCTAAAACCATTTAAAATCCATATACAGTATATATAACTTTTAAAAATTAATTGCTGTTGTATCACTATGACAATTTGTTTTTTACTGTCCTTCCTGATGTAAAATATAATGAAGAATCAATGGCACTATTTTTTTTAAGTCAAATGTTTTCAGCCCCACAACAAATAATTTGTCATTTATTTGGCCAAATCTGCAAAAAAAGATCTACAAACCCTGTCCAGAACCTGATTCCTGCAGCATTTCGCATTCATATTTACAAAACCCTCACTTTCCAATGCTACCTGTCTAGCAATATGGAAGCAATCTTTCACGACTGTTTTTCTAGTTAGTTCTGGTTTAAGTGTTGCATTCGATCCCTAATATTGCTTAAAGTGCACATGCCAAAGCTGATTATATTAAATATATATCAGATAGTTAAATGCAATATTGTTTTTCAAATGTGTATGCCCTATTTGTGAGATTTAAGTGAAAAAAAGAAAATCTGAATTGCGATATTTGTACTGGGTCCCAGGACAGGACCGGCTGTAACATCAGCGCCGGAACACTCGTATCCGGAGGTCTTGTGTGTTTACACTTACAATCTTTTTTTAATCTTAAAAAGAGATGAGTGGCTAAATCTTGTTCAAACACACGCAAGGATAAAGTTAGTTTGTTCAACTTCCCAAAATAAATCACTATTATGTGCACAATACATGCGACAGTGTTCCCTCTATGCTGTGTTTGCACAATCGCAATGCTCCCGCCTTCTCTGTGCACAGCAAATTTATGCAGGGAATCTATGCAGCAAGAAGCTCTATCAAAATAGATTTTTTACATTTGAAAATCACTTTTAAGAGCTGCTTCGTTTCCTTATTTCTCATCCGCCTGCCACTCTCCACACTCCTCACTGCTGTCTCTCCAACTCTGCGGTCCCGCCCCTACCTGTATAAGTCTCAAGTATGCAGCCACAAGCAACGTAGAGACGTACAAAGACAAAGTAGATGTTTATCTGTTAAGACTATGCCACACAAACGCACACACACACAGCTGGATACATGGCTCAATATATCAATAAATATGGCTCAGAAATGTAAGGAGGGACACCAAAGGCATTTTCTTCTCCGGGATCAACTATATCTGCCTCAAAAATGGCCTCAGCGTCTGGAGAACAAGAATAATGTGTGATTGTTTCTATCTCGGCTGCACTTTCTCAGCAGGATCGTTCCGGCACCAATGCTACATGCTAATGTCAGGGCGAGCTGTGTGGGCACCCAGAAAACATTCAATTATTGCTGCTTCCTCCGCAAAATAAATGGGTTAGTTCGCCGAATTTTGTTAGAGGTGCTAAAAAATATTTTTGTTGTTCATAATAATACTTTAGTTACTTTTTCTGGTGTCAACGGCATTTCTGAACTTCCAGTGTATAAAAAGAAGAAAAAGAAAAAAAAGCAGCTGTAACTCATTTCAGGTCATTTAAGTTTTGATTAAGAATTGTGTCGTGTTTACTGGCATAATATTTGTACCTGCTATAAAATTAATGAAAATGTTGGTTGTTGAGGCGTATGATGAAATATATTCCAAGCCAGGACTGTTGAATCTCTCCTGGTTTATGTCTATATGAATATTCAATGAGCAACAGCAGTGATATGCGATAAAGTAACGTCTATGTTAATCATCAAATGCATTAATACAATAATCACGTATTGACTTGCCCATTTGTTTCACTTTACAAGGTCAGGCTGTAAAAGACCCATGCTTATTCTTGAAGTGATTGTCTGTTCTAATGTTTTAGCTTTCCTTTGAAGGATTTTAATTTACATGTAAACTTTCCAGTATTTTATCATGCACACAGACAAAGATAGATTTTTTTTATTCCATTTTCAGAAATTCCTTTTTTCGAGCAGGAGAATACAAAAAACTCTAAATATGGAGTCTCTGCCTGCACAATATGTACAGCAGTGGAATTTCACAAACTGGGTCCCAAAATAAGAAATAATCAATTGTGCAAACAATGAGGAAATATGTGTAAGACACTGTAATAATTGTCAGATACTCTCAAACACCACTATTAGCCACAATGTTCACCTGAAAGCACAATGAGTAATTGTGTATCTATAATACGCATATGTGCAGTAATTTCTCTCTGAAGTCTCTTCAATATTCCTGTCAGGCTGCTTCAGTACCAGCCTCTATAGTTCAGGGCATCCTGTCTTCTTCAACCTTCACGCGGGTCATTGCTCTGCGAGGTTACTTCTCATTTCAAGAGTGTAACTGCCAAAACATTTATATCGGGCCACCAATAAACATTGCTCTTCCTTTCTTCAAAATGAACATTCTCCCACTGAACCTGAGTGAAACCTTTGTGTGAAATATCCTGGCTGCTCAGACAGAGGAAGAAAACAGTCACTGTAGGGCGCCCTCTCACTTCCTCGGACCCTCCTCAGGTGCAGCCAGCTAAACTTTTCTCACTGAAGGGCTTGCAAGAAACTTACCTGCAAGCAATTAAAGAGGTACGGTAGTTAAGAGACAGACACGTGAGGGAGGAAATAAAGATAGAAAGAGGCACGTCACAGTATCACAGTCGCCACAGCCTCCTCAGCTTCAGCCGCTGCAGACAGTTTGAGCAGCTGCACTCAGCCTGTGGCTGTATACTGTCAGAGTTTGACCTTTTGAAAGAAGTAATGAAAGCCTTATTCCAAAGTGTCGCATCATCTCTCCCTTGAGTATCAAAGTGTTTCCTGAAACTGACAGCTTATTATATAACTGGACTGAGCCATTACAGCAGCTCTCCAAATGAAGCAGCATGAATATGAACTTAAATACAGGGAACCGTTTGGGTTAACTTGTTCATTTACCCTGTGAAATTCAATAACATTGTTACTGAAAATTAGTGCCTGATTTTGGTTACAAGTTACTTCTCCAACAAGTAGTTCACGAAAATGATGTGCACATGGGAGAATCGTTGACAAAGGAACGATCATTAATTGATATGTCATAGCGAGTTTCAGTTTTTAGAACAGCAGAGGGACGTCAGAGATAAAAAGGACATGTATTTTATTAGGGACTTTCACTATATATTTATGCTTTCGGAGCAATATTTTGGCCTGCCAAGAGGAAATCCTGCTTTGAAACGTGCAGCATCTGACGAAAGATTCTCCTGCTCGCTCAACAGTATTTCTTTCTTTTTGGCAATAAATGGGTAGAGGCAGTCGTCATTGTATCCTGTATGTGCATAAGTGGTTACAGAGGATTTGCATTTTTAATTCTTCATGTCTGTATTATATTTTTTATTGAGGTAATACAATAAATGTCTTCATGAAAAATGTATACCATGTGGTCCGTGGTTGAGGGACATGCTCACTAAAATACTTCTGAAGATTGAGATTCTTCATTACTTGTGTTAATGTATTTCTTTCATTTATTTTAAAGCTATAATGTATTTAGTTTATTAATATATTTCTCTTAATTCTTTGTAAAGCACTGTGAACTGCCCTGTGTTTGAATAGCGGTCTATAAATAATTTTGCCCTTCCTTGGCTTGCCATGTAAGCGTAATAAAATAAACCTAGGGAGCTATTTATAAGCATACAAACAGAATCAAATACACGAGTTCATACTCATTAATTGCTGTTAGTCAACAGCAAAGAGCTTCACAAAAAATCTCTTAAGCTCCCCATCACTCATAGTTGTTTGATTTTAATCACCGTTATTATACAGTCATAATACCTGTCATGAATAAGGTGCAATAAATGACTCAGCTCATTGCAACATCTGAAAGGGTAATTATCTCGATCACAAGTTTTAACAACCAGGAGACGACACAGAGGGAACTTCATTTGACACTGAAATGAATGCAATGAATTAATAATTGCGGATGCTCTTGAGGGGAGCTTGAGCTGTTCAGAAGTACAACCAACAAATAATTTAGAAAGTGCTTCTCATTGTCATGGGGGTGTCTTGTTGAAACCTCAATGATAAGAGCAGAGAGGGCTTGTTAAAAACAATTACACATCGGCTCTTTGGCAGTGTGAGGGGACCAGCTCAGCACCTCAGTTTTTTTTATTGTGTTTGCAATTTAACCTTCATTTCATCACTATACAGAGCAGGGACGTCAAACTCAGATCCTAGAGGGCCGCAGCCCTGTATGTTTTCCATGTCTCCCTGTTTCAACACGGCTAATTACAATGAGTGGCTCGTTATTTAGCTTTGTGTTGAATGTGGTGGTGAACCATCAGGACATTCAGGTGTGTTAAAGAAGGGAGACATGGGAAACATGTAGGGCTGCGGCCCTCCAGGATATGAGTTTAACGCCCCTGATACAGAGCCTTTAAAAGGATAAAAAAAATATTGTAGCATCACAAAGAGGCAGACTGTGTTCCGGAACCACAAGAGAGCCAGAACAGAATCAGTAGTGAGTCTGTGAATGGAACACATTTTGTCTTGTGAGCAGAGGTCTGATTATTGAATGGGAAACATTGATTCTTTTGATAACACTAAAATATTGATAATTACAATGTAATTTGTAGAAAACACACACACGCACACACGTACGCACGCACACACACGCACACACACACACACAGACACACACACACACACACACACACACACACGCACACACACACACGCACCCACACACACACACACACACTAAATGTTAATATTATCATGTCAAAGGTTGAGGTGCTTTGAGCTGATGTTTGAACGCAACCTTGGTCATGTTGGGGGCATTTTTCAGCTCAGAAAGCAGCCATAACACAGTGGTGTGCGACGTACATGTGGTTGGGCTGTGGCATTTACTTAGCATTTAAGGTCAGATCACCATAAAGTATGTCAGGAGGTGTGTGACTTGTGAGGTGCAGAAGTGGGGAGAAGAGGTGCCCCTGGGATAAAATAGATGCACTTTCATGAGCCATTTGGTGGTGACAGGCAGCATTCAGGTGTATGGAAAGTATAATGTAACATCAATGATGTTTCTCCATGAATGTGATACTAAACAACTGAAACTGAAATGCTGAGCTATTTTTATTCAAGTTGATTTATAGAGGTGGAATGCACAATACTGGAGAAGAAACTATGAGTCAATTTGTATTTGTGTCAATCTGCAATAAGTGATGGAAAAATCCACGGTGTTACAAACACATAGAAGCATTTCATTAATATGAAAATCTTAATAATCGTGGAATCTTAACTTCTAGAGAATCTAGAGAAAATACCTTGATTTCATTAAAGGTATTTTTGCTACATAAGCTTTAAGTTACCATCCAACATTAGGCTTTTATAGAATTATTAATGCTGTATCTGTGATACCATGATGACGGTGCAGACCAGAACATGAGGATTGTTTTTCCTCTGGACCTCCATAAATCAAAACTGGCTCAACCTGTTGTAGGGTTTCACATTACATCTTTAAATGGCATGCAGTTACATGGGCTGTTCTTGTTCCTACTTGATATCTTGCCATGCACCCTGATTTGTAAGATATAGAGAAATGCTAACGGACTTGCAGCGTGTATCTTCCTTGATGAACGGGACGGGAGATCAGACAAAGCTTTGCATGCTCTGTGGTTGAAAAAACAAGATTTGCACATGTTTAATAGAGAATTAAAAAAAACTCCAAACCCATTAGAGTAAGTAGACTTGCAAAACTACCCATTGTGTTTGTTTAAAAAGCTCTTGCTTTTGTAAATTGAGCACGTTTTGACAAATCAGAGGCCAGAAGGCAGGTCCACAAACTGGATTCTCCAAGAATGAGGGCTTGTTGTTCACCATCTCCCATTGCTATTTTAAGTCAGCAGTGTCCAATCTTGTTAATTCAAGATGTCTCCCAGCGTCAGTACACCTGATTCTGATAGATGAAGCTTCCCAGAAAGCCTGATGAGGAGCTACTCTTTGTAATTTAATATGTTGAATTTGGGAGACATCTAAAACTTAAGGACAGTGGCTCTTCATGTTGTCTTAACACTGTTTTAACTCTTGCTTAAACTCTGAGGCCCCATTACTAAGGGTGAGGTATGACTATCAATGTAGCGTTAGTTTTTATTCATGCATTCTTATTTTTTCCGTTGAAGTGTGATAGTTATTTTATGACTGTAGAATTGTCAGAAAATGAGCCGTTAATGCATCTGCCCCCTTTTTCCAGGATAACAACTCATTTGTAATTTGATGTTATGAATGTGTTACAGGATGGTGATTCCTGTCTGTGACTGGAAAGTAATACTGTTGAGGTCTTTGGGGGCACCTTGATGGAGGTTTGTCCATTTTCTAGAAATTATCAACCACGTATATGTTATGAGAAGTATGTGTGCAAAATCCTGTGATCACTGACAGAAATGTTTCTGTTTTATAACTGTTCAATAATGAACATGAATCACATTCCTGCGATAGTATTTTGAATGACACCTGCTTCAAGTTCACATCATTTATAAACTCAAAGCTTCCCAATTTGAAGATTCAATCGTATAAAAATAATTGCAGCAAGCCTGATGCTGAACAAAAGGACACACACAGCAACACTGTGACTTCTTCACTTTTTCTCACAGCTTCACAGGAGTATTCAGGTGTAAATTTGTAGAACTGGTGGCGGCCACTCTCCCAGCCCAGAGAAAGCGGAGCAGGTCAGGTCCATTACCAAGACAATGCCTCTCATTTTGTTTGCCATTCATGGGGTTGTGCACCATGAATTTGTCCCTCAGGGTCCAACTGTCAATGCAAAGAACTACTATAATGTCCTGAGCCATCTGAGAAACATCATTAGGTGCAAACAACCTGAACAGTGGTGCAATAGAAATGAGGTGCTCCATCATTACGATGTGCCTGAGCACAGTATGCTGGTAAAGGACAAGTTTCTGTGAGTGTACCAACACACTGTTTGCTTCTTCGTAATTTCACTCTCAAGTTGTGGTGTCGTGAGATCCAAGATGCAATTGAAGTTGAAGCATTGCTGTTTCCACACGTTGGACTAGATCCACTTCACATTGTGCAGCATTTTTGACACAGTTAAAAAACAAAACAGAAAAAAAACAAAAAAAACACTTCATTTCAGTCAGTGTTTTAAGTGTGGCAGGTGTGTTTGGAGTGGTGTATTACCTGGAAATGTTGGGGATGATGTGGGATGATGGGGGATGATGGGACTGTCTGAAAAGGGTGTGAGATTTTGCTTCTTTCTGCTGCTGTCACATTCCATCACATCTTGCTGGATCAAAGAAACATTAATAGCTGCTGTAAATGAAGTGAACACATGGAGAAATCCCAGCCGACTTCACATGATGCAGACTTCTCAGACCGAAGGCAATGAATTTGCCTTATTTTATATTTTGTCTTGTGCTTTGTTGCGGAGGAGATGTGAATGAGTTGTCATTTTTGTAAAAGATGTAACATTTTTCTTGCACAAAACATTTTTGTAGACAATAGAAACTTGCCTGTTGATAGTACAGCAGTGATTTCAATTAAAGAACCTTTTAATAGGTTGGCGAATACTTTTATTGATGGAGGGTCACAATCATGATTCATTTAGTTAAGATTCTCCTTTTTGCTTGAACAGACGGTATAATTCTTCTTTCACCTCCGGGAGTTTTTTTGGACTTGCTTGTTGCTAATCTCTGCAGTGGATGGGAATAAAACCTCTCCACAGAGACCCCATGTTTCACGCTGCAGCCATCGCTCTTCATGCTCAGCTGACTGTACGAATTTCTTGGTTTGTTATTGATACGGTCTTTGATAGTCCTTACAGAGGACTCAGTGATATGATGTGTAACATCATAAATCACAGGTGAATGCTACTACTTGGTCAAATGTTATTGCACATGTGGTATTAAGAACAGTGCTTGATTGACGGGGACCAGAGAGAGGATGTGTAGATGTTGTTGTCCAGCCACATGTGTTTATGTTGCTGGAAGCATAAAGCAAAGTGGAGCTTCACTATATCAGTAATCCTTGAACTGGCACCCAAGGGGGCTAAAGTATAACATTTGGAAGGGCAGTATTTCTCCTGATATAATCGCAAATTTAATCAGAAGCATGGTGTTTCCTTCCAGCAACAAGAAAAAAGATGGAATCAAAACACTAGATGTTCACGGGCTGACAAATATGAAAAGATTTTGTTACAGTTTAATGTGTTTTGTGAGGTACTGCATTGCGAGGAATAACCACTGAGGATGCTTATAAATGTAAGTGTATGTGTCTGCAGGTGTGCATGAGTATGAGTACGTACTACTGGCATGCTCCGACTTTAAAAGCACTTCACACATTCAGAGGGGACTCTGGCATTACATATTAAGGTTGTTTAATTATTATTATTATTATTATTATTATTGGGTTTGAATTCAGAGATATACCAGTAAGCAATATGTGTTTATGCCCAAACGGACCACAAAGAACACCAGAGGTTTAGGATCATATAAAAGATATAGGAGACAAAAAGCATAAAAGAGGTGCTTTAAAGTCAAGTAAACATAAGAGCTGGGTAAAGTATCTTCAAAATTTAGAGCCTTGGTCTCTGCAGTATAAATGAATGAATGAGTCGGGCCTCACAGGCAACACTCCTGAGAAACATCCCTCGCAGCACACTTTGTAATGCATTTTCCATTAGCCAGTGTTTCACACCATAGGTGCTGCCAACAAGAATAAAACGGAAATCTCTAGGAGTACAACTTTGACCCCAGAATATTGGTCTATGCCTGTACTGTGTGATTGATTAAGGCTCACTGGCAAGCAAGAGCATTAACAGAATTCATAAATAATCATGGTTAACCACCACATCTGTTAATTAAAAATGATTCAGTGGCTTTTATGAAGACAGAAGCAGTGTCAACACACAGCATGTATCAGACATGATTGGTGCTGGTCCAGTAATTTGGTGTGGGACATTTTCCCAAGAGAATTGTTTTTTTCTTCTTTTTTTTATGGGAATATCATATACATGTGTCAAACACATCTACACAAGATCCATATATAGCTTAGGAAGTATACATAGATCATATATGGATCTGTGCTATTTCCTACAAAAATATATTTTACACATCTTGAGGTTACAGTGAGAGACATTGCGAAAAATGAGACTTAAAAATTTGCATTGAAGGAAATAATTGTACTTTTTTTTGTTAAGAATCAAAATGCAGCCTCTTCTGTAACAGCTTTGTTCCCACAGTATTTGCCTTGGGGCAAATGCAATCCATAAGTCCTCAGAGATGGTACAAATCCAATAAAGCGTATCACCGTGTACATCACATAAGTCAAGACGCAGCCTGAAGGAACTCAGTGAATCTGACAAAGCATGCTTTACCAATTCTGTTGTTGATGAAGAAACACACAAATTAAATGAGATGAGGAGCTTTGAACTGCTGTCTAAAATTTACGAATTAGTTTTTTTCTGACTGGGAATCAGCTTAGAATGTACAGTTCAGGTTGACACAACATATCTTTACATTTATTGGTCTTTTTTCACCAAAGCAGTAAAATGTTGCTCTCTCACTGCATGAGTGCCTGTGCTAAGAAAGCGAATGTTAAATGTTTTGTAGTGCTCTTATTTGGGCAAAAGAATTGCAATTATTTCACTTATTCACCGGTTTTTAAGAGGTGTACCGATCTAGATTTCAATGAATTCTGAACAGGACTCGGGGACAATAAAGCTTATCTCCGTGACAATCTTATTTGACCTTGATTGCATAGTTTCAGTGGTATTTACACAAAGGCAGGTATTTCTGGTGATTCACACCCAGTAAACAGGTTGAGACATTTTCCAATGATTTTCAATGGATTTGGTTCAATGGCTAATAAGATGCCTGACTCACTCTCAGGTGAGTTTATTGAAGACAACCTTGATTGGTTGGTTATGTCTTGGTCTTTGATTGTTGGTGTTTCTGGCAGTTAAACGCCCCTCTATCCTTACTGACTGTGATTCTGATTGCAGGCGGGTGTTTCAGGTTTAACTCTAAATTAAGTCTTTGTGCGTGTGTCCCTCACTCAGACAAATAGCTAATGATAAACACAAACACCTCGCCTCCAGCTTTTGTTGAGAGGCATTCAGCTGCAGCTTGTCTAAGGTTGACCCTTACCCTCTTCTCAACACAACTCATGGACGGAAAGACAATATCAACACCATTATCTTGTGCTTCCAAACATCAACACACACACATACACACTATTTTGTACAAAAGATAATCTAGGCATTCAACTTGCGGTCTCCAACAGTATTATTCCACAGCATATCAAAACAGAAAACCAATTTAAATTGTTTTTTTTTAATCATTGTAATTTTTTTTTATTGACATTGCTCAAGCTCATTTTACTGTCTTGGTATTGTCTTTCCATCTTGATCTCCAAGTGAGGGAAGGGTGCACAACACAATGATCACTGATGCTTCTCTTGTGCATGAATTGTATTACTAAAGAGTAGAGTTTGTTGTTGCCTCCAATAGTTTGTCAAAGTGTTGTTTTTGTTCAAATATCTTATGCAAGACAATTTCTTTCTTCATTCAGGATTGATAATTATGGAAGAGTATTGGACACTGAAGGAAAAAAAAATAAGTAAAGAAAAACTCAGCACTTTAAATCACATTAAATTATATAATTCTGACCATATAGGGTTGCTTAATGCTTCTGAACATTTGACTTTACACTGGATTTCCTTGTTAAATAATAATAATAATGTGTAGAAATAACCTACGAACACTCCAGAATCAGTGCCCATCATGTCCCTCGTACTCCATCAGAGAGTGGCGCTGCACCGTCTCTTATGTCGTTCCACCAGTTCATTAAACTTGCTGCATTGCATTTCGTTGAAGCAGTGAAGTCGCTGGCTACTTAGATTTTCTTTCAAAGTGCATGATGAGAAAAGAAATCTCAAAGTCAAAGTCAAAGTCAAAGTCAGCTTTATTTGTCAACATTGAGTTTTGACTTTTTTATCAATCTGCATGAGAATTTATTTATTTAATCTCAGAATAAATTTTTATTCAGTGGCCCCAATACTCTTCCGTAAATAACCAATCATCACCATGAGAAATGGTATTTGCAGTTTTATTCATTTCACACATGTGAGCCTTTGTTGCTTAACCCTAATCAAAAAACTGAAGTTTTGACATACAGTATTATATGTTGAAAAATACCCATTATTTCCCACCTCAGCAAACACGAATGATGAATAAGAGACAGAAGGGGGGAAAAACCCCCCACTGAATACTGGTTTATTTAAAGACGTGTGAGATGTGAAATGTTTTGGGTCAGCATTGAACTGGAAGCACATTTATGTATGATCAAGAGAATAAGTGAAACTCTTTAGAACAAGGCCCCAGAGCTTTAGAGATTATCTGTCAATAAGATTGCAAACTATATTTTCTCCTACTGAAACGCAGTCGTGCCTGAAATTTTAAAATTAGTTTTCAAGCCATAGCAATGGCGCTCATAGTAACATCCTGTGACTCCATAACGCGTCACTTTGCAGTTTGGATTTTGTATCAAATGAATGAAGAAGACCGATTATTGGCTAAATTCACTGGTACTTACATTGTTTTCTGCGCAGCAGCTAATTAATTGCATGTCAGAAAAATGTTCGCTTCTCTGACACATCTTGACAACAAAAACAGGTTGAGGCTGCATCTCCTGAATGTTCGCAGGGCTGCCAGCACTTACCACAGATCATAAATTGCAGTTAAAAAATAAGAGCTTCCCATTTTTCACCAGTTGGGAATTGCCAACGTCAGTAAAACAACACTGAAATTGCTTGTTGCAGACTCGCTCTTTGTGTTGGCGAGCTGTCCTGACTGTCCTCCTGAAAATGATGCAATGTCCATCTGATGATTTTTTTTTGTCAGAATAACAATCGATGCTAAGCTCAAATGAAAAGTTTCAGCGAGTCATTAGTCAGACACTCAGGAGAATACAGTAAATATTGCATCACAGCAACAATGACTGTTCTTTCCCCATCCCGCTGCTGTCCAAGAGACTGTTATACCTCATCACTGACAGTGTATGCTAGCTCTATAAGTATGCATACAGACACCAGATAGAAAGTTTTATTTTAGAACTTTATTTTTGTTAGTCAGTTTCCCACACACATGCATACTGTACCTCTGGTTGGTGGTGAACTGTTTTCCACCAATATTCTCTTTCCCAATAATTTGCAACAGCACAAGTTGCCCTTTAAAGAAATTTAAATTGAATGACAAAACACTTTCCAGGCCAACATTTTCTCTTTATTAGGTGCAGAGATATCAGATTGACTTAGGTACGCTTTGCTGAAAAAAACAACATAAATAAATAGACATCACTAAGAAGTTATATATTTGCTGAAATATCAGAGATCATAAGCTGGCATGGTGTAACACAACCATCTAGATTTCATTTGATCACATTGTCAGATGTGTATCCTGTTTTCCCACTTTACTGCAGGTACTATCATTGCCAGCACACTTCTCCTGGGAGAGACTGAGGCTATTTATTCAGCGATTTGTATCAGAGTCAGTGTGATGCTTCTGGATCTGATAGAGATCCAGTTTCGGCTGGAGACATTTATCTAAATGTAACTATACATCTTGTTGAAGTGACCCCTCTACAGTGTTGCAGAGGTTCGGGAGGCAGAAAGCTGTGCGTGTGTTATTTACAAAGAAAATTCAGCTTTATACTCTTTCTTAGATTTCAATATAGTTCTATCATTTCACTAAAACTACAGCACTCTGTGGCTGATATTTCTCAAAATATGATCACATCTTCTTTGATCACAATGGTCTTAATGCTGAATTTCTCAAAATATTATGACATCTTCTTCGATCACAATGGTCTTAATGCTGAAAACTGAACAAAACACCAAGATCTGTTATTTGAAACAATGCCTCACCAAAGCACCCCTATTTTCCTCAGTTTTGTCAAGTTCACCTCGTTCCAACTCAGCACAACCCCTGGGGAGCAGCTTCAGGCTCTGCACAAAAAATCCACATGACTATACCTGGAAATCGCAAAGTCCATGCACAGGTTATTAGCTTGCTGTGGAATAACACCACTGCAACAATGCCAGGAGTTTCTTCCAGTAAAAAAATATTACTCAAACTGCAGACAAATCATGGGCGTAACAGAGAAGCTGCTGAATAGTCACAGGTCATTTTTGGGTGTATCTGTTGAGACGTGGGGAACACTGATATTTGTGTGGCACTTAAAGTATCTTAACTTAATTTATTGGCGATACTTTGCAATTTTTGGGTTTTTTTTGTGAAACATACATTTCATGTAAAATAAAGTAGAGGAGCAGTATAGCATGCATCACTTTTCCATTGCAGGCATATAATCACAGTTAGTGTGTTAAGAAAAAGGATACAAACTACAGTACAGCAAATAATAATAATAATCTTATAAAATTGCAAATATTGGCATTGCCACGTTGTACAACCCATGTAATCACATCATTGTCTTTAACACACATTCCAATTAGAGAGCGATCTCAAGAGTAAGAGCTGACGTATCTGCTTCAACACTGTGATGAACACTGACTTGTTTTTTTTAAGAATTGCAGAAAATATTTCCATGATCCAAACAAAATGTACAGACACAATAAATAGCAGTTTGCAACTTGCATGTGTGTAGTATACACAGATGGCTCCTCACATGACAAGCACAATGATTTTAGAGAACAACGTTACTTTTTTCTCCATGAAACAGGGCATTGTTACAGACATTTCTTCTTTTACATTCAGTGATTCGGACAACAGGACTCTACCAACAATTCACATATAGAGCCAACATGCCTTTCAGTAAGACATTGTCAGTTTTTCAGTCACTTCGAATCCATAACTTCAAAAAGCTGGTTGGCATTTCCTCGCGTCTTGCGTTTCCCTTAACAGGATGAGGTATTTACTCGAAGAGATGCTTTTATTCATCACTTCTCCCCTCAGTCTGATCAGATACGTGATGTTGCAACTTAGCAGTGCAAAATCTTGATGAATGCCTTTCTGAACTCAACATTAAAGGTGGTGTATATGATAGGATTTACAGCACTATTCACGTAGCCCAGCCATGTAAAAGCATTATACATCTCCGCAGGAACCTTGCATTTGGTGCAGTGTGTGTTCAAGATATGGGTGATGAAAAACGGCAGCCAGCATATGATGAATACACCTGAGGAGAGATGAGAAAAAAAGGGAGAAAGTGAGGAAAATTAAGTGTAATAAGGCTCGTGTCAGATGTTGGTATAAGTGGCTGATGGAGGAGTTGAAAACAAACATTTCAGGACAAATTCTGTTTGTTGCATCACTGTGTAACTTGTTTTTCAAGCCGTGTTTAAGGCCATGGCAAAAATACTGACATAGAGACACATGAGACGGCGGCTAAGCAACTGTTATGCAAGGTTGTGGAGAAAAAGTAAACGTCACGAGTGCACTACTGCGACAACGAAGCCCCAATCCTGAACTCCCTTAATGTATTTTACCGAGAATATATTTAGTAGCAATTGTGGCGATACTTGGGTGAATTTGCAGGATCAGAATGAGAATGAGAATCAGTAATGTTATTGCCAGGTAACATAAAAAAACAACAACAAAAAAACACCTTTTAAAGAACTATGAATGTTTTTGTGAATTGTTGCATATTGAAACTCAAGACAGATGATATCTTAACATTTCATACCTAAATGACTAAAACGAACTACATCAAGGGCTAGAAGAATACATATAAGCCTAATTAGCAGAGACTACCTGGTCTGAGCCTCTGGTCATCCTGGGTAAGAGGGCAGCTAGTCCACAAGCCCCCTTTGAAGCTTCACCATTTATGTTGAATATGTGGTGAATTACAACAAACAGTCAAATTTATTCTTTAATAGTTTGATCTGGTTAATGGAGAATGGTCTTTATGGAAGTGTCACACAATATTTTTGTAAGCTTATAAAGTAAATATATTAGAAATGAAGACAATCTTTTACAAAGGGTGACCAGCATTACCAAGGACAATGGCTAACATCTGGGTGGCCTTCTTCTCCTTCTGCTGCGAGATCTTCCTCTTGCTCATGGTCTTCACAGATGTCTGTGTCTTCCCATTAGGCAAGGCCTGTGTCTGGAAGGCTTTGGTCACAATGGGTGCTGGGTCTCCCAAAGTCTCCTTCGCGGGATCTCCGTTCTTCTCCGCTTTCTGTCCCTCCTCAGGTGGCGTGGGCGGCGAGGAAGTGGGACTAGCATTGGCTTTGTTGGGCATCAGCTGCTGGTGGCTGGTGGCCGGCGTGTCTCCAAGATCACACTGCGTCTGCTGCTTCTGTTTCTGGCTGCTGCCACTGTTCAGCTCATCCAGCTCCAGATCTTCGCCCTCATTAACGGCATCTTTGATGAATATCTGAACGTATTCAGGATCAGCAGAAAAACAGAAGGAGATAGTACATTTTTCTTTAAGCGCAACGTTTCCCAACCCTGGTTCTGAGGATCTGGCCCCATCACATCTTCTAATTCAGTCAATCCCTACATGGGGTCTATATGGCCCTTGGCAGGTTGCCAGAGATCACAGAGTGGCTGTGAGAGTTTTTCTCCTATCTAGTTGTCAAATTTAGATTAGCACATGTTCAGGAAACCCTATAATTATACACTCTCTGGAAACCAGAGGCTTGGAAGCAGACCCATTTCTTTTATTTGAAAGAAGGGCTCCGCCTGTACGTGTTACTACCCGTAAGGATGCTGCAAGCATTTATGCTTCAACGTAATGTTTTAGGGAATTACAGGCTTGAGTAAGCAGCTATCCCTCAAACCTGCCAGCTCAGTGTAAGAATGTAAGAATAATTGCTGCAGATGGTAGAGTATTTGATAGTTTTTGTTTAAAATGCCATTGAAGTGTTTACTCAAGACAAAGAAAAGGTCAACAGAAACCAGACCAACTGAAGACTGGAACCTTGAATTTGGACATTCAGCTGCAAAAGTGCAAGGGTAAATGCTACAACATATTTATCTTTAGCTCTGGAAAAATGTTGAGGTGTCTGCAACACTTACTCAGAAGTTAAAACAAGCTTGTGGCAATTAAATGACAAAGTGAGACAGAAACGAAGGCTGCATAGATAGTTTGTGATATAGCCAATAAAAACTGTCAGCTAATTCAGACAACGCTCTTCCAAAAAGACCAATAGTACTTATTACTTTGACTACAGCCAATTTAGTCTTTGAAAATAGTGTGTCACATTTTTAAATCATATGTTTGATCTACTATAAACAGTACAATGAGAACATGGTATCAGGTCCAATGGATTTGACATTTGTTAATAAGTATTGGGTTTGTATATTTCTTTGAGATTAATAGCATCCACGGTTTAAATTAAGCCTCACTACCACCGTGCAGTGCATGTTAGTACACAAAAAGCAAAAACACTCTTTGGGACACAGAAGCTTGCTGCTTGATAGTGGGTCAATTCTTTTGTTTTTCCGAATCTGTCGTGTTGAAGGACAAAGACTTCTAAAACCTGGGGACCAGGATTGTGAAATACTGTAAAGTGTGATACACTAAAAAAAAAGTTATCGCACATTTACCCATAATTTTAAAGTTAAAAAAGTACACTTTAAAGTCAATATCCTCTAAAGAATCTAACAGTTTCAAGGTGACAACTTTTTCTTTTGGCAGAAAAGCAAAGATATATCCATCGGTTCAAGTGTTATTAAAAATAAAGATGTTATCAAGGGAAAGTAAAGAAAATACACACCACTTTCTTCTTGTTGACAGGAAAACTCCCATTAGATTTCACAATCATGGTGCACAACCTGACATCCTCTGGATGAGTACATTTATCCTGAAAGGAAAACAGCTGTGTCAGCCAAGGAGTGGGTACAGTGTCCGGGCAAGTGACAAAAGGGCTGTCTAAGCACAGTTGCTCAGGTCTCACCGCCTTCTAGGACGAATGAGGCTACACTGAGCACTGGCTGTTTCACAACAATCTGATCTGCAGCCTCAGATTTATTGAAAGCGAAATCTATTAAGCTGACAGCGCAAGGAATTGTTATCTCAGATTATTAGCAACTGTTTAATTAAACCATTAAGACTATATGTGGGATCTGTCAGTATACTGAAGTATAATCATTAAAACTACAGCATAAAACATGTGTATGTCAAAGCAACGTAGTATGATGAGTTACATAAGCATAACTCGACTTCTGCACTGAAGTCCACTGAGTTCTACTTTTCAGGAAAATGAATGACCAGAAGACGCAAAAGGTCAATCATGTGGAATTATTATTAATGGTATGTGGTGGGTTTTGTCCAATAAATGTGCCAGTTCATATAAAATTAACAATAAAATTGGTTTCTCAGATGGAATCAGCTATTGTTCCATTTCCATGTAGGAGGAGGGAAACAGTCAAACTGCCCGAGTGTTGCTGACCCTTGCTGTTTCAGTCCCTTGTCTTGAAATTATCCATTGTTCATTCAAGAAAATGAATCCTCCTCTTGTATGGAGTTTTCTTTTGATGCCCTGTGTAATGCAATCCTTGCACATAAAACCATTAAAAAAAATTAGGTTGAGTAAATTGAATGCAGTTTCATAGATACACAAATAAAATGGAAAGACAAGGGATTTTCTTTGTTCTGATGTTTCTTTCTCAAAGTTGTTGAAGAGGCATATTCTGAAATGTTAAAAGCAAAGAGAGATAAAGAGAACTGGTATAATAAAACATGTAAATCAATTCCGCTTTCATACGGAGGCCATAAAAATGCTGCCTCTAAACGGGGGCCGCATTGTTACAGCCACTCACCTTCAGTGAAGTGGCCACATCGGGGTCAACAGCCTGACAGACACGCTGCTTCGGCTTCGTGTTTACACGTTTCCGCCGCTTCCTCAGGACCACATAAATTTGCACATAAACCAGCAGAGTGATGATGAAGGGAACATAGAAGGAGACGATGGAAGAGTACACCACAAAGGCTGGATTGGCGATCACACAGAGAGACTCATCACGAGTAGCTGAGGAGAAAAAAAGCACTCGATGAATAAAGACTTCAGTGTACAAGTATAGGTGTAGCATAACTTAAAGCTATGTTTGGCTTGATCTGAGAGCTGCTCTTCGATTTTAATCCCTCAAAAATAATGCAAGCAAACATGTAATGTTTTCTGCGCTCATCTCACTCGGCGGTCATTCACATACGTCCCTCTCCCACATCCAGTGCAATCCCATCCCTCTCAAGACTGCCTTGCATCTTCCACCCAAGGCTGCCTCATAATTTCTTTCGTGTGGCATTTGGAGATATCTTGTCACCCCATTTTTAGACTTTCTTGCACATGTTGCCTTTTAATTTTAGACTTGACTTTTGAATTCCTTGCACAGTACAGCAAACACGCAAAGGTTTTTGGACAGTGTCATCTTGTAAGTCAACCTTAAGGCATCAAGACCAATTAACCAGATGAATACAAAGACCCTAAAGATAGCTTTAAGTTTGACAGTAGTCATCATAAAAATGTTACTGGTCGTGGATATGCTGTGGATGTCAAAGATACTATTCAATTTATGTGAAAAACTTTCACAATTCAACTTCTTGAGCCACAGCCAGTCCAACATGTGATCATTCAGCATGTGTTCATTCACTGGGGAGGTTAATAATGTGGAGGTGGACTATTTCGTGTCCTTGTTGCTGACTATTTTTATCTATTATATACACCTTTTACACACATATAAAAGTTTAAAACATCAAAATACAATGTACTGCATTTTAATACTAAACTCTTATCTTATTTCAAGCAATTAATCAAAGACACTCAAAAGCACAGTGACTGTGAAATGAGGGAAAACCAAAAACCAAAAAAAAACTACAGCACCTATTCTTAAAGTGCTGCACAACTTTTCCCCATTATATAACATTGTGGGAATTGGAGGGTCAATGCTAGTCCCTGTGTCATGTGCCTTCTTGGTCACTGCAGTGACATACTGTGTAATAATGCAGGTGTTAGGTCTCATTCATACAATGACCAATTTACAACTATGTATTTTTTTTCACATTTACTGTACAAGCATGCATTATGAAATAGCAGTCAGCAAATATAATCATGATATACTTATATCATTCTGTAACATTTTTACTCATTCAGGAAACATCAAAATAAAAGGAGAGCAATTACGCCTTTTGCTTTTCCACCACTACTGTGCTTAAAGAGCTTATGACACCATATTCTATGTTAATTAAATTATTTTCACCGTAGGAAAATAACAGTGAAAGGCATAATTCCTTTCTTTGAATGTGCACTGGAATGTTGACCCATTTCACCCTTTATAGAATTTTGCACGGTTGAAAAATAAACTCTCTCCGTTCAGTGGTTCATGCGTTCATGCTTCCTGTATAAACTGGCAGTCAGTAGATTATTTGAACGGCCTGAGTCCCGGCTAAATCGACATTACATCAAGGAACTCAAAGGGATGAGTGAAGCTTCAAAGTGACTGGATGAAGCCACAGGAACCGGTCAGCAACATGTACAGCAGATGCGTCCAACGAAGCCTTGAGGTACTTCAACGGTAAAGCTGAAGCTCTTCTGTGTAGTAATCAACTGAAATTATTAAGTATTTGAAATCTAGTTTACTGACATGCATTAGTAATTATAAAAATATACCTTACGCGAGTGTTGAAGAACATTTCTGTTTCAAAGGGTATAGTGCAGGCATGTGATTCTCTTACCTGTGTTATTCAGGCCAAACAGCAGGGGACATGATATGGCGAATGACAGCACCCACACCACAGAGATCATTACTGTGACCCGTCTCCTGGAGCTGTAGCGGGTGTTGTACAGCATTGGCATTGCAACCGCTGTGTAACTGGAATTGGAGGATAAACAAACAATAGTAAGAATGTATGAAACCACAAAAAAAAAAGCACGTGTGATGACATTATTTGGATGCAGACGGTCTTGTTTTGAGTTATTTATTTTTGTTTGGTATTTTCTTCTGGAGAATTCCTTTCTCTTTCTGCCTTCAGTTCTCCTCCATCATCAATAAAACTTTCAAGGAAGCCAAACAAGGATTTCTGATCACATTATGTTTGGTGTGAATTCCATTTGTATTTTCAGCCTAATTTGTCATGAAAATAAGAAATTAAATTCTCTGAAACTGGCTGGTGTTTTTTCTTAGTCTCACACAGGAAGGGCCTTATCATTTAACCCTGCTGATGTGGTTCACCTTATTAGTGATCTTCCTGTAAAGCGAATCTGAAGCTTGATATCTCATTCATTGATTCCTGTGTTATCTGGGAAGAAACACTTAAGACATAAAGTCAGGAAGCTAGATCTTTTAAGAGCGTACTCTGAACGGGTGTCTCTTTGAAAACATGTTCAAGAAATCATGAGAAATTTCAAGTAATTGCATTACGACATGCTATCAGTGCAGCAAGCTCCATGGAAACACTGCGACAAAGTCTCGGGTCGAACAAGCTGTGTGACAATATACAGAAGTAAAAGGTCTTTCCAGGAATGGTCTGACAGTGTGGTGACCTCAGAATGTAATTTTCCAATATCTCTCTGGTAGTTTGGTGGCAAGACCAGAGGAGCACATGCGGTGACTTGCAACGTTGCACACAGAAAAACACACATTTGACTAGTTGACCGGTGTAAAGAAGGAAAAGGCTAAGAAAACAGTCAACATTTTAAATGACTTATCGATAAGGATCTTAAACATTGTCCCCAGACATATTGTGCGCATTAACAGCCCTTTGAAGCCTTGAATTTCCAGGGACTCTACTGGAGTTGAAATAGTTAAATAAACACTGGAGTTGAGTGTGGTTAGATAGCAGCATCAGCAGCTGTGCAGGTGAATATCAAAATTCTTGAGTTGAGTGTTGTTGTGCATTGTAGTCAAATGATTATACAATTTTTGTTTTCTGACATAGCCTATGTTTATTTTACTTTTATTTGTCTTATTTATTCAGAACAGTGCAAATTAATGAAGATAAAATCTCATAACTTTACACAAGGTTGCAGTAAATAAGTCATCCATTGTCCCAAACATAGATGAAAAAGATAACGGGTTACAGATGTAAATAAAAATAACAACTGTATAATATACAGTATTACTATAAGCAGTACATTATATACAAAGAGAATGATGACAAATTAATTTTGTCTGGATTAAACCTACCCTAAAGTGCTATTATTTAGTGAAATGCTTTCTACGCAGAGGATGTTATACATGGCATATAGTTAAAGTACCTGATTTTCTCAAAGTTCACAAGTTTGATTGTTAATCAGACATGGTTTATCCTATGTCTTAAAACTGACCAAGGTGGAGCTTTCTCTGATAGCCACAGATAAAGTATTGAAGTTTGTGCAACCTTTAATAGATAAGGAATTCTGTGCAAAGAAGGTTTTTTTTAAATTTTATGTCATCTTAGTTTTTTCATTTGCACACCCAAACCTGGTTTTGAGAGAACTGATCTCTTCGACTTCCCATTGCTGCTCTAAAACTACTGTCTGATGTCTGATGATGCTTTAGCGCCTACTCGTGGCAGTTGACTGCATGACAGTTAAGTGGCCTTGTACGTGAGTAAAATACAAATTGTTTAAACAACTAATATTTCACTTGCCAAGTTGTGACTGAGGCTTAAACAAGGCAGGTTAATTAAAATCAGACATTGTAATGAGAGTTATTGTGTTTGGTGGGAAATGTGACCCAGGCATTTCACTACAAACCAAAATACATCTGTTTTTGGCACAGCGACAATGCTGTTAGCTGCAATTTGAGTAATTTTATCAACTTGAAGAAACTTGCAGAAAATTGGAAGCAACGAGCTGATGTTGCTTAAAATATTAATAATTCATTCTCATCTATCACTCATCAACATGTAAATGCATTTAAATTGGGAGTAAATAGAACATTTATTTTTGTTGCAGGAGTGACTCAGTCCCTATCTATGTTTACTTTAAGACCTTATCTCTTTTCCACAGCTGTTTCATACTTATGTGAAGTTTCTTCGCCAGTTTGTTTAATTCTTGTAGTTATCTGAAAGCTTGCAGGACAGATCTGTAGAAAAATCTGTGGGCTTCAAAGGTATGTAGAAATGTAGAAATGCTGCAAAAGCACAGCCATTACAGCATAGCCGTCATCTGTGTTTACCTCCCCGAATTCCCTTGAAAATAACCCACAAACACATCTGCACACATTAGACGGGCCTCTGTGTTTTGGCTCAGTGTTCAGCTGATTATGCGAGACACCGGATGACATATTGCTGTTTCATATTTCATTCTTCAAATGGTGCATATGCTGCAAGATCACATTTGATATTATAATGTGTCCATTTTGGAGGCAGGATTTAGGCAAATTTGAAGACTGAACAAGAATGTGATTTCAGGGAGAAATAACACAATGGGACAAGCAAGTTTTAATTACAGAACACCTCAATTTATTTTTCACTTCATCAAAACCAGGCTGGGAGCTGCTGCATCAATAAATCCGTGAGCAGGTTTGGAAACACCCACTGGGTGAGCATAACTTTACCGGAATAGAAAACTAGCCAGCACATTAATTTAATCAAAAAATAATAGATATAGTATCTCTAATTTTTTGATTGAATCAATGTGCTGGACAACAGCCAGTCTGAATAAGAAGAGTTTAAGAACTAAAGACTGTATTTGGAAATTCATAATAAAAAGGAGGGTGAACTTTCAGCTCTATTTTCACCAATCTGACTGTAAATGCTTCAGAAGTAAAAGAAAGATAGAAAAAGTAAAAGGCAGGGTCTCCTTTGTGATAAAACCACATTTTATGATTAAATGCTGAATATGACTTCTTATCACACGTAAAGGTCAATCTGGGTTTGTTTTTTCTAGAAATACCATGTGATGTCTGGAGGTCATGTATATTTGTATTCACTCATATTTAGATAACTAGAATTGGTACTTTTAATGAGTACATTTCCTCAATAATCCATTCCTTTTTGCCATGGAGTGAATTGGGGTGGATGCTGTGCTCCCAGAATACTTCCCCGTAGTGTCCTAAGTTTTAATTTAATTCAGAGTTCAATATTGGCTGAAACTTTGTGATGCGCTTGTAACATCTGAGCCCAACCGTCCGTGCTTTTCTGCACACCGACTTTCAAAAGTCCTTCTGCTCAGATTCTGACATTAAACAGCTCAAATAATTGGAGGCATGGGAGAAACCCCCAGGACACATTTTCCTATAGATGACTTCAAGCAGTTTTATTTTAAAATGTGGTGGGGATGGTTTGTGCTCAGCTTTAGGAGTGAGATGAGTGGGAGTGCACAGTTGAGAGGAGCCATGCCAAGGTGACTCTAATCGGCATAGCTGTCGAGTGTTGGCTAACGATTCTCTCTCCGTTTAAAGCAGCGGTATGTGGAATTCTGGATGACGCCTGCACACCATACTGGAGTATAATGGTGCTTGATTGTACTGTTAGTACTCTGCACATGGTGAAAACTCAGGGCAATGATTATCAGCAAATCTGTAAAAGATTGAGCAGAGAACGAAGACACAACAGTTACCCAGACAGCAATAGCTCCCCTGTTACATAAATTAACATAATGTTGTTATGAATCAAATTGATGGGTCTTTAACTGCAAGCTACAATGTTATTTTATAATGTAAACCTTAGAAGCGTTAATTTGCATCCTAGTGTTTGGAGTAATTTACTGTATATGAACACATTTTATTGCAATATATATTAATATATTATTCATTATTGCAAAAAACAAGTTTACTTCATGTATCTAAAGTCTAAACCAAAACATCCTGGCAATAGTCTGGTGAAAATATTACATTGCAAGTGTTGTCTGAATCAACCTAACAACATGATTCTGGCAACCACAATTGGAGTTTGTGTAAATCAGAGTTGGCATGTGTAGATTGTAGATCACCTCCTTCGCAAATGTAGGCTCATTAGTTCTTCTGCTTCCAAGATGAAATGAGGAGCTGATTCAATTGGCTATTGTTGGAGGACAGCTCAACTATAACAGCAAATAATACAGATTTTCTTCTAACGAGAGAATATGCTCATATTATAAGAGGAAATGCATCTCAATCACCCATCATAATTACCTCCACATTTGGTCTGCAGAGTTCTTTTGAATCAGACCAGCAGAAGTTTAAAATAAAGCAACTGTGAAATGGAACAGCATACAATCTTGAGCAGCTGAAGCTGGCTTAAGAATATATAAAAAGTAAGTCTCAAATTAAAGAGCTGTTATTATTACTTATTTTACAAGTGGCATGTAGGGGGGGACATATTTGAGTGTGTGGAGAAGGCGAAACTTAACAGCTTAGGGGTTGAAGTGTTTTTTTAACTACATATTTTGTCATGTTTGTTTCCTTTGAGAGAGCAGCAGGGAGAAGAGATGATGTCCAGGGTGAGGGAGGTTCTTTAATATTCAGCTGTCCTTCTGTCATCAGTCAGTGTGAATACCTCAGAGGGGAAGTAATGACTTTTTCATGAATTGCTTTGCCACCCTTACCACCATCTGCCACTCCTTCCACACTGTGCAGAATGGGGTCAGGAGGCTGATCAATAAAATAATTCAGCAGATGAGGGAGGTGAACTTATATCAGCTCTCAAGGCTCTACAGTCCCGACAGAACCTTCTTCACAGGATGGGGGATTTCTGTGGTCTTGATGAAGTCGCTTGAGATGTGGACATCTAGCAATTTCAAGTTCTCCACCTTTTCGACCTTCTGTGCGTCGATCTTCTGAAGCTTGATATGAATTCTTTGGTCCTTCTCAAGTGGTCCTTCTCCTTCTAAAGGTAAAGTTCTGGGTGTCCTACTCATACATCCTGAGTCATTATTAGTATTCCCAAGTAAGCAGGGGGCTGGCTCCCTTTCAAAGCAATACTGTATCTAAATGTAAATTGGGATCGTGTTCGTCTCATGCATGTTTCCAATAATCATTTCCACTACACACAAAAATTATCTACCATGAGATTATGCTATTTTATTATGTCTGTATTGTGATTAATTTTAGAGTGAGGAGAAATTGTGTCCATGGATGACCGTGGTGGATGTTTATTCCCCATTTGTAGGTTTCAAATGAAGATTCTGCAAGCAGAAAATCACAGTATGTCAAACACAGTGGAGATATGTGGACTTGAAGCATGTCTTCAGATCAATTTATTCAAACACTTTGGATTCCTACTGAGAAAACAAAGTTTGTACACCCTGTGGTTTGAACACTAATAACTTCACATCAGATGAACAGCTTCTCTGAGTAATTCTGCAATGTGCAAACTACTTTTATTGATGCTTCTTCAGAGTTGGCATAGCTTCCATGCCAATTAAACAACTTAATAACCATTTTTATCTTTTGGCTATACTAAATGCAATTTATAGGGCAAGATGTGCATAATTAATCTGGCATAATTTTTTCACTTTCCCTTGAATTTAAAGCTGCTGCAATCAACGCAATGTGGTAACTGTATGCACAAGGGGTTGCTCCTAGGAACAAGCCCAGAGAGGCATACCTCTGTAGTTTTCTTCACTCTGCAAAGCATCACAGAATTTTTTTCTTTCTGCCCCACATTATTGTATAGATTCATTTTCTTGACCCGCATGGTGCAGTTTGAGCATTTCTCAGCAAATGAGATATAAAAACCGACCGTATACGTCCACTTGGGCACCTTGCGGTAGACAGAGGCCAAGAAAACAGTATGTACATTTTATTTTACTTAATTGCACCTGTCTGACTGTTATTGCATTACAATAAAAAAAAAAAAAAGTGTCGCAACCCCTAAGGTTTGTGTAAACTCATGCATTTTCAATACCAGTGTATCCAGGTAATGTTTTTGTGGCAATGGAGTTGATCTCTGCAAACCATTTACGCAGATCGCTAGTCCATACCAGGGCAAACACACACACATATTGACACCCACAGAACATTTCAGGCAGGGGTCTCAAACGCAGATCATGGAGCCCTGCATGTTTTCCATGTCTCCCTGCTTCAACACTGCTGATTGAAATTAGCGGCTCATTATCTGGCTTTGTGCTGAATGTGATGATGAACCATCAGGACATTCAAGTGTGTTGAAGAAGCGAGACATGGAAAACATGCGGGGCTGCCACGCTCCAGGATCTGAGTTTGAGACCTCTGAGCTAAAAGGAGTCAAATACCCAGAAAAAGCTCATGCATTCATGGGGGGAACATGCAAACTCCAAAGATTTGAACCCACAGCCTACTATGAGGCAAGAGCACTAATCTCTATGTCATCATGGAGACCACAGAGTGAAAATATTTTCTCTAATAATACACACATTTGAGAATTTTTTTGGACCATTTCATATTGATCTTTTCATTGATTAGATAAGTTCCAGGGCAAAACCATTGTGAATTCACAGTTGTGAATGTTATTACTTATATTACTGAGACTTGGAAAAAAACAAAGTATGTGCTGAGTGATTGTTATGGCGGTGTGGTTCATTGTGTTTGTAGCTAAAACTCCTGGTTTATGTAAGTTGATGTTTCACCATTCTGAATAAATAAAATACACCTGATATCTCGAACAGTAGTACCTGATTCTTCTGCTCATTAAGTCTTTTTTTTTTAAATTTTCGCTCACTTCACACGGAAGTGATTCACTGCTGCTATTTAGATCCCTAAAGATGAGTGAAAACATGTTTTATAGGCTGCTGTTTGTTTATACCTTATAAAAAGTGTGTAATTGCAATAATTTCCATATTTTTCTAATCACATTATATTCTTGTTACACACAGATGAGATTCTTCAACTGAATAAATTTGAGTGTTCTGCTGTTATTTTGTGATAATTAAATATACCACTGGTGCACAGCATTTTCTTTTTCTACAAGTTTTTGGTTCAGGAAATTGCTTATAATTTGCATTCCTAAGTTGGACAATAATAGACAGCTGCTGGGATTCAGTGGATACAATGTGATTATGTGCATTTTAAGTTAATGGTGCAATTTCTATGATCCGCTTCAGCAGGTTTGCAGAGAATTTTATTCTTTGTCAGTATTTTTCGAGGTTGTCTTTGACATGAATGAAGACTTTAAACAGTGACAGTATGACTGAAACTAGATTTAGCTCACAGTCGACTGACTTGGAGATTCTCACATCGAGATGAAATTACATAAATTCTCAAAAGCCCCGGTCCCACCGCACACAAGTGCCGGGACGGAGCGGAGCGGTACGGAATAGAGACCCCGACCGAAATTTTGGGTCGCGTCCCCACTGCAGAGAGGAGCGTTAAAAGTGGGCGGTGTTATGAGCTCCGCAGAAATGTGACATTATAACAGAAAAGAAAGTCGTCAGATGTAGATCTTATGAATCCTCTGTTGTTGTTTAAATTCTCCACTTTGCACTGTTATTTTTTGCTGCGGAAAAAAAAAAAGTTACTTTTTGCAGCAGTCATTTTTTGCAGCGGAGAGCTGCAGCGCAACTTCCGTGTTTGTTGTGAGAGAGCGAGCGCTCCGGCCACTTGCCCCGCACTCGAGCGCTCGGGTGTGGGGCAAGTGGCCGGAGCGCTCCCCCCAGTTGACTGAGGCACAGACACGGGAGTCTGAGCTTTCTGCTCAAACGCAGGAGGCACTCCACTCCGGCGCTGATCGCGGTCCAGCAGCACAGCGCCGGAACACGGAGGCGCCGAGCTCCGAGCTCCTTTTCATCGCTTCCGCGGTCCGTCCCCGCGGTAAAGCGCCACTGACCGCGGCTGAACAGAACGCTGACCGCCTCTGGAAAGCGGAGCTGCCGGAGCAGGGTCAGCGCCGGAGACGAAAGCTCCAGACTCCGGTGTCCCGGACGCGCATCCACGCCACGGCGAGCGCTATGCTGCAAACAGAAAACTCCAACGCGATGCAAAGTCCCGAGCCCCGGTCTCCCCCTGCCTCAAGTCGCTCTTTCACAACAAACACTAAAGTTGAGCAGCAAAGAAAAGAAAATGAAAATAAAAACAACCAGTGCACAGCTGACCACACTGACAGCAGAGGATTCAGCCGGCACATTAAAATATTGAGGGCGTGTAGTAAATCACTGACCAATCAGCAGACAGCAGCTCAAACTCAGACCTGTTCCATGGTCCCCGGCACCCCAACGGAAGGGTAGCGGAAAAGCGGTCGCCTTTGGAGCGGTTTAGACCGCATTCCTGTCGTGACACGCGAACCGGAGCGGTTTAGACCGGTCTAGGCCGGTACTTTTTGTGCGGTGGAAACGGGGCTATAGATGCAGGTTCTATGAGGACTTTTAAAGCTCCACTTAGACTGATTTAGCAGAGAGGTACTGTGAGAAAGTGACAGCCCTTTCTCACGTTGAACACAGCTCACCTCACGCACTTCCGGGTCCTCGGCGGAGCACGCGCCGCTGAAGGAGCTGTATTTCAGTGGGCAGACGGCAGGTGGAACAGTCCACTGGGTGTAGGGGTGCACTGTTTGTATTTTTGGATGTAAATATGTATAGTGGGGACTGGGTGATGTATCACATTAATATAATGTATATATTTTGTAGATAAGTATGCTTGTTTAATGTATGTGTACTTTATTCATGTATTTCTTTGGTTGGGTTAGTTTAGGATCAGTTAAACACCCCTTCGCCGGTTGTGTCAGTCCAGCATGTTCTGATTGGCTAAACGCAGGGTGGGGCTGGGCCTATTTAAAGAGGCCCGCTGTCAGTGACTGGGGAACTGAGAGACTGACAGTACGTGAGTCTGTGTCGGCTGGCCTGTAGTGAGGCAGCAAGTAAAAGAGTTTTGTGAACATTTGTAAAAAGAAAAGACAAAATAAATGTAAGTTTATTTTTGTAAACACCGTTGACCCTCTCCTTTTTGCCGCATCCTCTCTCCCAACACCCGCCGACCACATCCCAAGTCGGGGGTCCGCCTTGGAACCTCACATTTGGTGGCCTTCCCCAACCCTACCGGCTCCAGCAGCGGCGGCTCCAGCAGCGGCGGTTCCAGCGGCGGCGGCGGTTCCCACGGCGGCGGCGGCTTCAGCGGCGGCAGCGGCTTCAGTGGCGGTTCCTGCAACGGCGGCTCCAGCGGCATCGGCTCCAGCGGCATCGGCTCCAGCGGCATCGGCTCCAGCGGCATCGGCTCCAGCGGCGGCAGGTGCATCTATGGCGTGGCACCGAGGCAACATCCCCAGGCTTGAGGAAGGGGATGATGTTGAACAGTACCTCACCACGTTTGAGCGGCTGGCAACAGCCTACCGCTGGCCCAGAGAAGAGTGGGCGGTGCTTTTGGTGCCCTATCTGACCGGGAAGGCCCGCGGCGCTTATGTTGCGATGGACATGGTGGCAGCAATGGACTATGACCGGGTGAGGGAAGCGATCCTTCATAAATATGAAATTAATGAGGAGGTGTACCGCAGGAGGTTCCGGGAGCCTGATGTCCAGCCTGGTGAAACTCCCCGTGAGCTGTACACGCGCCTCAAGGACTTGTTCTACAAGTGGATCAGGCCGGCAGGGAAGTCAGTCGAAGACATCTGCGAGGTGCTGATCGCCGAACAGTTTCTTCGGACCCTCGCCCCAGACGTCCGAGTTTGGGTCAAAGAACACGGACCTGCGGATGGCCAGAGGGCGGCAGAGCTGGTAGAGGCCTTCATGTCGGCGCGGCAGCACAGAAACTTCCGGTGGGAGCCAAGACTGACAACCAGAGGTAGGTCTGAGGGGTTTGGTCCTGGGAGTGGTTCCACATCTACTGAGCCCACTAAGATACCTGCTAGGAATTTAGTTACCCCAGTCAACCCAAAGGATAGCTCCAAGCAGAAAGTGACAGGGAATGTAGTGTGCTATCATTGCCAAGAGGAAGGTCATATTAAGCCTAATTGCCCTCAGATCAAGGCAAAACACTCAATGAATAGTTGTATTCCCAAACCAGAAGAAGGTAGCAGTTTACTTGGCCGACTGCAAACGATCCCAGTACTAATTAATGGAAAGCCTGCTTCTGCCCTGTTAGATTCAGGAAGTACAAAGACTTTGGTGCAGCCACACTTAGTGGAGGAAAGGGATTTTATACATGGTAGGAAGGTGAAAGTGCTTTGTGTGAATGGGGATGAGCATGAGTACAGCACAGCAAAGGTCTACCTAAAGGTTAAAAATCAGACATATCAGATGATTGTGGGGGTGGTGGAGCAGCTGAGTCATCCAGTGGTCATGGGACGAGACATTGGGGTGCTACCAGACTTGCTCCGGTCTGGTCAGCCAGTTAATGTGGTGGTCACGCGGTCTCAGAGCCAGTTCCAGACCCCTGAGGAGGAAAAGAATGAGCACAGTAAACCCAATAGCTTACAGGAGTTGGCCTTCACTGAAGTGAAAATGGCTGCCCCTGACAGATTAAAAACCAGGAAGACCCGCATGCAGCGCAGGCAGGCCAAGCTAGTGGGTGCGGTGGAGGAAGAACAGGGTAATCACACAGATGATGTTTGGGGTGATGTGCCAGATGACATTGAGCCGTTGCAGAGGGGAGATGCTACATTGAAGGGAGCATATGAAAGGGTCACCCATATTGAGGATGTCCCAACTGGGGTCAATAATACCTTGTCGGGAGAAAGCTTTTTTGTGAGGGAGGGTCTGCTTTACCATCAGCCAGCCGAGGGCAGGGCAGAGCAGCTGGTTGTTCCACGGCAGCTCAGGGAAAAGGTGCTAGTATTAGGCCATGAGATCCCGTGGTCAGGGCATCTGAGCAATTCCAAGACCTATGAGAGGATAGCAGCCAGGTTTTTTTGGCCAGGTCTCTATAGGGAGGTGCAGGAGTTTTGCAAGAGTTGCCCCAAGTGCCAGCTGACCAGCAGGAAGACTAGCCCTTATCCCCTGCAGCCACTGCCCATTATTGAGACCCCCTTCTCTCGCATAGCTATGGACTTGGTAGGACCCCTGGAGAGATCCCAACATGGTTATAAATATATTTTCGTGATATGCGACTATGCCACGCGCTACCCAGAAGCTTTTCCCCTGCGTAAGATCTCTGCTCGTCCCATAGCCCAAGCCCTGTTGCAGTTGTTTTCCAGGGTAGGGATTCCAGAAGAAATCTTGACTGGTCAGGGTACTGCTTTCCTGTCCAAAACCCTGAGAGAGGTATATAGATGGTTAGGCATCAAGGGCATCCGAACCACTCCTTACCACCCCCAGACCGACGGCCTGGTTGAACGATACAACCAAACATTAAAGAACATGTTAAGGAAGTTTGTGGCAGCTAACGGAAAGGATTGGGACTGCTGGCTACCTTACCTGCTCTTTGCTTACCGAGAGGTTCCTCAGGCTTCCACTGGCTTCTCACCATTTGAACTGCTTTATGGAAGACAGGTGAGGGGTCCTCTGGATGTGCTGAGAGAGTCCTGGGAGGGACCAAAGACACCCAAGACCCGGAGTATCCTGGCCCATGTCCTCCAGATGCGGGACAAAATGGAGGAAATGACTGAACTGGTGCAGTCAAACCTGGAGCATGCCCAGTTACGCCAAAAGAGCTGGTATGACAAGACCGCCAGGCAGCGCAACATCCAACCCGGGCAGAGAGTTCTACTTTTGCTGCCCACCTCTGAAAACAAGCTCCTGGTCAGGTGGCAGGGATCATACGAGGTGGTGCGGAAGATGGGTCCAGCTACCTATGAGGTGCACATGCCAGGGAAAAGGAAACCACGACAGACCTTCCACGTGAACCTCATGAAGGAGTGGCACGACAGGCAACCAGGTCTACAGCTCCGTGTGCAGGCGGCACTTGACTGCCCAAGGCCCCAAACCCAGAAGGATGTTCGGTCTTTCCTGGGCCTGGTGGGTGGGTATCGTCGATTTGTGCCAAACTTTGCTCGGAGAGCAGCCCCCTTGTCTGACCTGACTCGGAAGTCAGGTACCTCCCGGATCCAGTGGGGAGAGGAGCAGGAATTGGCGTTCCAAGACCTGAAGGAGGCTCTTTGCAAAGACCCGGTGCTGCAGAGGCCTAACTTCGAACAGCCCTTCACTGTCCAGACTGACGCCTCTGGGGTTGGTCTTGGGGCAGTGCTCCTCCGGGGAAAGGGGGAGGACCAGAAACCGGTGGCATACAGCAGCCGGAAATGATTTCCGAGAGAGACTCGGTATGCTGCGGTACCACTGTACAGTGCGGTACAGAGCTGGCAAACGGAACACTGTTGCCGACTTTTTGTCTCGCCACCCTGGTTGCGAGACTGCAGAAGGGGTGGGAAATGTGAGAAAGTGACAGCCCTTTCTCACGTTGAACACAGCTCACCTCACGCACTTCCGGGTCCTCGGCGGAGCACGCGCCGCTGAAGGAGCTGTATTTCAGTGGGCAGACGGCAGGTGGAACAGTCCACTGGGTGTAGGGGTGCACTGTTTGTATTTTTGGATGTAAATATGTATAGTGGGGACTGGGTGATGTATCACATTAATATAATGTATATATTTTGTAGATAAGTATGCTTGTTTAATGTATGTGTACTTTATTCATGTATTTCTTTGGTTGGGTTAGTTTAGGATCAGTTAAACACCCCTTCGCCGGTTGTGTCAGTCCAGCATGTTCTGATTGGCTAAATGCAGGGTGGGGCTGGGCCTATTTAAAGAGGCCCGCTGTCAGTGACTGGGGAACTGAGAGACTGACAGTACGTGAGTCTGTGTCGGCTGGCCTGTAGTGAGGCAGCAAGTAAAAGAGTTTTGTGAACATTTGTAAAAAGAAAAGACAAAATAAATGTAAGTTTATTTTTGTAAACACCGTCGACCCTCTCCTTTTTGCCGTATCCTCTCTCCCAACACCCGCCGACCACATCCCAAGTCGGGGGTCCGCCTTGGAACCTCACAGGTACATACCCACTATTCCGCAGTGCCTGTGAGAGTATTTGAACATATTCCAAAAAACTAAATAAAAAACATGAAGGTTGGATTTCTTTACAAGACAGAATCAACATACAAGTTTCTGCATGTAGTTCATCCAAGTATAAGTACAAGACTTAAAAAAAAAAATTCAGTTCATTCAACTAACAGTATTTCCGAGATCCACTTTCTCCAGACAATTAGCTTTCTCCACGTTTTATTTTATGCCAAGAGTCATCCTTTATGGTTGCTGTCAATAGGACTATTCATGTCTTTTAAAACCATTTTTGCCAGACTTGTGTCATTTTCAATAGATGCTTCATTCACACAAGCGACATCTACAAGACAAGTGTTCTGCAAATCATAGCTGTGGAGCTACATGAGGCTCTCTACCTCATCTGTCTGCAGCTTTCTCAAAGCCACGATGTTCAGGCAACATTTTCTTTAGATTTTAGTTAAGTTCCACATAGAACACCATTAAAACATTAAAGTTATTCCATGTAAGAAAATGGTTTTAAATGGATGGAAAGAATGAATCTGTTCAAATACTTAAAACACATAAAAAGCCTCATATGCAGTAGTTTAGGAAACTATAGCATATTCTACAATGTTTTATAAGCTGTGTTATCATTTTTTGAAGGTTACATGTTTTGCTGCTTTTGCAGACAAACTTTCTTTGGTGCAAAGTAAGAAAAAACTGCTCATTTAAACAAAAAGGTTACAGACCTCTGTCCTGACCCACTTTCTCCAGACTAATGTCATCTTGTAGGCCCACTTTCTCCTGAATAGCAGCATATTTATACCTGCTTATTCCATTGCCCAGACCAGGGGTCGGCAACCTTCAACACTCAAAAGCCACGTTTCCACTGCACAAAAAGTGAAGGGAAGGAACGGAATGGTATTGAGCAGTAAGATATAACGTAACCAGAGTGAAATCTGGTCCGCGTTTCCTATGGACAAAGTATGGGTAAAATGTAGACAGGGTTTAGAGCTCCACAGATATGTGACGTTGCAATAGTAATCTCAGCCGGGGCGGCAGACCTGGATCTTATGAATCCTCTGGTGTTGTTTACATCCTTCGCTTTGCACTAGTTTTATTTTCTCTCCCATCGGTCCAGAGGCTCGTCAGCTCTAGTGCCACGCCGCCACTTGTGTGTTGGTTCCGAGAAAGCAAACGCCGGCCAGCATTGCATCACGTCGCACCACATCTCAAAATCAGACCCTTTCCATGGTCCTGAGTACCCCAACAGAAGGGTGGCAGAAAAGCACAGCCTTTGGAGTGGTTGTTTCCGGAAAATCCAAAATTCTTGCGGTGGAAACCGGACCCTTAAAGGACTATACCAGTTCATTCCCACACTTTTTGTGCAGTGGAAACGAGGCTAAAGAGCCATTTGGATCCTTTTCTCACTGAACAGAACATACTGGGAGCAGCACCCCCCGTCATCGCTATAATATTATTAAATTGACGCATATATGCCGGGGATCTGGGTTTTTAGAACCATGAGTGTGAGTGGTTTGGCTTTCAATGTCATTCAGTTGTTGTGTAATACCGGATTATTTAGCATTAAGTGAATAATTGTGGCTCTCTGTGGCTGTGAGCATGAAGCATCGTTCCTCCACACGTCTGTTGATTGGTAGTGAGGATCGTCGCTTAACAAGTCTGCAATATTAAAATATTGCATCTGTCGTAAACCCTCCCATTATTGTTCACATAGACCACTTTGCACACACTGGTTGTTTTGTTGACTAGGTTTATTGAAATGTCGGCGCTCCACAGCACCGCGGTCTTCCGGAGAGGTTCAAACGCTCCCCTCAGTAATAGGAGAGGAGGAGATCCAGCGGGTGATGGACACTGATGTTCAGATTGAGAAAGTTTTCTGCTGGATCACAGATAAAGGAAGCGCATAGCTTCGGGCGACCGCAGAGCTGCTCCGGCACTCTTCGCGCCACGTGTAATGACATTGCATGCCCGCGTTGTTGCACATCGTTCACAACCAGCCTACATTTTACAGCACTCTCAGGACTGGGACCGCGCAACACAACACATCTGGGTGCGCTTTGCCTTACTGTACTGTTGCTGCCCGCCACGCTCCAGGATGTACTGCAGTGGGACCGAGGCGATGCAGCAGAGGGACAAAAGAGCCACGGGTTGCCGACCCCTGGACTAGACCCACTTTCATGTTACTATTACCTTGCATACCAGCTTAATCTGTACTAGCATTTCGAGCACAGTGTGAGGTCAAGCACACCTCAACCAGCTGCCAGAGACTTATAGATTTTCATATTGTGAATGTTCTTCTCCAGGGTATTTTATACTTCCACCTTCTTCTGAGGATTACAGTAGACAGTTTGATTTCCTTCCATTCCTGTGAGTTTAATGTATTTCTTTGAGTGTCAAACTAAATATAACATACCTAAATCCTCCACTTTTAAATGTTTTGGTTGCTTAAAGAATGTAATGAGTGTGTGAGTGTTCCTATTATCATTGTTGTGATTTGTTGTCAAAGTATGTAGCTTAAGATATTTTTTTTATATGTTTAAAGTACAGAATGTGTCTATAAATAAGCTGTTTTCTAAATTAATTCCAATTTCACTGTAAGTTACACTCTATTGCACTTGTTTCACAAGAGTTGAGTATATAATGCACATTGAGGTGTTCACAGGTCATGGCAAGAAATTTACAGGGATTATGTGTTTGAAAAAATAATTTGGCCTGTGAAAAGACATGTAGACTTTGACGCTGATGCAATGAAATGGTAATAATTGCCATCTGTTGTTCAGAAAGGGAAAAGATTTTCTGTAGAAATTCATGCTAGAAACCATGGCAGGCAGGACTAAAAAGAAATATGTGCTGTGGCAAACTCACCGATCGATGCTGATGGCACAGAGATTGAGGATGCTGGCTGTACACATCATCACATCTAGAGTGACAAAGATGTCACAGTGGATCTTGCTAAAGCGCCACTCTCCCACTACCTGGATGAGAAGAACAACAACACATGGCAGCTTACAGAGACAGTCAACAGAACAAAGCCATTACACACGACTGGGGAAGTCAGCTCTTTGCCAGAGACATCCTGTTTCCCTCTGCAATAAAGAGCAATAGAAATAAATAACATAAAAACAGCCAAACCTTGTATAATTTTCTCATTATGTCCAAATTGGAAGAAACACAAGCCCCATTAGAGTAAAGGATGGTAAAATGGATGCAAAAAGCATAAAAAAGGTGAGCAGTGTCAGACGAATAAATCAAGATTCAAGATTTTTTGTTTGTCATTTAAATTGTACAGAGTACAAGAAAAACGAAATAGTGTACTCCTTGGTTAAAAGCAGTGTAAAAACGTAATAAATATAAAAAAGAGAACACGCGGATAATAAAATTTGAAGTAAAAATAGTGTACTCGTCAGTAAAGAGTACCGGTAGTATAAAATCAGGTCATAAAACAAAGAAAAATAGTGCAGGCAGTCAGAATAAAATTTAACAGAGCACGTGCAGTCATGGTGCAGACAGTTCTTATCAGTCATTTTTCATCGTTCATTCAGTGCTCTCATTGCCTGGGGGAAGAAACTCTGTATGAACCTGGTGGTCCTGCACCAGATGCCCTGGTATCTTTTTCCGGAGGGAAGCAGGGAAAACATTCTATGGGAAGGGTCGTGAGTGTCCCTGCTGATGCAGCGTCTCCTATAAAGGTCCAGCAGTGTTGGGAGTGGGGTACCTCAGGTGTATGGTAGGGAGACCAACCTTCCTCAGTCTCCTGAGCACATGCAGTCTCGCAGGGACCACTGACTGGCTGAGAGAGGTGTTAAAGATGTCGGTTAAGACGTCCTTCAGTTGCACAGTGCAGTGTTTCAGGACCTTTCCAGGGATGTTATCAGGCCCTGCAGCTTTGCGTGGGTTGACACTGGCAAGGACCTTTTTTACTCCAAATGTGGACAGTTGTAATGTCTGTTCACAACAAAGAGGGGAGAGTCTCTGTGGCTGGGTGACGTTGTCTGCCTCAAATCGTGCAAAGAAGCAGTTGAGAACATCCAGCAGGATTGGTCTTCCATAGCCTCTTTCACGTTCGCCCTCGGTGATATATACACAGCCACAATGATGACCGCCGACAGTTCCCGTGGCAAGTAGAAGGGGCGACATCTCAACGTCAGTGCCTCGATGTCAGGTGTGCAGACCATGGAGACAACTTTGGAGTCCTGGCACCACGAGTTGTTGGTGTAAACTGCAAGACTGTCACCTCTGCACTTGCCGGTACATACATCCATACATACCAACACTGATGCCAGCAAGCCTTGTTTCCTGTAATTTCTTATGGAATACCATGAGAAAGAAGGCCAAAGTGCAATTGTATGCAGTGTAACTGTCATGATTGCAGCATATAAATGCAAAACGATCTACAGTAAACAATACTTTCAACAAGTATGCCAGCTGAAGGCATACCTACCTGTACAAATCTGTTACAAGGCTTTCTACTGCCAGTGGATCTCAGAATGTATAGGAAAAATTATCTGATGTTGACTTCTAAAGGGAATCAGAGATCAAACAAAAGAGATATTACGTGTGGCATGTGATGTTTAGCGTTAAGAGTGACTTTTACTCTTGATGTCTAAGACTTGGTAGCTCTAAACTTGATATGTTGCCTCCTGTGAAGTAGCTCCAGTCACTGAGAAGAAGAGATTTTTATCCTCCCCTGTGATAAAAAATAATTCAAGAAAAGAGCGTATGCTTTGGTCAGAGAAGGGGAATGTCCCTCTTACCCCCTGAAGCAAGTAACAGCCAGCCTACATTGTGATGGGAAGATGACTCACGGCACCTCATAAAGTGCAGCTCCAGAGGAGTCTTCCCAGTCCGCAGTGGTCAGTATCTATCAAAAGTGGTCTGCAGAAGGAGAAGCAGTGAACCAGTGACAGGGTCATGCACGGCCACGGGTTACCGATGAACTGGGATATGAAGGTTGATAGACATTTGTGTTGATGCCAGTGTTCATGTTTTTATTGGAAGAATTAAGTCTAACTGCAGACTTTACTGAACTATAGACATCCTCATTGTTAGTTAGATAATTACCTTTTAACAAGAACCCAGGTTTATAGCTCCAGGTCATTTTTGATCAAAGGCATGATTGAAACCTATTTGTATTCATAAGTTGCCCTCTGTTGTGTGGTCGAATCCCATGATGGAACTAACGTCATCAGTGTAGCTCTGACAGGTCTGCGGCCACCCACCTTGACTGACAATACGGCCTATCTGCTTGCTCCCACAGCTTTCTAAAGGGTACGAGAAATAATTGAGCACGTCGTGGGCCAAGTGTCGCCTCTCTGTAGTTGATGAATCTTTGTCCCTGGGTTGTGTCTTCATAAAATTAGACACTGTCATTAAAGAGCCGTATGTTGTTGGGAGTGTCTGTGGCGCTCAGAGTGATTGCTGAATGATTTGACCAGCTAATAACTGCCTGTCTCCTTGTCGCAACCTCTACTCTTCTTCTGTTCTGTAATTTTCCATCCTTGACAAATGTCTTGGCTGCATCTTGAGGCTAAGCACTGTTCTCTGCATTTAGTCTATCAGTTCTTCTCCTTCAGTACTATCGCTCTATTCCTTCTTACTCTTTTATGTCAGTGTAAAGCTTGTTCTTATGAAAGCCCCTCCAACACAACCGCCAACAGTTTTTCAACCACATCAGTGATGCAGCCACGAACAAATTCAAGTCGTTTCAACAACATAAAACATCTCATGACTTCAGAGCTACAATATAGGTCTTATTCATATCAATGTGGGGGTGTGTCGCCTGGATATTAAACTGAGTTTCACAGCACAATATCACAAAAAACATAAAATTCAAAATGTATCAACATTCTGAGGGGATTTACAGATGTATGGTGGATGCATATTGAAAATGCAGTAAGGGGGCCTGGTGAAATGAAAAATCAGTGGGGGAATTAAACTAACTTTGTTTGTCCAGAGGGATACTTCTGTTACTAAAAACCTACAGGTATTAGTGATGCTACAAGCATAACAAAAGGATAAAAAGGAGAAGAAAATAAAATGGAAGAAGAACCACACGGAAAGTTAACTAAGTTTTCATTCTCGTCCAAAGCACATTCATTTTTAAACATGACATGCGCTGGAACACGCATTCACAGCACACGGTAGTGCCGATGTTTCGGCAGTGCGGCATCGACATACTTCGGCCAGGATAGTTGGCACAGCCGAACCAAATTTCTTTGGACAGAGGGAGCTGGCCCGAAGAAAATGACGTAATTTTGTTCGGCAGGACCCTGGAGTGCTGAACTTTCTTCTTGTTCTTGTGGAGTATGAATTGGCCTTTAGTCCACATAAGTCTGGTCTTGATGCATCCTTGATAATGTGTGCCGAGCGAATACACATTTGGGTATTTAACGTGTACTCTGTGAGATCCATACTTTGAATTGGATCAGTACTTGGTCTCCGACTGATGGCGTTTCACAAGTATGCAAGAATGGACAAGTATGCACATTGAGAAACTGCCAAAGAGTTGAAAAAGATGCTGAACTGAAGAGCCCAGTACAGTAGAATTTAGGGGAAATAAACAACACTAACTGAAGGAGCTGTAGTGGCAGATATAAATTACCTCAAATTTTTCTATCACAATGTTGGATTGGTTTTATCATTAGCAATCTACAAACCCTCATATTACTTACATGGGGATGCACACCCATGGCTTATATGAGCGGGTATTTTATCTTCAGCCTCTTTTGATCGTATTGAAAATGTGGAATCTTGATTACAATAATCACTAATGAGATCTCTTCATGGTACTCAAGCAACATGATTTCCCATGTTGTCTCACTTGGTTTGTGTTTGTAAGGTGGCAACAGCAGAGCTATTGTAGAGAAACTGCCTCAAACTGTGCCTCTTTTGTTGTGCGGCAGGCTGGCTGGCTATTTGTCAACGTGTCTGTTTTCCTGTGTTTGAATAGCGCCGTAACAGCCTTGTTCAAATGTGGTTTCAAATGAGGGGATTGCTTCCCCTGTGTGGGTGTGTCCTCTCACGCTGAACAGGTCAGGAAAGCAGCCTTGGGACTCAACATGAAGGATCACACTTTCTGTGTTGAAGGAAATGTGATCCATTGACATACAAAGCAGAAGAGCTTCTGGGTTTTCGTCCATATTGCTTGAGCACAATCACGCTGGTGTTTCCCCAGGTTCACACAAAACCCATAAACCTCCCCACTGTAATGACACTGTGTAAACTCATATTTCTAAGCTCTTTGGGTGTTTTCATGATAACTTGAAGTCTTCATGAAAGGCTTCAAGTTTTCATTGTTGGCTCTTGACTTGACTTTAAAGAATTATTACATTACCCGCAGATAAAATATAAAATACATTATGCATGAAATGTGTCACAGTGTACAATAAAAGAATTAAAGACGCATTCATATGAAAATGACAAACTGATTCAATCAAAACAGATTTATAAACTTAACCACAATGAATCATTAAAATAAAAAAACCTCTCTTCTTCTCTGAATTATAAATGTACCAAAAACAATTATGTTTTAAATCGAGGCCACTGTGAAAGTGTGAAATGATTTTAAAGTAGGAATAATTGTTCAGAGTTTCATCCAAGTCAATCACAGGAGCCCTGATCATGACCAGATCCGCAATTATCAGATCTGAGATAATTGGCACGTTATTATGTGGAATACTTACCATATTCTGCTTGTTATATTTTTGATCAGTGCGGTTTTAAACTCACAAAAAATGTTTCACGTTGGTCTTGTCACATATTTACACACATATGTCCAAGCCAGGCAACTAATGCTCTCTCATGATGCAAATAGATGATAAAAATAAGATATTTTTTTTTTAAATAAAAGACTAAACATGAGTTCTGCAGATCATGCAGGTGCAGCAACAAATGAAGAGTACCTAATCAATTTGGTTTCTATTGTCAAAGAGAAAAAAAAAGAACCAAGAAGTTATCCTTTTGAATGTATTCAGCATAATTTCAAGCAATGTCTTAACCTTAAGTCCTGCATAATATTCCCCCCATATGCTCTACAAATCAGTCACACTTGGCAGAAAGCTAAAACTGTGGTAATTAATGCAAATTTAGCATTTAATAATAAAGGGCAAGTTAAAGGCCCTGCCCACACTCTGTGACGAAGCTTGCAATGTTTCTCACGCAGATACATTATTAACATGAAGAACTCAGTCACCATCATAGCCAGTGACACAAGTCTTTAAAAAAAAAAAGAGATGATAAACTGTCTGCACAATAACTAATGAAAAAAACAAGAAGGGCATGTGGCGAGTGAAAAGTCATGTCCAAGGTCCAGTGAATGTCCAGCAGTCATGCTACCAAACACCACTCAATTGGAAGCATGTTTGTTGTAGTTATCAGAATTCATCATTTCAAATGCTATCCCTGATGGGAAAAGCATGTTTTTTGTAAATGTAAAGTGAATTAATAAATAATCTTCCTGCCAAGGCTGTGTGCTAGTGAGCTCCGCATAACATAGCCTATGAAAGCATCTTCCTTCAACACATCCATCTGGAGATTATTATAAAACTGATATTTCTCTCTGAATGATGGAAAATGTGTAGCACTCAGAGACATTATCACTACTTTGCATGTGATTTTTAAAAAATGTATGTATGTTATATAAGTCATATGAGTTATACAAGTTAGCATTGATTTATGTTCCAGGAAGTGTCTCAGTTTGGATGTATACTCGGGTTAGTGTTAGATTATAGTGGAGGTAGCTCATGGTTTGGTTTGAACCTCAGTTTATTATCCACAGTTTCATTTTGATTTCGAGAACATGTTTTTTTTAAGTGGCAAGATAGATCTGCAGCAAAGCATTCTCAACAGAAAGTTGTTTTTCTGCTGGGTTTTTTTCCGCATTCTGGAGTCCTCCATTGTCAGAAAGCATTGCATCAAGGTGCATATGCTCGATATGCGTCATGCCTGCCTCAACTAATACCAATGACATACCATTTGCTGTACTGTTTTAGTAAAAAAAAACTAAGTTTGTGACCAAGCCGCCATATTGGTTTGTTTTGAACAGTAGGAGCTCTCACTGACACAGTGACACAGTTGTAGACACAATTGCGATTTTTCACCCAAGAAAAAAAAAAGACGACCCCGTTTCACTATTTGATGTCATTTCATGGTCTAAAAGTGCCAAAATTAGATAAATAAATACACCATTAAATAATTAATTGAATCAAAATGTGGATGAAATATATGAATGTGTCATTAAATGCCATTAATTAATTGAAATGTGAATTAATTTTATGTCAATAACATATTGAATTATTTCACAGTTTTATTAACTATTTCATGGTCTGGTGCTTCATGAATTAATTTCATCTGGCAAACTCGCCCGTCAAAGTCAGTGGGCGGGGCTAACGCTGACTGAGTCAAACCCATTGCTTTGGTCTGAAGAGTTTCTAAGCATGATCGTTCTGTTACCGGAGGATCGGTATTAACTTTAAAAGTATTTTCCTGCGATGAGCTACCACAACACCAGCCTGTGACCAAGACTCTAAAGTCACCAAGTGGGCCACTCGAATGGATTCTACAGTTTCAAACCACGGCGGTTACATTACTGGACGATCTGCAGGAACTTTCAAGGGAGTTGGTGAGAGATGTATTTGAGAGTAAAATATCTGTCACCACTGAGGTGTTTAACTAGCAGGACCCAGTCCTCACCTTGGTTTTTGTGGGTTAGACTTGTTAAAAAAAAGTATCTGAACCAACGAAGAGATGTATAGTGTAGCTATAGGAACCATTGTTAATGATGTGTTTCTGCAGGGACATGTTAGTGTGCGACACCCGGGATACCCGACCACGCTGAATGTAACCTCACATGCAGAAATTAAGAAATGAAAGTTCTACACCTGTCGGGTGGAAACAAGAGGAGTCTGGAGTTTTACTGTGAGGAAGGACCAGACTTTAACATCTAGCGCCACCCAGTGTATCAGAGAATATTCACTAACTCTCTATTATCTGAGATCGATCTGTTCTGATTTGATGTGCAAGTGAACAAATCAGGTGTAAGGATCTGCTCACTGACTTTGATGGGCGGGTTTGACAGATACACTTAATTCATGAAGCAGTGCAACACCAGACCATGAAAAAATTGATTAAATAGTGATATTTTTTTCCCTCCATAAAATCAATAATAATATGGACCATTTTGGACATAAAAAGTAATTTGCATTAGTTTGCAAGGATTAATATTTTTGCAAGGATTATATCAGTTAGCATGGATGTAGAATTTCAAGCATTTCTATCACTGTGCATCTATTTCTATAAATCTGTATATACCAGTGTGCATTGACTTTAGATTAACATTTACCAGTCAACATTGATTACTACCGACAGACACACTTCGGCTTTAGTTTTGTGGTATTTGTTACAATGACAATAAATAAAACAGTTTATATGTGTTTACTTGGATTTAAACCTGTTTAACTTGCTTTTTCCTACTTCACATTAACAGGAGATCAAACAGTTTAAGAAGCTAAAATCAAATGGTCTCCCTCTACAGACATATGCACATTGACTGGAACAAGTATTACCTATTATTCGAAAGAAGACTTCCCCTCCTGCCATAATTGCTGCAATTATTTAGTGTGTTTGGATAAAGTGGCCTCAAGTCAGATAACAATTGAAGGAGGCTGAAAAAGTCCTTTCTTAAAATCAATTAGGTGAGAAGAATATAGATATTGTAGTTGGTATGGGTTGACCTGCATCCGCTCTAAAACATATCTTGAGAAAAAACAGGAAAGAATGTGTCATCAAGTCTGAGGCTACATGAAATAACAATTCTATCACAGCCTTTGATCGAGATGAGAATCCCTATAGCTGACACACACAAAAAAAAGAACAGCAATTGAATTTGCCTTCCTGCATAAACAGAGTGAAAGCCTGGGTGCCAGCACAAACACAAGCTGCCAACTTCTGAATGAATGTTGTAATCCAATGTTATGCTTCAATGTGATACACAGTTACAGGAAACAACTGTCAAGTGTTTGTCCACAAGCGTGGAGCGACTTGTGATCGATGTAAGCCTGAGAGTGGCTTCACCGCCCACCGTCCTCTGAACACTTTGCATCCATGAAAACCTTGTTGGCAACACGCATATATGCAGTTATACCTCGTTGCATATGCAGGCATTTCTCAGCTATATTAAGGTCTCATTGAAAAGTTGTATAATACAGTTTGGGGCTTTGATACGTGGCTGATTAGAATTCAACTCCCACTTTTCTGATGTGCTTTGATGTAGGAACCCCCGCGCATACCTAGTTCCCCACATCAACAGAGGGACTAAGTAAATCATTCTGATAAAAACAAACAGGAGGCATCATGCATACATTGTAAAGAAGCACACTCCATTCTTACTCATCAGTGCCAATTATTAAATTTCTCTTCAGGGTTGATTGGGAATTGTAAATTTGAATACTTACCACAGACGTACAATTGATTGTCATTTTTTATGATCTCGGCATCGATCAGCATGTATCACAAACATACAAGCAGAACAAGACAGAGGATGTTGTGTAACCTGATCACAGTGATAATCATCATGAGCCTCACTGAGAGAGGCACATCGGGGTCACAGTTCCTGCACTCTTTTCATCTCACAGTGTTGTCTGAAGCCTAATGGTTACAGATACCTTCTGGATGTATGAAAAGGATGAGCTGAAGCAGAGAGTTGGAGAGATGTTTTTGATGAAGATAGCAAAGACTAAGCTATTGATTTGGAAGATTATATAGGATTTATTACAACCCAAGCCTGTGTTGTCTTTCACCACTTTCAGTTAAGTTTTGTGTCAAAGCGGCTTCCAAAAATAATAGTCTGCATTAATCCATACCAAATGGAGGCAAACAGTCAAATCCCGGAATTCAGAAGAATTATTCATAAATGTCTGACCTCTGATTAAATCGACTTGTTCGACATTTTGGCAGTGTCACACAGTGCTGCAGCATTACAGGCCTTTAACCACAGTAGGACTGATGTGAACATGTGAGTCTTCACCCTTGTCTCACCTTGAGCCCCAGACTGCAGGCAGCTTGGAAACCATTTTCATCAGTAGTTTAATGCCAACAGATTTAACATAAATGCCCCGCATAGAAATAATAAATACATTATTCCTTCCCTTATTTTGGAGCCCCTTTGTGTCAAAGTGAGCACTGCCTTGTCAGGTGATCATCTTCACGGAAATAGTTGAGTAGTAATTTTTCTTGCACATCTACTCCCTGATGATGTGATAAATGTATATAGTTTATAATACTGGGAAGAATGATAAAACTGAAAGCCTGAAAGTCATCTTATAATAAAAACTATTCTCACTGATGCCATTGGTTTTGTAATACACAAAAAGAAAAAGAGTTTATGGGATCCAGGAGTATCTCAGCATCTTAGGGAACGTTATTCAATTCAGGTCTTTTTAAATCTGTACACAGAGTCCAAACGTAAGCAAATGCTTTGTTTCTGTTTCCCTACCTCTAAGTAGACGACCCATGGCATCACTAGCGTGGCCACGAGAAGGTCGGCGACAGCCAGGCTGACGATCAGGTAGTTGGTGGTCGTCTGTAGAGCCTTTTCTCTGGACACCGCAATGCACACCAGCACGTTGCCAAAGACGATGACGAATATGAGCAGAGTAAGCAGCATGGCATAGTAGTTGTATGGGTGTTTCTGCTCCTGGCCCGTCCCGTTGAAGCTCCATGTTCCATTTTCAAAGAAACTGTCGTTGTAGGCATACTGGGTAAAGACATCCATTAGCTGTGAGTGATGAAGGCCAAGAGCGGGCCCTGCAAAGCATGCAGACAGAATACAGCATTTTAAATGTTTGTCTTTTATGGAAATGTTTGCAAGCAGAAGAAAAACATTGCAAGACTGCTTTGGGATAATCTGTATTCCTCCAGTAATTGCTTTACAGAAGCTATTTGTCTATTGATCTCTTAAACCCAGCTGCTCTCACTAATGGCTCAATCTTTATCTTAAATTGTTGGACAATCTGATAGTGGAGTGGTTAGAGAGCAAACCAAATGAGCAGGAATGTCATCAGCAGAGTCTCCAGCTGGATTACCAGCCTGCTGGATCTTAACTGCATGTCATTCAACTCACTTCACACACATGCCTGTCTGTCTGTACTGGACAGATCTACCAAATGGATGGGGAAAAACAAGCAAGGCCTGAATTACATTTCCATCTAATTATTGCAATAAAAACCACATCCAGGGAATCTAAACAAGGCTCATTTAACAAAATGGTGTGGATTTTAATGACTTTTGTAGCAACTCACAAATCCCTTTGTGTAAAACTCAATGCTTGTGTTCAATTCAGTGTTTTGACTCCTTTTCTACTATGATTTGGATATAAGTCTGTGCATAGAAATACTGCTCAATGTAAACAACTGGGGGCTTTGGAATGTATTTATTGCAAAATACATTATATTTCAAATTATAAGTATTTTTTTTTTATAATTATTAAACAGACTTTCATACATCTACATTCAAATATGTTGGATTTGTTTTTTTGTTTTGTTTTGTAATAGTTCTGTATTGTTTAAATATAAGACTGAAAATAACCTGAATGATCCTAAATTGCAGGGTGTGTGTGTGGATTTCAGGTTAATTTTGCCCCTGCTCACAGTAAACTGGGATCCAGTGCCCCTTTACCCTGCAGGATAAAGCAGTACAAAAGATGGATGGATAACCTTCAAGCCAGCTCAGACAACAGTGTTGGCTGCTCAATGTTTTCTGTTGCATATTTTGCAGTCATCCTTCCATCCATCTGTTTTTTAATGGAAATGTTAAATCCACCATGCCAACAAACATACTTTGGTATAGTCTCATGTGCTCTGTGAATCACATTCAAGAGCTACTGTTTTATCCCCTTTCCACACAGTTATTTTGTTATTTGTCTGGTGCACTATTCTGATTTGTATTCCAGATGCATTCAACAATGCAAACATACAATTGTATCACTTTTTTCTGTAATTATCAAATTGTAAAAAAAAAAAAAAAAAAAAAGCATGTTTTTATTGAAGGAGGGATAATATAGAGAAAATGAATAATATTATCCCTCTCTTAATAGTGATGAAAGGTTCATCAACAATAGATCTTACAAAGCACATCAAACAAATATTTGTTCAGTCAAAGCAGAGCTGCCACTTCTCACTCATCGAGTGACAGTCAGGTGATTTAGTTTTGCTGGACATCCAGCCTTCCTGTCTATTCAGAACAAAATATATTGTTGCCATTGCCAATAAAGCATTAAGCTTTATTTATTTTAAGTCTGTGCAGCCAGCGCACCTACAACAGCTGTCTGCATCACATCAGAACATTATTAAAAGTTTCATCCTATTGAGCAATCATAAAAACAATATTGTTTTTACAGTGTTCTTCTGTTTTCATAGTTCCTCTCATTAATACTTTCAACATTAAACAACTTTGATAAAAATGATTGTGATGATATTTTTTGAAAAAAAGAATACCAGCATGTTTTGGGAGAAAGGAAATACCCATGCTTCATAAGAAAACCCAATTGTCAAAATGAGTATTTTTCAGAAAACATGGATATGTGTTTTTCTCTGCCTCTGTAGCCATACGGCTAAATCTGGTAGCACATAATCACTCAACCTGAAGTGAGTGGGTATTCAGTGGAACAGTGTGATTTGCAAGAACTACACATTTGCCTCACCAGCTTGTGCTGCTGGCAGATATCACATCCCTGTCACTCAAAGTGAAGATAGTTATTCAACTCATAATATACAGCACAGCATGGGACACAAACAGCAACCCACTCCTTTGAATCCTGTTCCTGAGAATGATAAGTAAACTGAAATAACTAAGGTGAGGATTTTACATTTTGAGGTTATGTTACCATGAACAATTTTATTGACAGCAGAAAATAAACACATTTGTTGAGCAGGGCTTTTAAGATGTGGGAGGATGACCCCCCATTAGCTGATATTAGAGTTACATATATGGTTTTGCACTCAAGCCTTTTTTTATCATTCCCATTGTGTATCTTGGCCCCAAGTTGACCTTAGCTGTTAATTTGAATGTATGTTATTGTATGCTTATTTTTGTTTGTGGGTGTGTCCTTCCACAAAGCAACCCAACTGAATACAGTGGTATAAATAATTGTATACATTAATTAATCTCTATTACAATTTCAATATTCAAATTTAAAATAAAAATGTGTTTTAATTAGTGCTGTCAAACAATTGAAATCTTAATCAGATTAATCAAAGGGTTGCTGTGGACTATTTTTGATGAATTACGATTAAATGTACATTTTTAATCATGACAACAGATTCATCTGTGCTAACGCATTAATTTTGACAGCCCTAGTTTTACATACTATAAGGCAAAGCTTACAGTGCAGGTCTCGATTTTTAGCTGGGTGGAGATTTTTTTGTGTGATTCACATTCCATTATAAACTCAACCTCTGTCAGACTGCCGTGTGAACATGATCGGACCCATCACTTTCGGGCCCCAGAGCACATGCGCAGAAGACGGCGTGAAAAGACATTTCAAGGCTTTCACAGCTATGCTCATAATATGCAGCTTTACATTGCCATGTCTCCTGATGACACAGGGCCATTAGATGCCCTTTTTAATTGTATTTTAGATTTAAAATCATGGATGGCAGATAATTTCCTCCAGCTCAACAAGGACAAAACTGAGGTTTTAGTTATTGGTCCTGAAGGCCAGAGAGAGACGCTTTTACCATCACTGCAGGACTGGAAAACCTCGCAGTGTCTTAAAAACCTGGGCGTTCTTTTTAACTCTGAGCTCGATTATATTCCTCATATTAAGAATAAAGCAAAAACTGGCTATGTTTTTCAAGTGATAAAATCCTGAGTCCTCCCATTTCTCTCTCTCTGGCCAGCATCGAGGTGCAGATGCATGCTTTTATTTCCAGTAGCTTAGACTATTGTAATGCTCTGCTTTCTGGTCTTCCAGAATTCAGCAGCACAAATGATGAAGACCAGAAGAAGGGAGCACATTACACCTGTTATAAAGTCACTTTGCACCGCCCACAATTTTAACTACACTTAGTCACGCAGGGTCTTGAGGGGATAAGCTGACTTTACGCCCGGGCCCCCACTACCCCTCAATTTTAAACCACACCCTAGACACACACATTGCACCCACCTCTTCAAAACACAAATACACACCTCCACATGCATCCAACACCCCACAGGGTGGAGGGGGGGGGGCGAGTACGGGGTACGGGGGCACGCTAGCTCGGGCGTGGCACCTCCGGGGGGGCTGGGTAGTGGTTCTCCCTCCCTATTCATAGTTGGATTGGTGGAGAATGAGATCCCGTAGTGGCCTGGTGGGGGCCTGGCCGGCGGCCTGGGGAGTGGGGGGCACCCCCCCTCCCAACCAAATAAATGCATGTACGTATGTCTGTATATATGTATGTGTGTGTGTGTGTGTGTGTGTGTGTGTGTGTGTGTGTGTGTGTGTGTCTGTGTCTGTGTGTGTGTATGCGTATGCTTGGGTGTGGGTGTGTGGGTAGGCTGGGATTAGGTGATGGGGTGGGGTGGGGGATTGGGGCTCCTGGGGGTTGGAGGGAGGCTGTCCTCCGGCCGGGCCTGGCTGGGCCTTCGCACTTCCTGGTCTGGGGGGGCTGATCTGGAGCTCGGCGGCTGGGGTCTTCTCTGTCCCGCCGGGGTTGGGGGGGTGGTGGGGGGATGGCCCCCGGGGGTGCGGAGGGCTCCGCTGTCGGGGTCGGGGGGGGGCTCCCTGCCCGCGTGGCCTGGGAGCGCTGCGCTGGCCGGTCCTGGCTTGGCAGCTCGGGTCGGGGCCTGGGGCTCTGCGCCCTTTATCCTTCTCTTGTGGGCTCCTCTGGCCTGGGGGGGGGTCCTCTCTGCGCGCTCCGTCTTGTGCCTTCCGGGTTGGGGCGTGGCTCTCCGGGGGGGTTTGTCGGGGCCTCCCTGGATCCAGTGGGTCGCTGGGTACCGGAGTGGCGGCGTCTGGCCCTGGTGGCCTCGGGCCCCGGGGTGGTGCTGCGGGCCCCCCCACAACAGTTCCATTCACATCCAGAGGACAAACCACACACACACACACACACTTCCACTCACCTCATTGACGAGATTGTTGTGTTAATTATCAAAATTAAGTTGTTGTTTGCTTTTTGTTGTTGTTGTTGTTTTCCTTCCTGTTTTTGTTTTTATTTTGTTTGTTTGTTTTGTGTCCTTTTGTTTTTGCTTTTGTTATAATTGTTGTGATTACTTTGGTTTTTGCTCTGTTGTTGCTCAGGCTGGTTTGATCTCATGGCAGTTGGAAAATATTTAGATCACTGTGATTACTGTATTATATAAAAGAATATATTTTTTTTAATGTAGTACTAACAAGGATATTGTATGCATCTCCCTACTAAGTCTTTCTCTGTCTTTCCTTTCCTTTCACCCCAACCGATCCGCAGAATTCCTCCACCTCTGAGTCTGGTTTCTGCAAAGGTTTCTCCCTGTTGGGGGGAGTTTTTCCTTTCCAGTCGCAAACACACCTGCTTGCTCATGTGGATATGTTTAGCTTTTCTATTTTCTCTATAAAAGCAAATTGGAATGACTGTAATTTATTTAAAAATGTCTTTCTTTCAATAAAAAAAAAAATAGTATCAAAAAAATAAAAAATAAAAAGTCACTGCAGTGCCTCCCCGTGCGTTTCAGGATTGACTTCAAGTCAAGTTACGTTTTAAATGTCTTAATGATATTGGACCTTCTTATATTTCTGAAATGCTTTTTAAGATATGAGCCATTGCGGCCCCTGAGGTCCTCTGGTACTGGCCTGTTATGGGTTCCTAGTGTCAGAACCAGGACCTATGGTGAGGCCTCATTCTGTCTCTGTGGCTCATGTATGTGGAACAGTCTGCCGGAGGGCCTCAGAGACTGTTGGTGTTTTTAATAGCAGGCTCAAAACCAACTTTTTTAATTTAGCTTTTAATTAGTTGACTATCTCACCTACTTATTATTCTTTTTTCAAATGTAGTCAATGTTTTAACTTAATCCTTTATTTCATTTATGAATTCATTTTAAAAGCTCATATTAATTTCTTTTTATTGGTTGATTATTCTTACTTCTTATGTCCTTATCTTTTACTTTCATTTATTGATTAACTTTATTAGTTCCTATTTATTTTATCCCAGTGTCTCCTCACAGGGGCTCTCTGCATCGGGAGTTGATTCTGGTCGAGCCTGTGTGGGGCGTCGTCCTGGGGACCGTTCTGGCCTCGGCGGTGGAGCTCAGCACTGTGGTTCACTGACTGTGGTGCGGGCTCCTGACTGGCTGGGGCGGGGCAGTCCCTGTGGCGGGGCCCCCCATCGTTGTAGGCTGTAGCTTCTCTCAGTGTAGACGGCCCCCGAGGGCGGTGTGTTCCCTCCTGGATCATCAGTGCCTGGCCATTCTTACATCATTCTTAATATCAGTGTTTATATTTTGTTACGGGCAGTTGGAGTTGGTGCTGTGTGTGTGTGTGTGCGTGTGTGTGTGTGTGTGTGTGTGTGTGTGTGTGTGTGTGTGTGTGTGTGCACGCACGCGTTTCTATTTAATTTTATTCTATGTGTTCTATTTTATATGAAGCACTTTGAGTTACAATTTGTCTTTGTGTGAAATTGCACTACAAATAAAGTTTGATTGATTGATTTATAAGTGGTTATTAAATACGAACTGGGTCACATTTCCCTGCAGTGTGAATTCTTAGATTTACCCTGCACCATTACCTTTTCATACTGAATTGGAAAAGGCATTACTGTGACCCTCAGAATAGTTTTTATCCATCATTCAATATACATAAGCTTCTGAAGCAAGACACTTACAGGGAATTCATGTTTGAGCTGACTGCCATGTGTCTTTAAAACGTCACCACTTCTCTTAGGATTGCATTGTATTTTGAGGTATCAGGCAGGTAGGTTGTTCCCAGAATATCCTAGTTCTTCAGAGGATGCAGGTGATCTCAGCTCTGTCTGTTCATTTAATCCCAGACTCAGAGGATGATGCAGATGCATGATGAGATCAAGGCTCAGTATGAGCCATCTGTCCCTTGTTGCACTTCAGATACTTACTTTATGACTCTTCAGTATTCCTGTCATGCTGCTGAGTAAATTTGTGACCCAGATGTTTTATTGTTTTGGGGTTTTTTTCCAATAATGTTACATGCAGTGTTTGAGCATCAACATTTATTCATTTAGTTTATGAAAATAGAAGCTCAATATGGATAAAGACAGGACAGTGGTACATGCATATCTCTGAGTGCATTTCTCTTTAAGGCAGAATGATTCTTCAAAAATAAATATAATGCTTTATTTTGCTTGACATAATCAACTTTTTATTAAGCTATACATTCACTTTCAAGATCAATGTTTGCAGACGCGTTCAGCTGTATTATATCAAGATGTAATAATAGAACATGCCGTTAGCCATATTATTATCACAAAAGGGGACCCATATAATGAGTGTTACAAATGAGAATGTTTAAGCAGGTGTTATGGAGTAAGTGTTGTAGAGGATGAAATCAGATTACATAAGTGTATCTCATGAAGTGGGCCACGGCTATATACAAACTCACTGTGGGTTTCGTGTACCACCTGCATATAAGAGAGGCAGCAACTAATCAGTAAATTTGTCAAACATGGAATGAATCTTCAAGCACCATAAATCAGCACGCGATTGTTGCTGAGCTTTGTTGGCTTTTCCCCTTATATAAAATAGAAACATCAATCACAGTAGAGCGTGGCATAAGTTAGAGCAGCATCAGTCCTACCAATAACCACCAAAAATTAACTTTGCAAATAGACAAAATAAATTGTTAATGCTAAGTTGTCTTCATACAAGTAACAGATCACACAATGAAACAAAAGGTGGAATTTTGTCGGCGAAAACAATTAATTTGACTGATGCTTCTTGTCCTAACAAAATGCAGGCAGAGCCATACATAAAAAACAACAACAACAACAACAACAAATACAAGTTTAATTAAAAAAAAATATTTTATGAAATCAATTACAAATGATTGTGGGCTCAATTTATTCATGTATGAAACACATTTATTGAGCAATTGATTACAAAACCACTGTGCTCTGTCTATGTTATCCATATGGGTGATGACGACACTCCAGATGCAAAAATGTCTGCTTACTTTGATGTGAAATTTGAATTGTGTTATCTTGTCTGATTAAAATGTAACTTCTTCTGAGTGGACCAGATGCCATCCTGTTCCAACGGTGTCATCCCAGATAGACGATTTTCAGTTAGACGACTTATTATAATAAGTGTATTATTTGTAACATTTACAAATTTTGAGCAACTTTTTCAAAGGAACTATGTGTATTTTAAAATGTATGCTGTCAATCGATTAAAAAAATAAACTAATTAATTTTCTGGAAGACTACTGAAGACTGAAGCTTGTAATGGATATTTATTGAGGGAAACCACGGAATTAATGTCGACTCAACGGGCTTTGTTAGAGTGCAGGTCCACCACTTTGAGAATTTGAATATTTCTAGAAACAAAGTTGTAAGAGAGAGAGAGAGAGAGAGAGAGAGAGAGACAGCATGTACACACACACACACACACACACACACACACACACACACACACACACACACACACACACACACACACACACACACACACACACACACACACACACACACTTGTGCTGATGACATATTGAAGATGGAACAGTATTACAAAAATATTAATATAATAAACTAATTGAGTACCAGGCCCCTGGTTGTAGGCTAAATGGGAATAATGAGTTAAGGAAACTTACTTTAATGACATGAAAGATTAAGTTTGTCATAATTATCTATTTTTCACTCACCCAAAATCAGAATCAGAATCAGAAAATATAATTGGGAATCACTGTTCACAATTGAATTATAGAAATGAACCTCCTTTGGGAAGTGTTTGATTATGATTAATGCCCTGTGTATAAATACCAGGCAAACACACCATCTCGTCCGAGGGTGGCTAACCAGTCAGAAACCAAGAGCCACAAAAATGACAGTGGTAATTCAAAGAGCCACATCATACAAATTGGTCTTACAAACATCTTCTCTCACAGAGACACAAAATGCCAAAGTGAAAATACGCACATACTGTGTGATATATTTCCAAATGGAAATACAAAAGTTAGACAACAGTCGGTAAGTTGTAATTTACAGCATTTAAAGGGATAATTTCATCCTCTCAGCTCTCAGAAATAGGCAGGGACTGTCTGCAATTTGTAAATCCACTACAACAGCAAAGACCAATACTACAAACCATATATCACTATAGAATGTTGTAGCGTGATCAAGTGATGGTTACAGTGATTGTTGTGCTACTGCAGTATTTTTGATGTATCTGTCTTCACGTTTGCAGCAGTTTGTAATTTGCAGACGGTCCCTGCACTCTGGTCACACAGCCGCCTGCACATAGAGAACAATCTTATGTCTAGCAGAAAAGTCTACTACTTTTGAGAAAAATAAAAATATAAATAAAAAATAAACAAATAAAAAATTTATGACGTTGCATTAAAGGGTTATTGTTGCTGGAACTTTACCAAGCTACGTACTCTCAGCAGGTGTATCTGTCTGCTTGTAAACCACCAATCAACTACAACTCCTTCACATACCTGCTCCGTGTGGCCCAACTCAAGTGTCTCTGTACCTGAGCCTTTGTTTACTTGCCATTGAACACTAACTAGCCCGACCTGCCAAATACAGTGTATCAAATGTAAGTGGAGTGTGTTGGAGGAAAGAGCAGACTTCCAGGGACTTTAATTCTACTTTAGCAGAGTTATAACTAATAGCTCTGTATTCCTACAGTTCTGAGTTTCACATCAGAACTATTTATAGCTAGAGGAGCCGCACACAATGATTTCAGTTAATGGATCAAGGAGCTGCATGTGGCTCGCGAGCCACGGGTTGGCCACCCCTGATCTAGTCAATCAGATAATACCCAGCTTGTCATCAACTTACTCTCATTGATTAGTGTCAGTTCGATGGCCACTGTGAGTTTGCCAGCTCACTGGCTCAGGAACGAATGAAAAGCGATGGTAATTTATAAGATGTACATACAGTATGTGGAAAGGGAGAAACAATCTATGACCACGTAGGTGGTAACTTTTATGACAGCAAATGAATGTACGCCAAGAACTGTCCTTGGTCTGGTGGGTAAAAAATGTACTCCATGCAACAGTCTTCAAGGAAATAGCTCTCAAGCCCCACCTGCATTTAACTCACTTTATCTCTGCAACTAATGTCATCTTTACAGCCGACCAGTTATTTTCTCACCAATGCAATTGTTTTGGCCTTGTTGTTCTGCCTGTGATATTTAATTGTTACCCTCAGCTACTCACTAAAGGCAGAAACATGTCTTCAGGACACTTTCAAAAGTTAGGATGAGGAAAGTCTGGTGGTAATATTATAGGTAATATATTAGGTTAACAAGAAAATAAATTTGACTTACTTAACTAACTTAATACGAATTTAAAGGAGCAACGGTTCATTTGAGTAAGAGTATGTTGTAAGTCTGCATTTTAAGAGGAAATAATGCAGTTTTTACTCCACTTGACAGCTACATTAACCAGCCGCTCCTGAAATAAACTTTATCAGTGTATGTTTGAGCATCAAAGTATTGACTTGAGATGCAAAAACTGTGTGAGGTGTGTTGCTATGCAATGTGTTTTCAGTCTTAGAAAAATACAAAGCCAAAGGCGATGTGCAGCACATATCAAAGTTACTTTTAGCGATCCTGACATGTTAACCCATGAGGCTTTATTTATGGTATCACTGCTGAACACCATCTCTTCATTAGGGCTTTTGTCATAGAACGTCAGAAAACCCTGGAGTCTTCTGATACCTACAAATGTGCAACAAAAAGGGACTGTGGCTGTTTTTCTGTCGGTTTTTCTGTTTCCTTTCCTTTATTTCTTCCATTAACTGAAGTGTTGGATGGTGAAAACAACATAATAGTTCCTTTATATGATGCAATTGTGTATTAGTCTGGGGTCCTTAAGAGCCTATGTTGAATGGGACATTGTAAAGGACAGTCTGACACCATATTGTGGATGTTTAATAAGGCCTAGTACATCTAAACTATAGTACATCTGAATGTCACTGCACTGATCAGATTACTTATAGTTTTAAGAGGTTCACACACTTGTCCTGGCCTTGAATTCACTGTATAAATGATGAGCAGAGTGAGCGATGTGCTGTCCATATTGTGCCTTTAATACTGCCAATACAGTAAAGTACAAAACAACGAGAAAGAGAAAGCAACTGTGCTTTCCTTGGCTTTTCTTCAAAGCCCAGTTAGTCAGCTAAATTAATAAGACAAGTTACTAAGGAATGCAGAGGAAAGCCTCAGAGCACGGAGAGGGATAGGAAGGATTAAGTGAAGAAAGAAAAGAGAGAATAAGCCACTGTGAAGGAAGCGTGCTCCTGTTGGGATGTGTAAGCGTTGCTCTGGGGCACCAGTCTGTGTGTGTACCCTGCAGATGCCCTGTGCCGTCTTATCTTATTTATTTGCCCACTCTACTTCCTTAGTTACAGCATGTGAGACTGTTTTCACTGCTGGAATCATCGCTGAGCTCCCTTAGAACCCCCCCCCCCCAAAAAAAAAAAACAACAACAAAACAAAACAAAGAAGTAAATACAAATCGTCGGCTTTCTTCCTGCTGCCTGGAATAGCGCATGTATCTAAATGCTGTCCTTGGTGACCTGCACCTGATAGAGGTTGACTATATTCTTTTGACAAGCAGATCAGAGGTCCGGGTGAATGACCATAAACAAAAGTAGGGTCTTTGCATAGCTTGAATCCTAAACAGGAAGCATGCGTGGTGAATGTTGACACATTTTAAAAGCTGTCCCCTTTATAAATGCATTTTGTCTCTGGAAATCTCGTTAACCATTTCTATTCTAACTACTTTGTTGTTGTTTTTTTAATTAACACTTTTGTGAATAAGTAAAAGTGTCAAGTGCATGAAGTTTCTGTTTTTTCCAAGCCAACAAAATATTTGAAGTTGGAAGTGCAAACAATAGGTATCACAACAGATCTACTTTAAATGGGGAATGACCTATGCCTGTCATTGCCCTAAACAAAGGAAGAACCACAGGTGTATGATACACATTGATATTTTTTCAAACACAACATAGCAATATTTCACCAAATCCTAGAATTTCAGAGTATAAGTCTTTGCTCATTAGTATCAATTAGAAGCTTTTAGCATGTAAAATGCTATGAGTTTATACAGTATATATTAGATATGTTAGGGGTGGCTGTGGCTCGGTTGGTAAAGCAGAGCCTTGAGCAAGACAGTGAACCCCAGACTGTGGATATATTGAGCACCTTGCATGGCAGCTGCCTCCATTGATGTATGAATGTGTATGTGTGTGTGTGAATAGGTCAATGTGATTAACAATGTAAAGTGCTTTGGGGTCTGCTCAAGCAGTGGAAAAGTAAAATCCAATTACTATACGTATTCGTAACTGTGATAATTTTGCACTGCAGGTCAATATATATATATATATATGTGTGTGTGTTTCTTTCATCTAGTTATGGTTGGCAATGTTCTGTAACTACTTCCTCAAGTACAGACAGTTACAGAATGTTCATGGTAATGTGTTGAGTCCCTCACTATTTTTGTTTAACGCAAACAGCATACAAATCAATTCCTCTAATTCCTTGCATTTGGATAATTGTTCCTACATGATCAGGCCTTTACAGCACCGCACAAGAACACATAAGAAAAGAAATGATTGCTAAGGAGACTGCAGGGTTTTGCTCACCTGGCTCAGCAATTACTTCCAGCTAAACTGTTTCAAGTTGGGCTCATCAGTGTTTTGCTTTCGTGTGGTAGCAGCCAATCAGCTTATCTGGACTTAAGTGTTGTGAAATCAGCCAACAGTCTCAAAGCCAGAACAGAAATATTGTGACACAGCTGTTGTGAATTGACTGACATAAATGACCACCTTTAAACTTGTACTCTGGGTGACAGTAGACTAAAACACAGGACATGAACACCTCAAGCGACATCTATAACAAGAGAAATGATTTTGCTGTGTCCCGAAAGGTTTGATTAATCAGATACCTTCTGTGTGACTTGGGGGAAATGGTCTGTAAGTTTTTCTGTGTTTGTAGTCATTGTTTCAAGTTTTCATTGTTTCAGTGAGTCTGAGTACAGGATTTTGTGACAAGAAGCTGGGGCTTAGATGAAAAGCCAGGTAGCCGACACTGCATGCTGAAAAGGGGAATATCAAGTTGTTAAATGTTTTTCCTCATTACAAAGTTATTACGAGTAACATGTTACCTCAATCTTTGTTCCAAATCCCTGGGCTGAGTGCTCTGAAACTGCTAATTTAGCTATGGTGAAAATTACATTAAGCTAATGCAAGCATCAGTCACCATGATTGGTTTGGGTAAATTCCTAAATTGACTTTTTAGTCCAGAAGATCAGGCTCCCAAAACGCTTGCTAAAATGAGGATGAGAGGGGATATCAAGATGGGAAGACAATCCGCTTTTCTACGAAACATTTCACAGCCGACCACAGACGTGTTTAGTCTTGAGCATTTTTGTACAAGAAAGAGCCTGAAATAGATACCTGGCCCAGAATTCCAAACCCTTGTACAGGGGATGCCAGAGGAACTGGCTTTCAGTCAAGTCTCGTGTCATGTTTTTTCCCCCTGCGTGATTAGTTGATGGCACAAAGCCAAGAACAAGAAGGCCGTTGCTCGGCTAATCCCCCGCCGGAGGGCTTTATATTTTCTCACAAAGCCAGCTCTAAGGCAGCACACTTGGTACACTAGAGGGTGTTCCATGGGTCCTAGTAGATAATTATGTAGAATCTGAAAGGTCTTCTTCATAAGCTATGTCAAAATACGTCTCCAGAGCCCAAAAGGTGTTTTTTATGCACTTAGTGACCCTGTGACCTGATATGCAAATTAGGTCATGGTCACCATGGTGCCCCTTCTCCCCAGGTGGAGTGTCCATGTGTGAAGTTTAGTGACTGTGGGCCCAGGAACTGCTGAGAAATGAGGAGAAATGTTTATATGAAAATACATGTATTGTGCAACCATGACGAGCAAACTTCAGACCCTACCAATCTTCAAGGTCAAGGTCAGGTCACTTGGTGTACTGGAGGTTATCCCTGGAGTGTGTATCATGTGTGTATAACATTTCAGAGCCCTAGCTCAAAAACCTAGGCCTCCAGAGCCCAAAATGTGATTTTAAGCACTTCGTGACCCTGTGACCTACTTAATATGCAAATTAGGTCAAGGTCACCATAGTATCCCTTCCCCCTCTGAGATGTATCCACATGTGAAGTTTGGTCACTGTGGGCCCAGGGGTTGCCGAGATATAGGTAGAAACGTTCGAACGGACGGACGGAGACTGTTTCAAGATCCCCCTTCGGGGCCTATCAGCCACGGCGGGGGATAATAAATTCCTTTAAACAGAAACTTCAAGTAGCTTGAAGCAAACTGATTAGATGTTAACTGCAGCTAACAGATTAAATGATGCACCTCTGAGGGAACATCATAGGCATTGGACTGTAGAGAAAATGGCAGATATTTACCACCACATAACACAGGTAGTGAAGCATCACTGCCCAAACATTTTTCACAGATCTAAGAGAAGTAATCTTATATGTCTACATGGATAAAAGCCTGTTGTTTCAGAGCTCGTGAGACAGTATTACTGGTAATTAGATTTATATAATGTTAACCAGAGTTAGATTTCATAAAGAGTCAATTTTGTTTGTTTTTCAGAGAAGTCACTGTCTTAGACTTTGATCCATGCTCATCACGTTATAGGTTGGTTGTTTTTTTTCCCACTCAGCCACCTTTTTGTGAATGTACCACTTTAACCCTATTATTTTTCCATTTCAAAAGCTGCTGTTTTGAATTGCCCGCAGTCAAAACAAGACTTGAAAACTCCAATCAGGTTATACAACTTTTTGTGTATAGTTATATAAGTTGCAATAATGGGATAGATTCCTCTCCCAAGGCACAAACTGGGCTCAACCTCCCCGCAGTCCTTCACCTCTTTTGCTGATCAGTGCCAGTTTATAATTATGATGATAGGTGACCTTCTATAAAAACAAAACCATTTGTTTGCATTTTCTGATTTCCAACCAATAAATTCACTCTGTGAAAGAATATCCTATTAATTAAAAAACAACATAATCTTCAAAACACATGTGGTGTATGTGGTTCATTGTGTTTAATCTATAGAGGGTTGCCTCTAAGTAGCTGTCCTTCTTTGCCGTTTTTGACTCTTTAAAATCTGGCTTTTGTTTTACTCATGTCTGTTTGAGGCCTAAGAAAACTGCAGTCGACGCCTGTCAATGGGGTTGTAGTCCTGTGTGTTATTATCCTCTCAGTATCTGCGCTGCTGTGTCTCCTGTGGAGTGTAAACAGGAGCCGCTGTCAAAAACCCTCCCATTAAAAAAACAAATCAAAAGCATTGCACGTGCAGTAAGTTACATAAAATGGCCAAAGTGCAACCAGGAGCTTTGACTTCACAAAAAGGTATCAAAATTACAGGTCAAAACTGAAATAGCCCAGTGGGTGTTTTCCATGGGCGATTAAACAAGCCTGGCAGCCAGAAAAGTAAACAAAGCACACCAGCTCACATAAAAGGAAATCAAGTGGACCAATTAAATTCAATTAAACAATTAAATTATGTGAAAATGGTTGCACCAGTTGCATCAGCTGGTTGGGTGTACGTGCATACATGCATGCTTGAGTGTGTATGTGTGTATCCCCCAGCTGGGATACTCATTGTATTTAGCTGCTGTATATCTGTGTTTGAGATGAGTCATGTAATTCAGATTATTTCACTTTGAAAATGAGTCAGGTAGGCAGACTCTTTTATATCAACATGCAACCATCTTACTTTTTACAATTCTGGTTTTACACTACTTTATAAATGTATTGGTCTTCATTACATTTACATTGCATTCAGTTGTATAAACTGTGCAAGTGCAATGTTCGCATACTGCAAACTCCACTCCCCGCCCCCTTTTCTCCACTTCCAGCCAATCACATGCCAACTCACTCCAATGATGCATTCAAGTAAAAAAGAATGGGAACCAACAGAACATCATTAAACCCTAACATTGCGACAAGATGAAGCAATTCAAATGACCATGACAAATGATGGAAGGAGTGGTGAGGAGGTTCAAATAAGCGCGTAATCCATTGGTTTCCATGGTGACAAATGTGGCCTTGGTGAAGGTATGCTCTCTACAGAGTGCCCATTCTAGTTTTGAAAAGTAGTTCTGTCCAGGCAGCTTGTAGTGGGCATCTGGCAGCACGCGGCTTGCCGTCTTGTATTTCCCACTTCTGAGCTGTCATGTGACGATGCCACATCCAACAGCTTTATTAACTACAATCTGCTGAAACAACCGTTAAGAGAAACATTTTAGCCAACCAATATTTTTGAATTGTAACAGTATAAAGTGAAAACGCATGCTTGATAGATCTCTAACTGAATATCAGGGGACCAGCACAATTCGGCGCTAGATGCTATCTTGATACCGCGGGATACCTTATTATCGCCCAACCCCATAGTCCACACGAATGTTTGTGTTGTGGCCATTGTTAGCTTATGGCATATTGTTCCCCGTGCATGTGTGTGAGGTTCCATTATAAAAACAACCAATGGTGCAAACTTGTGGCTTGTCCTTCTAACTTCACACAGAAATGGCAGAAACGCTGAAAACGATGAACGAATATCATTTTCAAAATGATGTGAACACAAATGTTTTCTGCAACAAAAATGCAAAAGTGACACATTTTCACTGGAAACTCTGTCATTTAAACAAGGCCTGAAGCAAAAAAAAAAGCTGTTTTCTTAACAATTACTATTTCACTATATTAATGTTGACTAGACTTCAAAGCTTGATTGAAATAACCTCGACCCATGCCAACAACTGCCTCTTGACAATAATACACAGAAATAATGACCTAACCTTGTGCTCTCAAACTTTCATTTAAAGCGCTATAGAAATGCATACATACATTTTTACACATCGATACAACTCATCTGGCTAAAAGCCATAATGTGTTTTCATAGTGCTTTTAAAAATCCAATTCAATTTCAAATGCCACTATTGGCATTGCCCGTTGTTGTTGCTTAATTAACAAACTGATGGAAGGGTCACAAATATGTGGCTGATTGATTTATTCAAAGGCATTGACTGAATAGAAGTGCCATGAATGCCCCACTGTCATGAATCACAATGGGAATATTTACATCGAAGAACCTGAAAATGTTATGGGGGTTCATAAGAGAGAGCAGCCTTTGCATCACACATCCTTCTCACTGTCAGGGGAAGCTATGGGAAATTAATGTGACACGGTTACAAAGTCTATTTGTCCCAAAAAAATCTCATTGTTGAGAAATAGGTGGCAATTTGGAAAGCACAATTTGGATGGATAATAGAAAATAAATATTCTTTGCAAAAAAAACCAAAACCTAAATGATTGTAATGGCATTGTTGGGACCATTGCACTCTTTAATACACTGACAGTTACCTATTTTTATGTCTTCAGGTTGTGCACTTAAGCACATTTCATGTGAAATATAATAATAGATCCAGAAAAAAAGTGTTGTGCTTCCACATCAATACACTAAAGAACAGTGTGTGAGAGGTATTCCCCCACATTCTGTCCAAATTGCAAGGGTTGAAAAGTAATTAAACACTTGGCTTGAAGGCAACTCTGTGCTCCATCAACAGGCTAACCTGAAGGCCAGTTAGCCAATGGACTGAGAAACAGTCAATATAAGGAGTGAAAACCTGACCAAGCAATGAATACAATTCAAAAAGGGGAAAATCTATCAAGAAATATCAGAGCTGTCTAAAATGGAGAAAAGAAAGGGCTTATCGGAAAACCAGGATGACCACAAAAAAATCATCCAAACACCTTCTTGACTCCACAGTGAGTGGACTGCTCCCTATCAGGTAAGCTTAAGTTGTTTCCATATCACCTGTCAAAAGTAGACTCTCAACGCCCAACCAACCCAGAACTGCATGCAACCTATTTTGTGAATGAATGAATGCTCAAAAAGTCCACAGCTGTCCGACACCATCTTTCAGTACAAGACATTTCAATACATTATATCCAAATTTGTAAACTTTAAACAATTTGAAGGTTTTAAAGCCAAAAATATGTTTACATTTGTCTTTCAGGCACATTGAGTGGCCTTGGTTGTCTGTGGAATGTGCACAAGTTATTCTTCCCTCATCTTGAGCCCAGTCTGCATTATTAAACTGTTGGATGGCAGAGCTTCAGCCAAAGTGTATTCAGCGGCCATCATTAAATTGGTTAAATGGTGCTGCACTGAACCAGGTGACCTCTGAATTGTGAGTATTTGACCTGCCCTGCATATAGTCCTGAAATAGCCTGACCTCAGTTTCTACCCACAATCCCTCCGTCTCACATCTAACCGCATCCTATCATTCCCAGAAGACCTCAGCTCTGATCTGTGGGAGCAGGAGACTGACTATCTGGCTAACCAGGATTTCAACAGTCGTGACAAAGCTTTTCTCCACAGACTGACCAGCTCCCTGCCGTGAATTATCCGACAAACCCCTGATAAGAAAAAATGAGTGCTTGTATTGAATCCAATAACGGCATATCCTCCTTGTCAAGTGTGACTGCTTTTGTATCATCAGATAAAGTGAACAATTTACTTTATAATTAGGAAATTGTCATTTGCCTCATCTATTGGAGATCTTGATAGGCGATAAAACAGGTGTGTACAAGAGATTCCATTGTGATCTCAAATGAGCACATCCTATCTGCTGCATGGGTTTCATTTGGTACATCTTCACTGGTATTGTTTGACATTTCAGACAGCAAGGTGTTATAATTATTTTGATAATAATGAGGCACTTACAAAATAATTACAAGCTGCCCTAATTTTATTACACAGTAGCAAATTAGTCATACCCACTAACTATATAAATCTCAAACTATTTGGACATGATTGTTTCATACGTTGGACAAAAAAATTTAACATTACTTGGAACTACAACATTTTAAAACATTTTTCATTGTTTTTTGTTAATACCTGTATTGCTGCCATTATTGGAATGAAAATAGGATTCAACTATTAACATTGTACAATGTTATAAGCTTTATATACTAATTAATATCCATCCCATCCAGGAGATATTAAATGGTCTATGTCCACACACCAGACAGAGATAAACTAATAACCAGGAAGGTTTGTTGTTGCTATAGAGCGTTAATCTCTTTTAATCATGCACGCATGATGCAATAATCAGTTTGTTAACCCATGTAATAGAACGCACTGTTAATCTCAGAAAAAGCCCATTTAATAATCAATTTGGTCATATTGAATCACTGGTTTCCACAGCCCCAAGACTTATTGTTAAATGACTTGAGTCACACACCAATGTGCATGAATCAGGACATTTTCTGAAAGGCTCCGACACATCACACAAGACATATCTTTTTATTGCTGCTGTGACTTCTTCACATAGTTTGGTCTTATGATGCTCAAAAATTACCATTAATCTTATAATGAAAGACCAGTGAAAAAAACCCCCACTTATTTTCTATTTATCTACTACAATAACCAACATAGCAAACAATAAACCCAACTTTATGTATATTGCACTTTTTAGACAATAAATGTGGCTTAAATTGCTTCACAAGTGTTTCAAAATGTCCCTGTCATAAACAGGGCACCTGTTTAGTTAGTTGGGTCTGACTGGTGCAAAACACATCCCCACGCCCACGCCCACGCACACACACACACACACACACACACACACACACACACACACACACACACACACACACACACACACACACACACACACACACACACACACACACACACACACACACACACACACACACACACACACACACACGGATCAATGTCTTAATAAAGCGTGATTGAATAGTTGAAAACAATTAGAGGGAGATTTTTCTCACCTCATCTGTATTTTAATCCAGAGTGTCAGCCCAATCAAATAGGAAGCAAAACCTCAGTCTGATACCACTCTGTCAATACTATCCAAGTGCTTCATGTTACCCAGGAGATAACGTGCATCCTAATGAGTTTTCTATCAGTCAGTCTTAGTTGCCTGGTCAAAATGACTGTTACTTGCAATGTCAATGACCATTTCGTGAATGTCCTCTTCCCTGGAAAATAGCTTTTGTTGCTGGATGGGTGAAAAAGCAAGTTGTAATTGTGAAGCCAATTTCTGCAGGCGACAGGCTGTGTACGTGGTCGCTGCTATGACTTTTACAGTGTTGAAAATAAACCTGCTCATTCAAAGATGCAATGACTGTCATTATCTTTCCTTTGCAATTATCTTCCCTTTCTCTCTGCTCTAACCATTATGTAGATTTTCCATGCGAGATGCATGGTGGTGCCTTTGGTTTGATTGGGCAAACTGCTGATTAAACCACAATAAACAACTGACATAAATAAGGTGAAATAAATCTTGATGAACATTAGCTCTAAGGGGACTCTTACAACCACACATTCTCATAGTTGTAGTTTGTAACCTGTTTACCTTCATAAGAAAACAACACATTTGCCAGTAAAATGTGTAGCTGTCTTGAATTTTTCTATCCAATCAGAAAGAATGAGATATTGGTAGCATCTACAACATAGAAAACGGAGTCCACTCAGTCTTTCAAACATTTGTGGAAACAGTTGTAGAAATATTCTGCTGGAGTCTAGTGATCTCAAAGTAGATGCAGCAGTAAAACCAGGGAGTCTGGAGGATGACTGGGATTGGAAACGAGGATTGCAAAGGGGTGGAAAATTTCCTGAAAGATTCTAATACATTTGCCTGTGAAGTTACTAATTATCAATGATGTCTTGTTGCTGCATTTATACAGAATTGTCCATGTCCGCATTGCCATGGAAGTAAGCGATTCCATAAAATTTTATATGTGATATTTGTAACTTAAACAGTCTTGGGTTCTGGACTCAGAAGTGATGTGTAGTCCAGGATTCAAGAAATCATCTGTGCATGTGGTGAAAGAATGCACAGTGCCTATAGAGAACTTGGTCTATATAGCCATGCAATGAATTGTGTGCTATGTGCGTGTTATGAGGAGAAGCATAGATAATCGAATGTCCTTGCAATAAATCTGGTTGTTTTAGATTATGCTGAAATATGTTTTCCCTTACAATATTTATGTTCCATATTAAGAGCCAAAGTTCAAACTTGAGTAAATCCCCAGTTTATCCCAATTAATTCCCATAAATTCCTGTTTATTCTCATGGAAAGATTTCAACTTTGAAAATTCCTGGAACTTTGCAACCCCATGGAACTCCTGCTTCGCAACTACTGTTGAATTGTTGTAATCAAAATACAAGGGTACAAAGCACTCTATTCAGACACTACTGAGAGTTTTTATAGCCTTTTCACTGTTGGATGTGTTATTGTCAACAACAGGAATTCAAACAGCCACACACACTCACATTCATATTTCAGTCATGTTCTTTAGTAATTAACCTCAAATGCAAGTTTTTGAACATGTAAAATTCCCACAGGAAGATCCAGCTCAGGCTTGAATGCATAACCATCGCATGACGTGGTAAGAGTATCACTGCAAAAATGTCTGGCTACTTAGAAAATGCATGTATTTATTTATATATACAATTCATTCAAATTTTGGTTTTATTCAGTCATGATTAACACTCTAAAAGTTGATTGTCTGGCATGAATTCCCTTTAATTATGAGTAAAAGTACACATTCGCACAAGCACAAAATACTTCTTAATCACAGTATCATTTTTGAATTGTTACTTCCACTGCTGCTTTAAAATGAAAAAAAAATCTATGTAATTGGCCATAATGCCAGAAACTCCTTCCAAAATATGAGCTTTACCAACGACAGGGGAGAATTACTGACTGATAGTGTCAGAATGAGGTGAAAATAAATTATACATTGTACACAATTCAAGGAAGCATCAAGACAAGCCACTGTGAAAGAAAGGAGGAGACAGACATTAGAAGCTGAATAAAAGGCACACCACCCTCAACCACACAGACAAAGGCCCTGAGGGAGAAAAATTCCACTTATACATCAATGTTGCTGATACAGTAAGACATAAAGGTTATTGTAGTAGTGATTCAAGCCATTACGTACTCAAATTGAGCCGTAAGGGTAAAAATGGTAGAGCATGTGCCCACTGCAAGGAGAGGAGAGCAGAGGGAGGTTGGTAACAAGCCTCCATTGACCTCATTAGGTCGCAGGAAAGCTCCAACCTAACAACTGGTCTCGTCTCTTGTGAGGGTGCATACTGCACACATGCGTACGCGTGTATACATCCCTCGCTACTTTTCCAGCACACAACACAAAGGCACACACAGGAAGGTACTGATGCAGGTGTGTGCTCAGATATCCACAGTGTCTCTTCCCCCTGCCTTTTCTTTCCCCTACACATCTTGCCTGCTCAATGGACTTGCATGCTGCAGGTAAACAAAGTGTTACTATAAGCTCCATTGTACCCGACTCTCATTTATGAACCAATTTTGGTAAATAAAACAGTTTCTTCTTGACATTTTATCGATACCTTAACGTACAACGCAAGGGAGGTAAGCTCCCATCTACCACAACAGCAACCCGACTTGTTTTTTTGGGACATGTAGGGACCAAAGATGCAGTGAAGCAGGGCTGATGTGTGCATAAATAATGAGCAGATCAATGGCAAAAAAAAAAAATCTGATGATCGCAATAGCTGCATCTCTCTGTATTGATTTTCATAGCAGTGGCAACGTTCTGAACTAAATATAAATGCGTGTTTAGGCCCAGAGACAGTCTATTCAAGTCACTTAGTGCCTAATTATTACTGCAACAAGAAACTTCCAGGTCTCTGTACTCACAAAAGTTTGGTGAAAATGCTGTATAGTCCAGTCCCCATCGACTATCATGTTGTTTTAATAAAACTGCAGCCAATGGTGACATTTGCCCTGCGGCATTCATTAGTTGTAATCATACAACACCGTTCGGGAAGCTACAATATGATCCCAACAAATGTCAGTGATGAGGAAATCTATTTTTGGAAGCCTGTAATATCAGCTAAACCTCAGTCACAATCTCAAGAAAGATTTGGATTGATTATCTTTTTTTTTTAACAATTACTTGTCTGTTCGTGACTCTGGTTGTGCCAGTATCACTGCTTCTAACATAAAAAATTCAACTCACTTTGTAAGATTTTATAATAAAACGCCTGAAGAAAACATCCATATCACCTCAGTGATGGAGGTTTGCGAGATTTTCTACAGAGCGTAACACCATCTTGTTAATCCCCAAGCAACTGTTTCCAACAGTTTAACAGCATAACTAAAAATGCAACAAATGTGAACCTGTCAAAAGGTCACATGACCACATGGTGAGATGAAAACAACAACCATAACAATACCTTGTGTTTGTCATGTTCACATGGTCACAAGCTGTTCTGTCATCTCTGAGGTAAGTGTACAAATGGAAGATCAAGCTCCAATTCCAATAGCAAGGCATAATCAACTGCAGATATTTTGTATGTATCATTGCAACTCATTGACTGCTGGGCTTTGTTAAATGGAGATTACTCATCTTCCCTGTACAACCTGGTTTCCTCCCATAATATAGGGTGAATCAGTGCCTCTTAAGTTAACCATGGGTGTGAATGTGTGTAGTGATCTGTCTCCCTGCATTAGCCGCATTCGACTTGCGACCTGTCCAGGGTGTACTCCGTCTTTCACTTCACTCATTGTCAGCTTGGGTCACCCCTCCCCTCACCCCAGAAACTGTATGTTGGATTAACTGAGCGAAGAAGGTAGACGGATGAAGTGACTACGTATTAAAGAGTTTTCCCTGGGAAGAACTGCCAACTGGCTACCCAAGGCACTCGACAGGTATCCTCAGCAAATACAGGAGAAAGTACATTTTTTACCAGCAGCTGGGAAAAACCAGTCTAATGGACAGCACATACGCTCTTATCATAGCAGCAAAGGAAGAAGCCAAAAGCACCTGATCCACAGAGACAGGTGTAGCAGAAAGGGCCCAAGGTGCAGTCTGAACAAAAATGCCCCAGAGACAGTCCAGCACATAACAGCAGAGGGAGAAAGATACAGGCTACGACATTCTATGCTGGAAGGATTTACCAAGTGGCTTTGCTTGTGTACAGGAACCTCTTTGCAGAGCAATCTTAGAAGTCTTCAGGTCTCAGTGGAAAACCCAACACGGCTTTACTCTGTCCAAAAACAGCTGAGTAACGCAAAAGAGAGAGGTCACACTACTGGCTGAAGGAGCAGCTCAAACAGATATGGAAGGGAAACTCGAAAGTTGTTTTGTTTGCTTGTTGCTTTCGGACAACACTGTCATATCCATTTCTATCCTTCTATCCCATAACCCCAACCAGAACAGCAGAAAGTCTCCACCTCTGGGCCTGGTTCTGTGAAGGATTATTCTTGCTAAAATTGAGTTTTTCCTTTCCACCGTTGCCTATGGTTGCACATGTGGAATCAGAGTTCTGTCTGTCAATCTGCCTTGAGATGCTGTATTTGGGGCTATAGAAAAACAATTGAATTGGATTGAAATGGTACCAGCGGCAGATAAAGTCTTAAGAGCTTAAGAAGTCTCCAGGCTCAATATGTGACATTATGTGTGATCTGAACATCATGTACAAATTACATGTACAAATTAAAAAAAAAAACTTACCTCCATGAAGTTGCCTAGCAACACCCGCACAAAATCCAATTGGTTCTCACTTTAATGCAAACTCTATTTATTTCTATTAATTTTGACGTTGTGCCCCAAACTTTTTATCTATTGGCACATTTATTCCATTCCTCAGACACATCGAAACATAAGAGGCGGTCTATTTTATGTGCCATGGCTTCTGGTTGCAGAAAGATTTTACACCAGAGGAAATCATCCACCATGTCTAATTTGAATGAGTGGCTATGATTAATGTATAATATGGATCCATATGAATGAGTCACACAGGCTGCATGGGAGAGGCAATATCTTTTATGAATTATGATTTCTGTTTCCTCTGCAATTAAAGAAACATAGATTAAAAGAACATGTGTGATGATCTGCAATTTATGTACGTTATCAATGCTAATGGTGTCTTTAGTCAAAACTGGCTGGCTGAACATCACGTGTCTCCCAGCTCACATGACACATATTTAAATACAATAGAGGTGAGGAGAGCGTTGATATGGTGGATGCAATGATCTTTGCATTTGTTTGGTACAAAATACAAACCCTCCAAAGAACAACTTGGGTTATAAACTAGATCTAGAATCACCTCAATATAACTATTTGTATTGCTATTAGCTGTTTCTGTTTCCGGAGTATATTTATTTATTTATTTTATTCAGCGAGCCGCCTTGGGTTCATCTTAATTATTGATTAATTTGTCTGGCTCAGGGGTTTTCAAAGTGTGTGGGAATGAGCCCCCGTGACATTGCATGTACCTTGCGTTGAATTTTCTATTTTATCATATTTTATCACAATATAAGATCCAATTGTGAACGGCTGTTGGTATTAGTGAGCAATAAAAAAAAACCTAGCTCCCCCTGCAAATTTTAAATATATACTAAGTCTGAATATGTACAGTTTATAACTAATATAATAATCCTTGACTCATTTGATTTCATTGTGTTTTTTTTCCTTTTCAAATTATCTTGGATAAAGACAATCTCTTGCCTCCAAATGATACATGAGGTGGTTACAAGACCTTTTGGTTGTGTTTCTTCATTACCGTAAACAGACAAAAATACTAAATGAATATATTTGTCTCAGCATCTCTACCTATCATGTTTTTGGTCTTCTGTTTCATGCTGAGCTAAGCTCGTCTCTTGCAAAATGCTGCCTACGTTTTGTGCTTTGCGTGAGAGCCGCTGGCAAGCAACCAAACAGTCCATCACCAAAAACCCAAAACAATGAGTTCAAAGTGGACGCAGGCATAATTAAACCACTGGGCTTGTTAATTCTCAGTGAGATTCATGCTATAAGCAGCCATTTTACATAACCAGGCCTAATCAATCTGTTAAATATTGCACACTTCCTAACTCACTGGAAGAATTTATTGTAAGCTTTCTCCTGTTTGTGCTTGATGTGCTTTTGATTGGTTAGGATACACTCAGACATTATCAGGCAGTAATATAATATGATATGAGTCCTTGACTGGATGGTAATTTATCAAAGCTTAAAGCAAAATGTCACAAGGATCCATGCTTGCTTTGTTCACCAAACAAGAGACTGTTGAGTGAAATGTCATGTAAGCTGTGGCTGAGGAGCTGTCTACCACAAGACCAGCTTCTATTTGGCCCTTGACACGAGAGGTTGACAAGAAAGTTTCGCTGATGCACGAGTTGTGTCTTCGCACTCGCAGTCTTATGTTACACAACATCTGATATTCATCTACAAGTCTTTGGCCACTTAAAGGTTAAAGTCGAAAACAAAGACAAGTAGTTAAATAATTCTTTCTTCACACATTTTGAGAGTCGTTGTGTGTCATGACATGTAGCATCTGCTGGAGCTGCAATGATTGGTTCGTAGTGTTACTAATTGAAAGTCTACAGAGAAACGCCTTTGAATGGACCACATAATCCTGTTTGAGGGTATTCACACCAAACACACTTCACATTGAGATAACTGGAGAGAAATGAACCTCCTCCTGGGAAATTGTGTTCTCGCTCCCTACCTTTAGCGATTAATCCTTATTACTCCTCCTCTCTTCTCGGAGTCATCCTGCCAATCACTGCACAACATCACAGATCCCACAGCTGCAGATTGTTCACTAACAATATTCCCCTGCGAGCCGCAGTGGATGTTTTTAAACTATTTGATTCTGTTATTTTATCAAGCTCAATAGGAGCGACTTCCAATTAAGCCATTCTTTGTCTGCGATCAGCATGTGCATTCATCCACACATGCTACATGGTCATACGAGAGGAGGCTTGATGTCCTCTGACAGTGTCTGGATGAATGTAGCCAAAGTACTTGCACACTTCTCGTGGGAATATCGTGTGGTGTGTGCACATGTGTGTGGATGAGTGAGACTGCGAAAGGTTATCAAATGGTTCAGTATTTCTTCTCTGCAGCCTGACTCTCTTTTGACTGCCTGCCTGAGACCAGAAGCAATAGATTGGTTTTACCTTTGAAAATGTAAGATGGATTTGGGTCCAGCAGGGCATTACAAGTTTGGTTTAAGTATGTAAGGAAGTAATAATGCTCAATAATGCTAATGCTAACAAATGCTTGCATGACTTTACTGTAAGAGAATTTTGGGGGTATTTAGACTTTATGACTACCTTTGTCTACTTTCGTACTGCATACGTCCACACTTTAAAATAATTTGAGTTACTTTTATGAAATGTGCTTTTAACAAATATTTCACACAGGTAAATTGAATAAAAAGCCTCCTATTGACATTGTAATAAAGCATCCAAAACAACAGTTACAAATTATTTGATACTTCTTGAGTAGTTTGAATAAAATATTTGTAATTTACTTGTTTAAAAGCAGTACATTTATGTGTTATTGAATCAAAGAGTGAACATGGCAAGTATACATGTTAAGTACTCATTTCACCTCAGCAAAAAAAACCTTGTTTATGTAATAAAATCTATAATATAAATAACAAATAAAATGTGTAATAGCAGAAACAATAAGCGTTGAAAATTATTGAGAACCTCTTCTTCACAGTAACATGATACTAACAAAGGATACACATAAAGTGCAATATTGGCCATACACATGTACTGCTTATGTATTTATAGTGTGATGTGGATCAATAGGTAAAGTTGGAAAAGCACTATCAATGTTTGAATAGACCAACCAGCTAACATAACTTGCTCAGCATGTAACGATAACCTGAAGCATAACCAGCTCATGATAGAGCTCCTATGGGTTTTGGACCTAATTGGCAAGTTTGCTGTTTCAGTGATGGTATGGGTCCCCAGAGCATTGACGTATTTGACGTGCTGGGCAAAGGCTTTCAGGAGAGAGGGAAATGTAGGCCAGTTGGATACATTTACAGATATCTCATACAATTAAATGATTTGAGGTTCTAGTTTGTACACTTCAGGTTCTGCCGACAGTCTAAACCATTTACTTTTCATCTTAGTGTACTTTTGTTGCAGACTGAACTATATGCAAAGGTCAGTGAATCTCATATGTGCTGCCCTGTTTTGTTTATTCCGGTTTAAACAATTGGCCCTGTGTTTCAATCTGCCTGCATTGGGACAACATGAATCGTCCACTTCTATACAAACACTCTGCAGTTGATAAGAACAGAGTTATTCTCCAAGATAAGAGAGGGCTCATGTATATTCACATTTTTATGATTAAACGTATGCAAAAGCACAACCGTCACATATACTTGTATGCCACGCAACTGAACAAAAGATACAAGTTGACGCTTATCAAGGTGTATCTTACTTCATAAGTACGGCATTTTAAGTGTTTTTCTTTTCTTCAAATGCTTTTCCTGTGTGCATTATCTTACTGTTGACAAAAACCCAATTGTCACATTTCCAAGTGTTTTCTTCTGTTGCATTAATAATAGATAGGACTACTGTGGAGAACAAGTAGTGCTCTTTTCATTTAAAAAAACAAGACGGTTTGTTCTGTCATTTCCACTTTTATGAAACAGGAACACATTCATACCCCCACCCCCAGTTCATCTTGGCTCAGAATTTTCTCATAAATTCCAACTCTACTTTATAAAAGAGGTGGAGATTTGATAAACTGTATCAAGCAGCGGAGCCCGCTGAACAACTACAACCTCATTTGGACTTGTAACTGGATTTAATAAGCCAAAGATGTGACTGTATTGTTTTTGTTTGAATGCATGTCATTTCCCTCGGGAGCGCTGTGTTGGATTCTGGTGTCTGTATTGACTGGCCAGCTGCATGGAGAGACAAGGTATTAAAGCCCTTAAGAGCTGTGCTAATAATGTGTCTTGGCTAATTAAAGACTGTGATGTAAACATATTGTAACCAAAAAACGATCTCTAATAGTGTTATGCAATTACAGACATGTATTGTCACCTTATGGAGTCTCTCAGTCATTGTTTTCTTTACTTGATAATACATTTGTAAATCAAGTGATCCAAGAGATCATTGCTATTTTCCTTTTCTTTTTTTTTTTTCCTAATGTTGAATATGTGTATTTACTTGCACAATTGTCTGGACAATTTGAATTAGTGAATCTGTTTGTTCCCGACAGCAGGGCTTGACAGTCATGCAGCTACAGTGAGGATGCTTTTTGTTTTTTGTAGGTGCTACAGATCAGAGGCAGGGAAGTACAATATCCATTATGTATCTTTAAAAGACAGTGTCAAGTGTTGGCACATATTCTGAAATTTTCCTAATTATGCTTTTATTGGGGGTCAGCCATCTGCTTTCATTAATTTACAGGCATTCAAATAGTTAATGTTACCCAGGTGGATATGACATGACCAATTTACCCTTTCAAATAAAGTAGGTCCTTTTAAATGACAGCACCAGCTCTCAGTGGGAGTTATTAACACCTGAACAATACACCAATCCATACACAACTACCTCCACAATAACATGCTGAACATTTCAAAATAGTTTGTAGACAGTGTCAAGGGTTTGTTGACGATTTATTAAACAAGCTTATTTCTTTACGCTTTGACCTTTTTTTTTTAATATATATTTTCATGTTCAGGTGGTGTTGACTACTGTGAGCATTGTTATATAGTATATCAGGTTATATTGAATTTGAAAGGAGGCAATAAGTGATGGGGAACCTACTTAAGACCCAGAGCAACCATACAGTATATGTATACTCTAACATAGCACGCATAAAGATGCGAAACCCAAAAGATCACAACCACAGGCATCAATTAATATGATGGATGTGTAAAACTATATGGTTCAAGTGTCTGGGAGGCTCCATAATGATCTGTCGGTGGACCCCCCCCCCCCCCCCCATCCGACAATCTCTAAAACGCTGCTCGAGTGAGCACTTCCCTCCCACCTCAACAATTACATCAAATTTCCGCCCTCTGTCACAAGACCTCTTGCACAGCCACCACAGGTACCCTTCAGGCTAAACTAAAACACGTTTCAAAGCAAATCGGCAGATAAATAACTAATCTTTTGCCCCACTAATTTATTTTGCCTGACGTTGCGAAACTTATTGAGGCTGTTCAGCGGGAGGGGGCAGGTTGTGCAGCCGTCACCTGCCCTGCGAGGCGCACTGTGTCAGGGAACCGCCGCCTCAGGAGAAGCCACACACTAATTACACATTGGAAAGCACAATCAGATCTGCAATCGGCGCTTCACGGGCTTGGAAAGGACAGGCGGACACAGGCATATTGCCGCTTTCACAAGGATTGTAACGCACTCAGAGCACTTTTCCGAGGAACGGCAAATGTTCGCGTTCAGCTGTTTTTGTTGTTGTTTTTTTTATTAACGTCCTACGGGGATCAATACTGTAAACAGTCAGTCGATGGGTCATGCTAATAAATCCTCCCAGTAACGCATGCGGTTGTGCGCGCATCCACACCGTGCGCACTCATTCATCCACACAAACTGACTGACTCGCGTCTTAAACGTGCACATTTATATAGCTTCGGGGTTAATTAATTTGGAGTAGAATGGCTGACGTTTGAGTCCAGATTACATTGTTAATTGTCAAGTTTGCACATCACAATGAGCAAAAAAATAAATGTCTTACCTTCACGCCATAACTTTGACCGAATTGTGTTCTGTTTCACAGGGTGATAAATCCAAGTGCATCCACAGTTAGCTCCCACTGCATCCTTTATTTGCTTTGTGCATAGTTTACTCTTTATGAATTAACCGAGCCGGTGCGGCTGCCGGGGAGCCAAGCATTACTTCAAACTGGTGGCAAAAAAAATGCACTACAAGGAGCGACAATAAAAATGCAAACAAATAATGATTATTTAAAAAGAAAAACGCTTCAAACGTAGACTTTTCCCTTTAGTTTGAGCAAAAAACCTGGTGCAAATATGTTTTTTCATAAGTCTGGGTGGTGAAAGATGCTGAAACTGCGCGGTGTCCTTTAGGCGTCCAGGAGCTTTTACGCACGGAGCGCAGCGGAGTTACCTTCAGTACTGACAGAGCAGGAGCCGCGGCGACTATAAAGAACTGTGGAAATCAAGGCGGGGTTACAGTTGTTTAATCCCTGCCAGTAAAGTATACATCGCTGTTTAGTGTCCACGGTATGGGTGGAATCTTTTCTCCTAATGGTTATCTCCGCTTTTCCGCCTTGTGCCACCATCTGTACCTTTTCATATTTCTTGGTAAACGAGACAGTCACATGTGAATATAGGCTTCTTGGTTTTCAGTGGTTTAATGCAGTATAATTATGGTTTAATTATACCTGTACACGTATTAGTGTATTTAATATTTACATGTAAGACATAAAAAAGGTCAAGAAACCTGTACAGTCATATATTCACAGCACCGCTTCGAACTCTTGTTTGTCGTTTTTTTCAAGAAGCAACAATTATCATCTTTATGTTTGTCTTTCGCCATTAAACACTTTTGTTTAAAACCGATATTATATTCGTGGCATGTAATTAGGCGCCACTTCACACATGGAAAACCATGTGAATGCAAAATACAGAATAGAAGGTCAGAAAACAGTTGTATTTTTTAATTACTATTATTTTATACTGAATTCAAGCCTTGAGAGGGAACACAACAATGTAACACAAATTCCATGCCACACAACATAGATTTATGTCCACCTTCAGATTTGACGTGCATTCAACACAGTAACAGTAACACACCTACAGACCTGTGACAGGCCATCTATATGAAGGCAAGTAAGAGTAACATCAGCTTGATTACTGTGAAAGTATTCCACTCTCTGTTTCACTTGTTTCTCTGAAATACAGTCGGTAGCTAAACACATGAGGCTCACAACTTGTATGTCAGAAATACCAGACAAGCTACTGGAAAGAGCTTTGGTTAAAGTCATGATCCCTATTTCAAATCTCATTATTTTAGGACTTCCACTGTAATCTTCAAGCGCTTCTGTAATCATTTTAAATTGCTCATGGCCAGTTGCATGATGTGAATTCTTTGCACAGTAGGTTTTAGCTGTCACACATAAAACATTTTTTTTTACAGGCCCCATCACATATGTGCAGGAACAACCGAGAGATTGCATATGTATTTTGTGAAAGCACCTCATGGCTAATATGTTCATACATATATAGTGCATTTTGCCATGAAATAAAATATTGATTGCAGAAAGTAGGCACTGCAAATGCATTAATGTGGGGAGGTAAAGTAATCCTAACCGTATGTAACTTGTGGCGCTTAAGTAACTGACAATATTTGTATTTGTATGTTTGCATAAATTCATCAGCATGCATTTGTTTACTTGGCAACCCCAAAGTGCTGCTTTCTGTTGTTTCTTCTCCATCAATTGTTCATTGCAATATTTTGGAATTTTTAATGAAGCGTTATGTTTTACTCAAAAATGTGGCATTAGCCAGAAAGTGTCCTTATTCTCATTGCTAACATATTGTTATATTGAGCAAGATATGACATTTTAAAATCTATTTCTCATGTTAAGATGGGTTAAACATAGTTGTTTTGTTTTTGTTTTTTAGGACTTAATTGTACATTTGCTTTTACATAATCAGAGTGTGGATTTCCCAGGGGAGAGTAAAAATGATTACTGTGTCTTCGCCAGCAGACCAAAAAACACCATTCATTGTTGATTACACAGCTGCTTCATGTAACACAAAGTAAAATTATCTCAGTTATAGTATATATTTCTTACTTTGTTATTATAGTTCCATTGTTCCTAATGCTGAATGTTTAACTTTCCATACAGTTGTTGGATGACTCAGATTCATTTCACAACACTTTGTACTTGTATGTCTTGTAGATGACAGACAAACCTTTTTAAATCTTGAAATATTTTTAAAATTCAAGTATGTCTAGACTTGAAGTCACTCAAATTAAAAATCATCATCAATACAAATACGTGTTCAACAGAGGCTTGTACTTTGAAAGTAAAAGTTAGGTAAGTAGTCAAACCTGGATTTTACATTGAATAGGATCTTTATTTTAATTAAAAACTCCATTAGAACTTAATGTAATGTAGATTAATTATAATCATGAAATAAATTATAGGTTCCCGGCAGGCATATGAAAGGCTGGTCTGCAAATGTTCACGAAGCATTTGAAAAGGATGGGCATACAATTCCATAAAGCAACACAGCTGCGAGATTTGTTGTTCCAAGGATTGGATTTTTCCTACTGCAAATGTCATAAAAATAAACACTTTATTGTTGTATTTACTTTTATGTCAAATTCAGCTGGGTGCAACAGGTACATATGTTATATCCTAGACTTACAGCCAATAAACATTTGGATATGTAAGAAACAAGTGACTGAATGTGATTGAACCAAGCTGAGAGAACACATACAACAAACAAAACAAAAAACATGACGTACAACTTGAAAAATATATTGTCACCAGATTAAAAACAAACAAAAACAAAACAGATCGGTAATGAAACTGCAGCGTTACATTTTCCTTCAGTGAGCGAAGTGCTCTTGTGGGGACATCTGTAGCCAGGCAGATATCCAAATCACAGTTATGACTGAATCGGACATAAATATACACGGAATCAGATGCAACCGCCCATACACACATGATCTCCATATTTGCAGTGGGAGGCAGATCTAACTGCCATAAGGTCACACTGCAGCCTGGTGCTGTCTGCTATGGCCTCTATTAACTTGCGTTGATGACTGGATGTTGACAGACTTCTAAATAAATCACAGCAACATTGATGACGGCCTTCAGGTTCACACTGTTGGACAAACTAGTTCCACCCTTGTGCCAAGGTAATGAAACATTTCATGATCTCCCCAAGGGTTTCTTCCAGACAAGAGTGGTACTGAATTCCATACAATCTTCTCCCCAGGTGTCGGAAGTGGGTTCACTTCAGGGACTGACATGCATTTTTAGCCTCGTGTCGAACAGGACCTGAGGAGACGGTTTGCAGATTGTGCACAGAAGAACTGCTCTGCGCTCAGCCGAAGCACAGAGTAGATGCCGACTTGAAGTGAGCCACAGAAAAGCACAAAACTGGCATGAAGAGGACCCCACTGTGACATAAAGTCTCTCTCTCTCTCTCTCTCTCTCTCCTCCTCCTCTCTCTCTCTCTCTCTCTCTCTCTCTCTCTCTCTCTCTCTCTCTCTCTCTCTCTCTCTCTCTCTCTTCTCTCTCTCTCTCTCTCTCTCTCTCTCTCTCTCTCTCTCTCTCTCTCTCTCTCTCTCTCTCTCTCTCTCTCTCTCTCTCTCTCTCTCTCTCTCTCTCTCCCTCTCTCCCTCCCTCCCTCTCTCTCTCCTCCCTCTCTCTCTCTCTCCCCTCTCCCTCTCTCCCTCTCTCCCTCTCTCCCTCTCCCTCTCCCTCTCCCTCTCCCTCTCCCTCTCTCCTCCCTCCCTCCCTCCCTCTCCCTCTCCTCTCTCCTCCCCCGGTAGTGAATCATATTTTACACACCAGCAGGCAATGCTTTTAAACTTCACCCCATCCTATGAAACATTTATGATATCACCGCTGGTTAGCACCAAATAAACAATGTGTCACATCATGTGCTTAACTCTTAGTGTGTCGGGTTATAGTATAGCAGTTAGCTAGGAGATGAGCCTGAGTGCTGAGTGAGGCGCCAAAGAGGCAGAGAGTTTTGGCAGGACTGTCTGTTTGGAAGACAAACGTGACAGCAAAACCACCTCAGAGACAGAGACGACCAGGAAGACATCAACACAGAGATAGGCTTACAGTGCTCTTCACTCCTGACGGAGGATGTCTCTGAGGGATAGCTCGAGCAGCCAATACTTTATATTTCAAAGATATTGTGAATATTACAATGATTCCATACATATTCCATATTTATAGGCAGGTGTCAAGGACAGAAAGAATGTCATTATGGGAAGAGAGCTAATGAACTGGAAATGTTCCCGAAGCAATATTTTGATATAAATAAAGGATAATATCCAAATAAATTAGTTATTTGTATTGACTTATAAAATACAAGGTTAAATAAAAAATAACAACCAAATACCTTCTACGCACAAAACAGAATTTTCTCGGTGTACTTGCACACAGTTTTTGAAGAATTAGGAAGTTGTTTCAAACAGCTTGGATAACAAACCACAGATGTTTAGGATCATTTAGCATAAATGTGACATCTCCCATATGTTACTGCATGATGAACAAAAAACATTTTCCCCACACTTGCATTAAACTGTGCACAGCCCTGTATGTTTATAGAACTCATTCAACAATCCATCTTCAAAACCTTTTATCAAACCACAGTGTTGGTGCTGATTCCAGCTGAATAATGGGAAAAGGCATGGTAAACCCAAAGAGCAAACACAGACAGACAACTGCATACAAACTCACACCTACAAGCGCTTCAGAATCAGCATTTAACCTCAAAAACATGTGATAGGACCTTGAGAAAACAGGGAAAACATTCAAACTGTGTTCACAAAGGTAAACAATTCAGATCCGAACCCAGTCAATGCTCTGTTTGATGTGAACATGTTTTCCGCTGCACCTTGTGACATGATGGACAAAAGTCTATATAGCTTTGGTAATTATTGTCCGGAGGAGCCACATAGGAAACTAGAATTGCTGTCGAGAACTCATAAAATAATGAATATTTGTCTGTGTTGATCCATCTCCTAATAAAAAGCGGTGTTGAATGGTCTTTATCACCTTCTGTTCCACCCTGTCCTTCAGACTGTCAGGGCCAACTTTTCACTTGTTACTTCAGCATGCATACACATTTTCGATTTTGAAAAAAAAAAAATTTCCTTTAAAGAAGGAGAAATTGATTTGATATACAGAGTGCAAACTTTTAACAATTTACTACATTATTGATGTGAGAGACAGGGAGCCTCATATCAATATAACACTGCTCTATTGTTTTGTCATTGGGATTCAAACCGCTTAAACACAGTGTTATGTTCTTCACAAACAAAGCACTTTTGCTTCCATCATTCTGCTAGTGATGGGCATTACTGGTAATGATCATTAAGATTAACTAGATGAATAAGCAACATGGACCGGCCAGAGTCTGGTGGTGGTGCAGTGCACAGGTGACTGTTTAAGGGAATTATTGGCATGGAGAGGTTGCATGCCTCTGAAGTTCTGGTAGAAAGAAGGACAGGATACACCAAGTGAGATGAAGCACAGCTGACTGGCTTAAGATATGAAAGCCTATAGATCAAGCATGGAAGCAGGGCCAAACAAAATTTAAATCACGTTATTTTGACAGCGTGGGAATATGGGAGGATGGTGCTTCAAGAAAATGTATAAGCCCTTTTTGAATAAGCTTTCTTTATAAACACTGCCAGAAGAGAAATTTGAACTTTATCTCTCATTGAATTTGTACATAAAGCTTAATTGAGTTCTTACATGTCCACATTTTGGAGACACCAGATTTTGCATCAAATTGCTATGATTTGCTCACAGTGGGACTCAGGTGCGTGAGACACCACTGTGGGTGGAGCTGAAGCTCATGTCACTGGAGCAAATCAAAACAAACAGGAATTCAAACAACAAAAATCACAAAATTGTGGCTATCACATAAGACTGACGACGAACCAACGATGCAACCAGCAGAACACACAGAAGACTCCCAATATATACCCCAGCTACCAGGTGAACACAATCACACACTCAGGCACAGCTGAAAGACATCAGGGCAAATAACGGCAATCCGACACAAGGAGGGGAATCAAGGGTTTTGTCCGAAAAGTCCCTCCTTTGTCCTCATCTATCAATTTACCTTAACCCCGTGGATGACGTCACGTGGGTTAAGGAAAGGTGTTAGAAAGCGTCCTATAGGAGTTAGTGAAAGGCGATCACATTAGTGTGGCAGTCGGACCGCACTTTCACTTAGTGATGTCATAATAATGCCACAGTGACGCAAGTTAGTGACGTCAGCTGTGGTGAGGGAAAGGACTACAAAATTCCAAAAATGGACTATAAAAAGCGCATTTGGGTTTTAGATGATTTAAAGTTGTTCAATGCCGTTTATTGCTTTGAATACTTACATGATCCTTGTGTAAAAAAAAAAAAAAAAAACGATTTCCTTTCTACGTTTACAATAAAATCTTCAATGATATAGACCAACATATTACGTAGTTCCGAGTTTCTATGAACATGCCAAACCTTAAGGGGGCATGCTCATAGTAGCGCTGAACCAGGTGTATATGCTGCTTAGATTAAATTTTAAAAAATTGTAAATGACCTGCCTGCAGAGGCTTACAAGGACATGACGGGAAGTAAAAAATCAACTGCGTGCAATAAATAAGGTCGACCAACACTCTAAACCTATAGCAGCTTAAATGTTTCAGTGTGGGCTGTTAAAAGCCATAAATATAATTTTCTGCACACAAAACTAAACTGCAACATATTAAGCTTTGCATTTGTTTATTTATTCCTTGTAACAGATGAAACTACTTGGCCTGCAATAAACACAGAAAATGCAATCTGTAAAAAAAGAAAGAGGGAATTGTTTTTTTTAAATAAACAAAACTATGAAATAAGACCAGTTCATTATAATTGAACTTATAACAAAAAGTTTTGCAAAGCAAAAAGAAAGATTTCCTCACCAAGGTTGGCATAGACTGTGTGATTCTAAATATAATCAATGGAGAGGGGCAAAACAGAAATGAAGACAATTAGGCTAAATTATAAAAGAGATATTGAAAAGGAAATTTCCATAAAATTATTGCTTAATTATAACACAAACCATTGCCCAGCTTAAGGATGGGCTGCAGAGATCCTTATCTATTTTCTTATACTAATTTATCTTGTCTGCTCACGGCTCAGGCAAAGTAGTTATGCATTTTAGATCATCTTTTATAGGGGAAGCTGTAACCAGAGTCAGCAAAAGCAAACTGGCTCCGACATGCAGGATTTATGTTAATTTGATAAGCATGTAAAAATGTTTAGTTTAGTTGTTTACATATTGCACAAGCAATATGTAAACAAACTTTTGTCATTTAATTTTCAGTGATGCTTTCCAGCGATATTATCAACTTTACTTGATTGATATATTGATATAATAGAAGAGCAGGTTTGTGAATAGAGGAGAGGAGAGAAAGAGATATCCAGAATGAAATATATGTGGGAGGAGGAGTTGCGTGGTTAATTAATGCTAGCAATATTTATTGACCACAGTTTCATGGCTTTATGTCGGCTCAACTGTTTATCTTTGTCCAGGAAAAAAGATTCAGATGCAAAATGTGATTTCGTCAGAGCAGGCAGACAGAGTGGAGTGGAAAGAGAAATAGCAGAAACAACTTTGTAATTGGAAATCTCAAGGTCATTCGTTACTGAAGCTGCCAAACCAAGCAGCATGTGGACAGTATGATGGGTGCGAGGGCACTGTGGAGTTATCTTTGCATTCGCGAACAACCTCGTCATCCTTATGGTCATCCATGACTGACAACAAAAATGTGGCAGAGAGTGTGCCTGCGATGGACTTCTGATGATCTGCTCGGGGCTGATTGCAGACTGATTCAGAGAAGCTTTTTCCTCCATAGAATTGGCAGTGATTATGCACAACTCAGAAGCCAAGAGCAAAAACAAGCAGCCTCCAATTTGATTAAATCCAAAATCAATTCACGTTTTCACCTTTGTTTGCTCTTGCCTGTTTGCTCCTAAACACGTATTTGTTCTTTGTAACTTTTGCCTCTTGAATTGTCCTTTTCTCTTGGCATGCAGCTCCATGATAGGTAGATAGAAGAGTAGATAGACATTGTGGTGCAGGGAAATTGCAATGCTGAAACAGCAATGAAGAAAACTAGATATTTGAAATGCAGGGATGAGGTTGATGCAAAGGAAGGTTGTTCAGCAGATAGCTCCTATTTGGCTGATAAATGCCAGATGAAAAGAAAACCATAAAGAGAAGCTGTCGAAAATGTAAAAAAAAATCTAACCCATGAACCATACTGACGTTAATGGCAGCAGTTCCGTGACATACGACTGACTTTATTGGCTATCCAGTGCTGCAGATTGGAGCCCTGATTCCTCCAGTGACTCCACTGCTACTTTAATCAGCTCAACATATGGTCAAAGCCACAGAGACTCTTGTCAGGCTGGATTTAAGGATGTATAGTTATCATGGTAGTTTCATTTGTCATTATTCACTCATTCTCTATTACATGATGTGATCTAAATATGTTTTTAAAATGTCATATTTTGAATACACAAATAAACAAAAGACACCAGTTTTTTTTCTGAGGGGTCATAAGCCCTCCTACAGCAAGATGGACCCACTCTCATGCATGGCTTTTGTCACTGTGGTTTTCTTGTTATATAGGCCTTGTCCTTGTCCAGACTGTTTCATTGTAATTTGGACATGCGACAAAACTGGCTCTCAAAACAATTCTGTCAAGCTTAGCTTTTATTTTGTCCTTGAATGTTCAAGTTGACTCTTGAGTCAGCAAAAACTGTGAACATGAAGTCCTTGTTTATTTCTCCTGTTACGAGCTTTACTTTCACTCTTCCACAAAGCAAGTTTAGTTTATACAAATTGGATTCCAGTCTTGTTGCATTTCTGTGTGAATTTTGTATTCTCTGTCTTTCAGCCATGATCCATGAGTTGGATAATCAGAATATAAATTGGATGAATACAGAAATTATCTATCATGAAAAACAAAAACAAAAAAAATAAAGATGAATTCTTTTGTTTGCAACTTTTGCAACTGTTTTTTGATTGTGTACAAAGAGTAGGAGTGTATGCAACAGAGACACTGATAAAAAATACTAATGGAAAGTACATATCTCACCAGTTGGTGCTGTACTAGGACATTATTGGGATAATTACAAAGCAATTATGTGGAGGGGCCTTTCATCAGCATAGTCATCATTATAGGCAGATATATGAAAGAATCAAAGCCTTATAGTTGAAACGATTATTGCAGGGGTGTCAAGATCGTTTGAGTTCAATGGTCAGATACAGCGCAGATTGATCCCAGTAAGTAGAGTTAAAATGAGCACAATATCCCATGAAGAAATAGCAGCTACCGAAATTCATATTCCTATTTAATGCACTTTTCACAAAACAAACAAAATTTCACGGTTTGGATTTATTTGATGGTAATTATTGCTTGTGAAGAGGTAGCTTGCTGAAGATCGACTGTTCAGTTTTCATTATTGTTTACTGATCCCAACAGAGGACACATCAGGAGTTACAGTTATCTTTTTGGACAAGTTGCAGTTAATATCCTCTTCATAATTTTTACACTTTACAAAGTCATCTCAAACACCACAACACTGGAGAGATGGTTTTATTCTGCGTGCTGTATATTTGATAGATTTCACACCAGAAGCAGGTTTTCTCTCAAAAAAACACTTTATACAAGCAATGGTTCACTTGTGACCAGTGTTAGGAAAGTTCCTCGATATTTTTACTTGATTAGTTACTTTAAAATAATTGGTTACTCGTTAGCTGTTTCTCCTATTTAGCAAACCTTAATATTGTGCTTTAATTGTGTATATAGTGTTGTTGACACACTTCAGTTCAGCACTACATGGGTGGGCCTCATTGAAATATTTATGAAGATCCATTTGAGTTAAATCAACTAAACACTACACTGTAAACCAGAATAAGCTCACAGAACTCCAAACTTTTTGTGTAACAGATTACCCAAGAATATTTAAGTGATGTTGTTCAGTGTTTTAAGTTAATATAAGATAAATCAATCTGTTTCTTACATATGATTGATTGCAATAGCTCCCCTTCAATACTGTGCTGTTTAAAATTGCCAAGTATTTTTCATGCTGAAGTCCAGATTGACTCATTATTATCAGAGTTTGCCTGAAAGAGCTCCCTTTTCCTTTATAGCTACAGAGGCTGAGAATAAATATGCTCAGAAGTCTTTTGCAGCAGTCCACACAATATGATGCACTCCAGTGTATAGTCCTGACAGCAATGATTAAAGTGCACAACTTCCAACTCAAAAGCCTGTTAATTTACTTGCTGCTCCCAGCTGTGGCCATGCTTACAAGCATTTGCACTGTGAACACAATTTCAGCTGATCCTGTCACTAAATCCTGCTCTAGTTGATGAACCCTCATTGTTGCTGGAGAAGAAAAAATAAAACACATGCTACATTCCAAAGACATACTTTTTTCCCTTACATTCAGCATGAGGAATTATTTCTGTTGTTGCTGACTGCATCAACAAAAGTCAGTCAGTCATTAATTTTGTTTGTGGTGTACAACTTGATGAAGAGGGCTAAGATTTTTGCAGATGTCAGGAAAAGTTAGGTCCATTACAAAAAAAGGAGGAAAAAAAAAAACCAAGCTGCAGTAAATAATGATAGAACAAATCGTGAAAAGACGTGCTGAGGGATGAGGGAGTCATAAACATACAGATAAACATAGAACCTGAAGTAATGAAGGCGGCAGGAGTTGAAGTGCCCTCAGTCGCAAGGGGATGAGGATCTTTATTTTAAAGAAGCCAACTCTTGACTATAATTGGGAGCCAGTGAGTGCTGAGAAGTGAGTCTGTGATGTGATCATTAGCCCAAGTGTGGAGGTTTCCTCCTCAGTGAGCTGGGGGAGGGAAAGTGGAAGGACAATGAATTGAAATGGTGAGACATATGAGACCAGGAGGGAGAGAATGTTTTTTTTAGACCAGCTTAAAGGTACCAAAGTACAAAACCACAGGTGTCTCAGGTGGGAGATATGGTGGGAAGGAACGGTCAGAGCTGACAGAGGTGGAAAATACCGAGGAATAATCATACTCATCCAGGACACCTACTGACACTCCATCCACCAGGCTGTGAGGACTAAAGGTAGAGTGCAGTAATACATCTATGTCAAAAAAGCAGTGGGAAGCAGCTGGATCTGCCGGTGCCGGATCGTATGGCAACATGAGAAATAGGGCTGTCAGTGTTCTGTTGCTATACCGAGCCACAGTTTGGAGAAGGTTGTGAGTGGAGGCTGTTGGAGAGATGGATGTTGAGAGCGGATCAAAGGTTTGTGCTTTCACCGTGTGCCAATTTCATTTGTTGGCTGAGTGGCATCAGCTTTAACACTGCGACAAGGAAAGCCATCGGCAATCAATTCAATCATTGAAGCTTGCACCAATAAGTATGGGGTTTATTTTTTGCTTAGGGATTGATGTGCAGAAATTTGACAAGGTGACTACTGACCACAAATTAAGGTAATATTGGTTGACCTTGCGACTTGACATGACAGAAATGGACTTGCAATGGACAAAAAGAACGATACTCCCACTGCTTATGCATAATTTACAGGAGTTATATATTCAACAACCTCAGGAAAGGTCTTCGGGTCTTAACAGATATATGATGGACTCTTTTAAGGACAGCCAAATGGTCTTAACAGATATTTGGCATTAAAAGCATCTAACTAACATTTAACTAGTCCTTATGGCATCAAAGCATAAAATGAAATGAATAACAAGACTATTGTGGGACTTTACTTTGTTTTTTGAACGCAAATGTGTGGATGAATACAACATTTTAAAAAATTCAATAAAATAAAACATCTCAAAGCAATCAAATGTGTGTTTTCTGTGCATTTACTGCACAATATAAAAAAAAGAATGTATATTTGGATGGTCAAAGGCTTTCTCCTTAGCAGAAAGTCTTTGAGATATGTTTATTTATAAACTAAGCATTTGTGCATCTGGGACACATCAAACCACACGTTCTTCAGGAGAGACTTCTTAAGTTTTTTTATAAACGTAATTCCACATTTCCATATGTCTCACACATGAAAGACTTTTGCCCTTTATCAAATCCTGCACTGTTGCCTCTTGCCTTCTGACTACAGTGCCCTTCTCTAATTGGTTACAAAAGATCCAAAGCCACAGCTAAATATTTGATTTGATGGTGAAGGTCACATTGATGCTATTTCAGAAAGCACCTTAATTTAAGTCTACAATTACCAAAGCCGTGCAGTGTGCCCAAACCAGGCATCATTCTGGTCTGCCTGTGGGGGGTATCATCTCGGGCACCGTTCTGGCCATGGCGGTGGGAGCTCAGCACTGTGATTCACTGACCGTGGTGGGGGCTCCTGACTGGCTGGGTCAGTGTCCCTGTGATGGGACCCCCCCATAGCTGTAAGCTGTGTTTCCTCTCAGTGTGGACGGCCCACTCGGGTGGTGTTTTCTCTCCTGGACCATCAGTGCCTTGCCATTCTTACATCAGTTTTTATATTTTGTTACAAGCAGTTGGGGTTGATGGTGTGTGTGTGTGTGTGTGTGTGTGTGTGTGTGTGTGTGTGTGTGTGTGTGTGTGTGTGTGTGTGTGTGTGTGTGTGTGTGTGTGTGTGTGTGTGTGTAGGCGGTTGCGTGTGTGTGTGTGCGTGTGGCTGTGTGTGCAATCATGCACATGTTTTTATTTGTATTTTATTCTATCTTATGTGAAGCAGTTTGTGTTACAAATTTTCATTGTATGAAAAGTGCTTTATAAGTAAAGTTAGATTTGATTTGATTTGATTTGATCATTCAGCATCACTCAAAGAAATCTAATAAAGAGAAGTGACCAAGGGAGTCCAAACCTTTGCGGATGTGTCAGCAAATAACAAATGCATGAAGGGTGGGCAAATGAACTGTGTCTAATACACGGTCCTGCAGACACCCAACACGTTCGACCTATATCGCAGGGAGTGTAAGTGAAGCATGCACAATTCCAGCCAAAGGCCACACATTGATTTCTGTGACAATGTAATGGTTGCACATGTTGGTTTAGGCTTACCTGCTTACATTACAGCATAGCTCTTTTCAGCTTCGGTCCTCTCATGCCAGCTTGAGGGCTGCGTGATTCCTCGCCTCACGGCAACAAGATTTTGCGCTCTGTGTCCCCTCATCTACATGTTCAGAATTATTCATCAAGCCAAAACACTGAGAAGCTGTGATTTGTATTTACATAAGAAGACTTGACCAGGCAAGAGGTCTCCTTGCCCACGGTGTGTTGGTGTTCCCAAGTACAGTCTCCTCTGACTCGAGATGCACATCCCGAGGCAGCCGATGTGCTCTTTGAATTTGTCCATGGAGCTTGTCAACTTTAAAACTGTCATGAATTTGCTCTCATTTTCTTTCTCCATCTCTTTCTGTTCTTTATTTCATTCTCTCCTTTCCCTCTTTCACTTCATTGTGCAGTACCTCCACTGTCACTGATATCTTGCAGCAGAAAGTCATCCTGTCATCCTGACATTTTATGTTGCACTGAATTTGGTGCATCTGTTGGGACAGGCTCAGAGAACAAGCTCATGAAAAGCCGTTCTGTTTGTCACTTGTCCGTGTCAGAAAATTCTCTTTTTGCCACAGCAGCAGAAGCAGTATATTCATATTTCTTTAGTTTTGTTTTTGATTGGAGCGCAATAGCCATAGCTCTGCCACTGCCATTTGATTGCTGGGAGGCAGGAGAGGATGGGGAAAGGATGCTGAAAATGGATTCAAAGCGATAGGAGGAGTAGAAAAAGAGAGAGATAAGAAGATTGGATGGGCGAGAGGCCAAGGGAGGCTTGGGAGAGCCCATGAATAATATGAAATGACACCACAAAGAAAAGATCAGAAGTACCCTGCTGTCTCGAAAGCTACAAGCAATGCAGTTTAAAAAAAAAAAAAAGTGAAAATGGGGGAGAGGGAACCTTCTTAAGCATTTAATAACTCATTTTAATTCAGGCATCTATTCAATTGTAATCAAATACATTGAATCTCCACAGGGAGTTTTTTCCAGGCACTGTGGCTTCAAACACCAACATTCACATGCCTAAACAAACTTGCTGTTTTGTAATTTCGCTGTTGGTTTGATAAGTACTTCACAGCCAAGCCGGCACCTTTGAAATATTTAGTCATGGCTTCTTTGCAGGGGGTATATGTACAGTACAGAGTGTAGCAGCCTCAAATGTCTGCAGGGAACTCTACTAGCGTTGTGGAGCCTGTTCTCTCTGTCCCTCTGTGATAATGCTGTTTGATTGGCAGCTCTGTGTGCGCGTGACTGTGTTAATGTCTGTTTGTACGTTTGAGAGTGGCCTGTTTCTGCTGGAATGACTGGTGACAGAAGTCCTCGCTACACAAAGTGTTATTGGCTGTCACTCAGCGGGACCTTCACAACCATCACACTCGATTAATGTCTTATCATATAGCCAAGAAGTGGGCACCATTGTCTCTACGTGGGTTGGTTTCAAGGGCATCAAGAGATATGAGCTCACTGATCCACATGTTATTATGTTGACTGACCTCCTCAATGAGGAAACAAGCGGTTCAAAATATGATTCTGGGATAAACAGGGGGAGTAATACTGATCTCTTCGTATACAGAAAATAAAGAGGTCATTTCGGGACATTAAATTGACTGTATATACTATCAGTGTCTACCTTCCATACTCACTACTCATTAGTGCCGGATCCTTCCATCCTATACCTGAAACATCAAGTGAGGCACGGCAAAGCGTCCCCAAATAATGAGTTGAGGTGTTGTGTAAAAGTTTGCTGCTACATTCAATTAAGATGAACTTCTCTGTGGTAAAACTCTGCTTTTAAAGGTGGCAAGTGAAGAAGTACAAATGAGTAAAGTCTGAAAGTAAGTAGATGTTAAGTAGATGTTCTTTCCCCCCCATGTCTACTCTACTTGAATAATTTTTTTCCTCCAAACTTTTTACTGTTAATCACTTCATCTGAACATGTTCTTTTACTTTGAAAACTGTCTTCATAGCTGTTTTAACCTGTTTGAAGAATGACTCAATGCAAGAGACACAGCAGCACACAGAGAGAAAGTCAAAAAACAGAGAGAATGGGTTGAATCCAGTGCGTGTCCACATTTGCCTGGTCGAAAAGTTAGGAATATTGTACAAGAAATTCTAATTATATTATTATCTGTCTATCTACTTATATCTATTTATGCATTTTGGGTGAACATATTTTACACACAGCATAATCAAAAAAACAAACCTACTCCATCATAGTCAAATATAATATAATTATAATTATTTTATAACATCCTCTGGGTATTTAACTCTTTATGGAATTAGAAGAGAATGGTGTTATGGTACCAGATCAGCAAGTGAATCTTACTGTCCTGACTCAGAATCTTGTGGGATTGGCACAATTGATCACAACTACACATTCACAATGTAGTTATGGTACTTACACTGGGCTGTATATAAATAAGATCATTAATTCAAATGGCAGCGCATGGTTTGTGTAAGGTTTACAACATGGAGAAAAACACCAGCAGTGAGACTTCCTGTGTCTCGCAATAAAAGATATTGATTCAAGTCGGTGAGGAAGATTTCACTGCAACTAAGACAATGTAATAATAGGTGGCAGTAAAAGGTATTTACTTCAATGAAACTTGTTCTGGAGGTAATATTACAGTTATCTCACATGTCATCGGCGTTGGTAGCTTTTAAGTTATTCTCATTATATTTATTATCTTGTATTATTTGAAACATAAAATAATGAGTTGAATGAAAGGCTTTACAATGGATGCTTTTAATTAAATTAACATTAGATTGTATGCTTTTACATCAGGCTTAATTAAAAAAGATTTTTAATTAAAGACATTTAATTAGATCTCTTATTATTAAGCTATTATACACATGTATTATGATATGTGTTTTTGCTTATGCTTGTAACAAACATAGGGTGAGTGTAATCAGTGAAAATAGCACTGTTTTTGTGTTTAATACCTTTCAGAATTTTTGAATTTTACCTGTTTTTATTTTAAAATGTTTAGTCACAAGATTAAATGACTTGGACAAAAGTAGAAAGGTTTTGTGTCAGCTCAAGTGCCCTCCCACACCAGGAAATCACTTGATTTGTTGAGAGCTCTGCGAAAAAAAAAAGTGCCAAATAACTGAAAAAAGGAGGAAGAAATCACCATCATTACTGCCAAATGTATTGCTCAGCAGTCCAAAGAAAAGAAACACACTTCACTCTTCTGAAAAACCTCTCAGAATAGTGAAGTCTGAATGAACGTACTTGATTCTCCCTTTCGAGGCTATCACCAAATGTCAGGGTTTACTTACAAGGTGGGAAAATAAGTTGCAAGTTTAGCATCACACCGATTTGTTTAATTTCCATAATTATTTCTAACATTATAATCCAATGTCAAGGTTTACTCTAGTTTTGTTTCTATTTTTTTCTCATTTTTGTCTTTCTAAGCAGTGGTTTCTTCCTCAGGCGGAGGTAATCGTCGCTAAGTGAAAATGTTTGCCATTTCTACTATTTCTTTCTGCACATTAAACCTGGAAATGATTGAATTGTCTCAACCTTTCCACATTTACCAGAACCTTCTTTTACTTAAATATCTTTACTTAACACGTGGAGAACAGTACACAAGTTTCAAGCTTCCACATTGTCTTTCTTCAATATATTGGTGTTTTCACCATTCACATCAAGAACAGAGAGACGTTAGAAGCTTTTGTTAAAATTTACATTTTTTTTCGCAACTGAACACTGCTGTTGAGTCAACAGGGCCTGGTGGTTTGAGCGTTTCTGTAAAGTTTCACCACTTAAGTTAGTCTTCACTGACTGCATGACGATGTTCAGTTCAGATTTGTTTGGTTTGGCAAAAAAACCCAACCAAATCAACTGTAGTCAAACAACCAATCAAATTCAATGTACATTTCCACAATTTCCATCCACACATTCACACTGCGAGAAAGAGGCTTTTGTGATCAGAGGTTTAAATGAAAATCTGACAATGTGTGAAATTTAAGTACAAAATTCAACATTTTGAATGCTGCTACCAGCGTCTCATATCAAGATGCATTAAAATTGTGTGTACAATACACAGAAGAGGATCAGCTTCAGCTGAAATAGCTTGACTTTATCCACACCTTGAAAATTAAAGGTTTTTGTCTTCTTTCTTGCTGTGCCTGACTTGAATTGATGCCACTGGATGACATTTGAAAGTGAGTATAATTTTTTTTTCCTTTATTGGTTTTCTCCTCCAGGAACTCCAATCCTGAGTGTGGAATGACTGAAATATGATAATGTGTAATTTAACATAGTTAAAGATAAAGACCTTATTGGAGATATAGTTCACATGCAATAAATACTTAATGCCAATTGAACTTTATTTACTCATGTAACCATGTTGAGATCAACACCTCCTTTCCAAGGAAATCATTGTAATTGCAGTGCGCTGGCAGATTAAGAGGAAGAGTCCTTTATTTCACTTAATTGTGCATGTAGGTGTGTAACTCAGTCCAAATAGGTGCCACTGGAGACCACTGAAACTGGCCAGCTGGTAATTCCACGTCCACACTTTGCTTTGGACATGTGATGGAAGGACTGATAAGTGGCAGTACAATAAAATAATAACAAAATGCCTCGGCTATGATCATAACAATGTTCATTGCAGTGATGCATGATTAATGTTGTGATGATTAGACGCCAACGATGAGGTTCAACATCATAGAGTGGTGACCCAGATGGAGGTAGGAAAATGCAGGACCCCCTGCAGTCGAGACGCTAGTGGTGGAGCGGATCAGTGCATTGCTGATGGGAATGTCAGAGAGACTTACTGATCTGACTATAGGATGAGATGTTGATGAGGAGGATGGGTGTTCCACATCTGAAGATCTGAAAAGCAGGATTACTATTTCAAAATATTGAAAGAGCAGAGAGTGGACCCTGGTTGGCTCGAGAGATACAGAGACAGAAATGTTGAGGCAGAAAAGAGTGGAATAATTAAAAATGGAGTCGCAGAAATCACATTTTTTACATGAAGATGACCGTGAACTCAATCTGAATGATTTTTGAATTTATTCTAGGATTCATTTGGAGCAAAAAACCCAAATACAGTTACTGTAAAATCCAGCTCTTTTTAACCAATATTTTATTGCAGCCTCATCTACACATAGACATTACCAATTCATTGAGTTTCATTCATATGATTATGAATAATTTTTCTCTATAAGAAGTTACTGTACATCACTACTTTACACACAAGTAACTGTTTACTAATGCAGTTACAGTGACCAGTATTTGTGTGAGGATGTGGCAGCGGGGAAGGGGTCAGATAAATACCAAAATCAAATCAGAAAAATTAATAATAAATATATTGTCACTGGTAAAAAAAAAAGCGGAAAAAGTGTTTCTTTCTTTCCTTCTTTCTTTCTTTCTTTCTTTCTTTCTTTCTTTCTTTCTTTCTTTCTGTCTTTCTTTCTCTATTCAGTCATTCATTATCTTGGATTCTTGAAAATTGGGGCTACTGAGCCGTTCAACCAAAATGTATCACTTGGTCCACCTCATTGGTCACACATGATTTTAACTGCATACCACTTCTTTTGCTCACTTCATTATAAGTGAAGTCAGTTGTGTTGATGAGATGCAAATAAATATATCTAGAAATTATACGTGCAATTAAAAAAAGTCTAATTATCACTCAAATTCAACAGTAACTGAATGTGAAACATTTGCTTTTAGTCATTGTGCTCTTTTGGGCACAGCTGCCGTTTGAATGGCCCCTTCTGAGCAGCTGGTGATGGATGTGAAACGCTTTGCTCATAGGCACATGGACATTTGTTGCTTGGCGACGGGGGAATTATAAGCAGCACCTTACCCCCTCCCCGTTGAATCCTCTTGAGCATCAGTGATTTTGAACCCGTGCACAGCTCCTTGGCTTCCCAGCCTCGTACTCCAACATTAACGCTTTAACCAACTCCCCACTTCTGATTCTGCGGAGCTGCGGGCAATCAAGTGGGGCTATTAATAACACGTTCGACCAGTTTCACACTGTCTCATCAGCTTTTATCTGCCTTTATTTTCACATTTTCCTTTGAAAAAAAAAAGTATTGTATGAATCTATATATTGTGTTTATTTCAATCTATTTCAAAAAATGTCAACTCTAATAACAGGACATGAAAGTATCTGAGCGTGTTGTTTAAGAAATAACAGATGTCAAGAATCACAGTGGGAGGATTTATAAATGTATAAAATCCTCCCAGTATTTGCACATGGCACAGGGCAGCATGGCTCGGTTGGGAGAGTGGTTGTCTCCCGATTGGAAGTTGCAGGTTTCATTCCTATCTCCACCTTTTGACATGCTGAAGTGCCCTTGAGCAAGACACTGAGCCCCATTGCTCCCACTGGAGTGACAGTGCCTTGCACGACAGCAGCCTCCATTGGTGTGTGAATGGGTGAATGTGATTAACGATGTAAAGTGCTTTGGGGCCGCTCACGCAGTTGAAAAGGACCATACAAGTGAAGTTCATTTACCATATATCACATGTTTAACTTCTCTTCTTTTTACAGTGTGACTATAAAAAGGAGTATAATGTCAGGAGACCAATTAGTAATTTACTCTGCAATTGAAGATACTTAGAAACTGAGGGCACGGTTGACTATAAGAGGAAAGTGACTTTGTTCTAACTGCTGATGAGCAAAGAGCAGGTAGGACCGTGTTTCATTGTTTCCAGGGAGCTTCTTCTTAGAGTAGAGGCTTTCACTCCAGTGATGATTAACTTGGGTTGTTTCATTTATCTTTTGAATTATTTAATTTGGTTGATCCATTTCCCAGCAAAGAGAAAAACATAGGCAGCGTAACTCACTTTGTGACTATGGAGACAAACATATTCAGTCTTCTTTTTACTACAAGATTGAAAAAAAAAACCACAAAAAAAAACCTGCTCTCTTTCCAGGAGGCAAATTTACTTCAGAACACCACACGCTATTTAAGTGTGTGTGTGTGCCCATGTGTCCGTTTACATTTCTCCGATTATGGTGGTCTTTTTTGCACAGAATCTCTTTTGCCTGAAGAAAAAGGTTTGCGTATAAAATCAATTACCCTTTTAGAATACAATTAAAGCCTTTTATTCTACATATTTCTTTGCTAAAGAAAGGTTGAGTGCATCACTATTGACAATCCTGCAAATTGTTCTTCAAATTACAAAAGTATCGATGTGTTGATTATCATATCAAATACATTACTTATATGTCAGTACAAAACATCGTAATAGGTGAATTAGTAAAGTTCACATTCTCGGCATGCACTGTTTTTCTTTCACTATTTAACTCGACTATGATATTGATTTTCTGCCTTGTATTTCATTATTCAGCTAAACCAAAGCTAATCAACAAATTACAGCAATTGGCATCGAGTTAAGACTCATGATGCTATAATCACTTTAACTAAGAAATAATGAGAAGCTTTTAGTAATTTACAGAGGAATTGAAGTCATGATGGTTTGTGCTCTGAGCCACCATTGAGGGTTCAAGCCTGGCAGTGCAGTTATCATCACCGATTGTAATAATCACTTTCCAGGCTCCAACAACAGCTGCTGCTCTCATTTCGGAGTTCCCATGTGAAAGGAACAAAAGAGAAATAGATAGCCTAACCAAGATACTTATCTTATCAGAATGGAATAGAAATATAAACATATACAAAAAAGCTAAATTTTTAAATCTGCTGTAGACGGCCATTCAATGTTGGGCCGAGGGGACGTTATTGCCTTTTTCTCTGCATCAGTTTCACAGGCACCATGTCCAGAGTGTAATGCACCTTTCACTTGTCGTCAGTAGGGAGCAATTCCAGCCCCATTGAGCCAAGCTTAGAAAAAAAAGGGTATATTGAAACAGGGATTCAAACATACGGAGCGGGGCCAAAACTAGCCTGCAAGAGGGTTCAATCCCACCCAAAGTCCTTGTAAAGTGTTCAAAATAACAAAGGCATCCACTGCAATGTTTCAACAGTACAGTACAGTACAGTACAGTACAGTACAGTACAGTACCTGCTGTTATGGTTCAGATATGGTTTGTAAACAAGGAAAAAGAAATGTTAATATATTCAGGATGAACTTATACATTTTCACTTTAATCAAGGCAATATTTTAGACCAAATCTGTATTTATAAGTCATTCTGATCTGGTTCATTTGAGATCAAATTGGGTATGTGGCCCATGAACTCAAAATAAGAAGATATCTGAATAGTCTGACCACTATGGTTGCTCATGTTGACCAGGTATGACTCCTGTGGTCATGGGTGGCTGAATTATAAGTTGAAGTCACGCACGCACGCACGCACGCACACACACACACACGCATGCGCGCGTGTGATCCTTGCTTTCATGTCATTCCCATTTTCCAGAAAAACTGCAAAATTCATATTTGTGAGTGTCGACAGGTTAATTGGTTCACGAGAGCTGCTGAGAAGCAATATATTCACACTTAGTGGAGAAGCTCTGGCTTCTCTCTGGGCCTGTTATGGCCCACCTTTTCGTTGCTGGTTCCCTAAGCTGCACAATAGGCAACTCAATCCAATTCACCCTATATCAAATTCACTTGGTTAAGGGATTTCTATGGTGCAGTAGAGGTCAAATTCACTAGGGGAAGTAAATTTGATCTACAGTGCTGAGAGGTACAACAGAAAGGTGCTTGGGGAGAATATACTGTGGTGGGAACAGAGGCTGTGTTAATGATGCTGTCTATTTCTCTCAGTTTTTTTTCTTCATTTCACTCTGTGTATTGGGCTGAGAAATGCTAGACAGAAGTGCACAACAAAGAAGGAAACGAACTGAAAAAGCAATTATACAAATGCCCAAGAAATGTGTATATCTGTTTCCCAGATGATGGATTCTAATTAGTTTTCTGATCCCCTTATGTTTATTTAAGTACCACCAAGATGCGGATATTTGTGCTTTTGAGTGAAACATCTCAACAGATGCTGGACAGATTACGGTACTGTGAAATTTGGTTCACATGTTCATGCCCTGAACAAGTTCAATTTAGATAACACTGGTTTCCCATGACTGCTGTCTTGGGTGAATCATTGGATCTTTCCCCAGTGTTAATACATCTAAGTGACATGCAGGGCAAGGTTTTCCTCTTAGGCTCAGCTGTGCTGTGCACATCTTACCTTTGACCTAGTAAGCTCAGCATGTCAGTCTTCTCATTTCTAACCTGTTAGCAGGTAAATGTTAGCATTTACTTCAAGGCACCCATGCCTTATAGAGATGGTAGCATTGCCATAAACTGCCTATGAACGTCCCTATTAAATACTACAGACACAGGTAATAGATGAAATACTCAATTTATCAACCAGTGCTGCAGTATGAAAGCATAAATCCATTGCATACACAAGGTGGGAAACAATGCTCATGTACTCAAAATCGAGTATAGGTATACATAAAATATACATATTAATCTATAAAAGTACAATACATATCAAGAAAAAAGTTCAAATGGAGCAGTAAAATTTGAAATATGAAATTTGATCAAATTTGAATACAGTAAATATATTATTTTCCAATGTTTTCTTTCTCTTCCCTCTGACACGCGACCTCTGAGGCTGGATCAACTGCAGGATTCCTAATGCTGATAGGAGTTTTACTTGCATGCCTGGACACTTGAGAACAGCAGTCATAATATAATGTTAGTCCTTTTTCTAAACTGTACTGGTCCTGACCTGAATATGTTCAGCACTTTGAGGTAATTGTGTTTTAATTGGTGCTTAATAAATGTAATTGAACTGACCTGAACGGAGCAACACAGGGGTGATGAGGTTAGTATTTTTGATTCATAGTGGAAAAAAACTCTAAACTGAGGTTTGGGTTGGAGAGTTTCCTGTGTGAAATTTGCATGCTCTCCCTGTGCATCCATATATTTACCATCGGTGTGAATGTGAGTCTGTCTGTGTGTTTGCCCTATGCTGGCCTGAGCCCTGTCTATGGTGCAGCTTGCCATCACCAATGGTCTGGGAACCAAAGCTGTTGATAACCAATGCAGCTGCTTGTTCAACCTCAAATGAGACTAAAACCAAAGAAGTGGAGGACCACACCTTGGCTGATTCATTGTTTTTGAAGAAATCCCATTCCTTGAAAATTCTTACCACAAAAAGTCTTCATTTGGAACAACTTAATTTAATTTTGCTAACCACAAAACGTCTTGCTGCTAGTACTGCTCCATTTCTTTTTCCCACACCTGAGATGAGCTTTTGTTAATTTCTTCCTTGTAACCTGCACGGTTCCCTTTGAATTGAATGTTTCCTCGCTCCCTATGGTGTGGACACGCATTCAACGTGTCTAATAAACCTCCACTGTTCACTCTACAGGAAACTACAACAATGGTGCCCAGGTCTTTGGGATTTATATGCAGAAGGTGAGACAGACTGGTGTAACGTATGTCAGAGATTATTCCTACTGTGTATATTTAATTTCATTTATGCAGAAGGGAATTCCTATTGAATGGATGAAAACCTTCTGCGGAACCAGACTGCAGGGAATCCAGACGAGAAGCCATCTGCTTCAAAGGTTTGGCATCATGGGATAGGAACGAAAGATGATAAAAGAATAGAGAAGAACAAGCAGCAGCAGCTTCAATGGGCCAGAAAACTCAAAAGTACAACATCTGTGTATCTTAGACAAACTACAGATTTAGCTTTTCTGCCACACTACCTGCTACAGTGAACAAAATATAAATGCAACATTTCTTTTTTTGCTCCCATTTTTCATGTGCTGAAATGAAAGATCTAAGGCTTATTGTACGTACAAAAAAGGGCCTATTTCTCTCAAATATTGTTCACAAATGGGTCTAAATTTGTGTTAGTGAGCACTTCTCCTTTGCTGAGATAATCCATCTACCTCACAGGTGTGGCATTTCAAGATGCTGATTAGACAGTTGGGTTATTGCACAGGTGTGCTTTAGGCTGGCCACCATAAAAGGAAGGACATTCTCAAATGTATAGTTTTATCAAACTTTATCAAGTTTTGAGGAGTGTGCAGGTGGTATGGTGACAGCATTAACGTCAGCCAGAGCTCATTCATTTCTCCACCAGAAGCCATTTCCAAAGATGTCTCAGAGAATTTGGCAGTACATCCAATCAGCCTCACAACTGCAGACCACTTTTAACCACACCAGGCCAGAACCTTCACATCCAGTATTTTCACCTCCAAGATAGTCTGTGACCAGTGAATTGGTCAGCTGCTGCAAAAATGTGCCAAAGAATTCCGGCACAAACTGCCATAAACTGTCTCAGGGATGTGCATGCTCGTCCTCCTCGGGGTCTCGACTTGACTGCAGTTCATCGCCATAATTAACTTGCATGGGTAAATGCTCGCAATCGATGGCGTCTCGCACTTCGGAGAGCTGTTCTCTTCACGGATGATGACTCCTGGTTTTCTGTACATGGCAGATGGCAGACAGCGTGTATGGCGTTGTGTGGGTGAGTGGTTTGCTGATGCCAGCGCTGTGAATGGACGTGCTGGTGGCAGCGGTGGGGCTCAGGTTTGGGCAGGCAATTTTTATGGACAACAAATACAGGAGCATTTTATGGATTGCATTTTGAATGTGCAGAGATACCGTGACGAGATCCTGAAGTCCACTGTCGTGCCAATCATCTACGGCCATCACCTCACGTTGAAGCATGATGATGCATGGCTCCATGTTGCTAGGATCTGTACACAATTCCTGGAAACGAAAAAGATCCCAGTTCATGCATGGCCGGCATACTTTTCAGACATTTCACCCATTGAGCATGTTGGGTATGCTCTTGGTCGATGTATACATCAGTTTGTTCCAGTTCCTGCCAATATCCAGCAGCTTGGCGCAACATGGACAACGTTCCACAGGTCACAATCAACAACCTGATTCATTCTATTGAATGAGAAATGTTACATGTAATGGTGGCCACATTAGATACAGACACTTGGTAGTTTTCTTTCGGGTTTTTTTTCCCTTGTCCTCTCAGAATAGTTTTTGCTCTTGCAGAAGTATTTTCTCTTTTAGGAACAGACCTTTCTTTAAAATATAAAGCCAGTTACTTTAAAATTAAGTTAATGTATGGTTAAAGGCAGCGAATCTGTATATGTCAGTGATTGTCATACTTAACTGACCTGAAGTTAATTACCCAAAGGAAAACAAAAGAAAATGTGTTTTACTTTAAAAATGGCACACTTACATAATTGGTGGATTACTGTGAGAATAAGTAAATGTATCTAAGAAATAAAGATGTTTATGGTGCTTATTTAAACACTCTGTAAAGGACAGTTACTGGACTAATTATCTTATAAGATGGACTTTAACTTTTTTTTGTTTTGTTTTTTTCACTTTCCCAAGTGTACCAAAGTCCAAACATCAGCTCAGAGGGGATAGGGCTTTTTCTGTTGCAGCCCCTCTGTTGTGGAATGAGCTGCCACTGCCCATCAGACAACCCCCCTCCCTTTTAAAGCTAATCTTAAGACACATTTTTATTCCTTGGCTTTTAACCATGTTTGAGACTCTGTGCCTGGTTTTTATTGTTGCCAATCTTATAGTTTGCTTTTACTGTTTATTGCTGTTTTGATTCTTCTATTTTTATTTAGTTTTTTTATGTGAAGCATTTTGGCTTCAGCCACTGCTGTTTTAAAGTGCTATGCAAATAAAAGTGACTTGACTTGACTTGACTTTATACTGTTAAGACTATGCTTTTTATGGAAGAGTATTAGGACCACTAAAGAAAAAATAATTTGGAGGCAAAAAAAACCCTTCATGCACTTCAGAAAAAGTTGAAAATCAAAGTTGAGATTTTTTTTCACAGAGAGCCGTAGGTCTATCCCTCATCATTTGCCAATGGATGTGAAATCACATTAAAGCTCTGAATTTTGACTATATAGGGTTGCTTACTGCTTATGGGAATGTGATTTTACACAGGATTTCCTTCATTAATATTAACATATTAAATAAGCACCCCAGGATCCGTGCCTTTGTCCTTCGTACTCGAGGAACGTCTGTGACAGAACAATGCTGCAGGCTGCACTGTGTCTTATAGTCCTGATACTGATGACTGCACTGTTTATGAGCTAAACTCTGTTCCGAAGCCTCTTTTCACCCCCTCAATAAACCGCCTGTGAAGCATTTTCAAGCAGTCACATGCGCTGGCATGTGGATGCATGGACTTTGTAAAAAAAAACTAAAAAAAAATTTTTAGTGAAAAAAAAAATCGTGACTTTGATTTTGGACTTTTTCGAAAGTGCATGAAAGTTTTGGGGGTTTTTTAGCTTCCAAATTTTTTTTTCTTCAGTGGCCCTAATACTCTCCCGTAGCTTTGAAATGGCAAAGATCATGAAACAATCTAAAGGATCTTTAAGATCAAAATGGAAATGTTACCTATGGAAAAATAAAATATTATACAGGTCCCCTTTACAAACAGAAATAATAAGATCAGCTAAAAAATACTATCTGAACAAGAGTGAAATATCCACTTATTAGACTTATTATTAAACAGAAACATCAATGAGAGCCTTTGGTTATATTTGTTTTGGACACCGCCTACAAGTTCTCTGGATCAGCACCTTTCATATTTCTTTCAAAGTTTTATCTTTGAAGTTGCTTTAGCATCCATTTTATCTTCATTGATGTAAATTAACTTCCTACCTCTCACCAGCAGGTCCTCCTGACTGCAGGCCTTTGACCTGGGTCGAATCAGGTCAGTGGTCCCCACTGGTTCTGAACTGCTGCAGGATATCAAAGGGATACTTCACTAAATGGCTCCGCTGTGAGCTTTGCCATTGATCCGATGTGCTCAGTAGTCCCCGTCCAGATTATTCGTCACAACACAAAGGATGCCCACATTCAAACCAAATGAACATTCGTGTGTAATCAAAGTGCAGAGACTTTACTGCAAAATATGTCAACAGCTCGTACACGATATAAGATTTTATAGAGTGAAGTTGTGGAAAAGAAATCCCTATACTTTACACACTAACTTTATACTAACTGATCCCAGAAGACTTTCTGAAAGCATTTTGACTTGGGGATAAGGGTCTGTGACCCAATATGAAACAGAAATGGGGAAGAGCAACTATTATTTTTATCTATCCATGTATAACACTATTCTCCACAGATTAAACCTGCTGGGTAAGAGGAAACTGAGGAACTGCACAAAATTAAATACGTGTTATCTACTGCAGTGGTGTGATGACTGTTGTTGTGAAACACACGTTCTAATTTCCAACGATTGCTTTGACTGAGTCATGCCTCCGAGCATCCTTTGCAGAAGAGAATACGTTTGTTTATAACCCGTGGGCTAAAATAATCATTCATCGTGCACAGGGGAGCACTTCTTTCTGTCATGAAAGCAGAATCGAGATGTTTTTCAGGAGTAGGATAAACATGAATGAAAATAAAATGAAAAGCAGCTAGGAAAGAGTGGAAGTGATATTAATTCTATTAAAGTACAAAAGTTTGGAAGTTCATGTAAAAATGTATGCCAATGCACAAAATGATTCACAAGACTTGAATAAAAGTTATAGGTTTCAGTGGTTGTTTCAATAACTCCTACGCTTAAAGTAAGATCCTGGAACTAACCCTGCAATTCAGCTTTAATTTGACTTTAAATAACATTTAATGCATTTTTTTGTCTGCTGGGAACGTGGCTCCGATTACTTTTCAAACTCCAGCCCTCTGTGTGGTAGAAATATTTCAGCAGAAGGAGGGCTATGTAGACCAGCACGTAGATAAATGATACTCTGGTTATCAGCCAACTGGCGCTTTCACTGCGGCTCAAAAGTAATGCAGCCATTACCTTGTCACAGGTCTCTATATGTTTTAAAGACATGTTCTCCAATACCAGCCAATGACACACTATAATTGCAAATCTTTGAATACCCACTGAATTAATTTCCTTCTCTGTCACTCTAGAATAATCAGATCTGGCGATGCATCATTGTTAACGGTTCTTTTCCTCAAACAGTGTTGCAGTTAATCTCACAACATGCAAAGAGCATGCGATTAATCTAATAGGCCAACCATATGTTGTTTGAGTAGATGAAAACTGGCATGTCAGGCACGGTGACCATTGAATTCAGACAGCCTGCAATGTAATGTTCTGCTTTGTGTCAGCTTGAGCGGCGGGCCTCAGGTGTGTCTGAACACACAGCAGTGATTTAGCACTTCACCGGCAGCCAGGTGTTCATTTCACTAACAATGGAGCGGCGACGTCATTGTGCTACGGGCCAGCTCCATCCTCTCATCGCAAATCAGAGAGCAGGGCCCAGTCACTGCCTCACTACCCAGTCTGACTTGTAAATGGTGTTTTTATTTAAGGCATCCTCTTTGTCTGGTTAATCAAAGATGCCTCTTGTTTGAAATGCAGGTGAATGAAACCGAGGATGGGATGATGGATAGGAGAGAGGAGAAAAGGTTAGAGTATACGGTGAAAGGCTTCCTGCTGTTTAATTCATGAATTTGGTTTTTAGGAGAACTTTTAAAAAGCGAAGGGTTCTGGGGGTGGGGTTTGTTTTTATGTCCTTATCAAGTAATAGGAAACCAAAAATGCCACAAAAAAATGAGATTTATGTCGCAAAACAGATAAAAACTTCTTGTAACATTCACACTGTGAGAAAGTGAAGCATGTGCCTGCTTTCTGTAATGCACAGAGCAGATCAGGAGAAGAGGGATTGATTGACGTATGAAGTGATGAAGGAGACACTGCAAACAGCCTTCCATGTGATTCTTATATTGCTATACCTTTTCTTTGCTTATTGTAAGGAAGCCTCAAATACCCTTGGATATATTTATTGCAATACACTGGATCAAATAACAGATAACGAAAAGCATGGCGAGTTTGAGGATTGTTGCTTTCCAAATGTCACACGTTTGTCAGGAAGTGAGATATTCTGACAATAAGATTCTGGAGACAGAAGATGGGGAAATATAATACTCAGTGGAAGGTTTACCTGAAAAAAAGATCTTTGATGGATTGCACGACAGTAAATGAATATTCCTGAGAAGGGAGACATCTTATTCAGTAGTCAGGAGAAGCTCTCTATTTGTCAAACACATCCACTTCCCTGCATTTCTATATGCCAATTACACCACAAGGGGATGATAACAACTGTGTAATGGCAAGGTTGATACAATTATACAGACGCTCAAAATTCAGTCATGGAGACTATGCATGTTGTTCAAAGTCAGATTATGCTAAACCTAAGTGGATCAGTTCTCCTGGGGTCCTTCAAAGTTGTGCAGGTATAATTAGACAGCTGACAAAGAGTCTATAAACACAATACTGATGTGTGGTGCCAGCAGATTTCTGTTCCCATAATAAGAGATCTGGTAAAGTCAGGGGGCGGGAGACTCTCTAATCAAATGTTTAATGTATAATAGTGTGCTGATGTTACTAATTAGTGCAGCCAAGGAGTAAGGTAAGTGCTGACAGGGCATCAAATACAACAGCATCAAGAACGGTTCAAATAATGCCCTTTTGTTTAGGAAGGCATGTTCATTTTCTTTAATTGGATGACTAAATTGATCCCTGTTGAATGTTTATTTACAGTGGTGTGAATAAAGCATCACATGTTACTGTACATAAAGGTTGCATGTTTAGTGGCACATCTCATCTTGCTCATGTGTCAAAATGTTCTTGGAAAGACACTGAACCCTGCAGTGGCAGTGCCTCACCGGCCATCATGAAAAAGGAAAAAACCCAAAAACGTACATAAAATAAATATTTCTATCTTCCACTGATTTGTGTTAAAGATGCATTTTCAGTATCACTCTATACATTTTTGACCTTTTATTAAGTAAAAATCGCAGAGTTTGTGTATTTAGCGATCAAATCCAGGGCAGAAATCCCGGGTGAGGCAGTGAAGAGCTGTGTCTCATGTCTGACTGTGATCCAATACAAACTGGGTCACATAACGCTGCCCTTGTCTGTTCCTCAGCATATCAACAATATGAACTTTGCAGAAATATTTGTTATACTCTACTCTACAGTTTTTGTCATGTATTTAATGTATGTGTCAGAGAATTATTCCCGTTGATTGCACAATAAAGTGCAGAGAAAAGTCAAGCCAGTGAGGCAAGCAGGTACCCAGCCTCACCTCAAGGGGGCGTAGATGAACTGAATTTTGGCCATAATCTCCATTGAGACTGAATTTTTGTTAAAAATAATATAGGAGTAAGAAGAAAAATATTGAAGTGTGTGATCATACATAAACTTTTGCTTAAAATAATATTTTTTTCTTATAATTTTGAGGGACAACCTTCATTAAAATTGATTAAAGCACCAGAATTTAAAGTTTGAAAAATAACAGAAATCTTTACTGAAGGTCAAAATTGTATTTGTGCTGCACACATCTCTATACTTTAATTTGTTTACAGTAAATATTAATTGCTTGGACACAACAAGGGTACTCTAGCCATCTCTATGAAAGACACTTTCTTTATAGCACAAATATGTTCCTGTGTTTATGTTTGTGTTGGTGTCAGTGTGATTGAAAGAGGAATGCTGATGGGATATGAAGCATTACCAGTTGCATGTTGTTGGATGAATAGTGAAATAAGATGCTCTTTTCAGTTCTTACAATTGAAAATCTGACTCCAGAGGAGTCAGTGCCTCACCAGCCATGAACCTCTCCACACGTCACTGGAACCCTGAGTACCTTGCATGGCAACAATCAACTTTAGTGTGTTTTTGTGTCAATGAGTTCACAAGTGAAAGGGTGAACAAGGCTTTTCATGTAAAGTGTGTTAGCACAACCCAAGTCTATAAGTCTATTTAGCATCCCTTTGTTCGAATTGTGATTTAATAATGTATCTCAAATGATTACTTGACATTTATTGGAAAAGTATTTAAGATCCCACATGCGTACATTTCAATGATATGTAATTTTTGAGATGCACATGGATATTGTACACTTGTGTGAGGACATTGCATGGCCACAATTTGTGTGTGACTGTGTAACAGCATGTTTACATGTTTTTTGTTAAAATTAGTTGGTTGGAAGCCAAGTGCTTCTTTTAAAGTCAGAAAGCTGTTGGCTCTAGTCATTTATTTACCAGGGAGATACCTGACGGAGGTTCTTCTTTCAGCAAGAAAACAAGAAGCCGTTTTTTTAAACACATTTTTTTCAAGAAGACATAAAACATATCTGATGTTATTTTGTGGGGACGAGAACACCCTTGGCTGTAAATGACTGCAAAATCAGTTATTGATGTTTAATGTAGTGTATCTGCACAGGCGTTCATCCTCAATCAAGATATAGCACCATTGTGCAGTGATGTGTTACACTTCTAAATTGGCTTACCATTCAAATAAGCCATACCATCATCCTCCATCGCATCATTTGTTCTCAAAGGTGAGTTTCATTATTGCTGATTTATTCTCAACACCGCCTCAGTAAAAGAAAACAGTTTGGCTCCAAGAGTGTCTTTAGTTTGCAATTTTGAATTTCAGTTTTCTCATTTGTCTCAACTAAACTAAAAAAGAGTCCAAAAATATCATCCATCTTTACTTGGCTGTTAGTCTATAATCAAGCTACAATGTGCACATTCCAGAAATGAATTCACAAGGTGTGGGCTTTTAGTGAGGAAAAGTCAACAGCTCTTCCCAGTCTTCAAGTGTACTGCATGAAATGTGTGAAGATTTATAATTATGAGTGGGATGCCCATTGGTTATGTCGGTAAAAGCTCCCCGTGAAGCAATTATTCAATTTCTGAGCCACTTTTTGGAATGTGTGCATTCATCTTCGGCCTCTAAAGGAAATCAGCAGGCAGGAGAATTACTGTGGGAGCACCTTTCTCACTCCAGGCTACTGTGGTACAAAGCTTTGAAAATCCCTTCCAGGACTGAACCGCACAGGGGATCCTTCAGGAGGAGAGGAGACGAGAGACGAATGATGGAGAAGAGAAACAGCTCCCTTCATTCTTCTCGAGTTATAGATCAGAAAAGCGAAGCATAATAATTATTGACTTTGCTCACTCAATATGTTCCCATCTATCATGACTATTCAATGCTAAAAGAGATAGAAGTCACATCCAGCCAAGTGACTATTGATCAACAATCAATGCCTTGTGTTTCAGGGTGACGGTGGTGTCTGGCCGCATACAACATGATGTATCAACACTCATGCCACATCCCAGTATTTCTGACCCAGACACAAACAGCCAATCAATACATGCCATTAATAAATGAATCAATTATGAAATATCAGAGTCATTTGTGACTTACACACTGGAAATAACTCTTATCATAAGCCTGATCCCCGAAATTCGGTTTTCTTTAGCTGAGAGCACCAGTTGACTTCAAGACAGAAAGACTGACCCTCGTGGCTTTGCTTTGATTACATGTCAATATTTGATGACACAATATGATTTACACTAGGGGGAGACAAAGACCCTTTATAGATAAATAAGCTTTATGCGGCTCAGATTGCATGACTAATGATTTAAGTTAACATTTTATAAATCCTGGATGGAAATTCCCCTTCTTGCCATGCTAATAACCACTTTAGGTAGCTTTAAAATAAACAAGCTACGTGCAAAAATAGGTTGTAGAGACCGCCACTGAGCCAGAAGATCCCCCTCTCTGTCATCACTTGTAATGTATGTGATGAGCTATTTTAAGTTTTGAGCAAAGAAAACTCACTCCAAATCAAGTGTTTATGGTCTTTACTTCTTATTTTATGTGGCTCAAAATGCTTACCAGAGCACTCAGGCAGCGGTGGCCTGGTGGTTTAATTGAAGCGTATTTTTGCAGAATGTGGGCCGTATTACTGGGTTGTATCCTCAGGGAGACACATTGTAACAATAGAGCGGGAGAGGGGAGCGACACAGAGAGGCAGAAGGAGAAGAGGAGAAAGGAGAGGGGGGAAGGGTTTCAGAATTGCACTTTCACAATGTGTCTGAGAGCCATAATACCATATTGTTGTAGAGGTTATGGGATGTGTCTTACAATCAATAAACAATTTAAGTGAACTTGATGTATGGATAATGGATGTGCTGGTTACTTTGACCTATTTGCCATTCAGAAAATATTTCACACCTTGGTGTTTGGTGGCATTCCTTCAGCTCCACGATCAAGATTCTTCACTTCTCTTTGAGCGTGCGAGTGATTAGTGATTGGAGCCTCTTATATGTTGTGCTCAAAGTAAAGCCATAAACAACTTGGAGCATAAATGAAGGTGCCTTCACTATCATATGGTAATATCTTTGCCAAGCAATTTGCTGTGCGACAAGGCATGCCTGGGTTGCCATAACAACAGCTGTTGCTATATCTGTCACTGCTGTGGGTCACAGTTAGCTAAAAGAGCAACGTGCATCACATCCCTCTCCAACTGCCAGTCTTCATCTCTTCCTCTCCACTAGCACCTTCACCTTTTGCTGTCCTGCTTTATCTCCCACGACCTCTCTGTCCTCACATATTTCTGTTCCTGCTGAATAAAACTCCTCAGCTCTGCGGAGATAGCAATTAAAACAAAAGAGTTTACATCAAGTAGAAACTAATCAGAAGTGCCAGTGTCAGCCACTTTTCTGCAGCATTAATGAGAGCTGGAAACTCCAGGCGTGCGTCTGTGCACCGCCACGCTCACAGAAAATAGGAAGAACAAAAGACACAAAAGCTGCTGACAGTCAATAAGTCTATTTTTCTCTCACCATCCCAGTTGAGTTAAAGTCTAAATTCATCTAATTGAATAGTTGCTGTGCTATTGGAGCAATTACACCAAAGTACTTGAATACGTTTCCAGTAAACAACAGACAAGCTATGACACCAACTGTGAAATGCTTTGTATTTAATAGTTTAAAAGCAGAACACTTGCACATGATATATTATATCTGGTATTGACAGGCAGCATTGTATGATTTAATAACTATCTATAAATAAACATTTGTACTATAGAAAGAGGCACACAATTAGTCTCAACAGCAATGTCACTGTGGATTATCAGCAATAGGCAAAGCTTAAAAAGACTTCTACTACTGATTATTTTTTACATCAGTGCTTCAAACAGGTGAAAGATTCAAATAGAGGGTAGTATAGGATGGGCCTTTCGATGATCTCAGTACAGCTGAAACAGTGGGACTTGAAATTATATAATCAGTATATATGTACAGTATACAGGTGCAACTCAGAAAAATTCCAACATAATTGAAATGGTAATCAGTTAATCATCTCAACTCTCTGTGATAATCCAACTTGGTTAATCAGGTAGCTGGAAACCATGACCAAATGACTCTGGATGAAGGCACGGTACAACCTGAACAGGTCACCAGTCCATCACCAGGCAAACAAAAAGAGACAGACAATCGTACACACAAATAAACCCACTTGACCCAACACCTTCTTGCTATAAGAATCAGTCCACAGCTGTGTAATCTTAATGATCTATAAGCTAAAATTATAAAGAGAGGAAAGATATAGGTGAGTTTATGTCATGCGTAATCAAGATACTGTAAAATAATATATATGAGTTTTACAAATGTAATTACATTTCAATTGTATATGATTTTTGAGATGCACCTGGAATTTCATTACTTTGGGGTTTAACCAATGCTCCCAGTATAACAGGGATAAATGCACATCCACACAGTATAAAAGCGGCTAAATCCATTTTCATAAAAAACAACAACAACAACAACAACAAAATAAAACATCAACCATTGGCCAGTACAAATATAATTGTGACCCAAAAGGTTTGTATAAAATTGTAAGAAACCAAAAATACAATAAAATAACAACTATTACTTCAATGCTGTGAATTGGATACATGGGTTAACAATGTAGACAGGAGTAGGAGAGATATCTTCTTCAACTCATTCTGGTTGTTCTAAACCACAGAGGCACTACCAGTTACAAAGAGGATTGTGAAGTCTACACAGTGGAGCGTGGTGTGTGATAACTGCAGGGCACTGACACATTTCATCGCCAGGCTGTTGTGGCTGTGAAAGTACTCAACCACAGATGTCTGGCACATAGGTACAAAAAGAAAAGGAGAAAAAAAACAAGGACACAAGAGGGGAAAAAAATGAGCACTTAGACATTTCCTGACTGGCTCTTCACAAGACACAGTCAATACACAGGGGAGGTCTGTTAGCAGGATTCCCTTGGTTCAGTGGGAGTAACGACACCTTCTTAGTGGCATTGTTGAGGCAGTGGTGCCTGTTTTCAGACGCATGACACTGATGTCCCATCATGGTTGGTCAATACCTAAGGAGAGCAGAAAACATGGTCCCTCTTATTGACATGACAGGATTTACAGTACATTTATAATTACCACCTGCAGCTGTGTAAATCTTGCATCATCTACTATAATTCAGGGGTTCCCAATAGTTTTCTTCTGAGCTCCACCACTTTGAAATTAAAAGGATAGTTGAGGTGATTTGTGATTGGCTTCATTGGAAAGTTTTGGCAAAAACACTGATGGACACACCCACGCCTGTCAGCAGGAGCCTTCAATATCAAAGTAAGGGCCATATCACAGGTCTGCCCTACAATCTACAAAGTGTTTCATTCTTGGTTTCTTTGATATGTACAAATCAAACTTCTGAGGCAACTGCTCCCATCATAAACATGCAAATGTCACATGCATCATGTCACTACTACTTATTATCTCCCCTACACAGATCAGCGCCAGAAGACATCATTTGCATTTATCATAGTTACAAATGGCATGCTTGCTGTTTCAACAGCTTTTAAGTCATCACTGCTTAAAATCCATCAAATATAAAACATGTCTCATAGAAAATGGCTTTGAAGTGGCACAGGTTGGATGGTAAGTGAGCGGGGAAAAAAAGAAAAAAAAAGGATGATGTTTGATTCGGTGACATTTCCGAGATGTCTGGAATGACCGTGAAGGGGGACGAGAGAAGACAGATTGTGCTGACGCAATGGGACTCCACCACAGAGGTATGAACAATGAGTTGAAAGAGAAAAGGAGATGATTTGACTGATCATGATCTGGTTTAGGAAATCTCATGTGAAATACCGTGTCGGTGACAACCACTTTTATTCAGAAACAGGAGCGGCTGGATTCTCTTTCTGCTCAGAGGGAATGGCTAGGTAGTTTGTCCTGTGGGCAGATGGGTAAAAATTAACAGGAGCACCAAAATGCAGTGTCAAACTGTTGTGGGCTTCACCCACATATTGGGCTCCTATCATTTTTTTTCTTGACATTGACAACAAATGGTGATGAAATTAAGTAAGTGCAACATAAACCTGTAATTATTTCATTGAAACTGACAGTATTGCTAGGGTACTGGAAGTTAATCAAAATCATGAGAAAAATGGAGGTGTGTTACAATAGCTAAGCTATATGTAAAGACTCACAAGATATTCAGAAATACAAAAGATAAGAAGAGTTTTGCTTTTTATTGGTAATAGATCCCAACACAGGTGAACAATAATTTGTTAAAATGTGAAAATGTTTTGCAGATGTACCATTTTGCCAGATATTACTTCCTTATGTGAGAAAGCATGTAAAGATTAAGAATAAAGGAGGTACAATAAAGTTCATGCTCTGTACAGGTGGGCTCTTCCTCCCACTCTTTAGATACCGCGGTGGTATATAAAAATTAGAAAGTGTTCACTCTATGAGTGAATTTTCTTCATTTTATAATTGAGGCTTTTGTGAATACAATCTCCTGTTATTAATGGTGAACACTTCTCCACTGTGAATTAATTCCTTTTCGAGACAAAAATCATAACAATAATGTGAGTGGTGGGATATTGTAGAGTTTGTCTGCAATGCATGAAGACTTGACACCCTCATTCAGTATTTATAAGGGAATGCTCATCTTACTGAAAACCTCAAAAACTGGCACCAAAAAATGTCCTGCCTTTTCGATTTCACTGACAAAAAATAACACACATTAGCGAAAAAATAGCTTAGTGACTGTCAGCAGATTTCAAATATAAGACTCATTTAAGTCTCTGACGGGTTATCACTTTTTCTGCCACTGCAGCTCCAGTAGCATGACGAATGTGATCTGAACCGGCAATGCATCAAAAATTGGTAATCTCAGAATGTGACACTTGTGGTACATGTTCATTGAGCGCTGAGTTGCCGAGCACACTGTGAGAGGGTATGGACCTGACTGGAGAGGTGGGGTGGGGGTGGGGAAGCTTGCGTGTCATCAAATGTCTCAATCGGTCAATAATGACCATCAGTTTGCAACGAACAACACATTAACTCATTCAGCCGCAGGAGCTGATTAAGTTGACAGTGTGAGAAAGGTTCGATCAGCCGATCATCAAATTCATTTGTGGTGCCTGAAACGTCCTTGGATCACTACTCTTTACCTAAATCATCTTGAGGGCAAAGCTGGATTGCAATATAAAAAACAAACAGATGTAGGTCATGCCGTCAAGACTAAATGAAGCTTAACATGAGTGAAGTGAAGGTTTTTTTCTTCACTTTTCAAATCCAATAAAAGCTACCGGTACAAAGAAATGTATCACTTGCTCATTTCATATATTCAAACTCCAAAGACCACATTGACTGGAGTTTGACTTTATGACTGCAGAATCTCCAAAAACTGTCCAATTACTGAGTGTGTCTGCCCCTTTTCTAAAGATAACTTTCACTTTGAATATCTGACAGTTATTGAATATTGCTGTGTGTTTTTGATGGTGTCATGAGCTCATGCTACAACTGTGAAACACGCTGGTGAATCCTGTTTGTGATTGTACGGTAGTATTGCAAAAGTCCTTGGGGTTAGTATGATGACTACGATAAGGAGATTCTCTTCTTTTTTTTTTTTTTATTATATCTAGCAGTTAACATTATTCTTGATAATCCTGTCAGTGGTAACAGAAATTTGTACTTTTGTTTGAGACACATATATTAAGATCGGAAAAACACAACAAAAGTGAAGACATGTGAAATGATATTTCGTTAATTATTTGCATGACCATTAGAACTCCTGTATAGTACCCTTTGAAATAGTGTAACTTTTTATTTTTTAAATGTAATGCCACATTTGTAGAAACATGCATTTGTGGGATGAGCAGCAGAGCTGGATATGTATGCTGTTGACTCATGATTTTAACATATGTTGTCTGAGCACTTTTTAATGCAGAGAAACGTCAAGATGAAAGTCTTCAACCAAGATTGTATTTTTCCACAATCTGTGAACAAACCCTATCCTGGCAGGTCAAGATTTAGCATATTTCCTCATGAAATCAACTCTGCTGCTCATCCTATAAATGCATGCGCCTTACAAATATGGCACCATCTAAACAAGAGATATACTTGCTTTCCAACAGTATAAGATATATTGCTAAGAAGGACTATTTATTTGTAATTTGCGATATTATGGCTGCCTGTTCAGAAATAATAAAAAGCCAGTGTATGCCCTGCGTGCGTATCATGCCGGATTAAGTCCTTGCAAAATACTTGTACCTCAATCAGAACATGTGCTGTGTAATACCTGCGGTTGCTCTCTTTGGAACATACATTTCCATGTACAAAAGTTGTTAGCGCGAGTTACCCGGCTTATTCAAGAGCATGAAAATCCGGTGGGAGCAGATTATGGTATATACAAATGTGCTGGCTCTTTGACAGTGCTGACAAGGTGACAAAAAAAAGTCCGTTTTGTGACGAGGCTGAAAATCCATGGCAGATGTAATAAAGGGGGTGTTGAAAAAAGAGCAGTCAGCAGTATTTAGAATTATCCAGGCCTGTCAAGGCAGTCCAAGTGAAAAGACAGATTACTGTTGCAGGAGGGTTACAAACTGATGCAGTGTAGATTCAATTACCTTTCAGTCTCTATCTGTTTGCCTGTCTGACTCATTCTCTGTCTCTCCTCTCTCTTTCTGATTAACGTCTAAATCTTCTTTCTGGGATGCAGCATTGCTATTATATAATACTTACGATAAACCAAATATACCCAAGTAACTTTGTTTGTCAGTTAGTCAGACACACATACTTTCTGACTATTGGTTTGGATATGGACATGCTACCGTTCAGCATTTCCCACAATAAAAAAAAAAAAAAAAAAACATAGTACAGATATACATTTCAACATGTCGCCACCCAAAAAAAAGTGTTCAGGACCAACAGTTTCCATTTACTGCTCATTTGCCTCCCCACTCAGACTTGATGTGTGTGTGTGTGTGTGTGTGTGTGTGTGTGTGTGTGTGTGTGTGTGTGTGTGTGTGTGTGTGTGTGTGTGTGTGTGTGTGTGTGTGTGTGTGTGTGTGTGTGTGTGTGTGTGTGTGTGTGTGTGTGTGTGTGTGTGTGTGTGTGTGTGTGCACGCGTGTGTGTATGTACATTTAACTGTGTGAGACTCACGCTGTGTCCTGCGCCTGCTCATCAGACTTGGATATCTTCCTGTAGCAGTAGACCATTTCTACCAACAGCCACAAGGTCAAGAACACCAGCAACACATACATCATGATCTCCGAGTAGATTGCCGCGGTGTCCTGAGTGGCTGTGGAGCACAAACAGCAGCAAGGGACATGAATTATTCAGTAGTTATTCTTCCTCTGGATTTTTTTATTTAAAAAAAAAAAAAAAAAAAATCACATAGGATAGACTTCATCAGGAGGATTCAGAAAGAAACATTCACAGTAAAAATGGCAGAGTTTCTACAATTCCACAGTCTACTTTCATTTCATTGAATAATAAAACCAACTCAGTGTATGTGGTCAATATTATAGTGCAAATTAAGTCATGATTTCTGCTGCGTGTCCTGTTTAATACAAATGATGCACAAACTATGCTGCATACAGAATATTATGACCATACCTGTAGTATAACCAGGGTGCAATTTGTGACAAGATGAGAGGATGGAGAGTGGGGATGGGTATATACACATGATTTTCCAGCAGGCTATATTTTATTCAACTTTTGAGAAGGATTCATCAAAAAGAGTTTTCATTTCACGAAAACCAATAATAAAAGCCTCTAAACAGGCTTCCTGAAGTCCTCGCTATCGCTACACATTCCAGTGGCGAGTCATTTACTCTAAATATACAGGAGGTTCAGGATGTAGAAAAGAAATTATCATTTCACTTAAGACAAAATGTGTTTCAGCTTGTCAATTTAGAATTGATCTTGTTATTTGCATGAGCAATGTGTGAGACTGGGCAGCACTGTTTTAATCAGATTTTTAAAATATATTTATTTGACTTTGATATCCAAACTGGTGGTGAAGCAAATATAATCACTATTAAATGTTAAGCTACAATATATGCAACTGAAATTAGATATCTCCCACATCCCCTCCAACAAATAGCACCCTGGGTATAATACCAAGCCTACTGTAAAGAGATAAAGGTACCCTGTGGAGATTTCTCTTAATTATGTTGATATTCCATGTTTCATACCAACTAGTAGAATAATAATTCATTAAGCATTTTACATACGTTAATGTAAGAATATTTTTGTGTCCACATTTAGGTAGAAACATTTCTTTTTTCTTTTTTCGCAGAATGCTTCAGATTGTTTTCCTGACATGTTTACGGAAATCTTTAGGGAATTGGGTAAGGTTGCATTTCTAAAATAAAATAATCTCCACATGGTAGCATTCAGTTTGAAATAAGATGAGTATGCAAAGTCACAGTGGTTTTCAGTGCAGGAAACAGATTTGAGAAATATTACATCATATCCATCTCATATTTTACTTTAATGAACAAAGGTGTAAAGCTAATAACATTAAAATCAAGTCATCTCATTTCACTATCACATTCTATTCAATAATAGCTTCACATTTCCAGATTTGTTGCAAACAATAATCATATGCCCATTTAAATACTTGTAAAACAGCTTTTTCAATTCTACATTTTGACATTAAACAAATTACCTTTGAAAACACTCATTTACTAATTGATGAGGTACAATACCCCCATGAATATCATTCAAAGATAGATTTCCTCCCTTTTTTGGGATTAAAATGAGAATAGTAACCTGAAAAAACATAGACTTCATCATATTGTCTCAAAATGATTGGTTAATGATCTCTGCCATCAGCAGAAGCTATTTCAATGTTCCTGTATAGGCACCTGACAATTGTTTGTAAAAATGTGAATGCAACATCTAGAAATAAACCACATCTATATGATTATGGTCCACTGTCAACCACTGTGTCAACACATGTGTAGCCAATTCCAGAAAGCCTGCTGAGCAGAGAGCTCATAGATTCAAATTAGCAGCCCGTGAATAATAGAGGCTATTAGAGTAACATAATCCCCAAGATGGGAAAGTACAGAGGTACTGTACGCTGCTCAGGAACTAATCCATTCCACCCCTGTTCATGTCATTACTGTAACATAACACTCAGCTGTAATGTAAAACACTCCGTCCAAAGGCTTTGTGGAATTCAGTACAAATGTTTAGTGAAATATGAAGGAGAGGCTTTTAAATACAGGAAATAATTAAAGCATATATATATATATATTTTTAAGTTTCACCTAAAAAGACAGTTACATTCAATTTCTACTCCCTTTTTTTTTTTTTTGTTCAAATCAAAACTCCCAAATATGACGGACCTATCTTTAGATGCCTCTGACAGTCAACTATACGCCAAGTGCAAGCTTCTATAGAAAATGAAGTTAAATAAATGTGGCAAGTCATTCCAAATATACATGTTTCGCTGTATATTCAATCCAGGTGGAAAATGACGCATTCAGCAAGGCAAGCATTCAGGAAGCAGAATACGTTACCCCTTACAATAGATAGCAAAGTAGCTGGTTTGAAATAACCCCTTCACTGACAACAGAAGAAAGCTTTGATGGACAATAAAGAGTCTAATAAACATTTTACATCTGAGGACTGAGTGCAGCACAGAGACACTACTCAATAAGCAGGAGTCAACACTGCAGAGATGAGCGTTTGTCAGTACTGCAAAAGAAAGTGTTTGAATGGATTGAGCTCAGCTTTGAGAAAAGCATTTAACATACAGTATCATATTTTGTCAAATATACACAAAGAAGTGTATTCCCGTAAAAAACAGAATTGAAATGTTTTCTCATATTATACAAAGCTCTTAACAGCCCTATCATACCTTAAAGTGCCATGAGTAGCCTATTATCCCAGCAAAACACTTCAACCTCAAAGTGCTGCCCTATTGGACTTTCCTAAAATGTCTTAAAATGAAATCACATGCTGTCCATTTGTGGAACCAGCTTCCAATTTCAGTTCAAGAGCCTACTCCTGTCTAAACTAATTACTTCAACTGTAAAACATTCCTCATTCCTTCTGTCAAGCTTGTAGTTGTGGCTGGAGCACTGTCTAAGATAAACTGCAATAGGTTCAGACTGCTGGGAGACTGACTCTAATACAACAAGCTTCTCTCCTCTTTCTTCCATGTATATCACCACTTTGTCTCTCTCTCTCTCTCTCTCTCTCTCTCTCTCTCTCTCTCTCTCTCTCTCTCTCTCTCTCTCTCTCTCTCTCTCTCTCTCTCTCTCTCTCTCTCTCTGTCACTCTCTCTCTCTCTCTTCCTCTCTCTCGCTGTTTTTTTTATTGAAAAATGCCAAGACATGGCTATGTTGTAACTGGCACTATAAAAAAATTAATGGAAACCAAACCAAGATAAATAGCAAACAAAGTAAAAGCAGAGTTACAGTTTAAAAAAAAAAAATATCCGCACCTTTCTCTTTCACTGTCAGCGTGATATTCTTGATAACGAAGAGCGAGGGCTGAAAGAAGCCAAACTTAAATTCACGAAGAATATGGCACTCATAGACACCACTGTCATTATATGTCACATTCAGGACTTGAATGGAGACGTCTTGCAAATCCTGGCTACCATTCCAGGTCAGACGCCCTTTAAATGGTCCATCCAGGGCTTTTGCAATGAAGTCCTCGAACACGTAGATCTACAAGAGAAGCAAACAAAAGAGGTGCATATCCACAATAGAGCTCATATAATGTGTCCCCTATCAAGACCAATGTAGCAGGAACCCACATGAGTTTTATCCAGCCTGCTGTTTTCTTCTATTTTTGGCATGTAATACCAATCCACGCGAGTCTTTGCTGTGACCTCTTCCCTCTTCATGCAGGAAATGCAGGTCAACTTCATGGCTCTCCCCAGAACTGCTTCTGTTTCTGATGGGACGTCGACACATACTGGCCTGCTCGGGTGGACTGGAGGGGCATGGAAATGGTACACAGATTTACAGCAGAAGTAAAAAAGAGCTCAAAGTCTTGCTGTACAAAATATATTTTAAAATGTTAGCACAGTTGGATATTTAACCTTTGCAGAGCAGATGGACACATGTATTATCTCGATGGAGGGAATGGTTGTCTGCTCAGTGATTTGGTCAAGGTTTCTTCTACTATTATGGTGTCAAAGAAAGATTTTCATGAGCCAAAAAAAAGAAGAAAAAAACTATTTTCTATCAAGAATCTTGTGCAGACCTGGAAACTGCTGATTGTTTTTACTCTGAAGACTCCTGTTTTTGCATGTTGGTGACAGTCGGTTGCCTTGTCTGGATACACTGTGATGTTTTGGCACATCAGAAACCAGGTAGGGGGTCCGCAGTTTTTCTTAGAGGCTCCAGCAGTAGAAGGCAGCCTCAGTTCTGAAACAACAGTATTTTTTTATCTCCTTCGTGAGCCCTTTAGGAACACTTATCTCTGAACCAAACATACTCCCTTGGAGTGGGCCCACTGTGAATGTAAGAGCATTTCACAGGAGACATGGGTTTACCAAAAAAAAAAAAAGCTACAAAAGTGCCTTCCTGAGCTGCTGTGAGTTAAACCACAGCTTCAATGAGATTTTCATTCTCTTTTGAATTACTGAAAGGTACAACCTTGCTATTACCTTGACAATGATCCTTTTGATTTGAAATAATAAACTCATGACCCTGTTTTGTTGAGGTCATGTATCTGATCTGAATCCAACATGAGCCAAAATGTGGGTTAAAAAGACACAGAGTCAATTATGCAGCTCTACCAGCACTGGAGACTTGAGTCTCAGTGCTGATAGCAAAAACCATTCAGATGAGAAGGCATTAATGATGACTTAGCCCATTACTTTTGGCTGGCAGAGGGATGAGTTAAATGGATGGAGAAGAGAACAGATCTGGTCTGTATGGGAACCTCCTACACAATTACATTATCTGTGTGTCTGTAGCAGGAGGAGGACAGTGAGCACTGAGAGGATTAATTGTAATAGGAATGCATTTCAGCTGGCAGAACACAGAGGGGAGGAAAGATAGAAAATGGTTTAGGGGATTGAGAAGTCAAAGAATGACTTCTTGCATTTGTGTGACTGTTGCAGTGTTTGACCCAGTGGTCTTATATAACCCAAAGCTCCCACAGCACACAGTGACAACACTGATTCTATCTCATCTTTTTTTTTTAATGCTGAGGGCTCATACAAACACATGTAACAGAACATGGAACCAAACACAAGAAAACCAGAGAAAAGAGGAAAGGGAGAAAAAAAACTGGAGAGCTTAACCCTAGTGTCCTCTGTTCAAAGGGTCTATTTATTTCACTTAATGTCGACTACAGAGAGCAAAGCTGCACACTGCAATTGTTAGGTTTATAAGCCATTTCCAAGGCCTGTGAGCATTGCTATAAAGACTCAAAGGGTTTTCAGAGAGGAAGGCATGGGGGTACAATCGATAAAACGTGCTTGATTTTGACTATTAGGTGGAAATAAACTCTTTAATGGTACTAGTAGGTTTTTTGTTTTTTTGTTGTTGTTTATTTTATTTTTTTGGGGGGGGGTAATTTTGTTGACTCATGCTATTTATATGATACGTCCACTAGTATCAACATATCAACACTAATATCAGGTTGGGCATTATTTCTTGATTACATTGCTTCACATTTGATTATTCTGCAAGCTACTAATTCAAATCTCAAGCATTTTCATTAGTAAAAAACAAGAGTGAAAACATTGTGGCATAATCAATTAATACATAGTGTAAACAACATGGTAAAAACACATTGAATTAGCATTAGAATGCCATCAAGGACAGCATAAGTCTACTGTACATTAACTGTTCAAAATATAATTTAATGTCACGGGGAGGTGATGTAGGCTAATCAAACCACGTGGGGACTGACCTACGTGTCACTTGTGAAGCCCCGCCCATGTAATACTTCTATGTAATCCTACTCTGTTAACAGAAGAAGAAAAGAAAAAAATCAAATTATCGAAGAAATACATCAACCAGGATGAAAGTAGCTCAGAAAGTTCCAGAGAAATACTTACCGGTGATCGTGAAAAGTACCAAAGTGTGTAGCAGAAGTTTGTATTGAGTTACCATATTCAGCTCTGTGTGGAGCTGCTGGTGGACAAAGTCTCTGGGACTTCTGCTCTCTGTAAGTTTCCTTCAAGTCCAGTAAAATGGTGAAATGACGCCAATGTTGAGTCGACTTCAGCACCACGGACAGCGCCTCTCGTCTGCGAACAGGAGCGCAGGTAACTTCCCTCGTCACAGAAATGTCTGCGGAGGGGAAACAGTGAGCTTCAAAATGTGTAAAAAGCTTATAAGAAGCGTTCCCCACTGCTTCATGACGCGTTCATTTCATAAATCGGGGATTCCAATAAGTCTTCTCTGGTTTATTACCTACAGAGCCTGAACTAACTTCTCCACTCCCTCTTCAACAATAAATAAAACAGCTCGTTGATTTGAGACAGCTCGTGTCACTCAGTCCGCATCCATCCAGCAACACTGCAGAAGTGGTTCCTCTTCAACAGGGAAAAATAATAATAAAAAAAAAAAGCGATGAGGAGGGGACCTGTGGATTCACCAAAGCCGATCCAGTCACTTACTGCCGCCAGATCCGGGGTCCAGTTCACGCGCAAAACAGCAGAATAACGACTGCCTCGCTCTTATTTCACCCTTGAAGAAAAGCACTATTGATCAGGTGCAGTGTATTTCCTCCATTAAGATGACTGATGACATTCCCCAGCCGCGGCTCGCTGCCTTTGTTTTCCAGCAGCAGTCACTTTGGGCTTGCTCAGGCGGACGGTCCGTTTGCGCATGCGCTAATCCCTCCTTCCTCCACTCCAATGTGCATGAGCGCATTACTGTCATTTGAGCAGGCCTAACAAACTAATCATGCAACGCTTATTTACATTCGCTTTGTGGTTGCTGCTGGAGTTGCATAAAGAAATATGGCTTGGCTTTGCACGCATTTCTAGAATCAGGACGCAGTCTTCTCAAACCTGTATATCTCTTGTGTGTTACATAATCTTGTTCAGCAGCTGCTAGTGGTCATTGTTGTCATCAGTTATGCATCACTACTTGCATTATATGTAGCCTGCCAAGCGTCCATAATAACCACACAACCCGTGTTCAGAAAGTTGCCCTAAGTTCAAATCTTGTAGAGCTGTGAAATGATGTTACTTTGTGTTGAACAGTCCGGCTCGGGTATGTCAAACTCAATTCATTTCCATTTGATTTTCATTGGGCCAGACCAGAAAGGCAATATGACTCCAAAACACAAAATCACTTTAAATTAAAAATGTTCAAAGTACATTTCAAAAACTCTACATTTTTGAATTGTGAATCATTCATTTTTCATGTGACATTTTCCTACAGGTCTTCTTCACAAGTAGTGCAACTTGAACTAAAAATAATTGAGCTTCTTTTGATGGTTATTCCAGATGTGGTCGCATTGTCACAGACACCAGCACAATGACCTTGTAACTAATTTTTCGCATGGAAGAAAATAGATGTTATGGTTTCAGCCCTAAAGTTTTAAAGTAATTACTTTGTCATTACTGTAGCAGGTATGCCATTGAATATTTATATAAGGAACCCCCCCCCCCCCCCCCCCCCCCCCCCCCGAACCTTCAGACCGAAAGAAGAAATCTCCCATTACCATGTGCTATTTTTTTTTTCCAGTGCTCAGAGAATAAGAACTAATCTGAAAGCTTTCAATATGAAATCCATTAGAAAGTCAAGCATCAACAACATTTTGACACTTACTTTGCTTTGGTCTCAGTCTAGGGATTCGTAAACTCGAATAATGTACAGTTCACCTGGCAAATCACACTCTGACCAGATAATGGTTTACCAACATGTTGTGGCTACTCTTTCGTTAAAAAAAAGAAATCAAAAGTAAGAGTCACTATTTTGAGGAGATTTTCAATTTGCAGTATACAGTATAACTGCATAAAAAAGCACTCATGAAGAGATTGTCCAAATTTCCTTGACAATAGATAATTTATTTAAACAAAAAAAACATATTCTCAGTTGTTGACTTTCTTACAAAACACAAGTGCTCATGAATCCTAGTTTCTGCATGCCTGCGCCATTCCTTCCTCCTTCCACACTCACAGCTGCAGCTTGTAATGATTATAAAGAGGAGGCCTGACAAGGAGGAGGAGAGATCCACACAATAACCTTAATCAATTAACCAAGAAAAATACAGATACTTCAAATAAGATTACTTATCATTTTGTAAGTTTGCACTAATTTGAAGAAGAAAATGTAAAGTCTCAATTGGCTCCAACACTACATCTATATTTAAAACTGTGCATAATAAACTTGTGCATGGACTCTTGCAGATCTTTGGCTTACTACTGATTAAAAAAATTCCTGCGTTAAGTCGCCTACCCACTAACTTTCTGATCTTCTACCCCCTACAGTTCAGCATTAAAGGGTCTTCCTCTTTCTGTACTATTCTCTCTATATTTGGGTCCCAAGCCTTCAATGCTGTGAGGTGGCATTTCAGTTTTTTTTATATATTTTCTTTTCATCTCATCCTTTTAATAATTTCATAGTTTAATGTTGGCAAATACAAGAAATAAAGAAGAAGTATTATAATGGCTCCACTTGAAGTAATTCGGGAAGAAAAAGACCCAATTTCAATCCATCACACTAAAGCATCAGTATCGAGGAGATGACTGAAGTGCTTGTTGAACAGTGAAATTATGTCTTTCTTTCTACTTCAGTCAAATATGGTGTGATGTGACAATGTTGTACAATCCAAAATATGTGATGAGAATGTAAATATGCATTTTCTCTGATTTTGACATCCAATATGTACATTAAGTGACTACTTTAATGCAAAAAAATAAAAAAAATGGCTGTGAAAGAAAGTAATTCACTGGATCTCCTATAATCCCAATCATATTGTAAGTATATGTTAGATTAGTTTTCTAATCATTCAAATAAAAGTGAAGCCTTATTATGATTTTGAAGTTCGGTTTTGCATCCCCAATCATTTCGACACACTCATTAAGAAGTCAAGATTCCTGAGATGTTTATGTTCTTGATCAAGTCTACAGAGTTGGCTTGAGATGAACCCGCAACAGCATCAGTCCTGAAAGATCGCCGATAATCCCACTGTGACATCACAGTATTAAATCTTGCATCTATTGTGTTGGAATAATGAGAAGGATTACTACAGAGGATACTAGGAATCAAGTGGTTTGAGAACCTCTCCATTATTGCTTTGTTTTAGATAAGATATGTTTGGGATATATTTGTCATACAGCCAACAGTCAGCTGTCGTAATATGACAATTTGTCTGATTTTGTGTAGTTCACTGTTTCACCTGAGGGTTTTCTAGTTAAACCAACAGCTGGTTGTGGGGGGAAGCCACATGAAAACATGTGATTGGCAAATGCATTTTTTTTTCTTAAATCACAAGACAAAGTTTGATCAAGAGAGGGTTTGAAGATTCCACAAAAACAAAATAGCTTATTTTTAAACAAAAGAAAAATCCCAAATTCACTCAATCTTGATTAACAAACTGAAATGCAGTGCAGGAAACCCCTCAGTTATTCAAAACTAATTATGAACAATGTACAAGAGAAGAAAAAGATATCCCACCTAATAAAACAAACAACAGTTCAGAAGAAACAGCAAGTGCTTATTGAGTACAGTTATAACCGAGGAACACATTGGAACACATCAAACGGCAGTACATCTGACGGCCACCATGAATACCGAACAGAAATACACTTATATAATGTCAGCTGAATTGCACTCTGGCATTTAAGTGACAATCAGCAGCTGTTCGGGTGCAGTCGGTCTTCATCGGGTGACAGCACAGAGCGATCTGCTCAATCTCGGTCTAGCAAAACAAACATTGCAAGAAGACCTCGATGTGGTCATGGACTATTTTGTCCAGCCCACCACACAGATGCCCCATTAGACTGAGGTTTAAATCTATGCTTCTTTTGAGGCTAAGATATGTAGGATAAATGTTCAAGGAGTGAATCAACAGGTTATTCCAGTGACATTTCAGAGTCACAGGTACAAATTTTATCCTGAAAAGAAGAGCAAAACAGCAGCTGAGTGCTCTCCTGTGTTGCTGTCAGCATCAGCGGTAGCCTGACACAGATGAGCAGACTAAATATGGCAGACCCGGTTGAACCACATCCTGCAGATAACGAAACCATAGCAACAGTAATGCAGTGTCATGGTGACTACAGGAGGCCTGCTTAGCGACAGCCCATAAACTCAGGAAGACAATAGGAAGCTTCCAACCAAGCTCTTATTTTGTTTTCATACTTGTATCTTGTGTATTTGTAATGATTTGCATTTGGTGGAGAAAAACACATCAAAGGAAAGAGGATGGATTAGAAATAATGTTCTGTTTTCTGGCCCAAGGACTCTCACCACAGGGTGCACACTTGTGAGAAACACAGTACAAAGACACAGTCTACTCCAGGACAAGAGAGCAGAATACACAGCTTCGTCTTGTGAAATTTAAAAACACCAAACACCTAAAGTGTACTTAAAGTCGTGAGCAATTAACAAGAGGGGATAAATGAATGGGCTTGGGAGTGTATGCATTCACTCATGCATTTACTAAAGATGCATTTGTGCATGCATGGGCAGGGCTCCTCGAGGATGGACTGCGGAGAGCAATTTCTAGGGATTTGGAAGGATTTCAAGATTATAACATGATTACAGCAAGCAGCCATGGCTCTAACATGTTGGAAATTGAGATGTAAATCTCATGTGCTGCTTGCTGGGAAAACCTCTTAAAGCTGCAATACTCTTTGAGTGTCAATATATTACTTCATTTATCTATTATAACTGTGTCATTTACCATTTGTGCACTTTGCAATTGAGCATCTTGACAAAATGAGGAATCAATGTAATTACAAGATACAACCCTGTGGCTTAATTTTTTTTTTCAAGAACAAACAAAGCCAAGTAATAATGCTCTCGAAGGTAGATGTGTTCATAGCATAGTTGTATCATGAAACACAATTCAAAGGGAAGGAAGAGAAAATAAATCAGTTTGATGTGTGAAACCTTTGCACTCACGATTGTCTCCATTATTTTAGTTAAAATTACAAGGTCGTTACTGAAGGAATTGTGCAGGAAAGCTGACTGAAACACCTTTATCACCCAAGGACAAATTTTATTTGGTTTGTTTGATTTTTTTTTAATTCCTATCCAAATGGTATTGGCCATATGATTGGGATTATTGCAGTTTGGTGAACAGTAAACCTAGAACCATTCAGATGTTTCCATGGGTTATGGTTTAATCCTAACTCTAACCCCGCCCTAATGGATTATCAACATTTCTTTCAGAAATGAATAGGACATTTGCACAGAAATGTGCAGTACAAACTAAACTATCAGAACTCTAAGCAATGAAATAAAGATTGCAACTGACTTGTTATTGCCACATCTCTGTGGGGAAAAACAGATAAAACAGCTGCAGTCAATTATTTATCATTCAAATACAAGCTGAGGTCAAGCACTTAGCCCTAAGCATGTGTACAGATTGTGCACACATACACCACACATGAAAATCCAGTCGTTCTAAAAATAGCCTGCATGTTGATCTAAACAACTAGAGCAAGCATAATGTTGTACTACTACAAATCACCACACAAAGATGTACACACACACACCCAGCTCTGGAGCAGCTCAGCATGGAGTTATATGATCCCCTGTCCCACTGTGAGGTAAGCATGCAGGCCAGATCAGGGACAAAACAGCTAATCTAATTGATAAGGCATATAATGTCAGGGAGTCACTGAACCACACCCCACATACATACAGACCGACACACACACACACACACACACACACACACACACACACACACACACACACACACACACACACACACACACACACACACACACACACACGCAGCTACAGGGCACTGCCAAAATTCAACCAGGGGGACTTGGCACAGAGTTAGAAGCCAACACTGATAGCAAGTGAAGACTTGTTCCATTTGACCTTCTGATTTGGCTCACAGCCCCCTGTAGGAATACTGACTTTCTATTATGAGACTCAGAGCACCATGCATCAGATAAACCACTGAACCAGAAGATAGCAGCAGTCATGCAAAGTAGACCCACTCTTATTTGGGAAAAAATCCAAAGGCACTCAAGTTGTGTACCATCTTTAATTTTATTATGGCTTTAAAGAGATATCACTGGAATTAAAAAGAGGTTTGAGAAAAATGGCTCGGCAACCAACATGTGTGTCAGACGAAGGAAAGATGGAGGGAATTACTGTACTATATTATTAAATATTCATGGCAACATGTGGGTTGTCACCTTTACACAAGGGAGAAGTTGTTGCCATTAGTAAGCAGCACAGTAGCACCCATGTCACCTTGTGTTCAATCAGCGAGAGTTTATTGTCTAAATTAGAATATGAATATGATAATGAATAGAGGCTGTTTTAGAGGGCAGTATTCAATCCAGAATAAGAAACTATTTGGACAAGATGACATATTCTATGACAGCACTGCGAGCTGCCACAAATTATTTGGGTCAGAGATCATAGATAATTAAATAGAGAACAGCTGAATAGTTTAAAGCCAGTGTAAAATAAGAAAGAGGTCAATTTGATCAAACAAGGCAGATTGTTATCATGTATATAGACATAACCGGATGGTTTTTGTACCCAATATAAAAGAGCTCAAAATAAGATGAATAGTGGTGAAGAAAGTCATTCAAAATTGTATTGACATCCTGAGCCACCATGGCATCAAAAGGAATCAATGTCTTTACATTACAGAATAATCCATCCATACATCTATCTTTTTATTGTTTTCTCCAAGTCAGCTGAATGATGTTGGATGAAAGGATTAAAAAATCGAGTCAATCTACAAGATTAGTGCGCGCAAACACACACACACACACATACATACACACACACACACAAAACACACACACACACACACACACACACACACACACACACACACACACACACACACACACACACACACACACACACACACACACACACACACACACACACACACACACACACACGCACAAAAAGTATCATGGAGTTGGTTTCGAAAACAATCTTTAGCCCCAAGTCCAAACAGGGATATTCTTGTTGTGAGCTGAGAGTGCTGAACAATTCCCCTCCTTCTTCTATACCACTCCATCCAACTGAGGGTGAGGAGGGCTGGAGACAAATCCAATTTACAGTAAAGAAACAGCCGGGACAGTTCTCCAGTCCAGTCATATACACTTTCCTTTCTCTGGGAAATTCAGAGTCATCAGAAAAAACATGGACAGCACAAACTCCAGGCCAGAACTGGTCCAGGGATGTTCTTGCCATAAGGCAGGAGTGTTAAAGATTGCATGTTACATCCAGCTGAAGATCCTATGAAAAGTTTTATGCTGAACCAATGAAGTTACTTTTCTGGACAACTTTTAATAACAAGGTTATCCAAAATGTAAAGCATACTTTAATGTTTCACTAACAGTTATCATTTCATTGTGGGCCAAATTAACCAAGAGCTTTTGCTGAAAGGATTACAAATGATGTAATTGATGTACATCTGTGAGTTCTGTTTTTGTTGTTTCAATATTTTGCTAATTAGATTAATGGAAATGAACAAGGTTGTGTGAAATGAGAAAAAAATTGCAGCACAAAACTAAATCTCTCCATCTGGTCAAACACAGTAAAAGTTCATTATGTTAGCGTGTGAGGTTTGTTTTACTTCACTGTGCTGTAATAAAGCTCATACGACTGGTGGGGGGATTTTTTAATATAAGCTTGTCATTTCCATTCCATGTTTCATGTTCAAAGAAAATAAAAATAAACATGCACATAGACATCAGTAATAAGAGTGGGTTGCTTAATGAATAATGTAGTTACAGAGCCAAAACACCAAATGGGATTCCCGAGGCAAAACTGTAAAAACCATCATGGAAGAAAATGAGGTTGCATAACGAGACGATCATGAGCACTCCCGAGTTCAGAATTTACTTCCACTCCTGTTTGATATGTTTTATTTCTCTTGTGATCTAACTGTTCAGCTGCTGATTTCCTGGAGCATTAAGATGCAGCTGTTCCTCTCGAGTCTCTGGCATCTGGCAGGCCAGTAATGTGTTGTCGCTCTGAACCATGTCACTCCTCTGCTGGTCGAAAACATGACTCTCCACTTTATAGTCACCAAGACCTCTACTCTCTACAGTTTGTTGGCTGTGACTCCGACGAGTTGAAATACTGTGGTGCCGCTGGCCGTCAGGAGTACTGCCGCCATCTGCACTAGAATAATGCTGCCTTTCCCCTCGCTGAGTGGTGTTGCTGTCTGTTTCTGTACAGCCTCTTGTCCCGTCTTTTGACTTGCTGTCACACTGCTGGCACCGTCTGATCTGGTCTAATGTGATATGGAGCTCATTGAGGCGCTGTGATACATAGCGCCTCTTCAGTTCCAGCAGGATTGTTCCATTACGACTCAGACTTGGCATGCGTGTTGGTGTTGCCCTCTGCAAAAGAAAGGACCACAAACTGTGCATTGTAGATTGGTAAAAGATACAGATGAAGGTATGCATATACTGTATATTCTCAGCCAATGATGCAAATATGCAAATGCAGGCAGTCATCACCATCGTGCGTGCTGGATTTACACATTTTGCTGTTGCATTGGAGCAAATAAATATCAAGATGTCACGATATGTTTGTCATGCATGCATTACCAGGCAAGACATTGTGTGATTTATATGTATTAAATGTTATGAGCACCAAACAAATCACCTAAATACTTCACCATGCTGACATTTGTTAGCAAAGCAATCCCTCCTAAGACCTTCACCGTACAGGTAAATTACCTAAGCATTTAATTATATGGATTATGTTTTTATATAAGTAATATTCCAGCTTATTACCGCAGAGTGGTTTTCCTCACTCGTTCTCTCATTCAGCCATGTACTCATTTCAGCTCTCTTCTGCAGCTGCATGCTCAGCAGAAGGAAGAACTCATTCATGCGGTCAATTTCTTCCTCTATACAGGACACCTGGAGGAGAGCACGTGGTGAAACAATACAGCCATTGTTCTTTGATGATATTGTTCACAGTGAGTTCCAATGATACCTGCATTGGTGTTCCTTTGGGTGGCAAGCCTGCAAAATAAAACAAGATTTCACTAAAAGATTTCAGCAAACTTCGATTCAAGGCAAAGCAAATAATTGAAATACTTGGCAATATGTGATTATTGCAACTTTAAGAGAAGCATTACAAGATATTGCACTTAGAACAGCTCCAGTGCTCACTGGCACACTGTCATTAAAGTCATGAACTCTGTGTGTGAAAGAAGTGGGCCATTCTTCTGGAAAAAACACTCTTTAGGTGATTAAGGAGGTGAAAATGGGATTTTTCTCAAAGCCTTCCTACAACAACTTAATGATGTTTATATCTTGTCGCCGGGGACAAAGAGAGAAATTACTTCAGTCTGACATCACAAATAGATTTGTTCATTACTTTAAAGAGGCCCATTATTATTGTGAAACAAAAGAACTTCATAGATTTCACAGGACAGCTTTCCAATGCTATCAAGACGCCACAGCCAAAAATGGAGGCTCGAGAGCATGGAGCCCATCAGCACAAAGGAAAAATGTCCACCGGGGCCTTGAAACAGGTTTCTATTACTGCAGGGTTAAAGGTTGTTGATACTCAGTCTTATTGTATATAAAGACTTTTCAAACACTAGTGCTCTTTTTGCAGTTTACTTCTCAACTTTACTATTGACTACTTATCTGAAACAGTAAAAAAAATGTGTTGATCACTGTTTTACTTTTAATTAACTGATTTATCTATGTCTGAACTTGATGAGTCAATCAGACATTAGACCACAGCTGTCAGACTGATTTAAGTGCAGGTGCTACATACTCAGACCACTATATGTATATGTATATCATAATAAATACGGTTTAAAATTATATAACTAGCTTTCACATGTGCATTATTATAAGAATTGTGGCCAGTGTTAAGTCACATTAGCTACTCCTACTAAGTGTGTATAGAATGGAAATAGCATGGTTCATTAAAAAGGAATTAAACTGCTGTTAATGTGTCTGAGATAATTTACAAATTGCAATGGGCTAGCAAGGCGGCTTTGGTGCTTTAGTTATGGCCTTTGGAAAAACCTCCAATCTTACGAAAGATTCTTCATATTTAGGTGAATATATTTGGTGATAAAATATAAAACAAACTCTATCATATTTTATTAGATGAAGTTTAAGTGAACAGAATCACTAGAAAGTAACCACTGTCATACCAGACCCCATGTCCTGAAAGGAGCTCTCTCTGAAGCTGGAGACAAGCTGCTCCAACTTGAAATATTTATATTTTTCAAGTCTAAATTGAAAGAAAATGAGAGGAAAGTTATGCACAGTAATTGCATTATTTTTTTGTTTGAAATTCACACAAAGTTTTGCTGTAGGGTTTAATGTTCCTCACCAACCTGTTAGCTAATAGGTGCTCGGTGAAGCACGCTTCAGTGGGAACTCTCTTGTGGAGGAATTCTTCAACTAATGTGCTCTGCCGACCCGCTGAGCTATCGTGTTGTAACTGCTAAAAGAAAGCATAAAAAGTTCTGTGTGCTCTTTTGTACTGTATGAGAATGGTGAGCGGGGATTAAATAGCAGTCGCACACCTCGGCTGTGCTCCATTTGAAAGACAGATTGAACAGCTGAAGGCTTAAAGCTGAAATGGCCTCATGTAGAGCTTGCATAAAGCCCTGTGGTTTGGATCCTGGATCAAAAGAGAATACAAATATCATATTGTTTCAAAAGAAGATTACATAGTTTTTTCTTCCAAAGACGATTGCTAAAGTTATTATACTGTATTCCACACAACTGTTACTAAACCAGGACACACGATTGGCTTGCAGAGCTGTCCTCTCTCAGTATCTGATTACCTGCTGCTATGTGGGCCATGGACTGCAGGATGATTGCAATGAAATGTCCCACATGCTGAAGCTTTGCCTCAGGCAGATAAAGGATTTGATTGGTCGCATCAAAATAAAAGTCCTCCGAGCAGTGTGCCAGTAGATTCTCAGAGGGAAATGAAGGAAGGGGGATTGACTTGGCCAGCAGCAGGAGCACCGAGGGAAATGCAGGGCAATTTGCGAGCAACTGCATCACCTGACAACCAAACATGAAAACAGCCGAGTGTTGTGGAGAGAGGCTGTCCAGTTTAGTTGGGATGAGTTGTCGGTCAGTATTCCCTTGGGTAGAGAGCTCTGTAGCTGCGGAGAAAGAATTTGTTCAAGTTCAGGATTCAATTTTTAAGCTTGACATTCAGTACAGCTTGGTGTTACATGTACTGTGACTTGAGGGTGCTTTCACTCTGGCCGAGAGTTGAGTTTTAGGTCCAAGTGCAGTGCATCGGGACAGGTTTGAACAACACAATCACACTCTGGTGTGCATCAAAACAGCCACAGTGTTTGTCTGAAGAGGTTTGTCTCACAAAATTGCCTCACGACTTCAACAAGCTGAACTAAAAAGTCTCCTATAATCTGAACGCTTGTGGGCATATCACAAGCATAGTGAAGGACAATATAAAAAAAAAACAAAGCACACGACCACACCTGGTGGCTTATTAAAATGAGGTCTGATAACTATGTTGTGTTTAGTAAACTGTCACCGCCACAGGGGGAACAGGAGCTCATCATTATTATAGAGGCAGTGGAAAACAAGAAACAGGACAAGAGAACCATGCACGCACGGATGAGCCAAACAACCAGAACACACAGAAGAAGCCTAATATATACCCCAGCCACCAGGTGAATACAATCACACACTCACGCACAGGTGAAAGACATTAGGGTGGGGAATCAGATGCGAATATGGAAAGTCAAGCAGCCTCAAAGGAGAAACGGAGTCAGAATCTTAAAAAGAACACATGAACGCGATGGTCACAACCTGCCATACTTGCAAGTGCACGCTATCTAACTGCAAAAACGTAAGCAAAATTGGAGGATCTGTACAAGGTGAGTACCGCCTCCGTACGGATTTGGAGCACACAGACACGCTGTAGCACTTTTTGAGCATGAGAAACTTTCGCTGCATTAGGGCAATGGATTCATCTCCTGTACGGGTGATGCGCCTGCCTTCTACAGCCAATGCGCACACAACGCACTAACTCCGTGAGTGTTTTAAATTTTAAACTTGGTTTAAAATCGTACCGCAAAGACAAAAGCCATATGATACTATGCTAAATATGTATGGGCATATACTAAATAAATGCAACATATATAAAATATCAATTAGAAATAATATGTAAAACTACATTGTACAGGATTCATTTTCTCAAAAAAAAATCTAAAATCTCATCCGAGGATGACTTGTCCGTTCACCCTTCATTAGTTCACTTTTATAATCATTATCAATGTATTATTTCCCCATATTTCCACACCATAACTCAGATATGAATAGCAACAGTAATTACTAGAAATGTATATGCTGCATCGGTCAAAAAATGCATCATGAAGATGAAAACAACATAAGTTGCTCTGTACTATGTCACATTTATTTGTAAATGTATTGACTGCTTTTTTTCACTTCCCCCTCCACAATTTTAAACTATGTGTCTGTGTGTGTAATAAATATGTCACTATTTATCCTGGATCACTGAAATGTTACAAATAATTCACTGATTATATTAAGTCTTCTATCTGGGAATCCTCTATCTGGAAAAACTCATGTTCATTACACTTGCACGCACTTACAACATACGAGTGAGTAAGGACACCGTACATGAGCAGTACGCATAAGTACGGCCTCCAGAGGATAATGTGGCAATTGCACAGAGATCTTATCTTGTAACAAGTGAACAGTACCAACTAGATTTGCAGACTGGATTGCAGGAGCAGAAGTGAAAACACCCTCAGTTTGTAGTCTGGAATTCCTGGATTATCATTATGTACCTGTTTGGAATTGATGATTTGACTCATTTGTGTTGAGGTTATGCAACGACTTCTGAATATCCTGCAGGGTCTTGTAAAGAGGAGATATGGTGATGAGTTTGGAGAGGTCATGATCACTCAGACAAGGAACTGTGCAGGCTAAGAAATGGAGAAAACAACACATTTACACATTTGTTATTTTTTCCTTCATAAATGCAGCCAACCATTACACAGATAAAGATCTGTTTCTCACCCGGTTCATGGAGATGAGATCCTCCTTTTGTTAAGTTCATTGACGAAAACTGAAGACATGGACAAATCTGATTAATCCCTGCTTATTACATTTTATTTGAAAATATGCAACAAACAGAACTGGTGTCACTAAGGCACCTGTGTATAACACATGTTGGTGTCGCTGGGCTGCATGTAGCCAGCTTGCGGTTCACACTCCCTGGTGTCATGAGGAGCAGCGTGGCAGTACGAGGGTGCAGTCAAATCCTGGTTGTGCCAAATATCTCCTGAGAGTCTGCATAACAGAACTTCCACCGAGTGCAGAACAGCTCCCAGTAATGACACAGAGGCATCTGCTTTGATGACGGTCCACAGCATGCGAAGCATGAGAAACAGTTGTCAAAGTTTTTTTTTTTTTTTAATTAACGAAGTACATGACACAAACTTCAGCCTCGAGAAAAACAAAAACAATCACTTGTAAGTTGTCCTCTTCTCAGAGTCAAAATGGGACCAAAGCAATAGTTCAAAAATATTTGAAAATAAGCAGTGTTTCAAAGTTACTTATCAAGAGTTCGAGTAAGAAATCAATGCATTCAATAAAAGGCGAAAGCCAGAGGCTGGTTAAACTTGAAATTGAGCAAAACAAGCAACTCGTCTCTGTCTGAAAGCTTCCTGAGCCGCGGCTCAAATTACTTCTATTTAGTCCTTCGACTTTATGAACAAAAAACACACCATTATTTAGTTTACCTTGTGTATCTATGTCCGCCATGCTTAAGCTGGATGTTTTTTCTTTCAAGGTATTTTGAATGAGCATCTCTTTAACAACACTCAGCTTCTTATGATCCATATTTTCAAAGAGATTCTGTAATAGAACAACAATTTTACATTTGAATTTTGTTAACGCCCATAATTTATCTATAAGGCATCAAAATGTGATTTGTATTAATAAAACCACCATTGCCGGCCTATAAATCTTTTTTTGAATGGACATTGTACAAGATAAAAGACCTCACCTTGAGTGATTCAGTCTGTTGACACATGTTTCTATAAAACTCTTGCGTGTCTTTCCGGTGTCTGGCTAGTTGTGAGGCTATATGAAGGTTCTGGTCCTCCAGTTTGTCATAGAGAGTCTTCACATTGAACTCCTCCAACTCACGGCAACCTGACACACCTCCTAAATGACATTATTATTAAAAAATTAAATATGGAAAAGCAAGTTTAGTTAGAGATTGTTTTTGGTGAAATAAACAAGAAACAAACAACAAAACATGGAAGAACATTCATGATGCTGCGCTAAATATTCTCTGAAGGTCTTGCACAATGAACAATTCTCTATGAAATTCAAACCCTCCTCAATTTGCCTCCATCTGGATTCAGCTGAGTTAGATTCAGCTTAAATAATGACAGCTTAATTCATTAGAGTGTGACATAATTAGCCATTATTTTCTTCGCCATCAATCAACTGAGGATAAAGTTGGTAACTGCTTGCTGGTCATGCATGATGGTTACATAATAACTGAGTCAATGGGTGCTTAAATGCCTTATCAAGTCCAATCAAGCTGCATGAATAATGCAATGAGCACCAACAGAGCAACATAGTCAATGCCACTTTACAGGCATTCCCACATCCATCAGAGACTTGCAAAGAAGCACACCGAAACCATTCTTCCATCCATCTTGCTTCGATTCCTCCATCTAAGTTAGAGTTTTGGGGATCATGGCAAATCTCAATTGATATAGGCCACACTATTCATCAGCCAGAACTACAAATTGCATTAATGCATTCATTCCATGCACATTTGATTAACATGAATCACTTTTTATGTGTTGGTGCAAAACATATTTGGATCAACTGCGACTGGTTCAAAACGATATTACATGAATGTTATAGCTCCTACCGTACATATCCCCAATACAAGCTCCTGCATAAGTTAAATTTCATATCCTGTTCACTGGCTTCCCATCGGGTTCGGAATTCATTCCTTGATACTTATTCCAATTCATGATGCTAAAAGCATCTCACTTATATATTCAAAAAATAAATTCCAACATATTGCTTTGGACCTATGTCATGTCTTCAATTTTCTGAAACTCATTTGTGATTGTATCTTCCATGAAGCCTACTCATACATTATTTATTCACGATGCACTTCACTAATCCAGCCATTTTCATTCATTTATTGTGGAGGAGCAGGCGTGCGTAGCCATGTGAATAGTTTGCATGCAGAGCATGGGAAGCGCGTCATTTGCATAATTGCTTGCAAGTGTGTACATTCAGAGAGCAGAGTTTTATTTTTACTTCTCCGTTTTTTGTTGTTGTTGTTTTTTTAGAGTAATAAAAGGTCCTTGCCAACTCCCATAGGAAGAAGAACAAATGTTTGGCTGTGACATCAGCCAGCTGCCGAAAAGGCCACGCCCCCTCACAACAGCCACACTTCTATGAAGCAGAATTTTTCATTTTCAAATGCACAGCTCATTTGTAGCTTTGAATGTTTTCAGAAGTACATTTCGCTGAACTGTTTCAGTAATAAAAGAGAGTTTGTTTTTGGGCTGTGATGTTGATCCGGTTTTAATCGCAAGTTTTAACTGCAGGAACTGATAGCCGTGAGTGATGCGTTCAGGGGGATTACATAACTCTGCACCATGCTACATGCTAAGCATCGGGCATTGAGGTTCACACAGTAGCGAGGCTACATGCTAAATATGATTAACATATGACTCATACAGTCATTAGTGTGCTGGAAAGTGTGTGCACAGCACAAGGCACTACGTAAACATACAATATATACACACTCTCTGTCACGAACTGGTGCCCAAATGCAGAAGTCAACAAGAAAAATCTGACCAATCACACAAGAGTTTGCATACAGAGAGACTACAGCCTGGACGGTTGGCATTGCCAAAGAAAATTGCTTTGGCCAGAGGGAGCTTGCTGAAGAAAATTACGTCATTTTGTTTGGCAAGATCCTGGAGTGTCAGACTTTCTTCTTGTTCTTATGGAGTATGAAGGGGCCCTCTAAATATATTTGTATTGAAATTGAATAGTAAAAGTAAATCGTAAAAACATAGTGTTTGGAAAGTTATTGTTTTGTTTTTTACTTTGTCTGTGAACGTGTATTCAATATATTAATAGATGCACAGTCACACACCTTAGACATGTCACTTGTATGTCACACCACTGCTAGCACAGAAAAAGCACACAGGATTCCATTTAAAAAGATCCTGGCCTTTGATAGATGCACTAAAAGTCACAGTCACTAAAAACCTGAGACAAGAAAAAACATTTTCAGACTTTTCTGGAACCCTTGGTATGGTCTATTTTTAGCTCAGGGTAAACAAGTCTAAAATATAACTAGCGTACTTTGATTCACTGAATAGGCACATGATAGTTGTGGTGAGTCATAAAAAGGTAACTGCTCTTTAGTTCGACCTCATAAATAAAAATGACATATATTGGCTCATTTAATTCCGTTAATAGGTGATAGTTGATGTTAAACTGGACACATTGTGGTCAGTTTTAGTGTACATCAGCATGCATTCTACATAATTACCAAAGATCCCGACTGGCCACAAACTGACAATTCACCACCACCCTGGTTGGTGCCTCTATAAAATATTATTGCTCAAATAAAATCTTTATGAGTGTGTGATATGTTTTGAAAAAATAGAAAAACACAGCAGGGTAATGAAACATGGAGCTTACCTCCTTTTGAAACAGCAGGTTCTTCTGCTTCTGCTCCTTCCCCTCTGCCCCTACTCCCCAGATATCCACTTTGGTTTGGGACAAGGCTGAAACATGAATTAAAAAAAAAAGAAGCTCTGCAGCTTTCGTATATTTTCTGAGAATTTTGTGCTGTAATATTTTACACTTTACAGCTATTTTCCTCTACACATATACTTGTTAAAAGTGAGCATTCAGATAATTTCACTACTGGGACACCAAAAACACTCAAATATAGTGTAGTCACACCACCGGCCCACCTTTCTCTGCTGCAAACACACTCCGCCGGACAGAAGGGCTCCCCAAGGCTGCGCCATTTTGGTTTTATCCTCCACTGGGACACAAGCTTTGTTTTGCCAGGTCTCAGAACTAAAACTGTGATTGTCAGAACTATGACCACAACCAGGAGAACACCCAAGATCCCTGCACATAGTCAGCAATAAATACATAACTAAGAAATACAAAAGGTATATTTCTTACGGTAATAATCATGCACAACAAGTTAACAATATAAACAACAAAGATACCCACCACCAATCAGTCCCCAGTCAGGTAGAAGGTTGAGTCGGTGCTGCTTGACAATCCCATATTTGATTAACTGTGCTGGGGTCATGGGTTGAAACACAGCAGTCCTGGGGTCACACTCGGTCCCCTCCTCACTGACCACCACTACCAAACTCCACTGTGGGACAGCACTGTCCACAAACACATACTTTCCTGTTTCTGAGAAAACATGGGCAAACCTGGAAAAAAGAACGGAAAGGAAACTGGTTAATCAAATAAATATATTCAAATATTTTACTAATTTTACACAATAAACTTTAAATCACACATGAAGTCTAACCCACTCCGCTTTACAGGCCACTGAACTCTGTCGGCCATTAAACGTATACATATCCATATTAAACAAAAACCAACAAAGACACATCACCTTCAGTGATGGGTAAACTGTTATCTGACTGACAACTCTGTGTACCATACCCACATCTCATTAAAGTGATTGATTATTTTATTATATTCAGTGCTGCAGGCAAAATGTCTTTATAAATAGTGGTTAGTCGTTGTGTAAATGTAATGATTCAAAAATGTGAAAAAAGAAACTGGTTTGCCAACAATTATCACAAATAATGTACTTTACAGTCGCAGACAGTATACGTATATATAGCCACACAAGTTGTTGATGTTTTTGAGGGTAGACTTGCTAATTAAAAGGAAATACTGAGGTCAACTTGGTCAAAAACATCACTATCATACTGATAAATAACAAAATGTTACTATTTACTTGATGTAAAGTCCTCCATGTGCCTCTTTCTAAATTTCCTCCTGTCCTAATAATGTGCATATTGCTTTTTTTGTGGTCAAGGCATCAGCACTGTGTGGGTCAGGCTGATTACTGATTCACTTTTTAAGTTTAGTTGAAGTTACATCAGCCAGTAGAAGGTCAAATGATGTTGCTTGAATATTTCTTTGTCAGTTGAAGTTATTAAGACCTCGTTAAAACCAAATAGTGTTGACTGCATGTGCTCCAGCAACGTGGGGTGTAATATTTGGCAGTCATGGCCCAAACAGGACATTTAAGGACTGGTAACCTCTGCTGGTGAAAATGACTTCAGGAGCAGATTGCAGCCTGTTTATTCTTTCTTTCGCTAATTCCAAAATGAACAAAATCATGTATAAGATTACACCTCTCTGTGAAGCTTAAGTTTAAGACCTTTACCCTCTTCATTGTACCGGACACTTTTTTTTCTCTTTCTCTTTCTCACCTCACTGACTCATGTGGACGTGCTTTGCTGTCAGCGCCGTCTCATCATTGCATGATGTTGTTTGGTTCAACACTTCAGCCAACAGGTTGTGATGATTTAGTGGTTAGCATGTCTCTCTACGTATTATATGCAGTATGTAGAAAGGTCTGATTCACAGTTTTTTCAACACTATTTCGATGAGACATATGCAACAGTAAAGTGATGAATCTTCAACATCCATAAATATATATTTGATCTTGAAATCCATGTGGGCTCCACACTACCTGGAGGAGTTGAAGTTGGTCTGCTTCTCGAGCATCTCCAGATGTCTGAAAGCCCCAAAGTCAAAGCCGGGGTTACTGTTGAACAGGTGGTCTTTGTGATATAATGGAAAGTGGCTGCGACGACGGTCTGTGAAATCCCAGAGTCAGAGTAAAACAGAAAATAAAACCATACTGCTAGTTAGAAATCACTATGAAAGTGAAGGAAATGAGCTGACCGGTGTGGTTAATGGTCAAATCGAAAATGAGCATGTCGCCGGAGGAGAGACAGGCAATCGGGTTGGGGATCCGAGGTAAGACCACCAAGTCGCCATCATTATCTCCTGAGTCTCTCTTGTGTCTGTCTCTTGTGTTGAGGATTTCTATTGGATCTGAACAGAGAAATATCTGAGCGAAATGTACATGCTTGCAGTGTAGTGAGTCACGTTATAATTTCAACAAGATCAAAAGCAAAGATGAGTCAATACCATAACTTTACTCACCAGACAGAAACTTTTCAACAAGGTATTTTTGCGTGGGAATCCAACCAAACACCCCTTCAGAAGCAAATTGTACTAAATGTATCCTCCCAATATTCTTTTCATGGATATCTGGCCCTAAAACATTTGTTATTGTCTGGAAGTAAACAGAAACAACAGTGAGGAGGAAAACTGCTGCTGCAGCATACCACATAAACTGAGCTAATTTTGTTAGAGTTTTTCATCAAGATGCAGAACTAATAATGCAAAAAGAACAACTGCACCATGCTGTTTTTATACATTAATCATATTTTCCTCCTCTGTGGTTCACACAGCTTTCTCATAATATGTATGCTGAAGTCAGTTAATTTAAAAATGACTGCCGAGTGTACATTGTAAAATATGTTTTTCACAGAGAATAATCTGTACATATTTGGTGAAGTAAGATAACTATCTTGCATCTGAGAAATAAACTGCTGTTGCTGCTAAAATGACATCCTATGGACATAAACGGTGGTGAAATCATAATACAAAAAATAATCTGTACAGAAATGCAACAACATGGCATTCATACATGAATGAGTTTATTATTTACCACTTTCCTCTCAACATATTGAGTGTGAATGTATAATATTCAGCTGCGAGACATAAACTGGCAGAGAGCTGCGCTGAGGTATCCGCCAATTAATCAGCGCAGCAAGAGGTCAATGTCTCAGTGGCCTGCAGGTAGTATCAGTATAACACTAAAGTTACATTCTTTACATGTCTATATCTGATATAAGGCCTTTAGAATAGTTTAGTCATGTATATATCAACAACAGCAGTCTAAGGAAATGTATGTAAGTCAGGATGCATGAAAGAGCAGCTGGACATCAGAGGTCATCTTGGCTGTTCCTCACCCTGGTCCAGACAGTATGGTCCGTCTCTTTGAGGCTAAGCAGCATGTTTCCATCTGCCGTGAGCTGGGCAGCAAGCTGAGGCAGTTTGGAAAGGCACGAAGTATTGCAGAGCTCCTCAGCAGATACATATTGGTCACAGTGGCAGCTGCACCGTAAAGGTCAAGCACATCAAGCCAGAGAGATGGTAAGAGAAGATGTGCATAACTGAGACAGATTTAACATTTTGTTTTAACTTGTTTTTGTTTGTTTTTTTTCCTAATTATAAGAAAAGTTAAAATTAAATGAGCCATCAAAACACAGTCTGGTGTGATCATGCTATTGGCATAATCTATTTGTGAAAATGTGAAAGCAGTAATCAAAACTGTGGTACTAAAACTATGGAAATGAGTGAGTTTCAGTCTGCCTTAATATGCAGTTTCAACACAATACTAACCTCCGCAGCTATAAATATTAGTTACATTTTAAAAGCGCAGTGTGCTACTTTCTACTTGTTGTAAGATTTACTTGAGCTGTTTTGTTGTAACATCTTAATGGAAAGAAAAAAAAAGTTAATTCATGTTTCTTTTTCTAGCAAATTGTTGTTGTTTTTTTAAAGCTGGAAATAACTTATTACTTATAGCAGATCTTCACTGACATTATTTGTCTAAATAGGCCTTTTACAAGTTTGATTAACCTGTCAAACAGCATCATAATAATCCCCACAAGTGTATTCAATGCACCAGTGTTCAAGAAGTTAGGTTTTGATTGCTTCTTTTGAAATCAAAAGTCAAAAATACCTGACAACACAGAAGTCAGCAATTGTTTCGTCACTTTCACAACATTGATCCACACCAGACAACGACACAGCAAGCACGAACAGAGTGTGTCTTACATGCCCATGTCCACATCCAGAGTTCCTCCAAGTGACCCACAAGTGATGTTACAGGAGTGAAATGACGGTGATACACACTCTCTGGATGCTGCCAAACGCACTTCGCCCGTGGAACAACGCTTGTTGACCTGACACACATAAACAAACATCTGAGAGCGTCGCAGACACAAGGACGTTACGGCCTGTTAGATCATTCAAGACTGAGCTATAGTCCATTAAAGCATTATGTTCTCCATCTCAAAGTGGTACATTGATTTCCATCTCGCAAAACCACAATATGATGAAATAACAGAGTAAAATGTTTGCATCTAATCTATCCTGTAATTTCCTTGAGAAAGCTGTGTGTGGCACAGTGGCACTGTGTGGAGTTTGCATTTTCTCCCTGCGTGTGTGTGGGTTTCCTCCCACATTCCCAAAAACATGCACTGGAGCTCCCTGAGCAAGACCCTTGGCTTCCCCCAACTGCTGCACCGTAGCTGCTACCGATGGGACAATTCGGAAAACAATTTCCCCTCTGGGGATTAATACAGTGCTATAAATAAATATAAAAATAATAAATATGCAACTGGGAAACTTCAACATCCGACACTGATGACAGTTGGCTCCAGGTAAGTTTATACACTTGCTCAAGAACGAGTCCTTGAACAGGAAAAGTAAAAAAAAAACACACAAAGGCTCATTCTGGATGTAAGTCAATGCATTGGGGTGAAAATTTAAAAAAATGGAACGCTGTAGAATTTGATGGTAGAATAAAAAAACAAACTGTGTTTACAGACCTCAGGCTGGCAGTCCAATTCACTGTCTGAGGTCGAGCTTTTGAAATCAAGTTGATTGTAGAATATAAAGCCAGTTCTGCATAAACATGAGCCATCAGAATACTGAAAGGCTCGGTTCTTGCCAGTGCATGTACAAGATGAGGAACCTGAAAATACAAAAGTGACTCTTGAAATAGATCGATAGCCGAATATTTAAAATGTTAAGTTTATCATCTGCTATCATAGCATCTAACCGGCTGGAGAGGTGGAGGAGCTGCCACAGGAAAAGCAGGCCTTCTGTGCTGGCAGGTGGTTGAAGGTGTTGACTGGACATGGGTGACAGTCATCCATTTTTTCGGCATGTGTGAGGTTGCCAAAAGAGCCAGGAGGGCAGGCTTTTGGTTGGTTTGATCGCGCAGGGCAGAAATAGCCAAGAGGACAAGGGTGGGACTTGTAGTTATCTGTACCTGTTAAATCAAAATGTTGTTAGGGGTTTGGAAGAATGTGTGTGAAGACAGTTCTCTGGACAAATTGGATTTAGTTTCCCTAATTTTGGACTTGTAGCCTCACATTATCAAGCAATGGTCAGATTCCTGTAGTGTCGTCTTTAAGATCACTGAGAAATAGTGTGACTGAATGTCGCTGTGTGTGGACTGGAAATCATAGGGAGGTTCAGTTAAACACCAAATTGCATGCAGCTTGGCAAGTATGAGCCTGCCAGTGTCGATCATGTGTAAATAAAACTCCGAAGTGGAAGTGAAGAGAGACATTTAAAGGTCCTTCTAAGCAGACGCACACTGACATGTTATTTCGCCACTATAATAGCCCCACAGAATACTGACATGGTGTAACTACTCTGTGGATTAAAAGTACCTGGAGAGCAATAGAATCCTGGCGGACAGGGGAGACACTGGGAAATGGAGGAGAGGTACAAGCGATAAGTGCCACCTTCACACACTCTGCAGCACTTGTTTTGGGATCCTCTGAGGCCGCTGGTGTTGACAGGCACAGAGCCCCCTTCACAGGACTTCATGGCAGAGCTGTTGGCCGGGCAGTAGTACGGAAATGGACAGCTGTGGAGCATGGCGAGAAGGTTATTTATAAAGCTGTAACCCTCAACTCACCGAACCAGTCCAAACCCATTAAGCTTTCATGGTTTCAACGTTAAAAGCCTCTAATTTTCATATCAGTCTTCCTGTTGACATTTATTTCCATGCTAAATTTGATGTTATTAGACCATCCATGCACTCACAGTTGTTTAGGGTTGTTGAAGGAGTGAGATCCCAGCGGGCAGATATAACCTTTTGGACAGACCCGAGGCTCGGCAGTCTGAGGCTCACAGTATGAGCCAGCTCTGCACAGCTTCTCTGAAACAGCACCTGGATTACGAGTGAAAAAACCATTAAAGCACTCGCAGTAGGAGGATCGATCTTTACAAATATCAAAAGTCATTACAAAAATCTTTATTGAAAAACCTACCAGCAGGACAATAATAAGAGGCCTTGCAAGGTATCCCATCTACATTGGGTTTTCCAGTCGCTCGAGGGTCTGGGCAAAAGGTTCCTCCCTCACAGGGCTGACATTGGTCGGGAGCTGCAGCTCCAGGAATCTGCCTCTTGGTTCCTGCTGGACACAATATCGGGGGTCCAACCCCACTGCACCAGAAACCAGGTGGACACGGGTGGTTGGTATAGTCTGTAAGCCCTGAAAAAAAAAACCTTCACTGTGATCACCAGTATGGTACATTTCACTAAATAACAGTAGTTGGTTACAGTTACTTGGTACTTCCTTAAGATGGTGTTATTGCTGATTAGTGAGTTGAAAATAAAAGATAACCAGTTATGTGAAAAGTAACATGCGCATTACTTTAATTTGTCTCTCTCAGGTAGGATGACCTAAAAATGTGTACATGATTGCATTATTACAGTGTCGCTTTAACACATTAGCTGATCTGTCAGTGTTGTGTGAGTCAAACTGACTCACTCAGTGGTAAGTTAATTGATGCTGCACACAGATTATTTTGGTCAGTTTGAGTTATTCCTTTAGTGATGTACAAAATGTTACTGACATCTTTCATGTTGCTGTTAAGCAGTTATTTTTGACTTAATAGGACACAACTGTAATTATCGTGGTTTTTGTACAACACCAATACTAATAGCAAGCAGAAGGATCATGACAAAGCGGAAAGCTGTTGTCATGCATGAAAAATGTTACAAGCTCACATGAACTTGACTGATTGTAACTGGTATAGCAAGGATTTGCTTAGCGTGTTAATGCTAAAATGCTGGTGACCACTACTCCTTCATACTCTCTTGTACACAGAATAAAGTTGGCCTGAGCAGAGGCACTGACGTAATCAAATGACTGCAAGGCAAGAGTAGTTCTTTACGAATCATTATCCATGCATAAAGGAGCCAGAGGAAGAAGAGAAAAGGAAACCACCTGCTGGGCATTATCCATTAGTTAAAGGAGCAATTTTAACCTCAACGCATTTGCGAAGGGGATTAAAAAGAACTTTTGCTTTGAAAATCTCGACCCACTCATTACTGAGGCCTCAGGTGACAAGGTTTGAATTCAGTGCCTCCACTCACTGCACTTCTTTCACACTTATCTCAGGCACTAGTACAACACTGTGCACACACTGAATTCATTCAACTGACAGACAATTCACTTTGAACTGTCTTTGCATATTCAAATTCAAAAGCCACCACCGAGAAGTGCATTGAGGAGGACTTCATTATAGACACCAGGTACGCTGGGGGGTCTCAACTTAAACAAAAATGATAAAGGATCTTGGAACTTTCTTTAATGAGTGGACTGTCTACTTTGTCATGCAGTATATAGTGTATCAGACCTGTGCTGTTACAGTGTGACCCGGGGGAGCAGGGGAGGCAGTCACCCTTGCTTTGTGCTCCAGGGGTAGCTCGATTAGTGTACAGAGGACACGGTCTGGGTCCTGTCCCTCCATTGAAGTCGCTGCCCGGCAGACCATCACAATATTGGCCAGCAGGGCACAGATGCATTATGGGGTCACCTGCAAGCAAAGCCCCCCAAAAATATGCAAGCAAAAGAAAGGTTAGATTTTTTAAATATTTTTTTATGAAGCAGACATTTGTCAGTGTGGATACTTGAGGGGATCCGTTTTAACCCTTAGATGCATAGGTGGGGTCAAAAATGACCCCAAGGGTTGTTATTCTTCAAAATCTTTAAAATTAAAAGATTCTATATTTTCATATTCCACGTATTCCTCATGAAACAAGTTTGTGACATGAGGCCATTTGAATTTTAAATAAATTCCTCAAATATTTTCTGGAATTGCAGTTTGTAAAACAATGGCCACAAGTATTTCCTAAGGAATGTCAAGGGTTTGTCCTAAGAACTTTTGATTCTAATAAACTTTCAGTAAACGTTGACTGTAAACATTTACTGTCCCATTTACACATCTCATGCCAGCAATCTCAACACCCAGGAGGTCATTTTCACACAGCAATGTACATGTAAGCAATATCTTCATTTATGAAGTTATTTTCCACATCCATGACTTTTCTGTGATAGAGTATAATTTTATTCAACAATTTTGGCACCAACTAATGTTAATACTGTAATGTTAGGTAGCTAACATTATTTGACTCTTGCTCTTAGCCTATTATAGAATGATCAATTATTATGCACATGTGCATGCGTGTACCATGAAGTGGCAAAGTGACAGGTCTGAAATGTGGCAATTGGGTTGATGCATGGATTTTGCAATTTTCAGTTTGTGTCAGAGCTGTGTGATGAGCACATCCTAACAGCTTATATATTCTTGGAGTCGAGTTTGCCATTTTAATTTGATGCATAATATTACAATGTATTTACAAGTTTAGGAAATTGTGTCATTTGTGTGAGATTGAACATCTCTCCTAAATTATTAGTTCTGCTTTTTTAAAGATTAGAAAACAATTCAATCTAATAAAATAAAAACAACAACCTTTTTTTAACCATCTTATTATAACTGGATGTCCATTTTTTTTTTCAAAATGTTCACTGCTTCAGTTCTAATCTGGACCTCAACCTCAACTTTCCAATAATGTATTCAATATCACTGTGTGTTTTTGGCCCTAATGACAAGAATCTGAATCCACAAAGTGCCGTTTTTCAGCTTCCTGGCAGTTTCTAAATATTTTTGGCATCAGAAATATCCAAATCCTGTCAGGAGTAACATGATAGGAAAATAAGTTTTAGACGAGGGGTCTGCAACCTGCAGCTCTAGAGCTATATGTGACTCTTTAGTTCCTCCGAATAGGCTCTTTGAAGCTTTCTGAAAATTATATGTAGAACAATTTACATCCTATTATCATCTTTTTGTATCTTTTATGATTAAACAAATTAATTTAATTTGGTGGGAAATAACATAAACAGCTCTTATGGCCACCCCAGACTTAATTCAGCATGTTTACTTGATGACAATAACTGAACATAATATTCAAACCACCGCAAGTGTTCACCTTGTTGACACCAATACTGAGGTGGGCAAGGTAAACAGTCCTGCAGACTGGCACCTCCTGGGAACCTTCTGACAGTATTTGCAGGACACATATGTGCCTGTTCTGTTCCTTCAGGGCAATAAAAACCTACATAAAATAAAAAAAATATAGATATTTTACAACACAGTTAAAAGAGTTGATCTATACGTATCAGAATTTGTTATTTGGATATGGATGTTTTGTAGAGATGAGGTCTTGTACCTGGGGGACAAGGCCCGGCACAGTGCATGCCCCACTGACAATGGGCCAGGTCAGGCATTGGTCCCTGAGGGGCAAAATCTGCACTCCCAGAAACACAAAGAAAACCTGCAGCACAAGCACCCTGAATTCTCCCAGCCCTGAAGACAAAAACATAAAGCTTGTTAACACATAACACAATGGGAAATACAATTATGCACACAAAATACAATTTAGAAGGTAGTGATCTGTTCTTTATTAAATAAATAGTAAGGTAATTATATAATTTCATTTGATTTAATGTTCTCCCCTCCCCTACTTTACACCCATTATACTCATGTATAAAAAGATGTTAATTTGGCTGTTCAGTGAACCATAACTCTCGAACATGAAATATGCCTGCCTTTTGCTAGTAATGAGTGTTATCAAAGCAGCGGACTTTGAGCATGTGCCAGTATGTGTATGCAGGATGTGCATTTCCCCCACCTGTTTGTCAGGCTGCATGTCAAAACACAGTATGCAGTGGGAAATCAAATATACCTGCAGAACTTCCCTGCAGGACATGACAAACACTCCCTCTCCTCGTGGAGTCCTCCCTGGTTTGAAAGAGTGTGCGTCCCATTTGGGCAAGGCTGAGGGACCATTGTTCCTGAGAAGAGATAATGTGGGCAAGAGAAACAGAGAGAAACAGCCTAATGTATTACACAGTAATTGCCTCACAGGCAATAAATGCCATTGTGCCATATATCCCTGGTTTATCAAGCATAAAACGCAGACAGTGAGACAGTTTTTACTCTTGGATAATCTGTACTGGGTGTTTTATATAATAAAAATGGATTGTTAATCATATTGGGGAACAATTTTATGAACTTTCTTCTTGAAAGTATTATGGGAAGACAGACACAACTCTCCGTTACGGCGAGCAGATCATCAAATGCCTTTAAAACAACATGATGTTTTTACTCCTTCATTCTGGCTCTGATTAAACAAAGAAAGCGTAACTGGCTTATTAATAAACTGCAAATGGAAGTTTACATCCTTTAGGTCTTAGTTGTTATTTCAGCATACCTGCAGGGCAGAAGGAGTGTGGCGGGCAGGGCCGTGGCTCTCCCACTATTGCCTCCTCACAGTAGAAGCCAGGTCGACAAGGGATGCAGTCATCTGAACCTGAGTTGGGCTGATACTCTCCTGTGGGACAAGGCAAAGGCAGGGCACATCCGTGTGGACAGTAGTGGCCCTAGAATAGAATAGATATAATATTCCACATCTGAAATTCAGCATCCAGCTTGACAGGACATTCATAATATAAAGAACATGCTGCTGAAGCTTTTGTTAAAGACATGTTTGCAAAACAATGGGAATAAGAGGTGAAAGAATATCAGAGAAACACATTTATAAGAAGAGTGTTAATACAGAGGCAAGTGTAAATAAATAAGTTTTACCTTTGGACAGAGGAAAGCATATGGAGTGGTTGAAGAGAAGTCAAAAGGGCAGTAGAAACCAGCAGCACATGGACCAGTCGGGCTGGCGAGGCCCTCAGTGGAGCAGTATTGACCTGCAGGACATGCAGAGCAGTTTTCCATGGACACGCCACCTATGATGGGGGGGCAACACTGATAGTGGGTATACATGAAACTGTTCAGATCAAAATCAAAGATCAAAGATGATCCAATCCAATTTGCAGCTTGTCTGATTAAAATGAGGACTGGAGTATCTCAAAAAATTGTAAAACAAAGGAAAAGGTTTATTTCCCCATAATTCAATTAAATGGGTGAAACTTCAAAATATTTAATTATATCCCAAGAAAAAAAAAAAAATGTTATATTACTATATTTTATTACATTAGATATTTGCACCATTTTCCTGAAACAGAGGACACAGTTTTGAATAATAAAATATAATAAATACTTGAAATTGGTTTATTTACATGTCAAAATAACTGATGAAATACAACATTTTCAAAAACAATCTATTGCTTTCAGATACACCTCTACGGAGTAGAAAATGTTACTCAAACAGAAAAATGTGATTTGTCTTTGAGGGCAAAACTCAGTGTACCAGTCGTGTTGCGAATACTGCCAAGAGGACATGGAATGGGGGAGAGGCACCGTCCTGGACAGTAGTAGCCCTCGGGACAAGGTCCATTCTTGGGAAAGTTATCAGAGCTTTGTGGTGTTGGCTGCATAGCCCCACCTTGACAGAAAAAACCCTCCAAACATGGACCTACGTAGCAAAAACACAAACCTGGACATCAGATGTTGCTGACAGGCTTAGTCATGTGACCATATAAACACTCGCACATGCTTCCGGTTATTATTGTGAAGGATCAACAGTTTTGTCAGCAGGTTCTCTTTTATTCCAAAATAACGGAAAATTGTGAAACACTGATGAAAAAATCAGGTATGGGGGGGCTATTGCAATTTTTAAAAGGAAATTTAATCATCCATTTATTGTCTTCATTGTTGTGTGCAGCTGACCATATGAGATAGCATGGGTACACCATTGACAGGTCGAATTAGAGTCACTGATAATTTATTATTTCATATAATTAGATTCTTTGGTTTTCCACAGGCTTGGGAGCCACATGTGAGCCCCATCATTAACATGAGGGGTATCGACACTTTTGTTCCTCTTGTTTCTCATGTCATATATATATATATATGCTCTGCTTCAGCTCCCTCCACTGCACACCTGCCACCAATCAAGCCAATCAAGCTCATTATAAAGACTCCTGCTCTGCCTCCAGTCTTTGTCGGATTGTCTTTTTCCTCACAGTGGTAACAACCTTATCGTTGAAGAAACTTTTCTGCCTGTTTTTACCTTTTTCAGCCATCTCCTGTTCTTCAGGTCAAATCTCCTGTTTAAACCAGCTACACACACCTGCTGTGTCTCAGTCGCTGAGATGGAAATCCATATGGAAATCTTAGACATGCCCACTATCAATGCATCTCAAATGCTGCGTTGTGGGTCCTATTTGGTTCATAGAACATAACATAGCACAACATCAGTGTGTGCTCAGTGCCAACCTTCACAACCAGCAATGACATGTTTTCACCAGTGGTGGCAACAGTGAGTTAAGATTGACGAATATTGTCCACATAATATTCGTCTTGGACCCTTGCCTTTGGATCTTCCAGTGTTCAACCCAAATTATATCTGAATAGATCCTCATTATCTCAACTGAATAAAGTCACAAATTGTTCATATTTACCCTTTCACTCAGTTACCAGTAGCATGCTGTGTTTGGCTAAATTAAGTCAATGCTGGCTGGCTTAAACAGGGGAGCAGTGTGTTTACACAACTATCAATGATCCATCTGTTTGTCAATCTATCTTTTTGACTGTTGCAGGACTGACAGTGGAAGTTTACTGCAACAAATGTGCCTTTTTTTTAGTTGACTCAAAGGCACTGACCATGTGTTTGAGGGGTTCCTAACTTCAACTTTGGCGGGATCATAAACTCCAGAAACCCTGAGTTGAACCTGAACTTGCATTGATGAGGAACTGAACTATATATACCAGCATTCGGTCACCTTCTGGTGAAGAGGCTCCGTTAGACCGGCAGTACAGACCAGAGGGACAGGATGTGCAGACAGACGGAGAGGATGCTCCTGTTTGGTTACTGAATGTTCCTGAGGGACAAGGCTGAGGCGATGCTGTCCCAGCGGGACAATAATATCCTAGAAAAGAAGTAATAAAGCAATATTAATGGGGAAAAAAAGACCACTTGACAATATTGCAGCTGGATTTAAGTAGTAAACTTTTTTTTTCCCAACACACTCACCACCCGGGCAGGTGGAGGGCTCTTCAGTGGCTAAAAAGGAACACATGGTCCCTTCGAGGCATTTCGTACAGTGGGCAGCTCCGGGGGCCGGGCTGAAAGTGCCAGGCCCACAGGGCAGAGCACTTGCTGAGCCAACAGGACAGTTATGGCCAGCAGGACAGAGGTAGCCAAGGGAACCATCGGAGGGAGTAGGACTGAAGCTGCCACCCAAACACACATACCTGGAGGCGTAAACAGAGAAAACAAACTTCATATCGTAAATATTGCCAAGAGCTGGCATTAGGGAGGTCAGACCATCTGTCAATCTGTGAGGAAATATCATTACACTGAAGCCCTCAAAGATGTGGTGTCAGTTCTTGTCACTGATTTCAAATGATGGATAGTACAGTTATTGGATTTGTAATGATAAATAGAGTTCTGGGATGGAGCACAACCCGTGGGACAAGTCCCACAAAGTACTTTATTAAGGAAAAAGCAAAGTTTCAGTGTACAATGACTCTTCCTTACAAAATTCCAACCGCTCCATTATATACAGTGAAGTTTAGATTTATTAGCATTCAATGAAGTTTTTAAATCCACAAAATTGCTTGCAAAATATTTTGAAATGAAAGGAAAGGGTTAGATAGTCTCATTATCTGGTGTAAATAATCCCTATGATGTAAGTATAGTATTTAATGCAGCTATCATCACAGTAAAGTGTTCACTTCGGTATTTACCAAGCTCAGTTCTAGCAACTTATCAATGAGATAAAGATGCTCATGCTGCAGGGAAAAAATGCCTTAATAATTGGAATTGAATAAAACTCCTGCTCAAGGCTCAAACGTCTTTGGATTAGTTTGAATTGAGTTATAATGCCACTTTCTCAAAATCCAGTTGTCCTCTGGTCTTCAAATTTATAGCCCTTAAAAACAGAACCTTGGCAGGCATTGAAGTAAATTATAGAAGATGAATGAAAGTGCCGATTCACACTCAAAGGAGACATTTTACCCTGCCTCGCATGGGGAAGCATCCAAGAGCTCAGCTATGGCTGGTTTGTCACAAAATAGTCCAGGGGGGCAAGGTGGGCATTCATCAACTGCCTTTAGTCCCTGAGAAATGGAAAGAGACCCCACAGGACAGGGGAGAGGGGATCCAGTTCCAACAGGACAGTAGTGACCGGGTGGACAAAGAAGCCTTCCAGTAGAATTCCTCTGAGAAATGTGAGAGAAGTGCAGTTAAGTAAATGTGATGAAAATCGTTATATGAGTGAATTACATTATTTGAAAACAAGGTGATAGCTTTGCTGTGTGTGTGTGTAAATACAAATTAAAACAGAACATAATCAGATAGAAATATGAACAACAATACACACCTGAGGTAATTTAGTAAAGTAAAGTTAAAAAAAAAATCCCCTCTAAGAAAATTATTCAAATCCAATCCATGAATGGCACAGTGACAATATAAGCATAGTCATTTATCATACATACAGACAGACCATAATAAAAGTTTAGCTAAATATCTAAAAATAAATAATATGCAGATTAAAACGTCCTTCTCTCATTGGAAAACACAACAAGAACCAAAGAAAAGCTGGTTTGATTCTGAGTGATACAAATAAATAGAACTACACCTGATACTCAGTCGAGTTTGTGCTGTTTGATCCTGCAGGGCAGTAGTATCCTGCCTCACAGAGGCCACTGGGCTGGGACTGACCAAACTCAGAGCAGAACATCCCTTCAGGTTACATCAAGAAAGGAAAGGGCTTTACTAATATCACACATTTTACTGCTCCATCAGTCTCAACACATTTCACACAATCACTCTATTCACATACATGCAGATTCATACTTAAATGACGACAGAAGACAGGATATACTAACTATACTATTACAAAAAGACTAGTTTTGATTGTAATTTACTTGTGACAGTTACAATTCCAACAGTATATATGTGTGTGTGTGTGTGTGTGTGTGTGTGTGTGTGTGTGTGTGTGTGTGTGTGTGTGTGTGTGTGTGTGTGTGTGTGTGTGTGTGTGTGTGTGTGTGTGTGTGTGTGTGTGTGTGTGTGTGTGTGTGTGTGTGGTTTTGTTTGGGGGTTTTCTTGTTTTCATACCAGCAGGACAAAGCAGGCAGGCTTCAGGACTAGATGCTCCGAGTTGGCTCTGCACTGTTCCAGGGGGGCAGGGGAACTCCAATCCAAAAACCAAACCTGCAGGACAATAGTGTCCGGCAGGACATAGTGCAGGATGAGCTGTACCTTTAACTGAGCCAAACAAAGGAAAACCAATTAACACAGATAATGCGCATTGAGACCAAATGAACAGAATGTCTTTCTCAATTTTGGAGCTTTGCATATCTTTGTCATGAAAGATACGGTTGCATAATGAAAGAATCCAATACTGTGAAACATTTAGATTAGCAGAGATAAACAGTAGGGTCGCTCAAGTGAGCATGTTATCGCACAATTCTCTGCTGTACCTGCTTCAATCAGTTAAAACTGTATGCATCTTGAATTAATCACCACACACACAAACTAGTTGGGGATTTCTTTCAATAAAAATGCAACATGCAGGCTTGTCAATATTTGCTGTCAATCAAGCCAATAATCTAACTCTGATGAGTTTATGATCATTCAGTTTGGCTTATCAGAATAATACTCAAATAGCAAATACTTCATGTTGGTCTATTTTGATTACTGTTGGAAAATAAATTGCATCTGCTGAACACTGTTTGGTTTCCCGAATGATTGCTGTTCCTCCTCTGTTTGTTTTAGAAGAACTCAAGCCATGTGTCTCACCTTGACAGTAGTATCCTGGAGTGCAGGTGGTGCAATTGTCTTGATTTGTGTTGCCTGTTTGAGAACTAAAACTTCCTGCAGGACACGGGATAGGAGTTTGTGTTCCGCTGGGGCAAAAAAACCCAGCTGGGCACAGAGCCTGATCTGCATTGCTCGAACCCCAGTCACAAAAAAATCCTGCCCAGCAATCTCCTTGAACACAAGAGGTTTTAGAAAAACAGGGAACCTATGTTTAAAGAGAAAAGTACTACTATAATCCATCAATACAGAAAAACATTATATTTGTTTCAAGCTGACAAAAGCAGCAATGAAAAAAGCTGATGATAATCTACATTTTTATGAACAACTTTATCAAATAAAATGCTTTGATCCATCTCTAAGGACACTTTCTTTTTACTATCTGTGGCACTCAGAGACAAAACTATCAATTGTTTCTGAGAGTATAAAACTTTAAAACGGGGCCCATGAATCCACACTCTATACGCAGTCGTTTACAATGGTTGGCAAGCTATTGTAAATCATGCGATTGGCGTTATTGAGAGAAGCTACAGGGCCAGTGTGTACGTATGTGGTATTGACTCAAAATAAAGTACAGCGTATACAATTGTGCCATGAAGAAACCAAATATACTATTGGAGCTGATCATAGTTCACATGGGGCCAAAAATAAAGTAGATCGTCTTAAATTTGCTAATTAATCCAAATTCTAATGTTGCACTATAATATATGCTTTTGCAGGAGGATTCTGGGTCATCTTCAGATAACTCACACAAGTACAGGGAGAACAAATTCCACACCAAATGTTTTGTATGCTTCTTCAGCCTCATGCTGAACCTTTATGATCAAATGAACTATTCTTTTCTGAGGATCACCGAATAAGATTTATCTGGAGCTGGAAACATATTAAGCTGTCAAAAATACTTCAGCCCTCTCCAGTTGGACACTTTTCAGCAAAATCTTACTTTGGAAATGTCCTTTACCATGATATTGCTTTTCGCCTTACTGGCTTAGCTATATATCAAACCTACAGGTATGAAAGCACAATTGGCAGCGGAATCTAATAAGTTCGTTCACACTCAACTGATATAACAGTAACCACCAGAAAGCAAATTTCTCTGGGCAGGTGAAAAAGTCACATTTTTATTTGGTAGAATATTGGCAACACAGTGCTTTAAGCTCAGGTGGTTTGGGGGATTTTCTATGTAGTTTGTATGTTCTCCCCATGCACGTGTGGGTTTACTTTGGTTTCTTCCCACAGTCTAAAATATACATTTATCATTTAATTAGTGACACTAAACTCCCTGCAGGTGTGACTCTGAGTGTCTGTCTCTCAGTATTTGTCCTATGATGACTTGGCAGCCTCACCAAGGTGGACACTACAAATATTGACCTGGGATTGCCTGCAGTCTTCCTCATCTATGAGTTGGATGAAGCAACATAGAGGGTGGATGAATGCATGACAGTTTGTTTACATGTACTTTTGTCAAAGCTTCCACAAACAACAGAGATGCTGAAGAGTCCCATGTGATTCCAAAGCCACAGGATACAGATCTGACATTCAACATTAAGCCCCGGCTTCAGCTCTGCAAACAGAACCTCTTCGTAGAGGCAGTTAATCACCAGCTTGGGTTTTGTTCATTTAATTGGCAGCAAAATTGCTGATATATTTTTAATTCTCCATGTATTTTGGGTGTTTCACTTACCTGCTTTAAGTCCCCGTTGGCAGAAGCTCCCAGGTGGACAGAGAGATCCAGTTGTGTTGTCTGTCGGATTTGGCACGATGGCCCCCACCAAACAAAGAAACCCAGCAGCGCACAATCCTGACGGCTCAGCTAAACCCTCAGAGCCACAGAACTGACCTGCTGGACACACCGAGCACTGACCTGTGAAAACAAAGATTGACAGCTTTGGCCTCAGTCCTAACAGCAAAACAAGCTACCTGCCAGGTGAGCTCAATCACCAGGCCTCTGAAGTGGTTTTTAAAGCTGCTCGAAGGCTCCGCTGTCTGATCCACATAGAAACAGTTTTAAAAAATCTAATTAGTTGGTTAAACTTAATTTCGTGATGCCATATTCATCTCTGAAATAATCCTACAGTTGGCCAAATATTCAGGCTCATGACCAAGACCTCAAGTGATGTTATAAAGACAGTCAGACAGAGGCATGAGAGATGTACCGTCATTTTTGTTCACTGTAAATATTTTCTGATCTGTTTATGTGTGTATGTTTTACTACAATTATTATTATTATTTTTTTTTTAGTGTGAAAATATTATGAAGTTAAAAAAAGGTTGCATAGAAACCATTTTGGATCTTGTCTGCTTTGTGTACCTGTGGTGGTGAGACCCTGTCTGGAGCTGTAAGTGCCTCTGGGGCATGGCAGAGGTTGATGCTCTGGACTCTCCATGGGACAGGTATAACCAGCTGGGCATGGCAAAGGGCTGGATACTCCAGTGGAGCTCCCCCTGGTGGGGCTGAGATTGAGAGACTGGCAGTGGTACCCAGGCGGGCAGGGATTACAATCCTTCTGGCCTGACAAATCCTGGAACCAGCCTTGCAACAGCAAACAAACACAGATGACATATTCAAATGGGTCAAGGGGATTCGTAATATGCCAAGAAGAGTAACTTCTTGTTTACCAAGAGGGCATGGTTTGCAGTCGTCTCTGTCTTTTCCTCCAGCTTCATGCTGGTAAGATCCAGCCGGGCAGGGTGAAAAGATACTGCTGCCCTCTGCACAGTAGTGGCCTGCTGGACAAATGCCTCCAGATACATTTGACATCGGAGCGGCAGACCAGGAACCCTCGAGACAGTAGAAACCTAGAGAAACTTTTATTATTATTTTACCCTCCACGACTCTTTCACAGTGGGTAAAAGCATCCTCTAACATGACTGAATGTAAATTATTTATGTATTTATTTATTTATTTACCAGGCAGGCAGGGTCCAGAAACTGCAGAAAGACCAGCCTCTGAGCAGTAAAAACCAGGAAGGCAGTTCTGACACTGGGCATCCTCCACAAGTCCCTGCTGCTCACTGTCAAAACACAACAACCACACTTCTACTGTTGTTTACGCACTATAATACACATAAATACAAGCACGGTGTAATGAAAACAATCTTCGAGAATGTTCTACTCTTACAACATATAACATTTATAGCATTTTGAATTGCATGTGATAATTGAAAATTACGGCTTCTCGTTAAAAAATAAATAATATGAAAGACGTGATCTTAAAATATCATAATGTTTTGAAAAGCCAGATTTTTTGATTCTTCAAAGATACATAAGCTGAACTCGAAAAGATCAAAAGATCATGAAAATCAGATTTTGCATAATAAATCTGAACTATCAGATGTTTCACTGAATTACATTGTGAAATGAGTTCATTCATTCTGATCGTTTAAAAATGTATTGAGCAGCACCTGTAGCCTGTGGTGTCCCTGATATAAGAAGATTGAATGCTTTCACTGTTATCTCCCAGTACAGAGAGGGTTCAGACTACTGAAATAATATGATTAATAGCCATCCAATAAAATGATGCATATTGAGCACCTGAATGTTCCTTTTGGACATGGTTTTGGCACGGAGGTCCCCACGGGGCAAAAGAAACCTGGAGGGCATAGGAAGCCCGTCACATTGTCTGATGGCGAAGGGATGAAGGCTCCTTGAACACAAACGAATCCTGCAGCACATGGTCCACTGGGAGAAGTCCTCCCTCGGAGCAAACATCATGAAAGTTTTTAATTATAGGAACAGACCAAGGAGTCATGTATAATTAAAATATAAAAATCTGGCTAAATGCAAGATTTCTATTCTGTGTATATAAGTTCTCCGTCAATGGAACCGTGACTGGCTGTAATTCCAGTTTTGAACCATACATTAATTGAGACTCGTGCTAATACCCAGTAAAAAGTATGGTTTGAGGATTATATTTTAGATGTCCGCATGGAAGCTAAAACTTTGTACTGGTGTTTCTTCAAAATGTAGCACATTAACTTTACTAGTTACTTTGAAAAACTTTTAATTGCAGATTTTATTAATGATGTCTTAATAATGTGCATATAGTTGTATTGCTATAGTAAGTCAGTCGTATGGCTATTGATCACGAACCTCAGCGAGAGTTACATTACTTAATTGGAAATCATATTAGTTTGCTCTTCTGGTGATTATTAAATTTCTTTTTTTATTCATATGCATGAAAACGTCACCTCTTCTTTAAGGAAGCAGATGAATGAACTCATGAAAAAGACTAAAAGCAGCAAAAAGCAGCATCAGAAAAGTTGTCAATATGCCAACAGCTGTTTTAAAAGTTAAGCTTACTTTTATTTATCTCTGGAGGTCAGTTTCAGGATTGAAGGATTCAAAATTTTCATCTACCACAAAAGTAAAGAAATAAAATCCACTAAGTGTTACTACCTTATTAACCTCATATCAGTTATAAGGGCATTCCTGCAAAGAATTACAGCATTACAGTAAAGCATTGCATAATTGCCAACAATATGAATGACAAACACCAAAGATATGTGCTTGGAATAACTGCAGACACCAGAATTGGCGTGCTCGAGAGGTTCTCCACTACAGATAATTGCAATGTATGTGCAGTGGGTCTGTTACAAGTTAAAATGACTTGCCAGAGGTACCTGTTCCTTTACAGTATGTCCCAGGGTCACACGGTAAGCACTGCCATTCCTCCACGAGTCCTGACATGTTTCCATAGGTCCCTGATGGACAGGGATGTTGATTTGCTGATCCACTGGGACAGTAAAATCCTCTCTCACAGGAAAGTGGACGGCTCATCCCTGAAGACGAGTTGAAAAAAAAAGAAACATTTATCTTCATCACTTAGAGAACTTACCATGGTTTAAAGGTTTATTACATTTGTGTTCCCAGCTGCTAAATGCTCTGTCAACCAGCAAATGGCATCCAGCCATCAGCTTTACCTTGATCTTGACAGTAGAAACCAGCAGGGCATGTCTCGCAGTTGCCTTGGCCTCGTCTGAACTGGTAGCTGCCGGGAAGGCAGGCCGTCTGTCTGACACTGCCCTGCAGCAACCAGTAGATTCCATTTAACTTAATGTCAGGGGAATAACATGTATTATCAGGTATTATCACACATCAGACACAGACTGAAGACTGAGAGAGCTTCGAAGACACCAGTTGATTTCCATAAGTGTTAATGCACTTATCAAGCAGAGCAGAGGAGATGTGGCCAAAGATAACACATACTATACAACATTCAGCAGCAATGAGTGACAATAGCTTAAAGACTCATACTGGATGGCTGACCTTCTCACAATAATGTCCCACTGAGCAAACATGTTGTTGTGGTCTTTGAGAGCTCTGTCCCCCAGGACAGTAGTAGCCTTCTGCACAGAGGCCACTTGGCTCAGCCATTCCCGTCTGGGAGCAGTAGTGACCTGCAGGACACAGCTGGCAAGTCTCAACTGTGGATCCACCGTGCGAACCTGGAGGACAACACACAATATGCATGGCAAATGGAAATACTTTACAAATCACTCATATCATTTTGTGTGGTATGCATCATGCAATTTGCTGGGAGGAGGATAAGGAGGCTCTATTATTCCATTTACCCCTCAAACTGCATCATTGTTTTTGTCTATCTCTCTTTTACAGTGATTAAAGCTATTTCACCAGCAGAAAATAGCGGGCGGAACAGATCACATAACACAACTTTTAAAATTTGAGTGAAGCCGTGCTAAGATCACACACTGCAGGTATAATTGCCTGCAAAGCAGCAGATTTGTATTGGTAGTAGTGCTTCATAATGACAATTCATAATGAAGGATTTTGCTGTTTACTGCTTATTTTCAGATTTTATTTTGTCCACATTATATTCATATTACACTTCGTTCTAAATATGCCTTTTGAACTACACACATTTTTGATGAACATTTTTATCTTTTATACAATATCGGAAACTATAGTTTGCTGTGGAAAAGACACAATCTCATCATACCATCCATAATTTTTCATCAAAAACACCACCCTGGCGCTAGATAGAGGAGGCTTTTTTTTGGTTTGTTTTGTTAAACATATGACACCGTAGGCCACTACTGCGCCAGGTGGAGCAAACTCATACATGAATGATATTTTTTTTAGGGTGCGCACAAAGAAATCCAAATCACTATGTTGATGTTATAATTCAAAAGTTGAGATACATGTTCTTCTGCTTCGCTTTGTATTTCTTAACCATCCAAAAGAGTTACAGTACATTGTAATAGGATTGTAGATATCTGCCGCGAGCCAAGAATGCAATTACACGATTAAACCACTTTGTGACTACAATTATTTATAGATACCTAAGGGGAGGAAAACATTTCACTGAAAGGTTTCACATTTCTCGACATCGCAGAACAGCATTGCAGTTCATGTAAGGATGTTACAGGAAAAAAAACTGTCAGTGTATGCAGCAGAGAGGATGTTGTATTTCTCATTTTAGTCTTGTGTTTGAATACTCTTTTGTCATTTATTCATGGCTTGGACATTGCTCGGCACTATTCCTTTGTACTGAATTATAATTTTTTTCCTTCAGTGGGAGGAAAATTGATTGCGTCTTGCTTTCTTTTGAGAACAAAATTGTCTGCAAAAACAACAAACAATACATTTCATTGTATTAAACTGGCAACATATGGATGTTTCACCTTTTATGGTTCCATGAGGGCATGGCAGAGGGAGTGGGGTTCTAAAGGGGCAATAGTGTCCTATTGGGCAGGGTTTGGCATGAGGGTCTGAGGAGCCTCTTGGGCAGTAATATCCAGCTGCACATGGCCCCGCGGGGGCATCTAGACCAGTCCGGTTACAGTGGAAGCCAGCTTCACAGTACGTAGGATAAGCAGAGCCCAAAGGACAATAGAAACCTAAGAAAGAAAAAAAAAACATGAACAATGAAAGATGTCTCTGGTATTATTCAAATTCAGCAAGAAGAAACTTTAATCATGTGGATTATCATTTCTGTGCAAACTCTCCCTCGACATTGAGGATTTTCTCTCACTCAAAAATTTTACAAACAGTATTTATTTATTTGTTTATATGGCACCACGTACATCACAGTCATAGGTGCTTTGAACAGAGGAAATCCCAACAAACATGAGAAAGCGTAAGTGATTTCAGTGTTGAATAAAACAGATACACTAATATTTTCAAAGGTTTTTGAGAAAATAACTTTGGTCTTCCACTTGACTAGATTTAACAATATATTCACTTCTCATTGAGTAATGAAACAGCAGTTCAAGTACACTTTATAGCACTTTATACCCTTTTCCACCTTTTCCATCATCACCCAACAATCTAACATGTATATGCAATATGTACCGTATCACATTATTAGAATAACAACTAAGTTATATGTTATCAGATTTACAAGCCATAACTCGTATATACCCAAGGAGTACATGTATCTGCCCATAAATTACTTCTTGTAAGTATGAAATCGTTGTGGGCCTCACAGTGTTGTCCATCCTTGTTCCATATTTACTTTTCAAAAAAAAAAGAGAGAAAAAAGGTCAAACTCTTGCATTCAAGCTTTCAAGTCTTCTAAGTGGGTGCCGATGAACCAGAATGATTGTGGTTATTTGGAGGATCAAGGCCATTTGAAAAACTACCACAATCAGAATACACTGCATCTGAAGACTTAGTGTACCATGAGGATTTCATAATAGAGTGTATTTGACACATTATTTTCTATACTTATTCCAAAAGCTAGCCATTTAGGTAAGGACAGAGTAATCATTTTTTAAACCATTTTGTCCTGATTTGACATTTCAGATGCTGTTTTCTGTCAGAATGTCCAAACAAAACCAAGATTAAGTGGTCTTCAAAGTAGAATATGCCTCATACACTGAGGTGATCAGATGAAATCGGTCATATGTCACAGCAATTAAAGTAAATGGGACTACAATGTCATGAGAAAGGAGCATAATGTGTGTGCCTGAGGGTGTGGGGGGTGAAAAAAGTATCGCACTGACTGCAAACGTTCACACTGTCAGGATTTACCCACCCTTAGGGCATATATCTCCTCTGTAGGAGGAACACGCATAATGTGGACTCCTAAGATGTGCCGCCGAGTGAGTCACAATATGATCTAAATCAGCCCGTGGCACTGGAGCCACTTTGATCCAGCGAGGGTCTCTGTCTGTAAGAGAACATGGCAGATAAAAGATGAAAAATAGCCAAGTTAATAGCTTTATCTAACAGACAAGAATCCAAAGAGGAGCCAGTCGCCTCTTTCTACATGCTGATTTAACAGTTTCCTCAAGGGAAAAAGCTCATTTTACAACGTAAGAGAGTGAGGCAATGATTAATTGTAAAATTTGTAGCAGGAAGGTCAAACTATCAAACCACAGCTTTGTGGAACATTTATCACACCATGTAAGGCTGTGTTCTCTGCTTGAATAGTTTGAAGAAGCTGATGTGCTGCCCTTTCAAATAAAACATTCATCGTGCTATTACAAACAGAGAAAACATATTTTGACAGAATTACTGGAGTAGTTGAAGCAGGACTGATTGTGCATCCAGAAGGTGGAGTCAGTATTCATGCTTTGAAACTGCAGTATTCCATGAAGACAGCTGAACAAGGATGCGTTGGCTCGAGGTGTTGGACTATCTGCCCCTTCAGTGCAGAAGAAACCTGCAAAACATAGACCTAGCAGAAGAAGGAAGTAGAAATTATTATCCAATAGATGATATTTGATAATATAATCTCTTTTTAGCATGTTATTTAAATCTCAAGTAATAGAATTCATTCAGAGCAGCCTTTTGCACACCGAGCTAACAAGATCTACACCTTCTAAATCTGGAGGTAGTTCATGTCTACACCTGAAATGTAACATGCAGGCTTTTGTTTTTCACAACCGGCCTTCTCATTTAGCAAAGATAAGCCTGACTGATCTTATCCTGCACCTGAAGGCTGTGCTGCTCCAGGACTGTGGCAGTATTTCCCTGGGGAACAAGGCCGGCACTGGGAGAAGGAGGACGCTTTAGGCTCTAGAAGGAAGCTGCCAACAGGACAGGGTTTGGGTGACCCACTACCCTGAGGACAGAAGTGGCCCATGGGACACACATCTCCATAAAGCTGGGAGACAGGAGAAGGCTCGATGGACCCCAGGGAACAAAAATGTCCTGTGGTAGACAATGTGGTCAGACATCTCACTGAAGCACTGAAATATTTACAATGTGGAATAAGTGAACTGTGGTATTCGGGGAGAAAAGTTTGGGTTAGTACAGCAGAGGCACGGGGCAAAACAAAAAAGAAATCTCTAATAGCTCAGTTCTGTGAAGTCAGCTCCCAAGATAATCCTGGACTGTCAGACCTGGACTGCAGGGACCAGACGGCTCTGTCAGAGCACTCCTGTTACAAAAGGAGCCAGGGGGGCAGGGGGTGCAGTCATTCAGGGACGACCTGCCACCTGATGAACTGATGTAACCAGCTGGACATGGAGATGGCACAGCTGACCCCTCCATACAGTAAAACCCTGAGGAAAGTTGAATATCACAAGTCATTGTACATTGTATTTCGCCTTCATAAGCTTCTTTGTGTACACTTAATAGATTACAAAACGTATCTGTTCACATGATTTACCTGGTGGGCAGCTATTACAAATGGACTTTCCAGGTGACGACTGAAAGGTACCAGGACTACAGATGGATGGCCCGGCACTACCATTTGGACATGCATGGCCAGGTGGGCACTGATATCCTGAATAAAAAATTTTTTATATAAAAAAAAAAAAATTAAAAATCATAAAGAAACATCAAAACATTATACTATATGCATGCCACATGTTTCTTTTAATAAAATAAAACAGTAAGTCTTCTTTTACTTGTGACATGGTAGAGTACAACTATGTGGTGAAATCTACAAAAGAAAGCACATCTGGTATGCCTCATCAAGCCCAGTATGGTGCCATAGAAACAACGCAATGAAAAAGACAGTTGCTCTGAGGAAAATTACCGCTGTACAAAAATCCTGTGGGAGGCGAGCAGAGAAAGCAGGCTCAGCAGCAGGTGCCCCGAGTCTGACAGCAATGAGCTTGAGACTATTTATAGGTTCTGGGCCATTTCGTGCTCAAATTGGCAAAACATCTCAAAAAAAAAAAAAAAAAAGGTGACGTTGACTCTCTCGGAGAGCATGTAATATATAAGAGGGGACAACAGGATTTGAGGCATGAAATCACCTCTGTGGTATCTGCAAAGTATGGGCTGTAAAGTAAAGTAAGGTGTTTCGGAGAAGGTTATGACACCAGTCATGGAACAACCACATTTATAGAGCAAATAAACAACAAAACAAAACACCAAGTGACTGACATGCATCATTTTAAATTTCATGTTATAAATGATCACATTTTTAAAAATCTATTAAATTAAGAGAAATATAGTACATCAATTTCATACATTTTCTTAAAATATGAAGGGTGACATTTGGCTTGGAAAACACATACAGTATCCATAACCAGTGGTGTGCAGTCAGGGGCAGCAGGGAGCACTACGAGCCGTGTCAAAAATAATTTTTCTTTTATTTTTTTTTATAATTAAACCGTGATTCTGAAATCTGTGTCTGGAATCAATTAATGACTTTCGCAACATTTTCCAGACGACATCTGGTTCAAGTCTGTGGACCTCACATCTCCTATGTCCTCCAAACGCGTCACAGCTCCTTTCGTCTGCCATGGCAAGCAGAAGAAAGCTTCGCTGACCTCTGATTGAAGCTGGATGCTGCTATTGGGTTAAAATGTTGAGTGACAGTATCATCAGCCAATCAGATTTTGATGTGTTATTGATGGAACGCCTTAGATAATATGGATATAGCAGTAAATGTGCAGACTCATATTATGTTAATAGTTTGGCTTATTTCAGGCTTAGCCATTACTTTAAAATACAAGTGTATAAAATAAATTATGCAGACGTTCATTATTGTGTAAACCACGATGAGTACAGTATGTCAAGCATCGAGTCCTAAGCAGACTGGATTTGATGATCATTTTTGAACTCCAAACTTACGGACTACCATCACAAACGATGTTGAACAATAAATAAGGATGAAGCACTGTAGGTAGACCCCAAGTTGACCCCGGATGATGTGTGCTGTACCTGGCTGATGTCCAGACACTGATCCTGCTGGACAGAACCACCCAGAGGGACAGAGGAGGTCGGCAGAGGTCTGAGCCCATGAGGGACAGTAAGATCCTGGGTAACAAGCTTCACAGTCAGCCTCTGACTGAGCTGCAGACCTTCCCAAGAAGGTGCCTGTTCAGAAGAGACAAATACATGCCAGTTTAAAAGAGAAAAAGAAGAAGAACCCCCCGCCCACTAATAAACAGAAAAAAAGAAGGTATTGCATTATTATCATATGAGCGCACAGTAACAGCTACATTTATCAACGCTGTTTAGTAGCTTGCTGACCATTATGAGAGGTTTATTGGAGCCACAATAGGTATTACAACCTCCACTAAAGTTGTGGCTACATTAAGCTATTATTTTCTTCAACTCGGGTTTTCTATGACATTCTGCGCTACTTTTAAAGGAAATATGATTAAAAGCTAGAGGTCAGAGATAAAGCTCTTTCAGCAAAGTTACAGAAGATTTATTTTACTTCTGTTTGGCAAAACATTCTTTGTAAAGTAAAGTAAAGTAAAGTAAAGTAAAGTAAAGTAAAGTAAAGTAAAGTAAAGTAAAGTAAAGTAAAGTAAAGTAAAGTAAAGTAAAGAAAGCTTTGTCTGGGTATGTGGGCTTATAGTACCTGGAGGACACTGGCTTGGTTTTGCACTTGCTTCCGGACAAAAGTGCCCTGCAGGGCACACATCACCATGAAACAGGCCGAGAGTTGAATCACCAGGAAGTGGGGATGCAGGCATGATATCTCCTGTAACGGAAACAATAGGCCTTTATTCGATTTCATTACTCAATGGGTTAGAGAGTGAACAAGAAAGCATGAGCCACTTGTACTATGTCATGAAGAAAAAACACAGAGAAAGCAGTGAGGACTGACTGGTAATGTTCTGTGAAGATCTCCTCAGCTCTGCTGAGTCAAAGGCCAGGCAAATGTTAAAGAGAAACAAAAGTACACTGAGAGAAACTTCCGGACAGCAAAGTATAGTGTTTTTTCAAGCTTGTGTCAGATAACCTTGGTTATTTTGAAAACTCCAATTTATGTTGTAGCCAGCTATGCACATACAGGAGCTAAGTATTTATTAACCCTATGCTAAAGGCAAGAGGAAGAAGAAATCTCTGACCTGTGAAATTACCCGTTGGTGAGGCAATTCTGGAGCCCTCCCAGCAGAAGAAGCCGGGGCTGCAGGGTCCAGATGGAGAGGACAGACCAACCTCAGCACAGTAGTGTCCGGGCAAACAGGGCTGACATACATCTATGGAAGCAGCTCCTGGTAAACTCACAATAAATAATTTTGGCAGAGTGAGGCAATTACAATCTACTTGTGCTTAAAAAAAGCAGAACATACAGAATAACATCTGTAAAGCAGGGGGATGATAAAGCAGTAGAGAAGATGAATGAATGGATGGATGGATGCATGTGTGAAATGTGCTTTCAACGTATATGTTTTATAATTATATCGAATGCATCCTTGCTATTGACTTTGTGGCAAGCTTTGACATGTTTTACTGGAGGATTTATTTTTTTAACAATAGTACCCATCCAATTTACACCATGTACAGGTTGCTCGTTTATACAACCTCCACACATAAAAGCCCTCTTGGCAAGAGAACCATTATGCAATCACAAGCTCAACAGTACTTTCATTTGAAGCAGTATGCACGCATTAACCGTAGTACTTGAGAGTAAGTTTCTCAGGAATAGTTCCATGTGGTATTTACCAAACATCTGAGGAAGATTGATGCTTTGAAATTATAAATTGGTAGGGACAATTCCTTTTCTAATCAAAGAAAAGAGTGCTGGAGACCTGTTCCCCCTGCTATTTACGCCTCGGTGTGTAAATATTTTGCGTTGTACCATCTTTGGAGCTGAAGGTGCCAGCTGGACAGGAGATCATGAAGCTTGTTCCCTGTGGGCAGTAGGACCCTGCAGAGCAGCGGCCTCCTGTCGGTCCCTTCTCTGGCTGAGCGGAAACAGAACCGTGGATACAAAGGAAACTAGATGCAGAAAGATAATGAGGACCAAAATAATTGGAAGAGGTATGCAGGTTGTGGGAAGTGAAAGAAAACAGAAAAGCAGACAAGGGAAGACAGAGTAGGACAGAGTTTTAATCATGTACAAAAGGGCTTGATGTAAAAAACAACAAAGCACATCTTTGATTATCTACCACAAAATATGTTTGTGTACAGATTGCCTGAATGTACCCAGGAGAGCAGATCCCGGTGGGGGCAGCCAGTCCAGAAGAGCTGCAGTATCTCCCTGGAGGGCAGAGCTCACAGCCCGACTTATTGGACAAACCCATCTGCTGGCTGAATGTGCCAGCTGGGCACGGAAACGCTACACCAGTCTGCGTTCCTGTGGATAAATAGTGTGTAATATCTACAGATGGTCCAGGACTAAACATCACAGAGCACTTTGTGAGGACCATCCTCATTTTGATTAGGCTTTACAATTGACATTTGCCTAATTAAATGTGCCATTTAGTGTTACAGCCACTTGATTTGGAGAGCACATGCAGGACAACACAAAGCAATCCTCAACATTTTGGGATCAATACAACATGTTATTTGCTCACTAATCAATATCACTGCGCCTGAAGCATGATTTGTGTCAGACACATACATTTTTTTTATGTGACAGCATGCCCTGATAATAACCTTGTGTGGTTGTTGTGGATCTGTCACATGAGCTGCTCTACTGTCACCTACCTGGTGGGCAATAATGTCCTTTAGGACACAGTGTGGGAGTACGAGTACCCGACACTTGCCCAGTGTCAGCATCCACTGAGCCAGCACAGAAAAATCCTGCTGGACATTTAACGCAGTGTGCCTACAGAGAAGTAAATCATGCACAAAACATTTTACTGCACAGAATAAATACAAAATGATGACGACAGGTGTTCAGCAATGGGCAATGAGAATAAACATTGGATGGTTAGGTTGGAGATAATAGGCGATAAACAGCATACAGTGAACACAGATATTGAAAGAGATAGGCCTCATGGCCATAAACTCTTCAAAAAGTGCCAATAACACAGCAAATTAACAGCCACTCTCTCATAGGTGCTTTACAGTTTGTCTGTATCCATATTTTAGATGGAGTTTCACCATAAAACATATTATTTAGTCTTGCATGTGATGCAAACAATGTACTGTATATGCCAGTGGCATGGCCAGTGTAGCAAACCACTATGCATTATGTATCCTTCTCACCTGCCCAGGTAAGCTCTGATAGGTTCCTGGCAAACAGGGTACCTGTCTGTCAGAGCCAGGTGGGCACCTGTTCCCAGGTGAGCAAGTTTCAGAGTCCTGTCTGCTGCTATTTCCTCTGCCCGGACAGAAAGAGCCAGCTGGGCAGATATGAGAAGGGAAAGAGAGCCCTCTGGTGACACACAGAAAACCTGCAAAACAAAGGAGGCACTGCTGAGATGTCAAAGGCCTGAATGCATTATCACCCAGTAATTAAAGTTATGCAAAGAAGAAGGTTTTACCTCCTGACAGATAAAAGACACATTAGCCACTAATGTATGCAACACCTGTTAAATTAGTTCCAACCTGGAGGACAAGGCAGGCAGTCAGAGAGTTGCCTGTTTCTGCTTGTGTTGCTGTAATATCCCACGGGGCAGGGCTGCGGGGATGAGGAGCCCTGGGCGCAATAATGACCTTCAGGACATCGGTCACCTGTCATCCCTCCATCTTCTGGTGTGGGTGACCAGGCCCCGGACAGGCAGTAGTACCCTGCACCACACTGTCCTGACGGAACACCTTTCCCAGGAAACGCACAGTAAAAACCTGTTTCGACACCAACGATAGGATGAAATTGAGTCCAATGGAAAATTACCCTGAATTGTAAAACAGAAAATTAAGAGCAAACACTTCCTCCTGAATGACTTCAAGGTGAGAATATTATATTATATAATATTATATAACATTGTGCTGCTTTTGTTGGCATATTTAAGCAACATATGTTTAGTGAGGTAAGCTTAATTAATTCGTGAAGAATATAATTACTGTCAGTCTTGTTATTAAACACCTTGGGTCAGCTACTTAACCATGAGGACACTCCTGATTATTAGCAATGTGTGAAGGGTGACCTGAGGGGCAAAGCAAGCAGTCCTGGGGTTCTGCCATCTGAGTGTGTGGATTGATGGAACCAGCTGGACATAGGTACTGGTGTTTGGACCGGGTCCCAGGCGGGCAGTAGTGACCCACTGGACACTCGTAACTCTCCGAGACAGAGTCATTGCTTCTTCCAGGACAATAAAAACTATGCAGGCAAAACAAAGATATGACAATTTAGTTCTTGGCTGCTGGTGGTAAGTTCATGAATTCAAAGTATTGTATATGCATGTTTCCTTGTTTGCAAAATGAGACGGAAAAAATCTTATGCATATGAACATCAAAACATGTGCTATATGTTTAGTTGTGGTTGCATAATCCGCTCTCTTTATATGTGGAAAAGTGTATCTGTTTATGGTCCTGTGTGGAGCTGATAAGTGAGTTTACCCCTGGGGACAGGCGCTGCAGCTGGCTCTGCCATCTTCTGCACTGATGGTTCCCATGGGACAGCGTTGCGGAGCCGCAGAGCCCTCAGAACAGTAATGACCTGGTTGTGTGGAGACAAGAAGTCATGAAGGAGACGCACACTCAAGCACACACACAAAGATCCTTATAATGCACAGGAGACGGGATTCGATTTCCAGTGTCAACAAAACATATGCGTATGTTCACCCCTATTAAATTGAAAAGTGGTTCTCTTTACCTGTTCTCATATGGGTCTAACAATATCAAGTAAAGTGTGTTTTTATGCTGCCTGTATGTATCTAAACAACAACTAAATAATTAAATTACCCACATGTTTTTCTGATGGCTTTCAGCATGCAACTTCTACTCAAAATGTTCTTTTTTCATCTGAAACAACCTTGTGTGTCTACATTCTGATATGACCCAAACACCTTGAGGGCATGGGCCTCCATGGCTGTCCCTCAAAGGAGGGTCGGGACGGTCTGCGCCCCCCAAACAGAAGAAACCCTCCCAACATTTCTCTGAAGGAGCGGAGAGCCCAACAGCATCGCAATAGTAACCCGGGAGACAGGGTTGGCAATCCTCCTAAGGGGACACATAGAGAGAGAAAGTGAATGAGGTAGAGAGGAATAGAAAGAGAGGCAAAAGGATGGGGGGGGGGGGGGGGTCTTGTAGCCAGATTGATTTGAAATTACATATTGATTGGTTGTCTCAATAGAAGGCATAGGTAGCTTTGTCAGTTGTGATGTATAGGGCATCCGTGGCTATACTGACCATAAAACAGTTCCCACTTGTCTGGAGATTGTTGGTAAACAATTAGGACATTTATAGAAAAGTAAAAACCAATCATAAATTAACAAATCTAAAACCACAAAAATAGTAAACCCTATCATTTCTATTTCCATTATTTTCTATTGTAGCTTTTTCTGTTTATCAAAGCAATCAGAGCCATTGTTAGATATAATGTTACAATGAGTGGAAGTAACAAAGCAAGTCCTATTTTGTAGTACTTTTATGTGTAGTTTTAAATAATCATACTCAAGAACAGTTTTTAACCATGTAATCAAATTTGCTCCATTCAAAGTCATAAGACATTAGGAATTCCCTCCACAATTATCAAACAAATGAATTTAATCTAACACCTGCTGAAGGCAATTGTATTGCATAGTTTAAATGTAACTTGAGAAGACTTTTCATCTCTGTATGTTACCATGTCTGCATGATTCTTTTGATTGCTTGCGCTGATTTAATACACTCATTTGACCAAAGTACCTAATAGAGGAGTGTAACTGATTCTTATAGTGGATCCAAAAGTTTTTATGTTGTTTTAATTGTATTTAAGTTTGTGATTCTTGCTTGCTTTTTTTCATGCACCACTTTCCTAAGATAGATAAATAAAAAATATATTTAAATATCTGACACAGCTATATTTATCACTTAGTTTTACTTTCATTTCTTTTGCGTACACCATTTCCAGTTTAATTACTTTAGCATGTTGATAATAAATTAACTCTGATTCCAAACATTTCAAATCAAATTCCAGAGCAGACTTCTCTGTCAATCACTGTCATGAAGGTGTTTGAGGGTAATATGCATATGAAGTGACCTTGGAGACTAATTTGCTGAGGTTAGAGAACGCTCCACGTGGACAGGGCAGAGGATGGATGGTGGCCCAGGGGCAGTAATGACCTGCAGGACATGGCCCCCCTTCTCCTGGTGAGAGAGACACACTGATTATAGATGTCATTTGTCAAACATCTCAAAGAGGGAATACTAATGGAGATTTAGTTCACAGCCCATTTCCACTTCCCACTTTGGCATTACGATTCAGTTTTCTTGCAAAGCACACACTGCTGTTTTGTAGTGAAGTTGGAATGCCTTTTTGTTTACCTGAAGCATGTGAGTGAGGCTGCGGAGATATGTTTCCATGTGAACAGTAATACCCTTCCTGGCATGGTCCAGTGACAGCTGTGCCATTTCTGGAAGAGCAATAATGGCCACCGTCACACTCTCTGCACTGAGAGACAGATGAATAGCCAGGATCAGGACCGTAGGTTCCCTCTGGACAGCTTCTCAAGTCAAATCCTGTCCCTTCAGGGCAGTAAAAGCCTGAAGGCCACACAAAAAATACAAGAAAACACATGAACATGAAGGCCTGGACAATTGCAGTTAAATTATTATTTTTTTAATAGAAACAATTGTGCATTCTAATATAATAATAAAAGGTCAAAACTGACAATATTGCCAAACCATGGCTGAGGACATAACATGCTGGAGCCAAACATGACAGTAATATCAATGCATATCAAACTTTGTATCAAGTTAAAAAAAAGTGTGATTTTAAATAATAGCTTGATATATGAAACTTAGAATTAAACTAGACATTTGAGGGTCCAAATGTGGAGTTGAATTACTCCCAAGTTACAAACCTGCAGGGCACAGGAACAGAGAGCCGGACACACAGTACCAGCCTGGAATACAAGTTTTGCACTCAGTAGCGTGTGTAATCTCCACATATGTTCCTGGATCGCAGGGAACAGGTTGAGATGTTCCCTCTGGGCAATAAAAGCCTTCAGGACAGGGACTTCCTGTAACTCCATCAGTAGGGGTCAATGTGACAGCTCCTGCTATGCAATAATATCTATAGGAGAAAAACATCAACATGAAATATCTACATTATATTTATTTTATGATAGAAAATTACTTTCAAAAGGTCTTCTAGAAACAGTTCAAGCTAAGTCTGACATGAGCAGTTTCCTTGGTCCAACATGAGAGGTTTGCATAGGGTGAGAGGAAGAGCCCCCTTAGAGCACTTGGGACATACTGCCATGTAGGTCAATAATCTGATGTTTTCTTTAAATGCATTTGACTTCAATCTTAAATATTTGCATATAGCATTCAACTGATGGAAGTGTTACATGAGTGGTTCTACGCTTAAGCTTTTTTTTGGGAGGGGAGGGGTTTCAATTAGTCTCTATTACACTTACAAAACAGATGTAACGTGTGAGTTCATAACTGTTTTACCCTCCTAAAAGGAAAACTAATCATGAATTACCGTACAATGACCCTGAGCCTCAGCTGTTTCCTGCTGCTGTGAATCCACATTACCCTGAACAGACAACTGATATTTCTTTTCCTATGTTAATAAAAATCCAGCATACCCCCCACTACAGGATCCACTGGGTTTAGTAAGGCCAGCAGAATCGCAGTAAAATCCCCCTGGGCAGGGTTTACAGTCCTCCGGACTCTGCAGGCCGGTGATATTTGACCAGCTTCCTTCAGGGCAGGCCTCTGGAGCAGTGGTGCCTATAAAGACAATACAAGCAGAAACCCTTATTTCAGCAACTAAAGAGACTAATAAAACTTTATTAAAAGAGTGCAATAACAAGGCATTTATTGTATTTGGCAAAACAACACACCGTGACAATGTTTTACACACTGTAATCAGAATATGAATGCAACCAAGGACATCAGGTGCTCCAGTAAAGAGCCCACTGCTCTGTGCAATGTTGACCATCTCACAATAAGGCAGATTTTACCCTACAGCAGCATTTCTGGGGCACGGGTCAGTGCCTCCAGTAAGAGGAAACAAGTGTATAAATCAATTTGGAGCAAACTGTATCCAAAGTTACAAGATAAAAGTTGTCAGCACTTGCCACAGGCTTCCAAATGGTAATTAGCATGAATAAAACATTTCAGCCATAAAATATAATAGGATAGAATGTTAATAACCCTGTACAGTATAAATTTGGTTACATAATTCAGTAAAGTAATCTGCAACCGCAATGGAATAGAAAAAGAAAACGTGTTTAAAAAGGTGAAAGTGTAGCGACTTGATTAATGTAAGCAATCACCAGTTTAGCAGTATTTAAGCAACTGCTGTTGGCTGCTTTGCAAGTAACTAACCTGAAGGGCAGAAGTGACCAGGGGGGCATGGGTAACCTGAGAGGCCATCCACTGGGCTGGGAGAAGATGCTCCCTCCTTGCACCAAAAACCACCAAGACATGGTCCTGTAGGTGTGAGAGTATCATAGTACATCTGTTACTAACATACAAACAGCTCAAACCACACAATAAAATATTGCTCTAAAACTTCAATCTGAGATTATCGTCAAAACTGAGGTAAACAAATGTGTTTTGTTTACTTTAGCTAATCTGAAAAAAATGAACATGAAGAAGACTGTGAAGGCTTTATGGTTAGGATAAGATAGAATGAGATTATATCAGATGATATGAAAGGGTGAAATGGAGACAATGAGATGAGATCTCTCTTGTTCTCACCTGCCGGCTCTGACAGACCAACAGAAGGACAGTAGTAACCTGCAGCACAGAGCAGGCAGTGCGCCAGACTGTCTGTGCGCTGTCTTGGGTTGAACGAGCCTTTTGGGCAGGGGTGTTGGTTGGGCAGGGCTGTCCCTGCAGGGCAATAATGACCTTTAGGGCACGGCCTCGGTACAGAAGCATTGGCAAAACCCAGCCTCGAATCACAGAAGTACCCTTGAAAAAGGAGACATTATTATTTCAAACTAGCACAGAATACATGAGAGAGAAGTTAAGACAAAACAAAAGCACAATTTTTGTAACGGTACAGTACACTAGAAACATTTGAAACTTAAAAAAAGAACGTAATAACAGAAAAAAGGAGTCATGCTATTTAATTCATGTCCACGTGCTGTGCTCGGGGTCAAACTCCTGCAGTTAGTAAGATAATCCACGAGACATTGCTTGATTAGTCTTAAAGTCCAGCTTCCAGTTTGTCCTCAGTCCAATGTGAAAAAGCCCAGATTGAATAGTTTCAACATATTCAAATAAATTAAAGTGGCTAGTTTGAATAGAAACCACAATGACTCACTACTGCTGCCGGATTCACTGAAATGACATTACTTAAACTTAACACATTGTCACATTGATGTGCCAATGAGTTCATAATGCAGAACATTTGCATCAAAAAAACGTGTGAATCGGGCAACGATAAATGGAAACCTTGTAACATATAAGCGGAAAGCTGTCACCTGCATGAGAAGTGGTATTACAGACTGTCAAGGCAAACAAAATTGGCCCAGGGCTTAATAACAGTGTTTAAGAGGCACGGGCTTCTGCCGAGAGGTTGAAAAATAGAAATGTGGGCTCCTGCCTACCTGCCTCACAAACAGTGCAGAATGCATGTTTTTCTCTATCCTGATACGTTCCCGATGGGCACAGCTGTGGAGCTGAACTTCCTTCTGGACAGAAGTGACCAGGAGGACATGGCAGAGCTGTAGCCACACTCTGACCAGGAGGACACCAGTAGCCTGTTGAGGTTTACACATTGGGGGGGGGGGGGGGGGGGGGGGGTTCAACAAAGAAGTGTGTGCTACACATAAGTCCATTAAACAGGTGATATCCACAACCGTCCTTCATTTCATTATACTTAAGTCACAGTGTATGGACTGACCTTGGCTGCAGGTTGCTGTCGGAGCTGTGAGGCCAACACCTCTGCAATAGAAACCTGCAGTACAGGGTTGACAGCGAGCCTCACTGGTCAGACCTGCCACTGTTGAAAAAGTGCCTTCTGGACACAACTCTGGCTCTGCTGACCCCTCAACTGCAAAAAGGAGTGAAGCAAGCTATCATTCACTCTTCTATTCGTGCATCCCAATTGCCTACCAGCACTTGTGGAGGGTTTTTGAACAATGTTGATAATATCAGGAGACATTGGGGTGGATATATGAGAATTGTCTACACAGGTTAGCAGATTATCAGTGGGCCAACACAAATAGAAACAGACTGACTCACACTTCTACCTGTGGGTAATTTAAGGTGTCCAATCCATGTGAGTCACAGGTGCATAGCATCCTTTAAGTGTGTAGGCCACCTGGTTAGCATGTCTTTGTATTCAAAGTGTGTGCGTGTGTATTATATAGTCTGCTTAAGATGATTTTACATTGCCTATATGGAGATGCAGATTTTGTTTTTATTATGAACAATATTAAAAACCATCAAACTTATTTCTAATTTTGTTTTTCTTTTTTTTAATGTTTTTCATTTGACAAGCATACACTGATGACGAACAGCCAATATTATTTCACTTATCAAAGTAGTGCCAATAGTAACGAATACCAACATCTGTTGATGCAATGTTTTACCACAGTCCTAATTATAGTTTAGTGGTAGAACCATTCCAAGGAGGTAAAGCTGGGCTCACCACAGTATGTTCCAGGTGGACAAATGCTGCCTGTCTCTCCATCTGTCGGTCTGACATCAGTGGCTCCTCCTTTGCAGTAATACCCAGGGGAGCAGGGGCCCATTGGCAAAGCCAAACCTTTAAAGAAACTTAACTTTATCTATTGTTAAATGGTAGCATCTGAAGCAGCGGAATAAATGTTGCCTCATCTCAGTTTGTCAAAACTAGATTTGCACATGACAAAAAAAAAAAAAACACACAGAACTTCACACACTGTTATATTAGCCTTGTATTAGGTTGCAGATACCTGAGATGTTACAGAAGGCTCCGGGTGCACAAGGCACTGGTTCTGAGCTACCCAAGGGGCAGTAAAAGCCCACCTGGCACCGCCCCCCTGTGGAGGTAGCTGGACAAAGACAGTTGGCATTTGTGTAATTGTCGAGGTCAAAAGGTTGGGAGTTCCATGCTGCCGACACACAGAACCAACCTGAGAGAAAGCGAACAGAACAAAAGACAGAGCAGGAAGTGTTGAGGTGATACAGTGATACTTTGTAGGCTATGTGGGTCGGTGGTATTCTCAAATGTATCCTGCTGAGAGTCTATTTCACAGCTGCAGACGTAACAAAATAACTTTCTCAGTAGGGGGTCAGGCAAGGTACTCCATCAAGCAGAGAATCAGTAATACAGAACAAGGTGAGAGATATGAGTCACCAATGTAGAGATATAGTGATGCTTCCTATAGCAGCCTGAGACTTCAATAAGTGACTTGACATATTGAGCCAGTCACTTTTTCCATCTTCATACATAAATAAATAACAGGTTGAATAGCTTCGCAGTAGTTTCTGCTGCTGAAATGTCACTGAGTTGTGATGTTACATTCCTCATGTGCACTCTTCATTTCCCACCCCCAAGACTTCCTGTGTGCTTCAAACCTACTTTTTTTTTCCAGGACTTGGAGATAAATCGGCTGACATAAAGTCCTGACACTGAGAAACCAGCCTGTATAAAAGCGATTGTATCTCTGGTGGAAACAAACACAGACACTGTTACTGACCAGCTTTGCATTTTCCAGATACTTTGGTCAGCCTTTCCCTCTCACAGTAGTGTCCTGGAGGGCAAGGCAGGCAGCTGTCCAGACTCTGAGTCATCGGCTCTGGATTGTAGTATCCACGAGGGCAGGGGAACTGGGTGGCATGCCTGGTTCCTATTGGTTTGAAACTATTATATTTCAGACAAATTCCACACACCATGAAAGCATTTTTACAGTGATACAATTATACCTGTGTTGCAAAGGCTGAAAGGAAATATTTACCAAAGTATGCACCATCACACAAAGTTCATGACTGCATCTTTTGAGAAAGTGCTGGATCTGTGCTACATGTAGTCAAGGTTTCAGTTGATTTAAAGTAAGTACAGAGCCAACACATAGAGACAAACAGTCACACCGATAGACAATTTCAAATAATCAGTTAATCTATGAAATATGTCCACACATGAACAGGCCCCACACCCAGAATCAAATTATCACTCTGTTATAGGAGTGTTAACTGCTAAACAAACTCAATCCAGCCCATATTGAAATATAACTGGGAGGGATGAGGTGAATCTACACTTCTTCTGGTGGTTTAACTAATAATTTAAATTCAGAATCAAATCAGTCAATATACATTGAATAAACGTCTTTTAAAATTGAAGTCAGAGTTGCCACCAGAGAGTAAAACACATGATCAACTCTCAACTTAAATTAAAAAGTGTTTGTAGTGCATTTTGGTTATGTGGCAAACATCCTCTATATGCACGTTAAAAAATGAATATACAATTTCTGGAACTTCCACACAGTGGTCATGGTCTTTCATATAATTTTGTCTATATTACATCATTACTATTTCTTGCAAAAAATGCTCTCTGAAAAATATATCTAAAAGCATTGTGTTTTGATCAAATTAATGCAGGAGTACCCCTCAACTCATTTCTTCTTCTTCTTCTTCTTCTTTTTTTTTTACCTGATTTGTTCTTGTTTTTACCACTACCACCAAAACCATCTTACTGCTTTCTGCACATATTGAAGCCTGAACATAGACACTGATAAGAGTTTGAGGCAAGTGTACCATCAGGGCAGTAGAATCCAGGGGGACAGGGGAACTTGGTGAAATTCCCTGTCTTCTCTGGACAGTAGTATCCAGCAGGGCAGCGGGAGCACAGTGACTGGCCCGTGAGGTTGATGTATGATCCAGCTGGGCAGGGCACTGGGCTTGGACTACCCTCAGGGCAATAATGAGCTGGCGGGCAAAGCCCTCCATGTGAGCCTGGAGGGAAACAACCAATTAGCTGTAGTAGATTAATTATGGCTTCTAAATCCAGTGATGAATCTTGTGATATCCCCTGATTAAATCACTATCCAGTCATTCAACAAAACCCCGTCACAAATTTACATTTCATGCATTTATCAGTTCATCTGTTTCTGCTCTGCCTAATACTTTTACATACGCATTTAATTTAATCCTATAAAGTACAGAAACAATTACTTGTCATCACCTGTGCCTTTCGTGTCTCCTCCCGGGCAGTAAAATCCCTCCTGACACAGACCAGATGGACGACTAAGTCCTGCAGTGCCACAGAAATGACCCTCAAGGCATGGACTACAGCCAGAGACGTCTGTCAGATGAATACTGCAACCATTCAAACATCAACAATACCAACATCTGTAGTTACATGACAACTCGAAACAATGTGTGCAGTATTTTTGACAAACCAACCTATTAGAGTATGTGCCAGGTGGACAGGGCAGAGGTAGGCTTGTGCCCTCTGGACAGTACCTCCCCTTTGGACATGCGCCTCCAACCCCTGTGCTAAAATTACCATCAGGGTTCTGAAAGTTTACACCTAGACAAGTTGAGTTGAACATTAGTTACACAGTCCACAATACATCAAAAAAGAAGGCTTTCATACAGACTCAAGTTCATATTAAATATGTTCCAATAGTGCAGGCACCATGCCTGCAGCATACCATTCGTTGGGTTTTTTTCTGTTAAAAGCACCTAGAAATGACTGTTGTATTCCATGCTGTGTAAATAAAGTTGAATTGAATTGAATACCTGCTATGCAGTAATAACCAGCCTGACAGGGTCCAGTAGGTTCAAACAGACCCCAGTCCTCACAGAAGAACCCTGGCATTGAAACATTAAAAAGCTTCAAAAAGGCAAGAAAATGACAACAGTGTACTGGAAGAAATTCAAAATCACCTACAATAAATATGTAGGTCCAGACACTCAGACCAAACAAGCCTACAACTGAACATTGGCACTTTCAATGGGACCCCATTTGTAGTCATGATGAAGTGAAGGGCTTCACAGGGATGTCCCTGCAATCTCTATGTAAAAGTGCTTTTCACACAACACCACACTACTGTCCATCACTTTAATCTGAAATACACAGTTGGTCACATTAAAGTTGGTTAAAACAAACTTGAAGACAGACTAGATCTTGTATTTTACTATCTGTACTTAGAACTACACATGTGGATGGGCCAAAGTGTCACATGCAAACAGGAAGTCGAACAATCTTGAGTTTTCAATTAGTATTTGTTTTGTTTGGTCTTAGTTAGGGGTCTTACTTGCCATTAGTATTCCCAAAGTGACATTCACTGTGGTTACGTTGCACTTTTTCCACTGCTGAAAGGATAATAACAGAAAATGCTGAACACTTAAAGTGTCTCTTTGTGCACTACGTGGAGAAGAGAGGGGGTCATTGGAGGAGCTTGGCTCCTGCTCTGTGTTTGTTTGGCCGTGTACAAAGTGGGGATGAGTGGGTGGTTGCAGGAATAAAAAACATAGAAGGATTGAAGTGATTACAGCTTATTACAGCTTCTTTTCTAGAGACACGGAGGGGAGAGAAGACTGTTGGACATTCACTTTACTCAGCTTTCTCTCCTGATAGATAACTCAGGAATTGTGCAGTCACTGCTATTTGAAATACTGTCATGTGATATATTATATTAGTTAATTATTTCCTGTCATGAATTATTTTGATCACACTACAATTTTTTATGTAAAATGTCTTCATCACTATCATATCATGGAACCCAACCCTGCCTCATCTTCAAAATAGAACAAATGGAATGCGTTTATAATTCAAACCCAATAATTTGTAATCAAATGACATATTTGGTTATTTAAAGCCAAATAAATACAGTTAAAGATGAAGCTTCTCAGTGCCGTCTGAGTTTAGTGCTGAGAAACTATGTGACAATACTCTCACCTGCTGGACATATGAGGCACTGCTCCACTTGGCTGAGGCCAAGCTGAGGGCTGTATGTTCCAGGTGGACAGGGCAGGATGCCTTCAACACCACCACCAAGACAATAGTGTCCTGCTGGACAGGCCTGGACACCTTCACCTGACAGACAGTACGTCCCGGTGGGGCATTCATCACACACTTCTGCTCCTTTATGCACAGAAAAAGAAAACAAACAAACCACTTTGCATTTTCAAAAACGTATATGCTGTGCTGTGCTCCTTTGATTTGTTTTATTTTTAATACCTGTACTGTTGGAATGAGTCCCATCAGGACACAGGGCAGGAAAAGCTGAGCCTGTGAGACAAAAGTGTCCAACTGGACAAATGTCCCCCGTCACGCCATCAGAAGGCCTTGAAAGTGCTACACCTCCAGAACAGTAATATCCTATAAGTCAGTCAATACAGAAGAGAGACTTTTGAAAATAACAATAAAATGTTTGCATTCAAAGCTATTGCTTTCTAATAAAACACACATACACACAGCCTTTATTGTATTATATATGGTTCCTAAAAATAAAATTGTCTCTCCTACAATCATTGATGTACAATTTAAGAATATAGGTAGTTACCTCAATACAAAGTTGTTGAGCTACTAAATAACTGTTGAAAATGAAAACTAGCTAGTTTCTTAGAGGAGTGATGTGAGCATTATTTTTAATCATCTTTTAAATTAGAATGGAAACGTTATCTGAGCTCTAAGCACTACATTGGTTATTCTTATGACTCATTGAGCTAGAATCATATCAGTTATTCAAATAACTAAATGCATATAACATTAGTTTGTTTGAGTTAATAACTCATTATTAAAGTCAGTATTTTCAACAGCACTGTACTTTTTACTATACTTTTTGACAGTCATGTCAAACGTAACTAAACTTTAAAAGCTATAACTAAAAAAACAGCAAGAAAACATAAGGGATAAACTATCAGCACACAGATGGAGCCTTTAAATGTAAGCTGCTGTTTATTTATACAAATTAATACATTACAGGCAGGAAGGAGGAAAAATTTATTTGCCAATACGAAAGATAACAGCAGGAGGAACAGGGAGCAACAAAAGTGACAAGAAATTTCAGAAATTGTAATTGTGTCGTTAATATGGTGGAGGTAATAATCAGTAACTGCAAAAAAAAACAAAAAAAAACAAAACTGTGTGGTTACAGTGATATGTCATGTTAGAACACATGATTATCAACACTGCCTACCTGTTTCTTTAATATGAAACGTAACATAAATTCCAATACCTGCATCACAAATTCCTGTCGGCTGGTTGAGTCCGGTCGTGTTGCAGTGGTGTCCTGGAGGACAGGGCCAACAAGAGGACAGGTTGTGGGCTCCCACAGTGTTGCTCCAGGTTCCTACAGGACAGGGGTGCTGCTGGGGGTACCGAGTTCCTTGTGGACAGACGTAGCCCACAGGACACACTCCACCTGAGATCACACCCACCTGTGGGGGGGTTGGAGTAACATTTTGAATGTTAAGGACAACAATTGTCAATAACCTTTGACCCTGAAATGGTTCAACTAAACACCGTCCGCCATCATAATCCAAAATAAATACTTTAGGCAGTCAGTGCTGTTCAACTGAACAAGCAATTAAAATAAATCATACTGGGCATGAGAATAAAAAAAGTTTGAATTTTGTTTTTATTTCTTTCTATATTTTGGCTGCCCGAGCAAGAAGTTTAAAAGTTAAAACTGTGGGCAGTTAGCTGGTAACTGTCACTCATATCCCACGCACTATCAGCCACTCATCCAAAAAGCACTTCATTTATGTATCTGAAAGCACACTACTTCAAACTAAATATGTCTTTAAATTCAAATCCATTTCAAATGAAAACACTTTAGCAGTCAATGCATGTGGAAAATGAATAGCTGACATTAAGTCATCAGTACAGCTTTACAGCAGACATGTTCAACTTAAAACAAAAGGTATATTTCCACCTATTTGATTATATACTGCTCCCACTTTTATCCTGCACCATGCTGGCAAGTTACGAAGCTTGAACAAAACGAAATGAGTGTACGTCATCAACAAGCTGAAAATAACAGAACTGAATACAAATGTCAAACATTTCACCATCACTGTTCATGCATGTTTTTCAGAGTGTTTAAAAGCTGACTGAGAACAGCAGGAAAATCTCAGTTTCAAGAGAATGCCAGTTCCCAATAGTGAAAAGAGATGAATAGATGCAATTAAAGCACAGAATTAATGAACATAGATTATTTAAAATATAATATATAAAATATAAGGTGAGCTTAACTGCGTAAAACACGCACACGCACACACACACACACACATTCTTGCCCAAGGACACTTTGATCCCCCATCTCACCCTTTTATTGGGTCAAACTTCAAACGATGGATTGGGAGAAAATTCCTATTTTGCTCTTCCGTTTTAATTTCATACAGTTGATCGCATCAATTCAAGTATCAGTTCCTCTGCAGACATGCTGCTGAAAGCCAAGGTGTTGAAATGTTACTGGATCTCTTACTGGCGAGGCGGTGGAGGCTCCAGAGGTGCAGTAGTGTCCCGGGTCACAGAGACCTTGGGGCGTAGAGAGACCGGCTCTGCCACAGAATGAGCCTGCCTCGCATGGCCGACAGTAGTACACAGACTCACCACCATTCTGGTCTGAGTAAAAGCCCTAAAAGTAATAATGATAACATGTATCTCTCTCAAAATGGATATTTTCAGAGAGTGGTGCAGTAACATGGCAAACAATGAATGTGAGATGCCTCAATAACAAGAGTAAACACACACACACACACACACACACACACACACACGCACGCACGCACGCACGCACGCACACACACACACACACACACACACACACACACACACACACACACACACACACACACACACACACACACACAAATAGAAACACAAATAAAAATACTGACTGGAGGACAAGGGCAAGCAATAGAGGACCCTGGAGGACAGTAGTGTCCTGTGGGACACATGGGTGGCTGGGACATGCCTGTCTGGTTACACAGCCTGCCTCCCTGACACTCCACACATGACTGTGCACCTCGACGCTGTGGAGGATGAAGAGGAAAAGAAACAACCTTGTACTCAACGTTATTCCATGATCTAATATTAACAACACACTCTCAGAGAAGCGGCACTTGAAATTGTATAGATATAATTTCCTACCGACTGAAAAGTACCAAGAGGACATGGTTCTGCCCTTGCTGCCCCCTGCGGGGCATAATAACCCTCCTCTGCTTCATACTGAACAGGTGAGGCCGAGCCGTCGGTGCAGTAGAAACCAGGAAAACAAGGACCAGAAGGTGAGGTGTTGCTGGAGCCTGAACAATAAAAACTAACAGAGAGAGAAGCAATCGTATCACAGGGAAGATGTTTCTCGTGTATATTTAGTTCATATCTGAATAATTCCATTGCAAAGAAGAGAGGTGAGTGAATATGAGTGGGATTACCCTGGTGGGCAGCTGACACACTCCTCAGATCTGCTAAGGCCAGTGCTGTTACTGAAGGTGCCAGGTGGACAGGGGAGGGGGGAGGAGGAAACCGGTGGACAGTAATACCCTGCTGGACACAGGCCTCCTGTCCGTCCATCCACAGGAGTCTGAATATAACAAGACATACAGCTACGTCACATACATCTATATATCTGAATGTTGCACATCATATTCAAAATAATTTATTTTATTGTTAAAATGTAAGGTTCCCAGTCGTGAAAACCATAAGACAGTGTCATAACATGCTTTTAGTTAGAAATGTTTCAGTTATAGTGTTGAGATTAGACATGCTATGCCCACTTTTTGATAAGCCCCTGCAGCTGTAAAGAGATGCTAAAGCATATCGTGTAAAGTGTGCATAGTTTGTATAAATTCTTCCTCTTGGTAACAGGCTTAATGTGAGTAATTCTGAATATGTGATATGAGTCACAATAAATAAAGCTTGCTGTATTTTTGTATTTTATTTAGTTGTTTGTTTTTTTCTCTTGTTGCACTTAGTAACCCAGGAGCACAAACATTCTAATGGAGATTGGATTGAAGCAAACGGAGCAAATTACAGACAAACGTTCTTTTTGCAGTACATTTTCTGTAGCTGTCTGTTCATACCGCAGATTTGGCTCCCTCTCTGCAGTAGAACCGCTCTTCACAGCTTCCAGAGGGCTCTGTGAGAGCCACTCCAGTGCAATACCGCCCTGCGCCACAGGGGGTGCACTCAGACCCATCACTGAGAGCAGAGCGTGAGCTGTAGGTCCCCTCAGGACAAGATTGGGGAGTCGAGGTGCCATCCGGACAGTAAAACCCCTGGTCACAGTGACAGACAGAGAACGATGCTGGAATGTTATTGAGATTTCCCAGGAACAAACAAATGAGCCCTTAAACATGTTGCAATGTCTCATTTATTCAGCCCAGAAGTTTTGTTTTTTTATTAAGAGCTGGACTTTCTTACCTGAGGGCAAACCATTGGAAAGTGAGTTCCCAGTGTGTTGCAGTAATGCCTGGATGGACATGAAATACATGCCTCCCCACTGTGACGAAGGGAGTTATTCCTGTATCTGCCAGCCTGACAGGGGAAAGTGAATGGATGGCCGGTTCCTTGGGGACAATAATGGCCGTCGGGACACAGACCTGTCTTAAATATCACAACATACAACATTTATTCAAAGCGTGATTTTTTTTTTTTTACATTTTGAAATGTGTGCGTGTGTGTGTGTGTGTGTGTGTGTGTGTGCGTGCGTGCGTGCGTGCGTGCGTGCGTGTTTGAGCACTTGGAGAGACTGTCTGAGATCACACAGGTCAGCTTTGCAGGAACAGATGTGGGAAACTGACTAACTGACTATTGCATTTATTTTACAGGTTCAAACTTTTATATGTTGTTGAGATTTGTCATGTTTTGGCAAACCAGAGGTTAAAGAGGTGGTCTGTAGGCTTTCTTTGAGGGAGCTTCAACAAAAGAGCTTTGCAAACAACTGCCCTGTATGACCAAATGGCGTGGATGCTTTACAAACTGCTGTTGAATTTAATAAACCAGCTGTTTTAGAAATGAGGATCTTACAGGTCTGGTGATGGGCTGTTCCTGAGGCTGCTCGGAGAAGCAAAACTTTCCCTCAGGACACTGCGCGCACTCACTGGAATCACGCAGACCAGGATGTTCACTGTAGGTGCCATTGGGACAGGGGATAGGATTGGGATCCTATAAATGGAGTATCGATTACATGTTGTTGTTTTTTTATGACTCAAAAATGTGTCAGACGTGAAAATCTGAATGCAGACAGCGTTTATCTCTTTGTGACTCACAATGCTTCCGCCGGGGCAGAAGAAACCTCGGGGACAGAGGGTGGCTGAGCGCTGAGGGTCTCTGGCCAAACCCTGGGAGCAAAGAAACCCAGGGGGGCAAACCATCACACTCAACATGGCCTCTTCGCTCGTGGTCTCGTTACTGCAGTAGTGGCCCTGCAAGCACGGAGAGCACTCCACAGAGCCCTCGTCCTACACACAGGAGAAGATGGAGAAAGATTCAGAGAGTTGAAGTTAAAGATATCAACTGGTATGGGGGAGGGAAACAGGGAAAAAAAAGAGACTTAAAACACAGGGGCGAGGAGGCTGTAACTTCGAAGATGCTGGAAGAACACATTTCTTTAAAAGTGACTTGTGAAAGATGAACTATAACAAAAAAAAATTGACTTCAAGTGCTCATCGACGTTTACAGATATCCATACTAAGTGAGTAATGTAAGATGATAACATGTAGGTGGAAGATGCTAATCTAAAAATAGGACAATCAAAACAGCTTATGAAAGGCTGTGACTACAGCAGCTTTAGTTTCCATTTTTCTGTCAGTTGTCCTGTCACAGTGGACCACACTGTAGATGGGGGACTTACAGAATAGCTGCCAGCTCCACACACTCTGGGGTTGACAGTAGCTGAGTGGGGACAAAAATAGCCAGCAGGGCACGGAGCGCAGTCCTCTAGCCTCAGACCTCCTTTCAGGCGACGAAATGTGGAGCTGGAGAAAGGCAGGGCAATATGTCAAATCCTCCAAATTATTGCATTTACTCAAAACATGAAATTCTTTCCATGTCATTCTCACATCTACCTAATGGCATTCAACACATAATTACAGCTTACAGGGGACAAGGTGAGGGCTTAGAAGTGCCACGTTGACAAAAGAAACCTTCAGGGCAAATCAAGCAGTCTTCTCTGTGTCTGTTGCCCATTCGGATGCTGTAAGTGCCTGTGGGGCAGGCAAACTGGGTGCCATATGCAGTCCCTGGTGATGCAACATCAACATAGTTATTTCCGACATGAATGACTCACGATTACAGCTCTGGAGGAGAAAACAAATCAGATTTTTTTTTTTAAACCAAACATTTCACATGAAAACTTGCCTTAATGTTCAAAAACATTGCCTATAAAGGGTGTTTTGTCAGATGTTTTCAGTAAAAGAGCAAATAAAATATGTATATATTATCTGACTGCTCTCTATTTTGTCACTTATGTCAAATTTATGTTCACCTTGTGGACAGTAGTGTCCAGAGTTGCAGCGGCCTGACGGAGCTCCAGAACCAGCCAAACAGTACCAACCTGGCGGACATGGCTGGCACTCACTTTCACTCTGCAGCCCACTTTGACCACTCCATGACCCCACGGGACACTTGTACTGAGTTGGAAACATTGTTCCAGGTGGACAATAATGTCCTGCAAAGCAGGACAGTGGTGGTCTCTGGATCCCACCAGTTCCTAATAAAAAATGTATAACACAGGCATTGAGGCAGGTTATAGCTCTACTTTTGATCACCATACACGTTATCGGTAAACACTGATAATTAGTTTTTCACTTTCACTTTCACTTTTTTAACACTAACATTTGACTTAAAATCTTCTGAAACATTCAGAGATCATCATTTTGGCTTACACTTCAAAGCATTTTGCCTTTATTGAGGTACAACCTATTCTCTCTGAGGCACAAGGAACTATGTATGTCTACACACTAAAAAATATCATGCACTTATTCTTTGAAATGCCAACTGAATGTTTATGAAATGTCACCCCGCAGACAGGCGTATCGTGCTGGACACTGCAGACACTGTGTGCGATCCGTGAGGTCGGTGCGATTGCTCAGTGTTCCGGGTGGGCAAGCATTGGTTGGTGCATTGGGTTTTGAGGAACCAGGAGGGCACACAAATCTATCAAGATGCAGACAAGGCATGAAAAGTCATAATGCCTGTCCTAAGTTTTTCTGAGGCAGGATATAAATGGTGAAAGTATAAAAAGGCTTGACTGTTATGTAATGTATTATAGAGGCTTCAGACTTCAAACTTCATATCGGATACACGGGATTGGAAACACACACAGCCAAACAGATTTGCTGTTTGGCTGAAGTGAATCTTGAATTTGAGACGGTTCCTTACCCTTGCATGCAGTCCACATCGGGGGCTCTCAGAGCGACCTGCGTGCAGGCCTTTCCTGCATAACACTCTCTGCAATCTGCCAACTCATCCTGACCCTCTAAGGGATTAAAGGAGCCCGGTGGACAGGGCATTGGGTCACTCGTGCCTTCAGGACAGTAGAAACCAGCCGGGCATTTGAGGCAGTCTTTTACACCTGCAGGAAAGGTTGAGGTCATGCACAAGACACAGATCACATCCTTTTTTTTTTTTTTTATATAAATTTTTTCACACCAGAACGTACAGTCAATCTGAAGAACATGAAAAAAAAGACAAATTGTCACATAGATCTTGTAACATCTTCACACGAAGAACCATATGTGCAATAGATAAGAGTAAGCCTTCCCTAGATAATGCTTTTTATTGCCTATATGTATTCCAACAGAGACTACCACTGAAAATACTTCAAGTGAAATTTAGTAGGAAGTCTGAAATTTGCTACTTAAACTGTGATTACACATGCATATCAGCTTAGTTTTAGCATGATTTTGAATCTCAATCTCTAAGAGTTAGCAGCTCTGCATATGTTAGAGTTATAATATATGTATTTCATGATTTATGAGTGCTCAGCTGGTCAAGTAGCTTTAATCAGTGCAAGAACAAGTTAAATTTAAATCCCCATTGACTTGAGGAGAAGTAGATCCACACTGCTTTCCCCGACAAATTGCACCCTGCTCATATACTGGTAGATTGAGCACAAGGAGAACTGCATCATCAGGAAGCTAGAATTACAGTAAAATGGTTATTTCGCAATGCTCACTGATAATATGGCACAGAGTTCCGTTTCTCATTAGAATCTCTGTGCTGCACTAACTGCTCCAGCATTTCAGCAGCAGTTGTTTTTGTGTTGCTAAATTAGATGCCTTTTTTGCCCTCCTGGCCTCCATCTGTTGCAGCTCTTCAGCCATACATTCTGGTACAACACGTGAACTAAACACCACCTATATATTTTTACATAATCATTGCTGCAGCGGTTGTTTTGCTGCGTATCTGAGGGACTGTAGTCATATACAGATAAGCATTTAACATACCTTAAAAATTAATAGCAAACTGGGTATCCTGTCAGAGGAATTGCTACTTTGAGACATAGAAATAAAAAATATAAACCTAAATAGGTTCTATTCTAAAAGAATTATTGTAAATAAACTCACTGATTGCCCCTTGATGAGGGGTGAAGGTGCCAGGAGGACAGATCACTTCTTCCAGTGTGCCAGCAGGACAGTATCTACCCCGAGCACACGATAAACCAGGGCTTGAAGAACCTGTAACACATGCAAACATACTTGAGAAAATGGGACCGAGGACACTGTGTCTATTACATAACAATTCACCTTTACTATCATGTTTTTTTGTTTTTTTCCTGAAGTTATGCTGCAGTTTATTTCTGGGACATGCTCTGTGTGTTAGTATTTGTTGCTCCAGTGAAGGTGGTGGTTTTTTGTGTTGAAACCTACCGAGAGGACAAAAGCGTCCTTCTCGACATCTCTTGCAGGCCGCCCTACTTGTCTGACCCAGTTGTTCCCCGGCTGTACCAGTGGGGCAAGGTGACCCATGAGGGGTGACTGTGCCCTCTTCACAGTAATAGCCCCGTGGGCACAGGAACTGGGAGGTCGGTCTCTGTGAGCTACCTTCCAGACAGTAAAACCCTGGAGAAAAGTATTTACAGATTTATAGATAGATGGCAATACCATGCAAAACAAATGACTGAATCAACTTTCTCATTCAGCATGACAAACAATAAACTATAGGTTAACTGAAAGGTACATGTTGTGATACTCTTCTGGTAAAATCTGTGGACCTTTCATAGAGCAGGATGAACCTCTCACACACATCTTGAGTCACTAAGCATCCCACTTAGTATGCATTTCATTCGTAACATCTGGATAGTCTGTATGCCAGTATATATTCTGCAACTGTTGACACTATTGCTGACATAGTTTTGCACTAAATCTTAAATGATCATTTAGTTTCATTACGTCTTGTAGTAAGTTCAGTTTGATAGATCTGGGGTATTATTCATGAAATACTTAATAGTTTACTTGCCTCTTATTGGTTTCATTCAATGTTTTGTCTCAAAGTTTCTCCCCCCCTACCCCTACCCTCTACCCTGTTCCTGTGTGAAAAGCCCACCCCACAATGTGTGGACTGCTATCACAGTAAGCAATTCCGATATTAAAATCTTACCTGCAGGACATATTGTGCAATCTCTCAGTCTCTGCAGGCCTTCCTTTCCACTATAGGTACCTGCAGGACAAGGTACAGCTACACCTCCCACACAGTAATGACCTGGGGTGAAGAACAACCTGTATAAATATATATACTGGCATCTTTTTCAGGGGCAAAAGCAATGTAATATAACTGGTGATACATGCTGAACACAAACCCATGGGACAGATGACACATGACAACTCTTCTTTTGTGTCTTTGTATGTTCCTGATCGACAGATAATGGACTGACTGGATCTGTGGACTGGCAGGTTCCAGCGAGGGGCCACAGCTCCCCCACACAGTGAACCTGTATCATTACACTTTTGGCACGACGCCTGTCCAGGTGTGGAGGACCAGCCAAGAGGACAAGGGAGAGGCTGAGACATCCCACTATTTGGACAATAGCTTCCTTAAGCAGAAAAAAATAGACCAGTTACAAATGAACTTTTTCCTTACATACAAGAGCATTGAAGATGTGTTTGTGGTCGTTTTCGGACTGCTCTACCTGCTGGACATTCCAGGCACTGTATAGTGCACAAAGTAGAATACAAGCCTGGGGAACAGTCGTTGCACACAGTGTGATCCACGTTGGGCTCCATGCCAGGAACACACTATATGCATCATAAAACCCATGAATGAAGGACCAAAGGGGAGAAAACTACTATCAAAAACATTTCAGAAAACATTTATTATGATAGACTGGACATAATTCTTTCATATTCAACACTCTTTGAGAGGAATTGAGACAGGGTGCTATCACTAGTTCCAACCTTGTAAGGGAAGCCCGAGGTACAGACAGAATCTTGAGGGCAGCTCAAACATTGGAGGACCCCTTCAGGTGAATGTTGTCCGGAGGGGCACAAAGACAGCGTCCCATTGGCTGGTTCACATGAGAAACCTGCAGGACACAGCCGACAGTCCACTCTGTCCTCTGTACTGATCAGACCTGGAAAACAAGGCTGTGACACAGGGGGATGGAGTCAGGAAGAGACACACAGTGAACTCACTATATAAATAATTATCAAGTGTTTCACTGTGGTGGAATCTGGTCAAGATGAGTCACATTTTCCTTTATGTTTCTGTTATATGCTGAAACATCTCTGAAGATAAGTTGTGGAAAAATGCAGATGTTTGAAACTGAAGAGAACAAAGCAGGTAATTTGCTTTACAATGAAGTTTGACAAAAGCCTTTAATATTGTTCTTTTATCGTGTTATCCAGAAGTGTCTTTTACCTTGCAGTCACTGCTGCTGCTTTTTCCTGTGTAGAGGTTAAATGTCCCGGTTGGACATCTGTTGGGTGCCGATACATTGCCAGGGCAACTACAGTATAGTACAGTACAGTATCAGAAATGTGTTAGTTTTACAGTTCTCAGTGGGAGCAAGCTCACACCATTCAGTTATTTGCATTCAATAGTTTTGCACATTATATTTATAAATGGAGCAAATCCTTTCCTCCATTTATACATGCCATCTATGCTTTGCTTTCCAAAATTAAAAAACTACAAATTGAATGTTTTAAAAGAAAATCAGCAACTTACAAATGTCCAGAAGGACACTCTAAACAAAGCTGGCGGGATATGTATTTTCCTTCCGGACATTGATCAAGATCTGCCACTTCATTCAGAGGGAAGTCTCCACTCCATTCATGTGACTCTTGCATATAACAAAACAAAAGTATTATATTAATGGTCAGCAGTGCTTGCCTGTCTGTTGGTCTTTTACTTCTTTTGAATGTGTATTGTCAATTGAATATAGTGTATAAAGTAGCTATCACAGTAACGTATTGGTCTTACCTGAAGTGACTCCAGACTGTAGCAACAGACAACAAATCCATAAAACTAAAAGACGAAAGAAATGCAAACACCTCATCTTTGAATATGTTGCCCAGTGCAAATCCTCGTCAGTCTCAGTTCTGTCTTAATCTCATTAAGATTCTTTGGGTTGTTCCCACATCAATAATTGTTAAGAGGAATGAAAGTGAGATGCTCTTTAGCCACTGAAAGTGAAACAAGCAAGAAATGAGAGTCCCAGGTGGTTGGTCCACTGACAATGGTGTGCAGCAATGTTCTGTAACAGTATCTTCAGCTTTCATAATGCATGAGGGTAGGCCAAAGCTAACCTAGATCGTGTCTCAGTTAGTGGATTGATTCTATTATTTATGTTACTCATGCAACTCATTAAGAGTCTTCAAGGACGAAAATATTAGAAAAGGGAAAAATCTGAATTGTGTAACTGATCAAACTTTCTCTGCTTTTCACACTAAATGTTACACCTCAAAACACATTTCTGTCTTGAAAGGGTGAAGTCCTCCAAGTGAATTATTTAATTGCATTGTGAAATTGGAGTCAGACGTATCCTCTTTTGGAGTGGAGAGTGAGTGAGCGTGTGCTAGTTCTGCAAACATCCTTTGAAACTGCAACAGCAAGAACTGAAGGCTCTCAAACTTACAATCCAAAAGCACATGTGTAAAAAAATATAATCATGTAAATATGTTTGTATATGACTGCTGTATTATCCCATTGCCAATGTGGTTTTACTTGTTGCACTTGCAGTTGAGTTAATTTCAGGTACATAAATGGAAAAACATTACTTTGACTTGCACCCTGAGTCTTTACCACTTCCTGTAATATTGTTGGAAAAACACATGTGGGTGCAACACAGTGTTTGTGCAGGTGGAAACGTCACTGCAGCTCCAAAACAAAAATCTTTATCTGCATACTGAGAGGCAGAAAGAAAACTCAAACAGAGAACAAGGATGATTCCAATCCAAATCGTATTTGTCTTGTTTTGGATGGCACAAGGTAAACAATATGTTTTACATACATTTTAACTGTGTGATGAATTGAATATAGTGGTTTAATGATATGTTTTTTTTTTCTTTCCATCTAAAGTACATTTTTTTCTCTTTACAGATTTTATGAGCTGTAACACTGAATCAACTTTGAAGGTATTGACTGTAAAAGGCAGGGATCCTCTTACACTGAACTGCACATACAATTGCTCCACAGAATTTGTCCGTGGCTGCTGGAGTGGATATAGAATAAAGATCCAATGTCCAGTTGTGACATCGGACAAGAGTGGCTTTTGCACAGTATCTCTTCATGTGACAGAGCTGTCCACTCACCCGTTGAAGAATCTCTACAAATACTACACAGAGCATACTGATGACCCTGGCCTTCCACGGAGAACAGAGTGCATGTATTTAATTCAACTTTCAGGTAGGTATATATTACCAAATGCATTACGCTATGTATATCACGGCTTTCTGATATTGTATGCATTTTTGGTTTTCATTTTGCTTTTTCTAGCTCAAACAACGACCTCAAATTTCACAAGCGTCTTAACGACTGAGGGGAGAAACGGTTAGAAACACTGCTTCCCATGTTTAATATAACACATTTTAAGATATAACTGGCATTTCAACATCAGGTAAGGTATGACGTAAGGTATGATTTTTTTTTTCTTTTTTAGAATCTCTGCCTGTGCAGCCAAATAATTCAGTAGAAGGTAAGAGGTTTATCAAAACATAATATTCAGAATCTGTATATGAATAAATCCTGTTGTTTCTATGTTAACAGGGGAGTCTACTGGTATTCAGGTTTTGGCCACAGTTTCCGTTTTTGTTGCCATGATTCTTGCAGCACTGGCAGTTTATCTATGTGTGAACAGACAGCACTGGCATTGTAAAGGTGATTAGAAACTGTTAAACTGTTGTGTTTCCATTTCTCAGTAATATGTAACCATTTCTGAATAGTACAACCCACATTCTCATATTGTATTAACAATCTCTCACATTCTAGGAGAACCTTTGAGGTCCAGGTCAGGGTAAGGTCAATTAAAATCTTGATTTTGCTCTGATTTCTTTTTAATTACCAAAAGAAATATACATTGTTTGCATTATATTAATTTTCAAGGTTCCCACAACGGCAAGACCGTGTCCTCACGCCAATAAAGGGTAAACAAACGTCAAATGTAGAAGACATGAATCATTGCCACCAAATGCAGTCCTGCAATTCAAACTGGTTTATTCCACAGGGACACTATCAGCAAAAAGTGATAGAGTCACTTTGAGGATTCCTCCACCAGGTAAAATGACCTGTCAGCACTGCTACCACACTTTTTTCTATGTCATACAGAATTGTTGACAACAAAAAAGATATGTTTTCACAAAATGATTCATCATTTCTTTGACCTAGACAACGAGGACGATACTGAAGTGCCATATGCAGACATTATGATCACTGTTCGTGGTGTCAGCACACCGGAACTCACTCAAGTCAACTACACGGCTGCCGGAGAACAGAAAGAGGTGCGAGACAGGACCTTATGGTCAACAGATTTGCAAAGAAAACAAACAATTCTCACTTGTACTATGAGCTCTTTGTTCTGCGGCATAATACTCTAAAAGTGATGTCCATGCATGATTCATAGCAAATGCTTATTCTGTGTGTGTTTGAGAAAAGAATAGAATAGACAAATGTGTAGTGATTTCTAATACCGTATGTATTTGGAATCATGAGGCAGAACCATCTTGCCAACTGAGCATGTGAAGGATGCTTTTGCATGTGCGCTTTGTTTGACATCTCTGTGCTAGTTTGTCATGAAGTGCCTTCAGAAAAGTGAATTACTCATGAATGCTCTATAGAATCAATCTGGGCTCAGAGGCATCACACTGGTAAGAAATGGCAAGGCACAAGCCAAAAATACTGAGAACCATTCGATTTTTTTTTTGTGTATAAGAATGTAATTGCTTTTTCATATAATTTAAAAGGACGAGTTGAAGGGTTTCGAGTCTAAACAGACCCATCAGTCATGTTGTCTGCTTCCCTTCCAGTGGTGGGGCGATGACTCCCGGGGCCACCTGCAGGCCTCACGTTCAGCAGACAGACTGCATGTGCCGCAGCCCAGAGAGGTCACCCGCAAGATGAGCACCAACTCCGAGTATGCAATCATCACGTATGCCTGATCATGCAACGCTGCTGTGGCTGTCATCACTCCGTCCATCCATCCATCCATGCAAATCTCAACTCTCACACTCACACTCTCAGCTGCATAAAATTATGTCACTACAGAGATTACTGAATGAAAAAATCATTTAATTTCATTCTCTTAAAAAAATGGTGTAAATTACCCCCCTACACACACGCGCGCGCACATTTTCGACTGTTTTTATTGTGAAAATCTCGGCATAACACGTTTTGATGTGCGAGAGAAGACAACAGCTCTTGTGGCGGTGTTTTTGTGCGTGTTTCTCATTATCTGATTTTATATTCATTTTTAATTGACTTTACTGTGTGCTTACTGCGTTGGAACAGATATGCGTCGCTCATGGCTGTAAGAACAATTCATATTCAATAAAAGTGATTTTTGTGTGCTTCATGAAATATGAGCCTCCTCACTGTCCGTAGTTGAACGGTTGCCTAGCGCCGAATGTCAACAGGATACATGCGGCCCCCCGTTTGCGATTTGAACGGAGCAAAAAGGTCGACACAAATTACAGGTTCTTTCAGGAAACAAGTGGAACCTTAGTCAGCCAGACAGCGTTGGTCAGAGACGTCAACATGTCAGTGCCTTTCTCCAACACTCACCTGCGAGTCCCTCGAGGTTTCGGTGCCGTCCTGGAGGGCCTGGCTCGGGAAGTCCTCCGAGACCAGCCCGGGGACATCCCCGAATATGCCGCACGATACTTCCAAGCTCTCCTCAAAAAGAGAGAAGGTAACTTTAGCTTTGCGTGTTATCAAACGAGGGACTAATTTCTGCCACTGCCAGCGAATGTTTGTTTTGTTTTGCTCTCCCTGCAGAGAGTGGTATGGATCCCGCTGAGTGGGCTGCAAAACTGGAAGATAGATTTTACAACAACCGGGCGTTCAATGCTATCGAGGTATCAAATCAACCTGCTGAAGCTTTGTACTGCCATAGACTCAATACTTTACACAAGTTCTATGTAACTATGTGAATCCAGTGTCCATATAAAAATAAATGTAGAAAAGTCGCATTTCTGTGTAATTTCATTCAAAAAGTCACTTTTATCTACTTTGAGTTATCAGACATCAAATATGTGTGTGTGTGTGTTTTATCATCTCTTTCTTTCCTTTCACAAAAATTGAAAATACAGCATGTCAAATGATTAGAAGATAGCAATAGATAGATAAATAGATAGATAGATAGACAGACAAATCACTTCTAATTCTAAAATCTAAACACAAAACATTTGTAAATTTAAAATGTATAGAAATACTAAGTGTGTTAAAAGTCTATATCTACAGTATTTACATATTTCATGTGTATTATTAGTGTGTAGAAAATCTAAGATTTAACAACAACATTTTTAATGATTTTTTTTTTTTTCTAGATGCACATCCATTTTGTTCTGGTTCATCAGCTCTGCTCCAGTTCTCATCATGTTGTTGTTGCTGTTGTTTCAGACTGACCCTGAAAAGGAAACAGCAGGGGAAGTGACCTCCTCACAGTGAGTCTCTCCTTTTTGTGCAGCCAGGAAGATCAACAGGGAGAGGATGAACATCAGGGAAAGGATAGTAACATGTCCTCATCAAAATATCAGTGTTTGGAATTGAAACAGTATGAGGTTTACTTTGAAATCAGTAAAAATTATTACGTTTATCATCAATCATCAAACATCGCTTTGGTTTTTATTCATTTTTGTTGTTGTTGATTAGCTCCAAGCATTGTAAAGAAAAGCTGAATTTGTTCCACTTCACCCTCAGGTACAACTTAAACACAATGGTTTCAATCTGTTACAAACATAGAACAAGAAGTACACTTCAATATACACAAGGAAAAAAAATTAGAAACAACAGAAAAAAATTCTCTGCATCACTCAAATAAACCGCAGATAACCTACATTGATATTATTCACCTTTATAAGTGTTACAAAAGCAATCATAGCAGTCATTTTGGATTTACAAAAAAAACGGTTCCCCTGATACACCAAAGCATCACTTTAATCAGTATTATCTCTCCTCTTCACAAAATGTAACCTCATTCACGTCAGTTTGTTTCCTGTCATTCTTACTTTCTAGAGAAGAAACATGTGAATCACAAGCTGAGGATGAATCAAGTATTTCAACAGGAGCTCAAAATCTTTTCACTGCACTAACTGGAGTTGGCGAAAAGGCTCATGAAACTGAAAGCGAAGATGAAGAAAAGAATCACGACGTTGCAGAGAAAAATGCTTTTTCTGTGGAAACAGAACTTTCAGAGAGGGAATCCATCAACAGGTTGCTAACCACAGATATACAGCCTGATGAACCAAGCAGCGTGGAGGTACAGGCCGACCCGACAATAACTGCACTTGATCATGTTGACAAGGCAGTTAATGAAACAGATAGCAGCTCTGTTCAGGGACAAAATGCACCTCCGTCTGAGTTGGAGTCCACTGATTTGTCGTCATTCCGAGGGATGTCATATGTAGATGTGTGTGCTCAAGAGTTGGGAGCAGCAGAAGATGAAGGAGGTGATAAACAAGCATCTGCAGTTGTGGATACAGAGTCAGTAAACTCCAATGGAGAAGATAATAATGGAGTTGAGGAACCGGCGAAGACCTTTCCACATCCCACTCCTACTCATGTGGATGTGCGTGCTTCAGAGCTGAGAGAAACTGAGAGGGCAATGGAAGGAGGTTCTATTGAAGCTGATACACAAGTTGTCGAAGACATTAAAAGTGTAAAGCCCCAGCCTGAAGGAACTGTTGAAGAAACATCACTGCCTCGGGCTGAAAAGGTTGAGGGCAGCCAACAAGAAGTAGAAGATCGGCTGGGAAAAATGATAGAGGAGGAGAAAACAGAGACTCAACCCCCTTCTGAGGAGACACATGAAAGTTTGTCTCATGCTGAGTGTGATTTTGATTGTAATACTTTACCAAAGGATGACTCTTTGGTTGAGGTTAACTTTGAAGACATTCCAGAAGCTCAGCAGATCACTGAGGTTGTGGAGAAACAGCCAGAGGTCAGCTCAACGGAGCTCATACAGACTGAGATGTTGCACATTGAACAGAGGGAAGAGCCCATGGAGCCCATTCCAAGTACAATCCACCAGAATATATCTGATGAACAAATATATCATGACTTTGAGTCGGAGGGTGTCAGAAAGTTGGTTGACTCTGAAGAGGAGAAAGTGAAAAGTCTTCACGATTCCACTGATATAATGGAAGAGAGTGCCGTAACAAATGGCTCTAATTTGAATTACTGTGCTGATGAAAGTGGAATAAACACCGAAAACATCAGCTCATGCGATCAACCCACCACAGAGTCAGAAAAAGAGAAACAAGAGGAAGAAATCGTTCAAGGAATTGAAGATAATGAGACGGTAAATGAGGGCAAATCTCATCACTATGAAGATTCTGTTAAAGAGGCCGGGTCTGGGTGTAAAGATGAGAAGACAGATGCACTTGAAGCAGATGAAGACGAAATATACGAAGAACGTCACAGGGAGATGGAGGATGAAGAAATAAATGATGGTGGGGCAGGAAATAATTCATCACAAGTAACCCACTCGAGTACATCAGTGGTACCAGTGGAGCCGAGAAGTGAAATGTTTGAGGAGAGTGCACAAGATCTCACGGAGGAAGAAGAAGCGAGTGAGAGAACGCTGGGAGAGTCACAGCCAGGGGACACAAAGGAGAAAAAAGAGGCCACATCAAAGGATGCGCAGGAAGTTAACCAAAAAGAGATTGACTTTGAAATACAAGAGAAAAGTGACACATCGCCTGCAGAGGAGAGCGTCAGCCTCTGGACAGCTGCTGACCACCAAGACGTGGAAAAGCATGAGTCTGAGGAGCAGCCAACTCAGCTTGCAGGCGAAAGTGAAGATAAGGTAACGTTGCCAATCCCAGTCAGTGTTGGTATTAAAAATATGGCATCCCGTTTCCCTTATATTTCATACTATCGAAGCATCATCACAATATAAAGAAACGTTTTTGCACTGACGCAAAAGCCCCTAGTGCTTTATGATTTGCTTCCAGAGAGAGAGAGAGAGCAAGAGAGAGAGAGAGAGTGAGAGCAAGAGAGAGAGAGAGTGAGAGGAAGAGAGAGAGAGAGAGAGAGAGAGAGAGAGAGCTCCTACACAAATAAACTTCAAGGGTGACTGATCAACTTCAGGCCCTCATTTTCCACCCCTGCTCTCTCACAGGGTTTATGATTGAAAATGACTCAAAAATAATTCAATTTCTCTATGACGTTTCATCTGATTCACTGTATGGAGTTGTGTAAACTTTGCATTCTTAAATCGACATTCTTCCTGTCTGATGCGCAAGTGACAGGTCTACGCTCAAACATACATCTCAATGCGTCCCATAAGTAAGATCTAAGCTCCTGTTTTGCAAACAACACAATTTATTGAGGGATAGTAAGTATCCATAGTATGTGGGTAATCTGAAATACAGATTTAATTTAATCCATTAACTATAAATGGGATATATAAAAGGGAGTTTGTTTAAGTCTCAAAAGGAAAGAAAAATATCAAGATATGCTTCAACAACACTCTGGGGTTGAAATCCGCATGAAATTTCGATGAGTGCCCTACAAACGGCTAAAGTTGAGCACATCTGTCAGGTAAGGGCATGTGTAAGATGCTGCCTGAGGCCTTTGCTCTGCCGTGTGCTCATAAAAACTGTAATTCAGCGGCTGCGTTCGTTCCAGATCAAGCCTCCTCCCGGGAGCCACCGACAGCCTCCGCAGATTGAAACTTGATTCAGTGATCTATCATCGTAAAAGACCGCCGAAACAATTTGTCTGGTGAATTAGGCCCGTAACATTTTTACTGCTGTCACGGTTAGCCTCCTCTGATTCGTCTGGACCGACAGGGCTTCAAACACACGGCGAGGGAGTGCAGGAAGGGGTACTGAGGACGTTACTATGGTAACCCCTCACCGTCCTGCTCGCTCTTAGAGTCGTCATGGAATTAATAGGAGATGGCGATGCTGATCGTTGCTAGGCACCCTCTGTGTCAGTAATCCACCTTTTAATAGCAGTTTCTAACCGACTTATTAAACAGAAAAACATCTCTGTCTGTTTTTACTGCTGGATTTTGTTCCAACTGCAATATAACCAAAAACTGCACAGAATATAAACCACCGTTATCCAGTGGTGACCCGATGACAAATTGGCAAAGAATGTTGATTTGATCTCAGTGAAGTCAGCCATGTGTGTAACTTAACATATTGTTTGAATTTTTAGCAAACCAACAGCAGTAGTGTGTTAATGTCAGCGATATAACTCAGATAAATGGATGTTTTCTGTTTCTTGCTCGCTTGTTCTCTCTCTCTCTCCCTCACTTTCTCTCTCCCTCACTCTCTCGTTCTCTCGCTCTCTCTCACCGTCTTGTCTCTGAGGCTGGCAGAGGAGTGTGGGCGGCCGTACCAGCTGGGATCAGAGGGATGGAGAGGGCTGTTAGCTCACTCTGCCTCTAATAAATTTATAACACCTCTTAGTGTAAAATAGTCTGAGATGCTTGCATAGTTTTGTTTTTGCAACTATTAGTAGATTTTGAAAGTCAGCACTTATTGTTTTATGACCATCTGGCTTTTACATAGTATTGCTATATTAGTCATTTGTTAATATTTCAGAAGTTTATTATCGTAACACATTGCATTTTTGTTTTGTTTCTTGCTTCCCAGTGGGTAATATAGTCATTATATCCAGACTAGGATTTTCATCAAGATTCAAATCACAAAAATAACAAGTACACACTCTGGCTACTTGAAAGACTCAATCAGGTGAACTTGGTGAATAGTGAGGTTTGTTAAAAAAAAAAATTGTACAGTAAAAATTAACACAGTGGGTCAGCCACCTTAATGAGCCTGAAAAGATGGAACACATGCTGTTATGTTTGTAGGAGGTCTGAATTTCCCTCCCTCCCCCCCCTCTCTCTATAACTAGCTGTCCCTCTCTCTCTCTCTCTCTCTCTCTCTCTCACTCTGTGCGTGAGCGGGTGTTACTGAACATGCAGTGATTGTTAGTAAGAGCCAGTGAGGCATCTGTATTTTACCGGAGACTCGTTTGAGGAGAGCTTTGCTTGGTCTACATAGAGAAAGAAGCCCACAAGTCATATTAGGTCAACTTACCTGAAGACTGAAGTCATCTCTCTCAGTGAGAAATGGACTGCCACAATGTAAGTAGATGCTTCTGATTAACTTTTTTTAAACCTTTTTTTTTTTACAATATTTCACTCAGTTTTGAGGTACCCGCATATGCAGTTATTTGTAATTGTTTGTTATATTTGGGTTGTGTGTCCATTGTTTGTAATAGTTTCTTATGTTTGGTGGTTCTCAAACTGCATACCAGAGTCTCTTTTCGTGTCCCTTGTCTACACTACTAATTTAATATACTTATTGTGTATTTATGATGAATGTGATGAATGTTTCATCAAGGCATGTGATCACATAAGGGCCCATTATATAAAAGGCTTCCGTGCCATTTTCCTCATAAATGGATAATATTACATGGGATTTGCATCAGACTATCGAAAGTCAGTCCGTGTCAGATTAACTCTGAGACACACACACACGCACGCACACACACACACACACACACACACAGGAGATAAACACAGTAAATAAGCCAAAGGTGTGTTGCCAGGAACAAAAAAAAAAAAAAAACAGAGCCGCCCTGTATTATGTTGCTGTTAGAGACGGGGTTCTGGCTGCTCGGTGAGCAGTCAGACAGAGGCTAATGAATACTAGTTGAACAGGTGGGTGGTCACACTCCCACACTGGAGGGGTTTCACTGGAGACGTGATGCACTGCTTCACCAAGGCAGTGGGCTGGCAGTGGGAGCGTTTTGTGGGCTGCCTTTGTGTGAAATGTCAGTCTTTTACCATAAACGAAGCATGGGGTGTAGCTGATATGCGTCCGCCACACCATCTGAGTTGCTGTTTACATAACTCATCGACAGCCTTGGCACCGTTCCACTGACACATTGTGATGAGCCACAATTTCTCCCCAACACGTCCCATGTTTCTTCTATGGGATGAAGGCTTTGGCTCTGTCAGTGTCTGAATGTAATCTCATTGTTTGATATCTGATTATTATATAAAAGTAAATAATCACACCCCCAGCAATCCAATTAAGCAGCACCTTTCTAATGAAGGATAAAATGTTGGCTGAGAAATTAAGTTGTATGGCTCTCGTCTGTTTTTTTCCTCTCATCCTGCATTATTTCACGCTAAAATCTACAGATTCAAACATATTGTATTTGTATGGCAGGAGTTAAATAGAAGATGAAAAACTGATGAAGTAGGATACTGATCTCCTGAGAGATCAGTACCCTCCAAGTATAAATAGTCAATATTGACGTGTAATCATGAAATCTGCTTTCCTACTTTTAATTTCTGGTTTGGTCAACAGGAGGAATGCAGCCGGCCTCAGGAGGAGGAGGACATCATGGACATCCCCCTGGATGACCCTGAGGCCAACCGGGCTGCTGCCAAGATCCAGGCTGGCTTCCGTGGCCACATGACTCGCAAGAAGATGAAGCCTGAGGACAAAGCAGAAGGGGAAGAGGTGAGTGGCACTGGACGTGGACACACGGTGCGTTGTGATTATTGACTGCTCTTTTAGGTAGGGACGCTCCCATCAGGCACTGCACTGCATGACCTGAGAAAAATGAAGAAGATCATAAGACAACAAGTCCAAAACATGAGTGTTAAAGTAACTGAAATTAGCGGTGAGTGTGATGTGTGAATGAATGACACGCATGCTGTTTGGTGAGGTTTTAGCTGTTCCTCAGTGCCGTCATAATCCACAACACCAACTGATTTACCATTTCGAGCACAAGGAATCCATTTAAATGCTATACATAATTAAATACAACTATTAGAAGCCCTTATGGCTTAACCCAAGTGTGATTAATGCAATACATAACTGCATGACTCATTTAATTACCCCATAGGGTGCCCAACAACGGATGATTGAATCTTTCAATTTTTTTATTTATTTTTTTTCTCTAAATGGGGTTGTAGGAAACTTGCTAAAGATAAAAGACACTCATCAGACTTCACCTTACTTTTAAAATGTCAACATACATTATCATAATGTTTACACGCACGCTTTTACCATTTTTGCACAGGCAAAGGTTGCATCTCTATTTGTTTATCTGCCTTTTTCTACACTTTTGGGATGGATTTTTTTGTAAAAGTACAGACTCAAATGTCATCATTCCATCAGTTGTGGATTTGAGGGATTCTGTAAGAAGATAAAGCTTCAGCTATTAAAATAAAGCCCCCCTTCCCCAGTAAGACAACTATTTTCTTTTGGGATGTCATTGCCGAACGGTATCTGCGTCAATGATTCTTCCTAACCCAGATGCCTGCTGCTTTGTATCCTTATGTGGGGGATGTATTTATAGCTCCAGGTGCATTAGGTACAGCTTCAGAGGGCTGAGAAGAATTAATGGACCTGTCCAACTGAAACCAAGCATCCCAAGCACCTCCCAATGGGTGAGACCCCCTTTGTACAACAGAGGGCCTCATCAGTTACATCAGACATCACAGACTTGAGTTCTCAGTATCCTAAAATATCAACAGTAAATAATATATACACTGTACATTTAAACAAGAAAAGTCTTACTGTTTTATTTAAACGATTAATTAACTAATACAATGTTTTTTGATGAAATGAATATTGTGACAATAATATTGGAAAACAAATCTGATTTTCATAACTTAGAAGTTAAGATTATGAAGAATGAGGCAAAAAAGATTAAAATAGGGAGTGTTTGCATAATAAATCAAAGATATATGGGAATTTCACAGTTTGAATTGATTTATAAGGTGATAACTTCACTGTTGTTTCCACTCACTTCAAACTTTCCAATCGTGTTTCACTGTTGACCACAGAAATGGTTTTCATCATCTTCTCGGATCTTTACTTACGCTGCGCCTTTTTCTGTTTGCAGAGACAGGAAGATCGGGGCCAATAGAGAAAGCTGACACATCTGTGCCACAACAGTGTCCCGACCTGGATGAAGAGAAAGAGAGGAAGCACAGTAGTGAGAGATGGCAGGCGTAAGCCGGCTTGCAGGCACACTTTTTTAATCCAGGAGTCTTTTTTTTCTTCTTTTCTCAACACAAATTAGCAGTAGAAAATGAACAGTTTTGAGGGTGTGTTATGTGAATTTTGTGAACTTTTAACACTCCTTCCCTGCTTCTTCAGCAGCATCATCAGTACGGATGTCTTTGACCCAGAATTTGCAACTCACTGCATGTACTTGTGAAACTTCTGGTAGTGTGCTAGTTTTTAGATGATGATCTGTGAATGTGTAAATGAATGTCCTCTAAATGCTAAACAGGGCTTATTTTGGATGGATCAAATCACACCGTCTTTGTATGAAACTTGTACGCATCCTGTTTTGTGATTAGTGGCTTAAATTAAGTGTTATTTTGCATTGTTTCCTGATGTGATTGTATCATGACTATTATTTATCTGTTTGACTTGCCTATAAAATGATTAAAACATCAAAAACATGAAAAGGAAAGTAGCTATTTATGTTCTGATTATTTATCATTGTGTTTGGGCTCACATAACTACGCTCTCTTTTCACATTTTCATTCATTTTCTATAAATCAGATCTTCCAGAGCAGTAAGCATGCAGTAATTCTACTTTTGGTTTCTCTCCAAATGCATTTTTATCTCATAAGACACTGGTTCCATATACTCTGTTGTTCTAATGATAGGTTTGACTTGTTTGACTTGTAAAATCAGGTGTGTAGAGTTCCATTGTCAGAGTCCGCAGAGCCTTTATGCTTCAAAAGTAACTGGATTAGTACCTCGCTGAACTTTGTAGTAGTCATTACACTAATAAATCCACCTTAAATACACAGTGACATGTCTTTTTGTAAACTTCCTTAATTCAAGGATGTGTTTGTTTGCAACAGTGCGTTCGTTTCATGTCACCTCATCCTCTGTTGTTGAATCAAATAGTGTAAAGTGGAGGTATTTTATCCAAACATTACAGGGGCCAAAGCAAGCCCATTTTGTCTTGAACATAAGCAGGGCTGCTAATTAGAGGGAACAGATTTCCAAGAGGCTGAAACAATGTTTTGTCTCCTGGGCAGCCCACTTACACGGAACATCTAATGAATAATTCATCATGTAAAATTGTATCTCTATTATTTAGTGTTAACACCCACTTATACCAGACAAATTGATTTATTTTATACTAATAATATTTATTAGCGAAAAAATTATTTGATTCAATACAAACACAGAGCTTGTGCATAGCACATCTTCAACCTATCAACAGGTTGAGTGTTGTCAGCTCCTAACCCACACTGAGGTACGTGTCCAGGCTTTTACAGGGCATGCCATATTGCAATAAGGTTGCCGAAATCACAAAAGCAAAACACAATTTTGCTTCATCTGCCAAGGCAGTCTTGTTCGCTTTATGAGAAACAGGATAGAGCATCTTCAGTCTCCCAGTGCTCCCACTCAGCCCACCCACACACATCTGAGCCACACAGCACAAACTCAAGCTGCACATGCATTCTCACACAGGAAAATACACAACCCCTACTTCAGTGTGCAGATCCCACTCAAGTCACTCATTCTCACTTTCAGGCACACACACATGCATGCACGCACACACTTGTTGGCTGTGTCACCAGCTGTAGAAATGTAACGACCAACATCTTTTGCTCACTGTGGTTTTTTTTTTTTGTGGTTTTTTTGCAAAGTGCAAAACGCTTCCTTCTCATGCTGACATTCCTCCTCCGCCACAATCTCACAAACATCCTCTGAGGGTTTTATATGGACCTGTTCTTTTCTTTTCTCCTACTCAGTCCCGAGAGGTGTCATGGCCACGTTCTCCTGTCTCTTTAATGACTGTGGGAGAACAATCAATATCCTGCACACCTCCAAACATAGCACAACACCTACTTCCTGCTGTAGACTGAATTTTGAAAGTGAAGAGAAAGACAGCTTAAAAAAAAAATGCCCTGAAAATTGCGTTCGTCGGGATAATAATAGATCATCATGTGAGTGAGTTTATTGAACACATGGCAGCCTTTAGTGCACTGCAGGATTACACCTCTGTCCCATCCCTCTAACAGCTTGGTAATAAGAACCTGGACTATTTTCGGAGTGGATGATAAGAAAAATCTGCCTGGCTGGTTCACTGTCCTCTTAGACAGCTTGTCAGTGAGAAAAGCTCCCTGGTCTCCAGGGTGATAATTAAACATGAATAAGTCAGGACAAACAGCAGGGGGCGCATTTACCTTCCCTCCTGTGGTTATGCCACTGGCCTCACCATGTTAGGACTGACAGTCATTTATTATACTAAGGAGGTTATGCAACATAGAGGTATTACGTGGCTGTAAATTAATATTCTTCATTGTTACAATTGCATTAAATACGCCAGACTAAAAATCACAATCAGATTGAAGGAGATAGATCGAAAAGGGCACCAGAAGCTGAGAGTATCATGCACTGTATATCAAGATGTCACATGTGTATGTGTGAGGATGACATCAGTCTCGTTGTGGATTAAACGTGACAAAGGTTTCTGTCATAACACTTTCACCCAAACTGACTGAGATGCACAGGCTCCGTCTGTTCCCTCGGCTCTCCGTCCCTCCACTGACTGCCGAGTGTCCCCCTTGATTTAGAGCTTGTTAGAAGATGAGAGGGAGAGGGAGGTGCTTTATTTTAGAGAGGCCAGAGTTGCAGGGGAGAGGTTCAACTTTGATGATGCTCTACACAGGAGTCCCGAGTCCTGAGAGAGTGGTGACCAGCAAGCAGCTGTTCCCACAGCCTCCCTAGAGAAGGAGGGTTTCTATCAACCAATCTTTTCTTCCTCTGCAAACAAAAAAAAAGGAAGAAAAAGATTGCCTCTGTCGTCAAACGCAAAGCTCAGACAAAAAGTCCCCACAAAAGAGTTGTGGGTGAGCTGATTTATACAGCAACTGACTCATCACTGTATACAAATTGATGTCAACAATAGCAAAGTTTAAAAAAAGACTATTATATGGGGACTCTTCGCTTGGTATCACGTAATTTCACCTTAAGTTTCATACAGTGTTGCGGAGGTCAGTGCTCTCATCTCATCGGAAAATGGTTGTGACGTGACTCCTGGCCTCTTTGTGATGAGCTTGCGGAGTTTGTATTTGACTTGTGATCAATGACTGAAATGGCCAGGATTCATCCTGCCTTTGCCCATTGCTTGCTGGGATCAGCTCCAGCACCGCGAGGCCCTGAATTGGATGAAGCAGTATTGATAATTATATGATTTTCAGACATGTGTAGGTGTGTGCCGTTCAACAGTGAACAGGCCTTCTTTTTTTTTTTTTTTTGACTTATTTTGAAAGCCTATGAAGGATAAAGTGTAAAGTGCCACTTCAAGAAATATTTATTTTTCTAATAAAGCCAAGGGAATGATTTAATCTACTGTGATATTTATAGTTTTCATCTTTGTTGATCATTGTTCTTGTTTGCTCATACCTGAGTGTGATTAAAACTTACTGAAAAAGGTCATGACAATTTTTCACCGTGCAATATGTTTGAAAGTCTTTTGTTGGTCTCTGCTGGTCGCCTCACATTAGCTGAGCTCTCAGCTCTGTGATTCAATCTTAAAGACTAATTCAGTCATTACTTTCAGCTGGAGTTTCATTAGTTTGTTGAAACTTAAATAGTGGAGTTATTCATCAACGAAGTCATGTATTTCCTCCTGTTGGTGGAGACAATATAAGCCATGCAAAACTCTCTATAACATCTGTTCTTGAAATAAAGAGATTGTACAAATGACAACAAGTAAAAGCAGGAAATTAACAGCTGAGGAAAAGAACTAACATACAAAACAGTTCTTTTAAAGGTAAACAAAAAGATCTAAAGCATAAAAAAATCCCTAATATTAGTGTATGCAAGTGTAACTGAGAGGTGAGGAGGGTCCTTCTTCAAAGTGGGAAATAAGCATCTGATCACGTTTTAACATATATTAAGAAGCATAAATTGATATACTCCCTCTCAACTGCTTCAATGGTATAGACAAGACATCTGTATCGACCATATAGTTCCCAGTAGATGAGCACCACCCATTTTTCAAAGATATGGAGAGCATGAAGACAGAACAAATATCACTACTTAATAAAATATGGTATTTTGCAGTGGGTGTAAAAATACAGAAATAAGAGTCAATGACATATTTGTCATGCTTTTTTACTCTTAACACCACTCTCCCTGCCTCCCTTCACTACATTCAAGGGGCTTTCTTTCTCTCCTTCCTTTCTGCTCCATCACCAACATTATGTGTCCATGTATTTACCATCTCCTCCACACATATTGCAGCCATCTCTACCTGGCTTCTATATCTTTATACTGCTTAACCGAAGATGTCCCTGTGGTGTTTTCTAAATGCTTTTCTTTATCAGATTTGTACTCAGACACAGGTGTGTCCTTGTGTTTTTCTACTACTTTTTGGACGACACCTTACACTACATTTATCTGAGACCAATAATTTGACAGATGACAAATGAGAAAAAAGATGTATAGCTCAACAAGCCACACTTTCAAGTTCAGAAAAAGCTCCTTTGTCGACAGCCTGTCTTCAAGCTTCTCTTACAATTGCCTCTGATTTCGCCATTAGTCCCATCAGTTTTAACCTTGATGCAGCTTCTGCACCACCTAGAGGTCAAAGTAGATAAAAAGCTTTTCTATTTGCCGTCTTTATTTCCTGCTCTTAATTATTATTATGCAGCTCTCAGACAGGTACTGTGCCATGGATTTTACCCATGACGAAGTAGAAACGAGCAGCAACATGATTCAAGGCTGCCTGTGTTTGTGTGCAGGTCATCAGCAGGCTGGTTGCCAAGTGACAAACTGTGAGTTTATTGCAAGGCTCCAATCCAAAGTGGAATTTGCACAATGTGACAAAGAAGATTTAAAAAGAAGGAAAATCTGCCCTCCCCCCCCCCCCCCCCCCCCCCCAACTCAGACATTTCAAGAGGGCTCAATTTTAGATCACCAGTTTTACCCGAAGTACAGTTTTGTAACTCAATCAAAAATATTTCTTGGGTTTATTGGGTTGGAATTCAGATACATTAAGATAAATAACAAAATTTACACACACACAAAAGCAATACAAACAAACAATCTTGCCTTGGAGCTCTTTTTGAAAGGATAATGTAGAGTAGAAGAGAGGAGCTCATCTACACTATGCCTCTGTCTCACATGAACACACACACACACACACACACACACACACACACACACACACACACACACACACAGACACACACACACACACACACACACACACACACACACACACACACACACACACACACACACAGTTGGCTGTTGTTGGCTGTGACCGGGGTGCAGTGAGGAGAGTGGGGCTCAGTGTGGCCAGGCAGAGGCCAGTGTTGCAGGCAAAGCAGGCGCTGGGGAGAGTGTTGAGCCGTAGATACGTGCCCAGGGTGGATAAACCATGCTCACTAAGTGGGAGAAAGACTCTGCCCAGGACACAAGATGAAGGTGGAGAGGAAGCCCTCCTCTTCAGACGACAGTTTCACAGACATTCCTCCACTGCTGACGCTCTTTGGCCTCCTCTTCCTTCTCTTCACAGGTAAGTCCAAACATTTGTTGTATGATCCTCAAAAAGAAAAACTTGTAAATTCATTAATTATCAAATAGAAGCTTGACGAGGCTACAATAACTTTGCTTTAACTAAATTAGTACAGCTCCAGGATATTGTTTGAATTTCTTATATTTTGTTTCAATCATAACCAGATCAACAATGACTGTCTTTTTTAAATCCAGGTAAACTTAGTCTAAAATGTTTGGGGTTTTTTTCATCTCCTTTGTGTTCTTCACAATGAACTTGTTCATGGTTAGTTCTCAGCATTGGGGACCCCATTTTCTGCTTAAAGGAGCTTAGAGTGGCAATTGAAGGTGTCCATGAAGGGGACACAGGGGTTAAGTGTGATGATAATAAAGTTTTGTAGAGACCAGTTGAATTGGACAGGGCCCTTTTCAGTGTGAGGGAAGCTTTTGGGGGAAATAGTGATCAAAAGTCAGACTCGAGTTGTGTGGATTTGTTTAAAAGTTTGTGATTTGAATTTGTTGCACAGGCTGTGTTTGTACACCAGGCAAGTTTTGGTAGAATCACTGGATCCTGTGTCTATCTCCAGCTTCACCAGTGACAAAGAATTTCTCTCTCTTACCCTCTCTCACTCTTTTCAGGGGAGGAAACTCGCCCCAACAATCATGCCCTTTGTCTTATTGCCTTGGCAACCCCTGTCAGGCGGACCAAATGGTTACCACGGCAATGAGGCGATGCCCTGCTAACTGCCTCGCTTGCAAATAATAGTGAACAGTGCAGAGTCCCTCTCTCTCCCTCTCTCCTCCCTCTTTCTCCCTCCTGGGTTGATCTCTCCATCACAGGGGCCAAACAGTAAGATGCCCCTCAAAGGGCTGCAGCCAATGTTTAGACCCCCATGTGTCCAGCTACAGTTGAGTTATAGGAACCTCCGCTGGGAAATATAATGGCTTTTCTGTGTTTGGTTTCCCAGACTGGGCTTCCCTATAAAGGTTGAAATGTGGCTCATGCCATAATACCTTACCCCTGTGGGAGGTGGAGGATAACTGAGGAACACAAATCAAAATTAGCGCATTGCTTGTTCACGGCAAGAGGTTATGAGGGATTCCTGCAGAGAGTTTCTGAGAAACAGATTAGTTGATCAAGACATGACTTTACATCACAGGCTTGAGAGAAAGCTGAGGGTGTGCACACAAACACTAGGTTCAGCCGTGTATTGTTTGTCACAACATGAGAATATGTAATGTTTGATTCCTGATATTGTGAGACTGACAATGAGAGGACTGTTTGACAAGTTAGAAATTAGTTGGAGCACTTGAATAAACTCAGAGTAACTGAGTAGGGAAGTTATTTCAGTAGTTGCATGGGAAAGAAACGTGTGCATTAAAGTAACTGTCTCTCTTATTTAAGAAGTCTTAATAGTGTGCATGGAGTTGTGTTGCTGTGACACATTGGCCGAGCTGTCAGCTCCGCGTGGGTCAGTCTGATGACACATTAAGTTCAGCTGTCAGTTGGTTGGTAGTCAGATTGTGGTGCACACATGTTATTTTGTATTGTTTCGTAAACCAGCCATCATAAAAGTGTGTATTTTACACTGCTAAGCTCCCAACAAAGGGGACACAATTTCTAGCAAAGCAGCTCAACATGTTTGTATTGATGTACTGTATGGATAAAAGATGAGGGGGAGTAGCAAGGCTGTTGAAATAAACTTCCAAAATGAATATAAGCCATTTTTTTTTTTTTTTTTAATCTGTGAAAGGTTTAAGAAGACAGTCTCAGTGATTGCTAATACCTTTGTCATAGAGCAGGGCGGAAGGAGACCGCAGCTCTCCAATTGTTTTTATCTATGAAAAAAGATGTGAGTAACAAGCTCACAGAAACTTCAACAATTACTTCCAAAACATAGTGGCACTACAGTCACACTGGCATTCTTGTCATGTTTCAAAGTATATAATTGTGTAAATATTTCTTTTCATATCCGTATTCAAAGCAGGTCAAGTCAGTTCATTATATACTATATATTTCATCATTTACAAAATAGCCTTCTTGTGGCCCTTTGCAGCAAAAAACCTCAACAATCCTACATGAGCAAACATAGGTGACAGTGGAGAGGATAAAGTTCTTTGTAAGAAATCTCTGTGGGTCAGAGGTGGCAGCTTCCTACTGCAGTAGTTGAGGTTATAGGTTAATAAGAAAATGCACTGGGAGTCATTCTCTAACACTGCTGACACACTAATGTCAAAATGCCAGATTTTAAAATTTGATTTAAGTCATTTTTCCCTGTCCATGCATGAGGTGTGTATTGTGCAAGTTAGGTCACACAGTAGTTCATGATTTTCTGACTATAAGGAATAGCTTGCAGCTAAATTAAAGGTCAAGACTCATCAGCCTCCATCCAAGAAGTAGAAATCCACCTTTAACAACTAATTTCACAACATGTATTGCGATCATTATTTTTCTAAACCAAAGATAACCAGATTTAGCATATTTATATCTACACAATGCATCTGGTTCAACCAGCTAAAGATGAAAAACTAAACTTAAAAATTGTCAGAAAGATATTAAAAAGAAACAAATATGCCATCATTTACATTCATAGTTAAATATGTCAAAAAGTCCTTCTGAAGTATGACTTTTTCTCTTATAATAGTAGAATTTCCAACACAGATAGGACCATAAAACTCACTTTTTCCATTTCAATGGCAAGTTCAATATTAAGAATGGGAGCCTGTGAACATTTACATCAAAGGCAAGCCCTGAAAATTGTGTGATCAATATTTCATGCTTCATTCTTGAACCTTGGCACTCTAAGACAGGTGCATCAAAAAATATATCAGTTGAAATTAACACCATTTCAAGAAAATCTACAAAGTATGATTCATCCATCCCTCTTTGATTCTACCTCATCCTGTTCAGGGATGTGAGCTGTCAGAAACAATTCCAGCTGCGGGTGAAATCCAGGGTGGATCCTGGACAGGTCATCAGTCCATCACAGGGCAAACACAGAGAGACAGACAACCACACACTCACATTCACACCTACTGGCAATTCTACAGTGGTTATCCTCAAATGGATGGTAAATTGTGGGACGAAACTGGAGTACTCAAATAAATCCCTCATGCAAATTACTCACAAGCCTCAAACCAAGGACATTCTCACTGTGAGGTGTGAGCACTAACCATTACAACACTGTGGGACCCCTGGCAATTAGTTTTGATGGATGGATGGATACAAGTCAAAATTCAGTAAATATATTAGTGAAAATGGCCCTTTTTGCTTTTGATATCTCAATTGTAGTGATAGGAAATTACCCTCATGAGTATGAATGTTTTAGTCAAATGAAAGCATGTTATCAGTGAACTGCAATTACAAAAGAAACGTACTTAGTTATTTTCCTCCTTTACTTCGCAAGACCTCTTCTGTTCTGATGATTCATTCATGTTTGCATTGGCAGTAATAGCATTAATTAGGGTGGGAGTAATTAGTGTGCTTTTTTGCATAAGTTTGCATAAGTGTGTGAGCAGATGATCCCTCTGATGCCTTTTCGGTGGCACAGTATCAAAGACGGCAAAGTGGCTGCCTTTTATTCCCTCAAACAAACGCGGCGCTTACGTGTGCTCGCCACCGTTTGCTCGTCAGTTCCAGACCTCAGCGCTGCCTCTTTGCCCTCTGTTACAGGTGAGGTGTCCGGGGTGAATGTGACCAGCCAGGCACAGCTGGTGAGAGGCACGGTGGGCAAAGAGGCCCTCTTGTCAGTCAGCTACTCCAGCAGCAGCTCTGACAAGCCTGTCATTAAGTGGCAGCTGAAGAGGGACAAGGTGAAACCTGTCACCGTCGTGCAGTCCATAGGAACGGACATCATCGGGAACCTGAGGCCAGAGTACCGCAACCGCATACTGGTCTTTGAGAATGGGTCTCTCCTGCTACACAACCTGCAGCTGTCAGACGAAGGGGCCTACGAAGTGGAAATCTCCATCACGGACGACACTTTCACTGGGGAGCACTACATCGAGCTCACTGTGGATGGTAACACGATGACTGCTTGTTTTTTTTTTCTTTTCTCAAGAGCGGAGTTTTGCCTCGAAACATCTGAGCAATCCAAACAGCACACTGAAAAAGGAGTTAGAAGCTAAAAGAAAATCAATACCAGTTCAAAATACATTATTTTGCCCAGGGACATGTTAATTTTAATACTGGAGTTTACTCTTTAGAGTACAGAGTGATTCACAGTGTTGGTGGTGTTTTATAAAAGGCACAAAGAGGGAATTCACTCATCAATCGCTCTTCAATATCTTGAGTTCAGTCACCCTGTTATGTAGCTGAATGACATTCTCAGGCCTCCTCGTCTCATTGTCCTGTCTTCCTCCTCCTCAGTTCCTGTGTCCAAGCCTTACATCCAGATGATGGCCTCTTCTGTGCTGGAGTATAGCGAGCACTTCAACCTGCACTGTTCCCACGATAACGGTACAAAGCCTGTATACAGTTGGCTGAAGGGAGGGAAAGTGTTGACCAACGACACACGTCTGCTGCTGTCACATGACCAAAAGGTGCTGACCATCGCACGCGTTCTGATGTCGGACGATGACATTTACATGTGCACGGTGGAGAACCCTATCAGCAGCACGAAGAGCATCCCTGTCAGGCTCACCGTCTACAGTAGGTCGCATGTTACACTGGTACAACCTGTATTATCAGTCACACTGGGTTATCTCATGAATGCAAGCCTAAACAACCTTCAAAGACTTTTCATTTGGTGAAAGAAGAAGCAAACTGACCTTGTGTCAATTTCAATTCATTTTCCACAAGTGATGCATCATTGGAGCAGTCCGTCAAAAGTAGAGTGGAGAAAGAAGGCCAAAGAAACCATTTTACAATAATGAAAAATATTAAGGGCGGACAAAAATTATTATTATTTTTTTTTTTTTTTTATCAAATAATATTCTATTTCAGTAAACACCACAATTATCAAATTTGTATCATAAATATACACATATTTTCACTGTTAGGCTTTTGTTTTTCTTACAAAAAGGACTTTTAGTGGAACTGAATTGAAAAGCAGATGAAGGGATCTGGACACATTTTGGTAATGAGAATATAATTACCATATACTGGTAGTTGGTTATTCTGATAAAACATTTCATTCTTTTTATAGCAAATATCATAAAATGTTAATTAAATGTTGTTTTCTGGGAAAAGTTTCATGAGAATCACCCATATATACAGGAAAGAAGAGAGTACTCAAAATACATGCGTTAGCAACACATGTACAGCGACTGTTACATTGTTTCAACTGTCGGCAACCTCAAAACCTGCAGTGGTCAAAGTACGAGCTACTTTTCATCCTCATTTTACTGCACCATGATGGCAGGCATTTGATTCACTTTGACATGATTCCAGGGATGGACCCACAAGCACAACTTTGAATGTGGTCTAACAGATTATCTATCTTTATTTATTTGGAGTCCACAAACAGGCTGGCAAGTTCAGTTCACTTGATAGTCAGTCTAACAATCAAAAATACAATGATGAATAATTCTAATGAAATAAATTGTGGGCTTACTCATGAGTTACTTTTGATTTTTTTTTTTTTATTTAAAGGCAGATTACACAAGGCACATTTTGCATTGGTGTGAGTAAAGTTACTGGAAAAAAATGTGTAAAAGTATTTGTACACAAAGAATATTGCTTGATTACAGTAACATTAGCATTTGGAACTATATCATGTGAACATCAGCATTTATATATTACTCCATTGTTGAGTGTTTTTATATAAAATGTATCCAAAGCCTGATTATTGTGTTAAATAAATATGAGACTTATTGGATTTTAGGCAAACGCACCAGCTTGAGCTTGCCTCAGCTTGGATGAGCTCATTTCAAATCATCATGAATTCCATATAAGATTATTTGCTGCCAATTCAATTCACAGTGAAGCACTCTTATAGGTTATCTATGTTGTAATTATACGAGGTAGATTGATATAAACATGGGATGGTTTGTATATTGTACCAAGAGACCGTTGTACTATTGGTTTATCGGAGCACAGTGCCGTGGACACCGCTTCATCGTTCACCAGTTTATGAACCCAAAAGACACACACACACACACACACACACACACACACACACACACACACACACACACACACACACACACACACACACACACAGATTTCTGTCTCTTCTCGGCCACTCCTGCTGTTTCTTGCCCAATGGCCGTTCTAGGCCATCCAGCACACACCCCTCCGATGCTCAGCTGCTCTGCTCTTTCTGGTCCATCCATTTCCAAGTCAAATCCTGTTTTTGTTATGTTGAATGTTTCTGTGATTTATAGCTCATAGTATGACTGGAGTAGAGAAATATTTTGTTCCCTCATCCTCTTCATATAACCGTAACTACACATACAGGAGAAGTGAAGAATAGCACACAAATAATATGTGTGGAAGAGAGGTGATTGCAGCCAATTGAGGCTCATCAGGGGATTGCGTCCCTCCCCTCTACCACAGGAGCGTGGGACATCAAGGGCCTGTTCACACATGGCAGTAACATGCGCTTCAGGTGAACTGATCACAAGTGGCGAGCCCTAAAGACAAGTGTGAATAGGCACCAAAGGCCTTTCACTCAAACCACTTCCCAAGGTAGTTCGGGACACATCTGACAACATAGGAGTTGGAGTGTGAACAGTCATGCATCGCAAATGCACTCTGGGACAGTGGTATCGCAGGAAAATATGTCATATGTAAATGTCGTCAGTATGCACCATGTTTCCGTTCAAGAACATCCACTGTTCTGAGTTATAGTCTTTTCAACTTCCCAAAGAAATTCTGAAAAATAATATCTACGTCTGTGCCTGGAGGTCTGCAGAGACACTGCGCCTTATAGCAGCCTGGGCAGAGGACACCATCCAGCAAAACTGATGACCCATAAGTGCACACTGGGCCAATTAGCGGAAGTGACCAATGCTAGCAATACAATCCAAACCCAAGTGGTGAGCCGAAAACACATGATATGAACAACTGTAAAGAGTCTCCGTCAGGGTTCCCCACATGTGATCTGATCAGCCGAAGTGCATGATCATTACCGGTGTGAATAGACCATTGGTGTCCTGCGCTCCCGTGGGTGACGGCAGGGAAGCAATCGGTGACATGATGACCTTCAGGTGGCTTCTTCCCACTTATATTATTTGTGTACTAAGATAATCTTCACTGTTTCTGCATGTATAGTGAAGTTTACTTGAATAGGATGACTTAAATACAATCATTGTCTAAAGAATTGGTGTTTCTCAATTACCTGTTGGTAAGAGTGACTTCCATGTGGTGTTTGGCCTCTAATGAATTGATGACTTCGTGTCCTTGGTCTTACCGGCATTTCACTCATTATCATCTGCTTTCAATTAAGAGTGTCCTGCACCTATAACTTTTTTTAAAGAAGTTATTGAGCCTGTGTGGATGAGTAAATGTGATTGTATTGTGTAATGCTTATTGGTTTCTTGGTCTGACTATTTCTTTCAGCATTGCCAGGCTGACAATGAATGACAATGCCAGCCATTCTGAAAAGATATGTCTGATTCTGAAAGCTAATATTTTTTGCTCATTGTTCACAAGCAATCCATTTTCAGTTGCCATCAGAAGCAATTATCCTCTAATGTTGACCCATACAAAAGCATGGCAGGCCCCTCGAACAATGTTGTTTACAAGTGCGAGCCCAGGCTGTGATTGTGACGGAGTTGGCTCATAGCGACAGTTACTGGGCGCCAGTAAAGAGCCGCATGTCAGGCTGAGAGAGAGAGAGAGAGAGAGAGAGAGAGAGAGAGAGAGAGAGAGAGAGAGAGAGAGAGAGAGAGAGAGAGAGAGAGAGAGAGAGAGAGAGAGAGAGAGAGAGACAGACAGACAGATCCAATGAATGGACAGTTATTTCCGAGAAGAGAAGAAGGCAGGTGGGAAAGATGCTTTGCCTCAGTGGCCCTCAGTAATCCTGACTTCATTATTGCTGTACTATGGTGTGCTGCATGAAGGCACAGCTACAGGCACTGAAATGGCTCACTATTCCCTCTGCATTCACTGAGGCTTGGCACAAAGTCTCAGAGTGACTACACTAATGTGCTACTTCACTGCACCCCATTCCTGCCAGCACACACAAAGGCTGACAAGCAATTTAGAGGAAGTCAAATATTCAGCATGCTCCATGTCCTGGCTATGTTTCATTTTCTTAAACGTGCAACTTCAACTCATTCTACGAACTACATTTTCACTGCCAGGGAGGAAAATAGAAATAGGCTGGAAAAGGTTTTGGCTTTAGCAGATCCAACTTTGAGCTCTAAAACTATGAAGAAACTGCACACATCAGTGGTTCAGTGAAAACACTTTTAACTCAAAACAGCCCTCCTTCTTTCCTCCTTTTCTTGTGCTTCTGTCTACCTCTCTGTATCACTCTGGTTTAGGACGGAGCTCGCTATACATCATCTTGTCCACCGGGGGCATATTCCTCCTCATCACCTTGGTGACTGTGTGTGCTTGTTGGAAACCATCCAAGTAAGACCCCCCCCCCTCTCTCTCTCTCTAATGTACAATTGTACACGGTACATTGTTGCTTGTTTGTTAAAATGCCATTCATCAACAAGCTTGTGTGTTTTGTGTCCTTGTACAGAAAGAAACACCGACCAGTCCCCCAAAGAGCTCCTGTCTATGTGGAGCAAAGTGACAATGGCCATGATGGTGAGAAACCATTAATACGGCATCTCCCATCACTTACACGCTTGATTTGTTATGCCGAATTCAGGGACAGGACTGAAATATGTATGTGAAATAATTAATTATAATTCATATTTTGCAGTTGATGTTGTACCCAAACCAACCACACTTGGTCGGAGGAGTCCCATGCCTCTTTACGTTCTCAATGAAGACGTGAGTTATTTTCTAGTCTTCTGTTTAGAGGTGTTATAACGAGGAACAGTCAAATTGATGCATGAATATTCTCATGCACTTTGATGCTTCTAGCCTGAAAGCTCATATCAGTATGCAAACACAGTATCAAGGACAGCAGCTGGAGGATGTCTAACAGGTATGACGATACCATCCATCTTCTGTGCCCACTTTATTCAGCTTAGAGCTGCACAGTTGATTATGGGTTCAAATTCCGGGCACACCCTGGACCGGTCACTAGTCCGTCCTGCGGTAAGCACAGAAAGACTGACAACTGTATACATTCACATGCACATTCACCTCGAGAGGGAAGGAGTGTGAGTGCAGAAGAGGGAAAAAAAACTCATATGCACGGGGAGAATATGCAAATTTCACAAAGAGCGTTCCCAATATGGAATAAAGATGTGGTCATTTTGCTCTGATGCAAGACTTCAAATCATTACACCACTGTGCGGCTGTATGATTGGATGATATTACAGTTCAAAATGCCACATTGGCCAATCTGATTTTATATTGTGGTTTGGACAACCCAAAATAATGTCCAAATATGTTGACGCCAGGCTCTGGGAGGATAAGGATAAATGAATAGCGTGGAAATCAGATTGAAGAGATTCCAGATGGTGGGATTATCAAGATATGTGGGCTGTAGTATGTTTCTCTGTATATATTTTTATGGCAACATGCTATGTGTCGGCATAAATGTGCTTGTAGAAGGCAAGGCAAGGTTGCTTATTTTGTACTGCACGTTTTAGCTAAAAGGCAAGCTATGAGTAACAAAAGGATGATCTGAAATATTTACAATTTAAATAATTGGAGACAAAAAAGTTTTATCCAACTTAGACTCATAGGATGCTGGAGATCATCCCATCTACTGGGTGAAAGGCAGGTCACAGGGAAAACAGAGACAGACTGTCACATTAGTGCTTACAACTACAAACTCTATCGTGAAGCATTTTGAAGAATTAATCCATGCCTTTCTGAAGGCAAGCAACAAACAGAAATATCAACATTGCTTGAAAGGAACTCAGAGTTAAAGCCATCGTGAACTTTTCTTCAAGCTTGTTCCAAAGATTTGGCGCATAAGAACTCAAATGAAGCAGTGACTGTGCTCCAGCAGTTGTTTTGGTGCAAGTTCTGGCTTCGTCATTTGAAACTGATGATCGAACACCACAGCTGCTGATGAGTTTCACACATGTATCCTGGTCTTTATTTTTTTCAGGAAACTCTGGAGCGTTTGGAAGAATGTTCTGGCAGTGCTGTCAGCCAATCAGAATTGATTGTCCCAGCCACCTACGCTCCCGTCCTTCCTCCTACCTCCAACAGAACTGACCGGCCTATCTGGTCTGCCCCCCGCAGGTACCCCCGCAGCCCCTCTCCACTGGCACAGCCTCTTCCACAGCCCCTCCCAGGCCCCCCCTTCTTACGCCCTATCCACTCCCCTGCTCACTCCCCGGGCTCGTCTCCTCGCAGTTTTAGTCCGGTGAGGAAAGTGCGGCCTCCGGTAGGTATCCCCGCCAGCCACCTGCCTGTAGAGGTGGAGAGCCTCGATCCCGACGAGACTCAGACTCACTGTCCATCACAGCATTGACATCTGCGCGGATGTTTGTTTTTATAGTTATGTTGGTCTTCTGTTGCGTCCAACCAAGACAGTAATGGGCGTGATGCATTAGAGTAAAAGATGGAATCACTTTCAGCTAACGTAATGTCTTCATATTCCACTATTTATCATATATTTCTCTACAGTTATGCACAGTATTCTCACAGTTTCCTCTCAAAAGGTGTTATATCATGTCCATCAGCAAGTATATGATATTATATATATATATATATATATATATATATATATATATATATATATATATATATATATATATATATATATATATATATATATATATATATATATATATGTATGTATGTATGTATGAATGTATGTATGTATGTATGTATGTGTATATATATATATATATATATATATATATATATATATATATATATATATATATATATATATATATATGATGATGAAACAGTAAAGAGTTCTGATATATGTACTGGAGAGTTTTTCAAAGTGCTTGTATATAGTGTATGTAAGTTAATAGTTTTGAAGGGTTGACGGTTTGTGTTGTGCTGTTATCTTTTAAGTAATTAAACCACACACTGAGTTCTTATTCCACATTAGATCACTGTATAACCTGAGGTAATAAAAGAATTTTAATAGTTTATAGTTTGCTGTCTGTTGTCCCAACTATCTCAACCATGACTGAAATATTCACACTGTACATGTTTTTCTAGTCCCTTCAACAATTCCGCCAGCCAAATACAGTGAAAAAAATAATGCCACAAATTCTGGTGCGGCTGGTACATTGTTCAATAATTGCAAGGTTGAGGGTTTGACCCCTATCTAATAATGTACATATATCAATGTGTCTTCAAGCAAGATTGAACTCTAAATTGTTCCTAACGTAGCCTTTTGCATGGCAGCAGTCACCAGTGCTATATGTGTGAATGGATGAATGTGATTAAAAATGCAAAGTGGAATTTCTGAAGGGGGAAAGCAGTATATCAGTAAAATACTTTTAGTTTCACTTTCCTCAGTCTTTGTGGATAAGATGAATATGATCCATTATGGATAACTGGTGTCATCAAGTAATAATTTTGGCCAATTGGTCTTTCGTGTGTGTGTGTGTGTGTGTGTGTGTGTGTGTGTGTGTGTGTGTGTGTGTGTGTGTGTGTGTGTGTGTGTGTGTGTGTGTGTGTGTGTGTGTGTGTGTGTGATCTTTGTCAATAATATAATAATAGTATTGCAATATTGGAGTTTGGACTTGCAGCACTATTTGCGTTTGGGTGTAATGCCTATGTGATCCTTTAGATGGCAGTCACACATCTCCTTAAATACATAATTTCAACACACCCACTGGTAGTGTTTAGGTTATAGTTGTCGTTTACACTTTTTGTTGTACAGTTCTGTATCCATACTTTAATTTGCACAGTAATACAGGTGTAAATCACCAACTGTGATCTGTTGTGCTTCAGACCGCTATGTATTTTTGGCCCTTGTTTTGTCTAAAGAAGCCATCCACAAGCAGAGGGTTGATGGTTACTTGACCTTGAAGAGCAATCAGATTCAAGCATTGCTTTTACCCAGTTATATAAAAAATATTGATTAACGACATTAAATAGATACTAAGCATGTGAGTTAATCAACTTCAAGAGGACCTGCTATTTCCATGATGTCGGTCAATCAGTTCGTGAGGGAAGACGTGCAATCATGCAGCATCCACTTGATTTTCTATATATACATATTGCAAAAAAATTAACAACTGGATGAAGTTATCACCAGATCACCTGAGAGAACAGCTTGTGAGAAAGCATGGGACCATTAAATGAGAAAAAATATCTTGAGTTGACACAGCTTAAAGACATAACATTTATAAAAGCAAACAAACGGGGGAAAAAAATCCATTATGAATTACCAAAACTCATTGAATTGTGTTGTTTCGATGTTCTCTCTGTGCACATGTTTGTGTACTCAGGGTACAACCACCCATAGTCCAGAAACATGTGATTGAAGCTGATTGGTGTCTGTAGATTACCCATCAGTGTGAGAGTGTGTCGTTGTGTCTCTCTGCTGTGTGTTTGACGTACCTGTCCACAGTTCACCCTGCCTTCACCTGAAGTCACCTGCCTGTGATCTTGAGGTGCTGTAAATATATATACTTTCTGAAATTTCTTCAGTATCTCTTTTTCCACACTGGATACATGAGTAAAGAATGTGACTACTGTGATGACCCAAACTGTTTACATGGTTGGTTGTCCTCTCGAGGCCCAATTCTGCTACAGAAACACAATGAGGCAAAATGGACTAAAAAGAGCAAATTAATTAAATCATGAAGTATTTAGTGAACCGTATTTAGATAAGGAGCACCAGCTCATCAATGAGAGTGTAAATACATGCAAACGTTCCCCCACAACGTGACCTACTTTATCATTATTATCAAGATAATTTGTATTCCCCAGAGGCCCAGCTGCACGTCTTTTGTCATGAAAATCTGTACAGTTTTGTCCACTGCTTTTATCCTGAAATGCATCTTGCAGCACTGAAGGTGTGAGTCCCGATGTTACATAAGCAAATCACATCTAACCTGTTTTGATCTGGGCTCTTTGTTCTATTTGAAACACCATTTTTCCTCAGCACACAGGCTCATGAATACACATGCAGCCTCCATGGGCTCACACAAAATCATACATGCACGCACACACGCAGGCTGGCAGGCGAGATCTCTCTCTCTCTCTCTCGCTCTTTCACTCTCTCTCTTTCACTCTCTCTCTCTCTCTTTCTCTCTCATACACACGCGCACACAAATCTGCGAGCGGACGCATAAATGTATGCATAATCACCAGCGCCTTACAGAAAGTGCAAAATGAAATGTAGGAACGTAATAAAAGTGGGCTGGTCTGATTGAATGTGGAAATTGCCTGAACATATTGTGATCTCACTTCGTGAGTGTTAGTCACACAATCATGCCCCATCATGTCCCGCCAATTCTCAACTGTGGCAGAAGAGCTTGAAAGGCAAGGTGGTAATAAGACTCAGGGGGGACAGCGTCGCATCCGTGTGAGCAATATGTGCGCATATGTGTCTGTGCATCTGCCGACATATGAAGAGGAAGTGTCTTACATGTTGAATAGAGAAGATCTGTGATGCTCTTGTTTTTTTTTTTTTTTATAAATTACATCCTTCTGCTGTCTGATTTAGCCGCCTCACTAATTTCCTGGTCCCACTGATGCACAATCACCAGTGGAGGAGGCCGACTCCATTGTTTGGGAAGCTCTTATCTGATCTTTCTTCCTTTTTTGTGGAGGTCTGGACCTACAGTGTGGGCTTTGGTCTGTTTTGAGGTCAAAGAATAAAGCAGCTCAGGGTGGCAGAAGGAAGTTATCTAACAGTATCTCTGAATCACAGTAATTACTCAGAAATCTGTTACATGCTGTCACTTATTCACGCAACTTTTTAGAACTTAAAATGTGTACCTGATTATTGTTGTCATGTGTATTTATTCAATAATTCATATTTTATTGATGATTGGGTTTTTTGGGGGCATAGTGTATTCAGTCCTCCCATTGCCACAGTTGTGTACTTTGAACATAAACCTGCAATAGTTGAATGAAATGGTATAGATGTCAGAAAAAGCATGAGGAGATTTCTGAGACTTTTTTTTTTCGAGAACTTTTGTACAAACTGAACAGTTTCGTCGTCAGGAAGAGTAATATATGTCACAGACGTGTCATGTGCATCAAGTACATAGTATGTGTTTTGAAAGTCTCGTGGTTTTTTTTTCCTTCAAATGTATCTCTTGATGAAATATAAGTGTTGCTCAGAATAACTTGACAACTTGAAATCCTGCCAAGGGCCTCATCAAACTCATCTGACCAAACCACCTGCAAGACCTGTTACCAAAATAGAGGAGACGAGTGGACTGAGGTGAAGAACACACACGCACGCATACACACACACACACACACACACACACACACACACACACACACACACACACACACACACACACACACACACACACACCGTGGCTCAACTCTGTTTCCCAATACCGGTAAATTGAAATTTCAGTTTGAAGTCAAATCTTAACTTGAAACATTGAAGTGAAACATTGTTGTTTTGGTCGTCATTCAGCTGTCGGACCCCATGATGGTTCAGCCTGTTGTCAAGTTTTGAGACCAAAAAGACAGAAGAATACAGACACTTTCACACTCTGATCACTAACCTTTGTGAAGTACCAAAAAGTTTTCCACACTATTTTCTGATACTTCAGTTGAAAGTTGGATGATTTTCTAATGAGTCACCCTCTGCCTTACCAGCTCTTTCTTGAGTCATGTTTCATATGAAGTCTATTTAACAGAAGATTCCGGGGGTCTCCAGACATTTAGTTTGTGTTGCTCGAGTTTGTGCTGTTCTGGATCCAAAGCTGTGTTCTGGTTAGTTATTTCCTGTTTTCCATCCTTCAGAATGCAGGTTTCACCAATCTGGTGCCAAAAGGCACCTATTCACCTCATGTTCTTGAAAACTATCTTATTACGAACATTTTTACATGACGCTCTCTAAATATTCAAGAATATTTTAATAAGTACCCCCTCATTCTAGCTGTCAGTACGACATTTACAAGGTGGAGACATTAAGTTCAGGTGTTACTCCCTTAAAATGAACATGAATGAACAATTACTTACACACTTTACTTCGTAAGCGCTCCATATTTGAATTCCCTGACCTTGAGCTTCAAAAAACTCCTTAGAAATAGCACTAAAGTCAGAATTTTGATCATTTCTTACTATCCAGACGTTTGCACGCCATTGCTCATACTTATCACAAAACTCACTGGCTGCTGACGTCATTTGAAAATTTGTCATCCTTAATTAGAAGTGGAGCCCTCTGATAAGACATCATTTTGTTCTATTTATTGTTGAGTGCTGTAATCAGTGTTTTGTTTGTGCACTTGCTCTGGGACAATACAATGATAATAATAGCAGTGTTCAGCAAAGGTGTTGCATCATACAGAAATTAAATAAAAACCGAGTGAAGGTAGTGGGCAAGAAAAGGGTTTAAACTTACAGCAGTGTTACCAGTGCTTAGTAACTTACAAATCCTAATGCCTGTTAATCATGATGTCCACTACATTTGGGAGGTTTCTAATAATTAATTACAATATAATACATTATTGTATGGCAGTAACACAGTAACATAAAACTAGAATAATAGAAAGCTTTGCAGAAATACACATGGAATGAAATCCCATATAGTCATGTTTTAGGTTATAAAGTAAAAAAAATGTTTCTAAAAATGTCAGATTATCTCTTTTTAACAAATTTTAAATCAGAAATGATTTTCTTATTTAGTGCTTATATCTATACATCATTGATTACATATTTTAATAATACTTCATTTTTTGTAGTTTACCAGTGTTCCAACTCTATTCTATATTTGAAAGCTGCATTCGATTTAATTTTCACAGCACACACCTCAGTAGAATAAAGTTGTATTTTCGGTGGCCAACTTACATTTTGACTGTTTTGACACAATCCACAGAATCGAAAACCAACAAAGGGTCGTTTTTGTTTTTCTGATTTTGGTCTGAGTTTAAAAAAAATGGAACTATCAAAACGTACCTTGGTCATTTTCCCTTTACAATTTTATTTAAAGCTTCCCTTAATTAAATTTAAAGTGTTTTGAAGATCAATGCAGCTTTAAATCTTTCACGTGCTAACAGGGGAATAACAGTTTTTGTACACTGTTCATAAGGTTCGTTTGATTATGAGTACACAATATGCAGAATTAAAATTAGCTAATTAATTTAAGTGTAAAAATGGTTTAGGTTTTGAATCAGTTCTATATGTATGTTTCCTTCTGTCAGGCATGGTTAGATCCCACAGTAAAAGAAAAATAGAATATCCCTTTTGCTTTGTCATATAATCCATGTTTCTTACAACCAAGTGTGTAAGCTGTATTTGTTTAGCTGTGCATTTATGATATCATAGTCTTGATGTTTTATTTTACAAGTCTGATAGGAGGTTTGTGACCACACAGGTTAAAAAAAAAAAAAAAAAAAAAGAGCCACTTAAGACATTCGGGTTGTCTTTTTTTTCTCTCCATAGAAACACTACCATGACAACCAGTGTGAGTACCTGTTATATTCATAGTACTTCTTACCCCTGCGGCTCCCTCACTCATAGCCTGCGCTTGTTCTGTGGCTCCATCACTCACAGCCTCTCTCACCTCTCTCCTCCACACAGCCGGAGGTCTGCCTCTCGCTTGTGCCTGCTGGGGAATCAGCTGCATCCCCTGCACCTGGGACATTACTGCCAGTCTCCACAAGGGAAGCTACATCGCTGACACTGTGAGTTTTTACAGATGTCTCAATGGTTAACTTAGTGTTAAAAATTAACAAAAAATTATTACTATACAGCTAACGTTTAATGTTTGCTCAAAGTCAGTGTTTTATTGTGTAATTATACTGGCGGGAATTTGTGAATCTACAATATGTAGTTGTATTGATCCTTGGGGGGGGGGGGGTTTGTATATATATTTTGTAGTTTCCCCTCATGTATCCCTGATCAATTTAAAATACTCTATTACTTTTTTATTGAAAACTGTGCATACTCATCTGTTGCAGAGGATCTTGCGTGTGTTGTTTTTTTGTTACTATCAAACATTAACCAGTAATATACAAGAATATTACAATTATCTACCTATTTCTTCTACAAAGTGTATTATCAATGAAAGGCTTCTGGCTATTGGCTCTGCAGTTTTACCATCAGAGCTCAGGAACAGAATCTAACCAAGTGAGAGGAGAGGGAGGTCAACATGGGCTCCAGCTCCTCCTCATATGTCCCCAAAACCATTTACCTGGATGTGGATGGGAAGGTGCAAAAGGTGGGTCCTAATACACAACTTTGAACTTTTTTTTTTTTGTCGTTGCTACCTTTGTTTGATCATAATTAGAAATGTAAAAAGAGGTGCACAAAAGAAGCATATTGTCCAAAAGTTTGGCAATATTAAACTACTGCAGATGCAGTGAAGACTAATTGCAAAATGGACATTTGTAGTGAGTGAAATTGATGCATTCAGAACAATTAAGAAAAAATAATAAGTCTTCATTGTCAATGCAATAAAAGGCATTCAGCTCTCTCATGAAAGCAGTGATGTACAACATTTATCCAACACGGGGCACTCGTCTCTCAGGAGACACAAACTAACATATTTAGAGTCACAGTTTAGCATGATTTTTTTCTGTGAGGGGCGAAACAGAAGTACACGGAGGAAAACAGTGGATGCACATGGAGAACTTGCACACTTCAGTAACACGAAAAAGTCCATAAGAGAAATAATAAATATCCATAAATATTACAATTTGGCCTGTGAATCATTAAATGGGTGAAAATTATTTTTAAAATGATGCAATGATTACCAGCTTAGGAGCCAATAAACTATATTCAAAATAACATCTCCATTTTTTAGTATTTATAAGAAATTCAAATTTGGGCATTATTATAACTCTTTTTTTTTTTTTAAGATATTTGAAGCACCTATTCCCAGTGGTCTCACCTCACTTAAGGAGGAGCTAAAATGGCAGATACTGGTCGGGTTGCTGTGGAGGTGTTACTCACAAAGCCAAACACCTGCTGCTCACAACTCACACTGCACCATTCATTTCTGCTGCCGGGGATACAAAAAATCAAAGATTTCATCTGGATCAAGTTCTGATCAAATTCTCCCGAATCGGGAATAAAATATACGGAAAATCCTAAAGGGAACATGGACCTATTTTGTTTGATAATCAATAATTATTATTAATATGCAACATCTCAGTGATCACAAATGGTTTCAGGCTCAAGTTTCATATGTCTGGAACATCCGAACATACTGAGAAACAGACACCCAAAAACACTTGTTGGTCTGCTGATGTGGAGTGCTTCAAGTAGAGAGCTGCTGATGACACATGTCTGTTGAAGAGCCCCGAGGCCGCGGCCTGAGGCTGATCGTTTGTCTGCTACACCTGCTCTGTTCAAGATCACAGTGGTTTCGCAATAGGGATGTACACCCACACTTCACCATCAATCCTCCGGACAGATTCTGAGCTCGACACGCATGTACTGCACAACGGCTCATAAAACCATAGGCTCATTTGTTTATGCATGACAGGTGTGCAGAATGTAGCTCTCTTTAAAAGCTCCATGAAATCTCCAACTCCAGCTGTCACTTTCTTTCACGTAGTTCCTCCCCCAGTGGTCTGCATGACCTCGATTCATTCAACCATACAAAGATGTGACCCCCGCTATATGTTCCCGTGTGACTTGCTTATCTGAAGAACTCAAGAAACTGGATAACTCTGCAGGACACTGAAGCCTTATTTTAGCCTGAGCAGCTGTTTAGGTGCAGGTGTGTCTTTAGAAATAACACAGATTTCCAGAGGTAGAAGTAATACATTGCAAATACTCATATTGAGTATTAACCTAGGTATTATTAAATCAAGTATGAACTGAGTACAATCAAAATTTGAATTAATAATATTTAATTCAAATTGTCTACCAATTAATTGATTTTCATATCTGTAGCCAAACAGTTTAACCTTAAACAAACAGAATCTCTGACTTTTATTTACATTTTAATGTCATTGCCTCTATTCTGAACTATTTATTTTCTGAGAAATGTGCTTTAAATGCAGATATTTCATGTGTAGCTAAATTGAATCAAATGTCTGCTGTTGACAAAGCAATTAAATATAGAAAAAATATTAAATGTATACTTTGAGTACTTTTGAGAATAATGCTTTTTAACAGGACCTTTACTTGCAATCAAGCACAAGTTAAGCATTTTAACTGTATTGGTTGTTTTCATGAGTGAGATTTCTTAGTAGTGTGATGTGTCAAAGCCAATACTCCTACTGTGTGTCTCTTACAAATCAATTCACATACAGCCTATCATATGCATTTCAATGAAATCTCAGTCTGAGATTTGTGTTGATTTAACAGGTGGTGTTCAGTCGACACTGCAGTCCATGTGACATCAAGGAGCTCCTGTGTTCCTCATCCAACATTCCCAGGTCTGTCTTGTTTGTTCATTCACAAGGACAGTGCTCATGATACAAGAGATGTGATTAAAGGAAAATACAGAGATGAGAACTCTTGATCGGGGAAAAAAAACCTCCATCAGAAAAAGCAGCCGCTGACCTAATAGAATAGAATAGAATAGAATAGAATAGAATAGAATAGAATAGAATAGAACAGGATAGAATATAAAATACTGTTTTCCCACCAAAGCCTTCATTCGTTCCACCTATTAAAGGAACAAAGGAAAACAAAACTTAATTTCATTCCTATGTATGCATATGTTTTGCTTTGTATGCATTCTTCTCTGACTTTGCCATCCTCTCCCAGGACAGCCTCCGTTAACTTCATGACATGCAATAAACACAATGCAGGAATGAAACAAGACTGTGCCAACGAAAGCAAAACAAATGTTTTCACATCTTGAACGCTGTTATTGAAAAGATAGGAAGCAAGAAATTCTCATTCAAAAATATACATCATGGTTAATAGTTAAGCAGAGAGAACATCTCTTATTTCTGCTTGTCGTTCTCTCACTGCAGAAACACAGCCATCATGATGGTGGATCCAGAAGGTGCCTTAGTGTCCATTGATCCCACGATGCCCACCAACTCTCCAAAGTAATGCAATTTAAGCTTCACAATCATTATTAACTTTTTTTCAGGTTTTCATTTAAAATGTTGTTCCCTGCAACCCTTCAGTAGCTTTACAATATAGCAATCAGCCATAACTTTACACGACTGAGAGTTGAAATGGATAACGCTGATTATCTCATTTTCATGGCAGCTGTTAGTGAATGGGAAATAATTTAAGAAAAGAGTATATTCAGATTCAACCAGAACCTGGTTTGTGATTGATGGAAGACTGGATCAGAGCAGGGTGTTTGTCGTCTGAAGTGGTTATTATTGCAATAGTGGAACGGGGAGGGAGAACTGTGAACTGTGGCTTGACTGTGTGATCTGATCCGCCTACTGTAGCTCAGACTGCTACAAATGTTCATACTGGCTTTGTCAAAAATATAGAAGACAACGTCGGTTTCAGCTTGTGTTTTGAGCTGCAAAACAGGGATTTACATACACATATCCGAATGTTATGACTTAGTGTACGCCTATAAAATGTTCTCTTGGTGTGAGATAAGAATGTTCTGGAAACCTTAAATGAAGGTTTAAGGATTTAACTCAAACTTAAAAATTTAGAAAAGTGTCCAAAGTGTAATGATCAATTTGATCTCCTCACAGCTCCTTGTACAAAGTTGTGCCTTTGTCCACTGGTCAGCTTGGAGGTAAACCTTTTTTTTAACTCATTGTTACATACATTCATTCACTTGTTCATTTATTTAAATGTGTTTAACAGCATCAAACCCGACCGTGTTGCTGGTGTTCATAGTCTGTTCATGAGTATGTTTATGTGTGCAGAAAAAGAGGACATGTTTCAGAATGTGTTGTCCCAGGTGGCTGACCAGTTCAGCAGGTAATACCTCGGTGTTATGACTCAACCTCTGCCCTCCACACATACCTCACACACATACCAGACATCCACACACATCTCACAAACGCTCCACAGTGCAACCCACAGAAGCAGGACTTTCATATTTAGAAGTCATGATATATAATGGACATCAATAATTAGCCTTTTTCTTGCAGGGCCTTCCGTATTAACGAGTTGAAAACTGAGGTCACCAACAGGCTTGCGATGCTGGAGAAGAGAGTGGAATGTGAGTGGGACATTGTATGCAGCATATTTAATAGGATCTGGAAGGAAACACTGTTTGAATGCATACTTTCTATTTCAATAGAAATACCTAGAAGACACATGTTAGCTTAGCAAATATCACATGTCTTGTTGCAGTGGAAGGATTAAAAGTGGTGGAGATTGAGAAGTGTAAAAATGACCTGAAGAAATTGCGAGATGAGATGACTTCAAGAGGTGGTGGCAGGTGAATTAGAGTTTAATATAAAGCCGTAGATTTTTGGATTGTGATATGAAAGTACATTTTGAACAGAAATTAAAATGTAATAAAAAAAAAAAATGCTTTATGGTTGATGCCAGGGTAAATTGTCCCTGCAAATACAACTTCTCAGATGATGGGAAGAAGGTCACCCCTCGACGAGATGTCCCTAATTACCCAAAGGTAAATCTGCCGTGACAAAGCTCTTCTTCACTGTTAGACAATGCCAACTTCAAAAAGTATAAAGATGTACTAATCATTAAATGTATATGTCATACACAGTACACACTCTCTCAGGAGACTGTGGAGGCCCTGAAGAAGCCAACATTCGACGTGTGGCACTGGGAACACAACGAGGTTTGTTGAGTCCGTTCAGCATTTGACGATTTCCAGCCCAGTTGATTTTTTATGTTTCTTTGGCTCGTCTTTGCGTCAGATGCTGAGCTGTCTGGAGTACATGTACCACGACCTGGGACTGGTGAAGGAATTCAACATGAACCCCATCACACTCAAACGCTGGCTGGTAAAGTTCAAGCGGTGCAGCACAGTACATGAATGTTGCAATGCACATAATCCTGCAGCTTTCGGTTTTAGAAGGCATATCTCTTTGTGAGGGGACAATAAGAGTTGTGATGCAATTTCTCAAATACACTGCACGTCAAAGTGCACAACAAGAGATTTTCTGTGGATCACGGTTCATGCAAACAACACACTGAATGAGCAATTATGTCTCTTTCAGCTGGCGATTCAGGAGAACTACCGTAATAACCCTTTCCACAACTTTCGCCACTGCTTCTGTGTCAGTCAGATGATGTATGGCATGATACACCTCTGCAACCTACAGGTACGTGTGTGTGCGTGTGTGTGTGTGTGTGTGTGTGTGTGTGTGTGTGTGTGTGTGTGTGTGTGTGTGTGTGTGTGTGTGTGTGTGTGTGTGTGTGTGTGTGTGTGTGTGTGTGTGTGTGTGTGTGTGTGTGTGTGTGGACAGCAGTAATGTATTCCTTTCTCCCTACAATTATATCTCACCAGTAAATTATCTGGCTGACTCTTTTGTATTGTTTTAATATCATCTTTCATTTACATGTCCAGGAAAAGATGACTCTCACGGACATGGGAATTTTAATGACAGCGGCAGTGTGTCATGACCTGGACCACCCCGGCTACAACAACACGTAAGACTCCCTATTCTGTCTCCAGGGCTGTTGACAGATAGAGCACTGCTGACGCTCATTGACCCTCTTTATGTTTTGACACCCTCTGCACAACACTGCTGTCAATGAACTGTGAAACTAGTTCAGCATGGACAGAGTTCAGGTATGAAAACATGCATATTGAGATTATCACGTTGTTTTCGGTTCAGGTTTCAGGCAGGCGAGAACCTCTCTTATCTGGGAAACGTTCCAAGCGCGTCCTATACCTTCATCTCAAATTCATCCATTGAGCGGCATTATTTGTTTTTCAGATACCAAATCAATGCTCGCACAGAGCTGGCAGTGCGCTACAACGACATCTCCCCACTGGAGAACCACCACTGTGCCGTGGCCTTCCAGATCCTCTCTCTCCCAGAGTGCAATATCTTCGCAAATGTGGATCCCGAAGCGTTTAAACAGATACGACAAGTGAGATGTGCATGTCAACTCATGGCATAATTTCAATGAGTTCAGATTCAACAAATATACAACCATTTTGTTCCTACACTTCCAGGCAATCATCACTCTCATCCTGGCCACTGACATGGCCCGACATGGAGAGATACTAGACTCCTTCAAGCAAAAAGTGGATAACTTTGACTTCACCAATGAAGAACATGTCACATGTGTACGTATGCACGATGACACTCCTCACTGTCACATAGCAACTTCTCTTGTCATTGTTTATTGTGACTGTATTCAACTGATGTGACATTTAAACAAGTCAATTTATATTGTACCTTCAACAAAGATTAACTGAATCATATTAGTGTAACTGGAAGAGTGGACACAGCACATGCTGCAAGACCTGTAGCAATGAATGGGTTCCTTTGTTCTAAGTACCCGTGTGCTGCGTGTTTGTTTATACTTGTATTGGTTTGTGCTTTCAGCTGAAGATGGTTCTGATCAAGTGCTGTGACATTTCCAACGAGGTGAGGCCAACCGAGGTTGCCGAGCCATGGGTGGACTGTCTACTGGAGGAGTACTTCATGCAGGTGACTGCAACCAAAGCGTTCACTTCTAACAATGAATCCTGACCTCAGCTTGAAGAAACACAATTACTTTGGAATGGAAGACCATATTTCCACATGTTTGGTTGTCCAGAGTGACAGGGAGAAGTCAGAGGGTCTTCCAGTGGCTCCTTTCATGGACAGAGACAAAGTCACCAAACCCACAGCTCAAATTGGGTTCATCAAGTTTGTCCTCATTCCAATGTTTGAGACTGTCATGAAGGTACAATTACGACTTTACAGATGTACGCTGATATAAACCCATTCTCTATTATTAGCAACTTTTGTGTGTTTGTCCCAGCTTTTTCCACAGATTGAAGAAATTATGGTTCAGCCTTTGAGGGACTCTCGTGATCATTATGAAGAGCTGAAGCAGATTGATGACGCTATGACAGAGGTAGAACGCATTCCATCTATCTATCTATCTATCTATCTATCTATCTATCTATCACATACTGTGACATACGGTAGAGATAAGTGGGCATATCGCTGTTACTCCCTGCATTTGTTACTATCAAATGTCACTAACAGGATATAAAGCAATCTGATGCTTGCAACAATAGGTACGATCACAGATATCGTAATGCTTTTAACAAAATTAATTATTTGACATTTCAGAAAATATGCTAATCAAGTTTTGTGTGGGAAGCTAATTCAGTAGATATACCTTCCCTTTCTACTCTGCATGATGCGACAGTAAAAGAGAGACATGCCTTCATGTGGAAGACGTGCTTGATTTAATCACCTTCAACCTTACTAAAGCTCACTAATGTGTGTGTTTTGTTTCGTTTTACCTGGACTGGCCCCTCAAAAAACTTTTGTAAATGTAGTAGAAAATAAAATCTCTGAATAAAAAGACAGATAAGATTTCAGATTTTTACTTCACAATAAGTACTTGCTCACAGTAGCACTAATCATTTAAACCCCCAGGGCAACCAGTCAAGATTCCAATAAATTACTCATCATTCCAGCAAAAAAAAAAGCCTGTATATCCCCATAAAACCAGCAGCTGACACATTTACAATTATGTTTTGGTAATTCCCTGCCAGAAACCAAATAAGCATATTTCCCTTCATAAAAAAGTTCACTCTAAAAGTTGCAGTGCTGAATATTTTAAAGTGACCTTTAAAGTACAAGTATCAACACAAGCAAGGTGTTTGAAAGAAATGTGTGTCTTTGCACTGAATATTTTCATTACAATTACATAAATATGTCAAGAATGATAAGGTGAAAGTTTCCTAATGTGACCTTGGTGGATGCAGTGAGTGCTGCTGCTTGCACACACACACACACACACACACACACACACACACACACACACACACACACACACACACACACACACACACACACACACACACACACACACACACACACACACACACACACACGCAGCTGTTAAATCTGGCTGTGTTGACGTACCAAATTAAAGCTGAACAGATTGCTAAGAAAGTCATCCAAAACTATGCCTGTTTGAGGAGAAATAAGGTTGAACAGGTGAAGGCGTCGAGATGTGAGGTGAAGAGGAGCTGCCAAACACAGTTTTTCAAAATGTCACATGGACACATGCTCGTCAAACCCCTTGCTAACATAAAGGTGTGTCTTTTGTTCAATGAGGCACAGAAGAAAAAAACTGAAAATATGTCATTAGGCGGGAAGAAGAAGTAAGCTCTGCAGTGAGTGAGTGCAGTGGTGTCTGTGTAAGTAAAAGCAAACTGGCTCCCCTTGGTTGTGCTTGAGTGCTTAGTGTTAGTGTCATGAGTGCTCTCTGTCTCTGCATCTCTCCGGCCTCTCCACAACTGCCCTCCTCTCTGAGTGACCTCTGTCCACAAAACACAAGGCCTGTCGGAATGAGCAGCACTCTCACCACTTTGCTTTCACCTTGACAGGAAGTTTATATCATTTCACTGACGAGAGGTTTTATCCAGTTCACCTAAATCTGCTTCGACCTGAGAGTTTTGCCGTCAGCCCATACAGAAACGAAACAAATACAGTAAGGTACAAAGCAGCCAAGCCACGTGTATTATCCTGATGAAATTTGCTTGATTTGGGAAGTCACAAGTTATCGTAAGATTGATTTGATAATCGGTAGTCAATCTGCTGCTTGCTGAGGGTACCGAGCAGGGGTCTGCAACCTAAAGCTCTGCAGTCACATGTGGCTGTTTAGCCCCTCTGCAGTGGCTCCCTGAAGTTTGTGTTTTTTTGTATTGTTTTGTTTTGGGGTTTTTTTATATCGAGGTGCATGAAAAAGAATGTTTCAATAATCCATCAAGTCAAACACACACCACAACCTGAAGATTTATCAGACTTCAGAAAGTTAACTATGAATACTATTAAAAGAAAAGTATAAGAGGAAAATGGGGTTCAATTCAATGTTGAAAAACTTTTTTGTTTTCTCATTTTAGGATTCAAGGCTGCATCCTATTTTTATTAAATTTTTTTAATCAGTGTCAGTTTGTTTCGGTGCCTTCTTTTGCTGTGAAGGTTATAAAACAGTGATATATTGTTCGCAATCGTCAATGTTTTGGTGAAAATAGTAGAACAAAATAAATGAATACGTTTTTTTAAAGATTTTAAAAGATGAATATGTGTGGTTCCAGACAGGCTCTTTTTTGCAGTAAATGTTGCTCGCCCCTAACATAAAGGAATTTCCTCCTCTTTTACCCTTTCTGCTCATTCTTTTTTATTTCCACGGGCGATACAATTGATCTCCCTCTACTTGTGACCAATGCCACATCACCAGCAAACTGGACAAAACAGATGAAATAAACATATTTTCAAAACTAAGTAAAACAAGACTTTGACTATACAGACAATTAATAACAAGCTCGTATATGCAAGTAAGAAGTTTTTATTTGCACTCCATTTACTGCCTTGTATTGGTAGCAGGAAGGCACGCAGAGAAAAGCCAACCACTACAGCTCCAGGGCGCAGACAGAATCCAAAGCACAACATAGACTTGATGTAAGCAGTTTATCCTTAGTTGGGCAGCCATGCTTTGATACACAAACATAGCAATTCAACCATAGATGTACTGTCAAAATAAAGGTCGAAAAAGCAGGCAAGGGTGGGAACAAAAAGCATATTGAACATGATGCTATGCAAAGAAAAAACACAAGGCGAGCACAATGGCCAAGACATAGTAAGAGACTCACAAGACTGCAACACGCACACACACACACACACACACACACACACACACACACACACACACACACACACACACACACACACACACTGCAGGCAGTGGGGAAGAAATGAGGCACAGCTGACAACACTCAAGTGATAACCAGGGTGAGACATGCAGCGGGAGGAGCCACAAGTCACCAGAAATAGAAATTGAGTTGGCCCCACCCAATGTGTCACCCTCAACAAGATTTTATATGCGACCCCTTCCATCAGCGATTTACATAAGCTTACAAAGTAAATCAATTGTAAGGTAATATGGCACCCAATTTACATGCTTTATAAATTATAAACCAACACAACAGCATCTGAAATACAATATAAATACTCTTCCCACAAAATAAAAATCCTAGAAATAAGTGCATAAATGATAACGACATTAAATAGAACAATCAACATCAAACGATTTAAATAACCACGCAGTTTCCAGACTATGATACTGGTAATACTCTATACATACGGTATATATACACTATGCAATAACTACATACCAAAACTAATAAAGAAAAACTAAAAATGTCTATTTTTTAATTATTGTTGATGGCCCGACATTTGAACACGCTAAACTGAAATTTGGAGACGTGTCTTGACCTACCTACGATGTTATACCTTATAGATCCCAATAACAAAATATTTTGTGGTGAACTAAATACTTAAACACTTCACTTGCGATGCTTGAAAAGTGGAATCTTTGTTTTGATTGAATTCTAAAGTAAAATTATTTCATGTTTTGTCTGGTCTGTTGGTGAAAGAGCTTTAATCAGTGTGTTTAATCAGGTAGAGACAAGTTAATTTTTTTCTTACTGTTAAAAGAAATTATCCACCAGGAGAGGCGAACGGGGGAGTGAATCAACCACTTCTCTCCCAACAAAGAGTATCTTGCTTATCAGCCGTATTAATACACATGATACAAGTTCTATTTTTATTTTCTGTATGGGTAGATATGTGGCATCTCTCTGGGGGAATAGACAATAGATTATCTCAAAAGATAACAGATAGAGAAAAACAAAGGTGCAGTGTGTAAAATTAAAGTAATCCCACTGTTGTGCAATAGGTGGCTCTAGTGTGTCACAGCAGTTTGTTTGCAGTCCAACTCTTTGAAGTTTCTGTTTGTTTTACTAGGTAGTCATTTCAGAAATCCTACCTACTGTTGTCTTCACTAAGCAAACTGCATTTCTCTTACTGGACTGGGGACACACTACATGCTGGATTTACATGACTGGACAGGCTGGAGCTCGTTGTTTGCACGAGTGGCTAAAATCAGTACTCAGATCTACAGCGCCACACACAGACATCAATGGAATCACTTAATGACTGTTGTTTTCTGTATTGGCCTATTTTCACAAGTTTTAAATTAAAATAAATACTTACATACTGTACCTTTACATTTCTATCAAAGATATCCTGCAAACATGATAATCAAAGGTTAAAAAAGTTCAGCTTTCTCTATAACTTTGGTTTCTACAGTGATAGCAATCAAAATGTACCTTAGCCTTTGCCATATCTGACATGATGGAAACAAACTGGTGAAGTTGTTGCTCATTTGTTTACCTCTTCAACATTATGTTGTTGGGGTTTTTTTTAGTGACACAACGCACTGTTTTGTTTTTTTTTTGCTGTGATCCAAAGCTGAACCCTTTGATTCGTTTCATGTTTACTTTTTCTACAGATCTATTAATAACAAGTTAGCCTCCCAAGTCTGAGTGAGTTTTGACTGTCCACACATGGATGTCAACCCACACTCAGAGTCTGTTCCTGTTCCCGATCACCAGCCAAATGAGCTGCCAATGGCTTCTTGATTAGTTTGAGTTTGAGTCTCTGACCTCGGAGACCAGCTGATTGCATGTGAACCCAGCTCTTTTTTTTTTTTTTCCTTCTTCTTCCTTTCAGGGATCTTTTGTGATCAAATTCAGGAAAGACTGAAAAACACGAGTGAGCCTGCAGTGAAGACGTTCTGCACCGCGATTGTGAAGATGACAGATGGAGCAGGAGGGCAAGAAAAGAAAGGCTCCTTGGCTACATACTGAACTAAACTTAGACATCATGGTGGCATATTTTGACCTTTTGACCTTTGACTTAGACGTTTGCACGGGATGTTACAGAAAGAGACCTGCTGACTTCTCTTTATATATTTTTTTTTTATGTTGTTCTCACATCCTTATTTTATAGTGCCCACTACGAATCAAATTAAAGCTTTATTTTAGGGCCGATCGCCAAGCAATTTTACAGATATGAAATGATCACTGAGTGGGCGGAGTGGGCCAAAGTTTCAGGAAACATTTCACCAAAGCAATATTTTTATTTATTTTTTGTAATCCAAATTTATTTATTCGATAAATAAAATGCATTAAAGTGAGATGTGTTTTTCCTCACTGTAGCAATAAAGTTTTAAAAGACATGGTGCATGATGAGTGTTTTCAAAAGAATAATGCAGCTTCACGCCTTCACTTTTTGATCACACACAAACAAAGAGCCGCTCGTGAACTCACATGTAGGCGTATTTTTTTCACACAGATTCTGATAGAATAAAGCCAAATGGGGGCACATATTGTTCAAACTGTTACATAATGTAAAAGAGCTTCAACTCTTCACAACAAATGTAAAACTGATATGTATGTGCATATTCATCTGTGACACTGTGAGTAATATAAAGTTTGGTAAAACACATTTCAGCGTGTCTTTTATCCCAAAATGAATAACTTTGCATCTACAGGAAGTCCGGTCAAGTTTAAGCGCTCGATTTTACAAAGGTGGGACGTAACAAAGTACAATTACTTTATTAGTGTACTGAAGTAGCTTTTTCAAGTATCTGTACTGTACTTGAATATTACATTTTTGCCAACTTCTAACGTTTCCTTGCTCTATTTGAGAAGATTTTATTTTTTACATTTTAGTTATTACAGCTGTGTTTGTGTACGATGACATAGCTCCAGCTGCTTAACAACACCGAGAAGAAAGGGCAACCACAGACAGAGAGCGAGAGAGAGAGAGAGAGAGTATCGATTACAGTGAGTTTAGTTGGTCCATCCTTCCATCTTCTACACCACTTTATCCTGGTCAGGGTCAGGGTTCACTGGACAAAGTTCCAGCTGCGAACTCCATCAGAGATCAATCTGAAGGCTATTTTTTTTTGTTCCTCAGACAGTTTGGCGGTGCCAGTTCCTCCGGCGCAGATTCGTGTCAGTCTCACGTCAATGATGCAGAAGTCACATACATGCAGACCACACAGACAGAGGTCGCATTGAATAACATCAGATACATATCAAATTCGGCACCACATATGATCAAAGCCTGGGTCTGGTGTGAAAAAAATTGTAATTGCCATGTTCACACTGTAACAAGACAGTGTGAATGAAGCAGAATACATCAGTGGAGGGCACATCCTGGACACCAGTCAATCACAGGGCAAACGCACAGGGAGACAATCACACGCTCACGTCCCTCATGAGGCTTTCTTAGGAACTTCATTCATGTTTTATATACATACAGCTCAAACATATAGAGCCAATTCAATCTTTAATCTTTGAGATATTTTTCATTATTATTTTAGAACTTTGAACCTTTATTCAAATGCAAAGAGCATCTGCTGAAGTTGTCCATCAAGGGCTAAATTCGAATGTTGTTAATGCACAGAAATCATGACTCCCTACAGTGTGGGCTGCACACGACTTAACAGAACTGCATAACTTTATAAATTTGGAACTTACCTTCCTCCTTTGTGCGATATTTTCAGACAACCTGGGCCATGTTCACACAACAACGAATACGAGTGTATCCGCAAAAGTTTCTTCACTTTTGGAAGATCCGTTTACACGGCACCTGTGTGCGGATCCAATGTATCGGCAAAGTTTTTATACAGGCTCCCAAGATGGTAAGATTATTTCATGGCCCTTCTGCAAAGTGCAGGAGGCAAAGGAGCCTGTTACTGCGCATGTGCGTCTCTCCAGTTGTAAACAAATATGGCGCCCCGTAGTGGTATAACTCGCAGTCCGTATTCTAGTTTTATCATCCATATCAGTAGTTAAATAGTTGAGACTCACCCCTCATAGCATCCGTTCCGTCATCAGTCCGTGCGGATATGGTGCTCTCCATTTTCTTCACGTGTAAAGCGTATTGTTCTCTGCACACGTTTGTGGACTTTCATTACAAAATCAAGAAACAGCGCCCTCCAGTGGCTTGGCATGCTAACTACATCGTCATCTCTTTGCTACTGCAGTGTAAACGCACTCACTTTTTTTTAACGGATTAGGCGTTGTCACGTGAAACGTTGTTGTGTAAACGGGGCCCTGGTATGAAAATATTTGAACAAAAAAAACATAACTGTTGCACATATACCAGATTATGTTAAACATGAGCCACCATCTTCATCCTGTGTGGCCTTTGAGTGTAAATACAGAAATAGTGATCTGAGGGTCATCTAATCACATCTGAGCTCGATATGAAATTGCCATTACTCCTAGAATATTGTGAAGTGAAATGCATTTTAAAGTGAAAATATCATATGAGAGACAAACACAATTCACACAGTTTCAGTATAGAAATATTAAAGTGTGGATGGTTGCATCTTCATTCATGAACCCTCCATTTTCCTTTGTGGCATCCTTCATAGTTTTCCACAGTTATCTCCCATTTCATAATATGCTTTATTTGGCCCAGTTTGAAAAGCTGTGCACACATTCTACTTACCCTCTTGCCTATCGTCCTTGATTGATTGATATTTTATTGTCACACTTTAGACTTGAGGGCCAAAATCCAGTCAGCATGTGTTGACATATGACAAGCTATCCAGTTGAATAGCACCCAAAGGTGCCACTTATCTCAGCCTCACTCCACGCCCCGCTCTTCGTCTGTCTCTCAGCCTGCACAGATTCCCCTTTCAAGACTTATCAGATCTTGGAGGTTTTCCTCCAGCTATTCTGTGCTGTTTTATTACTTCTTTTTTTTTTGCAATGTTTTCAATTACTAGATTACTGCTTCACCGACAGGCTCCATGTGACACCTACTTAGTACCACCTACATAGAGCTCTGTTAAAATCAAATGAGTAATACAGATAACACACCAAATTTAAAAGTATTTTTGTTTGGGTTTGTTTTTAAGTTCACCAAAAATAATTAACCATTTACAGTGCAGCGAGAGAAAGGTTTTTTTGTTTGTTTGTTTGTATTTTTGTTTTTGTTTTTTTTGTTGGTTTTTTTTTTTTTTTGGGGGGGGGGGGGGGGGGGGGGGGGGTTAGCAATGAATAAGTGCTTTTGTGGTTCCAATTCAAATAATCTTGTTTATGGCTCATGGCTAAGGTTGTAATGGAGGCCTGGAAATACAGGAAGTCTTTGTGTGTGCATGTATGGCTTAAACTAAGTGAATCACCCATCCCTCTCTCCACATTACATTGTTTTCATGTCTTCTACATGCAGCTACCTATCTGTATAGCTTGTTACGTGTCACTAAATGCTCACTTTTTCAGAAAATACTTGACATTATCTTGAGTGCCTGATAAACTTTTCCACAGTTCAGATTTTACATCAAGAATCATTTAGACATAGAATCCAGCCAGCCCAGCCAATTCGGTCCAGCTTCCAGTGCACCATTTGTACGCGTACAACACTGGCTGAAGTAAACACTAGCTGATATCTAAAACCATTTGGTCTTTGCCTTGAGGCAGGGTGCCACCTCGTGTTAAACTGCCATAACAATACTTCAATGACTCTGTTGATGTGAAAATGAATGCTATTACTGAAACACATTGGTGGAGGTTAAATGAGCTGGTATTTTGCCTTTCTTTTTCTGGGCTTACCTGATATTACAGCTTTTCACTCAAAGTGAGGTGTGGCGCTTCAGCAGTGTCATCTGATCGCTGTCTTTGGACAAAAAAACTGCTTTGTTTATTTATAAATATGAAAGCAGAAAGTAGGTTCACAGGAATTATACTTTGTGATTTGCATAACAAAAGGCAGACTATTACAAGACTGAACGATTTTCAAATTTGAGGTCAAAACATCTTTATAGTGACACTTTTATTGGTAGAGAACATTAATGTGAATTATTGAAGAACTGTATGAAAAATAAAAGGAGTGTCAGTGAGTCAATGTCATTCCAAGTTTGTCATTGGTGTTTCAGTAGCATGTTTTTCAGTTAGTAATTACCAAAAGCTGTTGTATCATTATGTCATTTTCTTTTTTCTTATTGAACTGAAGATTGTCTCACCAATTTGTTTACAAGACTGTACAGGCCTGAGGCAAGCAGGTTGGCTTGCTAACTTCAGATCCAACGGCATCACACAGAGACGTTTATACAACTCGACCATGACTGGTTGCTCATGGCGTTCCTGGGAGACTGCCTTAAATTGGACCCAGAGTTTCATTACATGAGTTTATTTTGTGAATCCTTGTCTTAGTCACAACTTCGTCACAGCCGACTGTGGAGGAAGTCCAGACACACAGGCCAAATACAGACAACCTCTCACATCATCAATTCGTCAATTATTCACCAATTTTGGATTGTGGGTGGAAAACCCAGTACCAGGTGAATGCCCACATATATGTACAGATAAAACATATAAACAGCACACAGACAGCCATGTGGCAAACTTCAAAAGGACTTCTACTTTCAGCTTGAATTAGTCTTAACTAATGCATCACAGGTAAATCTTGATGGTTACAGCAGAGGGTCAGAAGTAAACACTGTCATTACTGACAAAAAAACATTTTGTTGTGAGATTTAACCACATAAAAGCAGTCATGACTAAAACAACACAGCATATGACGTCTTTTTTCTTTCATTAAAACAGATAGATTTACAGGTGAGGTCAAAACTCTTTTTATACTTTACAGGGTTGAGGTGAGGGCAATCACTGTATGTGCGTGCGTGCGTGCGTGCATGCGCGCGTGCGTCAGCAGGCCTTCCAGAGTTATAAGTCTCGCAGCACACCGAGGTGGACGATCCCTGACCTAGTTTCATGGGAAACTGGATAAAACACAAACCATATGGCGTTGAACAAAGCCAACTCCTACCTTGCGCTGTCCCTGATCTCACTGTTCGTATCTGTTCTTTATTATCTCCACAGCCTGTCAGGCAGTTTTTAAACTAATCAGTGTGGAGGTGGATGTGAAGGCCGTGGGGGTCTCCACCAAAAGAACCTAACCACAGGAAAGACTGTGGCCCCAGCCAGGAGAGTGACTCAGCCTCGCATACTTTCCTCCTGTGACCCGACAACAGTGCAGCTCAGACCTGCTTCAAGTGAACAAACACACCAAGCAGACAAAGCCATGCTTGTGGGAGAGGCAGTTAAATCATCACGGATGTCCCATTATTGCCACTCCCACACTCGTGATAATGCCAAGTTTCTTGTTGGCTGTGAGACTGTGTGAGGACACCGTCTACATTTACTGAAGACATCTACATCCCAGTCAATAATGTCAACAAGTCAAAGGTCAGAAGTGAACGTTGACCCTAAATTCTGCCGCTGTATTTTCGTGTCAGCAAGTAAAGCCTCCGTGGGAGAGGACGAGGAAACAAAGAGTGTCAGAGAGGGCGTAAATCTGGACACTGTAAAAATGTTTCTCCTTTGTTTCTTTTTTTTTTCTTTTCGAGATTTACAGATTCAATATCAATAAAGAAAGACAGCTTGCATTCAAGGGTTTTTTTTCCTCTCCGTCAAAGTGTACATGCGTGAGTGCATGTGTTTCCGACAGGACAGGATGTAACAAACTACAAATACTCACATTACTGTAATTAAGTAACTGTAATTTTACACATACAGTTTACAACATGCAATCCACTTTGGTCCATTCAGGATGAGAGGCTGCTAATAAATATATATATAATATTAATAATATTAATGAGAGAAAATGAGAGATCATCAGAGAGATAGATAGATAGACAGACAGAGACAGAGTTGATTCTTGTTTATAAAGGTGCTTTTAATGTACTTGTCTCATGCAGGTAAAGCAAATCAAATAGCTGCAATAGATGATGCAGTTATTGAGGTTCGATAGTGACTAATACTTTCAGTAATTTCAGAGGCAAGTGATCTGTACTATTATTGGTAATTGAAGAAAATATAACGAGGCAGAGTTTGCATTATCTCCCTGTGAATTTGTTTTTGGTTTATTGTTCTGGGTTTTTTTTTAAGGGCGGGAATGTTGTTTTTGACTCTAAATTTCCCACTGAATTAAATGTGTTTGCCCTGTGATGGACTGGTGGTGACCTCTCAAGGCAATACCAGAGGAGGAAACTTCGTCAACTACTGAAAGAAAAAACAAGCATGAAGGGGCAAGTGCCTAAAATACTGCTTCATTTGTAATTTACTTCGGATCATAGGAGAAACCAACAGAAACCCTCACAGACAAGCCTGGAATCAAACCAGCGATATTCTCATTGTGAAGCATTGAAGAATGCAAACCACAATACTCCCATGCACTCATACACAGAAATCATAAAGAATCAAAGGTTTGCATCCATTTCTTGCTTAAACAAATTCTGATCTATACGGAAACTCGAAACAGTATTTATTTATTTATCTATTTTGATTTATTTTCTTCAAGCTCCTTGGTTATAAAGCTGGTAGGACCTCACACTTCCGCCAGAGGGGCAAGAGGCAGCTGTTCAGCAGTAAAACTGGTCATAAATGTAATGCTTCCACAGAGCGCTGTCAGCAGAACACTGCACCCGGTTGTCAAACATGCGGCCTGCGGGCCAAAAGCAGCCCACCGGGAGGTCGACTCTGGCCTTGGAACAACAAGTGGTTGTTTTAATTACTGTAGTGAACACAACTGAGAGCCCAGAGATCAGCAACGACGCATACTTCAAATTTACACTGTGTGTATGTGAAAGAATGAAAAGTGCATGATCGTTCAACATGAAATATAATTCCCAAAAATATCTTCTATTTTTTTTTGCTATTTTCAGAGGCAACAAAATCGATAGAAAGAAAGGTGAGTTACAAAAAGACAGAATTGGGGAGTAGCTTTATATAAGTAGCAAATGTAAAGGAGCAAAATATTATTCAAGTCAAGCATCGCAGGCAGCCAAACGCTCCTTGAGTAGCGTAATAATGTATTTTGATTAAAGCCTACTCCTGTATTGAGTAATGACTGAGTGCTGCAGGTAATGTAATTCAATTAGAAAAAAAATAAAACAACATCACTTCTTGAAATTGGATTCAAATACTTCAATAACACATTAACGCAACTGTAGCCACTTAGTTTGTTTGCATTTAGGGAAAAAAATGCTACAGTATTTTATTCTTATTTACTTTTCTTGAAAAAAGAGGCAGACTTTCTATCATTGTTTTAATCCAGTGATTTACAAGTTTGTGGAAGAGGAATTATTTGAGGCAAAAATTAAGAACGTTGAGTAACTTCTGAAAGGAATGGTTATTTGTCAGGTAAAACAGATAATACTTCAGTGAGCGTGACACCTCTGCTTTTAACAGACAAACAAATGTTCTCCTCTTTTTATGGCTTTTTTGGAAATATAACGTTGACATTCACTTGTCTGGATTTTGTCCTGCCTTTGTCCAGAGTTCACTGGGAATGGCTCAAGCACCTCTCAACCCTGAACAAGATAAAATGGCAGAGAAGATGGATAGATCCCTGATGGAAATGTGTATCCATCTTCATGTGCCAGAGAATTTCTCTCTTCAGCTGCTTTTATTTGACTTCAGTAAAAGAATACTATGTTTTCTATCAAAGCTACTTACTCGTGATGCGTCATTGTCAGTACATTCGGAGTCATCATGCATCAAAATATCACATTACAGCCCTTTTCCACGCCACTTATCTTCTTTCAGGTCACTGCAGGGTTTCCCTATCAAAGGAAACACTGACTTCTGTAAATATTGAACGGTCTGCTTTCCAAAGAGCTGTGCACATAAAGGCTATCCAGCTCAAGTTTCATTTCCCTGCATGCTGGTATCTTTTAGTTTGTATCCTTTAATGTTTCAACTCACACATGCAGGCAACATTGCGTCGTCGAATCCAGTGTTGTTTCACCTCTCGTGATACAGATTTTATCAGAGAGGAACTTTTGCCTGAGAGCTAGAATGCTGAACTTGATTGTGTTTTCCCTGGAATGTATTGTTTTTACTGGGATTATGTAACAAAGTGAACTTTAAACTTCACAGTTGTCAATGTTATTTAAACAGCCTCTGCAAAACTAAATATAGTTATTTTCTCATTTAGGTTTGCTTTATCAAACTACATCTGTCAAAAGAAAGATTGTAATGGTTACTTCATATCTCTATGTTCAATTGCTTTTTGAAGAGAAAGAAACAGAGTGAAAATCATGAGAAATACTGCACACTACAAAAACTAGTAAGGACACCCGTTTTCCACATGAGCTGTTGGGAAGGATTGAATGTTGTCCCGCTTTAACTCCACACAAGAAAATGAGGCATTGCAGTCCCGGCGTTTATGGTTACTTCTTCATAGTTTAACATCTCCTATGTGTTAAAACAGGAGTAATACTCTCAAGATTTATAGTGTTATGTTTAATTAGTTTAATTGAAAGCTGCACATGCCAAAAAAGGTCATAAAATGAAACTTCAGTGTTTCCCCACATTTACAATTTACAGCCTTCCAAAAACAGACATTTTACAGGTTGGCTGTTCTCCTTGGTAGACGGCAGTTTAATTATTAGCTCCTCCAGTCACACAGAGCAGTCATGAATGATTGGGAAGTGAAAAACACCACCAGTAAAAGGATCATAAATATGCATTTCATTTAGCATTGATTTGTCAGGATCTATATTTTTGTGTTTCGTATTGTTTTGTTCCAGACCAATTAACATGGTACGTCAGAGAGAGCTCAGTCTGCTAATTCCAGTGCGTGAAAGAGGTCTGACAGTTAGCGAAGGGAGAGGCCTGTAACAGTTTGTTTACTGCGTAATAATCTAGAGCAGGCATCTTGATTGTGTGCTGGCAGAACATCAGCGACCCTGCCGTGACTGCTGGGCCACACGGCAATTATACTGGCCTCTTATCTGCATGAATAGCAGGCTTGTTACTTCAGTAAAGCAGGCCTAATGACAAATGAACATATGGGGCATGGTTGGAGTAAAAAAAAAAAAAAAAAAAAGCCATGACATGGAGTACCTTAAAGCACTCACATGGTAATCTCAGCCTGACTGGAGTGTGAGGCAGTAGTGGGATTGGGCCCATTTTGAGTGACGCTAAGCACAAATAAAAACATGATTTTCTGAGCTTTTCATTTCCATAATGGAAAACTGCTCTTTGGTATTGTTGCCAGAGAGGATTATAACATAAGGTAAAATCCCAGTTTGGGATGCTCTCTTTCACTAATTCGCAATAACAGATGTAATAACTTGGCCAGTGTAGGACACCGTCATTATTTTTGGGAAGTTATTCTGTGGCATTTCAATAACTTTAACTCAGATACAGAAAAATAATGACACTACTTCTGACAATCTTGTGTTTTTACAAAGGAGTCAAATTTCTATAGCAGAACGTGTTGATCCATCACAATATCATTGATAGAGATCAATGTCAGCCCTCACTGCCGGCCTCTTTCCACCTCGGGGACTAAGCAATTGATAAATCAGTGAAAAAGCAATAACATCTATCGAACAATTAGCTGGAAAAATAGTATGCACATCAACACCAAACCCATGAGGGTGACTTCAAGAAAACACGCATGCCAAATGCTGTCGAAAGGAGGAAGTGTCTCTTCCTGACAGGGTTCAAGCCTTGACTTTGGGACTATTGAGCCCGGATTCAAGTTCCAATTGTAGCAGAAAGGCCACCCTGTGTAAAAACTACCCAAGTGTTCAGTGCAAGATGTGATGATTTAATCATCACATTTAAAGAAAGGAACATTTTAATTTAAAGAAAGGGGAAACAAGAGAGAGCACTCAAATATAGTACATCGACTCTCAATCTAAACAGAAACACTAAGCAGGCAGTGTTTCTCATTGCACCTCTTCCTCAAGAACAATTGCGAAACAAAGTGCACTGAAATGGTATAGAATGGTTTCAGATAAGATAAGATACAATATACTTTTTTGTCCCCATGGGGAAATCTTTTTTCTGGACTCCGTCCAGCTGCAGTTTACAAAGTATTAAAAAAAACTCCAGCATCCTACAACTGTCAGTTGGATAAAGCAGAATAGAAGATGAATGGATAGTAGTTTTGCACTACAACTCAGGAAAAAAATGTGGAAGTTTTCTGTAGCTATAGTCCATGATGCCATCATTTTACTGGCTCAGTTGAGATTAAACTGTGACGGCTGAACTCCAGAAGAGTTGGTTTACTGACTCCTGAGTCTATTATTTAAGAGCTGTTATGAGCAGCTAAAACTTTAACAAACAGGTTTGGTGGTTTCTGGTGGATTCATGTGATTGTGTCAAGACAGGATAGTAATAGGAGGATTTTCAGGATTACAGTGTTACAACAATAAAGGCTCTGTGGAGGAAAAGATGACGACAAATGTTTTAATCAATGTTATGCTCAGTTGTTACAGGTACATGATCTCCTGAGGAGAGCACTCCCCATTGTGTGTTTCTTCTTCAGCCGAAACAGGCCAGGAGTTTGATTAATTAAATATTGAGGAAATCTCCCCTGTATCCTGATCAGATGTTCTCTGAGTCATGAGATCCTTTATAACCGAAGCTTTAATCATGACCATGTGATAGACTGACAGTTCCCTCAGATGTTGACCATGCCGGCTCCTACGACTCATCTCTCTACCAGAAATGTGACCTCTGAAACAAACACTTTCTCTGTGTTCTTCTCATCCAAGTAGACTTAAGATCAATAAAGTCCTTTAATTTGTCATCACAAAATAAAATAGTTTAGTCAATTAAGCCATAAGAAGAGTGAACTGAGGGGAACTGCACAATATGATGAATGTTCCCCATCTTCTAGTAAGGTACTACTTCTTTTGAGAGCATCTCATTCAAGCATTAATGTTTACATTTTGTACACATTACCCATGTTTTTCCTCTCCGTATAACCATGTGAGTGCAGTTAAGGTTCACAGTGTTTGTTTATGAATTTTCTCGAAGCAAAGCAAGTGGCAGCTCCACCTGAGCTCGTAGATCATAACAGATTTGAACCCTGCCATAATGGGGCACGATAAATGATACGTTTCTACGCCTGTGTTTAAAAGGGGATTGCCTTTCATCTCCTGCTGGGTTTCTGCCAGGAAAAAAAGTCTCACTGTGGGGTTTAATGCTCCGAGCTATAAGCCCAAACATGTTTATTTATTTTTACAATTCAAAAGAACCCTCTTCCCTGTTCTATCTCTCGTTGTCACTCCCTCTCTGTCATTAACTGGATGGGAATTTCCATGGAATTCTTGCACGGTATAAGAAGGTTGTTGGGATGAGCTATCATATACGAGGGCGTGATGTCTTCCCTGGCGAGGCAGGAGATAATTCACCATGTTCTTTTTTCCTTGAACTGGGGTGATGAGACAGAAACATCTGGACACCCTGACAGCGAGTCATAAACAATGACAAATAATTAGAGAATTTACAAGCAAAGGAGCATTCACAGTACAATTGTCTTCTTAAGGTTGCTTAATGATATTATTTCTCAACCAGTTGGAGTATTTATCCTGATGTGTTCAGGTTGAAATTTTCTATTTTACTGACTTTTATAGATGTCACTGAGAAGCTCTATCTGCAAACACACACAACAATCCTACATGACCAGTGTTGCACAAATTAATGGAAATTTGTCAAAGATTAAAACCACTAGTGGAGTAACTTCACTATTTACTAAATATAACAAGCACAAAGTGACTGTCAGTCTTATTAGAGATTCACTCGTTAGGTCCAGCTGATGTTGCATAACTGGAACTGGAGGAAGATCCAGATGTTGGATAGATATAGTTCTTGAAATAAACTAATGTATGATCCTATACGACCAACATGCTGAAAACAGAAGACAGCTCTTGAAGCTCTAGTGTCGTCGGACTCTGGTGCTGTTTTTTTTTTTTTAATTTGTTTTAGAAGGAATGTTAAGAAATGGGTTTATTGTTTTCATTGAATGTAGCGACACATTTGTTGTGTCAACAGTAGTTTTGTTATCACTGTCAGCACAATATTTTTATTTGTTTTATTCATAATACTGTTATAAAAAACATTGTCTTTCCTGTTTGTTTGCATCATGGTATCAAGAAAATGAGACTGTTGACTTGCCTTGGAGTCCTCCACATCATCCTACGCTTCTGTTTCGCTCTCTGTGTGTTTCTCCATGCAACCTTGCGCTCCAAAAAGGTTTCTGTGGCCCCCAAGCCCCACATGTGTAAGGGGATACCTTCAGGCTTCAGCCAGCCTGCACCAGGGTGCCCCAACAGCCACTGCACGCTGCCCAAACACACTGAGGGAAAGCGGTAAAACAGAAGGGTGAAGAGAAGGGGAGAAAATATATGAAAACAGAATCAGAGGGCTGGGAGTGAGTTCCAGTTTAAGCAATCCTGTGTAAATACTCCATATTCTCAACAGCGTACGCACACGCATAGATACACAAACACTTCTGGCATCTGTCTGCTGGAGAAATCAGCCAGAGATCAACCACTGAGCCTACACCCCCCCCCCCCCCCCCCCCCCCCCCCCCGACAAGCTGTCCTCATTTTTCAGTGTTACAGACACAAAATATCATCAGCACTGTTGGTTTTGGGGGACTTTTCTGATTCCCTTGGAATACTTTGTTCAAGCAAACTAATATGGAGGCCAATATTACATATATACAGGGAGCATTAAAGGAGTTTACTGCAAGGTTACATGTGATGGTGCTCACCTCCCAATGCAAATATTGTCTTTCCCTATCTCAAAAGTGTTCCAGATGAGTAATATGCCTTTAATCCACACTACTGTTTTTGTTTGAACAGTGACAGACCAGATTTGTTGCAGTTTTCCTTCTCTCTCTCTTTTTTTTTTTCTGTGCTCAGTTTAAAGGCTAAAAATGGCTGTTTTGGTGAAAAGCTCTATCTGGGTGGCACACAAATCCCTCGTCAACCGTTTTAAGCTAACTTGGTGCAAGTTCACGCACGTGCATGCACGTAAACACACACACACACACACACACACACTCAGGACTGGAATGCAGCATTAGCACCCAGGCTGCATTCAAAGTCGAATCCCTTACAAATAAGCACAATTGTGCTGCAGCAAAGGGTGGAAATACTTCACATTTCAAGAAAAAGGGGGAACTGTAATTGTCTAGCTGCAACAGTTGAAGATTATATCACATCCATATTATCCAGCTGAATGAAATTAAAATAAGTTGATAGTTTAAAGTTTTTAATTTACATGATTTAGCTCCATGGGAAAGGCATAATTGGGTGAAATATTGTACTGTGTTTTGTTTTCTGTTATTTTTTTATTGTAGCTTGCTGTTTTGTAGAAATATCTTAGCCACAATCGCTCCCTTCTTCAAGATCATCCAAATGGATACTGACCAGATCAAATGCCCGAAAGACTTAACATGTTGATTTTTCTTTGTCTACATTTTCCTATCAGCACCCATCGCTTCACAAAGGCCGAGATACAACATGTTTTTCTTATTTCACAACTGCAGGAGGCTGTCAAGATTGTGCATTTCGAGATAATGAAATTCTGCAGCTGTGTTGTCAGAATGGGAGTGCAAACATATGGGGAGTCCTCAGAACACCGAAAGGACAAGACTGTGGTGTCTATTTCACAAACTTCTCTGAAGAATGCAAACAGTGAGTCAGTTGAAAGAATCTGGAGAATATTTCATTAGATTTGAGGGGTTGGAAAAATTAGGATGAAAAGGTAAGAATAACGTTGTAATAAAGCAAGGTCTGCTTTATAATAACATGAACGCTTTATCAAAGTTCTTTTAAACTAGCAATATCAGCTCGATGACAGTTACATAAACCATAAAGTAGTCGGGTTTAACTTTAAGATGGTTGGTTGCTCGAGCAAGATCTGTAGAATCAGTTGAAAATCATGACAATGCATTTCACATGTGCTTTATTTGCACAATAGTGTGTGTTTTGACCAATCGTTGATTATTCTGAGTCTGAAAATGCTCATAACCCAAGAAAAAAACCCATTATACTAATGTGCTGTTGAACCCAGCAGTTGCATACGATGTTGTGCCATCATTTAAAAACCTTTTAGTCCATATGAAACACACTTCCTAGTTTTCAACCCACATTAATGAGTCACAAATAAAAAAAGTTTTCACATTTTCAGTTACTAAGTATTTAACTAAGAAGCTCATTGCCATTGGTTAGAAATATGCTGGCAATTTGCTCTGCAGGTATTTAGCAGAGAAACTAGAGATTGCTTCACCTTGCTTGATTTTGATCTGGGAACAAAACCTGTTCCAGATGATCTGAGGGGCCCAAGTACTTCATAACGTACGAGTGGATCAAAGATGTATTTCGGCCCAGGAGGATTCAATGTTTTGTTGACTCCTTCAACCAGTGTAATGACTAAAGTACTGGTATAATTTGCTCCACTCTCTTGGTGTTAGTCAGGGCTTTGGCACCAGCATTTGGCTTAAGATTCAGCTTTCTGATGGACTTGATGAGGAAGAGACGAGTCGGGTATAGAAGAGCGACATTATGGATGGATGTGAGGAGTAGAATTGTGATGTGGATGCATAGTTCAACAAGAGCAAGGAGAGATTTCTGATGGCTGCTAAAGGTTGACCTGGATGCAGAAAAACAAAAAAAAAGTTTCCGGATCAAGTCCTAAATTTAATGGAAACTTCCATGGCCTAATATCCGTCTGTGGTGGCAATTTCGACGAAATCCATGCTGGAGTTTTGACGTAATCTTGCCAACAGACATACAGACATACAACTAAACAGTATGCTGATGCTTTTATCACGTCCTTGGCAGATATAATTACAAGTTTGTGAAGTTTTCTGGAGGACAAATGGTAAATGATGAACAGATTTTGTGTTGTTGATAATCTGAGCATCAGCATTTTGAACCAGTTGAAGGTTGTGGATGGAATGGATTAGGAGAGAAGGGATTTGCAATAGTTCAGACGGGAGGTGCCCAGAGCGTGGATGATGTGGTTGATATTACAAAGGTCAAAATATGCAGAGTGCGAGATGTTATTACTGTGGGTTCGAAATGATCTTTGGTCTAGTTTATTGTCATAAAACCAGGGAGGTAAAACACGGATGTTGCTAACCATACAGTGATGCCTATGTCCGTAATTACCACAGCGCAGCGCAGTTGCTAGTTAAACATAAACACCTTTTGCACACTGTAGCCAAATCTCTAAGAGCCTCATAGATCCTGTGTACTTTGGACTGCAGTGTGTGTGTGTGTGTGTGTGTGTGTGTGTGTGTGTGTGTGTGTGTGTGTGTGTGTGTGTGTGTGTGTGTGTGTGTGTGTGTGTGTGTGTGTGTGTGTGTGTGTGTGGTTACAAAATGGAAATTCAGACCGAACCAAGTTCAATAAGTGAACAAATGATTTCAAAGAAGACACTAAAACCACCACCTTGGGGCCCATATGGACTTGTATCTTCATCCACAGCACAAAAGTACATAAACTGCCAAGTTTGAATAAGATATTAAACTTTTACACTTTAAAATCTACTACCAACTTTAGTTTTCATCTGTGAGTTCCCAAACTGAGATGTCGCAGGCGAATGCTTGAGAACCCCCCTCGCAAAGTGGCGTGTTTGCCTGACCTCTACTTTAGTCTATCAAAGTCCAGTGTGGTTTGCCAGGCCCACCTAACAATCACTGTTTACTCTGCTTTATGGCCTCTCTGTTTGTTTTCCCCTTCACTGGAGCGACCACCTCTTGGTCCCAGTAACGGAAGAGTGCCGCCACATTCGGGGTCACCAACCAGCAGCTCAGCCCACCCAGAATGCAGTGCCTAATCCAATAGAGATAACCAACCACACTCAGGTGGTTTTAGTGTAAGGACATCACCTTTGCTTTTGCAACACACACCCACACGTACACTGATAATCTCCCATTTCATGTGGCGCTGAGATCTCTGCTGCAGATAGGCAGCTTTTATCTGTTTGGCAGCTCACCCCTTGAGGACATCGTAAAATAAAATAACACATACGAGGAGTATAAAGAGATGAGTGTCTTTTTTTTTTTGTCCTTCAGCAAAAAACAAAACATAAAAACAGTGAATCAAGCATGTTGTCGTCAAAGCCAGTAATTACCTGGTAGATTTATTTCAGACGGTATCCCCCATCGAATTCTCGAGGCGTCAACCAGATTAGATGGACGCATGAACAACTGGGAAACAAGAAAGTGAGCTCACAAAGAAAAAAATTTTGCTTCTGTGTTATGCAACTTTTGTTTTTAGAACCATGTGAACATACATAGATGAAAATGGAGAAAAGTAAGATAAATAGATCATCCTATATTTTGTGTTTCCTCGTGAGTCCTCAGAAGTTACACTGCTTTGATATCTCATCTTTCTTGTTCAAGTTGTTTTTTTTATTTTTTTTTATAAATTCCTCAGAATGTTCAATTTTCTTTGTCTTCCAAGAGATTAAGCACATTTTTAAATTAAGTACATTACACTGATACCTGTGCTGTTACTGCATGGCAACGCCAGGACAGGTTTGATGTTTGTTACAAATCAAAATATGGTCACCCTACCAAAAAGCATTTGGAAGTCACAGTGACTCCCAGCGCTGGCACGTGGTAGTATCACACAGAAAGGAATTTGACATTGAAAGATGTTGTTGCTAAAAGTTCTTAGGATCCACAAGTAAATAAAATCATAATTAGAGGGGTACTAATTAGAGAATGTTACTAACGAAAATGCAGGGATCTTCTCACAGCGAGAAGCTCACGGATTAAAGAACCAGTCAGGCTTTTCTGTGTGGAGTTTGCATGTTCTCCCCATGTTCTCTCACGGTACTCTGGTTTCCTCCCACTGTCAAAAAACTTGCATGCAAGGTTAACTGGTGACCCTAAACTGCCCTGAGCAATGAATGTGAATGTGAGTGTATGTAGTTGTCTGTTGACTGTCATTCCTGATGTTGATTCTGATTTGACAGAGAAACAGAATTTAACCCTGGGGGCAATGTTGGTAAAGCCCCAACACGTTTTTTTTTTTTTAATTGATCACCATTTACTCTAGAAATGTTACAAACTGCACCTTCACGGGTGTAATCTTCAACAAATATGTTTCCAAAGTGCCGAGGATAAACAGAATTACCTTTTTGTAGCTGCAAAATATTGTTTACATTTTTAAATCGGTCACCTGCAAGTCAGGGTTTACCTGTGCCTCTCATCTATCCCCAACATGTCAAGCACAACATGCCCAAGGCTATGATTTACCAATCTCTAACAACACCTTTGTGATAATAGTTTGGGGGGGGGGGGTATTATTATTAGCCCCGGTTGCAGCAGGAGAGCAGAGGGATCACATGAGGCCCTTAAGGGGGATGGGCAGAGTTTTCCGGGGGTGGTGTGGCTTTAAGAGTTTACCAGCACCGCTGCTCTCGCTCGTACTCACTCAGTCAGGAAAGTTTGGAGGCCGGCAGGAGAACGGTGGGATACCGACGGATAGGAAGTGACGGGACTGCGCGGATCTCAGGAGGAGGAAAGAAAAAAAGAGAGGGAGGGAGAGCGAGAGAGAGAGAGAGAGGACGGGGGTTATTAAAGAGAAAACAGAAGGAGAAGCAACGTGCGATCCTCGTAGTGTGTGGAAACTGAACCGCGCATGATCTTATCAACAACACCGGAGCCGCGCACTTTCAATGGGGCTGAAGTAAGACCCTCCGGGGCTGCGAGGCACTGATTTCACCCTGCGGATCAGTGACCGATCAAACTTTTAACCTTTGACCATGAAGGAAGAGACTTTAGGAGGAATCCCGGGACACAGTTGGGGGCTATGAAGCGCACCTCTTCCGATTTCGGATCGTTATTTTTTCCACCTCTGTCCGGTTCAGTTTCGCGGCGACGGGGATGTTTGCCAGTTGCATCTGTGCGAAGTCGGTTCGGATCCTGACCCGCCTGTGTGCCCTGGTGCTGGTGGTGGCGGTGGGACTGGGCTCCGAGCTGCGGGTCCGGGTCCGGCTCTCCGACGGACTGGTGACCGAAGAGGTTCTGGAGGCGGACAGTGAGAGAGACTCCATATCGCTTGAGTTCAAGCAAGGGGATGGGACACTCGTCACCTTTGTGGCGGACTTCAAACAGGTGAGAACTGAACTGAACTGAGATCTACAAATTATTGAGTAGAAAAAACTTTCACCCAAATCCTTGTCCTAACAAAGTTGACTGACTCCATGGACCCCCCCCCCCCCCCCAAAAAAAAAAAAAAAACAAACAAAAAAAAAAAAAACGTATCACAGCAGTGATTTGACAAATTACAGCCATGTCTTACAAATCAATCAACTTTTGAATACTTTTTGTATTCATTGGATCGTGAGGTGTATGTTTTGATCACATTTAAAGTTGGTCCAAACCAGCCTTGTTTTTCTTGTTCCCCCCCCCCCACCTCCACCATCACCCTGGGAAATACTCATTTCATTTAGACCATGGAGGAATTTCACTTCATTAGTTCCACCAGACAAAATGTTATTAATGGATTTTGCATGATTCTCATCCAGACTGAAGTAAATAGTTTATACACAGTTTCATTAACCTGTTACTCTTCTTTTATGGTTGACTAATGTCCTCTAACCAAAGTCACAGTAGTTCTTTAAGACGGAAATCAATTACAAACAATGGCCTCTTGGTTCAACCTAAACAGTTACCCCAAGGCAAGTATGCAGGGACTGAAATGTGGAGCTTAAAAGCCCCCCCCCCCATTGCTTTAAACGCTCACTGCACTTACTGTGACTTGCGCATCCTCTCAAGCAGCCGTTTCATTCATCTCTTTCCATCACAGTATGAGTTCCACTGAACTCAAGACAGCTGTTTCTCCTTAGATGTGGACGCCCACAGACCCCAATGGCCTCAATATCCCTGCTGCTTGGGGATCCAGTCTAGAGCTGATCAGAAGTGGCCATATTTAGCATTCTTCTAAAAGTAGACAAGCAGATCAAGTGTCCAACCCTGAGCAGCAGTAGTGTCATCTTTTTTTTCTTTTTTTTTTTATTATTGGTGGGATGATACTTTTTGAAATTTTTCACAATGACTTATCGGAGCTATATTAAATATTATTCCTGGAAGGAATACTACAATCTGGATGCATCAGGGATACTCTGAGGTGCAGGGAGCGAGGCATGTGTCTGTGATGGTTGCTGTCACGCAGATGCTGACAAGCTGGCGAGATGTGAAGGGGGAGATTTACCAGGATTAAGTGGGCATGTCTGACCTTTTTTGATCTGCACGTCTGGTTCACTAACCAAAACAGCTAATTTCGAGTTGAAAGAGAAGAGGCCGTCGCCCCCAATCACTGGTGACACTCCAATAGAAAGAGATGTACAACGATCTTGGGTTGAGGAGCCTTTTCTAGCTTGCACAGGCACTCCATGTTGCTCCGTCTCTGTATGAACGCAATCACGTATGTACGCCCTTATACATCTGCACACATGGTTTTGTTTATTTGAATCAAGCCAATAAAAACTCTCAGATCACTTTACTTTTCCGCTGCCTGATTTATCTGTTCCAGTCGAAGCCTGGCCTCCTTGCACCCCCCCCCCCCCCCCTTCTGTCTCTCTCTTTCTCCTCCTGTCCTCTCTGTCTCCTGCTCGGTCCTCGTTCCTCCTGCATGTGGTTTTCATTGAGCTCTTGTGCAGTATCTCTAGGATTTATGGAAACTTGGATGAGCTGTCACTTTTCATGGCACTTCCAGCTGCCATGAGTGTACAGTTCAGATGAATGCGTGTGGGGAAGGGAAGTGTTTTAACAGGAATGTTAAACACAGAGTCATCGCAGTGCTGTACAGTCAAAGGTAGATTAGGTACTGCACAGGTTGATGTACTCTCAATTGGAATAATGCCTGTTTCTTTAGGACCATTTGAAGGTAGTTGGATAGATAAATATGGTTCTTATTCAGCCCACAAGATATTCGGGGGCTGTTGGCATGTTGTAGGTTCAATCACTCATCTTATTCTGTCTGTGTATTGAAATAATCTTGGGCAAGGCGCAGAACCCCAAGTTGCTTCTAATGGTGTGGAAATACCTTGTATTGCCATTGCTAATAATATGTGTGGATGATTGTGTGAGTGAATGCTTGAATGGGACTGCTCATGTAAAATGGACCCCTTTAACGACTTCAGACGATCATCAGACAGCAGTTTCTTCAGTGAATACGTGGCAACAAAGTGATGGTACATGTTATAGCCATTAGACAGCAGTGGAGGAGTCTGCTGGATGTGAGGAAGGAGTACCAATGAATCGCTGAGTATCAGCTCTGCAGGGATTTCAGGAGAACCGACTTTGCTCTGGAGGCATTTAGACATGTGGAAAAGATGATGCGGCTGAGGCTGCTTGTGACACCTCACTGCCATGTTGAGTAAATCCTGTGTCGGTGATGTCATCTGTTAAACTGAAACCATTAAAGATGTGTAATATGAAGCCTTCTGTAAAATGTGTGCATCGTGGGAGGGAGGCAATTATCCAGTGCTTCTTCTGTAATTGCAGTCGTAGATTTCTAAATTTACTCATCTTTTTACAGCACATTCGAGGGACTTTATATTGGCTACTTAGTTTTTTTGTCATTCACGTTTGCTGTTGTGATGAAACATTTACAACTGAGTCGATTCTAAATTATGTGAAATTGTAGCAGTCTGTCTGCAGCTTACTAATATCTTGATGACATTTTGAATGTCTGTGGAACAGGAGACAAATCTGAACACATGTGCAGTTGTAGCTCTGAATTGAAAATTGCTGTCGAGTCATCTGTTCATTGCCAATTTAGTACATATTTCTTTTATCCTACTGCAGAATTAACTAGTGGGTAATATCCATGTCTCACCCTCTCAACTGAGTCAACACTTTAGACCTTAGATGCTGTGGGTGCACAGCATTCTTTATCTGCCATTACACAAATGGTGTCTTATTAGGAAACATCTGAAAAGGATTTATCCTGGATTTTGTCTTTATTTTTTATTTATTTAAAGAAAAAATTATCAATAAATCTCACTGAGCAGAAGAATTTGGAAGAACTGTTGGTATTTACGCAACCCAACCCAGCGTGGGTTGTTTTACTAATATATGGGTGGAAAACTCTTATCACATCATGATAAAATAGTGGAATGGTTCTTAACTTTCTATTCAGGGTGCATAAGCTTCTTAAGCTGTTGCTTTTTAATTGATCGCGCTGCAGTCACATGCAGGGTTTGCAAACATTTTCATATTTCCTCTTCATAACCATTTTTTTTAAAGCCTTTTCATTATGTTTCCTTTTTCTGAATAGCTTAAATGGACTCCCACATGTGTGTAGCCCTCTGATGTAGCATTGACGGGTTGCAGGAAACCAAAAGATGCCAAGAACAGACTTAACGTGATGTCACACTGTCATGTTAAATGTGACTAGACTTTGTAAACAATGACGTTGTGACGTGAATTAACAGTCATTTCATTAAGGCCACGCCCACATGACAGCGCTGTTACATGTAACCACATCATTTTTGGCCGATCATCCGTACGGCACAGCGTTACAGGAGCCTAAAAACTGGTTCCAGAGTGGGGACATTTTAAAACGCCATCTCTTTCTGCAAGACGCACGTTTTCTGAAAACAACGACGTCATTGCCCCACCTTTCGACCCGATAACCCTGCGACCCTCTCCACAACGTCGCTCAACAACAACAATGGTGGAATACATGCTCTGGTCTAGATCATGGTGCAGAAGCTACTGATGCTATTTGGTCTCATAAGGAGAGATGTTGGACTTTTCAAATGAGATGATTTTTATTTTTTTTTCATGCTCTGTCTTCTTCTCTGTTTTGGGTGAATTTCTTTGGCAGAGTTGCAGCACCCCCTATAGGCCTGGCATAAGTACTACATCACTTTAAGTAATTTTTATGGTGCCATATGCATGGGGGGGGGAAGATTGATTTGGTTCATGTGGACAGGGCCAGAGTCTCTTCTTTTCAGTCTCTCAGGCTGGATTGTGCTTTATCCATGGATAGTCATTCAGGTTTGCAAACTGCGGAGTTGTGATTGTCTTCAAAACACACAGGCGTTTATGGACACACCCATCAGTGCACTTGCTCGAAGCATGAATTGGAGAGTGTAAGTCAAACAACGATTGGAACCTTTGGGTGGAGATGGCAAGTTGGTTGGCTTTTCTCTGTGACCTTCTTTTAACATGCACATTAAGAACCTTTTCGGAAGGTGCTCATTCTGCTTTTCTCTGAGCCTTCATTAAAATACAGTTGGCTTTAGACTGCAGCCTGTATTCATGATGAAGCAAACTCTCACTCTTCAGTGGAACGCTTGCTCGCAATCAATTTAGCCCTCGTCTTGCTGGTGGATCTCCTGGTGTTTGAAGAAAGTCGTTAACCACCTTTACTTTTCTTTGCAGGTACTGTATATGAGTTGCAAGTCCGATACAGAAACCACATTTTACACCTTGCTTTTTCTTTCATTTGGCTGCCACACCTTCCCTCTTACTCATTGTCACTTGCGCAAACTTGGGAAGTAAATTTTTATAGGTATGTGTCACCTGTGCCAGGAAAAGTTTTTTTTTTCTTCTTGTTTTCTTCATTTTTGGCATCATTATCAGTAAATCACCCACAAAGCAAATGTGAATGGCAACAATGAGTCATCTGTGATTTACAGTCTGATAAATCCTTTCTGTGAGGATTGGAAACAAAAAACACATCCGCTTATGTTCAACAATAACTTACATCAGTGGTTCCCAGCCTGAGGTTCGGGAACCCCTTGTAGTGAAGCCAGCTTTCAGATAGATGCTTTTTGGATGCTGGTAAGACTCCATGTGTTCACTAAAGTTTGGCCTCATTTTAATGAGTTGTCAGATCAACGATCTGAGAGGGGGAGCTGTTCTTTGAGACCATCTGGTGGACCGGTCTCCAAGGGAGAAAAAGGTTAACAATCCCTACCTGCTTTCTCTGTTTGTTTTAGGGTTCTTTTTGTGCGGAAGGTGAACACTAGATTTGAGTTACTGTGCAGTGAAACATAATGACTGATTTAGAGGACCTGCATTTCTCTCAGAATCAGTTTTTCTTCTGGGTGGCTGTTTTCCTGCATGAGAGTTTAAGTTGTTTGTTTAGATTTTTGTCTATATGAACTTGTGCACTTCAGTCTTTCTCCTGGCTACCATTTGTTCTCTGTTGTCTCTTAATCATAACAAAATACATTGTTTTGTGGCCGCGGTGTTGGCCCCACATGGTCTCCCCTTTTGGCCTTTCATGGCCCCTTTGGCCTCGTTGGTGTCTTTATCCTTCATCCCCCTCCCACCAGCAGACCAGATGTTCATCTATAATGCAGCTGATGAAGGAAAAAGCTTTCCATTCCCACAGGCTCCCGCATGCTTTCCTGGACACAGACTGCAGAGAGAGAAGTGTATCATCTGTCTGATTAGATTTTTCTCCAGTGATCAGCGGCAGCAGACAGGGCTGTGGAAGCAGCCTTCAATGGACAAAGAGACAGAAGCTATGGCTCACGGTGGACATAGTAGCAATCGTATACCACTATACCCCACCGTTTTAAGAATTGCATTTGGTTACCCCAATAGCAACAACTTTACCATGCGATTACCACACCATACCATCATACCATAAGTTTACCCTCTTCCCCTGAAGCCTCCCCTCCGTCCAAGTCATGGGTAAATGGTTTTTGTTAGCCTTGCCTGGAGAGTGTCGGGCTCATTTATTGTGTTTTACTTCAGTGACAGTTCAGTCAGAGTAAAAGCTAAAGCTATAAGGGTCTGCACCTGGGAAAGTATTACATCACCACTAAACTTGTCAAATAAACTGGTCTTCAGTCTTTTTTTTATTGCCAGAAAACATACTTTCTGTTGTCAAAGATGATTGGAAAAAAAAGAAAAGTCAACCAGAGAAGAGGATTTATTTTATGGTTTTAGAATGAATTGTGTCAACATTTTTTTAATATAGTAATTCATGATCATACTTTTTTTTCTGTGATATATGTGAACGTCGTCGTCTTTAAAGTCCCCCCCCAAAAAGCTCTTCCTTTTTGCTTTTGTGAGAAATAACTGCATATAACAAGAATAATCCCAATATTTTTAATTCTGGTCATGAAATCGTTGTTTTTATGTCTCTTGCGAAAGGATATGAAAAATGTGGAACAACAGCTCGTGGCTGAATGGGACTGCAGCCATCTCCATTGTTTATGTCTTATCTATCAGCTTCATTTCCTTCACTGTTAGCACTCACTGTTTACCTCCCGCTCATTTCCTGAATGCAAAAGCTCCATAAACAGTTTGGGTACCTGCTTAACTGTATCCAGATTCTGTGTCGATGAATAGTTCCCTCGTTTGCGGCTTGCGTTCATTTTGCACGGAATTGACGTCTTCCAAAATACGTGGTTGTATTCGAGCAGTTTTATGGCTGGGATTTCTGAGCTCTCGTGTACCTCTGAAATTGAAATACTCCTCCAGTAGGAAAAGCAAGTTAACCTTCATTGTTATTGGCAGCATAGCCACAGGGTGCACCTTTCTTACCATGGCCTCCAGTGTTTTGATTGTCCATTCAGTGCCTCTGTTTACTAATTGGTCGGTTCTTTGGACAGCCAGGTGTGACCAGCCCTGAATGTGACTCTACATTCTTGCCTTTGCAGTGCCTGTAATTAACCTCAGCTTACGCATTTCTTTGCTCAGTGGCTTTTCTCCTGCTCCTTTTGTGTGTGCATGCATGTCTCTCCCCCTGTCCCCCCTCCCAAATGATCTTTAATCCCTGCCTACACCTGTGCTTTTTGACTGCCTCCACTTGCACACAAGGCTAAATAATCCCCTCAACACCAACTATGGTTAAAAAAAAAAAAAAAAATCCATGTGTTTTTAAGCATAGAGCCATTGAAAGAGGCTTGCAGTCTTTAAAGCAAAATTATTAGATCGTTTGTGTTTTTTATAAATAGTACAATTGGAGGACAGTGTGATGCTTACCATGCAAGCCAAGTCGCCTCTGTGTCAGTTTGAAGATAAAATGTAATTTTTTAATACCTTTTCAGTAGTTCAATCAAGCCCGACCGTTGAATTGAAAGAAATGCATTCACCCTCACAGACCCACGATGATCCCAAATGACTCATGAGAGCATGTGTGACCAGCCGTCCTCCCCGGGTCAGCCATTAGCTTTATCAACAGACAGGGTTTTAGAGGGGATTTGAAAACAGGAAGGACCCTCTGCACAGGGCAAAGCTACTGCCATTCAGTTTGCAATTGTGTAGTTGCCCTTGTGTGCACATGCATCTCTGTGTGTTTGAATATCCACATTTGCTTGCAGGTGTGAACTGCTACAGTTAACATACCTTCTTTAAGCCAGTGGTCTAAATCAGGCTGGAGCATTTGACCACCATGTAGTCACTTTAACCCTCTTACGACTACACTGAATGGATTTATTTTTATGCAATTTTTGTCATAGGACAAAAATGTGCAGTGATTGCGTGCTTCCGAGATTTTTCCCCAATAAGACTGTGAATATCTGCCATTTCTTCAATATTACTGTGTTTTGGACTGCGTGCTACAACTGTCACATGCTGTTAACTGGACACTGGTACTGCACAAATCTTGGAAGCCACTTGGATATGGAAAGGAATTCCGGGTAAACGATTAGCATTTGGACACAATATCCTGTTTCGGAGTCATCCCAGATAGACACTTCCTAGTTAGATTCTCGTGGGGGTTTTTTTCCAGATAGACGCTTCCCATTTAGACGCCATATTAAAATAAGTGAATTATTACTAACATTTCAGTGACCCAAGATGAATATTAATGTACTTTTACACATAAAGACACATAGTCCTTTGCAGAAAAGATGCTCGAAGTGGGGGGAAACAATCATGCACATATGTGAACGCGACGAGATGAAATGATTGTGGGACAACTTGTCCACTGACAGCACCCATAGAGGACAACTTGTCCACAGAAAAGGTTTCCAAATCTTTGGGAGAAAATAAATCCTGTGCCATGCACTTTTACGTATCATTTCTAATTGATATTTTATATATTTTTTCATATATCTAGTATATGTTCATATATATTTAATATAGTGTAAATGGCTTTGTTTCTCACGAAAAATGGTCTTCTTTGCACACATTGCACATCTTCGCCCCCTTCGGCACTGCCGTGTGCTGCACATGCACGTTCAAGCTCGCTAATGACTAAATCAGTCATATTTTAACCATGTTAGCATGTAACATCGCTACTGTATGAGCCCGGCAGCTCCTTAACTTGTCGGAAAGCGCACTTATGTGATGTACCTGAATGTATCACTCAAAACTTTCAGCTAAAAGGTGGTGTTTTAACTTTATAACTTTATAACTGCACAGCCTATTTGCTTTCAGAAATACATTTCCGAAAGCAGTATTAGTGGTTGAGTTTGCGCCAACAGCAAAGTCTGCCACTGCTTAATGTTTTTGTGTCAAATATACTTAATAATCCTTCAAGTGTACTTTGAAATCCAATCCCCCGAATCAATAATGTTGAAAAAAAAAATAGTTGTGGATGAGTTGTCCAGAATCGCGTGGACGAGTTGTCCGGGGTTGCAGTTTTGTGGAGGAGTTGTCTGTTCACTGTTTGTCACTGGAAGTGCAGATAACTCCTGGTTCACTACATAAGTGAGATGCATTGCATAATTCTACTCACTAGCTGGAAATGAACGCAAGCAAAGCAGCATGTAGTATTCAAGAGTAAAAGGGACTTGTAACAGTAGTTTGTTTAATGAGACAGCCCATCAATCAAAATTTTTTGTTCTTGTGCTAATGGCTCTTTGAATGTGCCTTGAGTTTTTTTTATTTTTTATTTGATTCACCTACGTATTTTGACCAGATCTTTATGTTAATTCAGGGATTCGCAACCATCCTTGCACTCAAAGATACTCCTGCAGACACTGCATCTTGATTCGTCTGCCATGAATTAACCCACGCTGTGCCTTTCACATTGAAATCGACCCTTGTCTGACCCTTTTAGGAGAGGTTGGGTAACGCTGGCTGACCTTTTCAAATACAAATCAACGTGGATGTAACCCTGGGGGGGGGGCTCTGCTTGAAGGGGAATGTGCTGCCACAAAGTGTTCTGGCCAATTCACAAGGGCATTCGAACTGTTCTTTGCTACATAACCCTCGTAAAAATATCTTGACTTTTGCTCCAGCGTTGCGCCTGACACGGCTCCTGTTTTCACAGCCAGTAAACGAAGTATACACTCTGCTGAAAAGGCTGTGTTTGGCTAGCTGGGTTACAGTGACTGAGAATGTTCACTGTAAATGGCATCCTTTGAGTCACTGAATGGGCTTTTGTGCACCCCTTAAATAATCCAACCCACCAAAGGTAACCACCAATGAAAGAGCGCCCCGCTCTCGCCTGTTTAACAGGTCTTAGTTTGACCCACGAGTCGGCTCGCATGAATACAGACTTGTGTTTGGCGCTGTGCCATTGGTAGTTTGCCTGCAAATGAACCAGGTCCGGGGTGTACAGGATCAATGTTAAGGAATCTGCACTTGTGTGGATTATTTATAGCTGCGCTGACATTGACGTGTCTCTGGTTGAGGAAAACCTCCTGTGTCCTGTGATTACAGCATTGCCCATCATTTTCAAAACAGGGGAAATCTTTTTTTTCCCCTAATGTCCATACCTGGTGATTTTCTGTAATCTTAGTCCTCAAACCTTTCATTTATGTCAGTCTATGAAAATGCCTGACATAAATTGTGTAGTACGGCTTCAAGTGGCCTTTGATTCCATTTTCAGGTTGAAGCAGTTCTGTGTGAATATGTGGATGTGCCGAGTTTGACGAGTGTTTTTCTCTTAATATGCACATGAATAAGCTTATATTAGAAAATTAAATGAGTTGTGCCAAAAAAAGAAATGAGTTCCTCTTACTACTACCACAGAAGTGGGAATAAGTAAAGTGTTTCACTTCAACAGTTGAGTTAGTAGAATATTTTATTTTTAGTGTTGTAGAGTTCACAGGCTCCAAGAACTCTGCACCTACATGAGAACAGCATTTTGCTAATGATGTACTCTTAATATAAACAAAGGCTATTGCAATCAAATGATAGTTTAGGCTACGTTGCTAATTGGCTCCTAAAAGCCCCAGTAATTTGCTGAACGTTTGCTGCTCTTGCATATTTACAAGTGTCATTTCATCCATGTTTTGTCTTGTACAAGCGATTAAAATGTTAAGGTCATTTATGCAAAGAGTTTCTGTTCCTTCTTGTCATGTAAATGTTCCCAACTGGGGGACATTAACGGGACTTCTTCAAGTTCCCAGCTGCATGAATACACCATAATTTCCAGCTTTTAAAAACACCACTGCCAAGGGAGCCGTTGTTTGATAAGGCCACTCGGCATGAGCTCTCTTCTGTGTTTGCCTTTTACTTCGCGTCTTTACAACAGTTGTAATCCTACTGATCTTTAAGCACACTACAGCATGTTTCCCTCTTTTGCTCTGTTTTCTTTTACCCTGGATTCAGTGAATGTGCACAAATGAGAGCACGTACATGTGCCAGCGCTGGTTTTCCACGCAGGCACACGTGAGCCTGTTCAAACAATTGAATCCAACAGCTTCTGTCTGGATGAAGATGTGGCGATGATGTCATTGTTGGTACAGTTTGCTTTTTGAAGAGAGAATGATGAGTTTTTCAGCACTACATAAACTGCAAAGACACCACTGCTGGTTTGTTTGTGTCTTTTTAAAGGTGGACTTTGTGATTTTAGAGAATCATTGTTTGTATTTGAGCCCGACAGACTCAACAAATAGACTAGTTGTGAAAGCTCTACCCCTGACGTTCATGGACAACAACTAGACTACATGTTACTGCCCTGAGTGACGTGAATATAGAGTGCAAGGCGGCAGCAGTCCTGTCATCTGCATGTCTCAGTCACTGCTGAATGGCTGTATACAGCGTGGACGCACTGCATACATCACAAACGTAGGACGAGCATGTCCTGTGGTGCCATCTGTTTCTGATTGGTGAGAAATGTTGTTTTTTTTTCCAACTTAGTTTCTCAGTTAAGTCAACTTGGCTGGATACAATTCAGCCTCTTTAAAGATGGCCAGGTCGATGGTTGTACGAGAAGAATTGCTTGATTTTTCAAAAAGTCCAGATTTATTTGGAGGGGGTAGATGCACGAGCATGATGAGTCGAGGCCGGAGTCAGGACATGTGACCAGGCTCTCGTGCTACAAGCAAATGTGATTCCCATGTCCTTATTATGGAAATACTGCATGTACAATAATCCAAAATGCATTTAGAGATATTGGTGGCAGTTTATACTGCTGTAAAACAAAATTGTAGTTATATTTATTGTTTTGAAGCTCAGTGGCTCTCTATCAAATGTGACAATGGCTTGTAGAACAATTCCAAATAGAGCTAACTATCATGGCTCCGAACACATGATTTATCATTGCAGGTCATAACAAAGAAAGGCTCTCTGTGACCCTTGACCAGGTTCATCTGACCCCCGTGCAGCTCCGCCCCCTGGCTTGCAGTAAATGTTTATCGTGTCTTGAATTGTCACTGAAAACAGCATTTGAGCAAAAAAAAAAAATTGTTCTGTATGTTTACATTAACCAAGGTAAAAAAAATGTTTTAATTAATTTTACCTTTATTTAACCAGGAAAGTCCCATTGAGATTAAAAACTTATTTTAGAACATCAACAGTACCAAATGTTATGACGGTGAATATCAAATATACTTTTTTTTTTTTTTTGTGAGTTTTTTATTTTTTCTAAACTGGTCTATAAAGCTTTGAAATGTCTCGGGCCTAAATACATCTCAGTTTTACTTGTAGAATCTAAAACGTCCAGACCTCTGAGGTCCTAAGGAAGAGGTTTACTCAGTGTTCTTCGTGTCAGAAACGGACCAGGTGAAGCAGCTTTTAGTTCCGACCTCCTCAACTGTGGAACAAACTTCCTGAAGACTGTTGACACACTCACTTCTTTTAAATCAAGACTTAAAACGTTCTTATTTGCACAGGCTTTCGAATAAACAATAGATTTTACTTACTTTATTGAATTTATCTTGATAAATCTCTTCCCTTATTTATTCTGCTTTTCTTCATTATTTTAGTTCATTTCTTTTAAAGCTTTAATGTGTTTCTTTTATAAATATATTTCTTATGTCTTTGTAACATTTTTTCTGTATTTAGTTTATTTTATTTCTTTGTAAAGCACTGTGAATTGCCCTGTGTTTGAATGGTGCTCTATAAATAAATTTGTCATGCCTTGCCTTGCCTAAACAAAGATAAATCAAAACTTGTGTTTAGTGAGCCTTTACGCCTCTGCCTCCTTCTCGTGTCTTCATATTTGTCATGCAGGCGTTGGAGTGGTATTGATTTTCGTCATCTAACTGAGGCCCCGTTTACACAACAATGAAAATAAGTAAAAATGCAAAACCTTCGTCATGTTTTTTGTTGTCCGTTTACACGACAACGGTGCTCATAACCACTGCAACTGTCACTTTTGGAAGCTGGCTCCCAAGGCGGAACTTTTCGGCGACATTCCAACTTCACCCAGAGAGATGGCGGGAACACTGCAACTGCGCATGCACACTACCATTGTCGTAAATGGTTTTCTCAGCTTGTGCACCAGTAACAAACATGGTGACTTCCAGTGTGGCATGGCTCCCAGTCCATATTCTAGTTTTATAGTCGATATTGGTAGTTATATATTTGCGCTTCACCTCTAATACTAATTCCTCAAGTGTCCGTACGAATGTCGGGTACTTTCAATTGTTAATGCTGATAGCGTATTGTTCTCTGCACATGATCGTCTGGTTTAATTATAAAAACAACTAATAGCGCCTCCTCCTGGCCTGTTATTGCTAACTATATTGTAATGTTTCTGCCATTGCAGTGTCAACACAAAAATCTTCTGAAACGAACGATCGGTTGTCACTTGGAATGTTGTGTAAATGCGGCCTTAGTTTTTTCCAGCTTTGCCATGGCGTAAATAACAGTTGTTGCCCCAGTGAGGGTTGTGTGCTGCTCTGCCCCTCTCCCTTTTGGCCCGAATCCAAATCCAGGGGCAGCAGAAGTCGACGTTCATTAATCAGGACTCCTAATGACACGAGAGGAGGAGGAGAACTCTGCGTCGCCGCTCGCTTCCAAAGCGGTGGAGTTGGTGGAGTTACCCTGCTTCTCTGTAATTACCCAGAAAACCCTGGGGCAAATCCATGTGGCTGTCAGGAATGCCTTCTCTCTCTCTCTCCCTCTCTTTCTCTCTCTCTCTGCCTAAACACACATGTACATACACACGGCGTCGCAATCGTAGCGCCATGTGTCTGCAATATGGGAGGTCTTGAAGTTGTGGCCTCCATACTCCCTTCACTGGAGGGCAAATGGTGCTGTTGCCCATCTCTCTCTTCCTTATATTTCATTCCTGCTCCTTCTGATCTTGACACTCTTTAATCATCCCCACGGTTTTTTTCTTATTACCACGGTATGAGAGCAGCTGAAGCATCTCATCTCTACCGACGACCGCCTCTACTTCCACACTTCTTTGGGTGGGTGTTTTCTCAAAGCCTGAGCAGCTCAGAGATTTTATCAATATTTGCTCAGTGATTTTCTTTCCAAAGATTAAACAGCATAGCATGATTGTCTTGTGTAATACTCATGCTTGCATTGTAAGCCTGCCAAAACTCCTTTTCTCCATCTAAAGTGGTCATTTAGAAGGAGGAACCTCGCGATCATGCAAAGTAGTCCATAAAGAACTACAGAGCGTAAACACTTGTGAGGCAGGATGTGCTGCTTTCTGGCCAGTGTGTTCCCTTTAGATTCCATGCGTGCATGAAGGGGGACCGAGGAGCTCAAGGAGAACTCGATGGGGTTATCGCTGTGCTGTTTATCTGTCCCGGGGCTGCTCTTGCAGGGAGTGCAAGCCCTCAAACTGCTACTCCTCTCCAGCCTGTTTGCTTCAGACGGGTGTGTGAAAAGCGGAGGAGGGGTGTTTGGGACTGTGTGTCTGTGTTGAATCTGCAGCCAAGGAGGGGGGGGGGTGGGTGTCTGATGAATAGGAGGACAGGTCTGCTGTTCTGCTCTCCCTACCGTGGTGGTTTCCCATCATGCTTTGCATTCCCCCTCATGGAACTCTTTATGGCCTTGCGTTTGGTGCCAGATCTTGCACACACTCGCCAAAAGCAACACTTTTTTTGGGGGGTGAATTCTTATTATCGGCATTTTCCTACTCGTGCAATCCTATCATTAAAGAGCCTGCTAATATGTTTCTGACTTTTATTGCACGCGAGATATACTGACGCTGCTTTCCATTTGAGTCCAACTCTGGGAATCTATGCATTTTTGGGTGTTGAGAAGGGGAAGTAATAAAAGACCCGCGCCCATTTGGGTCGGTGTGCCAACCATAAACTCAAGGCACCATCCCTTTTCAAGATGGCTGACCTCAGTGGAATACAGTGCTTTGATGTTGTTTTAACAACATGTAAACATTTTCTCCACCTTTCAATGACCTGTGCAATTATATTTCTTGATACTCGACATTATCGTCTGTTACAACCTGGTTTTCATTCCAAGTTTGCAATTCTGAACATTGGAGGCTAATGCAACGCAACATAATTAGCCTATCCAGAAGACCCCGACCCTAAATTCAATCCTTTTAATGGCTATGAAACCTGGATCTATTTAGATTTTATGCGTGTAGAATTGTTCAATGTGTGATGAGTGAGTGTTCCTCCCCTCTTTTCCAAGACAACCTTAACTTTCAATAGCAGACATTTACTCACACACAAAGCAAGATTTCTGTACTTTCTTGGAATTTCGAATTGTTCAGATATAATCAAATATCTAGCAGTTCTGTTTTTTTTATACCTAATCCTGCCAGCGAGGACGGGATAGGAAAATAAATGTTAACTTGACAGTACCAGTAACTACAGTGAGATTGGATCAAGAGTGCCAGGGCCATCCAGACAATAAGAAGTATCAACAAACTGTCAAAAGAGGTTTTATGGGTGTAGTGACTATAAACTCTTTATTTGTAGCAGTTGATTGAACGCTTTTGAAGTCCACATATTGAATTGCTCAATAAATGGTTCATCAAGTTCTCAATCAGAGTGAATATTTGTTGTACTCGCTGCGAGACGGCACACATAAACAGTGGGTTATATTAACTGCACTTCGTGCACCATTTCACTGTCCTGTGGGAGTTTATCCATGCCACAGCTCATCTCCGGTTTTATTGCAGGATGTGAAGATATTCCGGGCGCTGATCCTGGGTGAGCTGGAGAGAGGGCAGAATCAGTACCAGGCCCTGTGCTTCATCTCTCGCCTCAGCCGCAATGAGATCATCCCCAGTGAGTCCATGGCCCGACTCCGACAGGTATGACACAGCAGAGTCTGCGTGGTGAACCATTTCCCTTCCCGTGGCCAAGAGAATCTGAGGATCACTGCTTTTGTGTGGTTGTCTGTGCTGTCTCCACAGAAAAATCCACAAGCAATCCGTTTGGCAGAGGAGCGGAGGGGGCTGGAGCAGCTGACCATGAGTGCAGCGGTCAATTTGACTCGGGCCTGGCAGCTCAGCTCACACATCCACAACATGTGCAGCGAGGCCCGAGAGGCCATCTACACCAGAGAGGCAGACGTCAAACACTGGCTGGACAAAGGTCAGCATTCCCCCGATGGCTCTGCTGGTGGTTTTAAGTGGTGGTATAGTGCTGTAGTGGTTAATGCAGGCTTCTAAAGCTCTCCTATCGCATGTCTGCGTTGTCTGTGTTTTTCCGGGTTTTTTTTGCAGCTGAATATGTTTCTGTGTGTCACAAGCTTTCTCTGGACTTGACACCATCTCTCCACTGTTGACATTCCCTTCTGTGTTATCTCGATTGCATGTCCACAGGGGTTAGAAAGACCAAGAAGCCAGTTTTGGAAATATGTGAAGTAACGATAGATATTTATGTTGCAAGTAAAAGAAGAAAAAAAAAGTCATTAGAAAAACAAATGCTTGAATGGATTTTTTTTACATGTCTCTATAGCAACTTTCTACTTCTGGCTTTTGTCGAAATGCTGCATCTCCTGCTTTGCTCTCCAAACTGTCTCTGTACCACTGTAATCTCTGAACTCGCACTTCTTATCTCACAAACACGAGTCTATCTCCCCTGCTTCTATCACCTGAACACCACTTTCAACTACATTTTAGACGATATGGCTCCGCAAGTACGATCCTCTCGGTTTGAGCTGATAAGCTTCTGCGACTGCTCATGCTATTTATGTTTCCCTTCTTCCTTAACTCTTTGCAATCCAAATCAAATTTTCACTTTTTGATGAAAATGTTTGTTGAAAACTGAGGGGTCTACAGCATTGTTTATTTTCTCTCGCTTAAAGCAGATTGCCCAGTGAATTCGCTGAGGAAAAATCGGTATTTAGTGTGAACACCTGTTCCCTTCATGGCAGCATAAGTTCATCTCAGGACACAGGTCTTTTTAAGGAACCTGCAAGAATGTTATTTTAAAACTAAGTACCCATCTTCTAGCTCCCAGAATCCTTTTCTTCACATGCAGGGTTTTTGCTTGTAATGCATGAAGGTAGATTTTAATAAACACTGTCTCTGTGTTTGTTTTTTTCGTTTTTCGTCTGCTGCAGAATAAATGTGAAGCCGATCACAAATTCCATTGCTGGTAGTCGATGAAAGAATAGTCCAATCGTCTGCCTAAAAATGTTGCACAGTTCTGTAACGAGAACTCATACAATGAGGACTTATTTAGCCAGTTTCAGTGGGATCCAGGTTTTTGATGACAATGACGTCCCAATTATCCGGGCTGAGGAGAATCCATCTGACAGCTCGATTGTCTACTGACAGCTTAGTTATAAGGAAAACAATGTTGATGGTCATGGTCCCCCATGCACCGTTATCTGCACATGGAATCATGGTCGCATCTCCTTAACATGACAAAGCTCCCCTTTTTACTGCCCCATCTCCTCTGTACTCGAGCCACTTTGTGTCCCCTCACCAGCTCAATACAGTATTAGAGTGGAATCAGAAAGGGAGTAATTCATGCAGCGGTGTGATAGCTTGATTTAGTTTCAAATGCAAGCGGCTTGGATAATGATGCTTCTGTTCCCTCTGTGCCACAGGAGTGGATGGTTCCATATTCGAAGTCCTGCCCCAAACAACGGAGGTGCCCAGCTTTCAGGCCTGCCATTCGACGAAGGACTTGTGGCAGCCCTGTCTCTGCACATACAGCCTGCGCCTGGAGTGGTACCCCTGTCTGCTCAAATACTGCCGTAGCCGGGACATGACGGGGAAAGGCTCCACGTACAAGTGTGGGATAAAGAGTTGCAGCAAAGGCTACCACTTCACCTACTACGTTCCCCAGAAACAGCTCTGTCTATGGGATGAGGAGACCTAGCATTTAGTTGTGGATGGCTTGGAAAAGAGAGACGTACAGTTTTGTTTTGTTTTTTTCCCCCCATCCAAGCCAAGCCAAGCCAGTGCCTCTCCACCCAGCTCTTCAAAGTAAACACTGGATCTCAGTTTAGATGATGCTCGGTGGAGCTTTATACGGTGGGGAGTGCTGAGATCCACAGTTTCATGCTGAAAAGATGTAATTCAGGTTCCAAGTGAGACCAAAATCTCTGGATGGATGTGGGCAGAGCCACTGACAGTCAAGAAGCTGCCACGTTTGTGCCTTTTATTTTTGTTTTTGGAAAAAATAAAAACTATTAAAGCAGAAGACAACAAGAATAAGCATTTCAAAGCTAGACCATGCTTTTCTGGTTATTTAAACACCAGCAGAGGAACAAGAGTGTCCTAATCTCGGCCAGAGGAGTTCAACAAAGAAGGAATATATGGAAGGTGGATTAATCTCTCTTCGAAAGCTCTGTGAAAAACTACCAACAGCTACACGCCAGTTTATAACAATGTAAGCAGGCTGACAAAGAAGTCCTTCAGCGCTGTCTTTATTTATTTTGGTTGCAAAGGGACATTATGGAGGACTATTTTTGTAACTTTGTAGCGAATGCCTTCATCAGTTTTGTCTTATTTGAGCATTGAACAAAGTTCCTAAGCTCACTTCTCTTAACCACAGTCTTCAGAAGTAAGTTCTTAAATAAAAAGGAAAAGGAAAAAAAAAACACAAGGAAAAGTTAACTTGTTGGATTTATGTCATTTTTCATCGATGCTAAAATGAATTTGTTTTATGGACAAGTGTAGCTGAACGGGTTTATTATTGCATTTAATAGTCCAGTTTTAGCTCTGATCCACCTGATGAGCGATGTCGCCCTCACCCAGCAGCCGCATGTTTGTTTAAAAAGTGTCAAGTCAACCAAAGTCATATGAGAAACTGTTTGGGGGAATAAAAGGGCTTATATTTCACTTTATAGAAGCAAGCTCCTTAATATTGCCTTTTTCCACGTGGAGATGCACTAAAACTGCAGTGTAGAAGTTTTATTAATATATACTGCCACCTTCTGGTTAACCAGTGTTTTAGTGTCTCGTGTTTTCCTGTTTATACCACACTGTCAGATCTCTAATTTTGTTGTCTCCTCATCTCAACACTATAATTTATGCATCTCAGAACACCCCCCCCCCCCCCCATGTAATTTAATACTGTGATCCTTCAACTTGCGGGACCAAATCTGGACTTGTCCGTTTCTGCATTCGGGTGCAGTGGATTTTAGACTGTCTTATCTCCAGCTTCACCCTCGGTCTTCACTGCCATATCAAATGTTGGTGTGGAGAAGGTCAGGGAGTAGTTGTGTCCTGCTAACTAAAGAACCAAATGAGTGAAATATTTCTATTTGTGGCCTTTCCCGGTTATCCAAGTGCCTTAACATTTCCACTGATATTTTTTTTGTTTGTTTTGTTTTTGGCATGTAATTTGTAGATTAAAAGTTGATAAACATATTTTTTCTATGAAAGAGTTTGGAATATGTTGTGAAAAATGAATAAAGTTGCTATGAAAAAAATAAAATGAAGCAATTCAGTAATGTACCATTGAGAGTTGTTTTACATTGTTTCAATAAAGTCTCTTTTTGCACAGCATTGTGCTAATATTCAGGGTATGCTGGGTAGACTTTATGCCTTGAATTGGTAGGCAAATGCATAAATATCTCAATTAAGTCAGCTAATACCTTTATTTCTTAATGGATTAAGTGGAAAGGGCCTTATATTTTGTAGTTAAATAAATAATGTATGGATTGGAATGTAGAGATATTTGTGTTGAACTGAAACAATTAAAAATAAAATTTCAATGGAAGAAATACTCGCCTGGTGAGTACTGTAGGTCAGGCCCAAAGGCCAATGTGGCCCTTTAGCTCTGCTTGACAATCCCTCAAGTTGTCAGTGGGGAATCCTGAATCAAATGAAAATTACTGTTAGTGGCTTTATTACATCTTAAATTGTCATATTTGTTTCACATTATTGGCTATTATTATATTATTGGTTGGTTCTAGCTCCTTTGCAAGCAGAGCTGGCAATTGTTACTTTGCAAAATTGATGCAAAATTGATGTTTCACGGTGGAAAATAAAGTTAATGGAAAAATATAGTTTTTGTTTTTTTTACTGAATTCAATTTTTTAAAAGGTGTTATCCTGATTTGAAACTATTTGATGCATAGCAACAGTAGTTCATAAAAAAAATGTGTTAAAAACTGCTTTCTCTCGAGAGGCAATTGTTAATACAACATAAACCTCGACTGTCAATCGTGTTCTTCTTCATGTGGCCCTTTGAGAAGAATAGAACTTTCTGTTGCCCTCAGCTGGAGGGTAACATGTGATTGCCACTGTTTGGCACAAGATGTCGCCACCGTGCAGAGGAATGGAAATGAGACGCTCCAGCCCATCAAGAAGAACGAGAGCATGCTTTTCCTCTTTCATATTCAATAACCTGACACCATCTCTTACTAAGGTCAAAACGAGGACAAACAATCTGGATCATAGCCACAATTCTTCTCGTTTGTCGCCCCTACATGTGTTTGCTCTGCGTCTGTGAAGATGCAAACAGGCACGGTGAGAGGATGCTGATGGAGGAGGCTGCTGTTCTCATAACGGGCAACACGTATCAGCTGAGTGTGCTGCAAACCTACATTTTGGAGATTTGCACACCGGCAGGACACGGACCGACACACCGGGTGTGAGCGGAGACACGGCCACATGTGTCCCACCAAGGTAAAACCGGCGTATGAGAGGCTCTTTGGATGCTTTGCTTAGCTCATTGGCGTTAGCTCGGCGGTTAGCCTGCTCGGTGATCCGGCTAACTGGGCTGTTAGCCCGCTGGTACAGCATCAGCATCCGCCCGATGGGAGCCAGCAGCCGGCTGGGTGTTACCACATATTCACCATCTCAACGATACACAGTTCGTCCTGCTAGATTTCAGCTGTTTTTTTTTTTTTTTTTCTTCGTTTGTTTGTTTTCCTCAAGTCTCTTTCCACACTGTGCCTCTCACTGCTGTTTTACTTGCTTTGCCTAATTTCTGGGATGAAAATTAACTTTTTGAATATTGTCACTTCAATTAATCATTTTGATAACACTAAAACTTGGTTTTGCATTGTAAATATTTAATTGAGTATACTCATAATCTTGAATAAGGGTGTATCATAGTGCCATAATAACCTTTAAAGCACTTTGTATTACTTCATTGCATAAAAAGTGCTATATAAGTAAAGTTGATTGAAGTTTTTTCCACAGACGACATTTAGAAAAAGTCTATTTTTTGCTAATCTTAACAATTAGGACCAGAAATTATTGCTATCTCAACATAAAACTAATTTATGCAAATGTATGCAGAACATCCAGGACTATTGACAAATATATATAATATACAGAGCACCACTAGTGATTAGCAATTCCTTGCCATTTACAGCCACACGATCAATGACTGGTGGCCACTTTTTAACAATACTTGGGATAGATATGAAGCCGTGACCACAAAACTCATTGTTATGTAGCCTCAGTCAAATTATGTACAGCTTGAAGATCTGTAATGTAGCTTTTCATCTTTTTGATGGAGATAACTGATTTTGTCAAAAAATAGACAATTAATTTTGGATGGTGAATAGTTATTATTTCATATTATAACATGGTCCCAGTATATAGTAATGTCATTCTCATGCTTCATCATCCTTGATTGTTGTTTATGAGACAGGTTCAGATTGTATTGACACCGATTCTGAAATTACATAAACTAATAGCCACTCATCTAAAAAAAGGTACAACATTATTCACCTGGTTTGAAACTAATCTACGGCCCCGTTTAAGTGAAAACGAAAAATGTTTTTGCGCTTTGTCATCCAACTATAATGTGCGCGTGCTTCCAGATAAAAGTAAGCTCATGTTTGCTCTGTCACAGATGTTCTGTTAGTATTAACTTGTTGCAGTTTAACAAGCGGTAACTAGATCACGGCTGCAATTGTTTGTCGACCCGTAACTCGAGCTCTGTGCAAATATTTATCTTCCAGCATGTGAATTGTTACTAATGAATATACAGCACAGTTCTGGAGTGTTGGGGACGCATTACACAGCTGCTGTATGTTTAATCACTTGTTTAAGATATCAGGAGAATCCTATTTGTTGACTGGCGGTTGCAGAACTACTTTGTTATGGATCAGTCTTAGGGGAGCAATGGACTGAATTGTAACCAATGCTCACGACTTGTTTGCACCTTCGAGAAGCTCGTCTAACACGTAGAAAACGAATCTTTTCTGAAACGCTGCTACTGCACATGTGAGAAAGATTCCTTCATAACCATGACTATAGTGCACGCTGTTCTCTCTTGAATTTAACAGCACTTGTCTAATAAAGTGTATATTTACTACAACATCATCTGGATCACATGTGGAGACAAGTTTATTTCTTACAAACAACCAACGCTAAGTGGGCCAAAATGATGAACGAAGGGGGTTTAAAGGAGCTTTGAGGTTTTACAGTCAACTGTTCTCTGTATGCATATGGAGCTGGTGTTATTATATACACGCAGCACCCACTAGTGGTCCATAAGGAGAACTATATCGTTTTCAGCATTTCTGCCATAAAATGGACATCGTTTTCAGAACGTTGCCTTGTAAACACGAAACCTTTCCGAAAACGCACAAATTATGCCTTTTCACAAAGCACGAACTGCAACCCCAAGCTTCCAAAGTTTTTGGGTGATATTATTCAGTTCTTTGGACTGTTTGATTTCCATCTGTGCTCATACACGGCCCAGTCAAGGGGGTCTGGATCAGCACCACTTCCTTGAGAAAATGATTGTGGTCCTCATAATACTTATTTATTTAATGTTGGGCCTCAGATCTCCGATTTGGCCCCAGAATGGCTGAAGAGCGGTTTGAGCAGTGAGTAAAATAAGTGATGGAGTCAGCTTTGTGGGTGGTCCACGTCTTTCCTTCTTTTTATTTTCAAAAGTGCACAACAAAAAAATGCAACGTGCTAAAAGTGCATTGGAGGATTGCGGAGTGTGGCTTCTCCAGCAGCACCACCCATGAATGATGTACAAAGGCGCCTTAAATACATTTCCCTCAACTGGGTGAAACCATTAACAACTCCATAGGTAATAAAAGTTTACATTAGTGTCTAAAAACTAAGTTAAAATCCTCCAAATCAAAACCATAACTATAACTTAATGAAACAAAATCCCGATTAACAAATACATCTCAAACCAAACACCTCAATGATAAACTAAATCCTAAACCCTACTAAAACTATGTGCAACACCCCCACTTGCTCCTCCTCTTGGTTCAGCCCGGAACCTTCTTTAACGGTGTCAGTCCCAGGGGGAATCTTTTACTCGGACACCGGCCTGAACACAAGAGAAGGTTAGTGGGAACTCCTCACCCGCCACACAACACTCTCATCCACATCTTAAAACATTCACAGCACACACAACAACTAAACGAATCAGATAGTCTCAAATACACATATATTGCACATTGCTCAATTTATCAATTCATTGTAGTGTTGTCTCCACAGGTGGCCGGATCTACATATAACAGAAGAAAATCCAATAAATAAGTTAAAACAACAATTGTGTGCAAATTCATTTATATCTGTGCAAATAGCTTGATCTTAAACTGCTGTGCTTCTTTAAGTGCTGATGACCATTTAAAGTGCTGAATAAAGTGCTGTGAGTGCTTAAAATAAGAAACAAACTGCTTATTCGTTACACTCACAAAAGTGTTATCAAGATATCAACGTGCACGTATCGCAAAAGATTGACTGAATTGTTATAAATTGTTTCCACGCATTCATGCTCTGCAAATTCAAATAACAGAATTTTAAATATGAAAGATGCTGCATTTTGTAATTAATTCACAAAATGTCAGAAAAAAATAGTTTATCATTTAAAATGAAGAGAAAATGGTTTATTTATTACAGTGGACAGATTAATTTGTGTCCACTGCCTACAATGATGGCTTACCTGCATGAGATGAAAATAAATTAGCACAAAACCCCAAAAAATAATCTTCAACGCACTAAAATGATAATGGTTTGTTCTTATTGTAGATCTAAAACTCAGAAATGCAACATAGACTTCAATATTTGTATATCAAAGCCATATTTAAAAAGTTTATAAACTGTTACATTTATTTTGAAGCTAGAAATACAATTTCCACGATCAGACTCGTTTTATTTGGTAGGACGGGTCAAGATGTAGCTGTTTATTTCATAAGGGTTGCAGATCCTTGCACAATAATTACCCAAGAGCTGTGAGACGACCTGTATCATAACTCGTCTTTTCCCATCTTGACACATTTCAAGCCATGTTTTTGCAGCTGTTCATATTGATCTTGTGTGGAGTAATCAAACACACAACACATTTTTAGATGCTTTTAATAGTGATTTTGAAACTGAAGGAGCTTCTCGTCGTTCACGTGAGCTCTCCGAGGCCCGGTGACCTCTCATCCACTTGTGAAACCAGCCCGAAGTCTTGGAAAATCCAGTGTACATCTTGTTCCAGTCGTCCGAGGGTGGGCCCGTCTGTCCAGTCTCACCTCCTTGTACAAACGTCACGGCAGAAGTAGGGACGTCCCCCTCACCCCACCGGACCCTCCTTCAGCCCACTATAGTACTATTATAGTTCAAGCAAAGGCTAATTGTTGGCCTCTCACAAAGGGAGCACAGTGCGAGCCTTCGGATGGTAATTCTGCGTCTTTCTACTGTAAGCGATATCACAGAGCACTTTTCTCTCGCCGTGTTGTGAGATCCAAAGTCGGCTTGATGACTGCCGGAAAGGTGATTGGACTGTTTTCTTTTCAGTGAGTGTTGGCTGTGCTTTTGTCTCGTCTTCAGAGGGGAAGATGGCACTGCTTGTGGTTTGTGGTCTGTGCCTGTGCTGCTGGGCGTCCTTCTACTTCACTTTGTGTTACGTGAACGGGTCCAGGAGCTACGAATGGAACTGCCGCCTGGTCACGCTGGTGCACGGCATCCTGGCAGTCTGCATCACGGCATATATAGGCTATGTGGATGGACCGTGGCCCTTCACTTATCCAGGTAGGAAATGTATACTTCTTTCCCCCCCCCCCATAAATAAAGCAGATATAAGTACCATGGGGCAATGGTCTCATATCACTTCATTTTGGTAGTAACAATTATGATCATTACATTTTGCTTGGCCTTTTTCAGCATGCAACTTGAAAAGCTGGCATTTACAGTAGTTACAGATATAAGTTATAATTTAATACAGACATGAAATTCAATACACTCAATCAAGTTGAATACGCTTAAACAAGTGTGTGAGGCGATAACGCGGTTAAGACGTAAATCATGATGTCAAAATTGTTTTGTTTACGGTTAGCTGCAGGGTTTTTTTTTTTTCATGTTTTCTGCTTTTTGTAGCTTGTTGTCTGTTTTCAGTTCTCCACTTTCACTGACTTTTTAAATGAAATCAGAAGATACAACCGAATGTACATGGACACTGAGATGGACTACAGACAAATAATAGATTTCTGTTCAGATTTAGGATTAAACAGATCTCTTAACACGCAAGGATGTGTCGGCCAATGCTGAGTAAATCAAATTCACACAGATGATGTCCTCCGTATGCTGCTGCCGTCCTAGCTTAACCTCCCAGACAGCCGTGGAGAAGATTACCGACAGCCTGGGTATGGTTGTCAGTCTGACCCCTGCATTACAGCTCTTGAATCATCTCAGATTAGATCTGGAGTGTATGTGTGTGAATAAGAAAAAGCCCAGTTTTTAAAGGTTGGACTCTCTTCAGCTCAGAGTCAATATAAAATCACCTGATCTTCAGCCTCGGACGAACTACCATTATATAATTCAAACATAAGGTGGATATTTACACAGAAATCCGAGATCTTTTTTTAACATGATGCGGAGATCAGTGACTTATCATCCAGGATTAAGTTTGTCAATTATCCTTAAAATAACCTTTTAGTGCATCTGGTTCGACGAGCAGTAGGAAATGAGGGGAAGGGGAAGAAAAACAAGCTGGGATATTATATGTGGAGACTGTACTGATTGCTTTAGCTATGTTCGTGTTTTTCGTGTATATAACTATTGTTTGGCGTTCACATTCTGGCAGTTCACTCCATGCAGAGTCATAGTACTTGGACTGATGATGTTATGGTGTTGTATTTGTTACTCTTGTCTCTCCTACTGTGTAATTGTGGTTAAAGGAATAATCGGGGGAACGTTTCCTAAAGTAAACAGTTTTGCTAAGAAAATGTTGACTTATTATTGTATTTCAACACAGCTATATAGACAATAATTCTAACCTCTGTTGTTAGTCCATCAACGGCATCTTCAACACCCTGTCTGTCCCTGTGTTTTGACTGGCAGGTACCCCGAACACGCCTCTCCAGATCAGCGCCATGGTGCTGAGTCTGGGCTACTTCATCTTCGACATGGCTTGGTGCGTGTACTTCCGCACAGAGGGCGCCGTTATGCTGGCCCACCACACCATGAGCATCCTGGGAATCCTGCTGACCCTGTGGCTGGGGGAGTCTGGCATCGAGGCTTGCGCGGTCCTCTTTGGCAGTGAAGTCACCAACCCTCTCCTGCAGGCACGCTGGTTCCTCAAACAGACGGGACGCTACGGGACTCTGCTGGGAGACGTAGTGGACGTCGTCTTCGTGCTGCTGTTCGTGCTGATGCGAATCTTCGTGGGCGGTACAATGCTGTACTGTGAGCTGAGCTCCCCGAGACCCAGATTCTTCATCAAGTGCGGGGGAGTGGCCATGTACACTCTATCCTGGGTCTTCATGGTGGACATTGTTCGATTTGCCAGGCGAAAAAGTAAGAGCTGGCACAAACAACAGCAAGACTGCCAAGACTCTGTTGCAATTAATGGCCATGACTGGAAGAAGGACTAGTTCCTCACCTCTCAAACAGTCATCTGTCTGTTTTCTACGTGAGATGCTTAATGATAAAAATGACACTCTGTGATGTCAGAGTAATAATCGATTCTCTCCATACATGTTTTTATCCGGTGAACACAGTTTGAAGATGGGACTTGTTGCTTGGCTTTTTCAGAAGCCAATACCTATTTATGTGCATTATACACATCAGTGTTGCAGAGGAGACGGTTATAGTCTCACACAAATGCACAAGCATGGGAAGGGACATTTTGTGTGACGGGATCGAAACATTTGTCATAGTTTTACAAGAAAAGAAAGACAAACAAGATTCAATAATTTTTACAAGAATTGTTTATCATAGATGAAGAGATAAATGAACACTTAAACTATAAATACAGATGAGATACTTGGAATAATACCTATGCGCTCTTTTCTTTCACTAAGGATATTGGTGAAGCAGTTCATTCAGCAATTTACATGATACCACAAATTGGCTATTTGATGTGTACACAATATAGGAGTACACAATTGTTTTAGAGAAACAAAATTTGAAAGCAAGCCCATTTGTCTTCGAGAACAAAATTTGAGATCATCTTCACCTGGGGGAATTTTAGTATTCCCTAAAATTTTGGACTTAACCCATAGAAACAGGAGAAATACTGGAAATTATCGCTTTTTTAATTTCATAGGGGAAGTAAAGTCTGACTGGAACCTTGAATTTTATTTGGATTATTCATGTATAAATTCCTTCAACTAAGAAAGCAATGTTCTACCTCTCATTCCAAAGGCTGAGAGTATTCCCGAACATTTTATTCCAACGAGATAAAGATGACATGGACCAAGGATGGACAACTGGAAATAATGTATTTTATCATTTCATAAGAGCGTGACGTTATTTTTGCTGTGGTATCTGCCAGAGATAGTTGATTGATATGGAGAGGAACCTCCGAATACTTCTACACTTATGCTATTAGCTTGAAATTAATTTAGATATTTTGGTTTGAAAATCTCTTTGGGTGTTTAGTGAAATGATTCCCACAATATTCCAATAATACCCTTAATATCTTTTGACCACAGATGAAGAAATAAAAACTTTCAACACACAGAGACTGGCTTAAAAACTGAAAATAGATTTTTTTATTTTTTTTTATTTAATGGGGCCTTTGGATAACCTGTGTATTTTGAGAGATTTAGCAGGTACTGCAGCTGCTCTTTGCTCTTGTTACACTATCGCCGAAAACCTGCAGAACACAGAGGTAGTTCATGTCACTGAAAACCAAAGCACTTTGTATGTACACGTTAGTTTAGCTGCAGTGAAGTGTGGCAGAGGAAAGTTCACCGTTGGAGAACAAAACCGTTTACATGTGATGCCCCTTGTCCCTGTGACAGTTTGTGAAGGTGCAATATGTGAGATTTAAGTCATGTTGAGTAGTGTGTCTGAGTCACTGTAGCATCCGGTCTGTCCTCAGTTTGCTGCTGGTTAATAGTTATTGAGAGCTTCAGAAATCAATCACGATGCCAGCGTGGGCTCCTGCTGCTGCATCTTCCCCTGTGAGATGAAGGGCAAGAGAGATAAGAGTGCAAGAGTCTGCAGCGTCTAAAATTAGTGGAATGTTTTAAACAAGAACGACTTAAAAATGGAAAACAAAACATACAAAATGTCAATATTAGTTAAAAAATGCTGAAAAAGAATGATGCAACTGATCAAATCAAGTACAAAAACAGCTGAAAATGAAATGTTTACCATCCAGAACTGGAATTGAAACTTTAATAAATGCTTGCATCATAACTATATGACACATGTTAGACTAATTTCTAATGTTGAACATGTTTTGTGGCTCCAATTAAATTTGATTTGGTAAAAAGTCACTAAAGTGTCTATTGGCCATAGTGGTTGCAGACGCCTTTACTCACTGCAGCTTCCCGTGGAGCATTGTGGTATTACAACCCTGGATACACTTTCCTTGTAGATCAATGTACCAATGTGCTTGAGATGAAATCCAAATTGTTCTTTCATCATGTTTAATTATTCATTGGCTCTAGTCTTACAATTCCACATCCTGCACCATTAAGGCATATCAGAAAATTGGATTTCTTTTTTCTGTAGTCTTTTTATGTGTCGCTTTGATAATTTTGAAAGACGACGTACTCAGGGAAGTTAGGTAATATCAAAGTGTGAGTTTTAGAAAAAATGTGTGTGGTGTGTTTAGAGATGCCTGTCTGAAATCCTACTTTAGGTGTGCCTCAATGTGTATTTAAAGAGTTTTTTTATGTGAAGTGACAGGTTTTTTTCCCACTAATGATTTGATTAACTTTCACTTCATTTAGATGTGTATGAATGAATCAAACGTGTCCTTCCTCTGATGTGTGTTGGGTATGATTTTTCTGTATTGGCTGTTTGAGTTTAGCCCTGTATGATTAATCTTTCAGGCAGATGATCGGTACTCAATAAAAGCAGGTGATATGTTCTAGGCGTCCAACACATTGACTGGTCCAATATCCACACAAACTACCAGTTTTATATTTTTGTGTTTCCAATTTGTGTTGTGTGCATAAGTTATTTGTTTTTTGAGCGTATATAGATTTATTTTATCTGGTAAGACATGGATAATTTCTTTGGTGTGCATTTAATTCTCATTTTCACTTAGACTTTTTCTCACATCTAAGTCTGTTTGCCTGATTTCAGTTTCATGTAAATCATAATTACATTCAAGGAAATGCAAATCTAACTGGTGTGTGCCTTAGGTATCTGAATGTACTTTCTTAATCTGTCTGTTTTGGTCTGTGACTGTACTGTAAATCTCCCAATGAGAAAGTCAATGACTGTCTTAAGTTTGGGGTTTCATCATGCTTCATCTTTGTAATGTGTGTGTGTGTATAGTAAAATAAATTATAAATTATGTTTTGGCCAAATGTAGAAAACACTCGATGGATCAGAGACACAGAGGAATTATTACACTGAGACTGACGTTACCTCAAATGTCCACATGATGGTGTCATATCAATAATGTATGAATGGTTAAAGAGTTTTTGCTTTATATTCCAAATAGAAAATTCCACAATGAAAGAAAATAACATTTGCACTATTGTCAACTGACTGTGTTTACATGTGATTGATTAAATGTTTGATTTGGTGCCAATTTCATAATGAATTTCAATAATATTAGATATGTTTTCATGAACTTTGTAGTAAAGTAGGAAATAAGCTGGATTGATGGTGCAGAGAATACAGATTATTTTCATTTTCAATTTGGCAGCTTTTTCCCCCAGTAGTTCCTATTGGCAGGCATGCTCCAAACTATCTCTGCTATACTGAAAAAAAGTGGTATTTTAATTGTCTGAACCAGACAAAACAGAAAGAAATAGTTGTGTAACTCACTGCTTGCTGAATAGGAGACTTGTCCACATTGGGCAGAAATAAGTAGAACTAAAGGCTCAGCCCCTCCCCCACCTTAGATTGTAAGGTGGCCCCCTCAGAATGTTAATTTCCAACTCCTCTGTTTGATCCACTGCATACTGAATAGGTTGTGCATCTTGTCAATTGCTTACAAATTGAATTAAACAAATATGACTTTAGGGGCTATGTGAGTCCCAGTTGAACATTTGAATGTTGTTGCAATCATGTTTGACCATTTTTTTAAAGTTTAATTTGTGATCATTTTGACATAGTTGAAAAGAATAGAAAACAAATGACATTATAGGAGTAATTGTCATGACTACTACAATGACTTCTACAATGATAGAGAAAAAAAGTATTGTTTGTCATTGTTTTGATTAAAAAAATAGCTAAACCTACCCCCTACATTTAATTATTCAAGATGGACCCATAGTGTATAACACATTCTAATGTATTGGTTTGGGCATGCAGCTACTATATAATTTCCATTAGTGGCACAGTGGGTAGAGAACAGTTTGGCATGATTTCATTTAATTTCATAAAAGAATTAAGATAGATAAACCTTGGCAGTGAAAAATAAAAAGCACCTGATATTCTTTGCAGTTATTAGTTTTAGGATTCATTTACAAAAATGCGCATCGACAGTCTTTACAGAGTACTGGCGGAGTCAGTAAATATTGATTGAGCTCATAACACTGACTATGGTCCTCAGCCCTGGAAGCTTGTGAAAGCTGACTCCCCACCATGTGGTTATAAAATGGAATAAATACAAATCCAAGAACAAAAGCTACAAGAGAGATTTAGAGTATTGTTTACATATTAGTTTGTTTTTTTCTGTAATGTTTTGTCACGTCACTCAGATTTTCAGCAGGTGAGTTGTGGACATTTTATCTGAATAAAGGTCTCTTCCAATGCATTAGGTTCTGGACCCTGAGGCGTTAATGAGCCATGTAATTACTGTTTTTTAAACACGGGCCAGCCACAGGCTGCCAAACAAAAGATAATGATAACAATAATAACTGTGATCAAACCTAAAGGAAAAGTGCCTCCTCATTGACACAGTGTATGTATAGCTCTCTCCTCTGGAGAATAACAAACTATGAACAAAAAATGTAACAACAAGAGCTGTATTTATTGATTATCTCTATGAAGACATAATTGTTTGGTCAATAAACACTGGTAAAGAATTTAAAAATGCTGTGGCTATTTTTTCTTTGCCCGACAATGTGTATTTAAAGCCATTCAATACAGTGATAATTACAAGGAACAAAACAGGAGGCTCCCTGCTCTGGGAAACTGAACCAAAAACAGTTTTGTAACGGTTTCTCAATGAAACGATTGACTACCTGACAGTTAATTGATGAATCAACTTAACCTCAACATATTGCCCTCTCTGTGTGAACCATATCTTACAGCCAGATAACCCATTTAACTAATTTGCAAATAGAAAAGTAGGAAAAGGGATTTGCTGAGGGTACAACTATCAGTAATTGCTTGATCAGCTTATTGGTTTGTCTCTTACATTTGGTCTGAAATGAGAAGAGTGTCCATCAGAAGCTCACAGAGATGCTTTCTAATAGGTCTAATCACTCCAAGTTTGAAATCCAAATATATCGGCAAACCTGAAACAATTACTTGAATTTAAACAATATGCTGGGTTCGTCTGATTTATATTAATACAACGAACATACTTGTATACAGGTCTGGTCTGGTGAAACTTGAGGCAATACAATACCATACAATATTATGTGAGCCTTATTAAGATTTTTATGAGATATGTATTAGTCACTTTATCGTATCTGCATAGTTTTTCTTTAATTCACACACACAGGTGGATAGATAGATGGATAGAAAGATAGATAGATAGATAGATAGATAGATAGATAGATAGATAGATAGATAGATAGATAGATGGATAGATGGATAGATAAGAAAACACGTAAACAAGTACAACAGCATACATTTTAATTAAAAAGTAATAAATGAAATTACAAAACAAGCACAAATAAAAAGTAAAACGTGACAACTAAGACGGAAGGGATACTAAAGAAATCTGTTGGTAGTGTAACGACATGACTTGTTTTGTGGTGTATTTTGGAGTTGTTTGACTGCAGTGTGAGTGACATTATGCTGAAACTCTCTGTTCCCATCTCCCGGCGGAAGTGGTCGGTCTGGACGACCCGCTCTGGACTCTGCTAGCTGGCTGCTAGGGCGTTGCTAGTGGCAGAAAGTGGGATTTTTTTCTTCTTCTTCTTCTTGCTGTCTTTCCACAAGTTATCCTCCCGAGCGAATAGCGTCCTACGTGTACGGGGGAGTGAGACGAAGAAGAAGAAAAAAAAAGAAAACACCAAAAAAAAAAAAAAAAAAAAAAAACACCCAACCTCGTTTGCTCTCCGTGTGAAGTTTTTCCCAGCCTCCCGGGAGGTGTTTCGCTCGTTGTCTCGCGGCGGAGCGGCTGTTGCTTTCTGTCCCGTTAGCTGGCCTGGGAGCTAGCTCTGCTCTGCTTCACATCCACCGGAATTCTGCCGAGAAACGACCGAATCCTGGAAACATGGAGTCAAGGAGCGCCGCGCTGTGCTAACCGAGCCGCTCCGCTGGATATTCACCCCCACCTCCCTCTCTCCCTCCTCAAGGAGACTTTTTTTCTTCTCTTTTTTGTGTGCGAAGGACATAAACGCGGAGACACATCACCAGCTTGTCAACATTCATGAGGTGTTGTGTGTTATATTTATATTCGGGTGGTCGGCCGGCCTCATTGTTGTGAACTGGGAGTTTGCTTTAGTTTGCACACGAAGCAAAGTTTTCTGCTGAAAGAGCTCATCTGTTTTGTTAGCTGGTAGCTGGTCACATCCAACGCCTGCCAGCTTGCCGTGGAAAAAAAAAAAAGGATCTTCCCGAGAGGAAAACCCTCCCGCATGGGCTTCGGGTTTTTTTTTTTTTTTTTAATTAATACTTATTTTAATCCCACAGTCGTCTTTTGTTTTCGAGTGTTAAACAAACGCGTAGCTCCGGCGGAGCATTAGCCGCAGTTGTTTTGCTAATTTCTGGATCACGGCTCGCTTGGAAACTCGGGTGTTTCTGAGCGATTCTCATGGTCACGGGAGAGCCGCCGTCCACGCAGCTACAGACGGGCTTTTTCTGGGAGCTGGGACTACCAAATGGGACTGCAGGAATTTCCAGCATCTCCGCAGATCGTTTAAGCGACCGCAGCAAGGCTTCTCCGGCCGAGCCAGGGTGGTGGCAGGACGGGACTCCATCGCAGGGCCACACGGTGTCTGTTACATCGGAATAAGGATTGTTTACACGGTTCATATCGGCGGAAAACCTGGGGACGTGGATGCAAAAGGAGTCACACAAGGAGTCTCTTTACATGCACGACAAACTTGTGCCAGCTGGAACAGTGTATTTATTGTTGTTGCCCTAATATTGTTAATAGCCGGGGCTGGACAAGCTCATACGACCGAGGCCCTGATTCATTTGTAAAAATCCGTGCTGCTATTTAATTCTAACAAGGACACATAGTGTTAGGTAGTATTTTTTTTTTTTGCTTCATCCAGTGTTTGGAGGTGCCTTGCTTGCAACGACACAACGCTGTCCTCTTGAGTTTGATTCAAAGCACCGTGCTCACAAAAAACCCTACTAAAGACGAATGCCAGGGAAGGACGATCCAGGACACTGCCTCACCACACTCTGGAAAATGTTAATGGGATATAATTTGCTGCAAATCTAGACCAGGAAGCCCAATGAGTGACACACAGTCCAGCTTCACTGACAGGTACAGTATAACACTCACCTTCATGTTCTGTGACACCACAGTAGTGGAACTGTGACGAGGCTGTGGTGATGGTGTATGTTTGGGTCTGAAACACAACCCCCAGTCTCTTTAACTGTGTCTTGCATGGTCCAAGTAAAACGCTTCTTTGTATTGATGTGCTTGGTAATAACTGCGTTATACAATTACTAAGTAAGGACATTAGGTCTTGATGGAAACTCTGCTGATCTCAGCATGGGTAATGGAGTTCTCTGCAGACCATAAAGTACTACTTACTTGCCCAGGGAATGAGAAGGCCTGCTACTGTTTGTGTGCCAGGGAACAGTCATCCGTGATCCCTGTACACCTTTCAACATCACTATTACCCCTAAGCCTTTAACGCTAACCTTCTCCTACACCTATTAAAACAATCTCTGGATTTAGACAAAACCTTAGCTCCGTGAAGTAATCACCTTATCTGAGGCAGCTGTCAACTCAGAGGTTGAACCAGAGGGTTAAATCACGTGTCATAGCCTGAAGAATAGACTAAATTAGCTGATAAAGATCAGTTCGTGGTGGGGCTGCAATGATGGATCAATTAACAGAAAATTATTCAACAAATGTTTTGATATTCAAGCATTTGTTTTTTTATGTTTGATTTTAGGGCCATGTTTCGTCTTTTTTAAAACTCTTGAGCAGCTTATATGACATTTTAGTCTGTGACGCGGGCTTTGGAAAACACTTGTTGACATTTCCAGTATTTTGTGATACTTCAGACATCATGAAGTGACCAACAGATTCATCAACAATAAAGTTGAAGCTCTTGCTCATACTGACTTGGTTCATTGAGGCGTAGCATACGTAACTACTCTCTGGTTTACATCGTCACAGGAAGGAATTCCTCCGTGATATTTGTACCTGCGGAATAGAGAGGTTCCTATTCTCAATCAGATGCACTTTGGCAGTGAAACGGGAGAAACTGCAGCGTTGCATCAAGCCTTCCTACCTGAATCCCGCATACCTGTGAGAACAGAGAAGGCCAATACGCTGGAATGTGGTTGGTAGACTCAGAATAGAGGGGAGCTTATTGCACAGGTTGGGATATGAAATCTCCTCATGGCAAGAGCTGAAGGCTAAAGCCCAACCCCATTTTAACATGACCCCCCCTCCCCCACTGCAAATGATGGCAGCAGTAGCTGGCACCAACTGCTATTGTGTGTGTGTGTGTGTGTGTGTGTGTGTGTGTGTGTGTGTGTGTGTGTGTGTGTGTGTGTGTGTGTGTGTGTGTGTGTGTGTGTGTGTGTGTGTGTGTGTGTGTGTGTGTGTGTGTGTGTGTGTGTGTGTGTGTGTGTGTGTGTGTGCGCGCGCGCGAGAGCGAGAGAGAGATAGCATTAAGACGGGCACTGTTGACTAAACCTGTATTAGATCTTGTGACGCTTCAGCGAGCTATTATCAAGCCTTTAACAGAGCCAAAAGTGATTGACTAAAAAGTGAATATCACTTCTGACAACATGTAGCATCCTATCCTCTGGTGGATGCTTTTACACACGTATAGCAACCTCAAATAACTTTTGTGTAATAGACTTCCGACACAGGTTTTGTGTACGATCCTGTACCTTTTAGTGGTGTATGTGGAATCTGGTCCTGTGGTTGTGTGTGTGTGTTTTGTTTTCTTGAGCTCAGTGGCCTTAAAACTGTAATTGTTAATCTGCCCGTTTGACTTGGTGCAGTATGTTTGGATAAACCAAAACAGACGAAATGCAAAACAGTGATTGAGCAGACTACAGGTCATGCATGCAAGCCGCTGTGTACCTCGCACAAAAATTACAGTTGTCTTACATTTGAATTATTGTTTAGCATGCAGCAGCTCATGAGTGTTTTCCACTATGGTCCATGGTAATGACTTTATCGATTAGCAGTGTTATGTGTCCCCACCTCCCTCCTTCGGTCTATCCGCATTCTCTTGGCCTTGCTTTCTCGACCTTTCACATGTGATATTGTGCATTTCTTTTTCGCCCTGTTGGCCTTGGATCGGGGCGTATACATCCAGCATCTATTGGGGTTGGGCTGCCAGCCGGTGGATCAGTTCACTGTGCGGTGAGCTCTTTGTCATAGAGTTCTGCTGATCTCCACGTTTTTCCCACCGCCCCCCCACCCTGAGGCCCTCCCGGGAAAGTGGTGCTGGTGACATCACTAATAGTAAACAATAGCTTTTAGGGGGACAGCAACCCCGGCTGCGTGTGGTATGTTTCTCCCACAGGTCTGTCAGTGGAGATCAGGTGTTTTCAGAGCGGGGGCTGGATGGAGTGTGTCTCTGTTATTGTATTGTGGGAGGGAAAGTGTGGATATATGTCAGCCCCCATCAAGTTTGTCAGGAATTGATTTGTTGTCATTGATTAGAATGTAAATGATGTTGGTGAGTTAGCAGGTATTTGTTGGACATTAAACTGTCAGTTATAAGGCAAGAATGCCAATTGCAGCTGAACAGAGCCCAGAGTGATATCTTCATGGCGTTTTCTTATCTGTGTGTATTTCCAGTCATCAGCTAAAAACTCAAGAATGTACAATTTATAATTACCAATACAGTGGAAGCATATTTGATGTTGCAACATTATAAATTACTTAAAAGCTTCATCATTTGTCAGAATTGTTATCAATTACTGTCATGTGTTTTGACCAATAAAGTAATTATGTAGCTGGATAATACCAGGGTTGTAGGGTTTATATTCAGCCCCACTGCAGTGGAGTTTGTTTCCTCATGATAAATGTCCTCAAGAGTAGGTCTGACAGCTCGGTCTGCTCGTATGCGTCTCCTGTATTTGGCATCCCTCCCTGATAATGCAGCATGCGTCGACTCCATCTAGTCAGCGCTGATACAGAGGAAGCTGTGTCAGCTGCTCTTACTGTGCATTAAAATTAGTTTCCAGAGGTCGTTCAGAGCCCTGATCAGAAGAGCAACGGCTCCTACTCGGCATGCACGGGATAACAGTGTTTACGTACCAATAAGGCTTCTGCAATAAAGATTGATGCGTTTAGACACGAACACGGCAACAATATTTCATTAGGCATGATGGCTTAAAAGGTACTAAATCGACTGTCATATTTAACTAGAGGGGTTCAGGTACAGTTAACTAGTGGTGGAGTAAAAGATGGCTCCAGGCTTGTGAGATTTTGATGTGTAAAGTTTAATCAACAACTAATTATTTTACAATCTAGTTCTATCAAAATTACTGCAGACTAACCTGTCATCATGATTAGTCAGATTAAAAATTTGAAACAATGAAACCCATCGGCACGCAGAATGATACAAAATTCCTGAGAATTCTCTGGCAATGTATTTCAGGCAGTTTGTCTCAGTAGACTTACCTTTGCACATCCGCAAATGGGCCATTGCTAGGGTAGTGACAGTCAGAAGAACCAACTCGATATGGAAGATGTGAAACGGCACCTTGGCCCTCTCGATAGGAAATTTTGAGTCCAAAAAAAAAAAAAAAAGTTGACCAACAAAGTATTATGTACACTCTGCAGGAAGGAGTTTTCTTTTCATTGAAGCTCGTCCAGCTTAATATCCCGCATTAATATGTGGAATACGTTAGTCGAGGAGTCTGCAGACTTCTGAGTTTGGAGGCAACATTGTAAACAAGAAGCGGTCAGCTCTCCTCTCCGACAAAGTTAGTTTGTTGTAGTCGCTGGCTGAAAAAGAAGCAACAGGGCCACATTACATGTTTGTTCGCATGCTGTTAAAGGTGTTTAATAAACATATTAAAAATCCTATTTTCCCCTTCTCTCTTGAGTGTGTTTGCTGATGGAAAATGAAATGTTATTCATATAGATTAAAAATTAATGATATTTATCGGAAAGAAATCAATTGTAACCCTGTGATTAATCTGATTAGAAAATTGTAATCATAAGAGGCACCACTCATGAAAACAAATGTGACCTGCAGCCATATTTTTGTGCCCCCCGATTCCTTCAGGGATATTAAAGGTGCAACAGGCGATTTATCTCGGTCTGTTGTACTTTATTTTTTCATTTAAAAAAAGCTGAAGTCATTACTGGAACATACAATTCTTGTATTGATGTGGTTGATATTGCTCAAAGGGTAGAAAACAATCTCTTCAGCATGATCTCGTTGATTTTTAATTAAATGCAAAATAAATGTACACATACCTAATGTTTTAGATTTAGAAGGTGCAAAAGGCACAATTTCAATGACCTGCCTTTTCAGAACATGATATTTTTCAACTATATACATTGATTTGTAATCTGTAAAAGAGATCTGTCACTAAACACAAATAGGTTGAAATCGTGGTGCAAAATAAAATAAAAAAAAACGCCACAGGAGTGGCTGCGTAGCTTTTATAGTTCCTGCCAGTAACCAACCAAACACCTAAAATATTATGTTTCAATAAATGTGTTACATATGCACCGTGTGGCAGATAATTTGTAAAACATGAATATGAGTTTTGGAAGCTCGTCTTTCTTCTTCCTTACTGTGTCTGGTTTAATCCAACGTTGTTAGCTCAGCTGTGTGTAAACACTGACAACGTGGTGCTCCAATAGCCTGCAATGTAATCGGCACAATAGTGTGTATTTATTTTGCACAAAGGTCTCAAATAGAGCTATTGTACACTTGAAGCCTTTATTGAACTTCATAAAGAATGAAAATAAAACATCTGCGTGTGGTTACAGTATATTCTATCATGCAGTGAGCCACTGCCACAGTTAGAAGGGACACTAGTTAATCCGCAACACAGATGCTCTCGTTCGACATGTCCAATATACGGTCTTGCGTGAGCCCTGTTACATGCACTTCCAACTTCTTATAAGTGTGTTCTAATGGCCGATCTAGTTATCTGCAGTGCATTAAATGCATTGCTCTTCAGATTGGATTTGTTATTTATGACTTGCCCACATTTTGGCGGCCTGATGTTGTTGGTGCAGCATGACTGCAGCAGCGCTACTTTGTTATTGTTGTGGTTATTGCTGGACTTGAGATTTATATTTTATTTCTATCTCTTTGAAACATACTACCAAACCAGAGACTAGTGCACAGAGCAGATTCCTTGTTTTGGTTATTTATAGAATGTAAATGAAGCCCTTTGGAGAAAGGATTCACACCTGAATGTCACTTTGGCAGGCACACACCACATCCCACCATACCGAGTTCACCCTTGCCACTCTTCTTTCACCCCCTCTGAATTATATGCATCTTTAATTTCAGTTTTTAAATTGCCCACTTTATTTATGTATTTATTTTTTAGTTTTCACTGTGCACATCAAGGTAGAGGTTATTTACAAAATTGTATCGGAAACATTTGAGTAAAAAAAACAATTATTTTCTTGGTTATCAATTTGAGCTTGACTGAAAACAAAAGAAGTCGAGATAGAAGAATGGTCGGGCATGGTGGAGAGGGAAGAAACTAGTTTTGCCTCGGGGGAGGTTTGTGATGCTGTGGAGTGGGTGGAGCCGGGGCATAGAGGGAGCTGGGGCCCAGAGTGCTGGGGGAGTTGAGGGGGTCTATCACCCAGCCCTGTGATGTTGATGCTTGTGGACACCCTCTACAATCCTGCCCTGGTAGGCTAAAGGGCTTTAGGGCCCAAACATTACTTTCACTCCACAAAAGATAGGCTCACAACAGAGGAGGATAAAAAAAAAAAAGGGGGACAAGAAAAGAGAACTGTCTGAAGTGTCATGTCCTCACGTTGTAAATGTAAGGGGGTTGTGTGGCCTTAAACTAGACTCTTGCCTTTAGGCTTAATGCAGCACGCTTGAAGTGTTGATATTTCTGCTGATTGCACAGTAGAGATTTGATTGTAAATACAGATATTAATGTTGTTACTGAGCTGATTATTGAAATAGAATGGATATTACTACTACACTGAGTTGGTCACTTGGGTGTTCCCAGCAGGAAATGATAGATTTCTGTGCCATGCCATGCTGGTGCTCTTATTCCCAGGGACCGAGGATGCTCTAATTGAGTCTGTGAAGCACTTTGAGAGGCTGTATTGTCGAGAGAATGAACCAACTTGCTGCTCATCTTTGATTAATCTTCCATCGCCTGTTTCTGCTGATTCAGGGGCGACGAGACGGAGTAACACACTCCAGCTCTTTCTCTCCAAGAACAAAGTGTCGGAACACAAGTTCTCTTATTAACCTACAGACTCACTGCTTTCTGCATGGCTGTTCACTCTTTTAATAGCAGAAAGCAATAGGAAAAGCAAATGAAGAGGAAGCGCAGGGATGTAACTGCAAAATATTATACGGTTTCCATGAGGATCTTTCGTGTATATTCTTGTTGGCCAGTGAAGGCCATAATCATTCTCTGTTTCCCTTAGCGACTGGCAAGTCGGTGTATTAGGTATCGCAGACGCCTTGCATTCATCAAGCTAAGTTGTTTTAGTTCAGCGTAAATGAAAAAACCAAAAAAACAAAATCAAATTTCTCTTCACTGTATTGCTATCTTGGTCACTCTTTTATTCACCCCCTACAGGGCTTAACCAGAGGATTATTTCTTGTTTTAATGCATTTTTTATAATCAGAGTGGATGTTGCATGAGTGCGGCGACATCATTCAGCTGCATCAATGATGCAGGGATGCATTTGTTCACTATGAGGAGGTGCCATCAGTTGTTGTCTACACTAGATCATTGCTTAGCTCACCTACATTCACGAGTCTGACAACAAAGGCGACCAGTATATCCACAATGAATAGGAAAAAAACAGACAGCATTTGAACTGATGATGAAAGAGAAATCAATTGCTTAACAGTAAATATTTCAATGCTAAAATGTTTAGGAAACTACCATTTCCCATCTTGCAGTATTTTTTTAATAATGTTTTAATAAATGTAATTGTCTGCTGAGCCTCTTCTGAGCGGGGAAAACTCATCTAACGGAAGCACAGCAACAGCCGGCAGTATGCATTTTGAGAACACAGTTTCTGTAGCAACTGGTGTCAAATCAGAAAGTCAACTTGATGCCAAAATGTTATTGATTGTGGTTTAAGTTTTCAAAAACTAAGAGCTCGCCATTTAAAAGAAAAACAAACTACATTTAGATCGGCGCACCATCCTTTTGACTATTGTATGCACAGCAATTCAGAAAAACAACAACAAATAATTGTATACATTTAGAATATTTCTCCACAGGACTGTTGTTTTTGGATCTATTCTCAGCGTGATTAGGCTGGCTCTCTGTTGGTGGAAATGTTAAGAATAGAATAAGATTCAGAGTATATTTGTGCATTTTACTGTAGATTTGTAAACAGAAAAACTTCGATGGAAAAACAAACCCAAACATAATGAAATTAAGTATGATATAAAAAAAAAAGAAAGTTCCCCCAAAATTTGAGAATCAAGCATTACGGAAAACTAAAGATCCCAACGTGACCAGACTGAACAACTTTTTCTGTGGGGAAACATTGGGGACATTTTGCAGCTTTGGAGAGAGTGTCAATACCAGCATGCTGTCGTTCTGTTTATTAAGAAAAAAAATATTTTGAGGTTAGATCTCTAGTTAGATTTTCTTGAAAGATTTGACTTTTCAGGTTATTTTATGTCCCTGCTAATAAATTACATTTTTGACTGGTTAACAAACCTCATCAATAACAACGGGACAAACTTTCAGACATTTCAACAGTTTGAAATCAAAAGTAACTGAGAAAGTGATGCCTTGTCGACATCTGAAGAATCAGTTCGGAGGATTTATCGATCGGAGAAGTTGTCAGGTTTTTGAGGCGGTGCTCGTAGCTCGCACCGGTGTGGACGGTGAAGCATGTTGAACCACCTTCTTTCTTTTCCCAGTGCTCGGGGACAGCAGACAGCATAGCGTGAAGAAATGTCTATCCCCCGGCCCTCATGTCAGGAATCCTGATGAGGTTTATTGGGGCAGAAAGGGCACAGTTTTCCCCCCCGAGGCTGTAGCTTGAGCTCCAAAGCTATTGGCCTTGTCTCTCTCGAACACACTGCAACCCCCTCCCTCGCTCTGTCTCTGTCTCTGTCTCGTACACTGACTTAATCCTTTCTTCCCTTAAATCCATACTTCAGTGTACTCAACACTGCATTGTCACACCACTGGGGCCACATGTTGAGAATGACATTGCTTTGTTGGATGAGAAACCAGTGTCATGCAGAGGGTGGTTTAAAAAAAGAAATATAATTGTGTGGGTGTCGACAACTTTCTCAGTGGCAGGGAGTGGAAAAGAATGACGTCATGCAGTCTGTGTTTGTCTGCGCACCCACATTGTGTGACTCAGGTATAAAGATTAGATAACCGGCAGTGTGTTTGTGCTCTCGCTCACACTGGCTACAGGCCCTGAATCAGACTGTATCATTACACCATTCAGAGAGAAGCACTGGCTCATTTTGGTGATGTGCTGTGAATGGCCCGGCTCGGTTGAGAAGCAGATAGTGCCAGCCGCTTTTGGTTCTTGGCAGGCCAGCGGCGTGACTCGGCACAAAACCCAGCTGCGAGGAGATTGTGCCGTCACCGCAGACTCGCCCGCCAGTTTTGCCAAAGCTTGCAGCGTAATCTCGACATCTGAGGATGTGCTGTAGTGTGCGACGTTGTATTTCATCTCCTGGTATGGACACACCTCAGTCTGATCTTTGCAGCCCGCGGGCAACTCCTAAAAGGGTCCAATCCTCTGTGAGTTTCACTCAGGCCTCGCCTCTCCCAACCCCAGCAACACCTGCGCTATGAGCTGTGTTGCTCTGCGCTCCAGTAGAGACTCCGCATTACCGCAACTTCTCCTTTCGTACAAGTCACAACAGCAGCTTTGCATGAATGACGGGGAGATGCATTCTTTATTAAGCCGCGTTTCCTAGTATCAGATGCATGCTGCCTGCTTTCATCCTCTTGAGCAGTTAGACGTTGTTGCCGCCTGCTAGTTACTAGTTGCTTCATAACTGTCACTTGTTATTCTAAAAGGAATTGAGTGTAACCCGTAGTGCTTCCTCTCTATCCAAGTTGTTCTAGTTCCTTATAAGCTGTTTTCGTTCCTCTTCACAGAAGTGACTGTGTCAGAGTCTTGCTCTCTCAGGGCTGTTTTGTCCCTCCCTCTTTCCCTTCTTTCTCTCACTCTCTCGCTCTCTCTCTCTCCCTCTCTCTCACGCCTCATGGTCTGGTATGGTCCGGTCCCAGCCTTGCTTGCTGCCACTGTTACTGCAGTTGGCCCAGCTCTGCCACAGTTTTCCATCAAAACACCAAACCTCAATGGTGCATTCAAGCCCGGGCCCGCTCCAGCGCCGCTCCTCCCTCACATCCCACCCTGTTCCGACTCTGCCTTCTTTCGCCCTTTTTTGCTTTTTGCACATTTAACGGCCTTATCCAGGAAGAGGTCCTCGCTCAGAGCTTTATAGCTGGATCTGAAGAATCAAATGAGCTTAGCTTCTTGATTCTCAAATGCTGTCTGTGAGGGGGTTTTTGGAGGGAGGAAAAAAACAAAAAAAAACAGCCTTTTTTTGGCATGTCTAGGTTCTCCTAGATGTGCATACTGTGTCATCTGGAGTCTTAAAATGTTTAAGTTGAAGCCGCACTTGAACAGTTGCAGTCGTCGCTCAAGAAGAAAGACTCCAGTTTTAACGCGATTTTTGTTTGTATTACCTTGAAAACAACATTCTTGCAGCAAAAGCACAGTTTCTGTATGACTTTACACGCTGTGTTTGAAGGCAGCTGTAAGGCTTTACTCAAATGAGCATGACAGCAGAAGTTCTGTTTTTTCCATGTGTATTTTTGTACTGCAGTCATAATTTTCATCACAACCTATTAGAGTTCTGTTCTTCTTTTGCTTGGTATGGAATGACGGAAAGTAATGAGCTAGCTGACAACATCTAATATCTGACATAGACAATAAATGAAGATTTAGCACTTCATTATTGCAGTTGTAGATTTCATATGAAATGTACCGGATTCTTAATCATCCTGAATAGTAGTCGTAAAGTACTTGAACTATCATTGAAGCAAGGGTTTTACTGCTGATATAATAAAACCCGTGTGATAGTTGACTTGGCTTTTCCAGTGAAGTTGTGCAAGTCGTGTCTTGTGTGTAAGCGATGTATTTGAGTGGAAAATCCAGAGAAAAGTTGGCCTTGGAATGAGACCCTTTAATATGCCCAGTCAGCCTTGCAGTCATCAGAGTCGAGCTCCATCAAGATACAAGGGGACTCCAGTGAACTATCAGAGCTCGCTAAGTCATAGCAACACTTTTTCTTCACAATGTCTATATCTTCAATACAGAGTAAGCACAGTACTCTTCTCTACATACTGACGGACGATTTTAGACAAGGCTCGGCTATCAGCCTACGCCAGTGTCGCTAATTAAAGTTGTTAGTTCCACACATGACCAAGATAATTACTTCCCTCAGACAATACTTCTTATGTCTGGCTCAATGTGGGTCGTGAGGTTTGCTCGCAGTGCTCTAGTCAGCATAAATTAAGTGGATGTATTGTAAATATACTTTTAATGCTTTCTCCAAGTACATTGATAGGATTTTTCCAGCTCTTTTTATGATTTGCAAATAATGGCATTCTAAGTCTGTCCAACTCAGCAGGGAGGCTCCTGTGTTATGTTCTTAAAATGTATTGCATGGTTCGCACACATTAATATAATAACAGCTGAAGCACCAGAATACATGATGGTTATTAACTATTAAGACGGGCTTCCTCAGCCTTTTCTATATCTGATGTCCTGAATCCAACTGCATTGTTGTTGGAAGCGGCCATTTAAGAATTCCCCTCAAGGTATTATATATTGCATTTTGCAGTCTTAGTCAGTCAACATTGCAATTTCCAATTGTGTTATTATATTTGCTCATGCAGTATTTAGTGTCTTTACCTTGTTAGATATATTTTTTCCATGTCTTCATTATATTCAAACAAAATTGTTTTTCTATTTATTTTGGCCTTTCAGCAGGAAGTAACATGTCGCCTTAATGTAAGTGCTTTCACTTTTTTTCTCGCATCATGGTGTTGCATCGAATACAAAATTTCAATTGATTGAAGTTTTACGTCTTTCCGCTGATTTATGTCTTGCCACTACATAAATCAAGCTTGATGATTTGACTGTCGGCTGGCTGCAAACACGTTTGTCTTGTCGTGTTCACAAGTTTGTGGTTGGTGTGTATGATGTCCTTTTAGTTCCTCTTTGCAGGCAAGGACACTTTTGCTTCCACATTGGAATTACCGATCTGGTTTGATATTTTTTTTATCATTCCTGTCAGCTCAATCTCACACGATGCTCACAAGAGCTGAAGAGGCGAGTCATGATGATGTATTCTTGTTTTTGTTAGTGTAATTTTTTTTCTATCTCTTCAAAAGAGTTTGCGTGGTCAGCAGAGTTAGCTTAGTGAGCATGTTGTGGCTTATTTCTTCTTGACTGTTGTTGCTATGCATGTCAAATAACGGCAAGTCTTGGCTTTTAAGGAAATGAAATAAATCTGGTAAAAGAGGGCAGTTTGTGCACACCGAGCAATCTGACTTTGGACCTGATGCCTTTTGTTTGGTAGAGAGGGTTTTCTTCCAATCCCAATATTGGCATTTTGACCTCCATGTCCGGAAAAGGCACTGATTTCCTAATTGCTTCCAATGTTGATGCTTGCTTGACAGCAGTTAATTTTTGTGTGCAAATGTGTAAATTTGACTGGTACCTGTAAAAAAAATCCCTACACACTGTGATTATTGTCCGTCGCAAAGGAAAGATAGCAGTCGTGGCAAAATCTTTGGTCTTGGCTCTGAGACAACCTGTGATAAAATTCAGACAGCAATTTGAATTTTATCAATCAGAAATTTGGTTTGATTGTGACTGCTGCTGTGACCTTCGACCTGTATTCTACAGTTATATGTCGTTGGTTTTCTTGCAAAGTGAAAGACCTTCACAGTAAATGCTAACGTTAAATGCCAGTTCATACTAACAAGTACTTACTTCTAGATCCCTTTGCAAAATTGGCCTCTCTTTCCTAGCCACGACCACACCAATATTCTCCTCCTCCTCCTCCTTTTTGTCAGATTTGTTTCCAAGCACATATATGCCAAAATTGCGAGGGCTCCATTCACGTTTATGTTTAGAACGTGTTCTTGTGCACACGGCAAACTTCCCATTTATTAGATTCATGTCGTACAGTGTGGCAAGTTGTGAGCCTATAAGATTGTTAAAATCGCAGTCTTCCACAGTATTCCACTTTTTGAAAGTAAAAGTCTATTTGTCATTACACCATCCCACAGTTGTTTTCTTTCACTTTCGTCATGGCTTTTTGTGGTTTTTGATGAGAGAAAACACTGAAAATACTGGTTGTAAATAAAGGACTGCAGACCTCAACAGTGATGAGCTGTCATCCAGATCTCGTTGCTCGCGGCAACCAGGGTAGTTCTGAAGTTGAGTCCTGCTATGGGTGTATGTTTTCAACATCTTCTCCCAGAGGCCTGGCAGCTCCAGGATATTTTCAGCTTGCTCTTTAGGAGCAGTACCTATAATTAAAGAAAAAAAAATGTTCCACAGTGTATTCATTATAGCTTTAAAAACCATGCTATGTTTGATATTCTTTGCACTACAGAGATCCCCATCCCTTCGTATGGGCATGATGTTTCCATCTTAATCTACAGCAGAGGTGTCAAACATCTGGCCCAAGGGCCAGAAACATCCGTCAGAGGGCCCAACCTCGCCGATGGAATGACGCTGTAATATTAGGTCTTGTAAAAAGTGGATTAAATGTGAACATAATCAAAATATACTTATGCTTCTTTTCACTAAAAGTATTTGGAGTCCTTTTTGCGATCTAATATCACTGAACCAGCCGACTCAGGCCGCGTGTGGCCGATGAACCAAAGTGGACTTGATAAACCCGCTCTGGAGTGAATGGCTATCGGCTCATTCTGCAAACATTAATGTGATTTAAGTTGTAATAAAAGCCGAATGCTATAAAGCGTGTGTATTTTAGCACTTGCAGATTATTTGAAAAAATTAAACCATTTAATAGAATTGGTTAACTTCAAACAACTACCTTCCCCACTTCTTTGCACTAAAGCTTAAGTAGCTATAATTTTACTGATTGCATGTGGTGTATGTGGCACCTGAATTGAAATGAGTTTGTCAGCCCTGATCTACTTCATCATTACCCTCATAGTGGGTAACATGCATTATAATTTGAGTCTATATTTAACCTTGTATTCTAGTTAGAGGACTTCATCTGCCCTCAATAAGTTTGCCCCCAGCAGGTTCTTTGAACTGAAGTGGGCTTTTTTTTTTCCCCCCCTGTAGATTCTTGCATGATATTATACTGAGCACAGTGTTTTTCATTTCCATTTCTCCAAAGAAGAACACGAAACTTAAAACCCCATACTGAGCATTATTTCCAAAAAAAAAACCCTTGACTCATAAATGAAGCTCAGCTCAGACATTTACAGACAGCTGACACATCATCCAGACCCAAAGAGCTCTGTCACGTTTTCATCTGTTCCTGTAGGATCAACCAAGAACAACATCTGCCTGCTCAGTCTTGCCTTCTCCCAGCTTGTACATTCACATGTACCATTTCGCTATGTGTTTATATGCTGACTTTTCCATGTCTCCGATTCAGAGGTTGCTTAGGGAGTGGGCTACTTAGGGCACTTTTTTTTTTTTTTCTGCAGGAGACTCTGGAACTTATTACAGTCTGAGGCATTTTCATAAACGGGCCATTCAGCTGCCCCTGCTTAGGTCTGAATGGGACACAGTGTCGCAGGCAGAAAGAGAGTTAATGTGGACTCGTAAGTCCCGAGACCTCCCCATTACAGAACACTAATGTTCAGAACCATGTTGCTGTTAGTTGTATTTTTCTTTGTTGAAAATGCTCTCCACTTAGATACAAGAGTGCAATTTATCCCGACCGCTATTGTATGTGTGTAATGAATAATTTACAAAGTATATCCTATATAGTTCCAGTGAAAAAGAAAGCTTTACATTTGCTGAGCAAATAAAGAGATGTGGGCATGCCAGTAAATGTGTGGGACCGTTTCAAACTCCAAGACGACAATCTTTTTTCCTTCATCAAAGTAAAAACAATAATAGACTATTTATATTTTGTCTTTATGATCCCAAGACAATGTAACAATATAACTTGAAGCCCAGTAGTGGAAGTAGCTTTTCATACTAAATGGATGTAGAAATGGCAAAAAAATGCGTCCCGCTGTCTGAAGAAAAATGAGCTGTGCTGACTGCACCCCAACATGGACTCCTCAATTAATGTTGAGAAGAGAGGGCCACCCAGATAACTGGCACAAGCATCATATTTAAAAGTCTTTCCTTTCAGGGGAAAGTACATTAACAATATGATTATTGTCACCATTTAAACGACAGCATGTTGTTTTAGAGTGGCTGACAAAGAACTTTAAGCATTAACGGTTCTTTTGTTTTCGTGAAGCGTATTCATGACTTATCTTTATTTCATACTGGAGTTGAAATGGTTTGTTTTGTAAGAATTGCGAGGTAATATCTTTTTTTTTTTTATATATATTTTTTGAAGTCCACTTCCACAGATGCCAATGTGCATTTTATTTGTTTTTCCATCACCATTTAGAGTGAAATTGTCAAAGTTGTTAATAAGTTTAAAATTAATTAGAACTTCTTGTGTTAAACAAAAAAAAAAAAGACAAAAAATAATGTATTTTTTTGGAGTCTTTTGCTATATAGTAAAGAAAAAAGAATTTAAACCAAAGCAATGAAACCAGTTCAAGGACGGCTGATGTCATGGTCTTGCGACCAAACACAACCTGTGATAAATATTAGTAAATTCTCGGAGAGGCGAACAAGTACTGTACTTAATTCAAGCTCCCTTTGCAAAATTAGTGTCTAAGTTGGCCTCTATTTTTAAGCTCTTTCCAGTTGGATCCATACTCTTCTCCTGCTCTTTTTTTTTTTTTTTTTTTTTTTTTTTTTTTATAGATTTCTTTCCAAAAATATAAATGCCACAATGCCGAAGACTTAGTTCATGTTTACGTTCGGAACATGTTTTTGCCTGATCACGTATTCTTCCACAATCATGTCGACTTACGTCATCATAGGCTGCTATTTAGCTTGTGTTTTCATCATACTGTCTGCACACAGCAAACGTCATGTGGCGGCCTAAGTTTATTTAGATCTGTGTCGTACAGTGTGGCGGGCTGTCAACTTTTAAGCCCGTTAATATCACACAGTCGGCAAGAGACTGTACCTTACCAACAGAGATTTAAAAGTATTTATCGCTGCATCAATCTGTGTCAAGAATCAGTCTCGGGGCAGGCTGCTTCAAGCTGAGCACGCCATGAATGTGATTCTGGTGTCATTATTACAGTCGAGTTGCAATGGCTGTGACACACAGCTCAGATCTGCGAGACGGAGGACATTTGACCTGGAAAAAGCTTTAATCTGCAACTAAAGAACTCTGATGTTTGATCAGATTATCGTGTTTACCACGATAAGAATCTAAGGAGAAGCTGTCACCCCCCCCCCTGCCCCCCTCCCTCCACCGTCCCCACCACCACCACCACCACCACCACACTCACTTTATAGGCATCAACAGCTCAGCTTCCTCAAGCTATTTTAATTAGGTAGTCTATCAGGGCCTGTGAGAGATATACTATTAATCCATTTGTTTTGTCTTGCAGGTTTCCCAAGAAAGCAAACAGGTAAGAATCTCCATCTTGTCTTGTTTTGTTGTAAAGACTGGTTTGCAATCTTTGTGTGAACACAGAAGTACACACCTCTTGTTTTTCATACACAACTACAGACGAGGGAAATGATGTAGGTTTTACTAGGCGGGGTGAACTGCAACACAGAGTTCTTCAGAATCTGGACATACCCCACCAACCCCCACTCAGGCAACACACGCAACACACACACACACACGCACACACACACATACACACACACACACACAGTGAGGGACAAAGGGGTCCCTCTTCTAAGGGTGGCCCATCACTGCCTTTCACTGTGAACAGAACAGTGGCCTTTCACAGTTGGGGCCAGTATAGGCAGAGGCAGCCGCACATCGCCTCCCAAGGTTCAAGCCGGAGTCTGGCCTTGTGGCATCTCTGCTGAGGAGCGCCCTTTCTCTGGCTTTGCTCTCTGCGCACTCAGCAGAGCAACTCCACATCCTCTCCGCTTGTCGCATTATACAGTCGACACACTCGACGTGATTCATACACTACGAGTGTCCCCTGACACATTATTCTCAGTGCTGAAATGAACAATTGTTGGTTCTTTCTGTTACTGTAAGTCCTTCTGAAGTCTCACTTGGCTGAAACTTGCATGCATTACAATTACCGCTCGTACAAAAGATGCGTCTGAAAAAGGCTAGTGTTATGGACTCGACTTGCTGGACCCGGATTTGTAATAAAAATGCAAATTTTTCGATTATTAAAGTACAGTATTTCACAAATTTATGACGAATGTTACAAATGTTCCATCGAAGGTCAATAATCCGTGATCTTGTGCACCTCATCTCTACGAGGAGATTTCCAATAGCATTTGTATTGCACGAAGGAAAGAAAGGCAGAGCTTCTAAAGAATTTGGAAATGCATAAAAAATAGAAGATTTAAGGATCATTAGTGTTATTTTAAAATCATTTACAACAAAGCTGAAGCAAGACAAAAAAAAAAAAAACAATAGCTCATGACGATGATAACAATGGTATTGTTTTTAAGCTGACTCAGCGACCTGCCTTAACGCTCTTAGGTGGCATGTATGCCACAAGTCTTGATGCTCTGATCGGATTTGCTGCCTAAATCCGATTGTTGTTTTTTTTTTTTTTTATAACATATTATATCAAGTGACCCATATCTGATTCTCACAATTATACTTGCCTGCAATGCCAGAAACACTGGACATGCGTACTTGTACTGTTTACATATTTCAGGTGCTGCCACGGATGCATCTTGTGCATTTTGTAGCGCAGGCCGGCCCTGCTATGAATGGATCACTGAGATTTCGTACTGGATCTCAAAGCTTGGACTTCCTGAACATGAACTCCAACGCATCATACAACAAAGGGGGGTGTGAACATGCAACACCCGTCTCACTCATGTTATAACATCACCTGCACTGAGCAGGGTAATAACAATGCTTGATGAAACAATAACAGAAACACAAAACCGGCGCGTATAATTACAATAAACTTCTAGAAAAAGTCCCGGGTAATATCATCCCATAATCCCTTGCACTTACCATGTCCCCCTGTTGGTTGTCATTTCAACATGAATGTGAACTTTGTAAAATACAGTTTTGTTACATTCTGCAACACCCAGAAATTTCAAAGTTTCCCCAAGTTAGAAATAATCTCACAGTTTGAGCCAGTTTGCAACTGCTTCATCCTGCTTGGCTTTGACTGTGAGAAAACCTGTTGGCAGAAAGATCTGAGGAGTCTGGGTACTTCATAACGCACGAGGGAATCAGAAACGTGTTAATGTCCAAGGCCGTTTAGTAGCAGAATTTTAAAGTCTTATCATTTGAGAGAGCGCTGCACCAAGAATCTGACAAGAGGATTCACAATGTTGTGCTGAAGCCCTACAATGACAAGTGTTATGCTAAAGTACTTATTACCGATAGAGAGTAGTGTCTCCAGGCGCAGGAGTGCACATACAGTGGTTTGACACATATTTCAGGATGTCAGTGAGAGCCCTCTGGGAATACTGTCATTGCACGAGGAGGTAGAAACACAAGCCATCAACAAGTTTTTTTTTTTTTTCCCTGCTTTGTCGGCATGTGAACAGCAACAGTCCAACATGGAACAAAGGTGTGTGAAAGTCTTAAGGAATGAGCTCACATCCTGGACAAAAGCAAGTTCTGCTTACTTCAACTACCTGCTCGCTCTATTTCTCACAGATGTCCTTCTTTTCTGTCCAGAACCAGCAGCATTCTCAGTAAAGACCACCCGCCAGACAAGAAACCCAAAAGTGACAAAAGTTCACTTCCCTGCAATGAGTTTGACCCTACAGGTAATTTCTCACTCTCATTTCTCAGTCCACTCTCATGTTCTGCTTTTTTCGTCTCCTCCCTCACTCTGTCACACTCTGACCTGGGTCCATCTCGATCCTCTGTCTCACATTTGCATCACTCCCTTTCTCTCTGGCTGTCCCTCTCACACATTTCTTCATGTCTTTCTCTTGAACACATAAATTGTTTCATTACACAAAGTGTGCTGATGACAGTTTGCACAAGGCATGCTGAGATGATGTCGGAGGATGTGTGGACTTTGCTCAGTGCTTTGCTCTTGATTGATGGACAGCTGTCGACGACGTCTGGGCACCAATCTGCACATGTGGACTAATCCAGATGTGTGAATCTTACCATCGTGATTGCGCCACTTGTTTTTGAACAGGAGGCATACATGTGTTTTTGCTTTTATCTAATTCGACTAATCTGTCCATTAAAAAAAAAAAAATCAGATACATACGTATTCCACTTGCATTACAGTAAGGATTTCACATGTTGCATTACATGTTGTTGACTATTAAGCTGATAAGCACAGTAAGGTTTGATTAATGCACTGAAAACGGACAGCTCTGTGTATAACGTTCTTGTAGATTCACATAAATCTCTGGGTTTTGTGTGCTCAAAGTGGTTGGGTGGTCTCATGCTTGCATGCATACTTGAAGGGCATAGAAAGCCTCTAAGCCTGTTTTGCTCCCCAGTTTGCAGTTTATAGCGTGGCAAGGCGGTTTAAGTTGAGAAGCAGACTGATATGATGACACTCCCTGTGGTATTTGTCAGTAATCAGGGCAGTGTGATTTCAGATATGACTGAAGCTTCTGTATTCACAACAAAACCAGAAATCCTCTGCCCCACATGGTGGCTTATCTGTGTGTGATGCAACAGAACACAGACAAGAGTGGTTACACAAGACATGCGTTCTGCTGCCTGTCTGCGTTCACACCTTTCCTCAATGTTTTATGTGCATTCCTGTGATTTTAGAATAGTGGCCAAAGGCTGGAAAATACTCTTTATTTAACCGATACGTCCATCTCTCGGGTCCTTTTTAAAGCTCACGTGTAGGCATGAGTCATCCATGCATTTTTGTTGTGAAATTCTGCTCATCTGCATGACGCTTACGACTGCATTTTCCTTTCATTCATCTGCAAGTTGCATGGACTGTTTTACCAAAGTCTTTCTAGATTTTCTCCTGACTGCATGTTTTCTGTCATAATTAAAAAGTGGTTTGGGTTTGTTAGTGATCAGCAGAAGTAATAGACTTTAGGAATAAACATTTCGAGACAAACTGACATGTTGTGAAGTAATTTTCCACTTGATCAAAATTTAAGATACACGGGATAGTCATCTAAAGAAAACAACACTTCCTCTGTTAGTAGAGTTTGCCTAATTATAGATGCCTTTATTGTGTCATCTCCTTTGCCACAATGTATGGCACCACCCACCAGGGTGTCTAATAAAAAGTCTCAATTACACCACTTATGCATGCAATTGCAACAGCTGGATATTTAAACATTACAACATGAAACGGAATATACCAGAAACCCGTATAAAGGTTCCGTTTAACTGAATATTTACTTGTTTATACAATAGTTTTATTTGGATAGCCCATAGTTTCACTTTACAAACTTCAAGTTAGTTGATTTCAGTGACTGCACCCTAGAATACTTATCCAAACCATAATTATTTTTTTTTTAATTCAACAGCTTGTTTATTCATTTAATTTTCTTCTCCCATGATTGTTTTTTTTCTCCCTCATGATTTTCTCTTTCCTTTTTGTGTGTGTGTGTGTGTGTTTCCTCTCCTTGTCTTTGTGTCGTCTGTTTGTCCCTGTGTGCCGCTGTGCTGTCTGCGCTGTGTTCTGCCTGGTGGGGGCTGTGAGCAGAAGCTCTGGTGGTGCAGAAGAGTGGCAGCAGCAGTGTGCTAGCAGAGGGGAAGCCTGAGTCCTGTGGTAAGATGCTCCATGCTGAGGATGGCCGGTGCGACCGCTGCGTGTATACATGCTTCCAAACCCCGCGTGAAATAGCCACTCGCTGTTCGAGGCAGAATGATACCGAACAAGTCTGCATCCTTTTTAATAGTAAAAAAGTATTTTGCTTTCATAGCCAGAGGTCTGAGAATAGGTGCCAGGAGATTAGCCGAACTAGGACACGTCCGCTTGTAATTCACCTGTTTTGTAATCACGAAGGGTGCACGGAGCTCTGGTGTTTGGAATGCATTAACTGATTACTCAACTCAATGCACATTTCTTTTTCTTTTTTTTTTTTCTTCTTTTTTTGCCAAAACAATTTTAATCAGCAGTTTGACATTTTGCTGTTGATTAGGACAAAACAAATAATTTAAACATGTCAGGCTTTGGGAGAGAATACGTTGCCTTTTCTCTCAATTCTCTGAAATGTTAAAGAACAAATTGATCATCATTGCAACATTATAGCAATCGACAGAATATGATTAAAATCATGATGAGCTGCAGGTGTGAGTATTTATAATAAAGCTTAAAAGAATAAATCCACATCACAAGTGGCAAGTGTTGGCATCTAAAAACAGGATAACATTATAAAACTAATTTGTTTTTTTCAGTTATTTCTACATTCAAGATCTCGATATTGATACGTTTCATCCATTTTGTTTTAATAAGTCAAGTTAATTAGTACATCTTGTTAAATAAAGAAAATGTATGATCTCTTCAATCATTCCTTTTGTCCGATACTCTTTCAATTTTCAAGGCTCCAAAGATAAAATGTATAAAAAAAAATGTTTAAATACATTTTTTTCATCATGTAGCGTTGATACGATGAGCAAAATCTGACATTCATGTGGAATTTTTGATGTGATTATTTTCTGCTTTATGGAAAATGGATTTATGTCGCTTCAATAATTAATTCTGCCAGCACGGCAGCAATGAATCAAATGTGAGCAGCGGCGTCTAATGCACGGATTACTGAGTGTATGAGACATTAGCAGCTGTACTGAGTACTAACATATAGATTTAGGATTACCGTAATGCACTTTCTCTATTTATTTTCCCCCCATTAGTTGAGCCAGATCATATTATGTTGTGTTGGATTTTCAATAAGCAGATATTTTGAAGCCAAGCCCACACATTATCTATTTTCTCACTTACAGGGACTTACCCATGTTTAGCGTACAGCTAAGCACTCCACCAACAATGGATTTAGTGACTTGGTGTCCGCATTAGGGAAGTCATTATGCAGCCTCGTCGTCCCTGTGGCACTTCCTTGCCTTCTACATGATCTTTGTCTCTTGTTCAAGTGAATGTATAAGACCAACTCTTAAGGATAATGTCTTTAGCTCGCTAATGTTTTTGCAAGTGAAAGTTAATTTCTGTCAAGGAAGCACTTAATCAACGATATGTTTTGTTGTTCCGCGTCATGTTCGATCTGGTCAGTTCAGAGGTGAATAAATCCACTGCTAAAAACAATTAAAAAAAATAATTTATCATAAACCCGCACTTGGAGCTCCCAAAACTCAGACTTTCACATGGAAGGAAAATAACCTGACCTTTCTTGTGCTATTCTAAAAACTTGGTTTCCTTCTGTTCGTGATTGTGGCGCTGAAGGCGGTCAGTGTGAAAGGTCAGATCACTTCCTTGTGTTTGAGTCAAGGGTGCTGATTACGGATTGGTCAAAAGCTCTGAATAATACATGAGCTGAGATGGATTAACCTGATCAGTGATCATGTCAGCACACCCACTCTTCAGTGTTTGTAGCCAGCCACCGAAGACCTGTAAAACAGCATTGAACCGTGAACACAGTTGAAAGTTCAACATCTAGAGGCAACTTCACACCAGCTCTGGGATATGGATGGCTTCATCTGCTTTCTTGACACCTCTGCCCTCTCTACATTTCACCCCTTGCTCCCCTAAGCTCTATGCTTACCTTTTATTTACTGCCCTTCCCCCAGCCTGGGGATTTTGGCTACGCTGACCTCTCTTCCATATATGAGCTGCCTCCTTTCCACTTTCAACCCTCATCGACTGACTCACCCCACAAGCCGACGCCGCAGCTCAAAGGGTAACCCAGCTCAGTCTGGGTCATGTTCCGTATCCGTTTCATAGAGATGCTCACAATTTGCTCATCTCTGTATTTAATGACATGACATGGTATAACGTCTTTCTCCCATTTGTGATCATTTTTGCACAATTTGCATTGTTTCCTTAAACATGTACTGTCTTGTCCACCAAGTCGGAGTCAGATAGACATGTACGATAAGCACTAATCTCTTCCTGCCATTCTCCTGAAAAATCAGATAAAGAACCTGAAACGTTAGTTTCCACCTTTTGACTTGTGAGACACAAACAGATATGTCTGACTGATTTCCATCATCAGTCTTTTACATTTTGAATTATAGTCAGGTTTTTGTTTTTTTTCCTGTATTGCTAACAAACTCCGATGTGCTTTTATTGAGTGTAATTGCAAAACGTCCTTTTGGGTCCAAAATACTTAAAACCATGGGTGTCAAACATATGGCTGTTGTTTCAAAGTTTGAAAGTGACGAATAAGATATCAAATGAAAAATTGTCAATAAAAGCAACTGCCGCTTCGTCGTTTGGTCAAACTTATAGCACCTAGTTAGCAGTAAGAGTAGCAGAGTGAATGAAACACTGAGACTTATACGTGAACAGCAGATGGCAGCATTGCTGGCGGTTGACGGATCATTGACGTGGTTGTGAAAGCTAGCTACCTCAATGCAAAGTAGTTTCAGAATCAGCATCATCCTACAAGGCCTCACTTTATGAAGGCATGTGTGCTAAACTGCATTAACATTAACATTGACTAGTGAAACATATCCTTTTGGCAGATTTGAACAGAAGTTTTGAAGAAATCTGAGGATATTCCATGATATTTAGCTCTAGTGGCTTCACGTTAAAATCACACTAAAATCGATGAAGGCATTTCATTCCTCCAAATGTGCTTCTGAAGTCGATACTAAAACAACAATGTAAATTTAGAGTTGTCGCTATCTAAAGTTCAACGACGACATTTTAGTGGCCAAACCCAACTGGAACCTTTTGCCTCCAGTTACATTAGTTTCTTGCCAATGGACTCAATCATCCTGAAAACAGTAATCCGTCCCTGGAGATATGTTATCTGTATGTTAAAAGTTCACTGTGTGTCGAACCTTTCAGATGTGTACATTGAAGGTCTTCTTGGTTGTTTACACAAAATATTATTGACGTTATAGACCTTGGTTTTTATGCCTGTTCTATACTGCAGCATAACATTAATGCTAAAGGTTACATGTCATTTTCTCCTACATCTGATCAGTATTTGTAATTCGATCAACAGTTACTTGTAATGCAATAGACACACTTTCATACGAAGGTAAACGTATTTTATAGTTTTGCTAAGATTCCTTCAGGCTTTATAGCTATTTTAATTTACGACAGGCCATAAAAAAATCAGGTGTCACAGCAATCAATCAAGCCCACGGTATGACTTCTCAATGAAATCTCCTGTCATTTTACAAGGAAAAATAACTAAACAAAAATGGCCCATCTTCAGAGCAGGTGGTATGGATGCCAGGAGCAATATAGCAGTGAATGCTCGTTAGTTATTTGAAGCCAATTCCAGCTTCCTATGGGGAGAGGCAAGGTACACCCCGGCATGTTGAGCGTCCACTGCAAGGCAAATAAAAACAGAACCACACACTCAGACTCGCATGGGCAATTATAGTGTCACCAATTAGCCGCACATGCACGGTTTTGGAGTGTTGGACGAAGCCAGATTACTTGGTGAAAATGCATGCCTGCATAGCGAGAACATGCAAACCGCACAGTGAGACCTGGCCCAGATTCAAACCCGTGACTTTCTTGTGATGAGGTCACTGCAACACCTTACAGAGCAGTGTTTCTAATATGTTTATGAGGAACAAATAAACAGTCTATTGTGGAGATTTTCACAATACACCTGTTCATCTTTAGATTAAAAATATTAAATAGATAGAGTATTAGAGTTGCTATTCATAACTTCATATCTTGACTTCCTACTGGACCAATATATAAACTGTGGGCGCCCATATTAAACCTAAAATAATGGACGGTTTTACACATTGTATCACTCAATGGAGTCCCTTCACAATTAATGTTTTAAACGAGCTGGATGGTATACATGGTTTTGCTGACCACCATAACTTAGGTAAACTTCCTTCAGTGGCTTCCTAGTCCTTGTGAAGAGGCTGTTCTGTCTCTCACTGTCCTCTCCGTCTCTCTCACAGGTCTGGTCCCGCGATGCGTGATCATCCAGAAAGATGAAAATGGCTTTGGGCTCACTGTCAGCGGCGACAACCCAGTGTTTGTGCAGCTTGTCAAAGAAGGTAATTCTGAGTGGCTCACACTTAAAAGGAAGAAGAAAAAGATGTTGTTGCAACAAGTTCTTGTGGTGGGAGCGTTTGTAAAGAGATGTGATCTGAGTGATCATTGGGACACTAACCACCACAACCATTCAACACCTATTTAGACCAGTGACGTCATTGTCTGGGCTCTACGTTTCTTTCCCAGTAGTGTCGCTGCAGCTTCTGTTTTATAATGTGGTCTCCTGAAGAGGGGACTTCGGCAGGATGTCACTATGTTTCCTGGTCATTTTTTACTGGTTAGAGATGATGATGCAGGCTATATTCGGATCACAGAAAACATTACACCGTCTGTACTTTGGTGGAAGAAACAGAAGGAAGGAACTCGTGGTGTGCTTTACTTGCACTGTCATCAATGCTCTGCTGTGTTTACCGGCTCCTGTATGTACTACTGTCACTGACTCAACACAAATAGTTTAATTTGTATGATTTCCACAACTTTGTGCAACTTTTTCACTTCAATGACAACTTAGAAGTGGGTAAAATGTGCCTGTGATCTCTTGATACAGTTTTTTTCATGTTTTGTACTGTGTTGACCTGCATATCTGTTCTGATTTCATGCAAACGTTATACACGTGAATTTGGTGACACTTGTTAAACGTCCTCATAGACAGGAACTTGAAGAACCTAAAGTTGTTTTCGGTTGACAAAATACTTAATCTTTGCACTGCTGACTGCAGAGTCAGACGTAGCTGTCATAATAACCTGTCTCATGTCTAAATCCCTTTGTTTGGGGTGGAGCTGTGAAACAGGTCCTTCTTGTAATATAACCACTGTTATGGTCTTTCAAAATAGTCATTTTGCCGCATCTGGTCTGTCGAGGCTATAAGGTGTATTCAGCCTGCAGAAACGGCACCATGAACCCATATGGTCTCCTTCTCATTTGCACTTACTTATGTCACTCCTCCATTTGCTTGATTTATTTCTGTACCTTTAATGTGTTTTTTTTTTCCTCCTGTCGTCTTTTCTAGATGGGGCTGCTCAGCGGGCTGGTGTTCAGACAGGAGACAGGATCATCAAGGTATTATCTTCCTCTTGCTCCAATGCCTTCATACTGCTCATTTCTGTATCTATCTATCCTCTGCTCCAATCTATCCTCTGCTCCAAGGCCACTGGAAAGGCTCCAGGCTGCCACCTTCTGGTCACTCAGTGTTTCTACTCTAGCTCCACAATCTTTTATATAAATGGCATTCATTATCTGAAGCTGTTTCTAAAATGGGAGCATTATGACCTCTTTATTTTATTTATTTAAAAAAAAATTTCATCCTGCCTTTTTTTGTCTTCCAGGTTAACGGGACCCTTGTTACACATTCTAATCACATAGAGGTGGTGAAACTCATCAAATGTAAGTGTTTATTCAAGTGTGAGACATATTCAAAAAACACAACAATGTTTCTATGAATGAGCCTGACAAATTCTCTTGTTATTTATGCTGTTCTTTTTTTGTCTTAGCGGGCTCCTATGTGGCCCTCACAGTATTGGGGCGTCCCCCAGGGCTCGCCCAGATCCCTTTGCCTGAAGGAGAGCCTGAAATGTTGGGCGTTAGCATATCCTCACCAAACTCTCCAGCTACAGAACGCCCCCATAGTCCTCAGGACCGCCTCGCCTCGACACAGTCGCCATGGGTACGACAGGCATTAGTGCCTTCTCATCCTCTTTTCATTTCTCCAGCTGTCTTTATCTGTTACTTCTCGAAATGTGCTGTCATTTCTGCGGCGGCTCCTTTTTATCGCTGGCATTTTGTCCCTGTGTGCTTACATATTTAATAATGCACACGGATTATGTCAACGTGGTATCATCTTGAATGCGTCATTTGTCAGCTTTAATTTTTGTTTTCGCCCACAGGATGAAAACAGTATTGTCTGCAACCAGAAGGCTGACATCTTACAAAGGAAGCTCTCTAAAGAGCAGCAGGAGCTGCAGGTTGGCAAACAAATGATTATCATTTACTGTCTTCTGTTGTGCCACTGTCTTCCTCATCATTGTCTTTCGGTATATTGAAGCCCTTTATAGGAACATGGCTTGTCTCTGTTGAAAACAGCACGCATTTTTGCCTACCTTTTATTGAAATGCTTTTTTTTTTTTTTTACAATATGTGCACTTGTTTTTTGTGTTTATGGATCCATATTGTTGAATGGAATTCCGTTTGCTGTTCTTTGTTGTTTAGGCCATGAAGGAAGAGTACAGCAGGAATCCCTCCCCAAAACTACTGAAAGACATCCAGGAAGCTAAAAAATACATTCCTCAGCTGCAGGGTCAGCTCTTCAAGGCCACAGGGACAATACAGGTACTAATTCACAAATTCGCCCCGCAAAATGAGACGTCTCGGCACAGTGATGCACCAGTGACATCCGAGCAGTCTTTGTGTTATTTTGTGTCGAGCATTTAGAGATGGTTCCAGACAAACATTAATCCTAATCTTATCAAGGGATTAGGCTTTCGCTGTGGGAAGCCACTCTTTTGTGTCTGTGTGACAGCTTATTTTATACACATTACTCACTGAGCTCCGTGTTATGTGTATCAACGCATTAGTCTGCCCCATGTGTATTTTAAAGCTGTTGTATTTTATGTAATTATGTTCTTGAAATACTCATGCATACTTAGTCTAATTTTCAACCCCATATTAGTGCCTTTTTGGGGGGAAACTGCAAGTCTTATGCACATATCAGAGATTTTTATTGTGAATATCTCTTGTTAACAGTTACTAACGGAAGTCTGCCTTTGTGTGAATCTTCAGGATGCTGTTCTAGGTGGCGATGCAGACGATGGTAGCATGTATAAGCCAGAGCGCACACTGGCTTCTAAAGGAGACAACAGCAGCTCAGACCTGTCCTGGAGCAGCACTCCTGTAAGTTATTACAACATATTCTACCTCATAAGAAATGTTTGTTTTGGAGATCAGGTCAGATTTCAGACAGCAGTGCCAGTATTGTCATTCTAAAGAAACGATCAGTCCTGGTTAGATTTAGACTACTTTGTAATGGGGCATTTACCATCTGAGAAACTACACATACATGTGTATACCAAAAACCTAATGTCAGTAAAAAAAAAAAGTGTATTTGTTGTTGACTAAAAACAGTGTATAATTTAGACGAATGTACACTAAATAAACCGGTCCTGAAAAGTAGAGCCCACACCTCCGAATACCCACTTGATTCTAGTATACACTACTGATCTGTGAATGCACGCGATTAGTCCACTAAGCAATAAAAATATGTCCCATTGCCTTTCAGCACCAGGGATATTAGTCACTTGAACCAATTTGCGTTTTATTTACATACATGCCTGCTTCACTGCCACTAATTAGAGCTCCAGGACCATGAGACTGCAGTCCTCCACCGCATAGCAGTGCTCAGGTCGACTGCAGATATAAAACAGCGGGAAGTTGGCGAGGAGTGCAGTTCATCAATGCTTTCTTTGCGAAAATAAAACAATGTCATTTGTAAGCTGTGTCAGGGGGAAAATGGCATTTAATCACTCTCTTGGAACATTTTACAACCACATAGACTCAAGATTTTGGATATTAACCTGCTTGAAACAATACTGCTGCTTCTAGTGGCGCTCTCTAATGACACGCATGCCAATTACTCATCGTGTACCTCCTGCAGTGATTGTGCTTGATGTGAAAACATAATACAACTCATCATGGCATAACCTCACAAGATATGCTTCCACTTCACTTTGTTGAAGTGGAAAAACTTTAAGTTGGCAGCACGGTTAAATTGTTTCTTAATTGTTCTGGTCAGGCCGAGCTTAATTGAATCCAAAATGTTTTGTTTATTCACACCTGCAGATATCTCGCACATTCGGGCCTGGATCTCCAGACAGCCTGTGTCAAAGGGAGTCGTCCTTCCCCAGCCCAAAGAGCACACCAAGAAACAGCTACAACTCCTGCCACTCCCCAGAGACAGAGGACGTCACTGACCTGGTACCTGCTCTCTTTTGCCCCAACACTAATTTTCCTCGGCTGATCAAATATCTGTAAACACCAGCAAAAAAATAAAAAAAGGTGAATAAATAGTCCAATGGTGACTGCGGTGAGAACAGGCATACAGAGAGCTGAACAGATGAGGAGCACCTGAGTGTGCCTGTGTTAATGTGGAGGAGATCTGAGAGGTATGGGGGCCCAGGTTGTGGATTACCTTGATTGTAAGGACCAGAATCTTGAAATGGATGTATTGGTGGAGCCGCCAGAGCCCTGGGGTGATGTAGTGGGTTGAGGGGGGGGGGGGGGGGGGGGGGGGCAGCTGTGTTTTGAATGAGTTGGGTGTTAATGGAGGCTTTTTTGATGAAGGCCACAGAAAGGGGGGTTCCAGTAGTCCAGACATGAAGTGACGAGGGCGTTAACCAGGATGGTGGTGCTCTTGGCTGTGAGGGGGGGGGGGGGGGGGGGGGCAGTGGATATTTCGCAGGTGGAAGAAAGCTGAGCGGGAGATGTTATTGAATGGAGATTGAAATATTATGGAGCTGTCCAGGATGACTCCCATGACTCTTCAACAACAGGGCGGTAGAGATTATGGAGTTTTCAAACTTGACAGTGATACTGATGGTGATTTAGTGCCAACCAGGACTGCCTCGGTTTTATTACTAGTTAATTTGAGTGAATTGTGAAAGAGACAGGTATTTATTTCACTTCTCATTCATAGAGGGACATATTATGAAGGGGGCTTAAGAAGGGTGAGCTGAACAGCGTAACGGTGAAAGTGGATGTTGTATTTCTGAGTTGACGAGGGGGAGAAGGTAGATTATGAAGCCGGAGCGGACCGAGGGCAGAACCCCGTAGAACACCCGAAGTGACGGGGGATGGCTGGGACGTCAGTGAGCAGAGTTGGATGACTTGAGTGTGTCAATATTTTTGTGAGTGATTTCTCAGTGCTGTTTTGAGGAGGGACAGACTGGAACTGTTCATGCAGGTTGGTTAGGTGTGTGGATCGGGATGCAACTGTTTCTTCAACAATTTTGGTTACAAATTGGAGATTAGATAAGGGACTGAGGTTTTGGAGTTGTTGTTTTTTGGGGGTTTGTTTGTTTGTTTGTTTATTGTAGCTGATTTGAATAGAATTTGAACAGTTCCCGTGGAGTGGGAGGAGTGGATTATTGCAGTTATTTTTGATGATAGAGAAGGGGAGCAAGAATATGGGGGGGTGGCATTGAACTGCTCGTATATGTTGATTTTTGTCTTGAAAAATGACATTCGTGAATCACAGTAGGTTGTTTGTAGGTGGGGAGGCAGAGAATCCGGTAGCTTGTAACTGGTTGGCCAGGGAGAACAGGGTGCTTGTCTTCTCCTTGTCAGAACTGATCAGACCAGTGTAGCAGATTTGACCACAGTGAATGAACATTTGTTTAATGTAATGCCTGTGGGAAGAAACTCGTAGCAGTGGTTAGAGGGAGAGGTTAGAGACGCAAACTTCACTGGAGGATGGTTAAGCCTTGTTACCGGTAGAGATTTACATGAGGAATCAAAGCCAGCGCTGCATTGCAGCAGCCCACGGCTTCAGTTATGTGTATGAATCAGGTGGGTTGGAAACAGAGCAATAACCTTTCGAGAGGAATCGATAATAAATATGATCACTGAGAGTGAACAGATTCACAGCTACATCACTTTTCCTTTCCGTAACACTATTTAGAAAAACTGGTCAGAGTCGATGGTTTAGAAATTAGCTTAATTTTTTTACTTATCTGTAGTGAGGTATTTGTGCACTTTTGTCACCTCTGGAAGTTAATGCCTGAAGTAACCTCATTTGTCTTCTCTTCAGGACTCTCTGTCTCCGACCACAGTCAGCAGTCCCTCCTCCTCTCGCCTTGTCTCGCAAATCATTGGAGCTGAAGACGACTATTTTGATTCCGATCAGGAGCAGGTATTTGTCTTCACAGGGTAATATCAGCATGCCTGTCATTCATCACTGACCCACCAGATTACACCTCTGTGGAAAACGATGAAACACCACTTTCCAGATAAGGAAATAAGAAGTAACGGTCCTGTTCTGTCCTGGTTGTGTTCCAGACAAACGGCCAGTGTAACAGCTTTAACAGTATTGAGCAGCTCAAATCTCGCCCCGCCCACCTTGCTGCCTTTCTGCATCATGTCATATCTCAGTTCGACCCCGCTCCTGTGGTGAGACTCTCCTCGATTAATATCTTTTGTCTGGTCATTTCCTGTTTTCTTCCAGCCTGACTGTGTTATAATATTGTTTTCTCAGCTGTGCTACCTCTATGCTGACCTCTACAAGCAGACCAACTCCAAAGAGACCAGACGGGTGTTCATGGACCTCCACTCTTTCTTTATTGACCGGGGAGCAGTATGTCATCAGTTTTCTACCTTGTACTACTGCACTACCACACACAAAATACACCCATCAGCCATACTATTATGACCACCTGACTAATATTGTCTGGAGGCATGAGCCTCTGCAGCAGTTCGATTGACAAAGCTGCTGAATTAGACCACATGTGCAAGCTTTCACTCCATGTGTGCGTCCATGACCCAGTCACTGGTTCAATTCTTCTCCTTCATTGGCCCATTCTTGATAGAAAGTGACTGCAGAATTGGAACACCCGACAAAAACTGCTTTAGAGCTGTTCCGGGTCCTTGTCGGACTTGTTAAAATGTAATTTAATTACTTCAAATGTAAGTTGCCATAATGTCATTGTATGTCAGATGAATACATCAGTAATTTTCTTACCTAACATCGCACTCTTGTGAATTTTCTCAAATGTTTCATTTTTGTTGCAGAATTTAAAAGTTGCTGTTCCTGAATCGGTCTCCTCTGATCTTGGTGAGTATTTCATGCCACCAGCCGTCTTGTAAAGGTGGTGTTTTTTTTTTTTTTTTTTAGCCACCCTGCAGTTCTAATAGCTCACTTCAGCCATTTGGCGAGCCCCATTACCCCTTGACGTTGATCACTCAGTCAGTCTTGCACACTCTTAACCACGGTGTTAGGAAATCAAATGCTCTCATGGTTTGGAAAGTATTGCTTAAAGTTAATAACACCTATCTAGTGCGCACATGCTACAATCCCTTGATACCTGCTGACTCATTGATGAGTTCGGGTGTGTGTTTGTACTTGCAGACCGGCGGCGGACAGAACTGATCCCGGAGGAAATAAACAGACAACATGTTCAAACGCTGCAGGACTCCCTGCTTCTTGATATCCAGAGAAACCTCGAGGATTTCAGGTACGCACACCAATTCTGGATTGACATTTTAGCATATACACGAAGCTTGGGATCATGTTAACTGTTTAGTTGTTGATATATCTGATGCACGTGTACGACTGATGTGTTGGTGCGTGCAGGCAGAAGCGCAGTATGGGCCTCACAGTGGCTGAAGTGGAGCTTTCTAGACTGGACCAGGAGAGAATCAGAGATCGTGTCACGCTGGAGCGAGAACGTTCCTATGCTGAAAACATCATCACCAAGATAGACGACGTCCTGTAAGGAGCCATGCAGATCCAGACGGATGCAATTTGAATAGAGAGATGCTCATTGTCTTCAGAGTTTAACGCCATCCCCTCTTATTTGTGTTGCTCACAGGTTAACTACTCAGACCACAGAGGAAGAGAAATGGTAAGAAATCTTCTATTAGGCAAGTGTTCAGCTGATTCCTATGAGGAGGAAGTAGATTGTTGGCCACACAAATTATTCAGGCTTTCTTAACATTACATTGAAATTAGGAATGTTTCTCTTAAAGAATTGCGGCATGGTCTATTGTATTAGCCCCATTTGATTCCTTTGGATTGGAATTTATAACCGAAGCAATAAGCCTGTCAGTTGTATTGTTTCTTATTCTTTAAAGTAAAGACTTTGATGTTTCAACCAGGAGTACATAACGTCATGAAACACACACTGAACTCACTCAAGACGCATTCTACAACCCCCTCACAGTTTACAAATTGAGCACTCGGGCAGTCTCTTAAAGAAAACATGTAATTTATGCAGTATGTTTACGTTAAATAATTCAAAAGTGTGACTGACTGAAACAGCCTTGTTTGAAATGCCATATGGTCGCAGCACAGCCCAGATGGTTTGTGTAGAAATTGTATGAGAACGACTGGTATGACATATGGTACGCGTCACAATTTGGTTACTTGTTCTCCTCAAATCTGAGCTCTGCCTCGTTTTGTTGGTCAGGATTCAGAAAACTCATTACCAAATTCATGTGTTGTCGTTTTCGCTTTCATTTAGCACTACAATGCAGTATGTTATCTATACATACATGAAGCACCTTGGTGTGAGGGTCAAGGAACCTCGCAGTTTGGAATCCAAACGGGTCCGAATCAGCTTTCTTCCCAAAATTAAGGTACATCTTTTCTTCCTCAAACTCTCTCTCTCTCTCTCTCTCTCTCACTCACACTCACACTCACACTCACACTCACACTCACACTCACACTCACACTCACACTCACACTCACACTCACACTCACACTCACACTCACTCTCTCTCTCACTCTCTCTCTCTCAACTTTATGTTTTGTTTTTTAATGATTCACAGAAAAGCATCAAGGCAGAAAAAGAAGGAGAGGAGAAAGTGAAAAAACCCAGATTTCCTAGTATCCTTGGACCTCAGCGGCGGCCCAGTCGCATTGAAGCAGCATCAGGCGAGTTGGTGGTTTTTGATTTAGAAAAATGGCAACATTGCTCCTCGAGCTCTTTCAAATTTTCACGCCACTTCTCTCCATGTTCAGTGGGTAAAGCCCTGGATGGCCGGCCCCGGCCCCAGAAACAGCTGTCTCAACCGACACTCGGGGCAAGCGACCATATGGAGTCTGGTCGTCTGAGAGGCAGCCAGTCAAGCGAGGGCTCTGAACTCACACACTCCATGTCTGTCAACACCTCATCTCCAAACAGCGCCACCTACAGCTCGGACGTTAGTCGAGATGCTGATATCGGTGAGTATCCAAATGGCTTAAACCGAGGGTTTTTGCACAGCTTCGCAAACGGATGCAGATAAATGTGGGTAAAGCAGATATGCCAAAAATACTCACATTTTCGACTGGAGTAGAAGTACACATACTTTTTTTTTTTTTTTTTTTTTAATTGAGCAAGTAAGGGACCAATTTTGAAAAAACGTGCATAAGAAGTAAAGATGTTTTTGTTCAAATAGGGAGTGACATTATAAAATGTCCAAACAAAATACTAAAATACAGCAAAGCTTCTAAAACTATGTTTGTCTCACAATTGTACTTTGATGAGAATTTGGTCAATTCTATCTGTGAAAACCACTCTGTCAGAAGACCTATAATTATTTGAAGACCACATTCAATTAACAAATACTTGGCCCCATTTTTTTTTTTATTTTCTAATGAATAACTGCTTAATTAATGGTTTGACATCAAAGTGTATTTTTCCAGCTTGATTGCTTGTTCTGAATTCAGTTGGAATGATTCCAGGTGCATCTTAAGATATCAGAATACAATGAATTGTTGCATTTCTCTCTGTTAAAAGCACCTGGAAATGACTGCGCTGTATGTGGTGCTATATAAATAAAGTTGAATTGAATTGAATGAAGGGGTGTATTTTTACTCATAATCTAATTAAAACTGAAACTTCTATATAGTTTAACCTCAAGCCTTTTTGGTTCATTTGTTGTCATTTTCGCGTCTTTTTCAAAATGTTGCAATGCTTTATAATAATCGGTGGTTGTAAGGCCATAGTTACAACCGTGCTGGAATTGTTTTAATTGATATGTTGTGAGAGGATCTGTTGGGGCTGCAGTCAATCAAATTTTTAACAAGCGCCTCCAAGTATTGTAATTATCATCCGGTTTGCGTTATCAGTCACTTCATGGAGCCTGAGGTGTTGATGATGGAGAACGAGGTCATTTATCTGTTGTTACTCTGTTAGGTGGCACTTCGACACCCGGCCCCTCCAGGCTGAGTGACGGCCCTCAGTCCGACCCTCTGGACGGGTTGCCATATCCTGCTTCGCACTTTGACCTTTACAGTCTGGACCAACTTCAGGAGGACGACAGAGAAAGCGACAGGTGCATTTTCAGTCACAGCCTGAGTAACACTTGTGTTTGTCTCGCATCGGGATTTCTTGTTTTCATTATTGATTTTTCTCCTGACATTTCTAGCAGAGCTCATGAGGGAACACCAAAGGCCATAAGAAGGTGAGAATGCTCTGCTCATTCGGACTTTCTTAACTGGTATCGATCTGTAAAGAAACAAAGAAGTGCTGGTATGCTGTCGTGAATTTAATGGAGCCGACACAAAGCTAAGTTTGCTTCTCACTCTAGGCTGGAGGGATTGGGCGCCGCTGATGTCCAAAGTGAGGACGACCAAGGGACAGACTCTGAGCACGATCCACCAAACTGGCAGCAGCTGGTGGGACGGGAGGTTTTAGCGGGTCTCAGGCCTCACGAAATCAAGAGGCAGGAAGTTATCAATGGTGAGAACCTTTAATTGAAGATTCCCTTGGAAGTTCAATGTATTTTGTCAAAGAACATAGCAGGTATTGGAGAATATGGAGTAATTGTACAGACACATATGTGCATGGAGCATGCTGTGGCAAATCATCTGCCATCCTCAATGAACATTTCCTGTTGTCCTTGCAGAGCTGTTTTACACGGAGCGTGCACATGTGCGAATGCTCAGGGTGTTGGACCATCTTTTCTACCAGAGGCTCACGAAAGAGGGCATCCTGCCTGCTGCAGACATCAAGAACATCTTCACCAACCTGGAAGAGATCGTACAGCTACATGGTACGTTCCACAATAGCATGCATCCTCTATTCACTATTCTGAACATGACTGTGTTTAAACGAGGGCTCTGATTTTCTCTTCATGATCATGGTGCCTTATTTTTAGATCTTCGGAGTTGACAGACGAAGGCCGATGTTCTTTTTTTGAAATGTGTTCATCTCTCCAGTTGTCAATGCACACTATCATTACATGTTAAATGGCTGTTTTGCGCTTACTGAGATGACGCAGTGGGAAGAAACGGAAAGATATGCCAAATAAAAAGTTATACTCGATCTTTCACACAACATTATCATATCTGAATTTGAACACAATGTTAAAAGGTGGATTTAAATTTCAAGTGTCGCAATTACATAACTGGTAAGTCGCACGGGCCCTCGTTTGAACTGTTGGGAAGTATAAATAAACCTCAAAAGTAAGTGCATGTCAATTAAAATAAAGTTCAAAGTCAAACTTTATCATTATATAGTTCCTCGCATTGCTGTGTTGTATTATTCGTCTGTTATCGTACACATGCATATGCCGACTGTCCTTCGGTGCCTCTGCTTTGATTTTCAGTTTCAATACTTGAGCAAATGGCAGCGGTTCGGAAGAGAAATGAGTCTTCGGTAATTGATCAGATAGGAGATGACTTGCTCTCCTGGGTGAGTACAATTCTCAGGCCAAAATTGTATTTCCACTTTCACACAATTTCTTGTATGGAATAAATTTCAAGATGACTGATGTGGGTGGGGGGAAAAAACATATTGTGCTCAATGAAATTGAACTGTTGCCCGAAATTGCTTTATGATGAGAAAAAAAAATTTGATGTTGGTATGGGATTGCTATTCCCGGCCTCAGTTCTATTATTTTCGATGTCATGTACATGAACTCAACAGTACATTGTATACATGACACTGAAGGGATCGTCTGTGGTTTTTTTTTTGTTCATACTTCACATGAAAGATAAAAATTGATGCTGAAGAATGTCTCCCCTCCTCAGTCACAAGAAATGTCATCTCGGTGGCACCAAGAGCAAGAAGTGGGAGCTCCTTCCTCAGTAAATGGTTATGTCACACAATGGCCTAGATTTGGATGACATCTCGGCTTCTTGGTATCACATTTGATGTGAGAAGTGGCCATATATCAGCTGGCAGCCGCGTCTAAATTCTCTCTGTGAAGAATAAGTAGGGTAAACGGTCCCCTGAGGGCCTGAGCATTGATCCAGACTGCATTGAACCTTAAGCCATGTCTACTGCAAGGCTATAAGTCCGGCCCCCTTCCGGGAGCCGCCTGCTCAATTGCAGTGGTTAAATACGGGCTATTTCCATGGCAACAACCCCCGACCCAGATTGGCTGACTTTCTGTCCATTTCTGTTCTGGCCTGTCTGGTGGTCACAGTTCAGCGCTGGAGAGGAGGAGAAGATCAAGCAGGCTGTGGGCAAGTTCTGCAGCAACCAGCCTTTTGCTTTGGAGCTCATCAAGACCAAGCAGAAGAAGGACTCCAGGTTCACATCATTCATCCAGGTACTCTCAGATTGCTCATGTCGCACAGAAAAAGAGTAATTTGTATTAACTGTTCATGTAATAGTTGGTATTACGGCCTGAATCATGCTCAGAATGTCACTACCAAAAAGGTTAAATTGCCAAGTCACAATATATGTTGGTTAAAAGAAACATTTGAGCTGTTTTGTGTCCGTTTCAGTGCGTTTAACTCCGATGACATTGCTTTACAGGAGGCAGAGAGTAACAGACTGTGTCGCCGACTGCAGCTTAAGGACATCATTCCTGTAGAGATGCTACGGCTCACAAAGTACCCCCTGCTGCTAGACAACATCGTCAAGTACACAGGTGCTGTATTGTTGCCTTATAATCAGAGTGCTTTTACCACAGGTGGCTGGGATTTGCTCATCAACAACTCACATTACATGCACAAGGTTGCTCCTGCCCAAATTATTTCATTAGTGGGTGTTTGTGCTCTTAGATTAGATACATGGAAAATTGTGAAGAGTAGTCACTGGGAAATGAAAGAAAATCTGCAGTTTATTCAAGGTTTGTTTATTGAGCTCCTGTGATTCCATCCCCGGCTTCTGAACACGAGAACTGACCTCATAGGTAACACATTAGAAAAAGTCATTTTGATTCTGCCTCGCATGCTGGGGACCTTTATAAAAAACATAATTAACTGATTAACTGCTGCTGTTGTATTTGCATGACTGTAACTTGTCTGAGATGCTCTTAAACATCCTGCTGTTATAGATAATAAGTCAACTCAGACAAAGCGTCAGCGAATGACTTAAAGTCACAAATTACATTCATTACATTAACTGGAAAGCCTTAGTTTTCTGACTTGTTTGACGTGCTGTTTTCATCCACGTAAAGGTGTGTTTCTATGGATATTTCATTATTTAGAAAACTGCAGCAGAACATGAATTAGCCAACACTGCAGCAAAGATTTTATGTTACATTTGAAAGAGCCTGCTGTGTCTATATACTCTGGTATGAACAAAGTAAAAAATAACTGCACAGAAATGTAAAAGGAAAAAGTTGGATTTTTTGGGGAATAATTTTCAGAGTGAGATCGATTTGGTCAACCTCCCATTATCTGCCAAACAAAGTCACAACTGCACCCTTTTCTGCTTGAGCCAATTCCATTTGACCTGCAACGTCACAAACTAAGACAATAATCATTAGTGAGTTTGCAAGTTAACAACCGAGAGGAATGACAATGGACAACATAAACAGTCCGCCGGCTTCTTCTGTTTGAGCTGCTTATCTTTTTATCTGTTGTGCTACCTCCAGTCAGATCAATTTACATTTGTATTATTTAGTTGTGTTAGTCCCATTTTCAAAACATCAATCTTTACATTTACTTTGAATGTCCAGTACTCTACATTTTGCATTAGGAAATGGATTGATTCTCTCTAATCTATACATACCCTCTGACTACAACATTTTATTGCCGGGGGGAACAAAATCTACACTTTCGTCATAGTGAACAGCATTAATTCACCACAAAACACACAAAATAAATGTATGATTAAAACATGACTTCCCCTGCTGAGTAAAGTCAGAAATTGGTTTCCATTATTACATCATGACAATGCCCAACCTACAGGTACTATGGTGGAGCTTTACCCAATTAACTATAGGCAGACACAAAGGAAACGTGTTTAATCTAAATAAAATTATTATTTCTTGATCGATTTTGACATCCACGTTATACAAAGCAGATTTAGACAGAATTAGATCTCTCTCATGAAAACAGAAAGTTAGAGCATGAAGAATGACCACGGTTTAGAAAAGATGATACTTTATGTAGAAATTTCAGTTTTTCATTCACACACACACACACACACACACACACACACACACACACACACACACACACACACACACACACACACACACACACACACACACACACACACACACACACACACACACACACACACACAGACATAGTCTGCTTACAAGATTGTATGTTTTTTGTTTTTTTCAAAAATATTCGTGTCTCGGTTACACCGAATTCAAATAACCAAAAAGGGAATTGAAGCACCAATCATGCCCACACAGTGTGTGCGTGAACCTCATGTTGATCATTTTAAATTTGAATTCTATGTTCTTTATAGATTAATCTAAGTGGTGTCCTATTTGATAAAATTGTGTACTTTCAAATGAATTTCTTTTCATTTGAATTCAGATTTTCCTTCAGTTACCACCAGGTGGAGCTTTTGTTCGTATGGCTGCTTCAAAATCAATGTCCTACATCAGGAGTGTTAAACTGGAGTTCAATGGCCACACACAGCTTGGTTTGATATCTAGTGGGATGAACCTGTGACGTTTTAACATAACGACATTTGTAAGCTCAAAATTTTTCCTATGTTTGTGAGCTAGTTCTCACCATTGTTCACTTATTAATGCAATCCACCAAGTCGTTTATTATATTTAATACTGAATTGTATTTTTTTTCTCTGTGATTTTGACCATCAGAAAGTTTATTCCGTGCAGCCTAATGGATCTTCTGGTAGCCCGCTTTCATGGCCCCGCTTTTCCCAGGTGTTTGCGCTGTTTGGCAAAATGTCAAAACAAATTTGAGGAGTCCAAGCAATGTCACCAGCTGTAGAGAAGGACAGTATTGCAAGGTTAATGTTTATTCACTGAAAAACGAGTTGATGAAACTGAAGTTGTCCTTGCAAAATAAAGCAATAGAAACACTGTAAACACTGAAGAGTGTGCACATTTTGGGGGAAACATTGTGTCACCCTGTTTTTTTTACCCAGGGTGGGGGGGGCACAACATATACCTGTATAAATGAGACTATACCTTTCCAAAACATTGCCACCACAAGCTTCCATAGTCCAGTCACAAATACTCAATTTGTCACTGACTGTTTGAAAAATGGCAGTTCAACTCTCTATTAAACCTGTTCTGCTCAGAAATGCATGCAGCTCCAGAGTCTGCTGACTTGATAAGTGATGCTTTATTATATCTGCAGTCTAGTTCATCACACTTGACAGGTTCGGGTTTATAGCGGGTTGCACCACTGAAAAGTGTACAAAACAAACTCTTGTGATTATCTTATCAAAACCTAATTCTTGCTGTGGAAGTTTGGCTGCTTGATGTCTATGTTCGACCTCTATCCAGTACAAACTCTCTTATTGTGTTCAGCCCAGCTCTGCTGTGATCCTCAGGTCAATTATATCCCAATGAGGCTGTTAATTCAGGATGGAAATTAATTTACCCATGTTGCAAGTAACCATGGCAACACATGAAGGGAGGCATTAATACTTAATTTGCATTTAATCATGTGAACACAGTATAACTCAGTAGATAAAAATGGAAATCAACACTTAAGGAAGAAGGGGAGTGAGATGAAAGTGAGCCAAACAAAGTCTTTAACATGTGTGCGTGTGTGTATCAACAAGCCAGCTGTTGTGAATTACACAGACAAATGGAAGACATTTTAATGATGCTGGAGGGCCAGCGCTAACTTTTGGGAAATATTCGCACCCTTTATTTGGTCCCATCATTTCAGCCCTGGCCGGTTTGACTTGCACCCCAAGCGAAAGCACTAATGATAAAGAATAACCAGCTATTTTGGGCCATAATGCCCCCCCCCCCCCCCCCCCCCGCTTTATCATCATTTTTGAGAATGATGACGTGTTAATGGAGAGGGGAAGTATCAATTTGTCGGACAGCTGCCCAGCAGGACTCACCACGCTCTGTTCTGGTGTCTTTTCAGACAACACGGTGGAGAAAGACAAAGTCAAGCAGGCAGCGGACTGCTGCAGAAATATTCTCAGCCACGTCAATCAGGCTGTGAAGGAATCTGAGGACAAGCAGGTATTTTGATTTATTTCTTCTTCTTCTTCTTTTTTTTTAATATGTTTTTTAGTTAAAGACAGCTGCTAGATTTTCTCTTCCTTCCCTTCAGTCTCATCCTCAGTTGTTCCTTTTTTTCCTGCTTAGACACAATTGGGTTTTTTTTCACGACCTGCTTCGCTCCTCAGACGGGTGGGTCCCTTCTAAAAAGCACTTACTTACCCCCCCCCCCTCTCTGCCTCTGCTTAACTCCTCCAGAGGTTGGAGGACTATCAGAGAAGATTGGACCTCTCCTCTCTAAAGCAGACGGACAACCCTATGATCCTGGAGCTGAAGGTGAGTTCTTTGCACAACCCTTTTATCTTTACACACTCCGCTGGCATGCACTTTTCTGAATTTGGCCCCATTCACATTCTCTGTGTTTCTTTTCCACATCCATCAGCATCTGGATCTAACCAAGAGAGCAATGGTGCACGAAGGTCCACTGTCATGGAAAGTGAACAAGGACAAAACTATTGGTTCGTGAATTTTTCCTCATAAGAATTTAATGGCATTCAGCCTCCTGTAACCCAGCTTCATGTCGACCCATGCCATTCTTTCCTTTCAGAATTGTACACTCTCCTCCTGGAGGACATCCTGGTTCTGCTGCAGAAACAGGACGAGCGTCTCATCCTGAAGTGTCACAGCAAGAACCTGGCAGGCACTGCGGACACTAAGCATATCTTCAGCCCCATCATCAAACTCAACACTGTGCTGGTGCGCTCGGTGGCCACAGGTCAGTTTCAAACGGAGTCGAGTGAAAAATTGAGCAGGAACAACTGCTCACATCTTCGCACTGTCGAAGCAAAGAGAAGATCAGGTCATGATCGGGATGTTTGCACTGTGGTGTGCGAGAAGAGAGCAAAAAGCCACAACTTGGCTGCCAGTCGGCCATCAGCTGAATTTACAACAGTCGACCAAAATTTGCTGCTTGTCATAAATTTTCAGGCCGCTGTGGCGGTGAAGCAGCGTAATCCATCCACGCTGTACCTGCACGAAGTGTCGATCAGTGTGAACGCGCCGTAACAAGGCTGTCTGTATAGAATCCATACAGCAAGATCCTTTCCTCAGGTTCACTCTTCAAGTCGGCCAAACACACTGCCCTTGTCTTCTCGGTCACCTCGTGTTCATTTGATCAGATTAAGAGATGCACAGATGACAAAGGCAGCACATTTTGATATGAAACAGGTGCTAAGAGCTTCACCGGTGCCCACTGATCTGTTCTTTAGTGAACAGTGAGGGATTTCCAAACATTCTGCTCAACATAGAGAAACCCGTGGATTTTGTTTAACAAAATAAAAGAAAAATGTCTCAGGATTAAAGTCAGCATGATGTGTAAAAGCCTCCCTCTCCTCCCGCCAGACAACAAGTCTTTCTTCGTCCTGTCCATGTCAGACAACGGAGCTCAGATCTACGAGCTGATGGCGCCCACAGTCTCAGATCAGAGGACGTGAGTCCAAACGCCCTTCCATCGATTCATAGCATTTTTACTGCTTCATTTGTTAAGTGGCCTAATGGCTTCTTTCTCCCCTCTATGCAAGGTGGCAGCGACTCATCACCCAGAGAGCCGATACCATGAAAGTGAAGCCTCACAGCGTCATACCGTTACCTCAGACCGAGTATGCTGCTCAACGTTATCAGTGCACTTGTGACGCTTCCCAGTGTTTGGGACTTGTTACTAACCTACAGTCCTGCATGTGTGATAGTGGAGACAGAGACGGCGTGGAGATGATCACAGCGGGCGTTTCCAGGCTGAGTCGAGACCCGGACCGTACATCCACCGGAAGCACACAGTCCACAGGTAACTGGAGCCGTCTCACTTACCCACTTGAATCCTTCTCCCACCACATTGCTTAACTATCCCACCCAGAGCAGCTGTGTTGATAGTGTGTCTCTTCATTAGAGCTGGTCTGATAGCTGTAATTACACCTCCTCAGATAAAGAGAGCAGTCCAGCCTCCAGAGGAGCACTGCAGACTTCTCTACCTGGGGGTAATCCATTTGAAGGAGTGAAGGCTGAGGAGGAGGAGGAGGAGGAAGGTTTCGTGGACCCAGAGCTCCCTTATCAGGCTGCCGAGGATCGCCGAGAAGGAGACTCATTCAACGCGTTTCCCTCCAAGGCCGACGAGGCCTTGAAAACACGTACGTACACAGGAGAAGAGCGACCCTACGTGTGTTGCCCACGCGGCGAACTCACTGCTTCCTTTCTTCTGTCAGTGGCAGCGCTGAAGCAGGTGCTGGTGACCCAGCTGATGTCCCAGGAGGCGGCCGAACAAACCAAACGCTCCACGGGGGCCCGCCTCCTCCGGACCACCTCGCTGCGGACCCCCATCGACAGCCGGGCTCGGGTGATGGTCCACAACGGGTCCGAGAAGACCAGCTCCCAGACGGAGGACCTGGCGCTGGACCTGGGCTCAGGGGACACCGGCTTCTTCGACTCTCCAGAGGATTATGGTGAGACGAGATGGCTGCGAGTTGGTTTCACTGGATTTTCCGCTGTCGGATTCAGCTCAACCTGCGGTTTCTCATGACGGCGTATATCAAAATCCAAAAAGTTTTGAAAATGCAGAGCAATCCCAAACTCAGTCAATATTTAATCCCCAAATTCCATTTTAATTCTTGAATTAAAATGTTACTCTCAACACACAATACAACCACTTTGTTCTCAACCTTTTAAATCTCCTCTTGTGATATTCCATTTTTTTTTTTTTTTAACATTCATTTATCCTCAACATTCAGAATTTTACCCCCTGATGTTTTGACCTTTACCGCTGACAGTGAATTTTATGTCTCCACTTTAAACATTCTGATTTTATTCATTATTTATTCTCGATATTACTCTCTTTTCTTTATTTCTTTCTTTCAGGGTGTTGACATTCTGTTTTCACTGTCAGTTTCTCTTGTTTGTTCACTCAAAACATCTGGCCTTCATCGTTTAGATTCTGATGCCAACGTTTTGTCGTCACTGTTGAATTGCAGCATAGATAAATTTCCAGTCTGCTTGTGATCTTTCCAGCGGGATATTTGGTCCTGGAGGGTTACGGCAATCCGGGCGAGAGCAGCACAGACGACGACATCTTGGCAGCTGCCACAGGGAAGAAGCAGCTGAGTGCCTCCAAGGGCTGCGCCGCCGACTCGGGCATCAACCTGAGGTTCTCCTCCACCTCGCAGGTCGGCAGCCTCTCGTCTTTCAGCCGGCAGGTCCTGTGTCATCTTCGAAGTCTTCAGGCCAACCTCAACTATCTGAAGGTATCCAACATGAGACCCCCTCACAGCGAACACCCGCGGTAAATATCACGATGCGTACGTGCAGTGATGATTTCATCAATGTGTTTTTTCTTTGCAGGAGGTTGAGGCCAAGTACAATGATCTAATACGCCAAAGGCCCGAGAGGTCGGCATCGGACACGGAGGGAAACAAAGGTATCCCAGTTTCTGTTCAGTAGCTGTGAGAAACTTGGAAAAGTTTCAGTTCGGAAACACGTTTCTCGATTTAACACCCACCTCAGCAAATTACAGGTTATCAAAAACACAGGTAATTTGTCTGCCGTACGTGAGAGGTGTGTGGGAGGAGCAGGCAATACTTTAAATTCTGCAAACACATCAACTCGACCACAGCACGGAGATTTACTTCAAGTCCAAGAAAAACAGAGCAGCTTCCTCTCCCAAATCAAAAGTGAAAGTGAACGCACACAATCTCATAAGCATCGAAGGGATTTTACTTTAAAATATTAGTAACAGCCCGCTGGGATGCGTGGGCAACTCGAGCAACAGCAAAGCCGTGCGAATTTTATTGATAAGTTATTTATCGTTTCAATTTCAATTTCCTTTTTAAAAATAAAAATTTTTTTGGGAGCTGCCACAAAGGATGACAAGAGAGGAAGCTCTGAAAAGATTGATGGGTGTAGCGATTTAGCTGTAACAGAAGAGGTGGAGGCAGACCAAAAGACGAAGAAGATACTCGTAAAACCTTTTTTGACATTTATTGTACTTTCAGTTGAGAAAAGATGAAGTTTAACGAGGTGGGTAATTCATTTTAAAACACCACTTGTTTTCTTCATTTTAATCGCAATGTCATGTGAAAGAAATCTAACATACAGAGAAAAGAGAAAATACACAGGCATTTATTAAGGCTATGTAATCTGGTCAAATGCTTTTATTTTATTTTTTTTATGTGAACTGGTTAGTACTGTGTTTTACTCAAATGAATGAATGAATGATATTTGGTAACATTTGTTGAATTAAATTGCTTTTGTACTTTTTGTAAGTGTGAGTTAGATTTATGATTTTCAGCATCAACAAGGAGTCGCATGTTTTTATGTCCATATGCGCCGTTAATCCGTTAATCTTCTGATCTCTTTCCTCCTCAGAGAAAAGATAGTGGGAGAGTCTCCGGTCCCAAAGAGGATGTACCGACTGGTGGTCTGTTCCTTCCTCTCCTGTCCCGGACTTTTCTGGACGTCCTATAAGCTTGTCCTCTCACTGCTGAGCCGCTCTGCCGTTCTTTTTCTCCATCGCCGTCACCGCAGGAAAAAAAAAACAAGAGACTTTGAGTGCGAGCGAGCGTTTGAGGGGAGGAGTCACCGTCGGGACGCCGCACCCTCTCCACCCGCCTCAGCACAAGGCAATCAGGGAAGTGGGATTGCCCCCCCCCCCTCCAGAAACCTCACCCTCCACCTCCTTTTCCACCATTTAAGCCCCACCCACCCCCCGAACTCCCTGCAAGAAAGAGAACTTATACCAAAATGTACAAAGATGTGTGTTTAGAATATATATATGAAACACAAAACAAGAAAAGGAAAATTTTAAGATAATGTATTAAGATTTTTTTTATCCCAAGATGTATTTATTTTCTTTCTTTTCGTTTTTTTTTTTTAAGTGTTTTTCCCACATTGCTTGCATGCTTTTTTTTTGTTGTTTTTTTGGGCCATGGCGTTTCCTTTTTTTTTTTTTTTTTTTGGCTGCTTGGATCACACGGGGTGAGTGTGAGTGCACACGAGCATACACGCATCCTGTGATGACAAGGTAGGAGTATACTCAGACTGATAGAGGCCAGAGTTGCACTGGTGGTGAATAGATCTCATCGTGTTGAAAACAAACAAAGGAAAGAAAGAAAACAAAACAAAAAAAAGAAAGAAGAATCCTCTTCAATTGTGTTTCAAATTGAGAATTCCCCATGCATTCAAGGTTGTGCTATAAACTAGAATGAAGAGTCGCTCGGCTCTGATCTGGTCCTGTTGTATTTCTATGCTGACTCCTTTGTCCTCGTCCTGCTCTTCCTCGCTGTGAAGGACTATTTTGTCTCATCTTTTTTTTTTTTTTTTCGTGACTTTCTCTCTCCCCCTTTTCTCTCTCCTGTGAACATGTATGGGTGTCATCTCTCTACTCCTCCCTTGCAGCCCAGTGGATTTCCATGCTTATTTATCCCCTGCTACCCTCTTATGTCATGCTTCCTCCTCTGCCTCTGGGTATCTGTTGTGTGCTCCCCCCCCGTCCTTGTCCCTTTCCTCTCTTCTTCAAGGAGTGGTTATGCCCTTTCTGTGTCAGCTCCTGACAGACGCTGCTTCTTCATCTTCCCGCTACTGTTGGCAACGCTGATCCGACTGCCGGATATTCTAATAATGTCATGAAGTTCAACATATACTGTACAATGATCAAGTTGGAAGGTTTATGCATAACTTTACAAAAATAAATGGTGCCATGACACATCCAAAAAGAAAACGTGCCTCTTTTTCTTTGGGTTTTTTTTTGTTTTGTTTTGTTTTTTTTAACCACTGCTGTGCCTGGTTTTAGGAGGATGAAGCTTTTTCACAGAGCTTGAAGTGGTAATTTTTGCTTGATTGCAGGCGTTGTAACTTTTTTCTCTCGCTCTTTTTTTTTTTCCAACAACATCAAAAAATGTGACATTGCTCGTGGATGAACTTGCAATTTCATGTAAGTCTACTAATTTCACTGAACACACTGCTGAGAGGGAAATAAAAATGTGTGCCACACTAGCAAGGCGTTAAACCAGCCGGCTTGAACATTTGACTTGTACAGTACTTATTGAGTGACAGGTACAGTAATGGAAAAATGATTGGAAGCCATTTTGAAGACTGAGATCAAGGACAAGGGAGAATCACTTGTAACGGCTCTTTGTCTTCGATAATTCTTGAATTTTTCTTTTTCACTCCCTGTTGCTAAAAGCACTTTTTTTATTTTATTTTATTTTTTTTTAATTGACGTGACGAAAATGTTCAGTTGTGTTATTAATGTCAAAACATGAAAGAAACAAGACGTGAGGCAGTTAGCCTGCTCGCCTCCTTTCTATCTGACTGAGTTATGGGTCATCCCCATGGGAAGGGTCAGTGTTTCCTTTCCGTGTCTAATGGCGGTAATGTACCCGTCCTACATGGACTGTCCTCGTGTCCTGACATGCCTCACAGTATAAATCCGCCACCCGTCTGGGCCGTTGCTATATTTCCTTTCGACGAGGCGTCACCTCGACACACTCTCGGGTTACTTTCTGTGTCTGTGTGTAATCGGCCCCCGGTGATTTATGCTCTGTTCATAGAGCTTGTTTTCTGAAGGATGTTGCAGGTCATAATGGTAATATCACCCGACAGTAAGTGAACCCCATAAAGCCCAACATAAACATAAAAAGTGGCAACCACAGCGGATAATGGTCATTTCTTTGTTGTGAGAATTCTTCACAATAATTTAGCTTTGAAACCATGCATGTTTATAATGGACATAAATTTGTCGGATCCCGGTTGCCCGCCAGCCTCAATCAACATCTTCCACTAATACTGAGGCTCCAGTTAAATTAGCTAATTCTCGTTATTCTGGAGTTTTAATCATTCAACCGGCCCAACAAAAATCAAAAGAATGCGTTTTCCAAAATGGGCAAAAAGACTGGTCTACTGCACATTCCACAAACGCATGTCTCTTATAAATATAGCATCATTTCAAGGATAAAGTTAATAACAGAAACTGTCTCTCACTAATTACTTTGGTAATTGTTGTCACAGTTGCAGTTACTGAAGTTTGCGTGAGCTTGCTTTTCACTACTTATGTCATGGATGACACCATGTGGAGAGCTGCTGTCTCTCTGTTCCGGCTTCCTGCGTTGTCCTCAGGGATGTTTAACCTGCTAAACGTTTGAGTTTTACTGTTACTTGGAGATAATTGATCAAACACTACAGAAATCTGAATATCCTACAGTTCAGCTCTTTGATTCATGGGACGTATTGTCATTACCAGGGCTGCAGACAATGTGAGACATATTTGCATATTGATCAAAGTAGTTATTTTCTTTTTTCAATTTTCTCTGACTGTATTTAAAGGAAGCCTCCACTGGATCCATGCTTTCATGTTACTGTTTGTTTTGGGGTTTTTTTCAGGAGTTTGAACAGTAACTGGAGGACCAGGCTCTCAGTTTGCATGTTGTCTTTTGTGCATGTCACTCACAGTGCTTGTGCCTCCCAGCCCTGAGCTGGATGGACATTTGAGTACTTCTGCAGCCACTCGTGTTAACAGTGACGTTTTGTTTAATATGATTTCAGGAGTGTGTTTGTCTTTGAGCCATATCAGATTTATCTGGAGTTGAGGTCCGCCGAGTCAAAGACTGCTCCACTCTGGAGTTATAATAAAATCATCAAATTGGATTTGACTGTATTTATAATTCAGCCTAATGGCAGAGGGAGGGTGCTTCACTGTTGGGTTTGAATTGCAGGAAACTCAGCTGTAATTCCATAAAGCTGCACTGTGTGAGTGACTTCAATAAGGAGCACTTTAATCGAGAGTAACCAGAGTCTCATTTGTATTGCAGACTCCTAGAAAGTGTTCTATATTAGTGGCGAAACTTTGACGCTCACCTGTTGCTTGTGAGTGACCAAATCTGAATGAAACATGACATGTTAAGCATCTTTTTGCCCCGAGGAACTTCAATACTAAAAAGGTAGTTGGAAACATGAGCAACGCGGGCATTTCGGGGCATTTTAATCTTATCCCTTTAGTCAAAATGCCAGGAAATTTTTTTCTGACCTTAAGAGAAGGAAGTGTTTTCAGTCGGCGCTTGGCAGCAGTAAATGTCAGGCTGGTGAGGAGTTTTAAAGAAACTGAACTCAGGGAGGTTTGATGAAGGACACAGGGGGAAGGTGATGTTCATTACCAGCAGGTGGCAAGCTTCCACCATTAAACCATGTGTGGAGGAGACCCACCCGAAAACCTGCAGTGACATCAGTGTTTTAAATAACCCAGGGTGCCTATTGATCTCCCAGATATATGTGAGCCCAGTGTCGTGACGAATAAACGAACGAAGGAGTGCTTCCTGCTGGCCTCCGTAATGAGAGGACGCTGCGGTCAAGAGGCTCCTGCAGTGGAAGAGACAGCTTTTATGGTGATTTCTGTCCCATTTTACTGCTACCTGTAGTCCTGGAGTTGCATCTGCTGGTGATTGTGCATGGTGTGTGCTAAGTGGAGAGCACAGTGTGAATGACACTCTCCTTCTTTTGGTCTCCCCCGACTGAAGGCATGCTGCAGTGAAACAGAGGAGAGAGAGAGAGAGAGAGAGGGGGGATGTTATAGGGAGACAATGAGAGGGCAGACGAGTAGAAACTTGGCCAAGCAGTTAATAAGAGAGAGGCTGATAAATTAACAGTTCGGGTGGGGGGGTAAAAGACAGGATAGATGAAGCAGGGGACAGAGGGAGAATAGAAGGGTCGCTAATTGATTGTGTGACTCCTCCACATGCACCTGTCGTCCAGCTAATTGGAGTGGTGAAGACAAAGAAGAGAGAGGTGTCATTCAGTCACATCAGAGGCTTTCAGGAGGTCTGACCCTGTCAAGCTCTGACAAGACGACTCTTTCCCCTCTCATATCCAACTCGAGCCATCGGGGCACATGTGGGGTTTTTTTTAGCCTTCAAGAGCAGTCCCAATGAGAGTGCATATGTGCAACTGTTGTTTTTCTCTTATTTTTCACCCACGAGGTCCTTGAAGTTGTGTCATCCTCTAAAAATAGAATGAAAAACAAAACAAAAACCCTAACAGAAAACATTCATGTTTTCAAATCCTGATTTGCATACATTTTGGGAGCATATTCAAGGTGGGAAAAAAATGAAGTTGAGGATTTGATGTGTTTACCTGATGCTCAGGATCACAAAGAACTGTTTTGCGGATGATTATAGTGGAGCACATCATTAAGGTTGTTGCTATGGGGCTTAGTTCTAAGATAAGGATGCTTGACTAAACAACTCACCTGTGACAGGAGGCAAACACTTTTACTTTTTTTTTAAGGAACTTTTACGTCCACATTTCCATAAAAAGCTTTGCAATAATCATACGGTCTGTGCATACATTAGTATACTGCTGCTGAAACATACTTTCCCTTCATCCATCTGCATCCATCTTTATCCAGTCCAGAATCACATGATGCTGGAGCGGACTGTGGGTGAAGGTGGGTTACATTCTCAGGTCAAACACACACACACACACACACACACACACACACACACACACACACACACACACACACACACACACACACACACACACACACACACACACACAGTGCCCACGTGTGGGTCAAGTACCTAAATATAAACCTATACTGTGCACAGCTGAATACACACCTGAAAGTCTTTATGTGGCCACACACAAAAGCACATTTTTGTGTCCAATCTTAGAGAATGATCGACTCCAACAATTGAGCCACAGCTACAGCTCGAATCCATGCGTTAGTATTTGGTATGTTGGCTTCACTTTAGAAGAGGGTTATGCATTATTCTAGAGTTGTTTTCTGAATCGCGGAATTCAACATCTGCAGCAGTCGTACGTGTGCACACCGATGAGAATCCTTTCAGTCCCTGTGACTCCTTTTACCTTCTGCTGCTTTGCCAGTTGCGTCAGAATTCATCATTTGGCGCCTTATATTTTTTTAAGTTGTGGTGATAAAATACCCATTTTTCTTTAGGTCAGTATTATAATGCTGAACTGAGAGCAGCTTCAAGGACGCTGAGTCCCGTTTTCAAGATGAATGGGTGCAGTGTGACAAGTTCGCAAAAACTATGTTGGGAACGTTATTTCTACAGCACAAAGAAGTTTTCCCAGCTTTTCAATGACTCATACATACAGCTCTGCTGCAGTATGCCGGGAGATATGTTTATTTAAGCTTAGAAAAGAGCTAGCAGAACTAGTTCTACTGAACACATCTGTTTTTTGACTTGCAGTATTGTCGTTTGTGAAAAACAATAAGTGACATCGATTTAAGGGAGGACCTACGATCATCAGAAGCAAATGGAAAGCAGCAATTTTTGTGCACAGCAACATGTTAACATAAATCAAGAATGGACAACCACTCGGATGTGATTTGTGGGGAATGGAGGGATCTTTTTTGATGAATCACCTCCATTGTGATGTAAGCCATGTGCAAATTGAGCGAAACACATCAAATAAAAAAAAATACTTAATATTCTAAGAAAAGGGTAGCGTGTGAATGCTCAGAGTACACAAGCATTTGTTTTCATTACAAAGGCAGATGTTTTTTTCCATTCACATTTCCATGAAGAGCTTTGTAATAATCAAACTCTGTAAGTGTGTGCATTGACCCGTAATGACGTAATCCCGGCAAATACCCACACATGCACATGTACGCATGCATGTTTCTGTCCCAAAAAAAAGAGAGTTTCTCATCAATATGCTAATGCATCGACAAGTGTCTGAATCACTATTCTCATATTTCAGGTGTTGTATATTTTATGCTCATCTCGCGCCGCTCCATAGAATCACTCCGCTATTGTTGCTTCCGTTGTCACACATGCAACATTTTCAGTGTCGCTGTCTGTCGTCCTGCACGAGAATTTCACTCAGCAATTCAGTGGACCTCCCTCCTTTTCCCTCCTCTCCTGCCTCCATTCAGCGTGCCTCACTTTATGGTTTTGGCGGAGTGTGCAGTTCATCAGTATTCATCTCTGCGTTTGCAGCGGGATGCACACATGCAGCATCCCGGGGGTCTGCTTCTCTCACTAATATCCAGTCAATCACCAAGTCTGAAGACTGTGTGAGGTCGAGGATCAGTCAGCAAAATAATTACTTATATTCCTCCATTACTACTGCAGAGGAGCTTTTCTAGCAGAGGCTTAGTGGGGTTGTTTTGCAATGCAATAAATCACTGTCTGCTTGCCTTGTGCTCATCAAATGCGATTATATTTCAAAATACAGAGGATAAAAAGAGAAAAGGAAAAATGCAAATGGGTACTAGAAAAAGTTTAAACACGCTTTCGTAGTTGATTTTGTTTATTTTGTTTTGAGTCTGTTTTGTTTTTTTCCAGTGGGGAGGGTGGGTGTTTGTAACTATAATCAAACAATCTGTTTTTCCTGTGTAGCTATACCAAGGATTCAAACATTTTGCTTTGTTTTTATCATATCTACGTCTTACACGTCAAGTTTCTCGTCCAAATCTGCATTTTAAGAAATGTGCCTGAAGTCATTTTACGGTGAATCTTCTGCACCACAGACAGTACATATAGATCTAAAACAGCTTCTTTGATGTGAGGAAATGTTCTTAATGAAACCCCAGTGACTTGCAGAAGCAACAGGTTAAACATACCAGCTCAGGGTGTGAGCAAACATGTCAGCTGTCCACCCAATTTCTATCAATCACAGCTGGGATCACAGACGCTTGAGTTGATTCCAGCTGACGAAGGGTGGGCGAAAGGCAGGCGGGGTGCATTGTGGGACAGTTTGTCAGTCCATCACCGGGCCAACACAGAGAGACAACCCCTTATAATCACACCTACCTACAATTTAGAGACACCATCAAACAGATGTGTTTGGACAGTGTGAAAAACTAGAATATCAAGATAAAATCCACATAAAACATCCATTCAGTAAAGATCCCCAAGCACATGATTGAACCAGGAACCATTACACTAACATGCAACCAGTGTGACTGGCTTCATCTATTTTTAACATCATTTCATTACAGATAGAAGGTGTTGATGTGTAGGAAGGGTGAGTAATAATTCATGACCGAATTTATTGGAAACCGCCAATGAAATATCTAAAACGAACTTTCCTGGCCCTTTCCTTTCCTTTCAATAATCACTTTACATCCTTTATAATTCTCTGGTTTTACCTTAATAAACTTACTGTGTGGCGGTATGGATAAATTTAAATGCAAAGTCATCACAAAGTTTTTATTCAGCAAAAAAAGAGCAAAACAAATTTTTCACAAGGTCAGTTTTGGGGAATGCGCCAATCGACAATTTTTTCCATGTAAAACTTTAAAATGTTTTGACCTCGTGGAGTTCAAAACCATTCAAATAATTTATAAAGCAAAGAATAACTTGTTGCCAGGTGATATTCAGAAAGGGAGGTTTTGATTTCAAGGGAAAGTTACATTTAAAGATTTATGATGTGCGCACTACTTTGAAAAGTTTCTGTATCATTGTCTGTGGTGTAAAATTGTGGAACAAATTGTGGGCAGAGATAAAGCAAATATCAAACGTAATTCAGTTTAAAAAGAGATATAAATAATTGATTGTTATGACATACAGTATTCAAAAATGACTGAGTGGGTTTGTTTGCTTTGTGGATGGTGTTGAATTGATAAATACGATAGTATAATATAATATAATATAATATAATATAATATAATATAATATAATATAATATAACGTTGTTAAAAATTGTCAAAGTATGAATGTGTTGCATGGTGCATGGTTCAATTGCTGCATTGCATTTAAGATGTGAATTGATGCTAAATTAAGTAAAACATATTGTTTGACTCAATTAGGGCTTTGCACCTGTAGTTTAATGATTCAGTGTTCGAATCTTTATCCTTTCTGGGACTTTTCATGTGGCATTTACATGTTCTTCCTATCTCCTGGACTCGTCTTGTCTGGGTACACTGGCTTCTCACCACATTCCAAAGACAGGCTTGTTTGGTCAGCCAGTGACTCTGTATTGGCTGTGGATGGTTTGTTTGTCTTTGTGTTTTCCCTGTGACACACTGGTGACTTGTCCAAGACGTACAGTGACTTTCATCCAATGTCAGCCGGGATTGGGTACAGCTCTGCGAAAGCTTGGTTTGGACAAAAAGCTGTAGAAGATGGTTGGATAAAGCAAGTCAGAGGAAAGTACCTCAAAAAAGGCCTTCACACTGCCCATAAAAAAAAAAAAACGCAGTCTTTATGTGCAGCTGGTGAGTTACACTCTCCGATGAATTTCACTATCAATCGAGAACATTACGAAAGATTACCATAATTTTGTAACCCGTTTCCCAAATGGAGACCTTACAGGATTGATTTTCATGCTGCTCCTCTCCCCCTCCATCGAGCAGAAGCCAATATCAGATGGATTGAAGTGAAGATCAATGTGCTCTTCACAGTGTGGTTAATCCATAGCCTCTGGAGTAATCACTGTCCCAAAGCACAACAATGAGCCAGGTGATACCTGGGGAGGATGTGTTAAGCCAAAGCTGAGGGATAGATGAAGTAACTCCTTTAAATGAGAGCGATAAGCTTAAAAAAAACAAAAAAAACATAAAGAGGCACATAATCAGGCATGCCAAACAACAGAACGGCTGCCCGAGCCTTTTCAACGGATGTTGTGGGGCAGGTTTTAATCAACCCATCCATTAATGAAAAGGCACCTGTGGCCTGACTTGGCGTTAAACCTATCTAATTACCACACCACACTTTGATGGAGCATGTAGGTAAAAAGCTTGGGGCAGGCCAGCTGGCACTGGGATCCCTGGTTCAGTCTGCTGTGGAGGAGAAACCAGAGCGAGTGGGACTGAGCTCAGGCACTGAGCTGTTGGGCTGTTGAGTTGTGGCGTGGGAGCCCACCCGGGCTCAGCACCCCTCACATCCATAGCAGAAGTTGATGGCACCATTGGCAGGCCTGTGCAGAGTTTGGTAACCTGGACTTGTAGAGCTTTGCTGCAGCTGCAGTCGCCAACCCCCGTCCCCCCCTCCACACCCCTGTTGGTTGATTGGGCAGAGACATTATATTTCTGTCCAACATCATGTAAACAGGAGGGGAAACAAAACAGAAGCAGAAATGAATCCAAGCGAGATGTTTTAAAGCATAAGTGAGCTGACAGTCAGCTGCTGTGGGTTGTCCTCTGGGTATGTGATAGCTCCTCCGCTACTGTATGAGACAGCAAATGAATGGAGCCTGCTACACTCCTCCCGATGCTGGATTTGGTTGAGAGGAGGAATTGATTAGGTATTTATCATCCCTAATTCATGACTGCCACAGTCTGGACTCATAAGAAATAGACTAATCAAAAGGAGAACAAAACCCAGAGAATACATCCTTCTTTTTGAGCCATATTATGACGTGTATTTCATGTCTTGCCAATACCTCCACAGAGGAATTGATGCTACTGTCATGACTATGTGGTGATTAGAGATGCGGGGATGATGTATTTCTGAAGGCTGCCACACAATTTAACAATTCAGCACAAAGCTAATCACATTTTCGAAACGTGGGCCAAACATGAATCAAGTTAGAGATATGCAGTTGTTTCCTGCATTTAGATACTTCCTAATGATTTCCACATTATGAAATGTATTACTGTGAAGGCTCTTGGGATTCACGAGTACATTTACTCTTCTCATGCTTCTCATGCTAGTTAAATGATTTACATTCTAAATCTGATAATTCTGGTTTGCACTAAAGCTTAAGCCATCATTGTCAAATGTGAAAATGTTTTTTGTAATAATTATGCAGGGAAAAGGCACCCCCCTGACCCCTGCTGCTGCTGCTGCGACCACATATAGCTTTATAGCAGCTACTGTTTGAAAAGCACTTTTCTTTATTATCTTCACATTTTGAACAAGTTTGATGATTTCTGAACCCAAAATAAGTTGCACCGCTAATTCCACAAATTGTTATTAGATTAAATGGATTTATCACTTCCATGACAACTCCCTTTCTCAGCAAGACACAATAAAAAATCTACAAGTTTGAAGTGTGGGTAAATTTAATTTGAATATGGCAGAGACATGATCCGGCAACAAATTGAACGGGCACAGTGGGCACGATAGATGAATCAGATAGAATGTTTAGTGTGATTCAGCCACTTTTAAGATCTTGCTTGTCATTGTTCTCGCTTAACTTTGAGATTTAGTTTGAAAGCAGCTCTTGAACCTTCCTTTGTTTTGGATTAACTTGTGTGTGCCTGACATAGAATAAACTAGCTCAACCAAAGTGTTTGTTTGGGTCCTGTGTTTGAGCCCTATTGAATCCCCTTGACCCTCAGACCTTCCCCGTGCTGCCGTGCCGACTGATCCCAACCAACTGCTATACATTAGGGGCTCAGCGCAGCTGATATTACTTTGTTGGTTGCTCTTGTTCAACTCCCGAGAAACAATTTGAAGCGGCCACTTCAATGATTACATTTAATTATAAATCATACCTAAAAGTAGAAAATTACATAACTGTTGCGTAAGTTTGACACTCCTGAAAGCAGTGTGCAGCTTCCGTATGGGCCTCCTTTTTTAGTGTTGCAGGGAACAATCTCATAAGTGAGTCACAGCATGAGTCATGTAGAAATCATGAGTCTTCTTTGTTTCTGTAATATCTTTTTGTACACTGTGTGGACCTAACTTCCTTAATTGTTTGAACACTGTTGGCAAGCATGTGTGATGGTAAAAGGCTTTCAAAATCCTATTTCAAACTTCACATATCTGATTACAACGTGGTCTCTTATGAGGAGGTGCTAATACCTCAACACTGGCCCGGGTTATGTTTTAAGCATGAGCATGAATTTTGCATGAGCCTTGAAGCTGAACAGGTTTGTTGTACATTGGTAATATTTGTACACAGGGAAATATTAAAAAGGGCCATCTATCTAAATCTGAGGAAACAGATTGGATTTTTTTTTTTTTAATGTAAGGGAAAACTACTTTCTGAGGCTAAATGAAACTTTGGGGAAATGGGAATATGAATATCCAGGAAAATACTTCAAACCACAATAGATGCTTCCCAATCTTGTGTTTTCATATTCTACACTAATTTAATTTGTGGCTCTTGCAAAAAAAAAAAAAAAAAAGAAGAAGAAAGAAAAGGAAAAAGCAAGCATCACTGATTGTTTTCTTTTTGAGTATTTAGTATTAAAACCTATGTTTGAAAATGTGGATAAACATTGAGGAGCTATGAAAGATTGAACACTTACGTGCATTTGGAGTCTTGATTTCAGCCTGTGTTGTATTTCTATTTGTGGATGCAGTGTAACTGCTGTCCAGGGAGGTTTTTTTTTATGTTGTTTTTGTCACTTTGTCCAGCCTCTAGAGCTCCAGCTGTATTTCAGCACGAGATGAGTGGCTTTAACGCGTGCCTGTCCAAAAGTCCGAAATGGATGGTGAGAGCCCAAACTGGGGTCAGGTGATTTAATCTACCTGACACACTCCTGCAGGGAGCTGATCAATAATGCTTCTATGCCAACATCAGGAAGGAATGCATCTACTTGAGAACAGATCCACAAGTGAGCAAAGATGGAAAGGAAATAACAAAACCTGACTGGAATCAAAAATGACTCCTTTGTTTGGCCGTGAGTTGCTATTCCCGCCACGGGCCGGAGTACCTAAACTAGTCATTTGGAACAGCCGAGAGGCTTTCCTGCTGTCCGCTTTAACTCATCTGACAGCTTCCTGCTGGCTTCTGAAAAGGGCATGAATTCAGTGGACACTAATAATCCCCGGTAAGGCCTGAAGGTGAGCTGTCTCTCAAGACCTACTGGAGCAGAAGTTCAGCCAGAGGTTCTCCAGAGAATGACTCCAGTCAAGGGCCCCGCTAATCCAGCTAAACCGGTTCACAAGGGCGCTATTTGGCAGAGGAGAAGGGCGCCTATTAAGTGGTGGCCCAGAGAGAAGCCTCTCCTCCTCTCCATTAACATCTTCACCTTGGAAATTGGATAAAAGATGCTTTTGCCACTCAAAATAGCTTTTACAGCATATGGGCTTTTGTCAAGTGTTGCGGTATTTTGACCTATTGAAACGATACCACTAATTTTCTAATTTCCAGGGATATGCGTGTGCTCTTGAGGGACACTGTCTGGATAATAGATGATCCTGAATGCTCGTCTTATTTGCCCCTGTTTATGGAGGTCACACACTGATAGTCAGTGGGCCAGTGGCTGTGATCGAGACACCTGATTACATAAATGCATTCCGCCAATGCAAAGCCTGTTCCACAGGCAAGGGGAAATTGAGATCTGTGCTTTTTTTTAACCCCTAATAACGTCAAGGCTGGTGATTGACATCCAGACCAGATTATTCCTGGCTGAGGAGAGGAAGATACGAGGGGAGGAGCGTTATTTATCTGTTAACCTTTAGGTGAGTCTTTCCAAAATCAAACTGTCTTTCCTCATCTTCTTTCTTGGTCAAAGAATATTTCTGTCATACACTGATGGGCTGAGACATCATGACCCTTCTCAAATGAAGTGTTCCTTATCTCAGTGCTGGACATCAGGGATATATCTGCCAAAAAGTGAACAGTTGTTTCTTGTACTCAGTGTGATGGATACAGGAGGAACAGGCAGAAGAAGGGACCTGAGTAGTTCTGACAAGGGCCGAATTGATGTGGCTCGACAAGTGGGTCAGAACGTCTATAAAATGGAGAGGACTGTGTGGGGCTCCAGGGCAGCAGTGGTCCGATGAGGAACAAATCATAAACCTGCAGCAATATGTTGGGGAATGTGCTGGAACAACTCTGATCCGTGGCAGCTCCAACGAAGAACTTTGAGGGACTTAAAAGATCTGTTTCTCACAACTTGACAGACGCCACATGCCTCGATGGAGATGCACTCCTCAGGCAGCTCGCAAAGAACCAACAACTGATTAAACGGATGTGGTCATAAAACTTTGGCTTATTAGTCTAAGCCGACGAGTTGTTTGAACATTGTGACACCGGGGGTAAAGCAATGCACGGTGTTGTAGTCACAGATGAGGAGCACACTCCAATGGCTGCAGTATTTTTCTGGGTATTGGAGTTTGATCTTGCGACAACAATTTTAAGAGTTTTTCAGGGCGATGTACAATTTGGAGTCTTACCTCCCACTTTCCACACACATGCATCGCAAACAGTGATTCAAGCGCATCCTCAGATTATTACTGTCACTTAAACGCTCCCACCTGTCCTCATTGCTCATTTCGGCTGCCTTGGAAGGAGTTAGAGAAACACTTAACAGCCCATTCTCCTTAGCTGAGTGCAATATAGCTCTTCTCTGTGTCTGCGTAATGGTTTGCCGCGAGTGACGAAATTGTCCAAACACACCACATAACCCGAAGTTTTGCTCATCACACCCAGCAGCAATTTTTCTGCAAACAGAAACAACATTGCGCAGAGACCCTTCACAGAGGCAACTCTAATTGTGTAATATCTTTCAGAACTGTTGCATGGAGCGAGCGTTTCAGTTGGCCCAGCTTTGGCATGAACATGGAAAAGGACTTCCTGATTTGCTGCTCCAATTTCATGTCCATCTACTGTTCCTTTACTGCTTTATCCTCTATTAACCACTCCCTCTCTCTTTTTTCCTCATCCCTCATGCGACGTCTTCCCATCTCTGTTTGGACTTTAGAGGAAAGCCTTGCGGTCATTCCAAGACAGGAGGAGGATCTATACTGTTAGCTGACGCAAAATGAACGGCACCTTTTGGTCACATGGTGTTCACTTGGAAGGGCTTTGGGGACGTGGAAAAGTGATGCAGTGGACAGCCACAGGGCGTCTGAGCACACACATGTGAGCCCTAAAGCCACACAGCATGACACCATACAGCAGTGCCACGCAAGTGCAGCGGTGGTCTGATTCACAGCTGATGAATATTTACCAGCCGGCTGTGCCATGTCTGAACCTGCACGGACTCGCAGTGGAAACTGAGGGGTTGAACATCGAGCGGCTGAGACTTGTAAGTCAATCTTTAATGCAAGCAGCTGTCAAGGTGAAAGGTGGACTCTGCATGCTTGTGTGGACATGGACCAGTGCACATCGACAGCTTTACATACATTTATGTGTGTCTCTATATATATGTATGTAGCTCCAGGGACATCGTGTACCTTCTCTATTCCCAATTGACTCAGACAAGGTGTAGTGACAGCCAGTCTGCATAAGTGCTGTGTGATGCTGGATAGTAGATAACATATCCTGGCTCTGAGGGTCCACTGTCCGATCATGTGTCTGGTGTCTCTGCTACAACACTGTGATGCTCGGAGTCTCATTGTGAGGCTTTCAGTAGAATTTCATTAATATGTATTCCTGATTTGGACACACCTGCAATGAAGTAAACTACAAATATTCATAGGTTCACTGTAATACCATTAAACTTAGAATATTGTTTTGTGTACCCACAAGCATGGATTTACCTTCCTGAGCTGTGTGCGGCTGTCTGCACGTTGGCTGTTCTTCACAACTGTTTTATTGGGCTTTTTATCGCTGTCGTCAGCTCGCTGATCTGTCTCCTTCAACATACAATACACCTGAATGCAATGAATGTGTCATCATGAAACTCGCCAGAAAGCCTAATAACAAGCTGCTCATTACAATCAAAGTGAGTTGAAGCAACAACAACTAAAACATGCGGGACCGTGCGCGGCGCTGGCAGCCCAGCCCACCACACTTATTATGTGCACAATGCAAAGAAATTCTAATTGAGAAAGGCAAATGAAAAGAAACGATGATTTCAAAATGACTGGTTACTGTTTATTTATCTATCTAATTGGTACAAATTTCCAATAACGTATAATACAGCTGATGGAGTTGGAGGGAGCAAAGACTTTGATGTGATTTGATCGATGAGGAGAACCAGTAGCCACATGGCTGCTAGTGAGCCACATCACTTTGACGATGAAGAAGAAATGTTTGAAGATGTCAGCTCAAAGTGCAGAAACAGCGTGAAGAGAACTTCCTCAAAAATATACATTTCACTTTTGATCCCGCTCTCCTACTTTTACTTGAGAACAAAACAGAATCGGTACGTCTTGTTTGTTGGTGTTTTTAAACACAATGATCTGGGCTTCTTCTGAAGTAATGACTAATTTTATTATATTTTGTCAGGTCAACCATATTTTCATCAGATGACACTTCAGGCTGTTAGCCAGATTAAGAAGATATCATCACCAGTTGATTTTAAAACCTAATATTTCATGCAAATGTGTAATTTAGAAAGAGAGCAATGTTAGTGTTATGAAGACAAATTACATTTATTAAAAAAGCTCTAATTTAACTCCAACGGCTTCAACATTTGCTGGGGCTTCATAGAGAGATATATCTGAACACTCACAGTAAAGGTCTTCATGCACTCATTACTGTACGGATTTAAGCATTCAGCATCAAGCCAAGACAAAGTCAATGTAGCATATGAGTTTAAGATTAATTAGGTAGATTTCACTGTCACTACATAAAAGTTATCAGCACGCTTTTATTATAATTTAACTTTATATGTCAGTGGCTATGTAGCTTTAATCGATACGTTGATCAGGAGTGTGCATCCCACCATTGTCCCAGAATGTCAGACTCTGCAAGCTGATAGGTCGGCTGTTTAAATCTTTGTCTTCGTCTTGGTCATTGAAATCATTTTTCTTCCAGATCCGACATGTCTTTGCAATGGAAATTGTGGTGATTATGCATAAGATCAGCAGAAACGAATTTGATAGCTTGGAGCAAAACAGTATGAGACTTTCACAGTGCATTTGACGTCAGCTGATGCTTCAAGGCCAAAACATTTATCTACAGCCTCAAATATGTATTCTTGAAAAAATAGACAAGTCAAAGTTTATTAACCTATTCTGAGTCTCAAACTGTGTAGGTGTGATTTGATGATAGTTTTTGACGACAGTTTTAAAAATTAAGGTTGTCAAAATCCCCACTGGAGAAAGAGGAAGGAGTAACAATTCCCAGTGAGTGAGTGTAAAAATTATTCAAATCTATATAATGTATCTTTCACATAAAACAGTGCAGGAAGATGAATCCCCTTTTCACAAAACATATTCACTTCCCCAACTCTCAAATTCATCATGCTTTGTCTCACACAAAGACATAGTTTTCAATTGAATTAATCCTTATGTTTCTTCACATTATATGAATGATTGTTAACAGCTGCTGGGGAATGAAAAGCATAACTCTCCTCTTTCTTATTAGATGTTTTTAATTCAGAACATTTGGTTACTCTATATATAATCTGCAGTTTATACCTATTCAATTTTTCTAATTAGTGTGGATTGCGCTTACAATTAATTTAAATTAAAAGGAATATGTTTTAGTAATAGCGTAATTAAAAGAAACAAGAAAACAGGCATGCTCCCAGATATTTCCTTCTGATTTAATTACTTTCAGAGCTACAATTCACAACTATTGCGTGTAAATCAACCCCAAAAAATTGGAACTTGGTTACAATACATGCGTTTATTTTGGGCTCCACAGTTCACTTTAATGAGCAGCTTGAAATATCAGGCTTTCAAACCTTTACTTTTCATCAGTTTTACTCACTGTGATGAATGAGCTTTAATTCTGGTTTTCAGAGATCAGTACAGAGTTCACCCCGGGCCTCTTGAAGAAAAGGAACCTCTCAGGCTGACGAGTGAATAAGGAAGTCAATGCCAAAACAGCTGTCAATAGAATAAGGCTTTGAATGCTAATGAGGGAAATTGCTGACAATCCATGTTCTGATTTGTGAGTGAATTTTACTCCACGTTACACTCCACCTTGCCAGCTTCCCTCAATCAATACACCGGCAGGGATGCACCCACTCCCTGACTTCAGCATAAATGTGTCATCCATTGTGAGTTGCACCACCACGCATCCTTGTTTGCATCATAGCGAGGTGACTGTACCCTTGTCCTGCCATTTCAGCCTCAGCTGCCTCATTCACACCCGTCTCGCCCACACGTTGCTGCAGCTCATTGGGGATTTAGGACTTTGTCAATAAAGCCTATTGCAGTGTCAGTGTGCTGTCTAATTACAAAATGGCTCTCACTCAGATATACTTTGTTCGGAGTCAGACGTGGTCATTCAGACATTAATCAAGGAATACATGATTTGATTCTTACTAATGGCAGGTGGCTGAGGGACAGGGGCAGACTCTCAGATGGCACGGCTTGAACGCATCATATCTATGAACGCCTCTGTTTTTATATGGCAGATTTTCCACCCTGCCTCAATGGCTTGTTCAACTGCTCCCGTGCAACTTCTGGCTGATCGTCAGTAAAGCATATACTGTACTGTGCCTCAACAAATACGGTGCAGCTGTCAATGTGCCAGTTCCACAAGTCAGATTCTCAGCTGCAGTTAAAAAATTTTTTCTCTTTTTTTTTTCCATGCCCCATTAACAAACTATTTCACACAAGGAGATGCACACGTCTGTGACTGTGCCTGGAATGGGACATCAGATATGCCCGTTGAGATTCCAGGCACTTTAACTGCAACAATGCACAACAAATCAGTGCTGTTCACTGGTTATTTGGACATCCACTCCTATCTACAGCATCACTGCTCTGAGCTATGAGTGTGTGTGTGTGTGTGTGTGTGTGTGGGGGGGGGGGGGGGGTGTATATGGCAGCCTCCGGGGTTTGACTGCATCAATAATGGTGAAATAGTTCTTTTTATAACCTTTGGTATTGAAGTATGATGGAGTTAATATGATCTCTTAGAATGAAGTCACAAACATGGTCTGTTTATGTCAAATATTGAGAAGTCGAGTAGTTACTGAGAATTAGAATAATAAGATTTGATAATAAATAACAATAAGAACAATGTCGAGTTTCGGTTGGGTCTTTTGAATACAGCAAGCCAGTCAGTAAAATTTCTCCAAGGGGCATAGTGGTCTTTCTGTGAGGAGTTCTGCCATGCTCACCTCACACTGCAGGTTATTCCAGTTTGGCTCTATACAGCTGGAGAACAACTCAGTGCAGTGATTGGTCAGCAGGCTCTCTGTGGCTGGCCAACACAAATGCGATGGTAGAAACAAGCTTCCTGAGAAAGTCCCTGCTGGATATTCTTCATTCAATGGGAGACATTTGTTACCCTAGTGAGGTCATCTGAAATGTAAAGATCTCCAGCCTCTCTAAATCCTCACTAATGTTAGCAGGAAGGCTTTTGAAATCCACAGTTATTCTTCTGGTCTTCCTGAAGTTAATGTCGAGGATATTGGCAGAACACCATCGATTAGTGAATGTGGTTCCATTGAAAATCATCCAGCTACACCCACAAGGTTGTAGGTTCAATCCTCCATCTCAAGCAGTAATAACTCAGTGTATAAGTGAAGTTCATTCACCATTTCTGGCATGGACTGGACTTGGGATTGGAAGTTTGCAGGTTCGAACCCCACTGACAGGTCACCATAGTGGGTTCTTCAGGAAGACCATTGACCCCGCTGCTCCATGAACCCTGCACTGTGGCAGTCTACTGCTCTTAGCACTTATAGCGAAGGTTAACTATGAATAGGTTGGGTAAAAAGCAGAGAATTTAATTCTTCAAGGGGATCATTAAAAGATGGTTTCTTTCTTTGTCAAAATGCTGAATTTCTTCCTTGTAGGCTTTGTTGCTTCACTGTTTTGTGATATTCATATTGGTCTCAGTATAGAGTAGTGATATCAGTGTGTTACTGAGGTGGTTAGGAGGGGGCTGAGCACACATCAGTCTGGTGTTCCTGTGTTCAGGATGAGTGTGGACAGAGTGGGAGTTCCAATCCTGACGCTTTGTTCAGGAAGTCCAGTATTCAAGTACATTGGGAACTGTCTAATCCATGATCTCCCAGTTTCTAGAATGGTTCATATGAGAGGAAAATGTTGAAGATGAAACATTTTACAATCGTGTTTCCTTTGTTCAATAGCATTTATGTACATTGAAATAAAGACAAATAACACATTATTTTCATACTGATTTCTAAAATGTATATCTATTTCCTCCCTGAGGTAATAATGTGTTAATAGTAAAAGTATTTAATTTAATTAGGATAATTCAACAGTTTTCAGCATATTACAAGAATGGCTGTATACACAAACACCCAAGTCCACTCAATGACAGCAGCCATGCAACAGTGTTCACTCACTTTTGGGAATAACTTCAGTATTTTGCTCAAGGACACTTCATCGTCTGGAAACGGGACTGAAAAAACTGCAACCTGTTCAACCGCCTGAGCCTCAGTCACCACTGATGGTATTTACTTTGATATGCATGCTTGATTGTTTGTTATTCTGGATCTCCAATGAGAAATCAAAGGAATGAAAGCAGCCATAATATCTTTAACAGAACAATATTTTACTGCATTTCCAATTGTTCAAGTTGTTAATCAAATCAACAGTTGCAAACAATGATCTACTATTGGTGAGTGTTAAAATCAAATTTGTGGACAAATCAAACTTAGATTTGATCTTAGACCTGTTAATACCATAGCACTAATTATTGTTACTTACAGAACAGAACCTTAAAAAACAAAAAAAACAAATGGCGAATTGGTGTAAAAACCAGTTGTGGACCATCAGGGCCTTTAAGGCCTTCTCTGCAGGCCTAAGAAAAAGATTTGAATCACAGACTGATTATTGATTTTATTTTGTCCATGAATACTTATTAAATAATTCCAAATGGCTTCTTCTCATTGCTTCTCCCCGGCTCAGCGGCTTCATACGTCCAAATTAAAGCTTTTAACCAATCACATTTTAGCTATCAATTGTTGCCAGGCTAAAGAAATCTGCCTTAGCCCTTCAGATTCAATTCTGCAGGCCTCTGCAGAATATATATTGGCAAATCTGGGCCTTCTAGAAGTCCTAGCATGATATCAGTGTATTCAAGCCCTCTGATTGGATCGTCACAGAGTTCACTCTCCAGCGCGAACTGGCTCTATGTGTAGCAAGGTGCACGAACAAAAACATAGTTGTGTTTATTTGATAGTGGTTTTGTCAACCTACAATGACTAAAGGAGAAGATAAAGACATTTGGTTGCAGATTTATTGTCAAAACAATTTTCAAGTTGGAATTTTCCAAGCTCATGTCTGTGGATTTTACTAGAGCTCACTACAAACTCCATGGCAGGATTCAGGATTATATTATTTGCCATTATATTATTTTCAAGCTGACGTTTGTCACCCTCCTCGACCCCCAGAAGTTTCGTGAAAAAAAAGGCTATTTTATAGAGCTGCAGCAGGAGAAGAGACATGAACTTGGATTGTTTTCATTCATAAAGGTATTTATTCTGGCTACACGAGTATCTATATATGATGCAAAGGCTTTTTATACAGCATTTCTGTATGGTAACATGGTTTTTGAATCCATAAAAAATGTATTGAGGGTTAGATTGACTCAGACCAGCAGTGAAGGCCTGGATCTGAGATGCACGGTCTGCCACTTTACTAAAAACAGATAATCATGTTTGTTTTTTGATCTCAGCCTGAAGGAATTGGAGGTAAACAACATGTTCAATGGTGTCAAACACAATGAAAAATGAACTGATGATGAAATAAAGTGATTTAAACAAATAATGAGTTTGTTTTGACAGCCTGGAAATGCTTTGATAGAAATTTGTTGGGAGGAAAACATAATGGCATTTTAGCTGCTGCTATTTCTAAATGATTTGATTCAATGAGCAGCTTTGAGATGAGCCAACAGGTGTTAAAGATCAGTTTTCACAGGAGGGAGTGCACTGCAACTGGTGACGAGTTACATATTAATGGACAATACCTCATGAAATCTGGCCAAGTATATTTAAGTATTTTAATGCATTATTTTGCATTGTATTCTATGGTATTCCTGTGCTACAGTTGAATAATAATGATTGTAATCTTTCTTTTGAAGTACAGAGAAATGTGTGCAGCTCTGGTTTGCTGTCTCCGGCCTTATCAAGAAGTCTTTCGTCCCTTTGGCGTTGCAGTCATAATCACATTGGGACTGATCCATTGTGGTCGTGGAATGTCTGTACACCATATCTAGTTTACTACTCTTACTGCCTTGTGATGTACAAATACATTACAAATCAATGGTTAATAGTTAGTATTTCTATGGATTTTGAAATTAAAAGTGTTATATTTGTGTAAATTAAAAATAACTAAACTCCAGCCTGCACCATAAGTTAAATAAATAAATTGTATTTTTGGCCACATACAAATGGTGGCAAGAGTAGTGTGGAAGTCATGTCCCCACTGACACACATATATATTTGGGGTTTTTTTCAACACATTTCTCTAAAAATATTTTTTTTCAGTACAATACAACAGCTCGAGGTAAACTATTAGGAATTAATAAAAAAAAAAAAAAGTGTGTGATGTAGACAGAGACCTGACCTCTGTAACCTGCTCATAATCTGTCTCTGTTCAAGGTTACACAAGTCAATGCAGCCACATGTGGTGGGTGAGTGCCTCTCCCTGCAGTCATCACAGCATCAGCTTCTTTCCTCACTTGCAGGCTCACACTGGGAAACTATTATCTCATCAATACCACATGGGGGGGCCTTCATGCATTCTGGCAGATGAGTTTAGTATACAGGCACTTGAAGCAAGATCCAATTTGATGAAGAATGTCTTCAAAGAAGATGATGTCCTGAAGCCTTTTTTGGGTGGAGTTTACATGTTTTCCCACGTCTTACATGGGATTTTCTCTGGGTAAATGTGGATTTGTGGGTGATGGCCAGCTCAGTGTGTTTAGCCTTTTGCAGGTTTATGTTAGTTGTTTATTTTTCTTGGCTTTTTAAAGTTCTGCCCCTAGATTCTGTGGTATTTTGCAGCTATTCTATTTTATTTTTGTTTTTATTGCAGCTGGGTGATAAAATGTTGTTGTCTTTCAGGAGAGTTTGTGCTTTTATCATCATGCCGTAGTGGGGGAGAATATTTTAAATGTGATTTTCTAACACTAGTGTTAGATAAATTCTCCACCCAGAGTTAGAACCCACGTGTCTGTATTATCGTATTACTGGCATCTATGGGGAGTCCATGTCACCCTCAATTTAGTTTTTTTTCCAGGGATTTCAACCCTGGGTGGCATTGTATAACCTTGAGGCCCACTTCCCTCTTTAGTTTGCATCCATTACACAAAAAAACCCTGAGCCAACTGTCCCAAGTCCCGTGGCATTGTTGGTAATGTTGCAGTAACGTTGACAGAAGAGGTGTGCATGGAATAAACACTGTGCTACACCTGGACCTGCTGTGTGTTTACATGTGCGAAGCACGCAGTGCCTCGTCCCCATTGTTACTGAGTGACAGCGTGTCTGTGATGGATCAACCTGCGATGATTGGATTTTGCATTGGCAGGGACAAACTCCTGATCCGTAGGATAATAACAGTGATTCAGCTGGTACATTTAGGGGAATAAAATAACCAAATACATATTCAGCGTAGCTTTGTGTTTGTCCCACAGGGCTTTTGAAAAATTAATATCAACTCTCAGCCTGCATTACTAGACACAAATATCCCATTACTTTTCCATTCTGGCCACATATAATGGAATGTGCATGGAAGGGTACCTCTTCATTGAGTCCCACTTTAAGCCTGCTGATTTCATTTTTTTATGACTAATAGATCATAAATTACTCAACAGATAGCCGATCGTATGGTATGCAAATCACAGAAGTGATAATGTATTTCAGGATGTGCAAGAATCTGCTGCCGTGTTTGTGCATATTACAGTGTCATTGTTCAAATCACTGATATTCCCGAGGATGTATCTCAACATGCTAAAAGATGACATCTTGGTAGTAAACCGTCTGGCTAGTTGTAATTAAAATCGGACAATATTCAGTTACCTATTGGTGAGTTTATTTACCCTTATATACTTTTTTTCCCTTATATACTTTTGTCCAACTGCAACACAATAGTGATATTCTCCTGGCTATTTTCCTTAAGTACTGGTTGTTCATGGACATACCGCATTTCTCTGCAGCCTCTACACTATATGGCAGTATTTCATGATTGGTGGGTATATTGAGGATTGGTTGGCAATGCAGAGGTGAAAATGTCAAGACATTATTCTCAGGTGTCCCTTCGCAGCTCTCATGAGTAGTTACATCAATGGTGTTTGGCGTTTAGCCTGACTTTTAAAGTCCTCTGTTGCAGAGCCCTATGAATCAACCCGTGTGTTACAGGAATGGACGTCCTTCTAACAGCGGCTCCCCGTCTTTCCCCCTGCACAACAAACCACTCTGGTGCCCCCCCACGGGGTGTTATCATTACAGAAATTCTTGGAGGGGAGAAAAAAAAAACAAACATCAAAAGCCAACAAGTAGTCAAAGGGCAGGACAGCAGCAGCAGTGTGACCTTACAGTTCACCCATTAAATCCCTACAGATCTTGACAGATGCAAAAGTGCAAGCAATCGCCGTAGGCTGTTTGTTGATTGACGATAAGGTCAGTAGGAGCTCCTCTCAGGAGGTTAGTGTCTGTGTTTTCACCTGCTCCGAGAGAAGAACACCTTGTTGCTTCTCCTCAGATGACCTCCAAATGCTTCTAATGCTTCTGCAGCTGGCTAAAGAAATTAAAAAATGTGCTCATACTGTAACCTGCCCTTGGGGGCTGTAAACAGGATGGAACAAAAATATTTATGAGAAGCAGCATAAAACGATGAGCCTTATACTATCACCCCTCCAAGTGGGAATTTGATTTTTTCCCCCTTGATATACAGGTATTAATCACACCTGAGAGCATCACTCATTTCAAGGGAGCAGCTATCTACATTGTGTATGTTGGTGAGCTCCAATTATATATATTCTTAAATACACTGTTAAGTTGGAATCTTGTTTGTCCTCAACCATAGCAACAATCCCCCCCCCCCCGAAACTTCCCTCCTCAGGTTCAAGATATAAATAAGGTTTATTTGAATCTCTTTTAACTCAGGAAGCCTATACTGTACTTCCTCAGTTACTCAAAGAACATCGCTATGCATATTTTATTATTGTACAACTTACGTCACGTCACATCATGTCACATAAACCACAACTTGAGCTCAGACAAAGTCCTCAACAATGACTTTGACCACACAACAGAAACAAAATCTAAAGCCAGTTGGCATCGCTTCATTTTCAATGCAGAAATATAGCTACTTTTTTTTCAATACCTTTCAGTGGAGGTAAGCATTATATCACCATTATTTTGCATCATTCAGGAAACACACACACACACACACACACACACACACACACACACACACACACACACACACACACACACACACACACACACACACACACACACACACACACACACATACACACACACACACACACACACACACACACACACACACACACACACACACACACACACACACACACACACACACACACACACACACACACACAAGTCTCTTGTCACTGTCACAAATGCACATAGTCACACATGCAAACATTATTTGGTAGATGGACTCCAAAGGGCTATAAACTCTTGCTGTGCCACCCACTGGGCACACACTGGCACTCCCAAACCCAGAACCTAAAACCTACTGAACAGAAGGTCGATATACTGACTCACACACACCAATAGCAAGCCACATGACAAATTCCATTTCAGATCAGAGGTATGTTTGTGTAGTTTCTTTCATCTTGCAATCACAGCAGTGAAAAGTGCATATTTCTACACAGTAGGTATTGGATCAGACAGTGTGATTGGTATATGAGCTAATTGGCAGGGCACCTTGCATTTTGGAAACCATAGTGGGGATTAAAGGTTAAAACCACTTGTGACTGTGAATGAGACAATAAGGCAGCAATTAATGTAATACCATGTTTTATTTAAATGTTTGTACACTGATGTCTCAAGTTAAAAAAGCAATACCAGCTAATACATAAATATGCTTAATCAGTGCGTGCTAATCTGCATAATAATGCTGTGTGCATTATGATCTGGTTTCAAGCTCAAGCAGGATTATGGTTTGACTATCCTCCACCCCGTTCAAAGAAGCTGGGTAAATTAGTAATCATGCAAGATCAGGCAAAATCAATCTGACCATTGCTCTTGTGCTTTTTATAAATTACAAATGAAAGATGTGATCCTAATGAGTGTACATGTTCACACTGTTGGTCTGCACAGGTGACTCTGGAGCTGCACACATCTCTGTTGTGGCCCCAACTTGCAGGAAATTACATATTAACAAATCAGATTGAAGAAAAACAATATTTATTCCAATTTTTGTTTCTCATCAGACAATATTGTGGTCAAGTGGTCCTGTCTTGTACTTTGAAGTAGAAAATGTGACACGTTCAAATACAATCATGGGATAAACCCAATGATTGTGAACTAAAATTGCTTGAAGTGCCAGCAACAGCACAATAAAAAATAAATAAATAAATAAATAAGACAACATAGAATGGCGATTTTGGTATTTTCATTCAAAGCTTTTGTTTTAAAGCAGTGTTTTGCTTCTTAATAAGGCAAAAGTGGGGAAATGGCTCTTTTGGCTCTCATCATCATAGATCACACATACTATCATGATTCTAATTAAAATAAGTGCCTTCCAGGAGACCAACCTTCGCCACCTTACGGACTTTTCCCTCCTTTATGTGCGCGATTTTGTTTGTTTTTTCTCCCATGTGGTATGAAAGATATTTTCCGGCTGCGCAAAACACTGCTTCCACTTGTTCTGGGAGTTTCCCGACGGTTCCTATAAATGCACCAAGAGTCCAGAGAGCGTCTTCATTTTCACGTTTGGTCATCCGCCTTGTGAGGAAGGCAGCAGAAAATCCCCCCCCTCCTCCTCCTTCCCTCCCCTCCCCTCCCCTCCCAGTGTAAGAAAAGAGAGGGGAGACTCATTCTTCCTCGCATCTTTCCACCGGACCCGCAGTGGATACGGTCGAGCCGTGCAGGACCTTACGGCACAAGATGTGAGGAATAAAAAAAAAAAGAAAAGAAAGAAAGAAAAGAAAGAAAGAAAAGGGTGCGTTTTGGAGGCGATGCGGAGTGCGTCTCACAGCCAGGTCCGCTTGTTTTGGAGAGGCACTGCACAGAGACAGATCCCCACATCACACCATCAACGCCTGGCGGTTTTTTTTCCTCCTCCTTCCCTTTGCGCTCTTCCCCTCCGCGCTCAGTGGGATGCGGGATGCGCAGCATCACCGGCTCCGTTCGTCCAACAGATAGAGCTCCCACTTCTGCAGGCCTGTCACATTTTAACTGGGAGGGGGAATTAAAACTCTCTACCTGGGAAGAAGAGCTGTTTTTTTTTTCTTTCTAAAGTGAAGAAGGATTTTTTTCCCCCCCTCCAACTATTTTTTTTTTTTTTGGGATGAGGATGTTTTCTCCTCAGCGCTGCCCCATGAAGAAGCGGGGGCTGATTTGGTCATTCAAAGATCACATTTAACTGGACTGCTGTTGGTCTTATCGGTAAGGCGTTTTTATCTTCCTCGGTCGCTGGAGGAAGGAGCCAGAGAACTACACATAAGAGGGGGAAATTGAGTTACTCTGCAATTAAGGATCCCCCCCCCCCCCCTGAAAATCGACGTTATCCCTGCGCGCACAGCCTGTGCCAAAGTGTGAGAGAATTTATACTACTGTATATACCCCGGACGAGAGGCTGCAAGGTAAGGCAAAAGATGCTTTAAATGTGTTATAAGACGCTGACCGAACACTTACAATGTAGAGTTGGATGTGTGCAGGAGAAGTTGAAACATCCTCGTATGCTCATGTTGAAATGGAGATTTTCTCCTTCGTTTCTCTGCGTCTCTGTGCCAGCTGGTAACTCTTGTTGTATCGCCTAATTGTTGCATGCTGGGCTGAATGGAAAGTGTCCTTGTGCAAGGAAAAGCGACTTGGAGAGCAAGACTCCGCGTCTCAGTGAGGACTCACAAATCACTCGTGAGTGGGAGGCAGAAGCCGAGGACGTCTCGCAGTCGTGACGGATGACAGGAGGTCTCATGGAGATAAAGTATTCACTTTAAGTGGAGTGATTCAGATCAAGTGTAAATTCATTAAGGGAGGGTGATCGATCGCTGCTGTAGTTAAGTGCTGATGTATTTACCACTCCTCAAGGACTCGGACTCAGTGTGGACTTTCATTTGGTGGCATGCTTTAATTGTTGTGTGGAAACAAAAGAGTAACGTGACGTTAAGATGACATTTAGAGAGAGATGGGATGGTCAGGAGGCTCAGGCTCATATTTGGCACCACCTTGTGGCTCAATTTTTAGGCTTCTGCTCATGCATCCACAGGTTTTTGTCGTTTATCTTTACAGCATGATGGGAGTAAACTCACGCTTTCCGTTAATGTGACGATGGAGAGGTGAATAAAACAATTCAACTTAATCCTGTCCCATTTCACTCAAACAGCCTCAACTACAATTAACTGTTTTTAGCAGAGTTACTAATTCTACTTTTTATATTTATTCTCATATTTCACTCATTTCAAACGTCCTACTTATGAAAGCATTTTTACATATTGCTAAATCATGATGGTAGTGACAAATATTCCCACCTTATCTCACGTGTCTTGTCTTAAAATAGCCGATACAGATTTCCCTGCATCCATAAGGAGTACAGGCATACACAGCTTGAATGTTTGAGTAGCTTGTTAACATGATGTGTACTGTAAACACCATATGTGACTCTGACTTCTGTATAATCAGGATGTCTGTCCAAGCGGCAGGCTTTCCTGATGCGTGTTGGTCTCAATTGCACTTTCTTGGTGCATTTGTGTTTTTGCTTTTGTTCATTTTTCAGTGAAAAATAACTTTTATTTGGCATCCCCATGGTCCCCACCTGTAAATGCAACCTTGGAGCCAGCAAAAGCTCGCATTTCTGCACACTCAGGTACTCTGTGTTGATCTCAAAATGAATAAATGCTGCGTCCATAAATACAAACTGCTTTGCTGGGATTTTTTTTTTCTCGCGCTCTTCGTCAGACATTTGTTTTGCAGAATCACTTCCACATTCATATGTTTATCTGCGGCATGGCAATTCAGAGTCACACAGTGTGTGACGCCAAGTGCTACAGCTGATGCTCCAAAGGAACACTTAAGTTTGACAGTGTAGTAATTGGGACTGTTGATAATGCTGGACAGATTCCGTGCAGGTGTGAACTGGTTATCAACTGGTGCTTATCAACCTCTTGTTGTTGTGTAAGTCCTCATCTTGCTCCAGGTTTTTTACCCCCGCCCCAAAAAATAGAGAGATTTCATAGCCAGAAAAACCAGCACGTAGGTTTAGTCATCTGGATTTTCAAATTGGGAATAATTCACTGCTGTGGTGCCAAGCGTTCTTATGAAAACAGAAATGTGCTGCCAGATAGTTGTGTGATGACAGCTGAGATTGCAAATCCTTGATGATGTCGGCTAATAAACCCACTCCATTTTCAGATGCATTCCACTGCTCAAGAAAATTGCCATTTTGCTTGAAATACTCCTTTAAGGTCCATATTTATAAAATAATGTCATCCATTGTGAACATTTTGATGACCAAAGGATGAAAATAAAATATCTCTTACATAACAGCACAGAAAACAGAAATATGATGGAAAACAAAACAAATACAAACATCGAGAATTGTTTTTTTTTTTTCTTCTATGTTAAGTAGATTTAATTACATAAGGGGAAGTGGTGTTGTGAGCATTCTTGCCTTTAAGCGAGAAAGTCGCCAGGCAGTCCGAGCATGTGTGAGAGCGTGGGCGACCTTTCTACGGGAGTGGGTTTTCTTTCAGTAGTCCAGTTTCCTCCCACAGTCATAAAACATACATTTTAGGCTAATTGGTGACTCTAAATCACCAGGAGGTGTGAATACAAGAATGTCTGTCTCTCTGGGTTTGTCCTGTGATGGACTGGTGACCTCTCTCGGGAATACTCTGCCATCAATCATTGGCATCCTGCAAACCCTGAGTCAGATGAGTATTTAATTGAATTGAGTGCTTTTATTGTTACTGGATAAAATACAATGAAATCAGGTTGTCGCTTCCATAATTAATATTAAGGAGAGTAAGTATTCAAGTATCAAGAATCAAACTTGATGACAACGCTTAAGATTGACATTAGTGACATTTCCTACGTTCTTTGAACACACCACTATACTGGGGTGCGGCTTTTTCTGGGTAATGAAAAACAACATTGAAACGATGATACTTAGAAACTCTAAGCTTTCTAATTGTATTTTAGTCAGACTATGATACGTGCTAATGCTTTAAAAATTGTGTAGTCTTAGTCGTAAGTGTGTTGCTCGGTTGGTTATCCTCATTGAGCCAGCCACATCCGGATCCGGGCTTAAGCCGTCTGTCTACTGAGGATGCTTTTCCAGAAGGTTTGTAAACATGTTACATTGTTGTTGTCTTTTACCGAATTGTCGGGCTCTGTCGGCTCGTTGATGTTATTCACTAGCTATAAGTAATGTGTATTTCCTGTTAGGAGTGTTAGCTGTGGGTTAGTTAAATAGGTATTTCAAAAATGACTTGAAATCATACTCATTTGAAACAGGTGGCCCTTGTATGTCCCGTGCATTGAAATTAGTGGATGATTTTTCAAACATTTGTGTTTTCAACCAGGAATAGGCAGCTTATGGAGGGCCAACAACTTAAACCATTTACATCAGCTACATCAGCACTTAATGAAAATTAATTATTCAATGAAAATGACTAATTTAATCTCCCTAATCTTAATCAGCAGGCATGCATATGACCCCCCCCCCCCCCCACACACACACACACGCACACGCACACGCACACGCACACACACACACACACACACACACACCTAATGTCAACCAAATCTACCTAAAATGATCATCATCCTACAAAAATGGTGGTAATATCTTTGGTTGGTTTTTGCTCTAAATTGGTGGTCCTACATCGCACTGTCAAGTTTCAAGGATTGCCATTGTTATGGTCTTGCCACCAAAGGCAAGTGATAGCATATTGACAGTTTTATAAATTTGGGTTGATTGTGGCTGTTGCTGCAGCTGCTGCAACCTACATAAACTAACTCACCAATTGAAAAGCAGTATGAAATGTACTGATCAGCAGGACACAGGCGCCTTACATAAATATGTTTTGTGGCTACAATGCCAAAAAACATAAAAAATGGCATGTTGGATGGGAACAAAAACCTTTTGGGGGATTTGTTCCCTAAATGCCACAAGTGCGACAACTCCGTTCGTGTTTCGCTGGTTTCTTTTTCATGAATGGACGGCGCATGTTCGTGACATTTTATTATTGTGCAATCACGTCGAGCCACGTACATTGTGCGATTCTTGTTGTGTTTTCATCATACAGTCTGCACACAACAAACTTCATGTAGTGCCTGAAGTTTATGACATTGATGTCGTACAGTGTGGCTCGCTGTGAATTAAGGCAGTTGAAATTGCACAGTGTTTAGTGCATTAAACTCCGTATCGTGGATGCTGAGCTCTATGGAGACCTTTTGTGTCTTCAGCTGAATAGCAGCTCTGATTATGTTCACGCTGTTTTTACATTTTTTGTTCATGTAATCACTCACTCTCCTATTTATATCTGTAAACCACTTCAAGAATCATGGTACATTTTTCTCCGACTGACAGGACACTAAAATCAAGATCATCACATTGTGGCGTCATTTGTTTGATTGAGAGGCATGACAAATGGTTCTAATCCATGTCTCTATGTCTTCCACAGCAGGAGTAACTAACATGCTCCAAAGCATCTTTGATTACAGCCTGTTGGAAGTCACCAATCACTTTGCAGAGATTGAAATGTTGCAGAGCTCATATTTCATCTTAAATATAACACCTGTTCAGCCTTTGAGATGAATCTAAGGTGTGACTCTGAAGTGTTAATTTTGCACTTGCTGGATTCAGGTCGGGAGGGCGTTTTTAGATGCAATTATTCGGTCTTGTTTGAATACCCTGACTGACGAGAGCATGTTCAATTTATTTTTTATAAGAGGACAGTGAACAGCTGTACCGAACTTTTATTAGGGCTTCCTGCTCCACTTGCAGGGCGAGTACCAGTCGCAGACCCACGGCACAGCAGCAGCAGTCAGCAGGTAAAGTCTGTGCCCCAGATGTTCACACCATGGGACTTCCACGGGTTTGATTTCCTTTCTTAGTGTCCCTGGACAGGTTGTGTGTTTCTGTTTTCGTGCTGCACCTGGTGGACGTGCAAACGCTGGAACATTACACAATTATATTTGGTCAGCTTCAATTCCCGTGCTTGTCTTTGAATTTCATGGCTCTGTTTCGTGGTTCCTTTTTTCTTTTTTTTGTTTTAGATGGAAAGGATTTTGCTGCCCAGTTCACTCTGGCAGCTGTTTGTTTGTCTGTGGGCTCCAGAGTTCACTCGCTGCAGTGCTCTGGCTACAAAACAGTCCCAGTGTTTTGACAGTGTTTTGACAGTATGGTGGGCATTGTTGACAGCTGCTGTACCTTCACCCGGTGTTGGGATATAAGGTTCAAGTAAGACCAATTTTTCTTAATATATTCGGGCCCGACTTAAGTCTGCTGCTGTTTTGTTTGAGCTGTAGATCTACCAATATTTTAGACTTCCGTATCAATATTTATGATGCACTTTGAAATAACGTTCACATTATCCAACGGAAGTGTGCCGCCCCGTAATATACCTCAAATTTACAGCTGGGCTTTGGGCCAGATTTGGCTTACAGACTGCAACTCACTGACCTCTTAACTGTCTTGAATAAATGACTGGAAGATCAATCTTTATGTCCTGTGTCCATCTATTATAGGCACCAGTTGTTAGTCCTCTCAAAAACGCCACTGAATGGCAATCATATTCAATACTTTCAAATGTTGAATTGTTATTATCATGGTAATTCAGGTGCTTTCTTACTGTTGCAGTTTGTAAAACGTACACAACTGTGAGCAAAACAAATAATGGCAATCAAGGCAGGGACATTGTTATTTAATGGCTTCACACATCCACATCTTTAAGTCACAGCTGTGTGAGAAACCACCATGATTAGATAGGTGTGCGGTTTATTGCACTGTGCTGTTTATTCATGATTGCAAATGTATGCTTTGGCTTTGATTTAAGGATTTGTAATTCATTTTAATTGATGACCTATGTTTTCAATCTCGGCGTTTCACACTCTGGAGTGTGAAAGCTCACTTTTAGAGTCAATATGAGAGTGTCTGAATCCAGATTGCTGTCATTTGCTGGCTCCTTAACACGTTAAAATCTGTATAAAGGAAAGGAGGCATTAGAAAATAATTTCTTGGTTCCTTGAGGCAAACAGAAAGGATTTTCTTTCTATTGTTGTTTATAAAACACAATTGTACACTCTGTTGTAGTTGAAGAAATGGCTCACCTTAGGCTGCTACTGACTGCAGTTTTATCAGTCTTAAAAGAAACGACAACAACAAAGAAACAAAATGTGGATTTTATAAACGTGGGTATGACAGCGACTTGGCGCAGATTTGCTCTCAACCGAAGTGGCGGCAAATAGCCATATAATGTACGTAAACTGCTGGTGCCTTCAGGAAATAAACAAATCTCACAGAGAATAGAGGTGTTGTTTTAATAGTGGTTATGTGCAGGCAAACACATTGGTGAACTTTTTGCAGAATGTGGATGTGGTCATGCATTCTGTGACCTTAATCTGCCAACAAATGTTTGGGTTGTGTTTCTCTCTCTTTTGGCTATTCGCAGCTGTAGTTTGTTGTTGTTGTTTCTGACGCTATCAAAATAATGATTTCATCTCATGTAGGTTGTGGTCACACTAACGTGACAAACCTTTCTCACTGGATGACATAATACCACAGGTTTATAGCCATCAAATCCATTAGTTACCGATGTGCTTGCTTTTATTTCGTCACTGGCAGCGAAAATCAAACATTGTGTAGCCACTTGTACACTTGGAGGATTATGGTGAGCAACAGTATTGGACTGGGGCCAATTTGAGAATTTCCTATTTGATAGGTGATCTGCAAATTGAGCTGGTCAGCTCAGGTGATTTTGTTTTCTTGTTTTTTTAATGACAACTATTGGAAATGGACCACCATTGGCCACATGCCATCAACCACTATGTAAGTACCTCACCACAACAGCATCAGCAACACAGTGGCTAATATGTCAGTGGTGCGAGAAGATTTCAATGTACAAACCTAAAAAAGTCCATTGACCGCTTTCAATCCCTACCATGACAGACTACCAGTGTTTCGGAACATGGTATCATCTGAACGGTGTTCGATACAACATGTATAAAGTAAACAAGTGGCATAATGCAGAGGGTTCACTAATGGTGGTCTCACACCTGATGATTTTGCTGGATAAATGCATATCCAGCAAGTCTGAGCAGAAAAGCCTCCAATAGTCTAACGAGTGAGGTAGAAGACGTCCACCCATACCGATCTCTGTATGCAGAGAACATTACGATACAAACATCCACACTCTTTTAAACTGTATTTCTTTGTTGTATGGGCCCACTAAGTATCTGGGATGTGGATGTATGTATGTATATAGAATAAACAGCCTCTGAATGTAATGTTTTCTTTAATGGAGAAGCAATTTTAAATCCAAAAGAGTGGGCGGCACAAATCCTCTGTTGACAATCGACTGGCACGTGCAGAAACTCTATAGTAGACCGAGATCGTATTATACGTGTACATTTCAGAAAATTTGACAGAGAACAGTTTTTAAAAAGGCTCTGGAATCCACTTTCAATAATGTAATTTTTAGTGACTACCAACATAACAAAAGTTGCGACTTTCACATGAAACTGTTGTGTAAATAAGACTGTACATTAGAGCTACACTCATTTCTTTGTAATTTAAAAGAAACATTCACTGTCCATTCCTTCAGTCGGCGATATTACGATTGGGTTGCCAATTAGTACAAAACAACTTTGATACTGCCACTTTTCAGACGAGCAGTATTGCATGCGCTGTCAAATGACAAAAAACAATCAGGTAGTCTTAATTTTTTTTTTTTTCGATAATAAATAGCAATTAAGTTCCTGCTTCAGTGTGATAAGCCTTTCTTCCTTTATGTAAGTGAACTGACCTAAACTTCTTGCTGGTTTGAGTCTTGTAGCAAACATAAGCATATGAATAAATGCAGCCATGAGCTTGCACTTTAATAACTCCATCATGACATAGTCCTCATTAGTAGCTGTTGAACATGTTTACTGTTTATAAATACAATGCACTGTTGCGTCGTAGAGCACCCACAATTTTGTTGCATACAGTGTTGTTATGACAATAAAGCCTATTGTTTTGCTGCTCTATTTTAAAATAACGACTCTCCCTGAAGTACATTTACTTCAGCTTTTTTCTTAAAAAGAAATGATGATTATCAGAGCGATGTTGCTATTACAGATACTCTAATTTACAGGTGTCCAACATAAGTGAGTTACACGCTCCCTGGATTTGTGTGACATTGCGCCTAAGGTCCTGGTTGATTATGCTGAAGGTTAATTATCATCAACTATTCGCTCCTTCACAGTAAGGGACAGGGTGTCAATCATTAGTCCTTAACAAACTCTCTTTCCCTGCGAGTAGGAGGAACCGCTCTGCCATGCGCTGCCGGTGCCCTTCTTCATTTAGCCAGCTGTCACTTGAGCATTCTCAAGACTGGAACCTCACACACGTATTTGGCATGCATTAAATATAGATTTTTTTTTTCCTCCTTCTAATTTGAGGTTATTTTGTACGGCTGCTGAGCAGGCTTCCTGTTTTCATATCTGCTACCATAGGTCACGCTTAGCATATTCATTGTGCTAATATAGCAGGTTGAGTTCTTGACTCAAGGTTACACTAACAATGTCCTTCAGATGATAAACAGCATCCTAATGGCACTCGGGTATACCTCTCCACCTTCCTGATTTCCTATCGTACTAAACAATACCAAACAGTTTTCAAGGTTGAGCGTTTAGGGAACATCTTTGAAGGACAGTATTGAAGCCTTGGCTTCCGTTCATCCACAAATATTTATTGAAATTGGGATAAAGGTACTCGTTCCTCTATTTATCTTTTACTTATACTGTATGTTTTCTTGGCAAGGTTTTCCCTTCAGTTACTCATCATTTGGAAGTGGATACTTTGTCTGCTTGGATGTGCAATTCAATTCACATTTTTGCTGTATCTTATCACTTAGCTTGAGTTGTTTCTGTATGTTCTTCTATTCAAACCTCATTTCATATCAACATTGGAAGTAGTGGTGGTACCAAACAAACCCTTCAACTACCATACAATAAATATTTAAATTTAGGGGGTTTGTGTGATTTCATGTTTGTTTACTTGATTGATTTTAAATGAGTGGAGCGATTCCTAGACACCAAATAATCTTTCGTAAAATACGAACAAAAACAAATCCAGTTACCTGTGGCAATCTTTTTTTTTTTTCCCCTCTAACTTTAGCATGTTTTAGCTTTTATGACCAGAGTATGCTGACATATATAAAGTGTTCAGCCTAAGTCCACTCCTCTCCCTGACACCATGTTCATTGTGCTCTCTTTAGTGTTTGGTAGTATATGGTTTGTATCTTCAATACCATATATTAATGATGTAATGTACATGTTTTTTTTAATATATGGAATCTTAGATAGTTGCCTTAGGTGCAAGGGAGGATTGCATCAATATTGTCTCTTGCATAAACTAAGCCTTTTTGTTGAAGTGAGTAGTACTGTTTGGGCTGTTTGGTTTTAGGTGGCCAGCCATCATTTGATGGTCAATTTTTGGAGAAAAAAAAAATTGCCGACAGGTTGCTCAAAGCGGTCTAAAATATGTGTACAATGGCCATCACTACTTGTCACCATCAAGTTTTGTCTAAATACATCTTTTTTTTCACCAAAATGTAGCACATGATCACCTCAAGTACACAACTGGCTACTGATTTACGGTTATATGTTACGCCCGGTAAGGAGTAACGCGATTGGTCAATTGATGCCATGTGGTATATACCTTTTAAAAGCGGCCTCTGACTGGTCAGGAACTGTCTCACTCATCTTTATTGCAACTGGACCATCTCATTTAACTTTCATATGGGCAAATTCCTTTGGCGGAATTTCCTTTCCAAGATGCTGTGGAATTAGGCAGAATCCATACAGGTCGTATTCATTCTATGGTGCTATGATCGATTTAATTTTTCATTTCCAAAATGTTGACACATACTTGGACATCCGTACATTTTTCATGTTTTTCATTGAGGAATAAACTATTCTTTGCTGTGAAAATGATGTTGATAATAATTGTTGAAGTAATTATTGACAAGCATGCTTGTTGCCTCGCCAGTTTAAATCTATGTGACTGTGACGTACTAAGGCCTTGGGACTGAGCTAGAGGTGCCATGCAGATAACAAATTACTCAATTAAAAACTAATAAGAGGATAATAGAAACTATTTCACAGTTCAGAGTCTACAGGTGCACAGTTTAGAGGTGCAAACAGAAGCAATGTGCTAACTACATCGGGTTTAAACAAGCACATGCAGTGAAGTGTGGAGTGGGGTGAATGAGGTACAGGTAAAAGCCATCACTAATGAAAAGAAGGCATTACCTTAAAAGAAAACAGGACAACATTTAAACTAAGCCAGAAATGGATATAGGATACATCAGTAAAAACATCAGGCAGAAAAGGAAATGTATTACTGTTTGTGGGATTACCGAGCATAAACTAATCCAGAGGGGTTTGTTCCAAAGTGTATCTTTAGTCCAGTTAACATCACCAACATGTTCCTGCCTGCCCAAGATGTCGCAGGCATGAACTCTCAACTCTCAACTCTGCCTTCCGAACTCCCTCGTCAGAAATGCCCACATTCCGTGTATCAATACACTGACCAGCCGCATGTAAAGTAGTGCCATAATGACGCATGGTTAAGAAGCTAAATCTAATCACATGTCACAATATAGTAGCAGTCCAGAATGCATTAGAATACACCCTTTAAAGTCTATTTTTTTCAGAATTCTTCCAGGGGAGTCCCCACCACCCACCGTTGGTCATCACCCAAATATATTTCAGGCACCCACATTTTTGGGATAGCCATGTGATAATTGAGGTATTTTCAGTTTCATAAAAAGAGCTTGTGTTTTTTGATGTGAAAAGTGTTGGGAGCAGTGGGAGCTGGGATTGGGGGCGTGGCTTTGGGCGTCAAAGGTCTCTATCTTTCCTTCTGGATTAGTTGTGGAACCCAGCTCAATGAAACGAGGATGCTCTCACCCGATGATCCCCAATATGTGTTGTCAACCACTCCTCATTCGTTTATAGTTCAGCTGTAGATTTTCAGGAAAGGCGTATACCTTTTTTAGAGCGTGAGCTTGTCTTGTTTGTTCAATTGACAATATTTCGGCAGTCCCCTGCTCTGAAATAAGCGTTATTTTAAAAGACAGGTATTTCTTCCGACAATGTTGGACAAGTCTGCATCAGTTTTAGTCAGCTAACTTTTAGGAGGAAACACTTGAGCCCACAGTTGATAATATATTCCTTTATTTGTCTCACAATGGGGAAATTTGCATTGTTGCAGCAGCAAGTGGACTGTAAATAAAACTAAAGCAAAAGTAAAATAATACAATCTATGAAAAGCAATGACAACAATGATTTAGTATGGTAATAATGTATAATCAAGATAACAACTGGGACATTTCCATTTTACAAGTGTGATGTTGGTAATAAATACCATAGATTATATTATTATTATTGCTGGCCTTCTTCATGAGTTTGTCCTGTCCCTTGACATTGAGATGCTGCTTCTCCAGCTGACCACCTTGTCGATTTAGAAAATGACTGATGCCACCACAGTATCATTAAAGGCCTTCAAGGTTGTCTCTGGACTCGGTAAACTCTGTTCAGACCCTTCTTATAAAGTGCAGTAGTGCTTTCTGTCCAGTCTGATGAACATCCAGGTACTCGTAAGGTGTCGCCATCTCAATTTAAATTGTAGTTCACTTGTGGAACGAGACATCCAAAGTTGACTTCAACATTCAGCATAGGTCGAGTGGTCTTATAATTTAGTGACTCTCAAACTCAATGCCCCAGGGGATCCTTGAGGCTTTGCTTGCTAAGAGGTTGCTAAAAATAGATTTCACTTATCAAAGAAAGCCATAATTAAGCACCTTCTCTAGAGCTGACCTGCTACACTCGAAGACCCCTTGTTTTAAATATTGGGGAGAGTGGGTGTGTCCACGAAGGTTGGCTTCACTATAAGGGTTTTGCAAATTAGTGATGAAAGAGGAGGTTCACAGCCTTTTGTAGAGGGAGTTTTAGTTCAAATGGAAAAAAAAGATACCAGATACAACTTCCTCAGCTGATTCATATTGTAAAAATGGGGAATCTTTATTTTCTATGCAGTGTATTGAGAGATTTTTTTCTGCTCTGACATTTCATGTGCACAACATTGTGACTGAGGGTTGGGGTGACATTACTGTCGTCTGCACACTCATAGGTCAGCATTGATTACGTTGAAGCTGCACAAAAAAATGTAAAGACTATATTGATGAAGTTTCAGTCAAACTGATTCACATTGAAACAGATTCATGCTTGAATGGAACTGAATATACTATTCTAACACAAATGTTAGCTGTGCTTTGTTATTGTAAAACACAAAAAAACTCTTGCTGTTCACTGTTGGGAGGACCAATTTGTGGTTACCTATGCTGGGATCAAAGAAAGGTCACACTGTTTTCTATTCTGCCAGCCTGTACCATCGCCTTGTGTTGCTGTTTGATGGTATTTCAAACTGAACAGACGCAGGAAAGAGCAGTAAAACTTTTAATTATGCCGAACAACATCCTGTGTTGGGAGTCTTTACAGGAAAACAAGAATTACCATAATAGACAACATAAAATTTTAGGGGGAAACATTTTGCCTGCAAAAAAAAGCCTAACTTGTGCAATATCTAAGAAATTAAGATTTCCCATTCTCTCCTCTTCTTAATCTCTGATGGTTTTAATGGTTAATTAGTGGGAGCCAATAGGTATTGATGTATTCAATACATGTGTGATGTGGTTAAGTAAAATAGTGCAGACATGTAATTTTAAAGCATATTTTTCAGGGTTTTTTTATTGACAGTATTCAGTAATTGTTTTAGTTTGCATTGTTGGTAAAATAGGTCCCATTACATTATCGAGAGGTTTTGTTCCTATTTGTTTTTTATTTATAGCACTGTATTAATCCCTAGAGGGGAAATTCCATGGGTCTTGCTCAGGGACCCCCAGTGCATGTTTTTGGAAATGTTGAAAACCGGAGTACCCGGATGAAACCCACGCACACACAGGGAGAACATGCAAACTCCACACAGAAAGGCCTCGGGCCATATTTGAACCCACAACCTCCTTGCTGTGAGATGAGAACACTAACCACTAGGGATGCACCGATCCAGGTTTTTTCACATCCGATATGATCCCGAGCCCTGAATTTGGGTATCTGCCGATACCAATATTTGTCCGATACCAGAGCTGTTTGGTTTAATATTATTATTATTTTTAACATTATTGTTGATTTTATATAGGCTGTAATAAACTCCTCTGTACAGTAAAGTATGAAATGTAGGAATGTATGCATGTATTCTCTCAAAAGGCAACTTGAGGTTAGTATAAGGTGAGAAAAGGAAACAGTGCAAACTATTTTTGTTCACTTTGGACAATGTTGGGGTCTGCGTGACGTCATCATCTCATAATAAACTAGTTCTATCTTTAAAACCTCAGAATCACTTTATTAATCCCCAGAGATATTCTTTAGCAATGCAGCACAAACAGCAGTGTTTCCAGCAGTAACGCAGCTGAAATGATTGAGACTATTTTAAGGGAGTTTAGCGTGGAGTCGGAAGCACCTTCATGGAGGTGTGAATTGCCTGCTACAGTGGAGGAGCGAGCTGTTAATTGTTTTGATGTCAGTGCCGTTCTCCTCGGCGAGATGGTATTTTAAAACGGTGATGGTGAGCAGAGAAGCCGCCTTGTTGTACAATGGCTTTGCAAACATCCACATTGATGTGTTGCTTTGCGGTGTTTTGAGTGTAAAATATGCCCAAACAGCGACATGTTGCCATGAAAAGTTGGTTAGCACAGCGCTACTTCCCGAGCATGCTCATTGGTTCCCGCAAATTGTGGAAAGGATTTCCTGACTCATTACTCCACGTCTCATTGATACTGATCGATACCGATACTGGATCGGATCTGCCCCATCCCTACTCAACCACTGCTGAGCATACCCAATAAAGAATCTTGAAGAACATTTCATATGATGAAATACAAATTGCAAAGTTAGACAACTTTTAAAACAGCTGTGACATTCTTTTACCATAACTTATAAAATGGCCAGGGGATAGATTTTCACCTTGCGACAGTTGAAGTACATATTTATGCAAATATTTCAAGTAAATAGTCAATAGTGAGTCGGTGTGTCTGCTTGTATGTCTGCACCTATCCAGGGAAAAAGTTTATTTTGGTTCAAGGACGAAACAACTCTTAATTGAAGGAAAAAAAGAAGTAGTACATCAAGAAGTGAGTCTAAAGTGAAAGAGAATTTTCTGGCTCTATTTTGAATAAGTGCCAGCCTGAGCAAACATGATATTACATCTGCAAGGACCATTCGCAATGTGCTGACAAGAAAAGTAAAGCAAGATTCATGGTCTTATTGCATTCCTGATCAATTGATGGATTGGACATAAGGGCCAGCGTCTCAAAATCCGTGAAGGTTAACCAGCTACTGCACATTCATCCTTTAGCCTTTGAGGCATGCACACTGCGACTTGCAGCAGTACAAGACAATGACGTGTCACTTACCCAGATGTGATGTACTTTAGGGGGCATTTTCACAAATCATTTGACAACATAAGTCGACACTCAAGACAAATCTACTTTCAAGATACACTCTTCCAAAGTGTAAAGGAAGTGACGGAGGGAGACCAATCCTAAAAACATAGATCCTTGGAGATAAGAGCTGAACAGCTTGCACAGAGGCACAGTTTTTACAGAAATTGTCTGTTTTTTTCTCCCCCCAACATAATGTGTTTTTGGCTCAGGTGGCGGCACATCACAGATTAGTACCAGCTTGTAGCCTGTAGTGTGCATGCATGTGTATGGGCTCCTATCTTTGCACATTCTTCTTAAGACAGTTTGTTCATCTGTGTGCACAGTGTGCCTTTGGGAGTGGTTCACCTGTCTGTCTATGATGATCCATACCCACTGCACTGCTTGTCTGCCATTTAGACAGTGATGAATGGGACGGAGAATATGTGCAAAGCAGGCTGCCATAGATAAAGCACTTGCAGGAATTGTGACCTACCTGTGGTCAATAAAAGAGAAGAAAAAATTGAGATGGAAACGCGGTACAAGCCTGTATATGTTCCTTATCTGTGCAGCCCAGTGAAATTGTGCTACAGATGCTTAAGACTGGGTGCAAAACAGCACTGCAATTATCTGTATTCCTTTTAATGTAATCCACTTGACATTTTCCCTCTTGTTGCTTGTGCTGTGAAAATTGCAAATGTACATCTGCACACCTATGCCTCCATGGCAATGTTGATCTTTAATGGATGCATCATCACCTGCACTTTCTTGAGATTACATTGTTGACCAAAATCTACAGCCAGTTTTTTAATGGCATGGTACTCTGTTCAGTTTGGGTGCTTTTAGATTGCACAATGAAATCATCAAAAAGCAGAGTTTATATAGCAATGCTGTAGAGATTCATATTCAGGTATTTGTTGGAAAATTTCATTTGAGTGTATAGGGAAATTGATGCACAACCTCAGTATGCCAGCGGGGCACTGTTCATTGAGGCAAATGGGACTGAGTAACATCTTTATTTCTTAACAAGAGGATGTTGTTTGTTCAGGATCTTCAGATGATGTTAATGAGCTACCATGCAGATTAGGTTGATTTTTTATTTATACATAGTTGCAGTTCTCTATCCTATACTCCATATGTCTTTCACTTTTGCTTTGTGAATTGATCTCAATTCAAGTCAACACTGTCATCTACTAAATATTGTGAAATCGAGACAAAATTATTTCACAGAGCAAGAGTGTTAATAAAGAGAAAGGACTTTTATGGATGGGGCAAGATGCAAATTCCCCAAGTTTGTTAAGAAAATGAGAGATGGCCATGTGGTTATTTTGAGCATAAACCTCAAACATGCTTCTAAATGATTTAAAATAATAAATGCAACCCAACACATGCATTTGATGGATTTCCCCATAGATCTGCCATTCAAGTAGCAAAAGGTGCGACTAAATGACCAAGTGCACTTCAGTGTAGGACCAGTGGTTCACAATCTGTGGCAAACCAGATCACAGCTGAGACACAAACAAAAACATTGGTTGTCGAATGAGACAACCTGAGAGGCTTCACTGCTTAAATAACTCAGAGTATCTGTTTTCAAAATTGGACTCTCTATTTATATTGTCTTGATATAGGTACTATACGATTTGGATTATTTAAAGCAGTTCTTTTTTTAACCCTGCCCGATAGACACAAGTGGTCCATGACTGAGTGATCAAACACCAATGGCTGGCTAATTGCAATGTGGCTGACTGATGGCTGTTTTTACCAGGCCTTGTTGGATTGCAGCAGCTAGGATTTTAAAACACTAATTCATGTCAAAGGTGAAATAATTATTCAGAATTTTTATTCAGAATTCCACAAACCATGGCAGCGGTCACTGTTAAATTCAGTCAAATGCAGCCATTTAATACATGTTAATTCTTTGACTTGGCCCAAGTACAGATGGCTGTCTGGTTAATGTGCTCTCAGCACTTCAGTGTCAACCCTTGTTCCACTTGAACACCAATTATTTGTGAAGAGGAAACCCTCCCCCCCTTGCTATTTTGAGATATTTTCTGATGCTTCTCATTCTGTATGACTTATTTTGTTGATTACATTATGTTATATCAAGGCAGGCAGCTTCAACTTATCTTGGTAGTTGTTGAAAATTTGAAAAAAAAAAACAACAACTTTTGGCTCCATAGTTTTTAAGGTTTTTAGAGGAGTATTATTTTTTCAACCATTAGTTACATCATACCACAGTTTGAGTCTCTTCTCAGGACAATACTTTGGGAATCTGGATATTGTTTATGGAGCATCTGTCCTGCAAGATATTGTCACCTTCAACATCTTCACCCCTTAGTTTGATGCTGATGTTCTCGGACACTTGAAACTGACCTCCCTATATTTTTGCCATATTTTAATAACACTGGGTGACAATTTTGTTTTCTACAAACACTTACGCAACTTTGGATTTGTAATAATAATGCTACATTAGTATAAATACGAGTCTCTTTTTCCCCCCACCCTTGGGAATAGTTCTGAAAAAGATAGTTTTGCTAATCAAGGAATCTGGTGACTATCTTTATGATTATTTGATTGATCTATTTTTTTTGTTTTTTGTTCAGCCTTTATTTTGTTCATCCATATATTATGGATATAAGCTAAGGTTTAGGTGAAAAGAAAACTTTCTGACCCTTCCTCAGTCTTCTCATGTGAAACTCTCAGTCATGCACTGTATAGATGAGAAGATATATGGATCGTTTTCGACCAAGGTAAACTGATGCTGGTGCATTGGCTCAATGAGTTGGCTGTCATTCATTCACACAGTTTCACAAAGCCCTCAGGTCACTGTATACCAGAGTGGATTTCAAAGACAAACTACATAATGGGTCCTGAAATGGCCCGAGTCACAGACCGAAGCATAAGAGAGGGAAAGATGTGTAATTTCTCTTTGTGCTATGTTAAAGCAGATAAATGGTCCTTTTGCTGTAGCCTCACCCTCATTATTATGCTACAAGGGAGGTTACATTTCCACCACTGCAAATCAATAACGCATTAAACTTGTAAGCTCATAACGGATAAAGAAGTGGACCAAACCGATTTAGCAAATTTTTTTTTTTTTTTGAGGTAGTCATCACCGATTCACTTCTTCATTTCATGGAAGGCATGACCTGCCGGGGAAGTGTGCTTGACATTAGGACTGTGTCTTATCATTCACGAGAATAGAAAGATTATATGTGATGTATATTTTACGACTGCTTTGTGAGTCTAATCTCTGAAATCTGTGCCAGGTAAACACAAATCAAACAATGTAATGTTTCATTTATTATGGGCGGATAATAACTTTTTACATTAGTGTTAACCAAGCAATGTCCTAGCTGCACGTTAATTGAAAAAGAAAGAAAAAAAGTTTTCAATCTCTACAAGATGAAGAGTGAAAAAAATCTTGGCTCCATTGTTATTTTATTTCTTGACATTTTAAGTTATTGTCACTCAGGTTCTAAAGTTGGAAGGTGTTTGGCAAATGAAGACCTCAGGTTCAAACATCATTTTGCTTCAAAATGTCATGCGTCTTTTGTTTTCTTTGCTGGGTTCTTGTTGCCACAGCAGCCATTCCTCCCTTACCTTTTGTTTCCATTACAACGTTGAGCTATGAAATTCAACTTCACATAAAACTCCCATCAATGCAGAAAAACATTCCTGTTGTCTGATTGTAATTATTGTTTAGTCATACAAAACCATAACAAAAGGGTAGGCATGCTAAAACGAGGCCCTTAATCAAGTGACAACTATTACAATAATTATTTAATCCTTTATCTTCCCTCCATGTGAATGAAGACAACATGTCCAGTCATGAATCTATTCAGCTGGACACAGACAGCAGAACTTTTAATTTTGAGATCCAGGGGCTTTATGATAAAATGAGAAAACTCAGGAGCAGTAGTGCTATGGAGTCAACCACCATGAAATCAGACTATTTTTAAAGAACCCAGAGCAAGTCTTTCAAATCGGATAGTTTTATTGCCAATGTTACAACAGAAACGAATAATGCTGAGAAACTGTCTGATAATTAACTTTTTGCTGAGTGTTGTGATGCATTTTGAACCTTGTGGGAAAGAATGTCTCATTAATGTCTGCCTGTCTTGATCTCTCTGTCTCTGTGTTTGTCTTCTACATGTGTTTAATGCAAATTTCCATTTGTTTTTCTTTTTTAAATCAGGCCCCAAATCGGTAAACAAGGAACTACTTTATGACATTACTATTTGTCTCCTTTAAAAGCTTAGGCATGCTCGATCAGGTCTCTTCCACAACAACTATAATATTAACCTTTTATCTGTCTTAGTTTGGCCACTTCACTCATGCAGCAATTGAACATTGTTAGAATTGATCCTGGTACATCACTCAGAAAGCTCCCCAACTTGTGAGCCAGTTCCCTGTGCCTTCTCGAATTCCCCCTGTTCTGGCCTGTATGCCAGCCAGCTGGCCCGGTAGCTCTGATTTGTGAATGTCAGTTTGATCAAATATAAATATTCTCTTTTGAATCTGATGGTAATGGGCAATTTATAGTGCTGCAGATATAACTTGAGCTCTGTATTAATTTCATGTTTGTATTGTGTCTTTTCTTCCAGTCACCTCTTACTCCCTTTATTATTCTTTAAGATGAGGCAATCAGCAACTGGGACACAATACTTTTATATATCGAGGAATGCAAAATGTAGACCTAGGACCAGAATCTCTTTACTCCACTGTGAGCTGCTCCACACCCCAGACTAAGCTTCCTTGTGCGCGCACGTGTATGGCAGGACAATATCTTTAGCCCCCCGAGTGTAATCCATAGCAGAAGAACCTTCACTCATTTCTCATGCAGGATTAAAAAAATGTTATGCTTCATGTTGGAGTAGCAAAAAAAAATAAAAATGGTTTGGTCTCTTGGTACTAGAATAAACTGAGGGGGTCTAATACACTGCCTTTTTTTTTGCTTTTGTGCAATACGGTTTCTCTCATCTCTTGCTGATTTCCTTTTCCTTTCTGCTCTTCTACATGCTCAATTATTGCCATGCTTGGCTTTCTGTATGATTTTCATTTATTGCGTTTGCTGACCATGGGAACCCGTTTTTATTCATTTTTGTCTTGAATATTTCACTGTTTGGCAAGCCATTTGTCCCTCTGTTGACACACAAGATGTTTTACTAATTTACATCTGTGTGCTTCCACTTACTTTAAGTGTCTCTGTCGCTTTTTATGGATGGATGGGCTAGTTTAGTAGATTATTCAAGATCAAAGGCCTCAGACCTTTGGCTTTTCATAGTCATCACTAGGTCCCATTGAGTCACAGAGCTGTCTCTTCCCACACCTCAGCAACATACACTTATACAGTTTGGACCTCGCCATTTCTCCCGAGACTCTCTTAGCCCTGTGAGTTTTCAGTTATTCTAATTGGCTAGTCCGGGTCACATGTCGGTGCACAGTAAGACCGCTCAGTTTGATTGACATGTGACAGCTGAAAGTAGTCATATACAAGGTGCAGAGTCTATATGTCCCGGCCACTTTTTAATCATGTGCGCCAGGCTGGGGCTGATAAGAGATGTAAGGGTGATTATGGTTCAAGGAGGACGTCCTTGCACAACGGCCTTGGGATTATGGCTCCTCACTGTGTTCTGACTGGGAGAATGAATGCATCAGTATTCAGATGGTACCCTCCTCAGGGGCTACAGAGTTACTGGAGAGATTTGGAACAGAGAAGACAGACTCACTCAGTCAGTGAACTGCAATTGAATGCCCGAGGATTGCGGGTAATCTATGAACTCATTTTATTCTGATGAGCACAGCAGATGACAGTAAGGGTGTCAATAGCATTTTAGATATGGTGAGCTTGGTTGACCTTAAAACTGTCTTCTCTCTTCATTTTCAGTGTGTGAATAGCACAGTTATGAACTGAGGCAATGTTGTTGCGCAAAAGGTGAAATCACTGTGCCCCCCCCCCCCCCCCCCCCCCCCCACTGATCATTTCAATGCTTTCTATCAGATTTTTTAGAAAAAAAGCAAAAAAACTGTACTTAATAGAGTGTGATCAAAAAGGTCCAAAAATAGCGTAGCCATTTTTGCATGTCAGGCCATGCAGAAATTTAGTGACGAGAAAAGCAGAACCAGGGGTTAGTTATCTTGGTACATAATGAAGACTAAATTCGGAAAGGCTTTGGACTCAGACAAGCTTGAAAGGACTTCACCTAATTATATAACCTTATGTATCATATGCTGACTCCACCGTGAAAATACTGTTTATTTTTAAAAATTGTAGCACGCCGAGCCTGACCACAGTATCAGCTCATGCACGACTATCCACATCCTCCATTAATAGTTTCACACGAACGCACTGCAAAGACGTCAGATGACAGCCAGCTAACCGCAGACTTATACAAATGTTTAGTTCCAGCTATGGCAGCAGATAGATGGTGGTCTTTGTGAAATGAGAAATTAAGAACCCAGCCAACCACCCACTCATACTCTGCGAGTCTGAATCAACAGTCTGGTATCGTGCTTTGAATATCAGGAGAGGTTATGTCAAGGACCCGCCACAAGTTGCCACTGACTGTAAGTTTGCTCTTTGAATAGAAAAGGCAAAAGTTAAAATTAGGCAAGGAATACATGATAAAATCACAGTACTTACTCATTCAACGTGGCTAAAATATCAGTATATCGAGCAATGGTCAGTTACACTTAATGCTGGGCAATAATCGAGTGACCCTTTTATTTATTACTGTAAGCTTTTTGCATCTATTTTTCTATAAATATGCCACTTTTTATTGCAACTTCAGATTACACTACATTTGATTACTTTGCATGAGTTAATGATGTGCTATATATTTTTATGATGCATTGTGACAGGATACACAACGTGTACATGAGTGAATTTATGTTCCAGGAACGGATAGGTCCATCATTGTTTATCAGACGCCATTTGTACCTCAGATGTTGACTAATGTTGAATTTGCAGAACCTGAACCCCCGTTACTCCAGAAGGACAATTAATCTGTGTATTAATTAGGATCTCTTAGCCAAATACTGTATATGCAAGACCATGCCCTAATGTTTTACATTACACATTCAAGGGAGAAATTACAATGCAGCTGATCCCGACCAGTGAAAGAGCTTGCATGACAATATGCATGCCTGCAAACACTTTTCTGTTCAAAACGTGTTTTTAAACTCCTTCTGCCCTAACTGCCTCGATTGTTGCCGCTCTCCATTTCATACACGTCTTTCATTAGCAGGGATGCAGGCAGAGATAAGATGCTGAGCACATTGCTTATAATTACCTGCATGCTCATGCTGATCACATCATTTATCTTGCATTTGGAGAAGACAGGAAAAGTTGGAGGCAGTCTTGCTACTCGATGCCTCTCTTTTAGCCCGCACTATCCATGAGCAATCAGTTGCCTACAACCCATGCACACACACACACACACAACTGTACTTTGCTCATGTGCTGCCAAAGATTCTTTATCATTACAAAATAATAATTTCTGACCTTTTCAAACATGATATTGATGAATCCATTCCCCCAGACAGAGAATGGTACTTCATAACATTAAATGCTGAGTTGCCAGACAAAATGTATGCTTTGGCCTCGTTCACACTGCAGGGAAATACGATCCAATTCGTATTTTTCACTCACAAGTGACCCATATCCGAACTGTTTTGTGGCCTTGTGAAAGCGCCGATTCCGTTCATATGTGTTACCAATTCATATATTTCTTTGACATGTGACTGCTTCACCACTGACAAAAATGTTAAAATGTGAAAAGCTGTGCTCTCTTTCTTCCTCATTCTATTTCTTCTTCCCCCCGTCATGTTGTCTAGAGTTTGTCGGCTCGTATTTAACAGCAACTTGAAAAGTAATCTGCACGGGCTGACCAGCGTTGCCAGATTTGGTGGTATCCCCCAGTTGGGGAGCCAAACTCTCTTACCTTTTCTGCATTTGCGTGTTTGTGGCACAATAAGATTTCTACACAGGCTGAAATTTAGGCTGGTTTTCAATAAGGTGTGTGGGTTTTACATCGTTTGGGCTGGAAACAGTGAGTCACACCTTGCAACCCTGGTGCTGACCTGTGTGCCATGCGTAAATAGTGTGCTCAGTGTGACTTCACGTCATCTTCTGCGCATGCCGTCTGGGGCCCGAAAACTATCACCATCACTGGAATGAAATACAGTCATCACAGAAGTAAAGACACCCAAAATTACTCACAAGAACCTCATCCGAGAACAGGCATCAAACATATTTGTTTATTTGTTTGTTTATACATTTATACGTACATTTATTTATTTATTAACTTGATCAGTCACTTTTAAGAGCCAACTGAAATCAAACAGCATCGGTGGGCCCTGACTTTCATTTCCACGCCCCAAATGTTCAGCCCACCCTTCCGCCAATTAAATCGATTGTAAAGAGTGCCAATTGGATGATCAAACTGCACTGTAATGCACAATTGTGATATTACAGGCTAAATGGACTGTCATTCTATGTTGTTTTCAAAGTTTTATGAAGACAGTATTGCATTGCAACGATGGGCAATATGGAGCCTATGAGCTGTGAATCATCCAGAATTCAGGATTGCCATATGTGTAGGGCAATTAAACAATATTCAGTTTTGTGTTTTAGTTGCTTGGGATGTCCCATTTACGAAGAATTGCAGGCAGGGCATAATCATTTCTTTGTCGTATATCGAAACAGCTGGTGCAGGAGTTTATCTTGTGATCATATGTGCTGGAGGTTGGAGTGAACTGCAATAAGTACTCGTAATGCTTCATTGAAGCCATTTCATGATATAAAACTAATCCTAACTGTTGTGAACATGCACATTGTGCCACACCACTGAGTTTGCTTAATGGCCATGGCTATTGGCTATGGAACTGTGTTGATGAGCTGACTTGGCTGTATGATAGCAACTCCACAGAAAAAAAACTGGTGATCTTAGAGACAAAGAGACCGTTTCTCGCTGTCAATTGCAGGTTCCTCTTAAAGTTGTGCTTTTCACATTGTCAAAGGTTGCAAAGCTATGTTTCCATTATCAATCAAATGGATTGACTGAAAATAAATGTGTGTTTTCTGATTTGAAAGAAAAGAGTCCTTGCTGGCAAAGTAGGTGCTGCCTATTATTATTATTATTATCATTATTATTACTATTATTTATTTGAGTGGCAAATCAACAAAACACAAGCCGCAAAAGAAGAGAAAAGGAATACAAAGAGTACATCCTCTAAAGGAGTAGGTAGAAATTCACTCATCTTGTGAAAATCCTACTCCTCGTCATCCATTATACAATATAGTGCAGTTTTCAATATTTTTTTTAATATAAAATTTATTTAAAAAGGACAATGTACAGTTAAAACATAAATGTTGCCATTTGATGCACTATACCAGATTGTAGCTTTAAGCTAATTTGCATCTGTAGTCCCTTGGCAGGTCACAAAAATACAACACAGTAACAAGACAGATTAAACAGTATACAGGGATAAAACACCACAACAACATGGCTACACACGGGTAGCCATGTTGGGTCACATATACAGTAAGGTTTTATACATCTGATTAACGGTCGTACAAAAAAAATGAAGCGAATGACATGAATAAGTATTTTCATTTATGGTTGTACAGGAAAGAAAAAAAAAATCACTGTCGGCTCCTTTAACTCAGTGCTCACTTAGGTTAAAACAATGTGTGCGTGTGTGTGTGTGTATATATATAATATATATATATATATATATATATATATATATATATATATATATATATAAATTCCACATTTTGCAGCCAGCAGGGAAACACATGTGGACTCATGTCAGCAGAAGCACGGGCGAGGCTTCATGGGTCAGAAATCTCTGCAGGTTGGATCGGAAATTTCCGATCCGTGAATTACGTTCATATTTGAACCCGATAATGATACTGGATCGGATCAGCCCCATCCCTACTTGTCAATGCTGCTCAAACACTCTTGGAATCCTTCATTAGTGTTGCTGTCGATCTGCTTACATCTCCAGAAACAATATTGACCGTATAGTGTGCATATGCAGTTCTGCGTTTAAGAAAATATTTCACTCTGAAACGTTCCACCAGCTCTCTCTCAATCTCTCTCATGATTGCTAATTGTAAAGAAAGGTTTGCGGTTCATTCCTTCCATCACCAAAATACAGTACAACAATGGAGCTTGTAGAAAAGGATGTCCAGGAGATGATTAACAATTTAGGAATTAAAATAGAACAAGGTCATATCATTTTGTATCCCATAAAATGGGAAAAACATTTTTTTTTCATTGTTGGCCATTAATTCGAAGAAATCACGATCAACATTTGAAGAGAAATTACCTTCATTAGAAATGTTTAGTCGAAACTATGGTAAACTTGGCTCTTTACTTTTCTTTCTTTGCACATTTCTGTTTTTCTGTATATAATGAGCTGTAGAGCCACACACAATCACGAGACTGCCTATAGTTTTGATTTTGTTGTTGTACGTTTGAGTCTCGTTCTGAGTTTTTCAAACCTAATTACTGTTAGTCCAACCTGTGATTTGTTCACATAAAACTTTCTCCAAAAGCAGGGGGAAAAGAGGAAAAAAATAAATATTCAGCTAGGTAGGGACTTTGTGAGAAATAACTAGTTTTTGTACTTGTGCTACGACTACATAGTTGCACTCATGTTAATGCATTATTAGCGCCTCATTGAGAAAGTACTCTTATCACAATGATATGCTTGTAGAGATATATATCTAATTAACAGAGCTGGACAGTTCACACTATTTCAAGGTGTACGACAGGTCTGAATGCACCTCGGTAGTTAGAAGGAACATTATCTCAAATTGTGATTGATCACCCATTAATCACTTCGAGCTCAAGGGAGGAATGTACAGAGACTTGTCTTACCTTGAGTATGTGGGTATTTGAAGAGATTCTGTACACTTGCGGACGGATACGTTGCGTCACAGCTTGGTGCACATCTGCTTAGAGAAATTGCCTGCTCCATGTACATGTTATAAGGCTTCATCTGTTACTGTGCCATCTCACTTCCCCAAGGGAGACACTTGCTATTTCACCTCCCGAGACGCAAGCGATTCCTGCAGTAAGCACCGGCATTAGGTTCACCATCAGAAACACCTGTTGTGGATAAACAGAGCCTGGAAAAAGCCTTGGAAAAGAAAAGAAACCTTGGTAACATGGAGCAAAAGAAAGTGGCAGATCTGGCCTGATTTGTGCTTGTGTGACAGAGAGAGAGACTTTCAAGCAGATGTTGTCCGCTGACATTCTTTTCCTGGTCTTTTGTAGCTCAGACTAGCAAATCCTCTGTTCTTGCCTTCTACATTGGAATTAGGCTAATGAGTTGAATTAAAAAAAAAAAAGCGTTTAAAGCCGACTATTTTGTTGCAGGCAATTACTGTACTGTCTTTCCTGTACAGGCCTTATCTCCTGAAGGACGGTGATTGGGATCAGTGGACTCGCAGCCTCTTCGAACCTGGTGTCTGCTGTAGAGTTTGCTATTGATTAGAGGAGCAGAGGAAAAAGAAGAGGGGGAGGCTGCAGACAGAGATTAGTGAACCATGATGTTCACTGCTTGTGGGTTGCTCATAGCCACTGCTGTATGAAGTTGATGGCTTCTGTGCAGGCAGTGGAATGGACACATTAAAGGCCATATCACTTTTAGCCTCCTGATTCCGTAACAACTCGGTTGCCCTCCTTCTCTCCTACCTGCTTTGCTTCTGCTGTGTTTGAACACAGTCTCATTGAGAATGCATTTTGCAGCCTTTGTCTGTTGGTAGTCATGCTGTTTTATCATTGCAAATTGCCATGGTTACATCAGAGGTAAAAGCCGTAAATGGCAATGCATGAACACTGCCAAATTTATGTGTGACTGTTGATTTATAATCAGTTCTTGGCACATACGTTGCACTTCCATTTACTGTCTTTCTTTCTCACACCCACCTATACTAAGGCACCAACCCAACCCTACACCCACACCATGTTGGCAATTTTTCTAATAGAAATGCCGTTTATAAATAGACAATCCCGTTCACAGCAGCTGCTCTGCTTCAATGTCAGAGATCAGAGATAAAATAAACAGAGGAGGTCAAGGTACTATGTTTATGAGATGCAAATTAGTAACCCAGGTGTCTGGCGCTCATGCTGAACACCTAATGTACAAAGCCTGGATGACTTCATATTGGTCAATCAAAGCTTTCTTTGTCTTCTCTGTCGCTGCCAGCATGGTGTTCTGTCTGATGAAGGGCGAGAAATTCAACAAAAGAAAAAAGCTATGGAAACTTTTGAAACTTGTTTTACAATAAATATTACAAAAAGGACTGTTACTAATTTACCTGGATAGCACAATTTAGATTGTGTGTTGAATAGAATGATGTGGACAATGCAAGAATGGGCCACAACATCATGATTGGTTACAGTTTGGTGGGGATTAGGGATTAGGCAGCATATGAACATTTTGTCTTCACAATTATGTGTTAGAAGCTGAAGACAAGTCAAATGAGGTTGAATAAGGCCAAATATTAATCAGTCAAACTGCCCCTGAAAGCTATGAAACGGGGCTTTCTGATGCTATCACATGCATTACGGTAATGAGAGTGCCATGTGGGGAGAAGGAGGAAATGTGTAGCATTTGAGGATTCAGTCAAACTTTTGGTGTGGTTTCTTGGAGTTTAGCAAAGTTTTAGAGGTATATTCTGTGTAAATAAATCAGAATCTTGTAAATAATAGTCTGACCGGCCCACCTCGTCCTCCCACTCAAGGCCACTTCCCTATCCCAACCAACAAAAATGAGTGCACAGACAAAAGACGGCGTTGGGAAGGAAAAAGCACACCTTAAATGTGTGATGCGTGTCATGTGGATCTCTGTCTTCAGGTGGACAGGAATTGTTTCAGGAAAAAAATCAAGTTGGCCTTGATGGGCTACGGGCTGTTTTGGAAAATCTATAAGGTGATCTTCATGATATTAAGTCATGATGTTCTGGGTGATTTTTCTAAAGTGGAGCAATTTCTAATTACACTAAAACTAAGTTGAACTTAGTTGTATTGTTATGTGTACCTGAAAGTGACATGTTTGTACAGTTGAAGTAAATTACAGTCCAGAAATACTTCCTTATGATACAAGTCGATCTCCCTTGTCCTGCCGGACACTTTCTGATCCCACCTTTTTCAATTACAGCTGTCTGACTCTCGTTCCAGTGGTGATAGACAGCTACTCAGCCAGTTAGTATGGCTCATGGCTTTGCAAAGACCTCAGTATGATAGAATATTTCTTTTCATATATAAGTAGTCTATATGCAGCAGTATTTCATCTTAGTTCTGTGACACATGTCTGTGTGCGCACTCTAATGAGTTGGAATCATTTTATATATTACTCCACATTGACAGCTTATTCTTCTTTTTTGATGGATGTTATCTGTCACAGACTCTGTTTTAAAGAATATAAACAGTATGCAAGTATGCATCAGGGCATGTCAGGGATGCTTTGATATGGTGTTAGTGCCCCAACTAATCTTATTAAGGCAAGTCTTCATTACTTCAGTGTTATTTTCTTTATCATTATACTTATGAATGTTGTGTTTTTCCTGTCAGATTCATGAAGTGATTGGAGGCTGCCAGCTGTCGCCTGTGAAAAGGTCTATTTGTGTGCACACTGTGCATGAATCAATCCCAGTTATAATAATTATTTAATTGTCCAAGAACGTCCATTATTATTGAACTTTGTCCCCACTGTTGAAAGTTGGATCTTTCAAACTAGTGTGAATGTGCTTTATTAGACGATGTTTGTCTAATTATTGACTACATGTCGATAAATGCGCCCACTACACAGAACATTGGAAGAAAAAACATAGTGAGATAATTGACCAAAAGGCTATTATATGTTAGTGGGAAACTGCTATATATTTGCAAATATCCCCAACAACAGAGGCTAATATAACCATGTCACCATAATGATGTCGCTTTGAAAGAAAGAAAAACACGATGATTAACAATCAATACAAGTAAATTAACCTGAATAATATTGCAGTGAGTGAAAAGATCAGGTTGTACTCACAAATCGTTTTTTAAGGTAAGACATTTTTCCATTTATAATGTGTCAGCAAAACTGTAATTTTTATTATTATTAACAATAACTATGCCAACAGTATCAAACTCGTTTCAATTAGGTGGTCATATACATTACCTGTTTGAGTTTAAGGGAGCAGGGAGCATCGAAAAGAGACCAGGATAACTTTTAAAGAACTACTCCAAATGATGTTTGGACGTGTACATTCTCGGAGAATATACATCAATACAACTTTTTAACAGTTGTATAGGAACAGAATAAATGGTAGCTGAAATCTGTTTACCATTGTTTCTTGTCAGATTTCAGTGGGAAAAACATTGTTGCTGTATTGGTCAGAATCTTTTCATTACATTTAACCAGCTAGCTTTCTCTGCAATATTGCAACAGTCATGCTATTGTATTACGGTATATTCATGGTTCTCCATGTTGTCTGACATCATTCCAGTTGACATGTTCAGAAAGAACATTTACCTTGCTTGGAATATTTCTGTCATTGTCTTTATTGTAAATTATAACTTCGTGCAATTGTTGATAAAGGTCAATTTATCAGTGTCAAACACAAAATAAGAAGCATTTTACAGAAAGTATCCGTATTAACAGGTGTTGCTGAGTTTTATTTCAGTGAATGTCTTTCTTTTCCATGCGAGATTGATTCTGTTTATTTTTGAGAATATTGTTTTAGACGGCTGTTTTGAACAGTTACATTTGAATATATTCTGCAAAATGTTTGAACACTGCGGAAGTAATGCTTCATAGTTGAGAGCTCATATATTTCTGAACCTTGGTTTTTATCACAGCACAGATATTTTTTTTTCCAGTTTTTCCATGATGAATCACTTTTGAGTATGATTGCCTGTGGCCCTTCTGGGGAAAAGAAGTGTGTGGTTGAGGGGGTATCAGGCCAAGTTGTGCTAAAAAAAAAAGAAAAAAAAAAGCACACTTAATAAAACCTGAGTGCAATATAGGTCAGGTGCAGTGGACAATTGCCCCTGAGAAACAAAGATCCATTGACGTTTAGGGCTGCACTTTAAATCTCACAGACGTACAGATGCACAAAGAGATTGGTGTTCAAGCACTTGCATAATCAACCGGCCAGACAGTTAACCTTTTCTTTCCGATTTCACAGTATCAAATGTACAACTACCCACACTGCCTATTATAAATACATTAAACATCTTGAAAATATAATCAAAAGGGGCGACGAGGGTTTCGGCCTGCACGATAGCACTTTATCAGGAGGATAGCACTTCATTTCGTACAGGTATTGAGGCAAGCGTACAAGTAGCATCTTTCTCTACCTCCTTTTGCTGACATCTCATTAGAGGCATGTCAAGTCCCCGCGCACAATGTTACGGTGATTATACTGTGGGGATGGTGTGGTTTACTGTGTTGGAAGGAAAACAGAGAAAGGCTCCTAGCTGCCTTTCTGCTCTCATCACGGGCAGTGATATGACCATGGGGTTAATTGTGGTGCCGGTGCAAGAAGGATCAAAAGCTTTCTGAAGCTTAGAAAACAGCATTTGTCAAACACAGTTCTCTATCAAAAGAGTCTTATCAGCTTTAACAATGGGCCAAGTTTGCTGTCGCTTCAGACAACTACCTGTGTAGTAAGAAGGCACATGGATATATCTTCCCAAATTATGTCTTACTACATTCCTGATGCATTTTTATGGGTCCTTTACAGCCATGTGCCAGATGTTCCTATCAGTGGTTGGCGCGTCTTTTTCTTTAGACATCCCGGGTAATAACAGACTCTTGTTAAAAGAGCCTGTCTCACAGCCAGAATTACTTTTCCCTAAATACTTGCAATACCTGGCAACGAGATAGAAATCCCTTTTATGTCCCCTGCACTGAAGTACAAGTACCTAAAAAAACAATTCAGTTGAGATTTTTTATAGTGAGCTCTTCAGAAAACCCTTGCTTTAAAGTGACCAGTTTTCTTATTTCAAGGGTTGAAAGCTTTAAAAGACAAATCAAGTGAGAAGGTCTGCTGGAACCATTACAACAGTTTATGGTCTCCTACTAGTTTCCCTTGCAAGGTAAATGCAGTGGCTGTCACTCACCTAAGATGTATGTGTTGCTAATATTCTGGGCTGATGTCTTTAGAATGAACCACTTCATTGTGTATCATCTTTCCTCATATCACTTACAATACAATGAATTCCAGCTCCCGTCAGCATGTCAGGGTAAGATTGGTCTAAAAGATACATGGTGGAATTCCCTGAGACCTACCTACACACATATTTAGATTAATCACGTTATTATAGTACACATCATCAGACTGAACTACTTTGTCTTGTCCTCGAATTTAAAGTGATGCTAGACAATTCCCAAGATTGTACAAAGAAGTCATTCCGGGATTTGTCGGCTAAATTAATTCAGCTTTACCACATTGCTATTCGGCAGCAGAAATAATGATTAGTTGGCAGAACTTCCCATCTCAATAAATTTGTGGAATTGGGGCTTTTCATAGATTACTAGAGTGCAATATCAAGGCCAAAGAAGGGATAGGCTGGACAGTTTCCTTTGGGTTCTACATAATGGGCCACTATTGGTGCCTCAATGTGGTAGATTGTGAATTGAAAATTCTGATTTTAGTTTTATAGTTGTACTAAAACATATACTTTGCTCTTGTTCTCGTAATAGAAATTTATTCAAGTTAAATTTAAGAAACTGTCATATATTAGCCTGCTGAGAGTATTTCAATATATATATATATCATATTTTGGCTGGGATCTACCATTTCCATTATACCAGTATAGTGTATATTGGCATTGATGCATGGTGATATGTTGCTAGTTTTTACTTTTACAGTAACACTGCATGCTACTCCTGCTGATGACTCAGCATTTCGAAAGAATGTTTGTGTTTATGTTTCATTGTCTTCTTCTTGGTGGTATTTCTTAAACGTTTACGCATTTGGAGGCTTCCAGTCAAACACATTATAATGCTTTTAATTAGCTAGAGTCTCTGCAAACAAAGATAATTGTGAATTATGTAGTCACAGTACCCAAGGGGGAATGAGCACACCATTTTGTTCTTGCCCTGATTTTCTTCTTTGGGCATTTCAAATCATTTTTCCCTCAATTGAAGGTTAAGTGTTATAAGGACACTGTGCTGAGGTGAGAGAAAGCCGCCCTATCATATTGACCCAGTGATACATCTTATCCTCCCATGTGTTTTGTGAATTGGGCTTAGTTGGGCTGTAGCTTTGTTGTAAGTGGGTGGACAAGGTGACCCGTGCTGTAGATCAAACTGCTGAACAACTGTTTGGGGACGGGGTCCTGCGCGCCTGACTGGACATCATTTTTCTCCATTTAGCCCCATCTCACACCTGTAATAGGGTGGTCGTCCACATGAATGCTCACAGCTCCACCGGGATAGAGCCATGTTTTTGCTCACATCGCGCCGCCATTAACAAGAGACAACAAATTGACAGCACTTCTCTGTCTGTCTGAAATAATGTTCACCACCAACTTTCTGTTGATTAAAAAAAAAAAAAGATATATTAATTTTGTATGTTCCTGGTGCGCTGACAGGTTGAACATGATATTTATACACTGGAAGTCAAGGAAGACTAGGAATCTTTCATTGTCTGTTGGATCTTGTACGTAAGATGTTGATTGTATTACAGCAGTAAAATAAGTCTTACTTTTGGCTGTTTTGATAGAAGCTGCCATTTCAGAGAGACTGTATAATTGCCTCTCAGAAACATTGACATTTCCTGTGCTGCATAGATGACATACCCTCGTCTAGAACGGTTCCCACACAAACACGAAGGCAAGATAATGGAGACACATCTGTGTCTGAAGCAGGAGTGGGGATAGTTGATTTGAGAGGTGTGTTGATAAGATTGACTTTGGATTACGATGACTTAAAATATTCAAGAGTCCTCTGTTTGTACTACTAGAACAAAGACGAGCAAAGCAGTTTTGGGAACTGAATTTGAATTTAAAAAACATGTCGCCTTTTTATCATAAAACATGTCTGAACATTGGAATCATTCTGCCAGAAAAGGTTATGACAATGTATAAAATATTATCCAAACCGGATTTAAATTTCTCATACATGTGTTTTTTAAATATGTTATTCAATTAAGTAAATTTATTTGTGGGTAGTAACATGACTAGGTATGACGAGCATTGTTGAGTGGCAGTCTCAGAAAAAAAAAACTGTTAATCAATTTCAGAAAACCTTCTCTCATTGAGAATATCTGAGTATCTTCAGTCAATAATAAAATCTAAGAATTCAAGAAATCTGATGAAATCTTTTTTTTTTATACAGTCATACTCTCAAAGTTCCTTGATGGTCTTGTTCACTGCTTTCTTAATTAGTTTTTTTTTTCATGGTTGAATCTTTCAAGAGAATCATTGTATCCCACAAAATATTTAATTGTTATAGAATCTGCCAAGGCATTCAGCGGGCTCAGTATGTGGTTCAAAGCTCCTTGTCTGGAAGCACCACATCAGACCCCCCCACTTAAAAAAAGAAGCCATTGTTGGTGTTTTATTAAAATATAGCATTGTAGGCCACTGTAAAGGTTACGTTGGAAGTTTAATTTGTCTTATTTTTAAACTCTGTTCAGAGAAGTGCTGATAGAATTATTGTTCTTCCTTTATACAGCTTAAGTTAGAGAAAAAAATCCAGCTCCCATGCAATGAGTGCAGTGTCTTTCTCCATTAGAGTAGTATTCTCCAATGTTTTTCTCAGCTTTTGTCAGGTTATTTGAGCATGAAGGGGAGTCTTCTGCAGCAGCCCCCAATAATGCCTTCAGTGAACCATAAAGTCACACACAGAGGCCCGGACAGCTATAAACACTTTTATGTTTCAGTTCTCGTCTGTCTATCCATCCGTCTGTCCTCAATACTCACTCTATCTGCACTTCTTATCTGAGACATCTGAAGGGAGCCATAGTCAATCTGCTGCAGAACAACTACAGAACCACAGCTAAATACAAACCTCAACCACTGCAAGAACAAGGATGCCTGCAACAGACTGTTTTCCCACCACAGTCCTAAACTCAACATTATTGAGTCAGTGTGGTGATGTGTGATTACTATGCAAATGTCAATATGACAAAAAAAATGTATCTAAAAAGCAGGGAGTGGTCACAAGAATTAGATTGATTTACTTCTTTGACTGTATTTGTTCGATGAAGCTTAGCATTTTACTGTTAGTACAAACTCACACACACTCAGTTAATGACTGCTATGAGCAGTGACTCATGCCAGCTAATTTGAGGATGAGCAACTCTAAGCTTGAGAGCTGCAGGGCCTTTTAACATGCCAGTGAAGAGTATTTTCACAATTCACAATTGTCTAAGGTGTTCTTAATTAGGAAAATAAAAAATGTGGTCCTGACCATGAATGCCATAATGACATGTCACTATAGACCAGTTAGCCTGCGTTGATTCATACTCTGCATTTTTCATTTATTTCTCATTTGACACTGTGACCAGCATTGTTAAAATCCATTGCAGACTGGTGGTACGATAGCTAAAGAACAGGGAAAAAAAAGAGAACAAAATACCTGCAATAACTCTGCATGCTGGAATTGACGTAATACCACATAATCAAGTAATAACTTTATCATTAGGTGACATCATAATGTGATGCTCTGGAGCTATCACATTTCAAAGATTACAGGTAGTAATTACAAGTTGTGCTGAGATGATTAGATTAAGACGTTTGTAAATCAAACCTGACTGAATTCCAGCCTTTTTGTGGTAGAGCTGACATCCTGTCCCTGCTTGTGGCAACTTTTTCTCTGTGTTCAACCTTAAGACAGTCCATACAGAATGTGTTTATATGTCATCTCTGTGTTAGTTGTGTGATGAACTGGTGAATGATACAGAGTATACCCTCTACTCGGAGGTGGGATGGGCTCCAGCTCCCTGCAAGCCTGAAAACATTTACACTGACCTGGCAACCCAGCTGTCCCAACTTTTCTTGGTGGTCACTGTTCATTCTCAGCCCCACCACACTGCTTTATCATCTTTAGGGTTACAGGGTGTTGGAGCCGATCCCAGCTGACTATGGGTGAATATGTTAGCAGTGTATCACATAGAGAGACAACCAATTGAGACTCACTAAGTAACCTCGTGTGCATGATTTTGGACTGCGGAGGAAACACAGACCATTTGTATTCTGTTATAACCCATTGTATAGTCGCTGTTCATGGTCAGTCTTAAGTGTATTGTAAAAAAGCAGGTATGGGAGATTTGTGAATAAGTAGCAGTGTACCTAAAATTGTGCCTGACAAGCTTTGATGTGTTGAGTTTTGAACAAAATGAAATTGCAAATATGTCATAGTGGATAAAGGCCTAAATTTGTGGAAGCACTCTTTAGCTCATTTATAGACTTTTGAAGTAGGAAAAAATATGTAAAAAAAAAAAAAAAAAGTTTGAAAAACTTACTGGCAAGGTTATTTGATTTTCAACACATGCTTCACTGTATTTTTACTTCTCTTGTAGCTGGCTTCTGTGCGAATAAACTCAGCTGGCTGATTATTGGTGCGTCACAAAGGTTGTCCTTGCTAAGACGAGCCAGTGAGTCCTTCAGTGAAGGTCAGGGTCTTGTACAGGTAGTCTTGGAGAGGAGGATCCAGTCCAAACTGACGTCAATCCTGAACAATGTCACTCATCACCTCCATGATGTCATCAATGTGCAGTACAGAGCACCACAGGAGATCCTTCATTCCTGTGGCAATAAGACTATATAACTTATTTAAATAGTGTTTAGTCTGCTTTTCTGTTAATTTCATTCTTCAAGCCTTATACCAGTCACTGCTTAGCCCTGTATAGAGTATTGATATTTAACATGACTTATTTAACGTTTCTCTGTCATATTGATATTTTAACTTCTATATTAATTAGTCTGTGTTCTTTCTGTGTGGTGCTATGGTACAAGAACTTCTCTCTAGGATTAATTAAGTATTTTTGTTCTAGTTCTATTCTATTATTGAGGAAACTGGTGAGCTGGTGTAAAAAAACATTGGCGATACATAGGGATGCACCGATCCAGGTTTTTTCACTTCCGATCTGATCCCGATACCCGAATTTGGATATCTGCCAATACAATACTATTCTGACACCAGAGCTGTTTGCTTTAATTTTATTATTATTATTATCATTATTGTTGATTTGATATGAGGCTGTAATAAACTCCTCTTTACAGTAAAGTATGAAATGTAGGCATGTTTGCAAGTATTCTCTCAAAAGGCAACTTGAGGTTGGTATAAGGTGAGAAAAGGAAACAGTGCAAACTATTTTTGTTCACTTTGGACAATGTTGGGGTCTGCATGATGTCATCATCTCATAATAAATTAGTTCTATCTTTAAAATCTCAGAATCACTTTATTAAACCCCAGAGATATTCTTTAGCAATGCAGCACAAACAGCAGTGTTTCCAGCAGTAATGCAGCCTAAATGATTGGGACTATTTTAAGGGAGTTTATCGTGGAGTCGGAAGCACCTTCATGGAGGTGTGAATTGCCTGCTACAGTGGAGGAGCGAGCTGTTAATTGTTTTGATGTCAGTGCCGTTCTCCTTGGCGAGATGGCGTTTTAAAACGGTGACGGTGAGCAGAGAAGCCGCCTTGCTGTACAACGTCTTTGCAAACATCCACGTTGATGTGTTGCTTTGCTGTGTTTTGAGTGTAAAATACATCCAAATAGCAACATGTCATGAAAAGTCGGGTGCTACAGGCTTGGGAAGTGTTACTTCCAAGCTCGCTGGCTGCAAACTGTGGGATGGATTTCCTGACTCATTACTCCCCGTCTCATTGAGACCTGCCTCTGTTCAGGGAATCCATTCCAGATTTTGCAGCCAGCAAACAGCGCAGCCAGCAGGGAAATATGAGGACTCATTTCAGCAGAAGCACAGAAGAGGCTTTATAGATTGGAAATCTCCGCAGGTCAGTCCTGAATGTCAGATATGAATTACATTCATACCGGAACCCGATACCTATACTGGATCTGGTCCGTCCCATCCCTTGTGATACTGGAGATTTATTAAGCTCAATGCAAAGTCAGAGCAATATGTTATACAAGTAAAGAATATCATACCATTTCTGAGGTGATAGTTTGGCTGACTATACTAGTTCTATTAAATATCTGTTTCATTTAGCCTTCCCGTTTGCACTGATTCGTGGCAGCCATCTCTTTTCGTTCACGTTGTAATTTTCATCCAGGGCAGTCATCAAGACCTCTCCATGTTCATCTCTTTTGAAATGGTTTCTTCCGTACCTCATAAAGCCACGAAGAGAAGAACACTTCTTGATCAAAGAGTAGAGGGCTCCATGACCCTGGTACTATGGAACATATATGGGTTTGCTTTCAGACCCTTAACAAGAAAATACAACAATAATACTATGGGCAATCAGAATCAGAGTGGTAAACAATAATATACAGCTGTGGTGTCTGACCTTTGTATTTTGTTTTTGGGGCTACATGTTGCTGGCTTTAATTCCATTTGGTTAGAGGAGACAGTTGTGAGAGAAGACAACTTGGTTAGATTTGATCAAACTGAAATTTCTTGAAGGCAAAATATAAAATCAAGTTCAGAAAAGTCCCACCCGAGACTGATGTGCACAAATAATATTGTTTTTATGTCATTTTGCTCGCCATAGGGTTCAATTTGCTATATATTACTTTGCCGTCTTCTGTTGTTCTGTTCTGGGACGCCGTGTCATGTTACGTTGACTTAGTCGAGAAACTAGAAATGCCATACAAGACTTTAAGAATTGTAGTTTTCTGTAGTCTGTGTGGCTGCCACCGATGGGTCATCCGGTCAACAATTGCATCAATGGGATCAATAGAGTTGTTAAAAAAAATAAATAAATACAGGTAAATTTTTGCCCAAAGGCTATATATTTGACAGTCCTGACAGGGAGAATGTTAAATGTTCTTTTCAAACGTTAATGCAAAGTATACTTGTAATCTTTTTTCATTTGACTGTGTATCCCCACCACGGAGTCTTCTTGTTCAGGGCTTAATGTTTGGCCGTCCTGGGCGTGTGCCGAGTCTTGTGAGGCTATTGATTGGATTGACGTTGTAGCCAAAGTTCCATTGAGATACAACATACATTTTCCTTCTGACAAAATGTGCGAAACTGACTGATGTGTGAACTGCCTAACTGTGTGGGTGGTGTAGGTGCAGTTGAGTGGGGAAGTTACGCATTTCTGCACACAATCATTTGCACTCTGTCTGCAACTTAAAGGGACATAGAAGACAAGAAAGACAGCCTAAGTGGTGGTGGTGGTGAGGGGGGGGGGCAGCGCAGCGCCAATGTCCTCCACTTGAGTGACGTCTCTGAGTGATTGCAATGTGTGCTCTATCAAAGAATCACTTGCTCTGCTGTTCTAGTGACTTTGGTACACACCTGGTGTGACGTTGATAGCTGATGATAATTGAAATAGCTTTTCTGTTCATTCCAAGGTAATGATCCTTTCTTTTTCTTTTTCTTTTTGTCTTTTATGGTTTTTGTGCCTGCCATACTTAGTCCGCTCCCTCTGTCACTTCCTCGTCCCTCTCCACCCTTGACAGAGTTGCTCTTCTCCCTTCATTTCAATCACTTCCCCTCTCGTTTCCATGGTTTATCTTTTTTGACTCTCCCATGGAGCAGAATGCCAATGGTGATTGGAAGCTGTGTTTACGATTCACACTGCGTGCTAGCATAAGCTCATAAGAGTAATTAGAGCTTCACTCGCTGCTGTTCTTCCCTGAAAATGGAGGCTACCATTCCTCCCCTTTCATTTGACATTCTGACGTCTGCATAGCCACAAAGAAAAAAACAAAAGAGAGGGAGACAGCGAGAGGGAGGGACAGAGAGGGAAGGGGAGATGGAACAAGACCCCTGAAGGGAACGAAGCACAGAACTTGGCTGGAGGAAAAGAAATGGAAGCCTGTTTGGTCATGATATACAATGCATGTAATGATTTATTTAAGAGACTTAAAACAATAAACAGACCTGCTGGTGTTTACAAGGACAGCTGAAGAAATAGATACAGAGGGGACTCGCTTGTCATTACTGTGTTCATGTGTTGGTGTAAAGAATGGCTGAGCCTGTTTTTGACCAGTATGTGGGCTTTACTCACACAAACACGGAGTGTGTGTATTGCGCATAGGCACGTACATAGAGAGATGGCAAATCCTTTATTCAGTGTTCAAGTATGTGTTGTGTGTGTCATGTCCTTGTCAGTGTCTTTTCTCGTCAACAAGACTTCACTTCAACTTCAAGCTTTTGCACACTGGTGGAATTTTAATCCTTAAGTGTTGCTGGATCACGTTTGGCAAACAGACAGGCAAAGCACAGCTTATGGCTCAGTATGTTAGAAATATGTCTGCCTTCTTCGGTTTTGATAATGTTAGCTTTGATTGACCAACTTCTTTTAACTGAGAAAGCATAAGTGATCAAATTAGATTGTTTTTACTGGTCACCTTAAACATATTTACCACACATATTTTCAAAAAGATTCTGTATTGTATGATTTTTTTCTTCTTTTTTTCAACAACCACAATATTCATTCAATATCAGATGTACACGGCAATCACAAAAGCAACAGTGCTTGAAAATACACCCTAAAACACAATTTTGCATTCTTTATACCTATTTTTCAATAACAAACACACAGCTCATACAAAGTATGTGCCTCTCTGCCACATGATAACAGGTATTGAATTTAATTTTCTGGAGATTTAATCTACCTCAGTTTAGTTGCTTACCAGTAACGTTCATCTTGACCATAACACATTAACCCGAATTTGAACCTGATCCTACATGAGTTCAGCTAAACATGTATTGATTTCCTCGCAACGTGAATCCCCATAGGTTTGTGTGTAATTAGGTTTTGGTCCCCACTACTGTACGAGAACACACACATTTGCTTTACACAGAGTTGTATTTATCATATACATTAAATTGGAGAAAGTGTTTTATTGGTATTGTTTCATGTGAGGGGAGCAGCCACTGTGCCTCAGTCTGTCTTTATAAAATATCTTTTGAAAGCCAAAGTTGAGTGTCATTGATTCTTGTATATTTATATACCTCAAAGATAACTTTCTCCAGCTTCATTGTAGTCGCTACAAGACCATAGAAGTCCTGCTTTCTCTTGACAAGACAGTATATTAAAGTACATAAATTGGAACATGCCAAGCAGCATTCAAAAACACTGCTTTCTTTTCTGAACAGTTTCCAAAGCCAGAATACAGCCACTTATATGAGATCAGTGCTCAGCTTATTAGTTTTTACTACACAGCTTTATAGATAATGTAATGAGAAAAGACAAGAGATATCAACTTAAATTAATGGTACATGATTATCTTTTAAACCTCCATTGTCATTATTAAAATTCAATAAAGTTTGGGGTTTGAATCTTACTGATGGTTGTGTCAGGAAGCGCATCTGGTATGAAAGAACCAAAACCAAAACAAACTAGTGCCATGTTAAACACGAGGATCTTGATCCACTGCGGCAACCCCCATCACCATCACTATCCTCTCATTTGAAAGTAAACAGAATTGCACAAATGCTGGCTGGAGGCTGTCTCCTCCACGTTGTTCTGTTTGTCCCTCCTCTGAGTTGGATCTGTGCTGGTCTCGGTGGCACGTGGCAGAACGGGGTCGCGTCTTTTTCTTTGATATGTCATTGTTTTTAACTTTTTCTATCTTTCTTTTTCTTTCTTCTCCTGTCTGGTGGCCTCCAATGAATCAATAGTAAATCAATAAAGCTTGCAACAGCAAGAGTCTGTCAGACTCTTTCTTCGCAAACAGCAACTCCGTCTCTGCCGGACAAGAAGAAAAGGTAACAACTACGACCAAACTCTAATAGCACAAGTGAGCCACAGTTGAAATAGATTATAACTCCCTCCATACAATAAATTATAACGTAATTACCATTGTGTAAGCAAGATACAAAAGAAGAAATCTTGTTGGCCCAACAGCTATTAAGTTTACCTCCCAGATTGATTAAAAATGACAACAGTGATATACGTTCAAGAGAAAAATCTGTAATTTCTAAATATTGTGATAAAAGACTCGACTGTTATTTTATCCCCCTTTTGAGGACTTTGGTACGAACAACAAAGTTCAATGGTCATTTTCTGAATCACACTGTTCAACAAGCTGTTTCATTAGGCTTTACCAGGTCAGTCACTAAAACGACATCATTCATTCATCAAAACCTTGTTCTGTTAAATAGTTAGTGAAAGCACTAATAACAATGTCTGTAATTATGCTGCTATGTTAAGTAAATGAGACACTGACATATTTTTATTAAAGTTAGTCCTTATTTTTGTGCTTTTTAAGACTACGTTGATGCAACTTTTATATTTCACTTCAAGCTTTATTTAAATTCTGTCCTTCGCCGAGAGTTGCTCACATGTGAAGAGATAATATTGTTTAGGTCAGCTTAGCAATTTCTTCTTCATGAGAATGAAAAATGATGGATGATGAAATCCTTATCTGGGTGAGGAGATAATGGACCACTCATGCCCGGTGGACCTGTAACCCTGAACACAAACCTGCTGGCTCACAGCTCCCTTCTGAGGCACTAATATGGATGTATGGACGTAATGGCTGTAACCTGGCCATGAAGCATGTCTGAACACAAGCAGAAATGTAGGCTGTGAGATCTTCTAGCATAATAGATATGAAGGCTGGTGATTTATTCCTTAATAAGATGGAGACATTAAGTATTTGTACATGGACACTGTGAGCAGTCTAACGATTTATGCCTTTAACCACTGTGCTACAGAGACCTCATCACCTGTTTTGTTTTTTTACTAGAAAACTTCAGGCAAGAATATTGACAATTTCAAAATCATTGCCTACATTTAAAGCAAACAAAAACCTTGTTTGACATTTTTGGTTAAATTTGTTCCATTTGCTCCTGGATCAAACGTGCTAATGGTCTAGATTCATGTTTAACATGAGCTGCTTTGTGACTACATCTTTGGCATAACGTTTTCTGTCCTGCTGCAAACGGGTGCGTAATGTTCATCCCAAATGTTTCCTCTCAAATGTGTGAGACTTGGATAAACCCATTAGACAGACTTCTAAAAGTTTCAGTTTGTTTCAACGAATAAAGGATTAATCACATAAACACAACAATGATCCTAGACAATGTGGTAAAACAATGCATTTTTAAATTACACGAGACTAACGAATGCATGAGTGGGGAAAAACAGAATGATTATGACACAGTAGAAAATCGTCAGAAAAGCGACGAAATGAAACAATGCAACGGAGTCCCAGAGACATTAATGTGCATGTCTCTCAGTGGCATGTGGGCAATTTCACACTCTTAAATGGATATATCTCAGATGGTTTTCTGACACACTGAATAAAACGTAGAAAAAGTGAGAGAACACCTTATTATTTGTTGCCTTAAAAATCCTCCTCACATAAAAATTGATTATGTTGGAAAACTATTAAGAAACCCAAGATAACTTGTGTTGTTTTGGGACCAATGGCACCATTTTGCAACTATTTTTTCACTGCAGCTCTCACGTCTGCACATAGTTTTTTTTAATATTAATTTTCTCATTCTAGTTTTATGTGTTTTTGTATCACGTTGAAAAGCTGCTTTCAATAAATGCAACACATCATTATAATGTTCTTAAGTACTTTGTATGGCTGCATTAGGTCTGTGCCACAATGAAGAGCCATTTGATTTTCAGAAAACAAACAATCCATTAACTGCTCTTGTGGCCTGAGTGCTCTGTGACCGATTAGTTGGGCTTGCTACCCTCCACTTCGATCCAGCGGCACACTTATTCTTCCCCATCGTTCTTTAACCTGTCTTCTCTTCCCCTATCACTCCTCTCTTCCTTCTACTGCATCATTCCCTCCATGCACACTGTGACCCCCTCCCCCTTTCAGTGACTCAATTATACAGAGCTTTTAAAAATGGCTATCAACACGTGTCCCTGGAAGTTGGATCATTCACACGTTTTATGATTTTCATTATAGATAAAACGGCACATATGGAAATGCTGTAAATATATGGTTCTAATGTGCTGGGTTCTTAAAAAAGGTCCAAATTGATCTGAGTGAGTAGAGGAATGATCTTGAACTGAAAGAAAGTGTCTGGTAGGAGGGGAGGTGGGCATTATGTGGAGGTTCCAGACTGCCACTTCTCATCCCCCACAGTCAGCGCTGCCAATCGACGCAGCCCAGCGAGTTGCTGCTGATGGGGCTTGATGTGAATGTGGTGGGAGTGACAGAACACTCCTACGGAGAGGCAGAGGCAGCAGCAGCCACTGATTAATCCTCATGCAGGAGCCACTAATGATTTATTTATTTGGAAATTACAGAGCCCTGGGAGAGCTGGGCACGATTGATAATGAAACCTAAGAGCGAAGGTGGGAACGAAGGGGATGTATGTTCACAGATTTACCACTCCCACTGATTCATCCCATCTCGGCGCGGGTCTTTCTATGTACATATAAATGCATGTATAACCGAGGCGTATTCCCACTAAAATCTGATCATATATCAGTACTTGAAGGGACAAGCAACGCCTTTTTTCAACCTATTGTGTCAGGAATCAAGAAAAATGCTTGTTTAATCACCATCTTGAGTGATCTGCACTCATTTTACACAATACTCATATTTTCATTAAGCTTTTGGGGCATGAATCCCAGAAGAATTTACTGTCATTTTCAGAATAAAATCTATGTTGATGGAAGATGATACTCTATATTCTCTTCAACGATTCAACGTGGAAGCACATTACGCACACAACGGTACAGCGGCCTCAGGTCAGAGACACACGATCAAGGAAAGGGTGCAGCTGAACATCTGACATAGAAAAACTGCTCCATAGCTATACCTGTGATAAATTAACCTTTATTAGGCTGAAACTTCCCCACTATGTGTTTTACATCAGGTGCTGGTGATCCCACAAAGTGACGATCAGACGACCTCATTAGCAGCCCTTTCACCCATTTCTTACACATATACATATAATTATGTGGGTGTGTGCAAATAGAATCTATACCCAGTGGGTAGAAATCAAAAAGAGTAATTCTCATAGTGATATCGGTAAAAGTACTTCTGCAGACTATTCTTTTCCTCATGTAAAAATGTTGCATAGTCTTTTTCTGCCACAGGCAGGAGTTTAACAGCAGCACAAGGCTCCTGCCGCGAATATATTGACGTGTGATCCCAGGGTGTCTTGCTCTGAATGTGGGCATGGATACTTTGTGAAAGACGGGCAATTATTTCATTATGTTTCTTATGTTTTGTCTTATGCTGAAATTAAAGCTTTTGGGCTGCATTGTGTTTAAACATCTGCCTTTGTGTCTTTGGAGCCTGGGGTGTCAGATTCTGTTGAGACTCATTATTACTCAGACTCCTTCCTATTACTCCATGGAAGCATAGAGAAAGAATGTAATGTGTAGAGCTCAAACTCTTGCTTAAATTAAATTAGTTATGATCAGCTCACCATGACATGATGCTCTCCGAGCTGATGTTGTTTTCTATGGTAAGCTATTGCAGCGTAGTATATGACAACATGAACAGGTTTCTATTTGATGATGAGTTTTTTCGCTTTGGCTCTTTTAATGATTCCAGTCAGTGAATCACCACAAGTGAGCTCCACTAACATCATTCATTTTAGCTCATTAATGTTAATTGTAGTAGGTCTACTTTTCTAATTGAACCTTGCATAACAACAGAGAGGCTTTGTGAACAGACAAGGATTTTATCTGTATAAGTTAAAGAGATGTTTCAGTGTCAAATAATATACATTTTGGTGTTGCAGAGTGTAGTTTAAGTCTAGATTTTTTCATATTTTTGAATTACTGTTTGTCCTCTTTTGGTTTTTATCGTTGTTTTTGTCAGTTGTGAAGCTTAATTTGTAGTATGGGTCTTGGGTTTGATCCACACTTGTTGGTTTTGGACATTGGTATGAATGTCATGTTGCTGCTGTCTGTTAGTGAGTGTGTGAATTTGTCAAACAAACTCTTAACTGAAACATGAACAGAGGAAAAACAATACGTGACGGGTGTCACTGCCATCTCCTTGCATTAGGTTTTCAGTTTTGAACTGTGCAATGGAGGAACTTCTGCCTGTGTTGCATACACTTCACGATTTGTTCAAGCTGCTGGTGAGTTTTCAGCTGGTAAGAAAAAACAACACAACACCTCCAAAGGATCGACAGCCCGGTACACTACACTGCTGTGAAGCGTCTTAACAACAGATTTGAAGTATGCATTTTGTTTACATGTTTATGTTTAAATTTAGGATGATTTTGAGGCATGTTCATATGGTCTGAGAGGGGATCTGTCATGTTAACCTATAAAAAGGTGAAAGAAGATACTTGAATAGAATGAACAGTTAAAGTATTTTCTCGGACTACTGACAAAATGTTGAATGAAAGATTTTCATTGCCATAGACCCCCCGAATAATGATCTTGCATCTTACAATGCTGAGATAAATGATTATGCCAATGCGCTGTCATGAAGTCATCTGTAGATTTCTAAGCGAATTGTGACATTTTACGTACTGGAGATGTGGGGTCTATTCAACCAAACTGGAGAAGTTACACTTATAAATACAACTTGTGACGTTTTTCTTATTTGATACTAAGACAAATGAAAGGTGATGTTTACTGAGTGATCCTTGAGAAAAATAAAGGAGGCGCTTTCACTTTGGTTGCTCGCCTCGTAAACATAGCTTTTACTGTTTGTGGAATTTGCATTCCGCACTGAATGCCACATAAATAAAAAAAGGTCATAAACAGGAAATATTAAGGTAATTTTCTGCATGACCAAGCCACATCACAGTTGATGTCATGAAAAGCTATAATGCAATGCAAGGAAATCACACCTACTGGTCTTAGAACTCTTATATTAGTATTACTAACACTTTAGCTGGGTCCCTATTCAGGGGTTGCTCCAGTTGGGGGTGCATTAAAAGAACAACACTTTCACAAGGTCATCTGAGTTCAGCAGTTCCTTCAGGTGTAGTCTGCAAACGTGCCCTCTGTTCCTAAAGCAACAGAGCATCCAACAGATAGGCAACATCCTTGGCACCTCCACATAAAAGATTCATTGAGTTGAGTTGATGGAAAAACTGGATTCACTGACGCAACATTCCAAAGACAAACACTCAAGTGTCTTTGTTCGCTCACAAATCCATTAAATATTAAACAAAATAAACTTTAATTGTAACTCAAGTTATGATACTGATGCTGTGGTTGCCAGGTAACAGGTCTGCCGCTTCGAGATGCAACCAACAGGCCAGATATGCAATGTCTGACCTTTAGAGAACCTTTTCTCTGAAGACGGAGAAGCCCGTTTCCATTGAAGGAATTGAGACACAGGTCTTTTACAGTTGTGGTAAAAGTCGTGGATTAAACAATTTCCTCAGCAGTACAATGAAACCACTAATGATAATGTGAGCATGGAAAACTCTCCCTTCAAGTGCATTTTGTAGGTCTTGCATCACTTTGAATTACTTTTTTTATTCTTCTTCTTTCTGATCACTTTGAAGCATTTGGACGTTTGAACTGTGGAAGGAGCACGTTCTGGTGGGAGCATTTCAACATTTGTAATTAGGCTGTGGGGTGAATATGACTTGATCTCTGAGGCTGCCAGTGAGTGCACCAGGGCTACACAGAACAGGCGCCCTCTGTGGCACCGTGACGCCGCCTGATTAATCCTGGGGCTTGGCTTATATTCAGAAACACAGACAGCAGAACATCCATTTACTTCCTCAGCCATCTCTCTTCACTGATGAACATCAATTATTATTTATTTCTGCCTTTCTCGGAGCATTACTTTCTTTCCTCTATCCTTGAATCTCTTACCCTGCCCTACAATCTCACATCCTCTTCCCACTCACTTCTCTCTCCCTTTCTACTTCCCTAACCCCCCCCCCCCCCCCCCCCCCCCCCCCCCAATCTTGTTCCTCTCTCCTTTGCTTTCCCAGCACTCTGCACCAGAGATAAGTGTATGTGTCCCGGGATTAAGGTGAATCTTCTCATATGTACCGTTTCTTGGTCCTCGGAGGTTTGCAATCTGCTCAATGGGATGTGAAAGCTCCTTTAATTAGAAGCAGCATGTGGAGCTGTCGGAATACGTCAGTGTTTGGGTACTGCTCTCTGTTGGAGCTCCAGTCGGTTTCTGGGTCTTCACCCTTCAATTTGACTCTGCACCTCACTCATCTCTCCTTGGTATGAGTTTCCACGGAAAGCAACTCCAATCAACTTGGCTCAGCCGGTCAAATTAATGGCTCTGATCAGCTGTGTATCTTTAAAAGCAGATAATTCTTTGTGAGGTATTGTGTGTATATTGCAGTAATTTGAGATAATGATAGGCTAAATGCTTGGTATCTCCTAAAAAAACATCCTAAGTCTTGTTGTGCTTTTTAAGTCATTGCATTTGAATTGTGACAGAATTATTTTCTTAAGCGATTTGCCCCAACAATATCAAATGTTTGGAGAGTTTGATGACACGAAAACTGAAGATGAAAATATATCGTGTCGTAGATGTTAAATACTGAGAGATTGGAGTTCGGGTCAATGATAGAAGTAAAGTGCAATCATTAGTCACAACTCTGATCTGTTCATTATCTCTTCTTGGATAAATGCTTGGCCATGATAATTACTGTGGCTTTCATTATGTGGGTGTGTGTCATTATCAAGCACACTTATTAAAAAAAAGCAGAGAGACCGTTGATTGGGTTCAAGTCTCTGTCAGTGTCACATTTAATCGAGCACCGCAGGGAATGAAGAACTGAAAAAATAAACTTGCCATTAATGGACACTGTGTGTGTGTGTGTGTGTGTGTGTGTGTGTGTGTGTGTGTGTGTGTGTGTGTGTGTGTGTGTGTGTGTGTGTGTGTGTGTGTGTGTGTGTGTGTGTGTGTGTGTGTGTGTGTGTGTGTGTGTGTGTGTGTGTGTGTGTGTGTGTGTGTGTGTGTGTGACCAAGAGAAGGAGATAGTAAAATGTAAAGTTAACATTACCGTAATGAATTCTATTAATAAATATTAATTAATATATTCAATCTAACCTTGGATGTTTGATTATCTATTGTTGGCTTAATATGAGTAAAATGCTAAATGGACTTTCACTGTCACACACCAATGGTGACGGCTGACACAAGTTCCTTCTTTTGAGCTTTATTTTATAATCAATCACTTGAATATTCGTGCACATTTGCACATTTCCACACAGAGTAGCATGGTTTTGCTCAACAGGCAAAATCTCTCATTATTCATGCATGTTGCATCAAGTTGTTTGAAGAAAGTCACTACAGATAGGGAGTTTCCATCTTTCTCAAAATGAAACATCTTGTGGTTTAAAACTTTTTTTTAAATTTCAGTTGATTAAAAACAATATTCCCTCCCTGTTGGTTATGGGGCAGCGATGAGATGCACAAATACAAATAAAAAATGTGATTGGAGGCAAAAGCACATGAAAAACAACCACACATTCCAGTCACAGCTGGGATATGTGTTTTAAAATCAGGGCCTTCTCAAGTGTCAGGATTTATTGCAAATCTCTTGATGACCATACTTGATGTGTATAACTGTACTCTTGAGAAATTGACCTATAGCCAGACCATTGGTGTGCTAATTTGACCTTCATAATAATGAAATGAGTAAAGTAAGCCAATCAGCCTATTTTCTGTCTTTATAGCACTACGTCTTTTTTTTAATTATTTTTTTTAATCTCCTGTCTGACTCATTTTGTGTGATGTGTAAGGATGTCTCAGTCTTGGACATGGCCTCTTCTCTCTCCCTTCACTGCTCTGGTCTCTCACACCAATTACCACACCGTGCTCATGGACATTTCATTTCAGCCTCACTATCCCCTCCAACTTGTGTAACCACGATTCTTCTGCATACCACCCCACTGCACCCATGTCGCTGCCCCCTGCTGAGAGACAGCCCTCTCCCGCTGTGCTCGCTATCACCTTTTTTGATGCATCGCCTCATCATCTCGCTCCGACCTCATCAAATGCATCCCGGTTGTTGCAGTACGGAGTTTAGAGATTGGAAAACTCATCACAGTAGAATAATCTTTGCACTGCGAAAACGAGGAGAAAGTGGCTTGAATTTTTTATTTTACCACTATAAGTGAGGCCTGTTTCATATGAAGAGAGAAGTCAATGACCAGTGTCCATGGAAATATCAGTTCCATTTATCATGGAAGGCTGTGAATAAAGATGACTGCTTCACCTATCAGTCTCCAAATAAAGAGTTTAACTGTTTCATGGTGACTTGACTGTGCTTCTATTACCCGAATGAGTCCATTTGACAGTGTCTCCTACATTCTATTTAACACAGCGGCCGACCTTCTCTCCAGATGGAGCTTCAGGCCAAGGTCGTGTTTGCTTGTCGTTACTATGACCTACAGAGAGGTGTCACACTATAGTTAATCTTAAAAAAAAAAAAAAAAGACCTGGGATTTATATGCAATCTTATTTTGCTTGACATATTTTAACTTGAACATTCTAATAAAACTCAGCCTCCAAGTTTTAAATAGGATGGGGCTTTGGCTGAATTGCAAATAACAGTTGGAAGTAAAATAAGATAATTAGATGTGAAACATTTTTATTCCAATTAAAACATTACATGTTCATTGCAGCAACTTATTTTGAACATGTTTTCCATATTTATTCACTGTGTAGCATGCTGTCTTCTTTTAGCAGCTGTTTGTAAAGGTCTGGTATGGGAAGGGGACAGAGGTTTGGGGCACACATTACTTTTTTTTTGTGTAGCCTTTACTTCTTGGTGAGTCTTTTAGTTTTATGGGGAGCTCAGTATTTTCAGGCTGGCCAGTTCAGCACAGGGTCTCTTCTACTACAAGGCCATGCTGTTGCGATAGATGAAGTGTGTGGTTTAGACTTGTCTTGCTGATTTATGCGTGTCTTCCAGGAATGAGATGTTGATTGAAAGCCTCAATGTTGCTAGCAGCATTGATGTTTCCTTCCCTGCTGTGTAAGCTGCTCACCCCATTGGCACTAGTGCAAACCCCATTAGTACTTTATTATAAGATGCTGGATGGCTTGCTTATCTACAGGACCCTGCATCTATGATATCCCCCAATAAAATTTCAGCGAAGACTGCAGTGTTGCTCGGTTATGATTTCTTATGCCATCTTGTTTGATTTAACTTGCATCAGTGGATTACATGGCAAACTGTGTTGACTGCATGGAATCTGGGAGCGTTCTTCTGTCTATCCAGTGGTTTGTAATAGAGCCCAGCTCCTGGATATTTTACCATTCCTCTTTATTTATTTATCTATTTATTTGGACAGGACAGTGCATATTTATGAACATACAATCTCATGAGTACCAAGTTGCAGTAAACAAGCCAGATTTAGCACAAGGCTAAAATGTTTGTGTCCTCCATTCCCATTTCCATCTGCATTATAGCTGTTCAAACATGTTGACAAAGTGGTGAACTGTGTCAACAAAGCCCCGACTAGCAACAAAGCGGTTGGGCTGAATGCCAGCAAATCTTCACACATTTTTAGTTGTTGAATATAGCTGGAATGAATGTGACAAATGTCTAGCCTTCTAATGATTTGATAGCTCCTGCCCTTACTCTTTAATCTCTTTGTATGTGGTCTGGCAGATGTTCCAGTGAGATTTACTTTACTCCTGTGAAAACAACAGCGTTTCTCTACCAATGTCTTCCTCCAGTCTAATATACCAATTCTAATTCAGTCTCTGAAGATCAGGAGCATCAAATATTAACATTCAGTTTGACTCAGTCATGGAGAAATGTCTTAGTTTTTAGATTGCTTGAAGAAAATATTTATATCTTAGAGGCTTTTCTTCTCCATAGTGTTCTGTTTACATGCTGTGGCTAGTTTACCTTATTGATTTCAAAATATGCCTCAACCTACTTCGATTTCTACCAATCACTTTTCCACCATTGCCTTACTCATGCCTCAACTGTTAAACTTATGCTTGATGAAGTAGTGAATAGGCTTTCCCTTCTCATTCTCATGTTAATAATGTCCATGTGTTTATTAGATTTCTGTATTTTGTTGTACGTTTTCCACAGCATCTCATCTTTTTGCGTATTGGGGTTTGTGATGACCACACTCTGTCCTTTAATGCGTTAATGTGTGTGCTTGTTATACCCTCTACGTGTAGCATGTATCTCTGTATGTTTTCTAGTTCGTAACCTATTTATCCAGTTTGGGCTGCACAGCACAAATCTCTCTAATAAGGCTAATTAATGTTCTATACAAGGAATTCCAGCACTCTGAGGGTAAAAATAGGTTTTTTTTTTCATACTCTTGATCACAATTGGTTTTCACCTTGACTTGTTTTGGGTTTACCTCTCACCCTGTATTCACAGTATATTGGAGGCAATAGTGAGATATATAGTCTACACACTTTAAGAAGCCTTGTTCCAATTAATTTTGCATGACTGTGGTTTTATAGTGGCTGCACTCTGGAACTCGTCCCAGGATAAGCAGATCATTTTATGATGCTTAAAGTCACTGAGCAGCACAGGGATTCATGTACATTTTAATGAATAAATCCTCCAGGCTTCTGTCTGACAGCAGCTTCCATTATCCAAATGTAAACTTGTCATCAGTTTCCTGTTTTGGGTGGGGTATGCTTTCAAATGATGTCCTCTGGCAGAGCTGATTCATCTGTAGCAGTTTATTTATTTATTTATTTTATTTCATTTCATTTCATTTCATTTCATTTCATTTCATTTCATTTCATTTCATTTAACGTTGACCCCATTTGATATTTTGGCAATATACTCTAGTTGGAATCATTTCTTTTGACTTCTGGTTATACAATTAAAGTAGATTTTCATCTGCCTTGTACCAAGTTGATGTGTAATGGGTCGTTGAAATATAATAGTTAGAAATGTAATAAATGTATTAATAAAAAGGCCTTGGTCAGTGATGTCTGCTCTGTGGTACTGTAAGTGACCATAAACACAACGATTAATTGCTCTGTAAACTTTCTGACAGCAATTCCCAATAAAGACACAACCAATAGAACTCTTCCATCACCTTGTAGGTACGCTCATATTCCCAGGTCTGTTATCAGGATATCAGGACAGCCCATTATCTGATTTCACTTGGCAGAGGAAATGACTTTTCTACTTTGAAGAGTGGGATAACATTTGATTTAAGTGCACTTTAATAAAACCTTTACACACTGCAGAATCTTTGAATTTATGATTTAATTTGGACCATCTGATTGAAAGGTCAGAGGGGAGAAACCTGGAAAGTACGAGTTCATTTTTGGAGTACGATCACATAAAGGGTTATGTATTAATGAATGCACTTATACATTGTGATAGCATGTTACCTGTGCACACCTCCGTGGGTTTTTCATAGGATAATTGAATTTGTAAGTATTTGTTTCGGTGGGTTATTTATAAGTGTGTCTCTTTTAATCTGTAAGCACCTGATCGCTTGAATTTCCTCTGGGAATAAAAAAATAATGTGTTTTTTTTAATCTCTCTGAACTGTTTTTCACTATAGGTTGATTAAAAAATTATGTTATTCTAAGTAGATGTAGCTTGGTTTGCAGAATTGTTGTTATTAAAGCGAAACAACACAACAGTGAGATACATTTCTAAATGTCCAAACCCTTCAAACATCAAGACTCATCTGTTTCTATTATGATGATGGAGGCACGTTTGAAGTTTTCTTTTTTTTTCGCACAAAGCTCATCGCTGTGCAATCAGACATCATTAGTAGTGCTTTTATCTGGAGATGGAGGGTATGGGTGAACTTTACTTTCATCTAAAAGTAGCACATGTGCACATTAGTACGACTTTATTTGATTCTAATCTTCCATGGTGGCACTTAACCAGCTTTTGTTTTCCATTATGAACCAGTACTGTCGTAGTGTTCAATAGGAGTGTGTCAGACACACTTTTCATGCATAGATGAGTGAAATCTGGGCTTATTTGTATAGTGAGTTTGGCTTTTAGATACTGTTGGCCCAATGCAAATAGAATTTACTCGGTACAATACTTATGTGCTCAGATTGGAGTGTCAGCAGATGAAAAAACATTGATGATTTTGCAGATTTCATATTAATTGGATCATGTTTGGCTTCACATACTACATCATACAACAAAAGACATTTTTCATAGCCATCCTGCAGGTTCGTTTTTTTTGCTTTGCGCACTGAACCCATCCATTCACTGAACTTCCTGGCATCAGCAGAGTCAGGACTACACAAAAAAACGCACTGAAATACATACGCACACAACAATTGGAGTTTTGTGCTAATTGTTGCTTTAGTGCTTCTTGATTTTCAGTCATGCTAATACAACTGAACCATCCGGATGGAGTATGCAGCTGGGGCTACAGGATATGAGTGGTAGACTGTGTACGTGAAATCATCAAGCCTGAGAAGCGGAAGGTTTTTTTGTGTTCGTGCAGGCGGGTATGGAAAGAGAGGACATCTTGAATGAGCACCGGTACATTATCTCTTCAGCCTGTCTAATTGCTGTTAGCATGTAATTGCAATGTCAAGAGCAGTCAGACAAAGGTTCCACTACTTGCCTATCGATTAAACGTGACTTGGGTGCCATGTCCTTATTAGTGACTGCAGTGACGTGTCACTTCGTGCAACTTAAACCATTGAAGCATATACATCTACAAGCAACAAGAGACTAGATTACAGCCTGTCTTATTGGCCACTTTCACCATCTAGTATGTTGTTGAGGCTCTGATAAGATAACACACTTGATTCACAAATTAAACCACAATGACAGCATGCACGCTGTCACTTTCCTGAGTTTTCTTTCACTGCCTATTTGAGCGTATTTTAATTGTGTTTTTCTATTAATGTTGACAGCATTGGATTATTTCCAACTAAGTATACACTGACCAGTGTAAAACATCCAATTAGTAAAAAAAAAAAAAGCTGCACTTCAAAGCAATATCATTAAAAGTCATTGTTGCCTGAATAATCAAACATCATTGTGGCTGGTACACAGAGACAATCACACACACTCTTGTTGTTATATGTGGGTAATTTTCATTCACCAATTAACTGCAAATGCAAGTTTAAAACAGTTTAAATCATTCCAGAAGCTCGATGCAAACAGGTTAACTGTGTTGCTTGACGTCTCTCCACTTTCTCTTTGCCGAGAGCTGCACATGTGTACTAATATTCAGTTGCAAATAAAATTTATTTCATAGACCACCGCATGTTTCAAGAGCTCAAGACTGGACTTTTGGACTCTGTGTGGTAATAAAAAGAACTGCTCTGCTCATCATGGGAGGAGATCAGTACTCGTCCTTGACCTTCAGAAAGAAATATCTATTCTGTTTGTCCTTCGTTAAAAAATGAATGGACGTCTATCAATACTGAGGAGTTTGCGCATCTTTGAATTCAAATGGAAAATGGTGTATTTGCTTCTGTATCAGTAACAGCCTGAGGATGACGGAAAGTTGGCTACAAGACATATTTATAGATAGTATTTGTCTTTGTTTCTATATTCATAGTTAATTACCATAATTAAAAATCACCGCATGGCAAATTTAATAGCTGAGGAGTAAATAATTGTAATTTCTAATAGTTATTAATTATTGGAGTAATTGGCAATACATTTCACATGTTTCAGGGTAAACTAAGAAACTCTGACTTCAGGGTAAACTAAGTACAAATATCAATTCTTATTTAAATAGTTTAAATACAGTAGGTTTTTTGTTTTTTCACACTTGTCTGGCGTTTACAGTTACAGCAAGTATACTGTAAGGGTAGTGGCATCGGAAACATTATTGATTGTGTAATATGTTTTCTTTACCATGCATATGTTTTTAATGTTTTAGAGGTGCATTAAAATAACACTTTCCCGGAAAATGTAACTCAAGCAGTGAACCTGTCATATATTTTACAAGAAGTCAGGAATATCAACATTAGTATTTCTCAAAATAACATAATATTTAATTGGTGTAGCCATTATAAATAAAAAAATGTATTTAAACTTTTCCATGTATATGCTGTCAGTGAAGAGTTAATTGTCAAAATATTATCTTTATCTTTATTTTAAGATGCCCAAGCCACATACCATAATGACAAATAGACTCATAAATTTTGAGGAAAAAAATGTGTGCACTCCAGACAGTACGCCAAATTACCTTTTATAGTTACTATTCCCATGTTCAAGACACCATTGTTTGTTTGTTGGCTTTACATTGTAGATGTTACCTTTGCGCTGAAAAGTCAAGCAGATTTTCTGAGGATAAACAACATCTGATGGTGTTACACGGATTTATTGCAAGCTAATTGAGGTGTTTGACCTTTCACAGCTCCAGAGTAAATGGGCCTACAAGTGTTGTATATAAGTATTCTGTGTGGAAAGTAAAAGCCTGCATCAACTAATGCAAATACATGTTGTGCTGTATTTACCCTTTAGCCCAGTCTCAATTATCCCATTGTGTCTATATGATAAACATTACAACAAAGCTATTACTGTTTTCTCAGGTCTGTGCTAGAAAATCTAAGCCAAATATAGACATTACGTTATAATTTGTGAATTAACACCACTTCATGTGAAAACCAGTGCTTGCTGATGTTTCTTATGTGAAAGTGAATCATTGCACTAGACCGATGCAGGGTTTTTTGTTTTGTTTTTTGTTTTTATGGCTATAGGGTTGGGTAAAGGTTGGCTCGGAAATTCGAGGTAATCGACAGACTCGTGGTTAAATCTTGAGATTTGTTCAGCCTTTTCACAGTGGATTTTATTAAGTGCTCACAGACACTGTGAAAGGCGTATTTCATAAGATAATTGTCTTCCTGTCACTGTGCAGGCGTCTAGATGAATGATTTATCTTACCAAGATTACGCAGTGTTGTTGTCCCATGCATTATAGCAGATACCAAAATAAGAAAAAAAAAAATCCTCAGTACACAGTCCATGCAGCAGCATCTCCCCTATTGCTTACAAGATGGTAGCAGCAGGTTTGTACATGTCCCGGCGGCCCCCAACAGTACTATAGCTCATTCATAACTCCTCTGCAGCGGTGACACTCTGATTAATGTGGCCAGACATCAGAAGCTGCCTATGCCAGGCAGAAGCAACGCATAGAGTCTATTTAACAAACAGCTAGAACTGTCATATCACTGTCCATGTCGCCTAGTATCAGCTCTTATCAAGACCACAGGCTGCCTATCACCTGGGATGAGTTTTTATTTTCTAAAGGAAGTTAAGGACACTTTCTACAGAGTTTTTTTTTTCCCCCTCTTAAAAGTATCCGTACTAAAATCTCATTTAAAAATGCATTCAGAAGAAGCCATGATGTTTCGCTCCCTTCTAGACTCTGAACCCCATAATGCAGAACTAATGAGAATCGTGGGTCCTTAATGATATAATTTAATTCATCTCAAAGGTTTGGATGACTTTGGATGATCACTTTACACCATAGCTCAGTGGAGTGAAAGCCACTTGTTTTCTTTATATATATATATATATATATATATATATATATATATATATATTTTTTTTTTTTTTTTTCTTCTTCTACTTCTTCTTCCCCAGCCAAATGCAGAGCCTCATTGAGTAACTGGCACACATGCATGCTGCTCTCTTTACTGCCATTAACCACATACCTGGGGTGCTTGACCACTGTAATGATGCTTGACTCCAGAACCGACCGTCTAGCTTCCAGTGTCAACTATCAATCTACTCAACGGGAGCAGAGCTACCGTGGCTGCAGACGCCTCGTTTATTGAGTTTCACTTTATTTGAGGCCTTTTCGGTGTGCGTGAAATCATTTTTGATTTGATGAAGGGTTCGCTTAGTCACCTCACTGTTTGTAAACAGAGCAATGGTGTGGCTGCTATCACTGAAATGAGCCTAGTAACGAATGCTGATGATGGACGCCGTCGGCAGTAAATAAGTAGAAAATGAGGAGACCCGCCGGGCTCACCGGGATCATTTGTTCATCCCCTCGAAACTCTGCTCGGATTGTGCTTGGTCATGTCCTCACCTCATTTCCTTGAGTTGATTGGATTGCGGCAGTTGTGGGAGGCTGTCGGCGGCTAGCATGACTGAGAAGTAAAATGATGCCGCCGTTCACACTGAATAAAGCAAATTGTGTTTAATAACTTCATTCTTTCGACTGTCAAACTTCATGCGTTCACTTCATCATTCTGTTTTCACGGCTCCGTCGGTCTCGTTACACCGTTCCATTCCGCTGACAGCCGTGATCGATTTTATGTTTTATTTAAAAGAAGGTAGTTCTGTGAAAGGTAATAGACCCATTTTTATGTCCATCAAATGACTCCGCTCTGCATTCATTGCTGTGTTTTATATAGGTTTCGTTGGCATGATGTATTTGCAGATCCATTGTAAAACTGTCAGGTAATACATAAACCCTGTCGTGAAGGATTGAAGAAGCTAACCAGCATTTGTGCAGTTGACGTATGAAAACTTCACAGGTCCTGACATCGTCCATCCCCGTCAGAGAGTCCAAATGTATTCATTTCCCGAGGATTGCAATTCCACCATGAATTCTTTTGAGAGCAAAGGAGGCCAATAGTGTGAATGTTGAATGCAATGGTTTAGCATGAGATATTACATGTGGCAGGGCAATTTCATCCCCAGCAGTCGTCCAGTGTTTTAATTTTCACGTCTGATTGCAGAAGAATATGTCTGAAAACAAGCTGGTACTCTGACTCCGTCAGATTAACTTCACCAGAACTGGCTCCAATCCTGTAAATAATGTGATAAATATGGAACACTCACTACAATCATACTTAAGTTATATTTCATGCGTCACCGCCTAATTTGAAGCTGTCTCCTGACCTATTATGTCTGACATTTCTTATGTGGAAGGAAGACAAGTGGATATACACCAGATTAGGTATAAAACCTCTTGGCTGCCGGTGGCTTTAAGCACTCATATAATGAGTGCTTGATTTCCGGGCTATAAGCATCGCACTCGGAGCAGGTGAATGTTGGCGTATAAATCCTGACCGTCTGTACTCCAGCAGCAGCCATGATGCAGAAGTTATGGACCTCTGGCATCCTTTCTCTCTCTCATCCTGTGCCACTCCCCTTTGGTCTCCTTGCTCTGACAGAGTCGGCAAACAAGTCTCTAGGAAGTGAAGCTGCACAAAACCCACGACAGCATCTCATTATCCACTAAATAGCAGCAGATTAATTACAATGACAATGACAGATGGCGTGTTACTGGATCATTGAGATGGGGCTCAGGGGAGGGACAGAAACACACAGGTACAGCGCTGTGACTCTACAGAAACCACACACATGCAACAATCCTGGCTCTTATCCATACGATGGATGCCTGATGACTCATGGCAATATGTGATAAGTCAATGAATTATACATCTTCTTCCCTGAAAAATGCGTTTACATTCAAGTGGTGATGCAACATTACTTTGAATGCAGCAAGTTGGTTTTTTTTCTCCCCGCAGAGTATCTCATTCTTTCAGGAGTCTGAATTACATGCAAGAACCTCCAGTGTTCATTATTTTATCTTCAGTTCCTTGCTTTCCAATTTTTATTTATTTAATTTTTTTACCCTTTTAATTACTTGGAGGAACAGATCTGCTACATAACCCACAGCATTTCCCTCTCTGCTTTCATTACAGGAGCTGTATTGTGTTTCTGTCCCTGTCACAAAGGAATCCACTTTACCATAAACCCGGACTGTTTTCTTAAAGCAACAAATTACAAGTTAACATTAAAATCAAATGAGAACTAATGCCAACCAATTTTCTATCACCACATTCTGTTTCTATACCACCTCACTATGGGCAAAGTCAGAGTACTCACTGAATAGATCGGAGATCCATCACGAGCAACACAATCACACTAACATTCAACACCATTTAGCCTCCAATGCTGAAATAATAGTGCTAATAACTACATCACTATGCATCTTCATACAACATTTTTGATGCTCCTGGTCAGGATTTAGATTTTTTTTTTTTTAATAGTGCAATTAAATATGACAAAGTAAATTTCACTTGTTTGAATTGTTTAATCCTATTAAAAATGTTTCGAGGGTAATGTGCCTTCATTGTCTTGATACAACTTCTTCATGCCGCATATAATAGTAATAATAATAACGATAATAATAATGGTGGTGGTAAGCCACAGCTGCCCTGGGGCATGCTGACAGAGGCGTGGCTGCCATTTTGCACCAATGGCCCCTCCGACCACCACCATCATACATGCACCTTTCATTCGCATTTGTTGCTCAGTGCTGAACTGACTTCAAACAGATTTAATTCAAAATAGAGTATTTCCATTGTCGTTTACAGCTGAACATGCGATGGGAGTCACAAAGAAGTGTTGCTCAAGAATCTTTGATATGCGGAACCACAAGAGGTGTTTGTACCACATCCCATGAGGGGATACTGCTGAAGTGGTGTGTGCAGTAATGCTGCCATCAGTGACAACTCCACAGAGGCATTGCCTTGAATGTTTGTGTAATGTTGTTTGTTTTGTTTTTGAATTCCCAGCCTGTTCTTGCTGCTGCAGGTTATTTTTTTGATAGATCTGTTTAATGATTCTTGACAGGAAGGTCTGAAGGAGAGTGAAAATATGCCAATCACAGCTGTATTAAAGATGTGTTCCATTTTCCAGTTTCTTTCACTTGAAAAATTCACAAATTGAAAAACAATTAATTGCAACAGTAAAGGAATATATATAATCTAAATGTTACTCTGCAGAGATAGCTTACTTTGGATTATTTTATTGTTTCTCAGACTGTTATGGGCCTGAATGACTCTCACTGTTTTAATGTGAACTTTGTCTTGCCAACTGACATTGTGTGAAAATTAAGTAATTTTTTTTCAAAATGCATCATTCTCCATGTAAACAGGAATACACAACCTTTCGGTAAAAGCACAGTAGTGCACATGCGCACTGTCATTGCGGTGAATAGTTTTTCTGACCATGTGCGGGCACATCGAGAACAATAACCATGGAAAATTACAGCCAGTTTTTCCTAAGTTTAACAGCTCCAACTCTCTATATTCACAACACCATCATTTGGATCAAGTGGAGAGATTCATTGTTGAGCTGAGGTGCAGGATACACCCTCTCTGCATGAGCACATTAGGTCTGGGTGTCTCTCGGGCCCTGTTTACGCAACAACGATTACGAGTGTATCCGCAAAACTCATCACTTTTGGTGGGTCCATTTACGCAACACCAGCGTGCGGGTTCACTGTACCCGCATTCCACATTGTACCCGCATTGTACGAACATTACATTTAGGTGGTGATTGAGTTGCCTGTAGTTATGAAGTTGTATGTGGGTGTTTGTGCGTCTCTCTGCATTTGTCCTGGGATGAACTGGTGTCCTTTGCAGTGTGAATGATTCCCTCTGTCTAATGTCAGCTGAGGTAAACTCTCCAAATAAATGATCAAATAAATGAATACTTCACCTATTGCTTTCAAAACAAAGTAATGCTTGGATGGAAAAATATAGCAACTCTATGTAGTATAGTGCCTATTTGATGACATTACGCAGACCATATTACATTCTCTTCCTGTTGTACGCATAAGTACCTCGGCACCACACTGCTTTAGCCATTATCAGCCATTACACATTCCCTGTGCAGCAACTGTTGTGAGTGCTGTAAGAAACAAATCTACACTTAAATCTTCATAACACTTATTTTAATGCAGCTCTTATTGTGTTGTGTATACTTTCTTTTGGGTGTGCGAAGAAGTAAAGATTTCATTGTGAAATGTTTCTATCAAGAGGGATTGCTTCTCAAGCAGTGTGACTGCTTTAATCCAGCTGTACGCTTGTATTTACCTTGCATGGCCTCCCAATTTGCTGTAGGAACATAGAGTGGTGTAGCATATGATCAAGGATAGATTCTCCATGCTGATATTGGGCTGTGGTCAAATTGACTTGACCGTTTCATTTTTTTTTTGTCTCCATCATAACCTTGTTTGTCTTGCTGTGTCACAAATTGAGACAAACCTCCGAGTTTTAAAAAGCACTCCTGGTTAGATTGCACAGGGAGTATGTGTGTTACGTTTTCACTCCTCAGCTTGTCTCTTTTAGTCTTTATCTATGTTGCCTGCTGCTTTAAGGTGAAATGTTGAGTTGAGGAAGTGAAAGTGTTTATTGACTTTGACCAGTTCTTGCAGTAAGAGTGTAAGCCAGTCCATTTAAATACTTCCTTTCTCGGAGGGGTGAGAGTATTTTCCACACCATTGGCATCATGCATCTCTGTGTACTGTAGATCTGGCTGTCACACTAAATTCAATTGGGTATAGATTTGGATTAGGCTACTGGAGATCAACTTAGCTGTGAAATGAAGTCTTCAACTGCACAACAATTATTTTAGAAAGTAATTAATAGTCGTATTCCAGTGGGGGCTGATTTCAGAGCTGATACTTAAGAATACATCTGCTGCATCAATGGCTTCCATTAAAACAGATATTTCAAAGTGCATGCAGTCTTGGTCTGTGGCAGGAAAACAATGAGGCAGTGATCAGAGCGAAGATGGTCAAAAGGATTAGGAAGAAGGTTGTGAAGAAGGCAACATTGGGAATAGTGTGTTATAAAATAACATGCTACTATAACGTCACTGTTCTCACCAGTACTCTACTAGTATATCATTATTTTCCGCTGTGCTGACGGTTGACAAGACTTTACTCTCACTGTCTGCATGTCGTTTATCTCAGCTGTTTAGTTGCTGCTTCTTGTCATTTTTGAGAAGTTTGTTTCTTTCAAGAACAAACTGTATGCCAAGTTCTGCATGATTAATCTATCCCCCACATTTGTGTGCAAGGAGTCGAGCACCTGCAGTTGAAAATACTGTCATGTGATAATTACTGTTTAACTCAGACCAAAATAGTACATATACATTATCATCTGGCTTCCAACTAACTGATGTAACTTCAGGTGAACTTAATGAGTCCTTAGAACGAGCTACAACTGCTTATCACAGCTACATCATCATTATTTGGATTGCGAATTGAAATAAACAGGCTGTAGTGTAAAGGGGTGAGCCTGGGACTGGAATCTGGTTCCAAGGCTACGTTCACGCTGCAGGTCTCAATGCTCATTTTTAAGTTTTGGCTGGCATCCAAATTTTTTGCGTGATCATTCAGATTACATTTAAAATGCGATCTCTATCAGACTGCTGCGTGAGCATGACCAGACCGACAGTTTCGGGCCACATAGCGCATGCGCATAAGACGCCGTTGACAGAAGTAAATATGGATGGCATGTCGGTCAGTGTGCCATATGTGACTCACCGTTTTCAGGCCAAACTTCGTTAGCCCCACACATATCAATAAACACCAGCCCAAATCTTAGCCCGTATAAACCGTAAAACTATTATATGTCTAATAAACAACACGCCAGAAACACACAAATGCACGAAATAAACCCAGTTAAAAACTACGAGAATTTGGCTCTCTCACTTGGGGGAAACCCACCATATCTAGCCATACAAGTCAGCACGTGTATATTCTTTTTCAAGAGATTGTTAAATATGCGTTGACAAAATGCCGAGGGACAGAAAAGGAGAATGAGGGAAAAAAGAGCACAGCTCTGAACTTTTTTCTGTGGAGCTGCTTCCTCCGACGCTCATCCGTGATGTCAGTCACACATCGATGACCAAGCACAGTCGCATGGTTTTACCCCATGGGACTTCGGCTGGAAATTAGCTTCGAGCTAAATCTGGCATATTTAAAGCACTGGGTGTCTGAAGTAGTAAACCTTTTTAGCGAAGAACAGCCAATTCGTTTGCTACTAGTTGACTTATTGAGCAGGAGAGAGAGACATAGCAGCTTCTAGTGTTTTCTTGATTATTTTCATCCATCAATCTGTCCTTATTTTTTTTCTGGTGGCTTGGGCCTTGAGATATATCTGAGTGCCTTATTGAGCCTAAATAGATTTGCTTTTGGCAATGAAGTGGAAGGAAAGAAATGCAACATGCATAACAAATGACAACAGCAAAATATCAGTGACGCATAAAAAAAAATGTGTGTGTGCATGTTTGAGCATTCTTTGGAGAAATGTGCATGTGTATGGTGTAATTAACAGGGGGTGGGGGTGATAGGTTATGGGCACCTCCTTGTTGGCCAATTTTCCCCTCACCCCCTCTTGTGTCCATTGCACACTTAAAGCTTAGGGATGGAGCAAAACCGCAGAATTCAATTGAAGATTGGAATTGAAATGGAGTCGGGAACAAGGGGTAGGAACATATTGTGCATTAAACCAGCATCTTGATTGGCCCTGACACTATCCCCCACCCACAGTTGCGCTCGCTTGAGAGAGAGTCCAGCCAACTGGACCATTGGATGGGCTGGACCTTCCATAGGAGACCCAAATAGGGATCCCACCACCCATAATGGACACAAAAAGGATTGCACAGTCACAAGAGTTACATTGATGGTCTGTGGTCATATACATGGCTTTGGGTTTCAGGAGATTCAATGCAGATTCAGATGAAGTCACAAGTACATTCTAGGTTTCATTAGAGTCCGATTTTCCCTTCCTTTAATGAGTTCAATCAGGATATCTTACTGCTGTCCTGCATCCTTTCAAGGTTCAATTACGAAATGAGATCAGGATAAAGAAACAATGAGCTACTTGCTTTGACTTGGTCCTGCTATTAATAGTAGTTACAGCAATGAAATTCTTACCGGTCTTCGTGCTCAATACAAAGTTCAGCCGGAGACTTTTTTTCGTTTTAGACCATTGAAAGCAGATCACTCTTTGCCTTTATAACGGCTTTGCACACTCTTCAACCTCTACACTTAGAATCATGAGGCCATCAGCAAGAGCCTCTCCAACAGTGTTGAATGAGTTTCCACATATTCTAAACCCTTTTTGAGCCGGGTTTCCCTCACTGTGTGACACCAGTCATCTATTCAGCTGGGGTGATTGTCCCTGCCCAGCTGTCTGAAGCAGCTCTTTTCTCCTTGGTCAAAATCTGTTCAGCTGGAGGTGTGTTTTATGTCCTTTGTCCTGTTAGAAAACCACCTATGGCTGGACTAAAGCAGACAAGATGTCACTGCAAGTGTCACGAGCACACTCTTCTGTTTGCACCATCACAGCTTTTTGTCCCTTCAACAGCTTACAGTTGGACTTCCCCAAAAAATGTCAAATTATTTAAAGCTTCTGAAAATGTATGAAATTACTATGGATTATTGGCAAACATAAATAATTCCACGGAAGATTAGGCTAGAAAACAGTGCATCTGAATAAACATTGAAAACCTGCTATTTAATTTGGACGTAAGTGTACAGATTAATCATAACAAACAATCCATACACAGATGAGCAATAACATTACGACAACCTGCCAAAATATATGTTTATGGAGCAACAGTGGGGTAAGCCACAAACAGACGTACCTCACTTTCAGAACCAGCACTAACTTTAAACTCCAGATGCTCGTCTTTTGCAAGCATGGATCAGTGAGCCTTGTCAGTCCATGACTTTATCCAGTGGGTAACTGCTGTTCTTTCCTCAGACTAGGTTTAAAAGATATTGACCACTGAGACAGAGAATGCCAGACAATAACTGCAGTTTTGGAGAAACTGTGACCCCCCTGGCCATACTATTAAAATATGATTCTCATCAAACCTGCTCAAAAGCTTATGCTCGCATATCTTTTCTAACATAAAATTCACTTGCTTGCCAGTCTAATATTTCTCTCAAGGACTACGAGAACAAAATAATCGGTGTTTCTCACTTGACCCGTCAGTTATGATATTATACGTGATCTACAGTGTATCTATGTAAGCTTATTTCTGTAATTCTATAAATTTTGGGTCTCATTGCTGTAACACTGTGGTAAATGATCATGTGCTGACTGCTGCGAACAAGTCTGCTGCTGTTCATTCACGCTCACTGCGATGCATTTGAATAAGAATTCTTTTCAGTTTGGCTTCAAGGTCAGCTTTTATACCCTCTCATGGAGATGTTCGTGATTCTTACTGTACCGTCATCTTTATTTTTATTTATTTATTTTTTTAATCAAAGCTTTCACAAGAGTCTGTGCTGAAAAATGTTGATGGAAAAATAAGAAAAATACATGCAGGACTGGCAAGGACCCGTTGAGCTGGAATGGACACATCTGGAGTGGAGAAATGTCAAGGACCAGCAGAGTATGACAGTCAATGGTTTTACATGTAATAGAAGACTTTCTGCTGTCAATTAGTGGAAACACAAGTGGTTTTAATTGTGACAATGCCAAATTGTCAGTCAAATAATAGTTATTTCCATTACGCCCGTAAAGGTTTCACAGGGCATTTAATCATCTATGTCCTTCCTCCTCCACACACACACACACACACACACACACACACACACACACACACACACACACACACACACACACACACACACACACACACACACACACACACACACACACACACACACACACACACACACACACAAAGGCATTCTAACACTCTATCATGTAGAATGTCTGTTGTTGCTGTTCACCCGCGATCTCAATCTTCAAGTTTCACTCTGTGACAGGCTGGACTGCTGTGTTCCCCCTCTGTTGTTTTCCTCCTGGTGACGTCAGGTAATGGTCCAGCAAAGTGCAAGTGACTTCATGGGGAAAACAAAATCGTAACTGAAATATGTCAAGATGAAAGCTCGGACGAAAGCTATGCTTCCTTCTGCAGCAGTCTGTCATTGGATACATTTAGTTGTATCTATTCATGTGCATTTCGCAGCGCGGCTCCTCCTTTGATGGAAATATTTTCTTCTGTGGAACATAAGGTCAGAGTGTATGTGTGGCCTCTGCAGGGTCATGCATGAGCTGCATTGTGTGTGCCTGTGCACATTTTCTTTTTTCTGTATTAGCTGCAACATATTTGCAGCTGGAAATTTAATTTACTTTCTCTTCAGTCATGTCACTGCTGTTATTAACCTTCAAATGTTGATGAACAGGTATAGCTCTCGTAAGGTATTGGATAAGGTCATCTGATTAACACGGCGCAATCTTTATCAATGTTCGCAGGAATGTAAATGCAAAGAAATCCCAGCAATATTAATTCTTTTGTTGTTGCAGTGTATTATATAAAGGAGACATATATGTGAAATATGCATACAGTAGATTATATTAAAATGCAACCTTGTGTCACCCAAACAATCTTATGATAGATGGAGCTGAATATGTACAGGTATACAGATACTTTGATCATCATAATAAAGTCATTAGTTGGACTAAGTAACTTTATGATCATGGTCAGGAAATTGCACAGGCCTTGTTTATGATGTCATAACTTTTAATCAAAGAAATGGCAGCCAATCCCTCTCTCATGGACTGGAAAATATTATGACACGTTCTGTGAATGTGAGCACAGTCCCACTGTGGTCTACAGTTTAATCCTTCTTCAGTAGCAGCAGATTGGATGTTAGCCAGTATTATAGAGTGTAATGGGCACTTTAAGTGGAGAGAGAGTATGAATGACACAATGAGAGTGAGGAGAGTGCTGAAGAGAGCCAAAGTGTGGGCCTGTGTGTGAAGCAGAGGATTGCGATGACCACTCTGAATAGCCTGTCTGACCTCTGCACACTGACTGGACTGAATGTTCACCCTCCATGTAAATAAAGAGAACAATGTCTGAGGGTTCTCCTGATTTTAGACACACTACTTGTCTCTTGACTTTACAATCCATGTCTTGAGCGTTACTAATGGATATTAGCCTTTAAATAGGATGTACAATAGTAATTAGCGGTGAACTAATGCAGGTTTGTGCAAGGTCGTGCAACAGGGTAAATTTGAGCGAAATGATGACACGAACTTCACTTGAACATTACCATCCACACCTTTATTCATTCAGACATGCACATCAGAGGTTATAAGGATTTAGATGACTCAAAGTTTATCACATAAATCATATCACACATTACATCGGTCTGGGAGTCAGAGGTATCAACTCTTAATAATCTAATAATTACTTGTGTTAATTGTGACATAGAGGTGCCTCGATCATCAAGATAATGAGGTGATCAAACATACCTTTCATTTATTTCTGTAAAATATGATTTTTGCAAAAATCAGATCATCTCCCATGTATTCAGCAAAAATTGATGTACGAGACAGGACAGATACAAGATGAGTCAGGACAGGTTTTATTGTTCCCTCAGGGAAATTGACCTTGGAGTTTGATAGTGTCCCATATCACTGTTTACGGAGAAAATGTACAAAAAAAATGCATAAAAGCAGAAAAATACTTTGTGTGTGTGTGTGTGTGTGTGTGTGTGTGTGTGTGTGTGTGTGTGTGTGTGTGTGTGCGTGTGCGCGCGCGTGTGTGTGTGTGTGTGTGTGTGTGTGTGTGTGTGTGTCACATCCGTTGCATAAGTCCAACACGTGTATAAAGTTTATATTCATGGGCTGGAATAGTATAGTTGTTGTTTGCTTGTATGATTATTCTTTCTCAAACAGTAAAAGAAAATAAATAAATGTTTTGGGAAAAGGCATCTTGCTGACCTCAAAATCTCTTCTTGCTGCAGCCTCTGTTGAAGCTCTCCGGCACCCCGAGGGTAGTCTCCCCCACTGACCTCTGTAAGAGAAATGACAAGAGTGGATCTCAGCATTGCTGTTGGGTGGAACTAAGCACTGTACTCTATTCTAAATATATTTTGCTGCTCGAGATATTTTGGGCTGGTGTTTGGCTTTTGTTGTTTTCGTGAGTGAGCATAAACAACGAACTTTGGCATGGTGTCCACCATAGGAGGCGAACGTGTGCTGAAATCCCCAGATGTACTTTATATTGTATGCTGACAATCGCAGGAAATGCTGCAGAGTGAATGAACGATAGGGTCAAGATGACTGTAACAAATTTCAAACCATTGTAAATACAATAAAAAAACTAATCTTATCTATCTATCTATCTAATCATTACTCATTACACCTATCAGCAATGATCAATACATACTTTTTTCAATACTTCTGACATTTGTTATATACCCATAAACGTTTAGTTTTTGTGTCTTGTTTTTATTTTTCCTCATCTCGTATTGATCAGAATTGATGAAATGACATTATTGAAGCCATCAAACTCAAATAAAACATGTTGCCTAATGTGAGTGCTCAGATTATTAAAGCTGTCAGGAGATTGTAAATGCAGCAGCTTGTTCTCCCTAATATTGATTCTACACACATTGGGTCATCTCTTTAAAAGAAAATCAATTGTGGTCATCTGCAGACAGCTCTTTGTCAAACACATTACCTTAGCTCCTGTGGCCAGGACATTACCAAAATATATTTATAAATGTATAAATATATACCAAAAGTGGGGGAATGGACTACATGTATGCCTTCATCCGGGTGTGGACAATCTGGAGGATAGGTTGGATCTACGTAGCAACATTTTCTGTCGGCTAAACCAAAAGATTGAATTCAGTCTCATCGACTAGCCTCATGAAGTAGAAAACCACAACAACAGGTCAAAACTTACACAAAGTACAATTCATAGTTCAGTATTTCAAACATTGCCCCAAGAAATGTTGTTTGAATTAAGAGTCCTGAAGGCTGTGATCACAATCTTAAACAACCACATTGGATTTTGAATGTTTCTGAAGTGCATCTTGTAATATTCTGGGGGGGTTATCATCTGTTTTGAAGCTCAATGTATTCCTTTAGTTTCCTGAAGCCTTTCCTTTTGGTAAGGGTGGCTATGGTTCAATTGGTAGAGCTGATTTTCTCTCAATCAGATGGTTTCAGGTCAGATGCCCCATCGATCCATAGTCAAAGTCTCCTTGAGAAAGATGTGTGAATACGACTAACATTGTAAAGTGCTTTGGGGGCTGTTAAATCACTATATAAGTGAACTCCATTTACTATTTTCATTTAATTAAATTAAGCGAAGGCATAGCTTTTGAGGTCATTCTCATGATAATGACAGTCTTCCTCACGGTCATCTAAAGACTGAATCATAGCATCCCTGGCTATATGATATTGAATTGGTTTGAGTTTGGCTGGCAAGCACTGCTCACAGCAGCTGCTCTACTGTGCAGGGTGATATCTAAAGGCTTGTGTCGAATATGGTTGCGCATTGTTCAAGTGGAGTAATTAAATTTTTTTTTGTATAGCAGCCTACATGCTACCCTTTTTCTTCAATGAAAAATACTGCTGAACCATACTGACTTTGATTAATGGCATCTTTCCAATTTTACTACTCCAGTCTTGAGCTGAAGCGGACTACTTTCTGATGGTTCTGGTTCTCCGACTCGTAGCTGTCTTGACAGTTAAAAGACCTTTTACATGAATAAAACTGATTTAATCCTTTAACCAACTCCTCGCACATATCCATAGTCTGATCACAGCCAGCTCTAGATTGGATGCAAAATCGTCACGGCGCTATGTGAACCAATACACTGACAGCAGGCAGTCTTGTGGGCCTATTTAAGCAATGGGATCCGTCCACTCGAGGTTATGCAAATAAAGGAAAATGAAGCTCAGGCAGAAGACTTATTTGTTCAGGAGAGGGAGAGCATTCATCACATATCATGATGGAGAGGCTGCGAAAGTCTTTGCGAGGTGGGGATTCCGTTGAATTTAATTTGTGGGGCAGTCAGCACAACGCCTCCACATCGGAGGTGGAGAAATTTCACAGATTCCATGAACTGTTTTGAAATTCCAAACTGAATGGGAAAGGAATCGCGTCATTATCTTCCTATGCAATTACTGGGGTAGATTTACTGAGGCAAGATTTGCCTTTATCATGTTTATTCAAATGTTTATGTTAATTTCTATGATTAAAGTGGGCTGGCTGTTTGCTTGTTGTGGTCGTGTTCTCTCGTTTGTCTGAGTGGGTAGCTGTTTAGTCTGTAAACAAGTTGAAAAGCAAAATGCTTTCTAATGAACATGCCTAAGATGTTGTGCGCTCTGACTGCATGTTACAGAGGAATTCCTGTCCTTTTAGTCTCTGCAAAAAAAGACAATTATACATATGTCAGGCTTCACATTGACAGGAATGGAGAAACGTGCTATATTAAAATCTCATATGGATTTGAAATATGTATTTGGAGGCAATGTGGTTTGTCCATTATGACTTGATGAGAGGCTCAAAAAAACAAATGAGGCAGAAGGACTTTCTGGCATGGCAAACACTCGCATAGTAATGAGTATGACGGAGATTGTTGCACTGATTTACTTCTGCTGGCCTGTACGTTGTGTTTCTTTGTGAGATAATAGCCTGGTAAATGGAAGATATGATAACGGTTCCAGTCACTTGGTTTGATTTTTTCTGCTATCGTTGTGTGCATTTTGAAATGGACTGGCCTTGGCCTCACCCCACTTGGCAGTTTCGTCTTTCACATCCATCTCTCTCACACGAGCATGTGCAGGCTCTCTCTCACACACACACACACACACACACACACACACACACACACACACACACACACACACACACACACACACACACACACACACACACACACACACACACACACACACACACACACACACACACACACACACACACACACACACACACACACGTTGGACGAGGTTGACCAGTATAACAATGTTAGCTCTGTCTGCCTTGCACTCGCTTTGATAATTAGAAATCGGGCCGTGTTCCTCGTTCACAAATTCTCCACTCAACCATTGTTGCTCGGGGCCACATCTCTGTTTGGATGAAGGCTGATTAAATTCAAGTCAGTGACTAGTTGCCTCGGCTGTAACAGAAGTAAGGGAAGGAAAGAGCAGAGGACACAGGGGTGGGTGGGGGTGTTTGTGGGAGAACGGGATTGGAGTCTCTCTCAGGGTGTCATCCCCTGTAATCACTAAAGTAGGGCTGTGGAGAAGACAACATGCTATTTCAGTTGAGAAGTGGAAGAGCTGAGGTTCATATTTTGTGAATTGGATTTTGGGCTGTTTGTGAAGCATACGGGGAAATCATCATTCCTGTTTGATGATGTGACAAACGACGCCCTCAGGCTGTGCGTAAGGCGTGCGTCCCCTGCCATGTGTGCAAGCAATACCAGGTTGTGTTTTTCTTTTTTTTTCCCAGCAGTGTTCAGTGGAACTGAGGTCCTGCAGTACACATCACAGAGTGTAACTGCCAGTTTGGTGAACGTACCTATCATGCGAAAGGTACGTTCACTGCTTTTTATAAAGTGTTTCAGAAGGAAATATTTATTTCCACAAGGTGTATTAATGGAAAAACAAAACTGGACAAACAATCCATTCTTTCGATTACATTTTTGTAGTGATCCTGCAGATAGACCTTAATTTGATTTATGTAACTGCAAACAATTTATGCTGGTGTAGATCTAAAGCAGAGAGAATCTGTGTTTTGATTAAATTCGACAAGCTTTTCAAACCCTTAGACTTCAGAGAGCGTTGTATCGATCTGATTTTAACATTACTCAGTGATTTTCATAGTATTAAATGCAGGGACGCAGTGCTCATGTTCTTAAGAGATACATTGAATTGGTTAACAAGCCATGACTTTGAAAATATTAGCTGCTTGTTAGTGTGATCTCTAATCTACAATCAATTATTTTTAAGCATGTTTATCATGTATTATATTAGTAGTTTCTAGCCTCGTTTCTTGGAACTTTTTTTCATTTGCCTCTTGGCAAATTAGCCAAAACATGGCAGTGAAGTCAGATGCTGTTGAATGCACCCATTGTCCCAACCCACAATAACTGGAGCCTTAAAAATACTGCAAGGCATTTCCCCAGGACTGCACTGGATTGTAGAAAGTTTGACTTTATTTATTTATGTACTTGTTTTCATTTGGTAAATGCTGCTCATGCTAATCTGGTTGTATATATATATATATATACACACACACATCTGTGTGTGTTTTAGAAAATAAAATAAAATGAAAAATGTTTTAAGCATATGTATTGATACTATTTCAACAAAAAATACTTCTTTATGGACATGTGCTGCTGCAAAACATATTTGTGGCTTCTCTTTGCATTACAATGCATCCAGAAATGCAACAAATTACACATTTATTTGATTTATTTGGTAAATGTTTCTCTTCAGGCTAATGTTTGAAAAAGTCTGTCATTTCTCAGGCCACACGACATCTGCAACCTTTAGTATACATATTTTTACAAATTCACCCTCTCAGTATGGCTTTTAATGCTGCATCATTAATCTCTCGGCTTGGGTCTCGATATTGTGTCCACCAGTCCACCCCACTAAAACAGTGTGATCCCCAGTGAATAAATTAGTCACAGTAGCTCGCGAGCACCGCCGCTTGTTTTGAAAGGTTAAAGTTTGTGTTTTGATGTTCTCTCTGTAGTTACTACTTTGCAGGCAGATCCCAGGAGCCTTAACAGCCTGCAGGCTGTATATGTGAGATCTCTGCTCTCAACGGAAATCATCCACCAGCTCACTGAAGTAACCAGTTGGGAAGTTATGTTGGGATCATTGACTAAACAAGCAGTGGAGCGACTTGGCTACTGAAACGGTTGCACTGGCCCAGTGCATACTGGGAAGGAAGCGGCTCAGCAGCAGACAATGGTATGCTGTTTCACCTGAGGGGAAATCACTAAGAGGCTGAGCATGTTGTCCATCTGATTGATGCCCCAAATCAAAGCCGTCTGGGAGTCTTAGATGGCTGGATGCAGACAACCACACTTAATTTCATAAGCAAATGAACATCAGATTCCTCACGTTAGGCAATGGAAACAATGATGCATACCGGCCACAGGCATGGCATCTGAAGACATAGCTGGAATTTTGAATGCATGTGCTATAGCCTAAATATGCTTAAAGCAAGCACATGCTGCAATGTGGACTATTTAGAAACTGGGAAAAGCCTTTGCAACAGGTATACTGTTATGCATGATCTTTTCCCTTATTTCTTCACCAACCAGTGATGCTATTTAAAGTCTTGTCCACGTTCAGCATGTATTGAACATCCACTGTATATCTCATTATCACATCATCATTTTCATCATTTTCATCATTCATTCCTGTTCTCATGTTATTGATGTTGTCCTGTCATCCTTTGTCAGTTGTCTGTCTGAGTGTGGTTATTAAACACAGCTACCGCCGATTCAATCAGAGATGTGCTTTTAAGAAAGATTGGGAAGTGGTTGTAGAGTCAAATGAAACGTTCATTAACTCTGTTGTACTGCTTCTACTACTCTAACACTAATTCCCTGGTCTGTGTGTTACTCACATGCATTTCCTGGAATATCGTCTTCATTTGTAGTTCAGGCGCATCAATGAAAATATTTTAGTTACAAGGAAACAGAATAGGAAATGAACTTAGAAAATGTTTTCTGTCTTGACACATCAGTTTCTATTTTTTTTTTGTCTTTGGCATGAACAGAAGTTGTACTAACTTCGAGCCCTAGATCACAGGCGTCTCTTGAGCATCCAAACTTAATTTTGCAGGAGGTAAAATAATTACTGCCACACAATACGCAGCTGAGGTGATCAAATTACTGGCAGCCTGGGGGAGGATGAGGGGCCTTAGCAGGGGATTAAATAACTTACAAGACAAGATGAAATGGAAAGTTTGGACAGGAAAGCAGGGGGTGTTGTAAGGAAAGAAGGAATTGAGTTTGGCAGATTTAGAAAACAGAGCGACCAGGTCAGCAGATCACTGCGTCCTGCTTTATTTGACTCCTCGAAGACCACAACAATCCTCCTGAACTCCAGTTTCCCTTTACCTCATTCATCCAATGTGACATTGAGCTGGTGTTTGCTGATTTGTCTTCCTGCAATGGCACAACATTTTGTTTTGCTCTAACCCATCTGTGGACACATCTGTCAGCTTCATCCTTCACCTCTGGCCAATAACGGCAAACTCTATAAAGGTGACTTAGATTTTTATTCTCCGCTTCATCTACTGTTTCATTTCTCACAATAATACAATTTTCATAGGATGCATATCTTTGGACACATTAATTAAATATGCAGCATTACTTTAATCTCCCTCACAGTTGGATAGTTCACTGATCTACCACATATAACCATAATAGCATTTTGCTTCCCAAGACTCGACAAACTGCAGTGCACTTTGTAATCTGACACAGTTTTATCAGAACCAATATTGGCAGCAATTTAAGCAACAGAAAATCGTGTGTTAGATTGGACCATGCGGACAACCATGCACATCTACAGTATGAGCCTTAGGCTTTCATGGTCCTGCCGCAGAATGTCTGCTTTTCATTCTTTGGACCACGTTTTTAGGTACTGACCTCTTTAGACCGAGAACAACTCACAAGATGTGCAGATATTTGTTCAAATACCCTGACCCAAACATGAAGTTAGCAATGTGTGTTTCTTGTCAACCTCGCTCAAATCTTTACATGCCTAATAAAGCCACTCCAATAGCAGGCACCATGACAAAAAAAAAGATTCCATTTGGTATTGGTGGAGCAGGTCGGTTTGGTTCACATGTTGCTCTGTCCATGTTTTGAACTGTTCTGGGGTATGACACAAAAGCCGAAGCACCTTATGATGGTTTGCAAGCATTTTGTGTGGGAGCAGTCATTAGTGTGTGAGTTAAGTAATAGATGACTCATCATTTAAATCTTAAGGATTCCGTATTGTTTCTGGTAAAATTACACATCAATGAACAAGTTGAATTACTACCATTTTAAAGTTTCCAATTAACTTTGATGGTGTGTTTGGTGCTGTTTGTGTTTCATTATGGCCTGATTGGGAAATATTGACTTGCCTTACAACTGTATTACTCCAAGAAAAAAATGAATGAGCCTGAAAAGTTACATGGTCAGAGTGGTTATATTGTTGAATATGGGAAAATAGTGTAAACTGTGATTATGACTGCAAATGTTTTGAATTTTATGCTGATGTATGCCTTTTTTTTTCTTTTCTCATTTTTGTCCTTGTTAAAAAAGAAAACCTGGCCACTTCTAGATGTAGCCGCTGTAAATGAACACAGCCCCAGTTTTGATTTGGTGAACAAACCTGAGCTGCAGGCAGTTTTTCAGCAGGAAGGCAACAGTATGATAAAGCCTTGTGTGTCCTCTTAGGTATTTTTGGCGAATTTAAACCAAAGATATTGAAACAGGCAATGCAATAGTGTGGGAATTTGTTGAAATTGTAATGACAGAAATAAGTAATCCTACCTCTCCAGTGTCTATCTCTGTCTTTCACCCAATATCAGGTGGGAGAGAAGTTGTCTCCAACCAATATAACTTGGATTAAGAGAGCATACAAGCTGAAAAGGTGGCTGGAAACTAGTCCTAGTAATAGTACTGCACTGAGAAGAGGTTAGAAGGGTTTTATTGAGTTTTCAAGTGGCATTGACTTTCCCACTTGTGTGAAATTGTAGCTCAGACCTTTGATTGTATTGAACTGTTGAGGCCTTGTAGGGATCAACAACGAGCCAGCATGTCTGTTCTTTTGTTGCATATTTTCTGATGTGCCTTATTTATTAGAAACATGTCTATGGAAGTCTGCAGTATTTCATTCAGTTTTTTCACATAGAGCAGAGCTTTTGCATGTAAAGTGCAGCTGTGTGCCATTTGTGTACTTGTTAAATCACAGAGAGGAACAAACCCATTTTGTTTACTTTACATTCGAGCGATCGCAAGGTCACATTGGAAGGAAGACTGTCGACAGCCTGAAGTACGAATTACAGATTCTCCGTCACACGTGAACACATGACCATAATGGATCAAAAACGCGGTTATAGGATCATCAGTGGAACAAAGGAACAGATGCATAATTGCACTTAAAAACACATTTTAATTAACACACTTCATCAGCGCTATCAATTTTAGTAAAGATTAGGCTATACAGTTTAAGCCTGCAGGTTCAAATCATAATTAAGTTGATGGTTTGTAGTGGTATTAAGAAGGATTTTAGCAAAAAAAGATAAGGTTTATGAAAATGTAATGCAATTAAATGAATAGCTGAAATGTCACCCCCCTTTAGCGTCAATGATTTCGTCTTTCACAGCAATCATTAATTTTCTGCTGTATTTTTGGAAAAAAAAGTGGAAAACTGTTGTTCAGCTCTGTAAGTGCTACTTTGTTTTTAGTTTGGGATGGAAACAAACGTTTTGGTTTTGCAATGTCTTGTTTCATTTTTATGGCGCTATATATTTGGCATCATGAAACACCATCAAATCTATGGATTGATATGTTTTAAGTTCTGACCCTCAACCAACTTTGAAAACTCCTCAAATTAAGCAGCTTTCTGTTTCCCATCTGGTAGAATTAATGTCTGTAACATAGACATTAAATTCTGTTAATCATTGAGAAGAATTGAATTATCACCACTTCAAGTTGTGCAGGATTTAGACACTGCCTGAGTCCTTGAGCGTTGTGTGAATGAATGTGATTGTGTGGATTTATAATCCCAATACCCAAGCGAATACAACAGTCTTTTGACAATAAACACTTTATGCATTCATAAATTAAACTCTGAATTCATTGCAGCCACTGACCGCACACCAATACGTCTCTCAAGGCCCTGCCTCAATGTGGACTTCTTTTCATGCTCAAGAGTCTCATCAAAAGAACCATTATTGCGCAATACTGACTGCAGCGTGCAAACAGATTGGGTAAGGAAACACAGACAAAACAAAAGTGGAAGCACCTGCAGCCTTGAAAGACAGACGGATTTGGATCAATAGAGGGGATGGATACTTTATGAAGCGCTCAGGGCATGAAGCTCATAATGATCAGGGGAGTGTGTAAATTAGCTTATGGCACACAAACACACTAATGAATCATTGTTTGGAGGAGAAGAGATGACGCTTGGAGGAAGAGAGCGAAATAATAATATAAAAAATATCCACCACAGGATTTGACTTGTTTTGGTAGAAGTCTGTCTGAGAAGTAATAGTTTCTCAATATTAGAAGCACAATAACATATTTTTCACAGTTCCATGACAGTAAATGAACACATTGGGGAGAATATTCTAAACCAGAGATGACGGAGCTCTAAAAGACTATATACGACATCCTGTTGACCTCATTGAGTAAATGGGCATGTTGGATGATGAGATGCTTGTGTTTGCAGTGATTGAAATGCACAATGATATATGATGTTGAGATCCACTCTTACAGTTGTTGTAGTGAATGTTTTCTTTACTGTGTTGTTATCTAAGAAGAGTTTCTTCCACTACCTTACGTAAGTTGAGTCTGTAAAGGCAATGATATCTGAAGCTTACCAATAAGCTGGAGCAGGGGGGTCCAAACCTTTTTCATCATATATGGAAAAATACACTTTTTCACAGCCAGGCCACTCACGTTAGGTGAGGGACATATATTGCCTCACCTGGTTTATTTTGTGTGCACCCATATATATGTAACCCTTTTTTTTTTTTTTTTTAGTTATTACAATCATAAAATAAAATCAAGTAAAATTAAAAATAAATGGAGCATGATAAATGGATGTGGGGTTGCATTCTGGACTACTATATACTACATGGTGACATGTTATAAATTGTGGGACCAGCTGATATTGAACAAACCATATTCCAGTAAATTATTGAAATTTGCTGCAGGCCAATTAAAAATGAATGGCGGGCTGCAGTTAGCCCATAGCCGTAGTTTCAGCTGGAGTGATGTTGACTTCTAAGGTTATGAATAGGCCGGGGACAACTTTGTTTTCTCAAGTTAAACAAAGTATTTTATTAATAAACCAAATGAACAGTACAATGGCCAGTGTAATCCATCTGATATTGTTTTTGGAGAAAGTGAGTGAATGTTGTAAGGTGAATCTGCTTCTCATTAGACTCAGAACGGGCCACATATTGGTGTAGTGGTTGAAAACATTCAGTGAGACTATTCCAGCCTCTCATATAGGGTTGCACTAATTGACTATTTTTATCGTCAACTAATCATCGCCTATTGAAGCAATTATGGTGTGTTTCCACTGCATAAAGAGTGCAGGGACGGAACGGAGGCTTTACGGAGCGGTACAGCAAAACGTATCTGGTGTGTGTTTCCTCCACAGAAAGTAAGTTAAAAAGTAGGCGGGGTTTAGAGCTACACAGATATGTGACATTACAACAGTTGTCTCAGCCGGGGCAGCAGACCAGGGGCCTCATTTATAAACGTTGCGTACGCACAAAAGAATGCGTACGCCACTCTCTACGCAAACCGTGGGATTTATAAAAAGAGAACTTGACAGGAAAATGTGCGGTCCACCACGCCAACTCTGACCCATGCGTACGCACATAACTGGGGTAAGGAGAAACTGCGCCACCGATGGCAGAAGAAAGAAACGGGAGAAACTGTGTGAAACTGATCGTGTAAAATAAATTGTTGTATGACCTCTCATATATGGACAGTTTATTTGCAAGAAATGGATAGTAAAAAATAAAATTTCTACAATGAATAAACAAACATACTCCCTGGAGTGCACACGGGAAACATATGATTAAGACAATAGTAAGGCAACAGTAGAGCAAATTATATTTACAATGATATGAATGCAGTGTAATATCCTATATCATATAGCCCATATAGCAGTGTTGGGCACAGACTGGAGGCCGGCGCTGTACGTGATGGGGGGCTTCTAGGTACGGAGAATTCATGTGGAAATCCTGAGACTTGCAATATTGTAGGAGTGTTTAACCCGTTCACCGACCTTGCAGGCGACAGTGGAGACCCCCTCAAGCGGTGGCTGCTCACCCCTTTTCCTAACCCACAAGGCGCAGAGGAGAGGACCTAGAATCTGCGCCACAGCCAGGCGCGCAGTATTGCGGAGCCCACCATCGGGCTCCTGAAGGGCAGGTGGCGGTGTCCCCCTCCACCTCCGTCACCACTCCACTCAGGAGGGATTCCCCGATGATCCCCGCCAGTTTTTCCTCCAGCGGGGTGAGCTCCGGATGGCCCGTTCCCCCGCCCGTGGCACAGACGCTCTGCCTGTGTGACGCCAGGCGCTTTTTTGCGTCTACTTTGATGTCTGACCACTTTTTTTTTCACCTCAGCCACACTCCGACCTTCTGAGGCAACAGCATTGACACCATCCGCCACATGCTGCCACTCTAGAGCCTTTTTGGCGTTGGTGACCCCAACACTGTGTCCACCAAATAATATCGCCTTCCTCTTCTCCACCTCCCCGACGAGAACTTCCACCTCACACTGGGTGAAATTGCGTTTCTTGGCTTTTCTTTCTGCTTTCGGCATGCTTTCAGTCATGAATCAATATTCATGAGAGGCGTTCCTCTGAATATTTATAGGCAAATATGGGCGTGGTATGACCCGCACACAGGTGCGCCACATTTAGAGTGGATTGTGATTTATAAAGGGAAATCGGCGTAGGACGTGCGTGCGCACTGTTTTATAAATCAGGATATTTTTGTGCGTAAGCACTTTTGTGTGTTTCGTGCGTACGCCAATTTTGACGTCAATCCTACGCACAGTTTTATAAATGAGGCCCCTGAACCTTATGAATCCTCTGTTGTTGTTGTTGTTTACATCCTCTGCTTTGGACTAACTGTTTAGTTAACTTTAATTTTTTGCAGCGATAGAGCTGCAGGTGCAGCTGCAACTTCAGTGTTGGTTCCGAGAGAGCGAACGCTCCGGCAACGTCACCCCCACACCCGAGCGGGACGTGGCAAAGAACTGAGCTGGTGCGCCGTGCCGGGACATGGGAGCCGCCTCGAGCACCGAGGTCTATCCCCTGGTCTCCCCCTGCCTCACGTCTGCTCTTTCGCGACCAACAAGAAAGTTGCGCAGCAGAGGATTCATACAGCCGACATATTAAAATGTTGAAGGCGTGTAGTAAATCACTGACCAATCAGCAGACGGCTCCTCAAAATCAGACCCATTCCATGGTCCTGAGTACCCCAACGGAGGGAGCCTTTGGTTGCGGGTGTTTCCAGAAAATCCCCAATTCTTGCGGTGGAAACCCAAACCGTAAAGGACTATACCAATCCATTCCCGCACTTTTTGTGTGGTGGAAACGGGGCTTTAGTCCTGTACTGTCAGATTATGTACCAATTTAATGTTGATCCTGTCTTATTTGATATTTATCTTTCTTTTCTGTTTTCTCCATGTTCTATGTGGAGGAATGCTTAAAAGAATTTCTCTCATGGATTGATCAATTATTTCGATTCTATTCTATTACAATTACAATTGTTTTCTATACATTTCAGTTCTAACTGGTGCTTTAATATTTAAGATAACACTTAAGCCACACTGAAACATTCACTGTAGTTTTCTCAGCCTTGATATTGTGACACATCTGACAAAAGTGTTTGAGCGCACTGTGCAGAATTGGACCCAATACTGGTATTGGTGTCAGTACCTTCCTAGTAACATTAGATCAATCATTCAGCCAGAAGAAGAGAATTGCATTTACGTGGTGGTACATCTGTGAGGGAGGGCTTACTTTGACAAAAAACAAAGAGAGACCTACTTCACAATGAGCATGTGTTTCTGAAAGGTACTATAATGTTGAACTGGTGCAGCATTTATTCCAGGGACTGTGAGAATCTTCAGGGGAATCATAGAGCTACTAAGATATGCACACAACAGACTGAGCATTGTTGTGGTAAAGCTTCTATTCTGGACACCACGAGTTTACTTGCTGAGTAAAAATGCCTAAATATGAACCTCATACCATATTCACAATCTGCGTGAAATCACTCATGATAAAGTCTGGGTTGAGAGAACTATGTTGACTTGTGAAAACACACTGGTGGTTCAGATCTGGAGATAAAGCCTAAATAAGGTGGAAGGTGGAATCCTTCCTCTGGTTTCATGGGGGGGGCAAGCAATCTGGATTAACCTGAGAAGGGTATCACACAACCAGAGAGAGAAACAGTCTTTTGTTCACAGCAAAAGCAAACAATCCATCGTGCCCCTAAACACACAATCTTGAGATAGACGTGGGAGGCCATGTGTATGAGCAGATCCAAATCTTCACTGTGTGCGAGGGATGACATCAACTTTGTGTGCTGGGCATAGCGTAGCTGTTCATGTGCTTGTCTCAGTGACAAGATAAGGACGAATATGACAAGAAAAAATATGATCCATGCTACAATATGTATTTTTTCATATATTTATTTGTTTATTTATTTTGAAATTTCTGAAATATCTGTTAGCTGCAGTATTCTCCTCGTCAGGACATCCTGAAAAATAACCCCAAAAACATTCCTCCTGAGGTGCGGTTGTGCATCGTCTGCTATCATTGAATCCGTGTTAAATTATGCATATACCTGTGCACCCATGGGGAAGCATATTGTACTCGAGGCCATTCATTATAAATGAACCAGAACAACCTGAGGATACACGGACACCTGGCATCTTCGGTTAGGTTAAAACTGGTGTTGCTCTTGTAATTCTGGCCACCCAGGAGATCGGAGAAAGGACACGCCTCTAAGTGTGAGAGCTCTGCCGTCACTAATGCTTGATATCACTCACAGGCTGTCTGGATCAAATAGGTTTCTGAAATCCTTTCCCTCTGGCAGGACAATACAGTTCGGGGCTCCTTCATCCATTTCCTCAATGTCCGTAGCATTGCATCAGTTAGAGCTTTGTGCGAACCCTCTGAAGCCCATCTTCACCTCTGTCATATCTGGATGTCACTTTAGGCTTCTGCCATTGCCTGCTACCTGTCCATGCTATTATATCCCCAAACCGGGTTTAGCATTTTGAATGCGGTCTTCTTCAAGGTCAATAATGCCTTCAGAAGTCTCACCCTGGTGTTACAACGAGCACATGGGGCATCTCTGTTGGCAATGAGAGTGGGAGAGAAACACTGGAAGAGTGTGTGTGTGTGTGTGTGTGTGTGTGTGTGTGTGTGTGTGTGTGTGTGTGTGTGTGTGTGTGTGTGTGTGTGTGTGTGTGTGCGTGCGTGCGTGCGTGCGTGCGTGCGTGCGTGCGTGCGTGCGTGCGTGCGTGCGTGCGTGCGTGCGTGCGTGCGTGCGTGCGTGCGCAGCTGCTTGTCGGTGTGTCTAGTGCAGAACTGATTTAAGGCCCCAGGCCACAGGAAGAAGGTTACTCTACACTCCAGGCACGTCCCTGAAACCAGCAGCAGAGGAAGCACTTTCGCCATTCAGTAGCGTCAACCGCAGATGCCTAAATGAGTCTGTTCTGTCCTGCAATGCCCAATGTGGCAGTCCGCCACTTGCTCAACTTCGAAGCTCCCAAAGTGCCCTGCCCCTTCTGCCCTTATACTTCTCTGTTCTCTGTTGAAAGTCACCCAGCCTATTTAAGTCAATCGGTCTCACAGATACATCTTACCAATCTCTATTCCTTTCCAGCCACCTCCTTGTCCATCCATGCATTTTATCCTTCTGCCACGTTATCTTTATATTCACAGCCTGATGTCCGCCTGCTACTCTCCGATTGGTCAACGTCCTTTTTATTGCAAGGTTCAGAGAGGCCAAGCTCACGTGATCAGAAACTACTCCAAGGTCTGAAGGTCACAATACCATACAGTTTAACAGCTCCGATCTTCAAACTATAAGCTAGAGTCCAGCTCACTTTGCCCATCAAGGCTCCTCTGTGCACAAGACTCACATGATCTTTTGATAGAAAAGTTTATTCATATAAAAATGAATGTGTATTTACTTTTGAGGCGTTAAGTGTAAGTAGCTTTAGCTTTAAGAAGTCTATATACACCACATGACTGACTTGGTTCTGCCTTGTCAATCATAGTATCTTCCAATGGAAGTTTCAGGAAAAAAAAAAAAAAAACCATGACCCATAAAATGAATCTGTTCAAGAATACCTCATAGAATTGAAAATATAGTGCTGTCTGGTAGCATAACTAATCATCAAAACCACACTAGTCTAACCCAGTTTCCTTCAGAACACATTTCCTCACTGTCTATCACCCACTTTCCATTTGCACACTGCTGCTGTCTGCCTTTTTAAAGCCCTTTCTCTCCTTACCTATCCACAGACTGCTTTTGTCTCCCTCACTCTGCACTTTCCAGTGCAAATATATTTGTGCCATATTTAGTTACGAGCAATTTTTCTGCGTTAGCTGAAAATACTCAATTTGACGGGGAAAATGTGATGAAAATGTTCCGACAGCTAGATTACAGAACAATAAAAGGATTTGGGCATTGTTTTGATCAAGTCTGTTTGTCTGTACAAGTATCCACTAACTCTCTGGAAGAGATGGTGATGATTTGTTTCTCCATGCCTTCATATTTGTGGTGTCATTGTACACAACTTTTCACCTAATGCCCCATTGCCACCTGGGGGTTGACAGAGGAGTGGAATGGGTCAGCATCAGGGATGGTGATGACAGCTCATGAATTCTAAAAGCTTTATCGGTCCCCTGCAGCCTGCCTGCACAGCTTTCCACGGCCTCTCATCTCTCCTGTGTGTTGCATTGAATATGGCGCTCCAATTGGGGTCATGGCACAGACCGATAGGAAGCTATATTCCTTCATAGCTGCAGGCAGCGCAACAGAGTTCAGCATTAAAGACTTGCAGCCGAGAGTTGTCAGGTCGGACAACAAGCTGACTGACAGACTGAGAAGATCTGAGATACAAATGTTGTAAAACAAGAAAGCTTACGAAATGTTCCCCCGCAACTCATTAATTCCTTATATTTTATGACCTTTCTGAATGAATAGGTTGAATAGATATCTTTTTTTTTTTTCTTTTTTCTTTTTTATAAATTACTGGCTTATGTTTTTTTTATTGATTGTTTGCCTAATAATGCTTTGTATTCTGCAGCGGTTTGAGTGCATTTCCGTATCAGCGCAGAAAAACGCTGCTTAATGGTGAAATTTTTTTTAATGAATTAAAGCTCATACAGGTCAATGTTAATGTGTACCTGTCAATTACAATACATTTCTTTGTAAAGAACATTTAAAGTTTCCGTCCATTTCAAGAGTGAGTCTTAAAATAGTGCATAGTTTGAGTTTTTTTTTTTTTTGGGAGGGAGACGTAGTACCACAAATTATATATCCTACTGAAAATGCTTTGGAGTGGTGGGTTGTTAAACTGCACTATAGAGAGCCGATAAATCAAAACCTTCCCAGCCCATCACCATGGTTGCAGCAGCTCTTAACTTGCTGCCTGGCCTGTTCTCTCCTGTTTGTCCCTTTTCCCAGATTACCTATAGGGATTGATGGTGGTGCCACAGTAAAACAGGAAAATCCATACGGCTCCCCTGCCCTTTCCATATCGAATTGATTTCACGGTGAAATATCAATCTGCATATGTCATGTACTGTTGCAACACTCAAAATAGTACAACATGCTTAGGAGTAAATCAACATAAAGGAGCTTTCGGGCAGCATTTTATCAACTTGTATTGGGGGAACTCCTCCACTTTCTCATTTGCAGAAGGAAATTAAGAGAAACAGCTATTCTCTAAGTCAATCCAAGCAGTGCTTAATTTGATTTATTCATTACAAATGATATTTGAGCATGCTTCAATTTGCATGCACACATACACACTTTAAGGCAAGCAGAAATACATATCCATTAAGAAAACGCATTATTAGCACTCGGCACACACTTCCACAAGTTCATTAAATTAGTCAGTTCTTTGTTGACAGCTTAGAAAAACAATCCTTACAAAGCCAATGTCAACCTCATATTTGCAACTACTCAATTACATTTTTTTTCTAGATATCAGTGAATGTATATTAGTGAAAGGTCACCTATGGCATCCTCGAGAGCAGAGTTGGGCAACTCCGGTCCTGGAGGGCCGCAGTACTGCATGTTTTCAATGTTTCCCTGCTCAAACACACCAGAGTTCTCATGATGAGGCTCTGCAGAAAGCTTGATAACGAGCCACTGATTGCTGTCAGCTGTGTTGATGTGAGGACACATTGAAAATGTGCAGAACTGCGGCCCACCCCGGCTCTATAGGCTCTATATGACTTTGATAAATTGAAAAATAAATCAGAGCGGTTTTCAAATGCAGCTAAGCACTCAACTCAAATACCATCAGCAGATGAATTATGAGGACAGATGATATTAAAGTCTCTTTAAAGCAGTAATATATCTATCCGTTTGCTGTACCTCGAGAAAAAACCCTGCTATTAAGCACTCGGCCAAACTTGAATGATTAAAATGATCAACCACTTATATATTGAGTTTTTAAATCCTGGTAATCCTCACTGACTGAAGGCTTTAAGCTTAAGACACTGTTACAGAAAGTACAGCTCTGCCTCAAATATCAACAATTACAGTCTGATAATTAATCTGTTATTAAGAGAGGTATCAACCGTGGATAATAAATTCAGTCCCTTTCAACACAAACAGATTATTTATGACTACTAGCTGTCTACTTAACTCAGTTAAACCACCTGGTATAAAGTGATCACTGTAGAGGTTGATGCAGATGGTGATGCTCATATGAAGATACACCAGAGAAAACATTCGGTTTCAGGTGAGGTTAACCAAGTCCTTAAAATGGCCGTCAGAAATTTTGGTCCATATTTATGTGGCAACATTTCAAATTTGTTGCATTTGCATCCAGTGTGGTCACCTGCTTCTGTAGCACATCAGAAAAGTTCGGTTCGAGATGGTTTTCTGCTTTTGTTGTGTTTATTTGAGGTACTGTTGCCCTTCTATCATCCTGAACCAGCTGGGTCCCTCCTCTGACTTCTGGCATCAACAAAGCATCTTTGCCCACGGAACTGCCGATAACTGGCTACTTTATGTTTATGGACAATTTTCTGTAAACCCTAGAGGTTTTTGTACCTGAAAATCCCAGTCGATTAACCATTTCTTAAACACACCAGCCCGTCTGGCACTGAACATATGCTACATACAGGGTCATGTACATTGCCTCTTCTCACACATTGTCATTCTCATGATGCCATGTCAACCAGAAATGACAAAAACAACAGAGAAGTATGCTCGTAAAAATGTTAAGAAAGCAAAATACACCAACAAGGTTAAATTCTCTACTCTAACAAAACAGAAATCACAGTCAGTTTTGTGCTGCACGGTCAGTCTTTTTCTCTACTGCAGACATCACTGAATAAAAGGTGTTGTGAATCATAATAACCCTGAAAATAATGAAGCTGCAAAATTAAATTCAGCCATCACTGATTATATTAATCACACATCATGACGCTCCTTACGGCCCTTCATTGTTTTCACTCATAGGAATTCACAATATGTGATGACTATAGTGTGGGACTAAGTGACAATGATTTGTCAGTTTTAATATGTGACTCACTTTTTCTGTCATTGACAGATTTTGTGTTTCAACAGGTTAGTCGTGTGTGTATTAGATTTGTCATAAAGGTATCCTTTTCTTTTAGTGACCTCTCTTGAGGAAATTACTTCTCAGCATTTAACCCTTAATCTTCACTTCACATAATTGGAACAATGGGCTTTGCTTTGAGGAGCTGGTGGGGGTCAAGGGTCTTGCTCACTGAGCCACAGTGGTGACTGGCTGTGGGATCCAAACCTGCACGCTTCCCATCCTGGATCTAGATCACCACTGCCTTAAAATTCTTGTTTGTCTCGTTCGTGACAGAAAACTCACCCATTTCTATAATTGACATTAATATTACCTGTGGAAGACTTTCAAGGCCATTATTTTTACAATTACGACGAACTGCATGATAGTTGAGTGTGGGCTTGGAGAACATGTTTCTCCTAAGGGTAATAATCTTCCTGTGCAGATGGCCATAATGTCATATTTTCAATGCGGTTGTTCTGTATATATTTTAGAATATGTCTTGCAGCAAAGCACAATAGTCTTAATTATATTGTGAGCATACCAATGGCAAATAATGCCAAACTGAAATAAAATTTTGGACTTGTATCAATGCACTCATTTTATGGATGCCAGGATTCTAATTCTTGCAGACATAGGAATTTGAAAAATATTCTGAATTAATTTACAACTCTGGCTTTCAAAGAAATTGCTCATTGAAAACAATCTTATTTGTATATAGTATTGAGAAAATGATTGTATCAAATGTACTGCACTTATTGTATGAAAAAAAAGAAATCCATACAGGATGTGAAACCACACCACATGATATTGACATTCTGTCCTCAAAGTTGATGTTTTAGAAGTAGGAAGAATGGTAAAGTGTAAGGATCCAAGCAATTTATCTCTCAAAAGTGGTTCAAGCTGAGGAAAGAGGTGAACAAGCTACAGGGTCTTTCGCATGCTCATTGATGCACATAGTCTCATTCTGGACTCCATTTCACAACTTCCAAGACATGAAGGATCTGCTCCTCACAGCTGGTGCCACATACACCATGACACCTTCAGAGGCTTAGTGGAGTTCATTCCCCTGTCAGGGCTGGTTTGGCAGCAAAAGTGGGACATGATATTAGGCAGGCGGTCATTGTGCAATGACTGATTGGTGTATGTGACAGTATGACCTCTTATTTGAAGTGCTAACTACAAATTTTAGACCTTCCTTTCAATAGTCCTGTGTAACAGTGAAATCTCAAATGATGACTGCAGGTACGGAAATACAAAAGAGTTTATTCTTTGGGCAGGAAATGTAATCTCTTGCCATTGCCTTGTAAACTGCAGCCTGAAGCTTAAGGGGGGCCGAAAGAACAACAGAACACCAGAGGAAAGGGAAATAAGTTCGACAGGAGAACAGGCTGGAGGAATAGCTTGGCAACAATATATATATTCCCCACTCAGCCTCTACATACGTCATAACTTCAAAAGTTTTCCTATTATGATTTATCCCACATTACCTCCAACAGCTTCACATATTCATTTGATCAAACCCTTTAATCTGTTCTCCTTGTAAATTGTCACAAGCTAGGCACATGCATTCTTTAAAACCTTTTTATGAGTAATTATAGACAACTGGATTTCTTGGCTGAATGAAGCAATGCTTTGAAAGCAAAACAAAAAAGATTAATCTCTGCAAACTTGGAGCAGTGTTAGCAGCAATTTTTGTATTTTCATGAAAAAGAGCCAGAATAAACTGGTGCACAGGCCAAATCAGATAATCACATCAAAGATAAACCATCAGAATTTCACTGTGTATTGGCAGTGAATTGGTACATGCATTGCTTAGTTTAGTGGATCTCAATGTTTTTTTTCAAGGAGCCCAACACTGCCCATCCATCCACCCATCCATCCATCCATCCATCCAGCAAAGTATAGTTTTCCAATGCTATAGATGTCTTATGATCTGTTTTTTCAACATCTAATTTGGACCAGCCCCAATGGCTCCCATTGTAAGGATTATAGAGACATGCCACCCTGGAAACCATTGGCTTAGATGGTCAAATGATTCACTTGAAGATTAAAATAGTTGGACAAAAGTGCAATGGTTGGAATGGTTTAAGTAGGTGTAAGCAGGATGTGTGTCTTTAAAAAAAACAAAAAAAAAACGTATTGACATTTATTAAAATTTAATTCCTTTGCTACAACCTTGACCACCATAATGAGAGTAGATAACCATATCATACCAATGTTTCACTCCAAAATGTTATGACTTCGTGTGCTAAAATTGTTTTAATGTGTGGTCTGATCACATTTGACTGACAGGTGACAGTTTTCCTTCCTTTGTGATGTTTCCAGAGGCTATGGAAAATCAAAATTGCCAGCAAGCATAGCTTCACTGTGTAACTGGAGCACCCCAAATGTGCTTAGTTCTCTATTCACCTTAACGCTGCAAATCTGCTCTTGAAGGAATCTGTGTTAACCTGTACAGAGCAGCTTTAATCAGACAGATCACACAGTTAATCCTAACATTTTTGAAACACTGTAACACATCTTGTGTCAATAATTGCTCACATTTCACTGTATTGGTTTAACACTACGTCAGACCTGGAGGCAACAGGTCAGAGATACAAAAGCACAAACGTGAGAACTGCCATCTGTTTTCTCTTTCAAGAGAGGCCAGTTTGAGATGTGCTGAAGAGAGATAATGGCTCTATTGAACAAAAGATGTTAAAGATAGAGCTGCCAGGCCGGAGAAAAACATATAAAAGACAAAAGTTTCATGGATATCATGAATGTGAACATGGTGACGGTGAAGAAGGCAGATATGAGAGTTAGACTGAGGCAGGTGATCTGCTGTTGTGACCCCTGAAGGGAGATGAAGAAGTGCTCATTTGTGTCCGTGCATATTTATGTATGTGAGCTGACATGTGGCGATGAAGTGACAAGCTTGATCTCTGCGAAGATGTTTATCTCTCTTCGTGTGCTATTAAAATGCAATGGCATGAGATTAATGCTCATCTTGTAAGTGACATTTACGTTGTCATTTACTGTGCAAATTGTCTGGCAATATTGTGCATTAAGTGTTGTTTTGAATGCTGATGAGTCTCCAAAGGATGCACAGTGCCAGTGTGATGCTGGCTGCACGATATACAGAGGAAGAGTGTCTAACGGAGTAAGGAACAAATGGTAAAACAAGGCCATCAGCAAAATGGGGGCCATGGACTTTGAAACTGCAGTTTACAGTGCAGTATCCAAACTTACTACAGTATGTATCGGCTAAATGTCTGTATTCAGCATTAGTGAATGAACTGTGAAATCTTGTAGACAGTCAGATATATGATTTATTTGCCATCGATTTCTTCTAAACTTGCTTCGTTGAGGTTATTGATTACTTTTAAGCTATTAAGCAGAACATCGGGAGCCTGGTTTCTTTTTAAAATCTCCCATCACCTTTAAATAACCACCACATCTGCAAAAATGTCTTCATGGTGTAAGAATGTTGATAATGACAGGAATATAATCATTTGCAAAGCACTTAAATGAAATGCTCAAAATGAAGTCTAATAAAGAAATGTATCCATTGCTTCAAATTTCCATGAAATTAAGCAGCATCTAAACTTTTTTTCCATTATAGAACTGGATTTAAATCATTATTTCAAGAGCATAAAACCATATTCATTTCATTTTGTGTTCTGCCTTTCTTCTTCCTTATCCTTTGTTTTCTTTCTCTTTGACAGGGTTTCCTGAATGTGTGTCCGTCGTGAATAAATACATATTGATATACATCCACTGTGGAAAGCCAGGGGCACGAACTGCACGTGTATGTGAGATGAGGAGGAGCTAAGTGGCCACCACAAGCACCCAGATCATACGGCCTCCGGTGCTGCAAAATGGATTAGAGCCCGACACCTCCGGAGATCAAAGGTAGGAGAAGATGTTTTCTAATCAGCCGCTACTCGCCTGCCCTGTTCAATGAAAGCATGGAGAGAGAGTGAAAGAGAGTGGAGAAATAATGAATGACGGGAAGTTTCGACTGAGGTCCTTCAACGGTCTGAGAGCTGAAAGCTTGGGCAAGTCATGAATGTGTATGCAAGAGGGACAATAGAAGTGAAATGATGATGGAAAACACATTCAATTTGTTGTTAAAGAAGGCTGGAGGTGAAAGTGCTTGATTTTGAGGGTTTGACTTCCCAATTTGTACAACTTTAAGGTTGTGCTTTGCTTTGACATTTAGATTGAATGCACTCTATTGTGATGTGTTTTTTTGTTGTTGTTTTTTTTTGAGTCGCCAAAAATATTGAAAACACCTTTAGTACAAAGTAGTACAAGCTATAAATATAGGGAAGGTCATAGAGAAAGTGAAAAAGGTGGCTCACAAAAACCACCGCATGCCTTACCTGCATGACTCCTATTATGCTGTCAGTATGCACAGTATGATAAATGGTTACTTCAAAGTTGGCACGCTATCATCATCTGGAGCATTTTCCAGCTGACTGAAGCCGACCACACACACCTGTGCACACTCCTATATAACACAGTCCAGCTTAACACCACAACAGACTACAACCTGGAAAATCCACGCATAAAACTTTATATTGCCTTTCCTAAAGCAGCATTTATGGTAGCAGTGTTGTAGTGAATTACAATGGATTGTGAAAGTGCGCCTAATGAAGAAATCAGTTAGTGGACTTTGTTATTACTGAGTGCGTTTTATAGACCAGCAGTTGGTGATACAAAAATATAATGTCAGACGTATCAATCATTAAAGCGCATCTGTTTTGGTGATGTAAACATGCTCATGAAACAACTATGATACATTCAATAGATCCTATCGTGCTATGTTTCATTTTTTTTTAAATGTGAATCTCCTCAAAATAAAAATTTAATGACTCACTTCTCATGTATAAAATAAAACATTTAACTGAAAAAAGGTTTCACATACAGCAGTGAAGCATCATTGAATTAATATATTGACACACGTTTTGACAAAATTGCTTCACAACATCGAGACAACTTAAGGGGACTATCTGGGTTCAAGAGGTTAATTTGAGCAGGAAAATATCAGCAATCTGAGACAATCTCTGATCAACTTCAGGATAGACCTCTGAATTGCCGCCCACTCTCCAAATTTCCCACCAGCTCCAAAAGCCTCGCTCCTGCAAGCCATATAAGCAACTGAGCCAGAGAAAACACACATCTCCCCTTCTACAAATGTGATTAGTATGCTGCATCTTCTTCTATAAACAAAAACATCAGTGGAGGCAACAAATTTATAAGCGGGTTCTCTGAAAGTTGTTGAAAGCCGATCTGGAATAATACAGAAAAACGCCGACTGAATTGAAAGCAGAAGCTGCAGGTTACAAAAAGGTGACTGGCTGTCACCTTGTAAAAAATCACACGCTGTCATTTAAACAACTCATTCTATTGTTTCCACACACTTTCACTTGAAATACTTTTCATGTGACCATGAAATTCTGATAACTGCATGATGGTTGTGATAAACTCGTCTGACAAATTTGCATGCACTTCATGAATCTGATAATTGAAAAACTCTGATTTACATGTATCAGGCCATTATCAGATTTCTTTCCGTGTAAATACATACTGTGTATAGTAATCTGAGATAAACCTCCCACTTCAAACAGGATGATGGCCATGGTCTTATATTAGGCTGCGTTGAGGGTTTTCATGTAAATTAACATGAAATGTGTCGCCTCTTCACTCCAGAAGTGGCTGTTTCTCATCTTCACAGTAACTCAGGTGTGCTCAAAGACTTAGGAGTTTTGAGGATATATAACGCAGCGCGATGAAAAATATGCTATTTACACGGTCACTTGAATTAAATGAAAATCTGATATTGTTTAGAATAGGGTGTGCATGTTAACGAGAGGTGATTTTACTCGCTGATTCGTCACAGCCTTCACAGGTTTCCGGAGATAATAACGCTACTACTTCTAATACTAAAGCAAGGAATACATCTAGTGTAGCCATGGATACATTAAACATCTCAAAATATTTTGACAACATTTAGTTATGACAACAAAAGCTGCTTGTTGGACGATAACTTAGCAGTTTGCTTCAAGGGGGATTACATTATTGAGATGTCTTCACTTGAGAGGTTTTTGTCCATTTATGTAAAATGGACCCATAAAAACACATTTTCAATCTTGCTTTTTTTCTTTTTCCTTTCTTTTATTTGTCTTTCTTTTTTAAACCAGCTTTTCCAAAGTGGTCTAAAGCAACCCGGTGATTGAACTTTTACTGTCACTTGCCTCCTTTCATTTCTCGCTAGTAATTTCACTAAGACATTTGTTCTATTGCTTTGTTGGTGGTGGGTTTTTTTTTGCAGTGATCTTTTTTTGTTAAGTTTTTTTTTCTTTTTTTCTTTTAAAGAAGCCTTGAATTCCTCTTTTATGACAGCCATTGTTCGTGCCAGACATAACACATTTTGCAAAGCTCGCTTTTGGCACGGTAGTTAAGAGGCAGAGATTACACAATGCTTAAGTTCTCAGCAACAAGGACAGAACTGACAAGTGGTATAATATAATTCTTTTTTTCCCCTCTTTTTTTTGTAAATGGATGCATCAAATTCTTCAGTAACTCAACTATTTGCATTTACATTGAAATACCCATCTCTCAAAATTCAAGGTTCAATCCAGATTAATGCATTAATCATATTTACTGGTTGAAGTCTTCTGAAGATATTTACATGTTGCATTTCCTTTAGGAAGCACTTGTAATGTTTTATCCTACCATGTACAAAAGCAAAGTTAATGCATTTCATTCAATTTACACCTGCTTTATCCAAGGCTCATGGAGCTTGCTGTAACTAACAAAATGTATGTGAAAATTCAGGACTAAATTGGAAGGGCTAACACACAGATACACAATCTTCCATGCATACATTCAGAAGACTTAGTTGAGGATTTATTGGGATTGTGGGAGGATGCAAAGAAACGAGTACAAACACGGCAAGAACAAGCAAACTTTGCACAGAAACACCCCAGCTTGAACTCAATTCTAAGATTTCTTGTTGTGAGAATGTTTTTCATCCAATCAACCTTTTAGCTTCTATACTACTCTGTCCAACAATGGGCAGTGGTGGCTGGAGCCAATTACAGCAAATGATAGTCTAAATGTATGGTATACCTTGGACAGGTCACCACTCCATCACAGAGAGAAACACTCACCCATGGGGTTCATTCGAAATTACCAGTTCACCTTTCACATATATTTGTTAGGCTCTTGGTGGAAACGGGAGTACCAGATTTGAATGAGAGTGCTTTCTCATCTCACTACAAGGTGAAAAGTTGGCATCATTTCAAAGTTTGAACTTAAATCTTGTTGTCTTTTTCGAAAATCAGTAAATCCTTTGTGTTACTGAGCTGCTCATGGTTACATGTGAGATAGCGTTTGAGCAAAACCTCTGAATCCTGCCCCTCCCACACTAATCTCCGGGGCCACACGATCAATAGAGATTTTAAAATGGCCATTTCAGATTTTCTCCCAGGACTTGATGAATATCTATATACGTATGCTCGTGTGTGTGTGTTGCAGGCTTCACTCAGCCTTAAAAAGAAGCAGCTCCAGATGACAACAATGTGTCGATTTGAATGCAGCTTTTCATCCTACACACACTGACAAAATAAAAGCAGGCAGGCAGCCCGAGCATAGAGTTTTCTGTTGTCCCTCCTTCTCTGGACCACCTTCCTGCTTTTTCACTGACCTCCCTTACATTTATATGTTGTTTGATTCCTGCAGAAATCTGACATTTTTAGACGAAGAGGTTTCAGCTTGGACCCTATAGCTCACGGCTGAGTGTGCTGGAGCTGCATGTTCTGTGCTATTTATTTAGAAGTGAGTGCATTCTTTCTTCTGGAGGCTTACCTCCAATGACTACCTGCTGTGTTGTTCAGACAGAAATCACAAAGCTTCGTAGGAGGATTATACAGTCAGTGAGGACTGGGAAGGTCTTGATCTACAACCAATCTGGCCTTCATATCTCATTGCAAGAACACACATTTTGACAGAGTTGCTTTGTTAGGTAATAAGTGGACATGGATGTCATGAGAAAAAGGGGTGAATCATTCAGTGCAGTGTGAAAAATGATTTGGCAACTACATAAAAAGTCTTTTTAGCAGTGGCTTGCTAAATAAATAAAAGAGCATAAATTATCAGCTCTCCCACTGTGGTCAGCCAGAAAGTGCTTCCATTAACTTCATGCAAGTAGCAATGCTTGTTCAGATTGACCACACGGAAGAGGGCAAAATAACTATGTATGTCATTAAACTCTATTGCTCAGCTCCTTTTTTAATTTAAAACTGTAGTGTGTCCTCTCTTGAGCTGCCGGAATACTGCAGATACACTCCTGTGTCAAAATATCAATATTTTCATTGCACTTATTTTGTTTTTATTTAATATGCAAACAGGCACTTTTTTTTTTTTTTTTTACCAAGAGTGAAAAGGTCTTACATTTAAAGTCTCTATCATGTCCCACATGTTTTTGCATTTTATTGTAAATCTGACATGTGAGAGCAGGGAGTTTTTTTCTGCATAGGAGGGTATTGTACACTAGGTATTTGTGTGTAAGAGTATGGTTCAGGGTTAGCATTTTTAACGGCATCCTTCTAGAGATCAACAAGAAAAGCATATGATGTCCATGGCAGGGTAAATATTTAAGTTACAGCTGGCCTTTTGTACTCAGCCTGTAGTTTAAATATAGTGGGAAGTGTGTACTCTGCCACTGTCACTACCCACTTGTCTTTTACGTTTGAAATTTTACATAACCCTGCAGTACAGCAGTAGATCTAAAGGCTCTGTTTGGCCGATCCATAGAAAACAAGAAGACCGTCTTGTTGTCATTCCTGCCCGGGTGGTTTCATCAACAAATGTCACCCTGGTGTTGCCGTTACTGTGACATGCGTATGCACTCTCCCCTAAAAGCCGAACTACTGATTTGGCTTATGTCAAATTACTAACTCTTCTGTGTCCCAGTGACGGTAAAAACCAATTCATATTCATATGCAGGATAACAGGCTTTTCATATTTTTTTAAGCCACCACATTCCCCCACAGGCAGCCCCAGTTTGCTGTGCATACAAATGCCAGAACACACAGCATGCTGTAAAGACATTGGATTTCTCTGAGGCACCAGTGCCCTGTGAAATCTGCCACTGACAGAATTTGACTTTTTACTGACTTTGGCTCAAGGAACCTGGTTTGAGGAGAGAGATTCAATTTCATTGCCCGCATGTGCAGTCTTGCATGAGATACAAGTATTAAATATCGCTTTGGTGCAGATGGTGTATTATCGCCCCTCAGTATGTATCAACCACAGCATCCTCTATTGCCGCTGCACAAATCCTCCTGCTCAGCATCATTGGAAATGTTGAACTGGTTCTGGTATGTCGTGCTCATTAAACTAATCTCGGCTGCACTTTTATCGTAGATGCTCTCAGAAAATGTTTCTTCACCTGCTTAGCGGGAACAACACAGAGCATGGCGAATGAACTCGGTTCCTCCTTTCCAGAGAAAGTTTGATGCGCTTTGGTGTGTAGAGAACCGCGCACGTGTGTGTGTGTGTGTGTGTGTGTGTGTGTGTGTGTGTGTGTGTGTGTGTGTGTGTGTGTGTGTGTGTGTGTGTGTGTGTGTGTGTGTGTGTGTGTGTGTGTGTGTGTGTGTGTGTGTGTGTGTGTGGGGGTGTGTATGCATGCGTTTAATGAACTGTTTGTATTTGTGTGCCGACTGAATTCACGAGCCTGCCTCAGTCTGCTCCTATTTGTGTTGCCGCTGGGCCACCTGCCTTTTTTCCTTCCTTCTTCCCTGGCTGCTCCTGAGAAGAAGAGATAAGGCCCACTGATGTTTGTCTGCTCCCTGGCAGATTACTGAGGCGGACAGGTACAAGTACTGTAGCAGACACTACAGTATACGGGAGACCAGGGAGGAACTTACTTAGACTGCCTGGGCTGACCAGAGCACCAAACCCCTCTAAATGCCATCTGGCTCCTTTTTATGTGCGATTGGGGCTCCACTAATTATTGACAGTCACACATGTGAGGTAAACTGCAAAAAAACAACGACAACAAAAAAAGCAATATTTTAGATCTGCATGCTTTGAATAATTAGCAATCAAACGTGCTGTTTGTACTGATTGTCATATAATCAGTAAACAATAATTACACAAATGATGATGGAGTTAAAATTAGTGGGTCAGCAGCAAACCGAGATGTCTTGTGAAAACGGGAAACATACAGTACAGAGAAACTTTCACTAGTATCAGTGAATCCATTCATCTGACTTTATTCACATTGCACACTTCATACAAGAAAAAGAAAAATCACTGAAATAATACACACTAAGAAAGGGCTTCTTGGGGAAACACCAGAAGCAGATTATAAACTCCAAATAGTCTTTATTAAGTTTATTTAATTTAATTTTTTTTTGAAAAGCTTCACTTCTGTCAGCAGTTCTTTCTGGCTTGTTCATACACCGCTCTTTCGTTCCAAGGGGGGCGATGTTTCTTCAAACCGTTCTGAGGTGCGAAAAAAGGTTGTAGGCTTAATAATAGGAGTTTGCATGCCCCACCGCCCTCCGTGCATGAGTGGGTGTTCTCTGGTTTCCTCACACAGTTAAATTACATGTGCTTTGAGGTTAATTGGTGATTCTGAAATTGCCTGAGTGTGTGACTCTCTCTCACACTCCTCTTTTGTTTGCCTATGATGGTGTAACAGCCTGTCCATGGTGTACTAACACTGTGCTTATAACACTTCTCTCATGTTCACGAGGTGCACCCTGTGCACTGTTTGACGTTATCAGGACATTGTGGTGTGTTTTTGTGACGAGAGCTCAGATATATGTACGTATTCCATGTTTGCTCTGAGAGCACCAGGCCGTGAACATCTGGGGTGTATTTTAAGCAAATGGTCCATGTGTTTGACTGCTTAATTCAACTCTTTTCTGCTTTTAAGATGTCTATTTCATAGTTCTTTTTTTTGTACAGAAAATTGCTGCAGCTCTTACTTTAACATGAGAATTAAAATGTTGAAAAATATAGAATGGACCTGAAATGGTATTTTTGGGAAGGTTGGTCCACGTGCTGAAGAGGTCAGAGATTTTATTGGCATCCTACCTTTATGTATCTACTTTAAAAAGAAAAAGAAAATAAAAGTACAATAGCTCTTGTGTTAAAAGGTTCAGTTGAGATATGAGTGTTTGGCGGCATTGGAGTCGTCGATGTGCAGCAGCCAAAGGACTGTAAAGATGGAAACAATGTTGACAATGAGTTGGAGAGAAGTGAGAGTACAGAGGAGGGATAAAAAATTATTTAGAAATGACTCTCAGGCATTTGGCGCTCCTTTTAACTAAGGAGGTAGTGTGAGATTAGGCATGAATATGGAAACTATATATATATAAAAACAGTCTGACAATATTACAGACACAACTGAAGCCATGCTATGTACTTTCCATTAAACATCAGGAGCTTTTGCCTTAGCAAATCATCCAAACTCACACGGGCAGCGTGTGGAATTTCAAACTCCACTGATGGTTGATCACTGCTGTCTTGCATGGTTGTCTGCAGCCCTCTCCTGTGAACACACGACTCCTCGTTATGCCCATATTTTTTCAGTTTGATTGATTCGTGTTTAATCAGAACTGTTTAAATAGTTGTTTCAATATTTATGTGTCCACTTGTGAAGATGCAGTGTGATTGAAGCCAAGCTGGCAGAATATAAATTGTTCAGTGAGCCCCACACCATGCAGTAGACAGGCCCTTCCACATGGCTGACAACTCTACTGGAAAATGAAATTAGAGGAAAACAGGAGTGGAGAAAGAAGTATAAGAATCAGACACAGAACGCTTTGACTGCGGGGCACCCCACATGTTCATCAGGGAGCAGGCAGAGAAGGGATGCAAGGGTTTAAGAAGAGGTAAGAAGCAGACGTTTCCAAGGTGAAGCAGCATTTGAGGGGGCCCCAGGCTGAATTAAACGGTGTAACAGCCCATTCATACAGTCAGGACACATTATTTCTTTAAACGAGACAGACATTAGTTATCCTGCATTACACTTGAAAGTTGCAGAATCTACTATACAACCCGAACACTACCTTCAGTCTCACAGGTTGGCTCTGTGGAGTAGGAGAGAACTGGGTGAGTCAAGCCAGAGGGCAAAGTGAGCCTCCTCCTGTATCCAGGTAACCACGAACAAAAGTAATAATGAAGCCATAAATTGACTATAGTTCTTAATCCATCTCAGACATGAGCTCCCAGAGCAAGTAAACAAACCACAGCTACAAAACAAAGACAGATTTTCATTCTGCCAAGTGTATTTGTGTCATGTTACAGTTAAAGTTATCAGCCTTGTATGAAAGTGAAAACAGAAAATTAATTTCCAACGAATGTATATGGTGTGCACAACCTTTTCTTGTATGGAAACTAGGGTTAAAAGATGGCCGCTGACACTATGTACATGCATTTTTTGATGACAAATGATCATTTTTGCTTTGTTAATGATAACTTGGGGACACTTCTTTGATTCAATGAAGTTTGAACAGATTTTAAATCACTCGGAATTCTTTCAGATAAATTTGATGGCCGACCTTGGCATATCTACCTTGTCACTTCTATCTTGCTCTCAATAGAATAAAACTTATGTAACAAGATACAACAGAAAATTGCCAAACCAAGCTACATTAATTTCGGATACTGCAGCTATTTCTGGACGTACAGCTTGAACATACCTTTTCACCTCATGTCAAAAGGAATGTTCAAAACTAATATCATATGTGACAGCCCTACAAGCTACATTAGTTGAGGTCGTGGATATTCTGAGATTCAAACCACAAGGGAGCTTTCATTCGTAATAATTCGTAATAATAATTTTTTATATCCTGGAGTATAGAACATGAGATGGTTATAGTCATTACTGTTTGAAGCAAATACATTTCATCTTGTGAGCTGCCACTGTGGTAAAGGTTTCATCCAGTTCTTTCTCTTCCAATGACCATATACTCTGTCATACTGCTGAAATACAGCTGCCCGGTTTATTGTGTGATAAAATTGCTGTCATTAAGAGTGAGCTTTATTAGATTGAACTGACTTACATATTATGGATTGCAATCAGTTGCGGCATCTGACTGATAAATCAAAAAGAGCAATAACAGTCATATAGTATATATTGAGCCTATGGTGTTGCAATAAATGGCTCTGTTACGAGACATGAGATGAAATATTTAACTTTCAATCTATATTCAGAGAAAAGTACATTAAACTTGAATGGTGCCAAAATAATTCAAGATGCTGTTGCTAAAATATGTTTGCTTGGTTGAATTTTACTTTGGTGTTTAGTTTGATTAGTTTTTCTGCAGCAGACCAAGTGGAAAACATGCAACCGGTCATTCCTATTAGAAGCAGTAATGATAGAAGCTCAGCTTACCATTCATCACTTCATGTTAAAAAGTAACAAATATGGTCTCTCCTGGTGTTTGGCTCGGGGACTGCACGCTCTGCAATGTACCCAGCAAGCATGGAACAGGGACTTCTCCCGGCATTGTGAACCGCTGCTTGGCTTTATCAGGGCACAGCAGTGCATAATTGGAAAATCCAAACCTATGAAATATAACCTCTTATAAGGCCACTGGTGTCACTGTTATTTATGAACGCGTATTGTAATTTTTGCTATCTGGTCATAGAAGTGTATAAAAGACTTGCTGTTTAACTCTATGACAGAAATCTAGTGTTGTACCCCACCGGTTTATGTCGGTTTTCTTCTCATTGCTCAGCTTTCAGTCAGTAGCCATGTCTTTCTGTACTGTGACCCGCCGCACCATCTGTTGTATGGCAGTATCTTTCACAGGTACGTGCAGAAAACGACAGCCATAGGTGGAGGAGTATCAAGGAGAGGTCAAATAAAATACACAGACAAATGGAGCCAAATGGGGAAAGAAATTGAATGTAGTTGGTACGAGGCGCACCAGAAGGGAGAAGGAGATAATAAGAATTGGAAAGAAAAGTTTAGGGAAAGACAAATCAAGTCTGAGGATTTAGAAAGGGGATCGGCGAAAAGGAGGGAGAAAAATTATATCTTTGATACTACAAGCTCAATCCTCAGCAAGTTGTGAAACGTTTGGGACATATAGATAAAATGGTCATAATGTGAATATCTCCCAAACCTAAATACGGCAACAAATGCCCGGGACTGTTGAGCAACAAACAAGAAAAAGGCAACTTTCCTCCCTCCAGACTCCAACGGGTTCCCTCACTTCACACACATTCTCAAACTAGTTTAAATTAATAAATAAAGAAGTGGGATCCTACACAAAACTAAAAAGTATTTTTTTTTTTTTAAATGGCATAGCATTAAACTTAAAAGTGAGTGAATATTTTCTTGGTATGGGTGAAATTTCTTATTTTCAACACCAAATATTTTGTTTATGGTCTTTAGAAAAAACAACAGCATTGCACTCAATTTTACTAATATGAAATGAGACAGCATCTTCATATATAAGTGATAACCAAATTTGATCATTGTAAAGGTCACAATATTCGCATCCTCACTATCAGGTGGCCATCAAATGACAACTAGTTATTAAAATAAAGCATTTATCTACTTGCATGTCTCCTAATTAAGTCTTCCAAATCAACATGCACATATTTGCTATTTCTTCACCTTGAAACTCATTCATATATGCAGTTATTGCATAATATTTGCAGGGATATTAGTTGGAAGTGGGGTCAAATTGGCCCTTTAATACCAAATTCAGGAAGGAAGACTGGATGTGAGCTGACAGTGAGCTGCACGTGATCATCGCCAGACTGCAAGGCAGTGGCGAGCAGAGCGGATAGACACAGCAGCTGGCTTCAATGGTGTGTGATGAGGGGTGGTATTGTTTCAGCTTTTGTAGACACTCTCCAATCCCATTTACAAATGTGAAGGACCAGCAGTCACACGGAAACTGTCTGCTGTCAGTGGGTAAGCCGGCTGATAGATGGGACCGCTTTGCCTGGCAGATCTAATGATAATGGGGCAGAAGAGGTCAAAGATGGAACATGATGCTCTCATCACTTGAACACAGCAGTCCGGATGGCACGTTGCGTGAATCGTGTGATTCAGCTCATAATTGGCCAGTTAAGGCTGGTTAGCGGTACAACTGGGTTAAAAAATTGGATCCAGATCCTGAACCCCGATCTGTTCTGAAAAGTCACAGGCATGAATTGAAAGTACATTATATGGATGAAGTTGCAATGCTATTTTACAGCTGGCTTAAACTTATTTAAGTTCTCCCCAGGAACAGTTTTTTGAATGGCAAAAAACACCACGTGCACTTGCCAACCGCATTCGGAAACTGCTGCATGATACTTTGATGAAAAATTGACCCAAATAGGCCATTTTGGTAGAGCACACTGACATATTTATACTATAAGCCAATTTTGAATAATCACAATTTCTATTGGATTTGAAGCGGATCTGCTGCTTGCAGTCAGGGGATCGGGGAACACATAGAGTAGCTTGGCTGAACAGCGAAAGGTTTTGTCTTGCACTTGTGGGTCTGGCATTCTCTGTATTTGCATCTAATGCATAATGTGAGAAAGCTGATTCATAGCTATACAGTGAATGTGCTTTGTCTGGAGTGGTATGATGGGAATTGACTCATTTGTTCATGGTGCTCAAGAGTTCGATATGACAGACTGCTGTATAATAGGAAGAAATAATGATAAATCAAAAGAACTGATATAACTAATTCCCTGTCTATTGTTATAATTGTTTTTGCAAACAGAATGGCACTTCACACAGTTAAAGCTATAAGACAAACTATTGCAGAAAACCATAATGAAAGTAACGGGTTAAACAAGTGCACACCACGTGTAAACTAAGTGCTAATTTCATAGTGGATTAGGAAGTTTCACTTTCAACAACAAATTACCTCCCACCTTGAGGAAAAGATGTATGCTCTGTGGAACCATTTACAGGCAAACTCACTTGTTATTACAGATCCATTGTGACCTCACCGTCTTTACCTGCAAGCCAATAAATAAAATTATAATCGTCTGTTATACATATTTATTGTTATCGCCTTTAATTGTCTGTATGCTGGTGCTTTTGTGGCTACATTATGGCAATGCTACCTGGCTAAACAGATGTGCAGCGTGATAATGCCACAACTGTGACATTCAACCTGTCACTCAACCTGCTCTCAGTTCCCCGAGATGGCGCCAGCTGTGCTTTTGCAGCGATTGGTGTATCAGGGGAATGAGATGGGGCTGACTCCACAGTTATATGGTCTCATTTTATCAAAGATGTATTTGAAAAATGCTGATGAGGTTGTGGGATTTTTGCTTTCGAAATTTTTCATTGCACAGTAAATTTCTTCGTAACCCTCTGGACTCGTGTCTGAATGTAGATATATGGCGTAACTGTGTCCAAAGGGGAAGTTACCGCTTTATTTTATTTTCGTACCTCTTTGCGCTTTACCAGGACTGTGTCATTTTGAGCCAACACTGTTACTCATTTGAGTTCAGCTTCAGAAATCTTTGCACTCTCAGTAATCAAGGAGTGCATTTGTATTCAGCCCAGCCCCAGTTCACACTGTAGTGAATAGAGAGGCGGGATGAATGAGCTCGGCTCACGTGCGATATTTCCATTGTCGCTGGGCTTTTAGTTTTCAGTGGACTGTGAACATTTCGCCCATGACAGTGGAGGTAGAGAGCATTTGCAAAAGGGCAAGAGACAATTTGCTGTTAAGTAACCCCGGTGTTTGTGTGTGAGTGACAGGTCCTTATCAATGCAGCCGCTGGCTGATCAAAGTTGAAAGGGGGTCAGGCTGAATTAAAGACGAGCTAATTAAAATGTCCTGGGAATGTGCCAACCCTCATTTCATTTATCTCTTCGAGTGCAGTTAGGTACAGAGCGAGAGAGGTGAGATGAGGAAGAGGTGAGGAAATTAACAGTTAAATGTGTAATCCCTTGAGTTAAATTTAATCTGATAATAAAGGATGGATTATGTGTCGCTGTGTGTTTGGTCACATTCAAACATGTGTTAATCTGACTAATCTCGGTTTTGAAAATTTTCCCTGAATGTGAGTATAAAAACTTGTTTTGAGAGTTTGGCAACATTTTTTTTTTTTGACATGGATTGTAGTTTTGTGCTGATGGAAACTCTGCAAAGACAAATTTATGTTATACTGGGATATCCATAAAAAGCGTGTGTGTGTGTGTGTGGGGGGGGGGGACTAAATACTTTTAGTTATGTCAACATGATGTACCCTATAGGGCAGGGGTCGGCAGCTTTCTACTCTCAAACAGCCATTTGGACCCACTTCCCACTGAACAGAACACACTGGGAGCCGCAAAACTCTGTTGACATAAAAATGAAGATAACACTGCATATAGGATTTTAACCTCTATGCTACATAAAAATACTGATGGATGGCAGATCGGAAATAGAATGTATAAACAATAGCACATCATTAAAATGAATTAAACATATCTAAATCAATTAACCATTGGACATAAGTGAGGGGGACAGAGAGGCAGTGGCAGCTCCTTTCCGACCCAGGAGTTTCAAACTTAACCGGAAAAGACTAGCACCCTCTCCGTTTTGTGAGTCATCCATCCCTTAAGGGTTTTTAGAGCCGTGAGTGTGAGTGGTGTGGCTTTTAATGTCATTCGGTTCTTGTGTAGACTCTGATTATTTAACATTAGGTCGCTGTCTGTATCAGTGAGGTGAAGAAGTGAAGGAACTTCACATCAGTATTGTCCCTCCACATGTCTGCTGATTGGAAATGGCGATCATCACCCTTGACATGCGCACAATATTTTAATGTCATCTGCCGTGAACTCTCCTGCTATTGTTCATGTACAACGTTTGGGTTTATTGAAACATCGGCGCGCTGCAGCACCCTGGTGTTCCGATGAAGTGCAGGCGCTCCTCTCCATAACAGTAGAGGAGAATTATGCGGCAGGTGGACGCTGCTGTTCCGAACGCAAAAGGCTTTTGAACTAAGGTAACATTAAATTGAGGCTTGGGGTTGGAGGTTTGATTAAATTAGTGTTAAAGCGCCACAAAGAGATTGCTGTGTGGCATATGCATGTGTGTTTGCTTGGGGAGGGTTTCAATGCTAATGCTACTGTGGAATAAAAGTCTTTCACTTTGCTTGTATTTCGTGCCAATGGGTTCTTATTTGTTTTTTGGCCTCTTTAAGTGTATTCAAGTCAGGGGTGAAAATTATTTTGCTGATTCTGTAACAGAAAGATATTGAATGTTTGTGTCATATGTTATATTATCTGTAATTCAAAAATAAGCTATTTATTTGTTGCCATCGCAGTGTACTTCACTGTCTATGGATGTGAGAAGTCTATCTTTACTTGTCAGCAACACAAAAGTAACAGGCAATACAACAAGTAATTAAAATTGATCGCACTGTGGCGTCAAATCAGCATCAACACACACCATATAGTTACAAAGAATTCTTGGCAGTAGACATGTTATAGCAGAAATCCACAAACCCTCCAGGCCCTATTGGTGTCCAAGTAATCCTCCACTGGCTCAAAACATTTACTGTGTCAGTAACTGTACATCTTGTCGTAGGATGAGTGATCTAGTTACACTTATCTCTTCTGTACCAGGACATTGCAGAACAGATTCATTTATTGGATAGTATCCAGTTTTTATTGGTTTCAAATACAAATTTCTCAAACAAAAAAGCTTGATGATATGCATTTGAAAAATAGTGGGCACACCGTTTGTAAAATCCCATCATTTGTTAAACTAAGGAGCAATAGGAAATGTCACTGAATATAAAGATGTTTATCTCTAATATAGACATTATTTAAACATGTAGTTTGCTGGTGAACAAAATCTTATTTAGCTCGATGCTTGGTATTATCGAGCAAGTCTTGACCAGTACAGTGAACGTGCTGTGGGGATTGTGTAACTGATTGTGTGTTCTGTCTTGCAGCAGAGTTTTTGTTGTGAAGTTTTCCGAGACTGACTGACACTTGGAGCGAATCATCTTAATGAGATGCCATGTTGCTCAGTGGAAATGATTACCTCAGGAGAAGAGGCATTAGATTGATGAGGGCAATCGCTGCCTCTTTCCTTGGGTTGCGCCATCGCCTCCATCATCACTGCACCTTTCAGACAGAGACAAGTCTCCTCGGCCCAAATGACCCATAACACCTCCTCGGAGAGTTAAAAGAGGGGGAATCTGTCCTGTGCCACTTTTGCTTCCAGTGACAAAATCAATTTAGGTATTGTGCTGCTTACCTAGAAGTTACATTTCTTGAACTCATCAGTTACATCATGTCTCTGCACAGGCTGGTCACCATGGCAACTCGATGTTACCCCAGTGTGGTGTGTAATATCTATATAGAGCGTCAGTCTCTGGCTGTTGAGCAAGAGTGAAGGGCTCTTTGTCTTAAAATTCATAAAGTGAATTTTAAATGTGCCATAAATACGCCTTACACACCAACATTAAAAGTGTGTTTCCCCTATAAAATCCTAATGCTCATTAATCGATAACTGAGGTTATTGATGCAATAAAGGATGATTGCTGAGTGTCCCATTTGTTACTGTTGGGGCCAACCTTCTGAGCTGTGATTGCCTGTGAGGAGGCTATGAGACCTATTAATCAGGACTTGGTTGGTCTGTTCTGAGGCCAGCAACGATCTGGGGGGAGGCTCCTGGAGGTGAATGCAGCAGTGTTTTAATGGCTCACAGTGGAGAAGCCTCTAAACTCCCAGATTACACCAGGAATAATATGGTCTCTTTGCTGCATTGGAGTACCTAACTGGTAGCCTGAGACTGCTGCGGCACTGGTGTTTTTCTGTACTTTTCACCTTGTTGTACATTTTCCACTATTTGATCCTGTCTTTTGTGCCTTTGGTTTCATGTGTTATTCATACTTTGGTCAATCATGACAAATCCTTACTCCAGTTTTCATATTTTGTTTTATGACTGCTTTCTCTTCATGTCTTTTTAACGTCCTGATGCAAGTTTCATGTGCGTTTTCTCCGTTTACTTTTGTCTCTGTTTCTCTCAGGTGTCTTGTCATCCTTCATGGGCCACCACATCATAGTTTACCTTGTTTGTTTCCACCTGGATTTTGTCCTATCTCTCTATGTGTATTTGGGAAAGATTTTAAAAACTGAAGTTAGATTGTGAGCTTCTGGCTGGAAAAATGGGACGTTTCAGAGGCTTCACCACAGCAGGACTGATGTCATCAGTGCAGAATATAGCTTGTTCAAACTGAGTTACTTTTCATCCTTCTGAGTTACTTTCATCCTACTTCTTGGTTGCTGTATGATGATGAGCTTTTGAACGCCATAAATGTGGAAATTAGATGCCTTTCTAAATCAACGATCACAACCCACTACTTGCAAGTGTGTTCTGTCTACATGCAAAAATGTGGGCAAAAAAATACACGGACTCTGTGCTGCTTGAGGCTGCTCTTGCATCCAGTGTTGGCAGATATGGCAGGTCTCCCCAAATTGGGGAGCCAAATTATTTTACCTATTAACTGTTTATTCCGTGCATTTGTGTGTTCTTAAACATATAGTTTGACGGTTAACATGACGTCTACACAGGCTGAAATTTGGGCTGGTTTTTATTGAAGTGTGGTTTTTACATTGTTTGGGCTGGAAACATTGAGTCATATCTGGTAACCCTGCTTGCGACATCAGAACCTGGATTCTCTGCGGTGGAATGGGCTGCATCTGGAGGCATCGGCAGCTGGGACATCGGGTGGAAAAACTCACGTTCGTCGCACTTGCATGCACTTACAACATGCGAGTGAGTAAGGACAACGTACATGAGCAGCACATGTAAGTACAGTCTCCATAGGATAACGTGGAAATCGTATGGGTATCATACATTGTAAGCATGTACAACTCATTTACCACATGTGCAATGTACGATGCACGCAACCGCTCACAGCCAGGCGTGGCGTGCGGGCCAGGAACTTACACCTTGCGTTAATGTACTCCCTCCCTGCTCTTGCCACTCCCTCCCCATGTTTTCAGAAAAACATGGCAGCCGTGGCCTCCCCAAAAAACATACGGACTAAAAACAGGGAGGGTGGGTTGTGACCGTCGCTTTACTGGTCATCATCCTTGATCTCTTTTACATGATTCCACTCAAAATCTGCAACCAGTCTCTTGATTCTTGCACCACCATGTAGATTTTCTATTGTTGGAAATTCCATACCTTCCTTCAAAGATATGATTCCGATTTATATGCAAGGGCATTGATAGGTTTTGGAAATAAAAAAAAAACAACAACAAAAAAAACCAAACAAACCCAGCATTGGTAAAGTTTTTGGTTGCAGACACTAACATAGTTTAATGGGTTTGATTTGGCCCAACACTGAGAACCACTAGGTTTACATAGTCTGACTGTGTGTAGTGAGTGATGGTTGGATCAGGGGCTTTAGGCAGAGAACCATGGAGCACTAATTGGTGATTAGTGATTCTGCAGAGGAAGCTTAGGGTACAGATAGATCAAGCATAACAAGAAAGGCGGAGCACCAACTTCAATTCTTTTTCCAGATCACAGGTGACAAGGGAACTAACAAGGCGGCCAGAGATTCAAGTTCTCATGAGTTCCTTGTGAGTCTTTGTATTTGATATCAGGCAGTAACTTGCGGTCGTTTAATGTAAAACTGAATTCATACAAAACATTTCCGCCCGTGAAGCTTTTGTGAACTTAGTGTGAATAAAATAAGCAAACAGGAACTGCCCACATGCGAGGCAGAAGGCAGTAGGTTTTAGTGCTATCTCACAGACTTCCAGGGGGTTCGTTCTGGCTGCACTTCCAGGCCCACACAGTGGTGTGAAGTAAAGCTTGAAGGAGTCGCTATTTTGACTTTTAAAGCAAGAGGATGACAAAAACAAACAGGGAACCTTATGAATGGACGATAGCCAAGAGATGAAGTAATGACTGAGGGGGCAGAAGGAAGTGTGCGGAGGCGTCCTTCTGATTGAGTTTTTGCTTTTCTCTATTCAACACATGGTATACCTTCCCCTGCTGAAGTATCAACAACGCTATACACTTCTGTGATGGATTCACAAAATGATCCCCATTGCTCTTGAATTTAAGTGAAATAACTTTTTGTGTAATAACTCTTCCACACCGCCCCATAAGTAGGCGGACTGTTTACACATTTGAGTTTGCATGAAGCAGACAGGCAATTACATTGTTTGCATGACAAGGTTGTATTGTAGTAATCACTAAATGCAGATTTAAAAAAAAAAAAAATTAAGTATACAATACAGCTCAATTATTTGTGGTTATAACAGTTCAATTGTTATGGTTCCCGCAGCAGCTTAACACAATACCTCATTAAATGAAGGGTTTAGTGCCAGGCCTTGGCATGTTGCTAAACCCTGTTGTTTGATATTTAGTGAAGTGGATGCTTAAGCCAGCTGTGTAGTAGTGTTTTTTTTGTTCTGATGAGAAAACATCTTATTTAGCATGCTGATCCCGATCTAGAGTTTGAATCCTCGGGGAGACAGGAGGCAGTGCTCTAAAACCAAGGCTTAACTCTTGGATTTCATGCTTCACCTTCTCTCAAGTGTGCCATTTCTCTATTGATACTTTATACAATCTGTGATTTCAAACATTCTGCTTGAGGCACTTATTGGCGTCAAGACCTCAATTTATATTTTAAGAAACAGCTTTTGTAGCACCTGTGATTTTCTAGCGTCATATCCAAATTAGATCAGGGGGTTTAGCGATAGTCAAAAAGTGCCTTATCTTTCCATGTTGTCACTATAACTCATTTCTGAAGTGATTTTACATATTTTCAAAGGAATTCTTTGACCTCGGTACCATCATACCTGGAAACGTAGAGATTGAAATTCCAGGTTTCTGCTGTTATTACTGCCTGACTTTAGTTAAAGCAGACACTCACTGTAACGGTGGGAATATTAGATTCACATCATGCACCTGTCAAGGACGGTACATTTATGTTGTTTGGCAAGAAACAGACATACCAGTGTAATAATACATTAAGCAGCAAGCCAACATTTTGTTCTAAAAGCCATTGTGTTAGAACCCGGAATGTAGGAAAACATAAAGATTTCAGTAAGTTGGACAAGGATCAAATTGTGACTTGGTCAAATCATCTCCTAAATTGCAGCCCATCCCAGTCTGCAGTGGTCAATATCTGTCGATAAAATGAGTATAGTGTCATCTGCAGCCAAGATTTGGTGTTATTTGCAAAAGAGGAACTACACAATATTGAGCTGGTAGATATAATGTTATGGCTACTTGGTTCAGATAGGAAACTTACATCAGATAAGGTATCAGTAGAACAGTTTGTCTTCTTCAGTGTGCTTTCTGTCAGCCCTAAGTATGCTTTGTCTTTGTTATATTTTCCTGAAGTGAACCCAGGTCTTCTTGTGGGTGAGAATGTCTTTGTCTGACCGACCAATAAGCAGCTTTATCAAACTAAGGATTCACGTATATCAAGGCGCCTCGTCACAATAATATAATGATATTCACACAAATTGGAAGAACATGCGAACGCAACATAGAAAAGCGAAGAGCCTGGAAGTAATGCCAAACCTCTTGCTGTCGCCATCACACTTCCATGACGCCTGTCGGATATGTGAAATGAATGACTCAGAATCTCAGCTTAATGTGTTTGGTTTGTTTAAAAACACTGTACTGCATTTTCAATTGACTGATCTTCACCTGATGCTTTCTGGGAAGAATAAAAGCATTACTTGAAGATTTTCATCAGTAGGTGTTTTAGGAGTAGCCAGTAATTATTCAACATTTGATTTATTTCTCTGGATTCCATCACTTTTACATAATAGAAGAGAGCCTATTTTTTTTTTTCCTCTCCAGTTTGTCAAATTGAATGAGTCAATCCAAAATGTAGCGCAGTGACAGTCAGATTAGCCCTGGAGCCTATTTCACATTTCTTCTGCTCGGATTTGAATGTTTTCAGAAGCAAGATGCGTCATCTCTTAAAAGTGTTTTTTTTTTCTTAAATTCCCTTCAGTATGTTTCCAGACAAACGTCACAGACACAATGTCCTTGAGCTCCAAAGTTTTCCAGGTGAACAAAGGCAAAGAAAGATCTCTCTGATACAATAGCCTTTGTATCCACCTCTTCACTCTTTCTGACTCTTGCTGCCTTTCTTTTTCTCTCCTTCTGAAATGATGCGTCTCTCCCCCCCATCGTCTCTCATAAGCAAAGACATTCACACGGCACTCTACTTTCAAACTCCACTGCTATTTATAGAGAATATGTGCTCCAAAAAAGTTTGGGTTGTATTTTAAACAGCGTTTGAAAGGTTTCACTGTCATTCTGAGTATAATGCAGAGCGAGTAGAAGCACCTGGGCCTCCCAACACTTTGTACCTTTTCAACAATTTTAGCAGAACACTCCCTCTCAAAGTTATCTAGTATATCTACTCATCTGTAATATATTTATATAATTTTAATCTTCTTGTGCTTATATCCCTATCTGTCATATATGGCGTGTTCATTGTTTAATGAAGCAGTAGGGAATTGGCACTCGAACCACCAAATAGCAAACTGGCACAAAGCACAGAGAAGATTGTGCATCTCATGTTGACTACCGCAGCTTATTCAGAGCCACAGTTCAATTTAAATCACCTGATCCAGTTTTATTAAGATCTGAGATATCGGAGTTACTGTATGTTCTCAACCTCAAAGTAGTTAACCAACTGTACCTGGGAGGCACCTCTACCCTGAGCCAAGTGTCAATTGGATTTTATGTGATTTGTTTGTGAACCATAATTTATATTAGTTAAAATACAAGTTACAACTGTCAAATTTTATTTTCCCCGATCTTGCCAGGTGGTGATGCAGTAAGATACGAGAGCACCACACTAAAACTATGTTTAATTTTCATTGGGTTCCCAGAAGATATCATTTTATTCCGTATGGTGGCACAGGTAGGTGTGGCAGGTCGCTCAGAGGGCAACAGACATGCACGGATGATGGGGAGATTACTGTCAGCTGAAATTCTTTGATAAAAAGAATCATTATCTGGTCATTACTGTTTTATGGGCAGGAGTCATTGATAGTCACTCAAAAAATTTATCTTTGCTTCCATCCAGAAAACTGTCCAATTATAGGACAGGAATGGTTGCATGAGGATATATTGACAAATCTGAATAGTGGTTTTCAGTAGTCTGCTCACCAAATGACATTTGGCTCAATCCTCAGATGAAATTCCATACAAAAACCATAGCCACAGTCAATCCCTCAGCCTCTTAAGTTTTTATGCAGGACTGTCAATGGACAAGATTTTTCCGAATGCCAGATAAATCCAAAATCCAGCATGATGAATTTTGTCCCGTTCAATTATTCCCGGCTGCCAAATAATGACATTCAGAGAGTTAACGTGTTTCACGAACATTTCCCACGGTCATTAGATTCAGATTCGATGAAATCGATTGGGCATGTCCAATCTGGACCCAATTTAAAAACTGATTGACTTTCCATTACCCTGTATGTGAGTCTGTGCCTGTCATCTGTTTTAGGCAGGTTTTCTCTGCTCTGACTGCATGTGTGGCTGCCACTGACCTTCAGAGGAACTGTATGAACGATTGGACAGTAGGTCTGCCATTAATAGAAAGAAAGAGAGGATCCAGAGAGGATTGAAACTGTAGCATTAGATTGTGTGAGCATGTGTGGCAGAGGAGCGAATAGACACGTGGAGAAACAAAAGCGGGGGAGAGTGGTCTCTTTTCTCTGTTCCATTCTCACTCTCACCAAGCGTCAGCGTCCATGCTGTGGCAAACAAACTGCCATCTCTTTGTCTCCTTTTCTCTGCATAATTGCACCCCTGACTCTATTTCACACAGGCCAGATATATCCTGGCTGCAAAGTCAATGCAACGCTATCCATGAGTCCCTTCTGCTCCCCTGACGTGCCTCGGTCCCCTAAAGTGTGGCGTTTCGGAGGTTCTGCTGCAGATATAATTTGTTCCTTATGTTCAAACGTGAAGCCTAAAATCTCTAATACATTAACACGCCTTTTGTGCTTCATGATTTTTTCTTTCTATTTTGTTTTTTTGCGAGAGAAAAAAAACTACTACAGTCTTGATGCAACTTTATACACATTTTTAACTTGTGTGTTTGTGTCTTGTGGGAAAACCAGCTTGTACTGTGTCATTACTTTAGTCCACTCACACACACACATTTATCTATTTATTTTTTACCTATTTGTTGTTTACTTTCTTTCTTTTTGACAGAACTACTTTACGGCTCCAGTGCACCTAATTTATATAGTCAGTGGTATGGCGTTCATACATTTTCTATCCAACTTCATACTGATACTGCAAACTGATTTCCATGTTGCCCAAAAGAAACCTGTGACAGAAAAAAAGCATGAGTAGCTCGACCAAGGCGCTTTGAGAAAACGAGTGTTCCATTATTTATGCTCTCGTTGCTAACTTTATGATGCCGTTAGGTGGTCATGCTGTTGTCCTCTGTCTCCTTTTATTAGCTGTGGTGTACCGCTGCATTTTAATGGATATGTCAAAGTACTAAGTTTCCTTTTGGCAATGTAGCAGAGAGTCTGTTTCTCAAGCTCAGTGAAACAAAAGAGTAGATGGTGCACATCATAAGATGAGACCACAATTTTAATGAGTTGGTTTGTTCGCCTGCCAGAGTCCAACATTGAATGCATTGCATTTCACCAGCTATGCACTTTTGCCCGTATTTGTCTCAAAGCACTAGTGGTGTGAAATTTAGTGCCACTGACTGTGTAAGAAAAGAGATTTTACTATTGAGGCTTTATTTTTATTTAATTTCAATACCCAATTCTTCTAATTCTATTCCAAAAACTCTTATGACTTTCCTCTTGGAATGGATGAGTGTTAGGTTTCCTCTCCTTACAACCTTTCGCATTGTCTGAAATTAATCCTGCAGTTTCTACAACTCCATCTGAGTGAGTCTTGTTTGGTCACTGGCCAGAGGGTGTCCGTTAAAGCCACAGATATGACCTTCGTACTTTGCTTTCATTGTTTATTTTGGCTTCTGGTCCACAGGGGCTTCACCGGAGGGCAGTGCAATCAGCTGCAAGGGACCAAACAGGCAGTGTGTTCACTGAGATCTATTCTCTCAAAACATGTTGAGGCTTTTTTGGTATCTTATTTCTGTCAAGTAGTCTGGTCTTCACATTGATATCTACCATCTGTGTTTACAATGTATACTTTTCACATACCCGCAAGTACACCTTCCTGTTTTAGCCAATACAAGCGCTTTCAGAAATCACTGATGCCTCTGCCATTCAGCGTTTCTTGAGGATAGCATCAATCACCGTCCCTAATTTATGCAAACAATAAAATTTCTTATAGGTTATACTTATAATGACCATCTAACTTGATAAAATCTTAAAATAAAATGGATCAAGTGGTGGTTCCATACACTGTCGTGTAAACCATATATACTCCACCAGGGAAAGCAAACAAGAAGAACACTATTGAAAGAAAGCAAAAGCAAGACAACTGCTTGCTAAAACTGTTGTTGACAAGCTACACTGTTTCTTGGATATTTATCAATGGACAGGTAAAACAACAATGGAGCAATTCAGAAATGGAGTATATCAGTTTGTTTATTGGTCCCAATGAAAAGTACACCCCACCTACAGCAAGATATCATGGATATAGTTTACTACTGTGGTTTTGCTTCCCTGCTTCTAGTACTGGACGCATGAAACATCTCCAAGGAATGGCAGAATCTAGAGATTATCAAGGCATTTTAAAGAAAAATGTATTTGCCAGTGTTGTGAAACAAACTACCTCTTTGTGCTGTGCAAGCTAAAACACACACCAGCAACACTATTTTAAATTTACCAGCAATAAATCCTGACCTACACCCATCTGAAGACCTTAAGAGAGAAAGAGTTGAAACCTGCCACTGCAGGAAATCTCATGCCAGAATAAAACAGATCGAATGTATCACAATGGAGAGTCATAAAATAGCAGCAGACAGGTGCTGGAAGCTTCTAGATGGATGGGTAAGCTGCTGAGATTAATAAAGGTGCATGCTTTTTGTCCAAATATATTGCACTGTTAAAAAGCATTTCAGTTATTTCTTTAAGTGTTTCTTTGATCAAAGTGGAAGTGAATGAATGGATTTAATTAGTATTTATTTGTGGATATGTTGTGGGTTCTCTATTTAAAACACTTCAGTTTGATTAATTATACCAAAAATTATATATATGAATTCTTCCTATTTTTTTCTACCATAACTTTGTTGATAAATATTTTAAACAGTGTAATAAACTGCGTAACAGATCACGTAAACTTAGGAAAAAAATATTATTGTAAGTGCTCAAAATAGTTTCTACTTGGAAACAATTAGATATTATCTCCAGCAAAGATTTAGGTGAGATATCCGATAGCAGACTAAAAAATTCTCCTTTTTTTTGTTGAAAAGCAAAGGACCAGAAGCTCATTTTAAGACACATGTCAGTAATTCATTTAAAGTCAAAATAAGAGAAAATGAGACAAAGTATTAAAGTACATAGTGTTTATGTCTTATGTTCTATGTGTTTTCGGAAAAATGTTCAAACATGTATTTTGTTATGGTATCATATGTGGAACATTTTCCCTTTATCACTGTATAAAATCATATATTGACAAAGTAAGTATATATATATATATATATATATATATATATATATATATATATATATATATATATATATAATTTTTTCACTTTATAGAATAATTGTAAGCGATACCATGTGGTCTTCAAGTCGGGTAAAATCCACCTTCTCAGTTGTTGCTATGCAGCGTGTCATTGACAACAGCAGAGTCACCATTTGGCACAAGTGTGGATACTAGAGGGTTTCATTACCTAATTTAGTGTTACTAGTTTGGATCCAAGTCGTTGGCAGACAAACAGCTGCTTGGAATCGAGGGGTGGTATTCATTATCTCCACCCATGCCAACAGCTTCCTGCGTTTACAGTATGTTGCAGTGACTCTGGTCTGGGGAAGCTGTTCAGAGGTTTCACTTTCATTGTCAATCCATCTGCTCCCAGCCACATGAAATATGCAGATACGCAACATCTTGAGCTCAAAGGCAGCACGCTGCCCTTCCACATAGCCCACAAGCCGACTCTCATTTAAGTGGGGTTACAGTGAAAGCATGTCTCAAACCCTCCAGCTCATTTTAGCAATATGTTTTCTGTCAAGGTGTAAAAAGAACACCAATCTTTCCTGGAACGACTCATTTCAGATCCAAGTCAAACATTAATATTGAAACTGTCTTAACGTTAGTCATCTCAACTTCGCCCATGGGTGAATCTCATATTAATGTTTCTTGTTTTGGGCAAGTGCTGAGCATTTCTCATCAAAAATAGATAACCCTCCAAAAGGTAAAATCAGCTGAAATGCTCTGGTTCGTGCACTTCTACATCAGGCTCATAATAGTGCTGATCAACAAAATGCCAGAATAGGTGAGAAAAGCCTGGCGCATGTTTAAATGCTGCGGTTGGGAAGTGTTGAGTTGGACAAAATGCCATGGTCATTTGTTGAGGCTGTGAACCGATTCATTCAGTGAATGAAGCTTTCCACAGCAGTTTTTTTCCTTTTCTTTCTAATCATAAAGGACACAGCAGAAAAGGAGCATAAATAAGGTTAATATAAATCACCAACAAGGTTGCATTGGATGAAATCTCAGAGGTGTTTTTACATCAGTTTGTACCACCAGTGAACATGCCTGCAGCCTTGGCGACACTTGAAGATCTGTGTTAAATTAAGCACTCCACATTGGAAAACACACAGGCAGCTGTTACACACACCTACTCCTACTGCTGATGACGGCAGGTATTAAGTGAAAAGGTCTTGTTACATGCGTATATGTCTTTGTGTCAGTTTACAGGCTCATTAAAGTTTTTAAAAAAAAGCTCAAAAGCACAAGTGTCTGTATATTTTAGATTGTTGTGAGATCTCATCTTTAAATTGTATTATAACTCATTGGCCTCAGCAAGTAGATCGAATCTATTGACAAAAAGAAAGATTTGTTGGCCTCCGCAATTTGCATGTCTCTACATTCTTTTTTATGCTCTCTCTCTCTTTCCCTCCATCATGTTCACCTTCAGCAACCTGGCAGCCTAAACCTTTATTGCCTGTGCCCTTTGTGTAGTCAGTATGAAATATCACTGCTGTAGTTTTCCTTCCGGAGAGACCATTTGTTTTTTCTGTCTTATTGAGAAAGCGTCAGTACACCTAAAGCTCCTCACCAGGATGAGTCACATTTTTGGAGGGTTTTAGAAAATATCTCAAAGCATTTGCAAGGTCACATAGTTGAGACATTTGATTTCAGTCTGGTCTGGTGGTGTCGTCATCCGGCAGCGTCTCCCCTTCTTTTTTCAGCTGTTGTCTCGCGTAACTGTGGCGAGACTCTTTCATGACAACAGTGCATCTGTTGCAAGACGTTGGCAATCGCACAAAATTTGTCATTTTATCTGTCAAATGTTGTGCATATCTGGAGAAATTGTTGTGCGACGTTCACGCTAGCTAACATCAGACGAGTTTTAAACCAAATTCCATGAGGAGATCGTGTATCATTCTTGTAACATTAGTTTAACGTATGCAAACTATCTATTCGTGACTACTTGCAGTAGTAATCTACTCTCTGCTGATATGGGTTTTATGGTAGGGTAATTGTCATGATGATAGATATGTACTCAAATTTAGTAATAAACCAAATGTTCCACTCGCTCTCTCCTTCAAGTAGTTTGGATTCAGATTGGATTTGAGTTTCAGTGTGTTTTGCTTGTTTTCCATTTTCACCATGTAGTCTTTTGTGAAACAGGCCGGAGAGCTCAGCCACACCATCCGTATCATCATCGTTTCAGAGGCTTAGGGCTGATTGCAGGCTCTTCTCTGAGATAATGTCAGGTCATGGATTGTTTACCACTTCGAGCTACCTTTCTTCCCTCCATCAAATTCCAACTTTGAAAGCAGCCGTAGTTCTGCTTGAACTCTCGCTATTCGCTCACATGAGATGGACTCAAAAACACAGCAAACAAATAAATAGCTCTGCATGCAGAGGAGTACATGTGCAAACACTCCCACATAATGTTGTAGCACTGCGTTTGAAGTAGGACTTCAATTGGACACCCCTCAACAGTGAGGAACTCGGTATCCCACACAGCACATTCCTGCTCCCTCAGATCAGCGTTCAACCACTCTCCCATGCGGCCCAAGCTTGGAAAGAGTTTAGCACATTGATGTATCTGTGCAGGAGGGGGGAAAGCTAATCGTTTGGTCGTCACCACAGGAAAGTGTTAGGGAGTAAAATATGCTTATTCCCTGGGAGTTTGTTAAACCACAGGATCAGTGCTTGGTTCTCAGAGGAATTTCAACTGAAATCTTTTCTTTTTATTAAAAATGTGTTTCATCCTGAAATATTTTGATTAATACTTTTCTGTACGTCACCTCCACACGGTGCTACGCTTTCCCTCAGGAAAGTAACAGTACAAACATTAAATCCTTCTTGATATTCACAATTTAGCAATGCTTTTAAATTTGAGACAAAGAACACTCTTAAAGTAAAGCCTGTAATAATCCAGAATCCCAATGAATGCCTCAAAAACTCTGAATTATGCACAACTTAAGTATAGTTACAGTTAAAGTAATAAAGTATCATTGCACCTTTTCTGCTTTTGTACTATTACTAGAAAACAGAATTAAGCAGCGTTCTAAATTAAATATGTGCATGATTCACTACCTGAAAATTGTATTGTGTGTATTGTTTAAACATCACAAAAAAACCCATAAAGAAAACACTCACAGCTACTATTTTCTAAGCCATAACTAATAATTGGAGTTGAGAAGAAGATAAATAATTGAAAGTTGACAACATCTCACTGAAAATGTCTCCAGTTTGACAAGTTAGGAGGATTAGGAGGATTTGTAGGTCTTTGTTGTCTCTTGCCTCCACTGTGAAGACAAGGCCTTGAAAGATCACTTACTGTCAAATATGCTCTGAATGAACCAAAAGGCAAGTATACGTAACGAAGGGAAAAAAGAAGTGTGAATTTTTGTCCAAACTAAGTACACAGTTTTATTTATATATTTACTTGAACATATGCTTTTCAAGCTTACGTTCTGATCATATTGTTGAATAGATTTCAGAGTTGAATAGGAAACTGTTAGTTTATTGTCCAAAAGTTGTGCTTATGACTGATGAGAGTTCCTTGGTTGTTCGTGCAACTCAATTCAAACGTCGATGTGGTCCTTCGTAAGACAGTGATGTCTTCACACTGTTTTTGTGAATGGGTGAATATAGCAGATCACGTGAAGCAGTCCAAGGCTTGTGAAGTGATTCAAAACTGAGATCAATTTATTGTTCAAATGTTCTAAATATAGATGTATAAATTAACTATAGACTTGTGTACATAAGGCAAGACTAAAGAGGCCCGTGCTAAGAATGACAGTTGCATCTCTAATAAAGGCAATTTCTGTTTGGTGGATGAAAACTCCCAGCGTTCATTAGACTACAAATCCCTTCTTTTGAGCTACATATTTTAACATTTTTAAGCCAAACCTAGTTCTGCACAGAAAATGTGCTTGTTTCAACCATGAATTTTGGATCTTTTTAACCCAGTGGGGACAGTAATGAAGTCATATCAATTAAAATTCCAGGCCAAGCATATTTTGACCCAGGTTAGGGCTCGATAAGTGATGGTTACATTTTTGAAGCGTTTGCAGGAAACAGATCTACGTAAATGTAATTTTCCCTGTGAAGCTTGCATTACACAAAGAGTGTGTGTGTGTGTATGTGTGTGCCTGTGTGTGCGTGTGTGAGTGCCCGTGCATAGACGTACATGTGGGAGATGGAGACAGAGGGGCAGGGAATGATGCAGGTCATTGAAATGTAGACAAGCATTGAGCCAGATGCTGCAGAAATCAATCCCACTGTAACAGATGGCAAGATCACTGGAAGCATGATTCTTCCACCTCTTTTTGCTGCAATGCCCCATGGGATATCCAACATGCCTGTCTTCTATAATGAGGGCAGCCGATGGTACACATGTGATTTCGGGAGATGCTTTCATACACCTGAATGTTGTCTTTGTTTTGATATGAAAAGGTTTTGTGGTAAACACTTTTGCATTCCGTAAGAATCTCGGCTTATGGGGTAAATCTCTAAAAAGAAAATAAAACCAAGGTGCAAAATCTAACCACGCAGTGATGCAGCACAATAATTCCATCCCTCTTTCACAGGCATTTCACATATCTTTGTAAACATGTTGAAGTTTTTATTGCCAGAGATTTTGAGATTTAGTTTAGTTTAATCTTGGGAAGCCTTGTCTCCAGTTGCGGGTTTGTTACTGAACTATTACTTTTCTATTGGTAATTGGCTCCAGATACATTCCTATTTACATTGTTGTTGTGGGTGTTATTAAAAAAAAAAAAAAATATATATATATATATTAAAGGCCTTCCTGTTATATGTTCAATCCTCTGGTGAAAGTGTGTTATGAATGTGGTGATATATTTGAAAAGAGCTTCAGTTGTAGTTCTTTCAGTTGGATGATCATATTCACAGAGTAGCCTTTTCTCAGCAGTTCACTGATTTTCATATTGAGTCAATCTGTAAGTGAGCCAAGATGTGGTCTGGGTTCTCTCCTCTGTGAAACCTTTGTTCAATTTGATCATTCGCCTTTGTAACACAGACAATTCGACTGATGTGTTCAAAGAAACACGCACATCACAACGTTTTTTATCTTTTCCCCCTCGGAAACACTATTCAGCAGACCCTTTAGTAGTTTGTGTTGGGAGTGGCGACGGTCGAGGCTGTTGGACAGAGTCGTTGGCCTCAACGTGCCGGCCTCATTATCTGAGCTCTCGGTCTGTTTCTTGGCTCAGCTTTGATTTGGTCAAAATAACAGATAAATATGATCCACTCACTTGAGCTTGATGCCAAGATTTTTCGATATGAATGAGCCGGCCCACTCATAATGATGAATTGGATTTTAATTGGTAATGTTAATGACAGTGAAATAAATCAAAGGGGGCAACAGCCCACACACATTGATACCAGTTTATACCACAACAGCAGCTGCAGCGAGATCTTCTGATCCTGCCTCACGTCCTTTCTGTCACATAATATCCTAACCCCTACTGAGAATGTAAGCCGGTCTATTGAGCAATACACTGACCCTTGTGAAAAAATGCCTCAAATGGCTCTGTTCTTCAAATGAAAGAAAGTGTCTTGTAAGGAACTGTTATGTCAAGTTACTCTCCAATGTTTTTTGCCCAGTGATAGCTACAATAAAGGGACTGCAGCTCGAGTGAATTCCCCTGGTGCCTCTAATGCTATGTTGCTACTTTACTTTATCTCAAGGGGAAAAGCCCTAGGTTGACAAGTTTTCCCCCAGAGAGTTTGGCAATAGGTGCGAAAAACAGACAGATTTAGGAGTGCACAGACACAAAGGCATACGCACAAATCCTGCCTGCGTAAACACTATCTCTGAAAGAACAGAGTTATGGTCCAGGTAGGGCTTTTCACACATGACTTCATCTCATTGCAGACAGGGGACAGAGAGGTTGTATCACCAATTTAACTTGTTCTCAATTCAAATGTAGAGCACAGGAGACATCAGTCTCTCAGCCACGTATTCTGTTGTACATAGACATCAAGCGACGGGGGTTTTGGAGTTTCATAATCGTTTAAAGTTAAAGGCCGTGATGAATCACCTGGTAATCACCAAATAAGTCACAGTGTAGAAACATATGGCTGTTTTATTGGAGTTTCTGTTTGTACGCCATGTTTTTTTTTATCTGAATCACAGAAAAAGGTAAAGCTGGCAATGTTTCAGGAGTTCAAGTGATTGACAGACGGACACTTTTGGAGAAGTCATTAAATCTAAAACGAGCCTCAAAGAGGATCCAAGGGAATAAACCGCACTCAGTATTGTCTCATGTGAAGAAGGCATCTTTCGTTAAATGCTCGCTTTCCAAATACATCTCCGACAGTACTGTAAACAAGGTTTTGGATCCATACACAAATGGCGGCCTCTGCTGATGTGGAGTTAGTAGAACCCTCTACTTGAAATTTACAGTCTGTCAGTATGTCATAATTCCAATCATCACACTATTTACAGTTTTGCATGGTAGCCTATCGTAGTTTGTCCCACCCCACTCCAAAGAAATCCACCCTAAAATGTAGACCAGTATTAGTATTGCTTTATTAGGTTTTCTGCCTTTTAGCCCACTCATTCCTCTTCCCGATATGTTACAGAGCAGAAAAATCCCTTTCACATACAGGAGGATTAACTTTGTACATTTCTGTTCGGGTATGAAGTGGCAACAAAAACTTTCTCCTTGAAATAAATCTCATAAAGTCATTTATTCTTTCATTTGCCTCTGTCTTGTAGTGAATGAAGACTAATCTGGGTTGGATTTGTCTGATTCCTTCATGTTGTAGTAAGATTATCCAAAACACTGTTTTCAGCTGTAAGCACTTACTGGCATCATAATGCAGTCCTCCTCTTGCGCTCTGTTTGTACCACTCTTGTCCACCAGTCTGCAAGCTGAAGCCTGTACCAATTATTATCTAATTTCAGCACATCGCTTCTGAGTGCTGACTGACAGGCTTAATAAAACATTCCCATTAAAGCTGTTTTCAGAGTGATGCAGTCATTAGATAAGGCCTGTAATTTATCACGTGTTGCCAGATACTGTGTGTGGTAAAGTCCAGAATATGATCTGAAGGTTATCCAGCCCCGCATTGTGATCACTCAATACAAAGTGACCGCTTGTGTCTGCTTGCAGCTTTAGGCAGAACAAAAAAAAAAAAAAAAAAACCCTATGCTTGCACCCGTTTCAGGTTTCATGGGACCTAGATCCAGACGCGCCTTGGGCGAGAACGCTACACAATTTCATCATCTGCAAGGACACGTCAGAAATAAATAATCTGCTGACTCGGTCGTTCTGAAGAGTCCATGAACGTTTACATTACGTTACTATTTTTATAATAGTATTGGAAGAAAATTCTTCAGTTTGTATATTTTAAGGCCACCTTGTCTGAACGAGACTTCACTTGAGGGAATGCAGAGCTGAGTCCAGCCAGGAAGAGCTCTGCATTAATCTGGCTCGTCTTGTCGATACGTGTTGATCTTCTTCGTGCTCAGTACGTTGAATCTTGGGTAGTCAGAGTATGCCTCAAGTACTAATAAATGTATCATCAGTATTGCCATTACGGAGTGCTTCCATGAACGTGTGCCTTTGTCAGTTGAAATTGGCAGCATTGGTTGATCTGTGAAGAAGTTACTTTGGAACAATAGATACAATGAATTTCTAATCTCATGACGACTGGGATGCGGAATCATTCACTGCTTATTGGTGCATGCGTATGCTTGAGTTCCTGACGAAATGCAGATTCAAATAAAGAGCACACGCTTCTTGTGTTTGTTCAAACTTTGTTAAATATCAGGTACTTGTTCTCCAACTTGAGATTACAGAGTTTATGAGGTTGTTTGTGCTGTCATTACCCAGCCAGAATACCCACTCCTTTGACCTTATTGGTTGAATTGAAAGCAGCTATGTTTGCAGCCAAAGTACATTGAATCAGAATCAGAATCAGAATTGCCTTTATTGTCATTATAACAGGTACAGGTACCTTTACAGCGAAATTTCATCAAAAGTTTTGGGGAAAGAAGGACAACATGAGGTGAGGAGAGGAGGGAAAAAAGGCAGATTAAAGACTATGCTCTGAGGAGCACAGTCTGTAATTGTGAAAAAAAAATTTATATCATATGCAAGTATATCAGAAAAATAACTGTGATAAGAAGTAATTCAGCTGAATGGCTTTTTAAATACAACAGTGCTGTGGATGGAAATATTGCTTCTTCAATACTTTAGGACTAAATGCTGGAATTGGGCAGTAACGAGGTGGAAACTCCTTTTTCTTAAAAGTTTAGTGAACGCGGTTATAAATACTGGTGGAGAGCTCATCTGAACCTCATTGTCATTTCAGCGATTACAAACAGATGAAACCCAGTATGTGACTGCCAGTGTTAGCCTGCTCCACAGTAGCTGAGATATAATTTAAATAAATATCAGCACTTTGTTTTGTTTTTTTAAAGGAGCAGCTTGCTGCTGTCTGCTTATTGGTACATCAGCTGTTGTGTTGCATTTTCTTTTCGTTAGTTCGAGTTCTGCATGACTGCAGTAAATCATGCACACCTCTATGTGGAGGCTTGTGCATTGGTGGCTGTGGAAATAGTGGACTTTATTTCTTGACTGAATAACACAAATGGGCAAAGATAGCATGTGCCCACCACCATTTGATTACTCAGCTACACTACGGTAATACAACTACATGCACGTCACTAAGACATAGGGCTGGATCATTTGGCCTGGGGGAAATTTTTTTTTTAAAATCTAAGATTTTTTAAAATAAAATTAGATTTTTTAAGGCACAAGGCTGGACGATTTGGAAAATCCATTTTAGCTACAAATTCAATAAATCAATTAATTTAGATTTTTTTTCCCAGCCCGACTAAGACATCTTTATTGAGAGAGACAGTTAAATCTAATGCATGACTTACTTTCCCAGGTAATTCAATATGTTTTACTCGTAAACCCTACAACTCAACAATTACTATAATCAAATACATATTTGTAGTAACATGAATAAATACTGTTGATCAGCTGCTGTCATTCGAGGAAAGAAGAATCATTATGGAACTTCTCCTTCACCCTAATCATGGACTCGGTTCTCTGGCAAATTGTGGATAGTGACATATCCTGAGGTGAGGGCGAGCACTTATTGGGAGCTGTGAGGAGGTGTGGAGGCGACCGTGAAAGAAGTAGAGATGGAATGCTGCATAGTGTAGGTGGCACCCACGCAGCTCAACTTGGCTGAGCCAGTCTTGTATTAGCTAGAAGGCTGAGGCCGGTTTGTCTGAAATCTCCAAGGAAGGGACAGATCAAAGACGGGGCAAGGGGCGCCACAGTACAGCTTACACACACTCTGAGGCTACAACATGCATGTACATTCATGTGTTTCAAACTCAAACATCCAACACACTTGCTCCCTTGGCTTCTATTGATTGCTTTCTGTGTCTCTCTCCCAATAAAGGCCTGCCTTCACTGGCAAGGCATTTAGCGGCTGGAAAATGCAGCTCCTGCCTGCAGCCAAAAAGCTGTGCACCAGCAGCAACGCCGTACAATGTGCAGGCTTTCACTACAAAGGCATGTTTGTATAGAGCAGTGTTGTTTTCCCTGTAAATTGCAGTTCTTTTGCTTGGATAGTCAAAGCTCGCACAGCACAGAACATGGCTTCTATACAGTGGGGAATGTTACATCTCTTGGTTACTCCTGGGATTTATATGACACAATATAACTAAATGTTCCGTGCATAGAAATTTCCGGTCTGTACTCAGCTACTGAGTGCGTCACATGATAGCACTGTATAAAATAACGCTCACAGATTTAGACGACAGCCTGCGAGCTTTGATTTGTATCGTCTTTCTTGATCTTCATAGCCAAGTCATTTTCATCATCATCATCATCAACTTTATTTATAAAGCGCTTTTAAGCAGCCGCAGCTGAAACAAAGTGCTGTACATTGTAAATAAAACTATAAGTCGCAAAATAAAAACATTAAAACAATAAAAACAATAAGATGTTAAAACAATAAATAAAACATAAAAGGTTAAAACAACAACAAAAAAAACGTCATCACTACTATTCTTTGCTTCTGTATGCCTTATGAGATACTTTTTTCTTGATTTGTTAAGTGTTTATGGATACATTTCAGACACATCTTTGTCAGTGTCTGTATGATGGCTACATATTTAATATTTTCCTTGGACATCGCATTTCGTGGTTAAGGACTCTGATTGAGGAGATTGACTCAAAAAACTAGATAGACCTTTTTCTCGGGATGTTTCCATGATACATGTATATATGGTGTGTGTGTGCGTGTGTGCGTGCGTGCGTGCGTGCGTGCGTGCGTGTTTCATATGTAATGGGGCAGCATCTTTCCTTGGTGATCCTGCTTGTCTTGCTTGTCTCCGAACACTGACTAATATTATGCTGACAGGTGGTGGCAAAACATGTCAAGTCCAATGATTAATATTATTTTTTCTCCTCATCTTTCTCCCTCTGTCCATCTCACTTCCAATCACTTTCTGCCATGTGGAGGGCTGGTGTGTGTCTATGTGTACATCTTTGTTCGTCTGCAGGACGTGCATAGCTTTGAGTCCCGTCACTTAACTACTTTGCAAGGGTCTTCCAAATGTCAATCGTTCAAACTTGATTGGTGAATGAAAAGCAAATTGAGAGGGCGAACTTCTGTTTGCCTTTAGAAAAAAAGGTACGTGGACCCATCTTTCAAAGCTCATTTCTTGGCAGGGGCACGTTCAGCAAAGGATACATTGACATTTCGAGGTATTAGAGGGGAAACAATTAGTCTTTGAAGTGGATTTCACATTAAAATGTTCAGCTACTCTGCTAATAGTGAGCTTGAATAGAGCTGATAATTTGGTACTGACTAAAGTTAAGTAAATTTATTAAGAGGGACAGTCTCAGGCAGGAAATCATTAGGTTGAAAGTTTTCTTATTTTGTTGCAAACTGATGTAGCAAGCTGAACTGACTGTAGTGCAACTGAGAAGGTAAAGCAGTTATATTGTACAGACGCATAGCATGATCATGGCAAGATAATTATCTATTCTGATTTTTTAGCATCAATAATCACAAATATTTTGTACCATTTATGTCTCGGTTTGCTTGCCTTGCTTTTGTATCGGTTGTTTTCTGATTGTGTGTTTGTGAATTTCTTATAATTAGTCCTGCAAAGTAGTGTTCTGTAGAACTTTGCAGACTTGCTCCATAGCTGATTATATGACTCAGTGAAGACAAAGCACCGGTACTAATGGGTCAGCAGCTTTATGCTAATACTAAAATCAAAAGTTCCTTTTAAACTTACTTTAAGTCTTGTCCCAACATAAATACTCCACCGTCACATTGTAAGCCACACAATATAAGCTACTGAATTGGCATGAGCTGTTGCCAAGCAACTCCTTAAGCTTTCCTGTGTTTTCCTAAGAAAATAGTTTAACCACCAATTATTTCAGCGCTCAAGCTTTGAGCTCTAGAGCAGCATATTCTATTTGTGAATGGGAGCATCTTAAATGCTGCAGGAGCTGGTGGAGATTCATGTGCCCTTTCATTTGCCTTAGACATAAAAGCGCTAATGGTCAGACTAAAAAAAAAATACCTTGACATTTTACACTCTAATAGTAATTGAGAAGCATTGGAGAATATATTGCTTGAGTTGCAATGCTTATTCTTAAACATCCTTCTAATGCTCTAAGTCTTTAGACTAATCCAGAGGTTTTTGAGGTGTGGGAGGATCCAGAACTTGAACCACATAATTATTTTTGTGTCATCATTCTGTTGTGTCCTAATAGTTAAGTTTTAGGTTTAGTTCCTCTAAATTCAACGAAAAAAGTGCTGGAAAAAGGCATTCCCCACACCCACATATTTTCCACTGCTCTATTTTTGGAAAAGAGGAACTTCAACACCTGGAGGAATTGTTCAAGATATATAATTTCTTTTAAGATTGTGTCTTTTGAGAGTCATATATAGAAAAACAAACAACAACAAAAAACCACAGGTATATGTTATTTAAATGTCATAAAATATGTTGGAAAATGGAAATACGATCAAATTGATATTTTATTTCGCAACTAATAGTTAAAAGAAACTCTATAAATACACAAAAATACTTACTGGGTGACTACAAAACTCTTTCAGAAGCCTGTTTTCTCCTGGAAGAGAAAAAGTGAGAGCAAACACTCCTGCCTATAATTGTGTTTTTTAATTATTAATTATTAGGGAGTATGCCATTAGAAGTGAGGTTAATTGGAGAAATAAAACCTATGTGGTGTATACCTGTGAACCCCCCACCAGTCACTTCCCCAGTGTAACCTGTCTGCCGTCACTGTCAGGGCCGTAAATACAATTACGATCCGTCTGTCACCATATGATGTGTCACATGCTTGATTGGTGTTAACATGCAGTATTGGCTCAATTAAGTTCATGATACCTGACTAATATGAATGCAGGTGCACACTGTCAATCCCTGGTAGTTTGAAATGATTCTATCGGTGCTGTCAGTGATTGGTTGGTGATGATTAGATTAGGTTAGGTTAGAATTTTGTAAGCTTATTCACTGAATCACATGTTTCATTACTTGGGGATCTAGCAACCAATAATATAGCAATGGCTACTTATGGAACAATTTCTGCCATTTTTAGTTTAATATGTCTTGCCAATAGTTCATCAAAAATAAAATGTATAAAAAAGCAAAACCAAAATTAAGAGGGAGTGCTGCATAGTGTGTATCATCATGAATGAGTATTACCACTATTCCATCCATTTTAAATATTTTCGGTCATCAAATTGCCAATTAATCTTTTATTTCCATGAAATGTAGTCCTATTGATATATCATTTCAATATTGGCTGCCATTATTACATTTACAGATGATAGCGTAATAACCAGACAATAATTCACTGTGAATTAAATTGACAAAATGTTGGCAAAAATATTTTACTACATTACCACGTTATTGGTTTCTGCAGTAGGTTTTGTACAGCCATAATTACTTTGAAAATCTTTAAACGGAGAAACCCGAGATCCATTGCATATTGAATACTTACTTTACACTGAGACACTTTACTTTCCAATGTCATGAGAAGCTCAAGCTGGCAGTGTCTTGTCCTCCAGGTTAAGAGCTGTGGGGGAAGTGAGAGGCAGCTTCAGACAATGCTTCGGCAAAATTCCCGCCGTTTTATGCCTTTCAGTGCAACTAATGGAAACTATTTTTAGGAGTCATTAATACAAATGCCTTTCCCACACTTTCCATGAATTCTTCTTGCCGTATGCTGTGCTCATTTCGACCTGCTGTGCAAAGCCAAATTTAATAAAAGATAATGCTGCATAGTGAAATGATATATGCAACACCATGCTCCATTGATGCAAAACCTAGTTTCAGCTTCCATTTGCACTTCTGAATTCATGGTGGTCAGTGTTTGTGCTCTGTATATGAACTATTATCTAGTTGTTTGTTTGATTCCTTTTGTAAACATGACAGTCTCACCGAGGTGAACTCGGCCAACTTTCTCCTCTCATTACAAATGGCTGTTGAAGTTGGTACACAGTACTTAACCCTGTACAGAGGCCCGGGGAAATGCCTTGGTTATTGTTTGATTGAGCCTATAAAGCCAGCTCTTACTCCTAAAAGAAGAGCACAAACATGCCAAGTAAATGCTCCTTGGAAAGTAAAAAGCAAAAACAAACAAGTGTGAAGAAACAGCATGAAAGCACTGTGTTAAGGCTCTGACAAGATTGTGAAGGGAGTGCTCGAGAAAATGTTGAAGCATCAATCCATCTTTCAGCAGCTCAGTGTGAGACTTGTTTTTTTCCCTGGTCTCTGTGTGTGTATGAGCTTGTGTGTGTTGTGTTTCCAAGCTGTGGTGCTCAGGATCAGCTTTCAGATCGACACGTAGCCATTGACCAGTATTACCTGAACAGCGTGAAAATTTCTTGTTTCTGTGGGCTGTTGGTATGAACAACCATCTGCAGTGTGCCGTGGCACTTTCTTCAGCTTGTGAAGTTCCCTCGTATTTTTGGCCGGCTTTATCAAAGCAATTGAGAAAATAATATTACAACAAACAAAAGAACATAAATAAATGTGTGCTGATGACAGTTGACTTGTCGAGCATTTGATTTTCAGTTTTCATCCTAATTTAGATTTTTTTTCTTTCAGACTGCTATATTAAGTACTGAAAATCATTTATTCAATACATTTTATATTATCCAGTTGTGTGAGGCTCAATAAACTAGGCTTTCAACTCTGAAGACTCATTTTCATAATTCAGTCATTATTAGTTGCTCTCGATCACAAAAGATTGAAATCCCCAAAGCAACACTGCAACAGAAACCAATATCTGAAATAAATTCTATAGTTCGAGGCAATCAAAGCATCAAAATCAAAAATGTTAAAATTAGTCATGTGTGTTATTAGATGGCTCCACAGTTGAAAATTCATCCCCTCGCTGGTTGACACCAGAAATATTAGTTAGTTAAACCAATTGGCACGTTATTTATTAAAGTTATTTATGTCCCGTTTACATGATTTTTTTTCAATTGAAAATGAAAAGCTTTTTGTCGTGTTTGGGTCTCAGCTTACACGACAAGGGTTCTCAGAATCACTGAAAATGCTACGTTTTCAAAATGCCTCCTAAGGTAGAGCTTTTATAAAATGCTCAGAATTGTGGAAACGAGGGGAAACACAACAACCTTTGAAAAACTCTGGTACGACACATGCACATCACAGCCATATTAAATAGTTTGACAATAACAATGCCGGCCTCCAGAGTGGCATGGCGTCCAGTCGACATCTTGCTGTGCCTTGATACTTTTATAGTTGAGTCACTGATAACAGCAATCAAACTTCGTCTGTCCAAACTAATGTCCATGTGCACACCAATGTCAATTAATGGTCGATGTTTATAGCGTACGATGTTAATAGCGTATTGTTCTCTGTATGCATGTATGTGTGATTTCATTGCAAAAACAACCTGCGACGTCCGCAAGTGGCCCAACACAACACTGTCGTTTCTGTGTAAACAGACATTATTTGCAAAATGTCTTCATGTTAATGGAGCCTAAAGTCCCGCGAACTGTCTTACAGCCACCAGCCACGAGTTGGAGTCAAACTCCAGTCCCCCTCCAAAGAGCATTGCGCGAACAAGATGATTACTTTATTAAAACATGTATTACTAATTTCTTTGTTTAATATCCGTAGTCATATGAATTGTTGTCAGTATTTTTGGGACATGGTTCAATCTTTGCTTTTCTACCAGCAAGTTACTTTGTGACGATGTCAGCGAGACACTGCAACCCTGAGAGTGAACCCGCCAGCGTGGGACTATTTCGGATTCTGTAAAGTGGGCCAAGAGTTAGATGACACACAAGTTTGCCAGAAATGCTAAGCAGAAAGTATCTACCGCAGACATGTTCACCCGCCTTCACCTACTTTCCCCCGAGGAGTCAGTCACAGCACAGAGAATGAGCTGCGCGAACAGGGAAAGTTGGTGTTACGCAGAGGTCTCAGTTGTTACTGTAAAGTTGAAGGAATTCTCCGCATTCGTCGAGCAGATCTGCGCGGTCACACTCTGGTGAACAGGTCACCCTGCTTGACAGCTTATAAACAAAACACTGTTAGATACTGATAGCTGGAGATTGTAGTGAGGTGGGCAGTGGTTAGAGGTCATATCAGCTATGAAGTCTCTCACTACCAGAAATGTGTCATTATGAATAGATCCTTAATTTTGTTTAAGATATGTTTATTGTATATAAAGTAATGCCTTTATTACTTGAGTGGCCATGTTGAATGAACGTCCTCTCCAAGTTTAATTTAGGAGCTAGTTTCATTAAAGGGCTCACACTTGTATGACTCCCCTCGTGCCTGCGTCATTTCAAATGGTTGGAAATCTCTCACAATGCCCAATCTCTCCTCTTGTGTTAGCATTCGCCATTGAGCCTTTAATAAGGAGCCATCCTCAGGTGACTGGTGTTGCCGTTTGCCTCCAAAAGCACACCGCTTCTCTTTACAAACTATTTTCAGCTGAATGTGTCATGTGTTAGACATCATAGTTGGTGAAGGAGTACTGTCTGAAGGACAGTGTCTTTACTTTATAATGACACAACACAGGAATTGTGATCCTAAAGTGAAAATCTCACATTTCCACAGCCAATCATAATGTAGTATGAGTAGTGTCCTGTGACACTGATATGTTGTTTTTTTTGTAATATGCTTACATAGTCATTAAGTTCATGTTTTCTAAATGTCTTAATGGTCTTGCACTTACCTGTCAGCCTTGTTCATATTTCATGAACCCTTGTGGACCCAAATGTCCTCCAGCATGGGACCATTAATTATTCCAAAGGTTAGGACAAAAAAAACTCATCAGCAGGCAGCTTTACAACAATATGCCCCACATTTATGGAAGGGATTTCGGCTGCTCTGTTGTTGGTTCATGGTCAGGTGGGAGATTCTGTCTCGTCCGCCTACCTGGATCAGGACATGACTTTTTGTTGGCACCTGAGGAAGGGAAGTCGGTGCGAGAATAACAGAGGTTTCGAGTTGTAGGACACATTGTGGTGCATTTTATTGTATGAAATGTGCTTTAAAATGATGACCGATTGATATTGATTAATGGTGGCGTCTTCTTTTTCTTCCATTAGTCCATCATTTTGGACCTTTCAATATTTCTCTATGTGGGGATTTTGCAATCTGCTTTTGTTGCTTTGTTTTTGTCCGTGACTTGTGAAACACTCCGAAACACATTTTATTATCCCAAAAGTGTCTCTATAAATAAAGCCCGGGTGATTGATTGATCTGTTGGTCTGGGGGCTGTTGTTGGCCTGCCACGGACAATCAACTCGACTCGCGATAATATAGCAAACATGAATTAGTTGGTGTCTAGACAGAAAGTAGTGCGTGAGCAGCACGTTTAGCAGAGCAGCAGTGATTTGACTCTGTTTTCTGTGCATGAGGGCTTTCTTGTTGGGGTACGGACAGAAAAGTTTGGATTCACAGAGCCAAATGTGAAATTGGCTCATGAGAGTTGTCAGTGTCTAATATCAGAGGCCCCCGATGCACTGTTTAGAGCTGAGCCACTGTTCAATCCACGACTCGTCGTATTCGATCTGAATTAAAAGGCATCGAGAGTTTCAGTCTTGGGCCAGCTACACTCAACAGTCTCTTCATTAAGCGCATTGGTTCAGCCTGACGGGATTCAGTACTGCAGCGCGGTCATAAATTCAGCTTTTAAAAAGCCATCCCTGTACCGATCTGCTATTATTAACTCCAGCTGCTACAATTTCGCAAGGAATATACAAAACATCTGCAGTAATATTTATCTAATGTCTTCATTTGCTGACCCGGACTTTAAGATTGTCCCATCTAATTTTAAAGTGATAATCAAACATTTATTTCTTACACTACATTTTTATTTGCCACACCACATATTTTTATCTTCCATTGTATATTACTATTAGTAAAACTATTAATGCTGTTGATAATATTATTGTCTTTATACTTGCTGGAGATGGTCTGAGAGGTTTTAATTCCACGATATGTTTATTTTTTTGTTGTATTTGGGGATGTCAACCAGTAGATCCAAATCGTTTTATTGATGGGGCCAATTTACATTGTATACTTAGGTGAAACCACCCCCACCACACCTTGCACAATTAAAAAATATAAAAGTTGAAGGAAGCTCATAACGCATATATGAAATAGTTTCTTTGTTGTATTCTATAATGGTGGCTTCCTTTTCTCTGACTAAAATCTTGAGTTTACACACCATCTCAGGGTGTTTATGTTGGTGCCACTTCAGCTTGCAGTTTCAAACTTTCAGTTTTTTGACTGCAAAAGATACCTTCAGCTCTAATTTTGTCCAGCGCTTCAGTGACGCTGTAATTTTCTCAGTTCTCCTTCTTCTTGACCGATTCATCTTTCTCTTGAGCCTGACATGCTTCTATTTTTTCTACCGCTACTCTCTTTGTAAGTTTACCTTTGTGTATATTGCAGGCACTTTCAAAAAGTATCTTGAAAACATATACTTTCAAAGAAATTATACATGTTTAATGTAAATGTTTAAAATGTGTTGTTTTGTGATATAGGTGAACTAAATGCTGAATCACCTATTTTAAGACATAAACAGATAGACTAAGGTTGTTTTTCAGGAGAATTTAAGTTTGGTAGCTCACCTGCTATATCAAATAGATTTTTTTTCAGTAATGGGGGTCATACTATGTGTAAGTTACCTATCACAATAAAAATAAATATGTGCCCTCTACCTTTCATCCATCCATCTTTTATACTGCTGTATACAAGTAAGCATCGCATGGAGCCCATCCCAGCAGACTGTAGGCGAAGGAAGGGTCACCAGTACATCACAGATGGAGAGGGCAAGGGACAACCTGTCATCACTCACATTCACACACCTATGGCTATAGTTTGATGCCACAAATGCATGTTTTTAGATTGTGGGACTGAACATATGCTCTTATTGTGAGGTTAGAGTGCCAACAACTATCCCAGTCTTACATGGTTGTCATTACCTGAAGCTGTGAATTTATTAAACGATACAGCCTTATTAGATATAAGTGTGTTTTTTTTCTTTTCTTTATAGTACATCACAGCTTCCACAAAAAGGGTAATTTATTGATGATTCTGTTTCATTTTTCAATTAAGTTTAATCATGATATTTTATGCTGCAGCTGTAATGTGTGAAGCATGTGTGGGTCCTCAGAACTTTGTGTGCACACAGAAGGACATTATGTTTTATGTCTGGCACAAGTGCTCTATAGTCCATAGGAGGCTGTTAACTGGTGATGTTTTGTCATTGTGTCAGGAAAGTTATACTTTCCTCTCTGGACTGTTGTCATTTCGCTTGGCCAAGCAGTGTGTCTTGTGTGACACCACTGTGGCGAGTGAGGGATGTGAACAAGAGGAGCGGAGATTTTAGTCGAATAAAAGGAGAGTAAAGGAGGTGAGATCAGAGGAGTTGTGAAAAGAATGGGAGAGCCCAGGCAAAAGTAAGGGATGGAAGGAGGGTGCAAAAAGAGGATTGGTGGCATGCTTTGATATTCCCGGTGGAACCAAGCATGCATCAGCGCTCCAGCTTCCCTGCTTCTTATTGGGTGATGAAACCTCAGTTGCAGTAAATGAAATTTAATCAGAAGAAATTTTCACACAGGCGAGCTGTGAAATTTTATAATAACTTCTGCTGTGTGAGTGCACACGTCTATAATTATCTGTGTTTTTGTGTCTTGGTGCGCGGAAATGTTTCCATCTATACGTACCAGGTACTGAAAGCACATTGGGAAGAAATACTGTAATCATATTCTCAAATTGATGATTGATGATTCCATGTAAAAACAAGACATTGTTGTTGAAACCATTTACACCCACCATGTTTATCCTTTTTTCATATCTCTATGAAGTGGTTTCACTTCACAGCTGAACCTTGAACAGCCTTTAATTTCGTACTCATAAAACTGTGGCTGACAGGAGCATTTCTTTGGTGTGGATAATGTTGGAACACTTCACATGCATTTTAAACCAGTTGATGAAATGTTTCAACACATTTGTTATCACAGGTTAAATGTGTATTGTGTGGAAGTAAAGTGTTGTGTATCAGATGTTTTAAACGGCAGGGGCATATTTGTGTTTATAGTCCAACCACTCCTGCAAATTATGTGTTATTGTGTGTTTATAATGTGTTGAACCATTCGTTTTGTCAGTTGTTTTGATGCTCAAATATGATAAAATCAATCAATAAATGCAAGATTTGTTAAATTGTGATAATTTTTACCCCTGACATATTTTGGCCAATTTCACCATTCAAAAAAATATGATGGAAAGATGATTTTCCACAAATTATTTGTCACTAAATTGTCAGATTTATTAAATTACACATAATAGTCCAGTAAATACCACAACACATAATTTTTCTCAAGAAATGCTGAAAGTATTGGTTACCTTAATGAAGGTACTAAATCATTTCACCGGTGAAGTATATCTACATTTAGAATAAATTTTTGAACACACTTTAAAGTATAAAAACTTGAACTCTTGTGGACTAAGACAATAAAGTTATTAGCAAAAAGCATACCATTTAATTTCCAATTTTTGGCTGCTATAAAAGTACTAAAATCAATGATTAAAAAAAAAAAAAAAAGTCCCTTCCTGTAGTGTGGTGTTCATAACTACTAAATGCAATCATGAATATATGTGAATTTCACTACATTTATAAATGTTGGTGACTTTAAATGTCCCCACCTTATGAAAAATAAAGTTGATTTAATTGTACTAAGAAAGTTTTTGTAAAGTATATCTAAAACCCTCATGGCGCTGATATGTCTTACATGAATAATGTGATCAACTACACTTTTCTGAAACTTATTTCCCTATTTTAGACTTTTGATCATTCTTGAATCACTTAAAGCACAGATGGGTGCAGACCTCCCAACATGCTCTCGAGAATTATTAGTATTCAGGCCATACCAGGAACGCTTTAATGAATGAGAATCAATTAGAATGAATCTGATCAAAATATGATTTGTTCCGTTCTGTACTCTGCTGTGTGTTGACTGTCTGAGGCGAGCAGTGTTGTTGCACTGTTCTAATTAATGTGAGCTAGTCCTTTTTCTGAAGCATATGAGGGTGAAAATTAGAAGGTGTGAATGTATTCAGTCTCTCCATCCAGATTTGGTCGAGTTTTTAAAGTCCAACTGTAACAAACTCAATATATTTCTGATATGCTCCATGGTTATTTAGAATTAATTAAAGCAGCCTTGCAAGGCATAGCATTGGGAGAATATTTGCCTTCAGTGTCTTGCCCAAGAACACTTTGGTACATGAACTACCAACCTTGGCATTGGAGAAGACAACCAGCTCTCCCAACTGAGCCGCCATATGGATTAAAGGAAGGACGAAGACATTTCAAATTCACAGTTTTCATAAATAGAGTTAAAGCTGGTTGTATGGCCTTTGCGGATGGCCGCGCCTTTTACATAGTAACACGCTCAACTCTGTATTGATCAAACTGGTGTAAGATTCAAATGAGCAGAATCACTGAACAATGCTTCAGAGAGACGGAAACGACTTATTTGCACCTCACTGGAACCACAACAGAGCACAGTAGATGTGTTACTCCGATTTGTTAGTGAAATGCATGATTACTAGCAGGAATCCAACATCTGAATGTAAAAGAGTTAATATTGCATCAAAAAATATAGAGGCTTCTTAGATTTGGTCTCCCAGTGCTTAGGTTACTGGACAATCCCTATCTTGCCCTGAGCATCTGTTGAAGTGTCCCTGAGCAACATGCTCAAACCGAAGCTTCTGCAAACACTTGTACGAGCACCGTGCTAGGCAGCTGTCACAATGAGTCTGTGAATGAATTTTTGAGAGAATTGTTGAGTGTTTCAAATCACGCAAAGTATATTGAGACTGCCCGAGCAATAAAATGTGCTAATAAAGTCCAAAATCTTACTTGCTTTGGCTGAATGGGCTGAAATGTGTGAGAAAGGAAATGAACAATCCATTCTCATGAGTACATTTTATTTCTCACACAAAGATGCTGTAAAAATAAGAAACAACCTGGAGCCAGTTAGTGCTGCAATTGTATGAATGTGGAAGAGGTCCAGTTGACACAATAACTCATTTAGATTATATACAAAGAAAATGTTGGCCCTCATGGCAAAAATTATATTAGGAATTCTCTCTGAAGTTATCTTGGGACTGGTTGTCTTTACATTGTGGTACCTTATATGCTGATTTGAATAATTGATGAAGACATTCACTCTGAGAAAAATGTGTGTGAAGTGTGCACAGTTTGAGAATTCTGTTATGGTCTGATATTATATTTGCTTTGGGCAGAAAGAAAATAAACAATAATGCCATATAAGCATAGTAATCCGCATGCAGCTACCTCCAGATTCTGTAAATAAGGTCATTTTTATTCATGTATCTCACGACTCTGATAACTCTTGTTGTTGCCGACTGGGTTGTGCACCCTGAGCTTTTGTTGTTGCATCCTTTCATGAGCCCATACAAAAAATGAACAAATTCAAAATTAAGTTGAAATAAGGCATTGTTATACAAGATATGCATTTCCCTTTGGGATCATAAGCAAGTTGCCCGTTGACTGCATACAGTATGTTTCTCCAACCATGGGATTGCAAGGAGCACATTGTCTTTTTGATGGGTACCTTTGGCTGTTCGAGCCATTAGGGCTCTGTTGGTGGATCGAGGTGACTTCTATAGTGCACTGCCACTGTGTAAAGTGTTAAGAGACACTCGTGTGAGTTTAACTGGTGGCTAAGTGAATGTGTTTATAGGAGTTAATGTTTGCTGTGATCACCAAGTTACTGTCTCAGGGTGAACACTGGCCTCCACTCAATGCTTGGAAAGGCTTCACATCAAAACAGTGGAATAAAATAGAGGAAAAAAAGCATGGAAGGTTTGGGTTTCTATTTCTCAATATGAGTGTCAATAATTTTGTTATTGTATTTGGGTTGAACTGATAACGTTTAATATGATCCTGCATGACTAAGGACTCACTGTCTGTTGTTTTGATATGCATACTGTATAAAACAAACAAACGACAATCGGCAAAATTGCAAATATTGCGATGTTTCAATGAATTTGCATGGCTTATTATGGTATAATAGTAACCCTTCATTTCTAAAGGGACCAACATTTATTAGACCTCTGAAATAGTTTTTGTCTCTGTTTGTTGGTGACATTCAAGTTGAATTATTTTGTGGCATTGTTATTAGGTTTGGATCCCCCTCAATGTGCAGAAGCAATAAACAAAACCTCTAAGCTTGACTTGAAGTGACAAGATGAGCAACTACCATACATATGCATGGCGTGTGTGTGTGTGTGTGTGTGTGTGTGTGTGTGTGTGTGTGTGTGTGTGTGTGTGTGTGTGTGTGTGTGTGTGTGTGTGTGTGTGTGTGTGTGTGTGTGTGTGTGTGTGTGCGTGTGCGTGTGCGTGTGCCTCTGTTTTTCATGGCAGTCACACTTGTCCTCAGCACTGCTAAAGTCCTCCAAATGCTATTGTTTGTGGACTGGGACTGTGAGAAACAGCTTTCTAATGTGACATTTTGAAAAACAGAACATTATTTACTTTCGATCCTCACTGATTCCGTGCCATGCCCAAACATTTAAATAATTAATGAAGTTGTGACTGCGCCATCCTTGCAAATTACCAAGCTCGGCACCTCTCAAAGCAAAGACTAGTTGAAACACATGATTCTTTCCTGCTGCTGTGTGATAACTACAGATATTTAATCAACAGCACAGAAATGATTCAATATTCTTTATTTCTGAGGCTGTGCGTTAATCAACAGTGCATTCATGTGAGCGTTGGAGTCTCTGGATCACTCGAATGTTATGATAATATGGTTAGGAATTCAACGCAGACACAGGTTAATAGTTTTTTTTGAAGAAGCACAATCTGCAGTAGATCAAGAATTTGTAGCAGGTAGATAGATAATGATACACATATTTGGAGTAATTAAATGCACATTACAGCACAAACTCAGAAACATCATGACCTGAGAAGTGAAGATTAGGGTTTTTTGTTTTTTTTAGAAAAATATCACCTAATACAGAAAGCAATAATGTAATACCAAATTATTTCACCTGACTGAGCATAAAAATTACAACCAAAGTATGTGACAATGAGCAGCCATGATAGAGTCCAATGGCCACAAAACAATTGGATATATAGACATACCAATTATGAATGGCCATCCCCTGTTTGTCTGCATCACAAATATCATTTGGTAAATTTGCTATTAATATTAGTGTTTCAACTGCACATGAGGCTGCTAAACTACTGAGTTGCGTCGCTGTGTGACTGCAGTCAATGTGAACTGTTTTTCTGGAGGAGTCAACTATTCATAGTTAAAATTTCCATTTGCGACATCTCTCGTTCTAATGGACTGCTATGGTGTATGACTATTTAGGAACTTTAATCTATTAGTCACAGCCAGGCTATGAAATTAGCACGCGCCACAGACCACATGTGGGTTAATTCATCAAGGAGTGGATTGGATCAGCCCACAAGCAGCAATTTGGACTGGAGAGACAACATTCAATCTACAATATTACTTTTACTACTCTCCTTCAGAAGGACCCCACTGAACAGCAATGTGGCATTACATTCAAATCTACTGAGAATTGTGCCTCAAAGCCAGAGTCATTCACGAGGGTAAAAACTACTTGAAGAGTATGGGGTTATATTTGTGCCAAAATTCTGAGCGAGCGATGGGAAAATTTGAGCGCAAAAAAAGTAATTGTGCAAGCACACTAATAACATTTTGAGGAAATATTTAAATTGCGCAAAGACAAACTTGAGATTGCGCGCTCAAAAATCATTTCTGCGCTCAGATTCTTCCTCTGCGTGCTCAACCTCTCTCTCTCTCGCGCTCAACCTCTCTCTCTCGCGCTCAACCTCTCTCTCTCTTGCTCGCTCAAATCTCTCCAGGTCCGCGCTCAAGTTCTGCTGTGCGCTCGCTCAAAATGTGCAAAGCCCAAATGTGACAGACACAGTTGTCCACCAATCACAGAAATTTGGGGCGGGTGTTGAACTCTGATTGGTTACTTCGGATTCTGGAAGTGCCTCATAACCAACAAAGAAGAAAAAGAAGAAGAAGAGGGAAAAACAAACTGCGGGGGAAAACATGTTGTAATCCAGGATCATTATCTTTAGTTTTCCTTATTTCTGTTTTCCTTCGCAGTTTGTTTTTCCCTCTTCTTCTTCGTCGGTTATGAGGCACTTCCAGAAACCGAAGCAACCAATCAGAATTCAACGCCCGCCCCAAATTTCTGTGATTGGTGGACAACCGTGTCTGTCACATTTGGGCTTTGCACATTTTGAGCGAGCGCACAGCAGAACTTGAGCGCGGACCTGGAGAGATTTGAGCGAGCGAGAGAGAGAGAGGTTGAGCGCGAGAGAGAGAGAGGTTGAGCGCGAGAGAGAGAGAGGTTGAGCACGCAGAGGAAGAATCTGAGCGCAGAAATGATTTTTGAGCGCGCAATCTCAAGTTTGTCTTTGCGCAATTTAAATATTTGCTCAAAATGTTATTAGTGTGCTTGCACAATTAATTTTTTTGCGCTCAAATTTTCCCATCGCTCGCTCAGAATTTTGGCACAAATATAACCCCATAGAAGAGGATACAAATGTTTACAAGTTGGACAGCTCAAAGTTTGTGTCTTCATTTAAGCATTTCTTTTGGAAATAAAATAAATAACTGGTCATAGTTAGTTTTTGTGCAGAAGTGTCACATTCATAGTTTTTTATTTTAATTTTTTTTTAATTTATTGCATTGAGAAGCATCGAGGATTGTTAATTTTGACTCACAGTGGCAGTTTCATAGATTAAATAAGCTTGAAATGGATGTGCATAAAGTACACACACATACAGTTGATCGATTTTTTTTCATTTTTTTTTTCAAGTCAATAAAGTTGAGGAGATAAAGTGTCAAATTTCTAGTTATTTGAATTGATAATCCCTCAAACTTTTAAAGTGGTGCAGGCAATTGGCAATCATGAAATAATGGTTATAGATGAGTAGTCTTCAACAGGGAGATACTGCAGGGCAGGAGAGAGTGACTTTGCTGTTATTTAGGCAGTTTATTTATTTTTTATTTTTTTGCTTTTTTCAATAATGAACATCAGGACAGATGCTGCTATATTATCTGACAGGAGCATTTGTTAAACTATAAAACAAATGAAGATATAGTATGTTAACCTTAGTAATTCACAACACCTTGTTCAATAATTATCACTGCATATTCCTTCTCTTCTTGTAGTGCAAATGCACAAAAGCCACTTACTAACCATTATATTATGATGACTGAGCTGAACTTGAACTTTGTTTTGTTGGTGCAGGTGGGCAGTTTTGCAGATAGTTAAGTTAAGCTCATGCCATTATATTGAAGTTTTCTCACTTAGAACATTAGAAACAAAACAATTTTGACATTAGTGTTGCTGTTTACGGTTATGATTCCTAACCCCATGTCCAAGATAGATATTGCACACATGTGTGCATACAAAACAGCAACCTGTAGAAGAAGCATTTCATTTCCCAACACTGGTCACAACCATATAGATGATCGCAACCTTTGTGTCTAAAATGGACATCCGCATTTTCCTCAGAATTCGACTATATTTTGCAGTAGTGTGTAATCTTTTGCACAGGCATTTTAAAATCTATCAACATTGCATTGAGAAAACAGTGGCTCTGTGTTTTGCCTGTTCACATAAAAAGTCGGCTCTTCTGACCCGCTCTGCCTCTGCATCTCACCTGTTGCTCCTGCACTTGCTGGTTTCATCATTACAGCGCATTAGCTGCTGTCCTTCTATGTGCTCGACTCCCACATCTTTTACCTCATGAGCTGCAGCCAACCTTTTCTGAGCCTTCGCTGCTACTTCAGCTGCCAGCAAAGATGGTGAAAGGCAAATATTACAAACAAATTGATGAGACAGGGTTAGTGTAAGGACTAAATTGTGATGGCGAGACCAGCTGGGTCAAAGCCTTTTCAAACCTGCAGCTCATGTGGGGTGTTCCCAGTCTGTGGTGGTCATTAAAAAAAAGTAGTGAACCAGGCACAGGGTCATGTGCAGCTGAAGGCTGGCCATGTGGCTCACTGCAATAGACCAGGCCAGATTGCTGTGAGTCAAATTATTGCTTTTTCTGTTGCTGTTAAATGTTTTGGTGTAAAAAGAGGAAGTGAGAAGTTGCAAAAAATGTGGATGCCATCACAATGAGGGAGCCGTGGTCAAATTGAGACCCCATTTACACGACAGTGTTTTCAAGTGAAAACTGAAAGCTTTCATTTTGTTTTCATGACAACGGTGATTAGATGATCTGGAAATGCTCCAACTCTATCCATGTTGAAGTGGCGGGGGAAACAACTTTTTTGAAATGTTGCTTTTGTAGATGTGCACCGGTATTAGTAAGCCATATGATTGTCCGTGTTCCTGCCATTGCACTGGGTACAATGCATGCTGTTAGTTGAACTTGCATTAAGTGGTTTGTGATGCAGCAAGGGTTTGCAGGCATGTATGCGCATTAAGCTTGTTACAAGTATATTTGCCATTCCAGCAGTGTCTAAATGACAACAGCTTCAGTCTGAAAACAGAAAAGGCACTCAGTGTTCACTTCTCTTTGTGTTTTTCTGTTTGTTCTTTAGCCCTTATTCACTCATTGACATTAGATAAAAAATAAATAAATAAAGTGAGATCAAGAGTGTAATGAGAAAGAGAGAGATAGAGTGTGCGACTGGGTTATGTTCCTTGAACAGAGTCATTGGTGTGTTTGAGAAAGGGACAGAAAGAGGTCAGCAGCAGCAGCTACAACAATGACAACAAGAGTTTTCCTATTTTAAAGGGTAAAAACTGAGTTGATGTGTGATGCTGAATGGTGACGAACAGCCTCAAATCAATCATACAGTATATATACACCAAAGAAAGCACAGGCTAAGTTTCATGCTAACTTCTTTTTGTGTTTTTATGTAGTGGTTGAACCTTTTTAAACCCCTCATGATAGATGAAAACAGATGATTATCTGTTGTCTGCTTATTACTGCTTTCTTGGGACATGCTTGTCAGCTTAAGTTAAGTCGGAGCTCCCCTGGGTAGATGAAGCACACTTTTTCCACTGTTTGTCTATTTAGATGCACTGTGCCTCTTTTAGGAGCCGTACATCCTTCTCAAGGGTGCCATCTCAGAACAATGACTCCATACCAAGAGTGTAACAACTTGTGTACACAGTTTTCCTCAAGGACAACCTTTATAAATACTCCAAACATCACTCAAGTTAAGGAATCCAGTCCAAATTATATAGAATACTCTTCCGTGTGTCTGTGCTGTGATGTACCGCTGCTTTATGGGTTGAGAAAAAGTCGAGCTGAAATGTGAGGGGAAACCACAGCATGGTCTGCATGAATACGCGAGGATGGAAAAGATGAATGTGCAGAGGGAGAACTCGTGTGACGCTAAGTGCCTCATCATCATTTTTTGACAAAGGGCCAGGATTAGGTTGTAGAGGGTGATTGTACACTCCATGTTAATGATCCCGTTCGCCTCAAGTGCATGAGTAGTGTAACACTGCCGTGCATGCAGATGTTTCACTTGTATCTTTAAACAATTGCTCTGGGCACAACAATGCATATTTATTTGCTTCATTGTATCTTCCCTCATCCTCTCTCGCTGTAGAATGTAGGATGGGTGTTGTGTTTATATGAACCACATCTAAATATCAGGCCAGAGTAACAGCTTCTGTCACAGCAGTGACTGAACTTGATATGTATGCCTTCATTCAGATCAAAATAAGTATACTTTTAGTTCAGACAAGTAGAGTTATGAGCTCATAACAACTGCAGTTTTTTGTTATTTGTCAAATTTAAGGTTTCAGAGGCAACGGCAAGCAAAACAGCAATTACAGTTTTCATTACAGTAATACACAAAGAATACATCAGTAATTTGCTTTTAATAGAAACATAAATTTCAGGTTTACTACAGACGCTAATAATTAACTGAAGGCATGTAGTCTGCAAAGGATGCTGTTGCACACCTGTTGTTTCTCTTCAGGTGATTTATATTTCATAAATCTCGGGTCAATGAAAAGTGCTATCCTATATTTATCTCATTCCTGTGATTCTCATGGACAAAATAATGTTGGTTCATATATGAAAAATTAACACATTGAGAGATGCTAATAAGCCACATCAATGGATCTATGTATAGCATACGTGTTCCACACTGATTGGAAATAATAAAAAAAACAAAACAGGAATAATTTCAGTCCGATGACATTCCGTCAATTTCCTTGTTGGATCGTAAATCCAGAGACAGATGGGGAAAAATAAATGAATGTGCTTATGAGATCAAAATAAATGAGTCTGTTTGATTGTTCAACTGTGCTTTGTCCTGCTCTTCAATCAAGTCAGCAAAATCGGCAGCAGACAGTTCACGTAGGCAATTAAAGTGCTTTGACAGCCTTCATACATGATTCCTGCTATTTCCTCCTCTACAGAGTTATATAATTCAATGCATTACTATTGTACTTATATTTTTAGATTTGATGTGGGTCTTACTTACTGCTTACTTACTGATGATCATCATTTGATATTATGTGCTTCAACCCATTTAGAAATCACAGGTAAAAAGATTCTGAGGCTAAATGAACGCTATGGTGGCTTACTTACAATATAGGCCCGAGTGAACATAAATTGTCAGCCACTTCTCTTCCCACTACCACTTGTTTCTTCTGTTTCTTCAAATTGTCTCCAATCGGTCTTCTAGTTTTTCACAATTGCAGTTTTTTTTAAAACCCTTTGCCCTTCTGTAAACTGAAAACGAAATTTTCAATACTGCATTTCCTGACATGTGCAACTATCTTAGACTGACTTCTCGTCCCTCACTGCAACTTTTTCTCACCATCAATCCCTCTTTGTAGCTATTATAACCCTTGTGATGCTGCCTCTGTGTGAATGGCGCCTTAACACAAAGGTGTTTTGGCTAAACTAAGAATAAACTCCAAAAATGAAAATAAGAGGTACAGCCAGCATTCAAATCACAATTTTAATCACGAATTATATGAGAAACAGTGTTTAAAAAAAAAAGCATAAACGTCAGTCTCCTTAACCAACAAAACACCCTCCCTTATAAAAGAAATCAACACAGCTATCCAACCCCCAAAAAAAGCATAAAATGAAATCTCCCTGACTTTCCACCAAACAAAAGGTGAAATGTGCACAAAACAAAATGGCGGGCCAACTTCTTTGAAATATAGAGCACCTTGTTCTTGTAAAACAACTCCTGCAGATCTCATGTTCCCCAAACAATGCTCGCCATCACACAGCGCATCAGTCTCAAAGGAAGCCCAGTGGCCAAATGGCACAGTGCTCCAGTGCAGGCAGGTAGATATTGCTTGATTGTTGCAGCCCGCGGAGGGGTGTGGCTGACCGGGCATAGGAAGAAAGAAGAAGAGACAGGTATGTCCAAGTGTGCCAAACACCCAGGGATATGATGACAACTATTTATGGAAGCCTGTTGCCTGATGGTGATGGAAGTAGAGTTTTACCAGAGAGATTTTTGAAACCGGGGGATGTCTTACAAAAAACACCTGTGAGAAACTAAAGGTAACCATGATGCTCACCCACCGCATGTTCTGGTGTCTGTTGACAAATTCACCAATTTACAAACCCTTCCATAATGTCCAAGTTTTCACTCAGAGTGAAAACTCAAGGTCCTGCATCTCTTCCACAAAAACGATTGTTGCATGCAAAAATTGGGTACGCACTAAAGCTTTGACCTGCTTCTCAAACGCAAATGCTTTGTCCTTAACATTGACCTTGCTTATCATAATGCTATCAGAATGTGATTACAATTATTCAAGTCATCTGGTGACATCTGTATGTCATTATTATACCTGCTCCTTCTGGTGGTTATACTTACATATAAAATAAAAGACATCAGAACATAACAACTCAGGTCACGCGCGCACGCACACACACACACACACACACACACACACACACACACACACACACACACACACACACACACACACACACACACACACACACACACACACACACACACACACACACAGACACACAGACAGATCTTTATCATAACACGTACAGCCAAGAGACTGAGAGATTATACAGTAAGAAGGTGAAGGAAACAAACACCAGATGGGATTCTGTTGCTCCATCTTATATAAACCCTCTGGTGAGAATGGTGGACCTGTCCAAGTGCTTTCCTTTAAATGTACCTGAGGTTTAACAGATTTGTGAAAAAACTGCCTTTTCACACTGCAATTCATGTGAGGAATCACATCAAAAGAAATTGCAAGCTCGAAACACTCATTTCCATCTTTTTCCTCAGTGGTATCAGTGATCTGCTGAAAGAGGAATCACATTTTGCTTTCATGAAGAGTTTCATATGTTTGCAGCATGTTTTAATTTTCAAACCTGTACACATTCCTCTTTGTCTCATAATTTAACCTCTCTTTATCTTCATCTCAATGAAGCCTTCTGTTAAATAAAGGTTAGATAAATATACACTCATTTCATTGCATGCATTAAACCTTTCCAAAAAATGTTTTTTGTTAGTTTGCCGCCTTACTCTGAACTGACATCTATTGTTTTATCACTGCCATCAGGGAAAATTGTAAACAGATTTACGCTTTTGTTTGTGAGTAGTTACAATTTTTTGGTGAGCAACTTTTTCCACCTGTGGTTACTGTTATTCATTGCATTATGCATCACATGTCTGTTTTGTGACTGGGAACGCATTCAGTATTTTGCCAAATAAGTAAATGAGACTTGCAAACTGTAACTAACAAATTGGAAATAATGTATAGCTTTGCCAAACAGCTCAATGGAAGCCACTAAATGGGCTTAGTGTGTTGAGTATTTGCTTTAAAAAAAAGGAAAATCTGAATAAGTGTAATCGGAACATTGAGATTTTGTCATAAAATTTGGTTAAGTGCACTCATGCATCAGGACCCTCCATCACTCTGCTTTGCTGCTGTGTCACTGCGCGCAATCTGAAAGCACCTTCAGTCATTCAATTATAATGGGTCACCTGTCTGAGCGGGCCCATGCAGTCAGGCTCACTTAGATGCGAATGGTGATGAAGGCACAGCTGGAAGAGAGCCGAGAAAGTGCCATTCAGAGCCTTTGTCTCTTGACAGGATCAGCGCAAGCCCTTTTGTGTGTGTGTGTGTGTGTGTGTGTGTGTGTGTGTGTGTGTGTGTGTGTGTGTGTGTGTGTGTGTGTGTGTGTGTGTGTGTGTGTGTGTGTGTGTGTGTGTGTGTGTGTGTGTGTGTGTGTGTGTGTGTGTGTGTGTGTGTGCGTGCGTGCGTGCGTGCGTGCGTGCGTGCGTGCGTGCGTGCGTGCGTGTGTTTTGGCGAAATATTTCTGTGATCACCCAAGCTCGGCACTCTTTACCTCACCTCTGCAGACTGCACAGGACTCGGGAGGAATCTTTTCATCTCCTATCCTTCATCCTCTAATTCTCCTCCTCCCTCACCCCACCCCTGCCTTTACCTTCCCTTCCCTTTGTCTCTGCTGTCCCTTGATCCATACCTTCCTTCCTGTTTGGTATCTACACCGAAACCACCTGATCTCTCCACAAGCCTCATTCACAAACATCTTCCCCTAACCTCACTCTTCCCTCAGCATTCCTTTGCACCCGTTGGCCTTCTCAACTTTTCAACTACCCCAAGCAGCTTGCAGTTTTCCCCCCAAGCTCACAGCCTGATGCCCTCGGTGCTGATTCATCAAAATGAGTCCGCCCCGCATCTACCTGCCCACCAGCAACTACACCGCACATAAAACAGACTTGTATAGTGACGCTTTGTTATTCAAGGAACAGGACTAATACAGACATATTGATATGAAAGTTAATTATGTCTCCGCCAGAAGTGAAACGCTTGCTGGTGTCGGCGCACTTCTTTGTGTTTCTTACAGAGGAACTTCTCCAGCGAATGTTCACCCTTTGAGTGATAATAAGTGGCAGACAGGGAAGTGCAAATTTAGTGGAGTGAAGCCACTTGAGAGACGCAATATCCATTTCTAGGCCAAAAGGAGACAATCTGCCCTTTTTCCCTCCATAAAATTTAATCTTCACAATCACTTTCCAGGGATTTGTCCAAAATGACAAATGTGGGCAATAAATGAGCAAATCAGAGCCAGCATGGAATTTTTTTAATTAGTTTGGCACGATTTCAGGTAAAATAAATATGCACAACTGTACAACACTTCCAGTGTGTCTAAACTTTTTTCTTGGATTATTGTTTGTTCTTGTACACATGGGAAGGGTTTCTTAATTGCATGTTTATTTGCTTTAACTTGAAAGCAGCTGTTTTACTATGACAGTTTCAGGACGTCTTCATAACTTTCAGTCGTTGTGGCCCAATCATTGGCGGAGGCAGCGAGAAGGCTCCATGAATATTCATTCATCAAGAACTTTGATCTACGTTTTTATGACAGTGGACTTGTGTTTGTATTTATAGAGATTATTTTATGTCTTGGTGTTGGCAACAGCTCCAGCCAGAGGCATAATATGTTCAGGCTGTCTATTTCTCATTGAACACAAAATCTGTCGCCCTCCCTCTTCAAATTTGACACCAACGCATGCTTGGGTTAAAAATGATCCAAAACCTATTTTATGGCGGTTACCAAAACATCCACCAACATTTCACACATACGTCTACCATGATAACAGACTTTCCTCAGTGTCCATTAAAAAAATGCTTTCTACATCAGCAAGTATTCAAGACATCAAAAAAGATCCAACCATTTTAAGAAGCAACTAAACATAAATTATGAAAAGGTATTTCACTGCGGTTCAATTGGAGCAGAATATCCCAATTTGTGAAACAATTATCAAAAGTGGCACACAGCCCACCAGCCTTCAATTAATACACTCCTCAAAAAATAAAGGGAACACCTAAACAACACAATGTAACTCCACGTATATCACACTCATCTGAAATCAACCGGTCCAGTTATCAAGCAACACTAATTGTGAATCAATTTCACCTGTTGTTGTGCAAATGAAACAGGCATCATGTGGAAATGTACGGCAGTTAGCAAGACAATTCCTATAAAGGAGTGGTTCTGCAGGTGGTGACCAAACCATCTCGTTGTTTCTGGCTGATGTTTTGGTCACTTTTGAATTTTGTTAATGTTCTCAGTCCTACAGGCCGAATGAGGCGTGTCTACAACCAACACAAGTTGCTCAGGTTGTGCAGCTCATCTAAGATGGCGAGCTGTGGCAAGAAGGTTTCAATATATTTGTCATGTCATACAGTCATACATTTGATTTTCAAATGGAATTTATGCAAACGCCATTTTATAATTCCATGTCACCAGATGATTTTTCATGACACATTTGATGCATGCAACACATTTTTTAAAAAGATTTTCTTACTCATCTGCTGCACCCTGCAAAGGTGCAGACAGAACTCTCAAAAGCACAGCATGTTGGCACATACGTATCAGTCTACTTTGCCCCGAGATGAGGAGTCGGGATCCCAAGGGAGCTCATCGTCTCGAAGGCCGGGGGGGAAGAAGACGCTACAGTGTTCAGCAGAAAGCCTCGGGCACATGCGTTTGTAACCCATAGTTTTAAAGAATTGACTTTGTTGTACTGCTGCACACGATGGACGAGGCAACTAGTCTTTAAGAGGCAGCTTTAACTTTCAAATGTGTCCGTCATCTTTAATTCTGTTTATGACTTAATTATACTGGCTGTCGATGCAGGTGAACCTGAGGTCTCCCATATTTGTGTTGAGGATGGCAGTCTTCCAATACACACAGAAACTGCTGATGACGTCCATATCCATCATGTTTAGAGCCCATTTAAAAATAACTGGAGAGGTCATTGCATATAGGTAAACTACTGTGGAGACCTCCTTTAATTTAATTGTTTTTCCTATCCATAACATGATGATGCCGACTGCCTCTTGATCAATAATCCACATCCTTAGCTGAACATATAAGATGTCAAGAGTTTAGTTTTTGTTTAGTTTTTTCAGTAAAAAAAAAAAAGTTTAATCAGAGGCCATTAGTTTGATTGGGTGATATGTGCATGATATAATCTTTATGTCTTTTTATGAGTTGGATTCATTTTCAAGGCATTTACCCTCGAGGACTTTTTTGTCTGGACTGACATGAATACATGAGAGGACGAGTTGACAGAGTCCTACATGAGGCTGTAATTCTAATTTTCTATTGTCCAAGGCTAAAAAATGAAATATACTGTGGAGAATATGACAGAGGTCAGTTTAAAGTTATATTTCTGAGCCTTAGTGTTTTTCTATAAATCATAGAATATGAAGAACAGCCAGCAGTGATGTCAGAAACAAAACAACTGGCTATATCCCAAGGTCAAAGCACAGCACATTGAATAGTCATTAAAGATGGAGTGACAGTCACTTCTGATTATTGCTATCAGCAGATCACCAGCAGACTCCTGTTTGCGGCATTGTTTTTCTCCGTGAAATACATATATATCTCCTAAAATGCATTAAATGGACCTTTACCTCTCTTCCCGAGGTGCTGCAGCACAACTGCTCCTTTCCTGTGTCATTGACTACAAGTGTGCACAGAGCAGTAATTACGCAGAGTAATCCTGTTTCAGTGACAATAAACTACAGCTACCATCCTCAAGAAATGAATCACTGTGAAAATTATCGTAACATCACCAGAGGCTTTGCAGAGGAGTATTGCACTGCGACTTCACCACATTATGTACAGATCATCTACAATCTATTCCTACTGTAAACCACTGGGATGCTCACAGAGGTGATCTTCATGAATTGCAAAATGTATCTTCCTTGGTGTTTAATTTGGTGTCATATATTTTCAGGAATGTGCATTTGTGTGGAAACCGTAAGTTTAGGTCTTTATTTTTCAGTCATTTTTGAATGCAGTCCCATTAAGTCAGATCTCTGGGATATACATTCTTGAGAACACAAAAAACGTATTTCACGTTCACGGAAAATGGTAAGCGGGCACGCCTACTGGTCGTCCCCGTTTATTTTCTACAATAGAGGATTACTTCGATATGGAGACTAATTTTTTTATGCTGTTTTTACTAACCTTGTTGGAATGTGTGAAACAGTCGATTTGGGCCAAAGTCAGATGATACATCATTAGGGCCTCGTACTTTCTCTGCTACAGAAAACCCATGCAGTCACAGAGCTTGATGGTAGTCGTAATTAACTGTCCGCGTGTTGGACGTGATCCCAGCTGAATTTGAGCGAGTGTAGGTTGCACCCTGAGCTAATTCTCAGTCTAGCCAAAATAATTAAAACTATTAGCTGCATTCATAAGGTCTTGCTCACAGCCTCTAATGAAAAATGTGATGTTGAGAGCCCATGGGGAACATCTCCAAGTGAGGTATGGTGAGCATGTTTAGTAGAGCACTAAGTACTAAGACTGTGGCAGACTGTTTTCAGGTGCTATTGACGACCAGTCATGTATTTAATTCAATGTACACAATAACTATCATTTCGTGATGGAGAAAAAAAACAATTGTGAGTCAACAAAACATACATATTTTTGTTGAGCTTAATCATGAACTGTTTATGTGCAGAAGACATATATTTGCACTATTGTTACAGTTTAAAAACCGTAGTTTTGATTTTGCTCAACTAATAAATAGTTTCAGTGGGGCTGTGCTAATTATCATAAATAATCATCAGATATCATCTAACGGAACTAATTATGCTGCACGCTCTGCCTGAGTCCTCGTCCTACAACCAAACCACAGCCGCTTCAGGGATCACATGTGCAACAATTAAAAATACTCCTATTCCTTTTTTCATTGAACAGAGCCAGATGTGCAAATGCTTTACAACAATGTAACGACTGAACAAAAGCTGTCATCACCTACAGTGTTCAGTGACAAAAGCACAAGGACTAACTAGGTGCAAACTGAGGTCTTAATCAAATAACCTCGCAAAATAATCCAACCTAATGTACGTTTTCTCCCATCCCTGTGTCGAAGTGAGAAGCAAAAGATGAGAGGAAGTAAGGCAACCATGAAGCAAGCAACAAGAAGAGAACTTTTCCTTCCCCGCATCAACACATTCCCTCACTTTTCTGACAGTGCGTCTTCAATAAATATCAAACACATTTCTGCGTGTCGTCTGTTTTGCTCCAGAATTAGAAATGCGATCTGGGTTACACGGGAGATCAAACTACTTAATTATGACACTCAGAAAGCGACATGAAGAAAAGAAGCAAAGTAGCATATAGATTACAGTTAATTTAAATTGCTTCTTTATTGTCTTTTGTTTCTCTGTTGGGTTGGATGTCACTCATACTGTCTTTCACCTGTCAATCTTTTCTCGGCTCATGGCACTTTATTCTCTTGATCTTTTCACTTTTCTCATTAGTGCATTTCTGCTCACTTGAAGAAATCCATTTGTACATATTAGCCGATATTTTTAGGTTGGCTAATCTGAGAGCATTCCTTGTGGGTGTTAATTGTATACCTATTTATTCTACAGCTTTGACCATGGTTAGCATCTATTGTTTAAGTTCAAGGTAAACATGATTTTCCTCTGAAATGAAGTAGTGTCAGGAGGAAACACAGAAAAAACAACAACAACAAAAAAAACTATGAACATGGAACATTTTCACCTGCATAGACCACAGCTCAAACACACACACACATCAGTGACAAAACAGTTTATGGCTTTTTGTCGTGTGTCTAGTTGGTCTGTGTCAGTTGTGAAAAGGAACCAACTTTGGCTTTATTCATACTTATGTTGCGGTTCCCTGGTCAAGATTTAAGTTGAACTCACACTGACAGTTTTAACATCAGACCAATTGATGTAAACAACACAATTCAGGTATTTGTAACAATGTTTCCTCTGTGACTTATCTTAAAACCCTGTGTTGAGTGCTGCAAGTTTTTCATGAGCTAACAATGCACTGACAGCCCGTTGAGTGGATAAAAGCATGATGGTAACAGCAGGAATTCCTCTGTCATTCACATCAGTTAGAATAAAAAGTGAGGCTGCAGTACATCGTGAGTCCTTCATCTCCTGTGCTTGGTCAATTTTCAGTTTGTTGATCCAGGTTACATTCATACTTCTATCAAAGTTAACCAGTTTAATGAGATTACAGAGATCTACTATTCAAGCAGAATGGTTTCACTTGTTTTGGAGCACACTTCACTTCAGTCATGGTGAAGTTTGTAAAGTAATGCTTTTACTTGTGTACAGCGTGTCATGTCTCAAATGTTGAAGGAACCTGGATTCTGTTGGACGAGCACTATGTAAACATCCATAACATCATATAAACAGTTGCAGAGTATAAAAACCACTAACTATTTCTACAGAATACTTGTATGACCTGACTTTGCTTTTTCTAACTTGCAAGAGATGATTAAAATCATATCATGCCACTCTCATGTCTTTCCAGTTCAAACATAATCATGACTGACCTTATGTTTCGATTCACACACATCCCACTTTAGCTACATCAATCGAGGTAATGCATACTAAAGAGTTTACCCCCACCACCAACTCCCACATTTCCTCCCACCCCCAGCCACGCACGCACGCACGCACGCACGCACGCACAGATATGCTGTAACTTCTTTGATATGCCTCGTTTGTGCTTGGCGACTTTTTCGAAAATGGAAACATTGCATTTCTTGTTTTTGCATCTTGTTTAGCCTTTTGCACCTGACTGTGAACTTTAAGTTAATGAGTTTTCTGCCTTCGGGGCAGATTTGTTTGTAGACGTTATTGTGTAGAGCTACATTTTAGCTGAGCAAGTATTTCCACTGGATGCAATTTTTATTATTCATGCCTGACAATGGCTCAGGGAACTTTGAAAAGCAGATAGGATAACAGGATTTTCGGATTGATTTACAGTTGAAACATTTTCTTGTTGATGTGTTAGCGTAAGCTAATTATTTTCTCTGAACCTCCGGGTTACTTGACCCTCGCTCAGGACATGGGGTAGAATTTGACTACTGTTAATCTGTATTGCAAAATGTTTTTTCTATTTTTTTTGGGAGAAATCCATTTATACCATGTTACACTGTGATTGTCAGGGTTACAGAGAAAAGAGAGGAGGCTGTTGTAATGTCTAAAAAAATTATTTAATAAATAAAATAATGGAAATCATGTTAGTCTGATCACCTCATTGTTCTTGTGGCACTTGCAGTGCAAAAGTGGGTCACCTTGATCTCAAGTTGAATACAAATATGACGTCGGACCCAATAGAGCTGCTTAAGTGTCAAAATCAACAATTTGGCATTTCACGTAGCTTTTATTGATGTATTGATGCAGGGTTTCTGAATTCCTCCAAGTCGATTGGGTTTAGGACCCAGTTGGTGCTGCTGCTGAAACAGTGTTTGCTGTTGCTGATGTTCACCTCCATTATCCAGCACCCTGCAGGTACAAGCCATTTCTCTCACCGGCTGTGCACTGCCACGAAGGCAAGTTGAATCTGTGATTGTTTTCCAGCCATGCTCCCATGATGGATGACCTGCACGGATGCTTAATATGATATCTACGTACCATGGATACATCCAAGAACTGTGTGCAGATGCACTGTTGCCACTGCTCGGGCGGGTTTCCGTCTCCCATTAAGCTCAGTGATGGGTGGTGTACTGCGTGGGTTCATTTTAGTGTTATATCGGAAGAGACATGTACCCTATGTTATACAGTCACAGAACATGTCTACATTCTGGATGAAGCAGATAACAGAAGCCACAGCAGGCTGCTGCAACCTCTGTGAATGCTTCGTATTCCGAGTTGTGCTGCTCTGCCAACACACACATTGTACTAGTTGGGTTGCACTTCATTGGCTTCCCAGATCACCCCCAAATTGATAATTTAGCTAATTGAGGAACAATCTAAAGCCTTTTAAACCATGTAATATTTTTCCAAACTATCCCAAAATATAAACCTTTACTCTGAGTCTCTCACAGCACATTATAAATGACATCTTGCTACTTAAACTCCCAGGAGACATCAGCGTTGCAGTATCTTTTCAGAAGAATCAGGCATTTTGCCACTAACTCGTGTCATTACACTTTCAGGCGCGGTTACAGAGCAATTAGCTGTAGTGCCAAGACGAACAGGCTTTGGTTCATTACGTTAGATACTTGACCCGCGTCGGCATCATGGCTTAAACCTTATTGAATTAATTAATGGGCAACAGAATTTACATTTTAAATATGCTTTGTTCCATAAGCAAATTTGCTTGGTCAATAGCCACTATTGTAGACCTCCTTCATGGAAGAGTTGGCAAATGGATTTTCTGCATCTTTGTTTGTGATTGGGTGCCTCATTGCCTGATTACAAACCGATACTGAAGTAGAAGAAGGGCCACTGATGATTTTGTGTCTGTGTGGATCATAGTTATTGTATTTTGTGAAGCTCAGTAATACATGAATTATTCAGCAGTGTTTTGTTGACAATATTGAGAAGAATATTTAACAACTTCAAGTTGCAGAAAAAGATGTATATTTTAAAATCCATCAACAAGCAACAGTAGCCCCATTTGTTGAATATTTACCTAAAATAAGTAGGAGTCAAGACAGCCAGTGCTGAGTGGGAGCACGGCGGCCTGTCAGGCGCCTGATATTAATGGCTGTAATTTTGATGTGTGCCATGGGAAAAATGCCGGGTGTAAGAGCACTGTGTCCTTTATGTCTGTGGCTTTGCTCAGCAAAGAAAACAACCCAACAACCCCGAGATATGCCTATAATTGTGGTATTAGAAGGAGGTCTCGATCGTACCTCATTAGGAGAAGAGCACCGAGGGCCTCGGGGCCTTTTAGGACAGGCAAGGGAGAGAGAGAGAGAGAGAGAGATTGACAGACCGAGAGGGAGCGAGTGAGTTACTGCTTAGTCACAATGGGGTTGTGAGAGCACTCGGTAGCTATTTATAAGTACACAAACACCAACCACCGCAAAAACACTAGGACACTAAGGCATGTAGTACACATCCCATACATACATTTGTGATTCCTCTGAGTTATACTACGATGGCACCAATCTTTAGCAACTTCTTACTCTTGCCGTAAGTGAGTAAATGACTCCTCTTTAATTAATAAAACTTGCCCCTCAGCCTCTACTGGGTAAACATTATTATCATTTTGTATATATGCTGAAAGCAATCGCAGTGGGGAAATTTATAAAACAACAATAATATTAACAATACTTGAAAGTCTTTTTTTTTTTAATTTAAATTTTTTAATTTACATTTTTACTTTTTTTGGGGGGGGGTTGCTGTTGATGAGTATTATTTTAGCCCCACAGTTAAATTCCCATATACATATAGAGCGACCTATGGAAATGTAAATCTTGTTAGGAGAAAATAGCAATTAGACTGGTGAAGGTCTACAAAGCTCAAAACATTAAACTTTCTTTTCAGCTCTTGCAAAACCTACATTTGTTTTGTATCTAATGGTATGCACACAGTATCACTAAAAACAGAACAGATGCACCACAGTCTTGACAAAACAAGCATTTTAACTAACATCAAAGCTTTCCTTTTTTCCTCCACATGTATAACAAGAAAAAAATTGTTTTCAGGATGAATAACTTCTTTCCCACATTATCCCTTTACAGTGACAATCTTAAAATGTGATAAAAATGTGCATTGAGAAAGGGACTCTTAAATGTTTTCATCATCAACCAAGACTAATGACAAATATCTGATGATTCTTCAGTATTACTTCACTTTTGATGATACGGAGAAAGTCACATCACACAGGCTACTTGCAAGTACACAATCCAATCGAAGCATATTTCTCTAGATCACACTTCAATATTTTATTGCTGACATAGCTAAACTCAACTGACAAAACAACGGCTGCTCTGCCAACGGACGAGATACATGTTGTAAAAGTAGAAATGTGTTCATTGTGGTCAAAAAACAACAACAAAACAATCACTATTTTCTGTCCGCTGACATCCTGTGCAGATGCTGATAAACCTCGGTGTATAAAGACACTTAAAAAGCAGTTATGAAAGCGTAAACAGCCATCAATAAAGAGCTTTATAGTGTTTATTGCTGCTCTCAATATGTATCCCTCCTGAATTTTCTTCACTTACAATGAAGAGAGGAGCGAAGCTTTATTAATACTTTCTTCTGTGATCGTTGTTTCTCAGAGGACTTTTAATGACCACCATTTGCCCTTCCCTCATTTTTGAGCAAGGCATTTAGCTTCCTTCCCCTGCTCAAATCCTCCACAGCTCGAGGGTTGAATGACAAGCCTGCGATAGTACTTGGCAGCTGCACGCGTGTAGTAGGGCTTTGCCAGCATTACTCAGTATTTACATGGGTTCTCTACACATTTTCTCTTAAGCATCAATGAGTTCATTCATATTTTCGGAGTTTATCTACACCTCATTAGCTTTTGTCCTCTATTTGTGTCATATAAACAAACGGGTATATAACATATATGCAACAAATGTACATTGCAGTTTGACCTTGACAGCTGTTTAACCAGCGTTGACAAGCTGTTACCATTTTGAGGGACATTGATTTTGAAATCAAGTTTGTTTCCCTACAGGGAATTATGCCAACTGGGAGCAGTAACTACCTGAGCCTGCCTGCCAGGCTGCACTGCTTTTTTCCCCCCCGTATCACTTGTGTTCCTGTCTCTCCTTTTCTGTTGCCCTTGGTGTTGCAGTGTTGTACAGTATGATTGAGGGTGTATACCCCCCCCCCCCCCCCCACACACACACACACACACACACACACACACACACACACACACACACACACACACCTCAGAGTATTCAGTGGGTGTACGTCATGCACTTTAACACACAGATCAGGGTCAAACATGGACCAGTTTGACCTTTGTGTACATTATGATAGCATCATTCTAGGAAACAGACAAGAAAATGCTCTATAGCAGCAGTAAGTTGGAGGGGTGGGGGTGGTTGGGTGGTTGCGATGGATCAGATGGACATTCGTTCCACCACCATTCATCTTTGAATCTTTGATTCAACCTTGCTCTTTTGCACCCGTCCTCTCTTCCATTCATTTCTCCTCTCACGCTTCATGAAATAACACTGATTTGCACCTCTCCTCAGGCCACTTGTAAGGTTATCCTGTCTGTGTAATTCCACTGGGCACCTCCAGAAAATTCCAAGCACCAATCACTCACAATTGTAGGTGTGACCAGAAGGACCCATTATAGCTGATTGTGGATTGTGCTCTCCCAGAGTGTTGGAGACTTTAATGCAGACTGATGATGGAGTTAAATTTACATGCCATCGACAATTCCTAGTGGTTATTAACAATGTGTTTAAGGACTATATGGGCTAATATTAATTGTGAAGTTGTATTCCTCATTTATGTACTCAATGTACCTAATGTTTATGTAAAGGCATGAAATCATAAAATAATCTGCCCCCATATATTTTTCAGGTCTTTTATAGGCTTTGCCATTTGTTATGGAAGACAGACTAATGTTTTATTTTGTCCGATTTCTGTTACATGTAATTTAATGACAACACAAGCTTGCTTACCCCGTTTATTTTCTGAAACAGCTAATAAATCTAACCTCTGTCAGACTGCTATACTGCTTAATTATTATTTCATGTATAAGTCATGCATTGTGCAGCAGTGTGCCCTATACACAGAAAAGTCGCCCTATAAAATATGTGCTACTTTTCTGGTATTTCAACAAAGTTAACAGGTGTTTGATACCATGATTTAATTTTTCCACCCAATAAACTCTACAAGTTTTCACAAGTGTTGATCAATACATTTAGATATTCTTTCGGGTGATAATGCTTAAATTTAGAGTACATTTTTGGGACAAAATACGATTTCCGAGATATTCTTTTTATATTTGGGGGAAAAAAATTAAAGGAATTTGAATAAAATATCTTTTTACCCACTTGTTTTTTATTTTCAATTAGTACTTACCAATCCTCTGAATTATACTCAGATTGTCATGCAACATTGAATTGAACTTAAAAACAGAGACTAAGCTGATTCAAATGGCCAAAACTGCTCGCATCATGCTTACTATCATTTTTGTGCATCACATTTCTCGTGAACAAGAGGAAGAACGTGGAGTGTTTGTTTGGAACAAAACAACACTCATGTTTGGTGAAGATCAAAAGATCATCACTTATCGACCTGAAGGTTATGATGCCTTCCCCACATTTTTCACACCATCTTTTATCTAGAAGGGGGTCTTGGGTCAACACAGAGCAAAAGGCAGGGATGTATATTATAGAATCCAGAGGAAAATGAGGAGCTAAAATTATTGAAGTTTGTCTTTGGATATCTCTTTGCTGTTCACCAATTAATCAAAATACAAGTATAGCCAATCACACACTTGTGTCAGAGCATTTGAGGTGACAGGGTGAACGAATATGCTACCGTTCTGCCAGTCCTGTGAGCACAGCTGCTCAGATAAGTACCATGGGATGAGGTCCAAACCTTCCTTGATGTTTCCGCAAGTGCAATGGTGACCTTAGATCAAACTCATTTTAAAAGCAAAAAAGCAAGCTCCTGAATGAATGTACAATTGCATCATTTCATGGAGCTGGCGAGCCCACCATGATAGAAAATTAACAAAAATAAAATAAACTGGGAAAAAAAATTCCTTCAAATCACAAAGCTTCTGACAGATGAGGCATAATTTGGGTTTTGTGGTTCATCACATAAGTACTGCCTCACAGAAAAGAGCACCATCCTCACTGCGAAAGCAGACATGGTTATCGCTTCTATCTCACAAATTGTGAACAGACTTTGCAAAGGAGTTTCCAAAATATGTTGAAATATTCATCGGGATTCTCAATTTTCTTGCTTGGGTTGTTGTATCCCACAAATGTTTTGCTCCAATTTCAAACTTTTTCAGAAGAATCTCCCATCTCGCCCAATCAACATGTTTTCAACCCTTCTCATTTTAGTTTATACAAATTAGAAAATGTGAGAAATGAGCCTCCGGAATGTCAGTCTGGTCTTTATTCTGGTTGGAGTCCATTTCCAGCAGCTTCTACACGTCTTCTGTGAGTTCCATTTTCTTTGACACCTGTTTAGAAAATGATTGCTGGATATGCAGAGAGACCTAGTATTCATGTGGTCATAAATTCTCGACTGTCTCGTATAACCGTCACCTGACATTCATGTGTCGGTCTCCAGCAGGTGTTTTGTGTGACATCCGTGCAAGTGAAGTCCGGGCTGATTGTGATCCACAAATCACTGGCAGTTTGTGCCCCAAATGCAAAGCACCTAATGAGAGTGGTTCAAAGAGTGAATCGTTGCTAATTTGCATACCTTTTTTTTTGGAGGGGGGGGGGGGGGGGCATTTTTGTGTCTCGAACTATTTATCCCCCGCCGTGGCCGATAGGCCCCGAAGGGGGATCTTGAAACAGTCTCCGTACGTCCGTACGTCCGTCCGTTCGAACGTTTCTACCTATATCTCAGCAACCCCTGGGCCCACAGTGACCAAACTTCACATGTGGATACATCTCAGAGGGGGTAGGGATACTATGGTGACCTTGACCTAATTTGCATATTAAGTAGGTCACAGGGTCACGAAGTGCTTAAAAACACATTTTGGGCTCTGGAGGCCTAGGTTTTTGAGCTAGGGCTCTGAAATTTTATACACACCTACTAGTACTCTGGGGACACCCTCCAGCATACCAAGTCACCTGACCTTGACCTTGACCTTGAAGATGGGTAGGGTCTGAAGTTTGCTCGCCATGGTTGCAAAATACATGTATTTTCATATAAACATTTCTCCTCATTTCTCAGCAGTTCCTGGGCCCACAGTCACCAAACTTCACACATGGACACTCCACCTGGGGAGAAGGGGCACCATGGTGACCATGACCTAATTTGCTTATCAGGTCACAGGGTTAAGTGCATAAAAACACCTTTTGGGCTCTGGAGACGTATTTTGACATAGTTTATGAAGAAGACCTTTCAGATTCTACATAATTATCTATTAGGACCCATGGAACACCCTCTAGTGTACCAAGTGTGCTGCCTTCGAGCTGGCTTTGTGAGAAAATATAAAGCCCTCCGGCGGGGGATTAGCCGAGCAACGGCCTTCTTGTTGTGAATTGTTTCTGCCCAGCAAAACAGGGGCTTAAGGGATTTATTTGCATCATCTGGCCCATGTTGATTTTCGATCAATGGAGAATAATAAAAGATTGTTATAATGTCCTCTAGAAGCTTGGCAGAGTCAAAAAGCTCTATGTTAAGCTTCAGACTATGACTTTTACAATAGGATAACATAAAACTTACCTTTGAACACTTTTAAAACTGGATAGGAAGCAAACGTTGAGCTGAGTGAATTTATAAAGATAGCGACAATCAAACCACCCTCTCTGAGATGTGGAGAAGTCTTGCTGGGAGCTTCAAAAAGTACTTGATTACAGTGATTGCCTCAAAACGGTGCACTTGAAACTATTAGGATAAAGGCTCAGTTATTTTAATCGATGGCATTTTAATGAGTATAATTCCAACTATGTTTAATTGAAAATCATAAATTACCCACTGTGAGATTGTAATGTTTGGTACTTTGGAATTTTGGACACAGTTACTCTCATCAGGCCCAAGTAATAATAAAAAAGGTGTTTTTTTTCTCCTTTTTCAGCAAGCACGCAACAGTGATATTTCTGCTGCTTGAAGGTAAGGAGCTATCACATGAGACCGGGATGGCACTGGTGGCACATTTAATTAAAATACAGGACAGATTTAAGGCCTTTCTATGCAGAATTCTGTATAGGGTAGTTTTTTTTAAATTATATCTCAACAATACAAATATAAATGTACAAATTAATGCAGAACTTGTATGTCTGTTTTAGTACAATCAAGAATCTAATATTTCATATCTCAGTATAGAAACTGCTTCTATAGATTACAATGCATTTCAAAACTAGTAAATGGGGGAAAATACGTTAAGTTAAACAACAACACTACTATATTTCTGGCAATATTTCAGGAGAATGTCATTGTATTTCTATGTGTTATTTTGTAGCCTTCCGCAAACATTGAAAGTCAAAATCCACATTTTAAGCAACTCAAAATAAACCAGCTGTCATAGAAAAATAGAAATGATTCAACTTTCTGAACTTTCCTCCAGAGAGAAACTTAAACAAGAGGTTAATTCAATGTGTTCTCACAGTATTAACACACCTTTCTAACAAGCACATTAAAAATAACAACAACAAAAAAACAAAAATTCTCAAATATTGAGATGAATCTACTTTGTCATGAAAAACAAATATATTGAAATGGGGAATCAATTCTCACATGTCTGCCATATTCTCGTCCCTCGTTAAATTGTAGTTTACGTAGTGATTTTGCCTTCAAATGTAAAATATAAAATGAGTGCTATGCAACCAAAAGCATCACATCATGGAGCGGCACAGTGAGCGAGTGTCGGCAGTGTTTTGTTTTTTTAATTTCTCACTGACAGGAGTGGCCGTAAATTCTGTTCTGCCAATCTAAGCCAAGCATGCAATACAATGCAATGAAATAGTTCAAACCCACCATGACTGTGTTTGAATGTTAATGAATCCAAAGAGAGGAGGTTGTATCCATGGGTCATTTCTAGGTGCTTTTAAGGAAGAGAAACCCAACAAATCCACAGGAGCCAGCATGAGTGACAGTGGACAAAACTCCCTCTAACAAGAAGAAACCTTTTACAGAACCAGACTCAGAGGTAGCGGCTTTCTGCTATTCTGGTTGGGGAGAGAGCATAGAGGAGAGAAAAGGATAGGCTTGCATAAAGGAAAAGGACAACACACTGGGAGCCGCACCCCCATCGCACTCACACACGCATGCACGTGCAAACACACACACAAGCAAGACATGTGCAACATAGGCTTTTATTTTGACATTCACCCAAAGGTATACCATGACAGCAGAACACTACACACAAAACCCACTTCACTCCTGGTTGCCAAGTTACAACTAATAAACCAAACTAAACTAGATGAACTAACTAATTACAAGGAGTAAGCAGAGATCGGGTTTTTTAGAACCATGAGTGTGAGTGGGATGACTTCCAATGTCATTTAGTAGTTGTGTAACTTACTAGTAATTCGCGTTAAGTGAATAGTTGCCTTCCTTATGGCTGTGAGCATCAGCACGAACCATCAGTGAATGCAGCCGTGAGCTGTGCGCCATTATTGTTGTGTAATGACGTTACATCCCTGCGTCGTTCACAAGCCGCCTACATTTTAGCGCGCTCTCTGTAGTGGGACCGCGCAACACAATTGGTATGGACGCGTTTTGTCTTTCTGTTCCACCCCGCTCAGGGATGAACAGCAGTGGGACCGAGGCTCAAGGAGCTGCAGCGGAGGAACGAAAGAGCCCCAGAGCCGCAGGTTGCCGACCCCTGGGATAGATGGACAGATTGGTGTTGGGATACAGACCCTGGTTTGGGTAGGGCAGTGCTTCTCAAATGGTGGGGCGAGCCCCCCTGGGGGGGCGTGGTGGGGTGTCAGGGGGGGCGTGAGGCGGGCGCGACTTTCAGTATTAGTGTCTTTATTCATGCTTGAATGTTAAAAAAAGGGCCTCCAGCTCATTTTATTAATTTATTTTGATAATCAGGCGATTGTATGCAGAATGCTGGTGCCAGCAAGTCATACAGTGGTTTATACAGATAAATAAATAAATATTATCAGGTTCTCAATGGTCGGAAAAAAATTATGTCCTCTCGGGGGGGCATGACAGAAAATAATTGAGAACCACTGGGGTAGGGGGTAGGACACACACCCTTGTAGGGGTAGGGGGTTGAGAAACAGGCTTTTCATTCCGTTTCGTGTAGCGAGGAGGTCCGAGGTGACATGTCGTTCTGCCTCATTCACTTTGTGGCATGTCTCACCTGATCTGGGATGCCACATGACACAATACGTGATCAAGGGCCCAGGTGGACAATCTGAGGAAAGAATTTTCTGTCCTGAAACGTCACCGTATTTAATGGATTCACCACAACACAGCTTTTTCTATTCTTTTTTTTTTTCATAGAAGTTCTCGCTGAAACTTTCTCCCAGTGGTGGGAAAGTACAAGAGAAACAACAGAAACATAATATCAAACAGACATCATTAATTTCCGTGCAAACCGAGAGCATAAATGAGCCTTTATACTAAATCCAGTGCTAAAATTGTAAGTAAGTTAAATTTATTTATATAGCACATTTCAAAGATAAAGATTACCAAGTACTTAACAGCATTAATAGCAGAAAGATAAAAACAGAAATAAAATCAGTAAAAATGTAAGTATATGTAGTAAAATGTATCAAACGTGAGTAACTGCTAAGATACAGAGTCAAAACATACATAAACAAAAGCAATAAGTAAAAAGAATAAAACTAAACAGTCACAGGTTAACCAAATGCCTGTCTGACTAAAAAAATTTTCAAATGTGTGCATTTAGTTAAAGGAAATGATAGTTTTACCCTCCACTTTATTCTTTTTATAATTGTCTATTGTCAAAAAAATATAACAATGAGGGAAAACGCATCCTGGGAAAAGGATGAAGAAAAAACACCTTGATCCCCAAACTATCTCTGGTGCCCCTCAATAGAAGGCCAACCTCACACTTCTAAAAACAGTGCCATAAATCATACATGTACTGTAAGCATTTAGGGGAATATCGGATTGTGGTGAGAGAAGTGGAATGGAAGGAATGCTGATCCTGGCAGGGGCTTTGTTTACATATGTACATTACCCCTCAGTGAGATATCTATTGATTAGCAATTTGTTACCTACCACTTGTCACTCCCATCAGCTTGTGGACTGACGAGCAGTGAACATGGGAAAATCGGTGGCGGGTCTGCTCCCTATCTCTTACAATCCCTCATCTTGTCGTCTCCTCTGTTCTCAAGCTTTAATATGGTGTAACTGCAACTGCCTGAGGTTGAGCCTTTTTGCAGGACTGTACAGAATACAGAAAGTCACCCTTGGAAAGAACTAACAGGTTGATCTTATGGTGCATAGACTGTTCTGACAGGAGGCCGAGCCGGACGCGTAAGAACATGCCCTCAGAATAGCAGATGAACTGATCCTGCAGTATGATAATTATGGGTTTGAAGACAATGCCGGTCGGCCCAAGGCTGTAGCAATTTGTCGACCAACACTGGCAGATTTCAACTAGCCTGAAGGCAGTGCGCACTTTGACACTTCATTTATGAGAGGAGATTGTGGAAAGTGGGACTTTTTAACCTGCAATTAACACAAATATCTGAGATAATCGTTTAATTAAAACTTCAAATTTCCATCCTTTTGGGGACGATTCATCGCTACACCTTTGCCATCAGAAAATAAAGCCGTTTAGTGTTAAATCCATTCCTGACATCCACAAACACTGCTGTAAATACATGCTATTAATATTTGGTGAAAAACGTATAAGCTGAGCCCACTTGACATTTTCCTTGACCAGGCCCTCTCCTTCTCCACTGTTTTTGATGTCAGTTTGGGAGATTTTTTTTCTGTTCATCCATCTTTTATTGCAACTTGTATGGTCCCGCTTTTCTCTCATTTTCCATTATCAGAATATATTGACTGATACAAAATTCTGCTTTGGATTTCACACAGTTCTTGATGTTCACATGAAATAAAAATTAGATTCTGCTCAGCTTTTGATCTTCCATCCGGTTAAATGTGTAAATGAAGTGTGGTGTGGGTGGGAGTGTTGAATAAGTTAATTGCTGTGCATCTGATTGCATATAAATCAGCCACATGACGTGTTCCTGTTCTGTAGCGCAACACTTTGTTAATTTGCATTTGCGCACCATGCTAATGAGGTACCTTTGAGACTATAAATTGCAGTGAGAGTGAATGTGAATGAGTTTCTCCCGCCATTTGGAGAGATGCATGGTGAGCAAGATGGCAAGTCTCGAGTAGCTGGTATGAATAATGAATTAACAATGTTTGTAGGCTGGTCATTGAGTGGTTTTACTACAGTATTAGGCCTATTTCTTTCTCGAGGAATGCTGAATGTGCCCATTTGGTTGCAGGAGGCCTCCCACCCAGAGCTGCTGGATGGCAGGTCGATTCCACTACTGTAACAAAGACATCCAGTGTAGTGACAGGCAGAACAATCTATGCTTGTGCTTCGAGTGAGGTCACTTGAGTTCCGGTAGACACATTGTTTCATAACGTGCATAAGCTTGGTAAAAAATGGATAAAATGAGAGAAACAGTATTTTCAAAATCATGTGAGATGACACTGTTATTTCTACCCTCCAGCACATCGTACCTGTGTTGCATCACTTGTCAACGCTTCTTCTCAACGTGCAAAGTCTTATTGCTTTCTTCAGTCACTCACACTCTGGCCTGTAGCTGAAAATGTTGGGCAAGATAGGTTTTTTTCATGTAGTTTGGAGAGTGGGACTTTTTTAAAAGTGAAGCCTATTTCTGAGACAGTTCAACTGTTAAGTGAGAAACTACAGAACTGAAAATTGAAAACTTTCAACAGCACTATGTGGCCTGTCTGGGGTGAACCCTGCTCTCGCTTCGAGTCAGATGAGGTCAGTTCCAGCCGTATACAAGCTTTGGTTGGATAAGAGCAGTACAAGATCAATGACCGGATGGTCATCTGTATTAATATTCAATGTGACCTCATACGCTGTGTTCATTTTGCAACATATAACCAGTGATGCCGGAAACGCGTTGATTAGTAACGCATTTTCAGTAACGAGTAATATAACGTGTTACTATTTCCAAACCAGTAATCTGATTACAGTTACTTGTCCAAGTCACTGTGCTTTACTGTTATAGTGCCCTGCAAGATGAGTTTCTTGTCCACAAAGCCACTTTATTATTAAACAGATCCGACTGCTCCTCCATTCTCCTCCAACCTGTGACAGACACTGGAGTGCATGCAGACACTGCAGCCTCATCTGGCCCGCCCTCTTCTCCACTATCAGCCAATCACAGGCCAACTCGCTCTAACTGTGTGTTCAGGTAACACAAAAGAATTGGAACAAACCATCGTCATCAATAAACCTTAAAATTGCAACAAGTAATTGGTGAAGTAACTAAGTTACTTTTAAATGATTAACTAGTAATCAGTAATCAGATTAGTTTTTTAAAGTAACTGTGGGAACACTGCGTATAACAGAGTAAAGCAGCGGCAGGATTTTAGAAAACTAGTCAAAAGATCCAGTGACCCATCTGCCGTTCACATTCTCATTTGGGTTCATTTCCATGTATTTAGTCTCTGCTGATATATTTTATTCAGACCCAACTACACTTTATTTTGGCAACGTCCTCTGTTGCCGTGGAGTTCCTTGCTTCAGGCCAAAGCTGAAGAAAAGCTAAACCTCCATGCTCTTAATTAGTGTTTACACAGGCATCAAACATGTCATCAACATGAGACCAAATTATTTAAACACAACATATGCTTAAACAGCTATTGTGACAAACATTTCTGACTTATCATTATCAAAAATATATGATCATTTGATGTGTGCTGAGCTCAACAGATCACTATGTATATTGGTTTATTGTGGTTAGCGTTTTACCAGCTTAGAACTCATCGAGAGCCTGTGAAATGTCTAAAGGAGTTTCTCGAAAGAAATAAAAAAAAAAAGGTTGTTTGGCTTGTTCTATGCTCAGCGAGGTTCTGCTGGCAGCCGTAGCAGTGATAGCGCCGCAACTTGTTTTCACCAATTAAAACAAGTGTGAACATACTATTACTGCAGGTGCAAATCTGATTTTCTTAAACTTGCTTTTATTTGCTGAGCTGCTGTTGCAGCCACAAAGCCTCCATCAGCCTCATATTGAACTTGACAGGGAGACCGCTGAGAACGAGCGTGAATAAAATATGTGATTTCCACTTGGGAAAAATTGGTGGGCTTCACGCAGGACGTGACAATCCAGTTTATTTCGAGCAGAAATTCAGAGGTCAGAAAATTCAGGAAAGCTAACAATGCGGCGGAAACTGATGGTTTCCTCACCTCTCCCACAATGCTAAGTTCAATGATTTTTTTTTCCTCCCATGTCTCGACATTTGAAACAGACAAATGTTTTTTTGAACTTTTTGCAAATATCCACTTGAGCAGTATAGATACCACATGCATATTAATCTCCTTCAGCTTGTGACAGTCAAACCTTCTTGAACATCGGTCACACATCATTTATTTCCATCTACAAGTCGCCTTTGTGCAAGCTTTATAGCTCCCAACGCAACAGTACATGAATTTATGCAAATCTGTGAGCCTCATTATGCATCTGACTTTGCTTTGGTTCAAACTGTCAGTTTTAATGGTCCATTTGCAATTGAATTACACAGTATTTGATGTGTGACTGACAGTTGTGATATTTGGTGTTTGTAAACTCTTGCTATGACAAGGCAAGTCAAACAGCTGTCACATCAACCTGCTCTGTCAGTCGCTGATAGTCCGCCACGTTGACCTGTTGACACAGCCGTCAATGTCACAATCCTAATTGTCAAACCGAGCTAAAGTGTCTTTGCAACATTTTTCCTGCAAGTGGAGAATTTTATTTTGCAATTTGCCCTGTAAAAATCTCAGATCGGGATTAATTAATAGAACAACCAAAGCATTTCTTTCCAAATTGTTCAAGATGCTAAAACTTGCTGGGGTGCCTCAGATTTGGAGCAACATTTGTCACAAAGTTTTCAAAGTGTCTCAAAGCTATTGCAGAAATCCACAGTTCCCTCGTGCGATTCCAAGTGCTTTGCAAAGTTGTTGCAAATTACATGCAGTTCACCTGTTTCCTAGTTTCAGCTCCTTCTAAAGTTTGTTTCCACCAATGAAAATGTGATATTATAACAAAATGATTGCTGGAATACTCTATGAAGGAGCAGAGTAGAGCAGGAGTATGTGCTGTAGAATCCTGAGCTTTTTGTCTGGAGTTTGCACATTCTCCCTGTGTGTGCTTGTGTGTGTGTCTCTGGCTTTTCTAGCTTCCTTTCATAACCCACACACATTCTTGGGAGGTTAACGGTGATTCTCAATTGCCTGTAGGTATGGAGGTAAAGAGTGTCTGTGGCTTTGATGAACTATTCTTAATGTGCTGTGCACGTTTGCCGTATGTTGGCTGGAATAAGCTCAACCTCCCTGTGACCCCACTCAGAATAAAGTGAATGCAGAAGGTGGGTGCAGGAACTGCAAACTTGAAAGGTCTACTTTTGTCTTTGTTGTGTGTACAATTTTAAATCAGTGAAGGCTATAGCCAGGCCACACAGTCAGTTTGTTCTTTCTTATGGTCCTCATGTAAAGTGGACAAAATCATCTGTTAGTCAAAGCTCATTCAGCAACATTCAGACTCATGAAGAAGTGGAACAGCAGCAGCTGCTGTCTAGTTTTGCGTTCATTGACTGCACACTTTTCTTGTTTCACTGCAGTTCATACAGTTTCTGCTCACCTGTGAGAAGAGAATCCACATTAATACCAAATTGGGAGAGTAAATTGTATTTAATATCTCACTTTGAGATTCATTTGTGCCACATGATGAGAAATTATCCCTCCATTTGTAAGCTTGAGGGGAGGACCAAAGAAACTGACCGCCAATACTTCAAACAAACCAAAACCGCTTTCTCTTTACTAACTTTTGCTGCATCGTGTCCCTCAATAATGAAACAAGGGTACACCTTGTGGCTAATGACTGTCAAGGAATAAATGAAAAACACGACTGTGTATCTTGTTGAAACCCATTAATTAATGTAAGAGACGAAACGAGCAGGCATACTCACCTCAAATTACACCCAATTTCTTTGATATTTTGTGTGAAAACTTGTGTTTTGAATGCCTGGAGCCACAGAAAACACAACTTTTTGAAAATGGTGGAAAACAACATTTTGGAAATGCTGCGACTGCACATGTGCAACACAGGCATAGTACAATGTTCTTCTGAACACGTGCAATAACAACAATAGCGGCATCCAGAATGGCATGATTCCCAGTCTATATTCTTCTGAGACTTGGTAGTTGTATAGTTGACAGTCACCGTGATAACAATCCAACTTGAATGTCTGTTCACATGAATACCCGTGTACTCCCATTGTTAATGTTTATAGTGTATTGCTCTTTCTGTGCAAAAGCAACCAACAGCACTCCCTAGTGGCCCAACATGAAAACTGTATTGCGTTTCTGTGTAAACGCACACTTGTTTTCAAAATGTTGCTGTGTATTGGGACAGTTTTCTGAAACAAAAACCAAAAACAATGCATTTTCACTAAAAACATCGTTCTGTAAATGTGCCTAAATCTGCAGTGTCATTTCATTTCATTTCATTTCATTTCATTTATTTGCCATTTGCAGTAAAACCAAAACCGTCCTCGCTGTCTTTGCTGGCAGTGCCACTGAAGAAACTTGAATTGTATTCATACTGTGTCACACAGTGCGACAATGCACAGTCGGTATTCAACCTGTCAGTCAATCTGCTCTTTGCTCATTTATGCACACCTAATATGTTGTTAGCTGTGCTTTGCAGTGATTGGTTGATGAGGAGAGAAGGGGAGGGGCCTGGGTGTGGATGCTGACTCAAGTGAAACAGTTCTGTTACGGCAAAACTTTAAAGACATCGACCAGGATTGTCACATCTAAAGCTTGAACTTTGGAGGGTAATAAACATTTCATTGCATTTTTTTTTTTTATTGTTCCTGCAACACACCAATTTTTCCATCAGCCTTATATGTTGGCAGCTTTTGTTCACTTGGTTGCTTTTAAACATACAAGTACGCTTTCAAACTAAAGAGGAGCAGCAGGTTAAGATTTGAGAGTAAGGTTTAAAAATCGTGTATATTGACTGAGAATGTCATTTTTTTTCTCTTTTACACATTGAATAAATACAAAAGACTAATTGTCAAGTTGACACTGATAATTGACAGCAGTATGTGCTGTGAGACTCAGCATCACCCCATGGCTTTTACAAAAATTAAGTAGTTGTCTGTCTATACAAGAACAGCAGTGTTTTTATTGAAGAAGCACAAAGCAGCCGGTGGAGAGAGGATTATTAATAATTTGTCACGAGGAAAAATTGCCATACCATCCTTGAATAAAGTGTAAATGCGTTGTTTTTCTTCCGAACCAAAAAAACCCTCCTTTATCAGTCTTTCCAGTGTTTTGCAGCTGAAAGAACTCATGCAAATTCAACCAATCCCCACAATATTCTCGAATAATTATTACCATCTTTAAACTACAGCATTTCTTTGGCGCTGAAGCTCATTATTCTTCTACATCTATGACACTAGTAGCACAAAAACATTAATTTTGATGATACATTTTTCCTCCCACTGCAGCTTATTACATATTTTAAGCATTGTGACAACTTTAAAGCAGTATTAATTGCATTCAGGCTACTGGACGGAAGTAGGACTATGAAACAAGCCTGGGCTATAGTTACAGTATTGTGTTTGCAGATGGCTCCCTCCTGACATACAGTATGAAAAGTATAGGGCAACTATATTATCCCATTATTTTCATATTTTGGGAAAATGGTGATAGATGTTAATTTTTTTCTGCTCTCTGTTTCTCATCTTTCATTCTGTTCCTCTATTTCAGGTTCAATTGAATAGTTAAAGAGAATGTCTTGCTATTTTAAAATAAAGAAATTAAAGAGTAACAGTTTTATTGTACTCCATATTCTGTCTGAAACCTTCTCAGTGTTTTAAAGCCTCATTCATAGCTGCTATGATCACACTGCAGTCCCTTCTCTCTGATTTCATCTCGCCATCTGAGCCTGTGCCGGCTTTTTGTGAGCAAAGAAACAAAAGGGGAGTTACAATAGCTGGCATTTTCTTTCAAAATCCTCGGCCTATTCAGTATTCAGGAGAGGCTTACAGGGAAAATGCAATGGGCATAACTCTATACAGTATGATTGCCTGTCTACCTATACACGCCAGCACCCAGTAAAAGTAATCTGCGCTATTGTCGTCTTCATTCCTTTACTGCTCCGTCTCTGTGAAGAGGCTCACTGTAGATTCAGACGATCAGGAAGAATCCTTACAATGTGACAATCATGAGGTAACTCTGCAAACTGTCAGTTTTAGATGTTGGATGTTGGATGGACTCAAAATGTAGTATTTGAAATATGCATGAGTGGCAGGTCCAATTATTAAAAGTAACTACCGTAATTTCCGGACTATAAGCTGCTACTTTTTCCACACGCTTTTGAACCCTGCAGCTTATACAATGACATGGCTAATTTATGGATTTTTACGGGTTAATGAACTTTATGCCGCCAGATTCCACTTCCGGCTGGGTACCGCAGTTTTGAGCAACTCAAAATGTGCCCTAAAGGTGATATAAATGTCTTCCTGACATATCATGTGCTGCTTTATGTGGTCCTGTGTAACTTATGAAAGAGCAGCTGACAGCCATGATTCAGGTGCATCACGTAACCGCGACCTGCTGCGCTCTTATGTCTGCGCGCCATGGTTAACCAATTAACCAAAATAACCAATAAAATACTTTGTCAACAGAGATAAAACCTTCAGTGTTTGAGTATTTTTGTTGTAATTCGCTTGCCCCTCTCTCTCTCTCTCTCTCTCTCTCTCTCTCTCTCTCTCCCTCTCTCTCTCTCTCTCACTCGCTCTCTTTCTCTCTCCCTCCCTCTCTCTCCCCCCCTCTGGTACTCCCTCTCTGCTGGTTTTTTCTCTGTCAGCAGGCAGACAGCATGCGTATGCACACACACACACACACACACACACACACACACACACACACACACACACGTAAACAGTGCTGTGTGCTTGAATTTACCGCACTATTAAAGGACATTTTGCCAGAATTAATGAAAATATGAACAATCCCTGCGATCCCACAGTGAAATTCATGCCCTATTACAACATGAACCTGCAGCTTATAGATAAGTGCAGCTTATATATGTGAAATTGTTTTTTCTTTTCAAATTTTGTGGGTGCGGCTTTTTTTCAGGTGCGCTCAATAATCCGGAAATAATGGTATTTACAAGTGAGGTAATATAAACATCATTAAAAACATCATTCTGAGTGTGCAGCTGTGGATGTAGTACTTCCGCAAAAAAACAAAACAAACATTTGATCTTATTTGCTCTCTCCAAATGACCCACAGTGTGAGTTTGAATATGTCTGGTGATCTGTGTTTGTCCTGTTATGGACTGGGGAGCTGTCCAGGTATGGCCTGCCCTCATCATCTGGGATCGGCTCCGGCACCAGGCTGTATATAAAAACACAAGAATGGATGTGGTTAGTTTGATTTGTGTTCAGACAAGCTTTCAGTGTTTTGGTCCGAACAGCATACCAACTGGCAAACGTTAATGTTTGTATGTCTCATGAACATAAGGAGCATTATGTTTACCTGGGTAGTAAATGGATAAAACAAAATCTCAGTAGAGACAGATATATGCTTGCTTTCGTGATGTTGATCACTCTCTTCTGTATTGTTTGTTTTTCATTCCATACATTTTATGTTTTGTAATAAAACATTTTTATTGGGTCTATCCTGATTAATTTTGATACTTTTTTGGAGTTTTGACATCCATTTTTCCTGCCGCTAAATTTGTCAGTGACCATTTCTTTAGATTCCCCCCCAACACATCTCGTAAGAAAACAAATGCTTACCATAAGACAGCAACAGGCATTGACTTAGTTTGGTTTGGTCAAATTCAGATTCATTCAGTTATCGATTCTTTCAACAACATGTCAACTCCATTGTTTCACATTTCATTTTGGACCTATAGGTAAAGGTCGTAAAATGTGTACGACCATCCGTAAAATCACTCCATGGTTAATGCAAGCAAACATGAACAAAAATATAGTTGTGTTTATTTGATAGCGGCTTTGTCAACCTAAAATGACTAAAGGAAAAAATAGACATTTGGTTGCAGATTTATTGTCAAAACAACTTTTAAAGAAATGTACTTGAATCAACTGCAGACGAATGAATGAATGAATGAAGGATGATCCCCTTCAACCAGACAAACAATGTGGTTGATCATGTCGATGGTCTTAAAGAGTAATGGTGTGCTTGTTGGTCTTCAGATGCGTTTTGAGCATGAACTTGTTTCGCAAAAGAGGCATTTGGTGAAGCTCAGCTGTGCTGACTTAAAGAAGACCCGTGTGAAAGCCCTTGCAGAATCTGATAAAGAACATGTTTAGGTTTGAAGTCCCCTATTTGTATGAAATGTCGATGTGGAAAAAAATATACTTGGCATCATAAGTGCACTGGAACTGTGAGAGCTCAGCCGAAGCGTTTGTGTCCACATATCTGCATAATTCTTAACAAATCATAGGAAAACTGAGGGCGTAAGGGAGATGAAATGAATGGCAATGTAAAAACTGATATGTTTTTTGAGTTTTTAGCTTGCACTAAAAAGCATAGGTCTGCTGAAATTGCCACTATATATATATATATATATAATACAATTTAAATAAGGGATCATTTGAAATGAGATTGTGGTGTTTCTTGTTGCGAATCAGGATTTTTGTTGACCATTATTTAATTTTTTTTAATCCTAAAATGTTGATCTACAGAAGCATTTTGCTACCATATTATATTAGAAAACAAGCATCTTTTAACACCGAGATTTATCTGCTATGATTTTATCACAATGGAATTTAGTTTGATTTCACTCAGTGTGGCAGCAGTTTTAGTGTAAGTTAAGCAATGTGCTCTCTTCTCCCCCCAAAAAGTTATTTTAATCTTTTTTCCCTCAAAGTCATAGCCATGAGTTATGGGGCTCCCTCGTGCAACTCTAATGAAACAAATTTGGAATTTGTAGCTCTTAAACTTATTGTTATGGCACTGGTTATCAAAACTGTTCAGCTCTACTTCATCCCCCTCTTGGTTGATGTATGTGATGACCAGTTTGTCTCTTTTTTTTAAGACTCTAGCAACAGCCTGTTGCTGGAGGTGGCTATGTTGCTTGTCTGTTATTGTCCTGTGAACACTTTTGACTGGAACATGGGATGGGACCTTGTTAAATGGTGACTGTGCCAGTTCACAGCTGCATACATGCATGAAAACATTTTTTGCATATAAATCTTATAATTGAAATAATTGAAGATAAATGTTAATCATGGTATAATGTCAAACGCTTCATGTTGTCTTGTGTTATTGATTAGTTTCATGGCAGCAATCTACTCATGCCATTATTCCTTTTTTTACCCCCCATCTGCCCTTCCTTTTTCAACCTCTGAGAGATTTAATTACCTTTACAATGTAGAAGTCAATTCATTTTCAATGAGATTATGCTGAATACAACAAAGTCACATCGAACGGCGTTTTTAGAGAGAATAACGCTCACATTTCATCTGAGCAAGCAGGCGACAGTGGGAAGGAAAAACTCCCTTTTAACTGGAAAACACCCGCGGAACCAGACTCGGAGAACTCTGGGTGCAGTATCAAAGAGAAAAGATCCGTCTGTGTTTGTGTTTTTCACATCAGGAGCTCAAATGGGAATGACGTGATCGACTGAGGAGGTATGAAGAACCATAGCGATCGTTAAGCTTAATTCTCATTTTACTCCTGTATTGAGTCTATTGGAATTTCGAGCTGAACTTGTAGGTGAGTGAGATGATCTCACTAAAGAACCATTAGGTTTTTTGATTGCATTGACTGTCAGCCTTCCAGCCTGCTTTGGCTTTTGTTTCTGCTCAGTGATGGTTTGCCTTGTGGAGGCTGCAGCTACTTACCTGAGCCGCAATTGACATTGATTGTCCATATTTACTTTCAATAGATATTGAATCAGCTTTGTGTCTGCATTTTCTTTTTGACTCCAAATGTAGGAAAATAAATTGCATCCGTTGATGATGGTTGGTTGTTTTTTTATCAGCATTCCGAAGACTTTTCATTCACTGTTGGTTTAGCATCATTAATGAATCAGATGTAAACAAATAAATCTGCATTACATCAGCTTTGAACATACTTATTCCAACTTGAAGGGGGTCCAAAAGTAAAATAACAACCCAAATGTTTACTGTCTAAATGTGAGTCGGGGAGATTTAAAAAATCTCTGATGCAGGATTTTTTTGTGTTGAGGATCAAATAAGTTGAAGGAATTTGGTTATTTTCGCGTGGATTATTTCCTATTGTGTTCTGAAGTGTGAGTTCTGGGTTTCCAGGTGTTACTTCCATGAAAGCCTTTTGCCTGTGCTGCTTATAAAGGTTGGACAATTGAACAATAAAACGGTTTGTGCATAACAAATAAGCGACAAAGAATTTTCATTACTCAATTAATTTTAGAAGGGGCTCCTCATTTGAGTCTGTTTTTCAATTTTTCAGTTCTTGTGTGAACCTCCGGGGAAGAGTTCTGGCAGCTGTTATTTGCATAGTTTTCCTAGTAAAGGTTTGAGAAATGGTCTTGATGAGTTGACAGTCATATCCCAGTGTTCCTCAGGGCTTTTCTCATCAAAAACTGTGCAGGTTGGTGGAGATTTTCACAGGACGTCTCTCTCTCTCACACACACACATTTAAAGCAGATGGCACCTGAATCTTACTTAAATACTAGCTGAATACTTTCAGTTGGACAAATGCTCAGTTCACATGGTTGGCTGTTTGGTGTTCACGTTGCTTTGGTTGGAGATTTGATTTGTTCTTCCCAATGCGTTTCATTAACTCCGAAATAATATCATTTGCCAGAATGAGCTGCCAAATAATGATCTGTAAGCCTTTTCTTTGGCTGACAAAATAATTTGCTCACCTTATTCCTCCTTTGAGTGAAATAAGTGCACAAATGCAGTAGCAGAGAATGTTGTTTTTCAAGATATAAGCGTGGTTCCAGGCATAAATACACACACAGTCACAAGATAAGCATACCCTGATACTGTGACCCTGGCTCGTGTGCTTTCTCACTTATTGACGTTTCTCTTATGGTTGCTAAGCCATTGCCAATCTTCATGCTTCCATCTGATTCTGTGGGTTTAATTTGCTGTTTGCAAACCACAAGGCAGAGTGGTTTTGATGTTACAAACACGATGTGTTCTCACTATGAGAATATGCAATTATAGCAGACTAATCTTAGTTGTTGCGGCTGCACAGTGATTGATGGAGTTAGCACTCTTGTGTCACATGAGAAATACTCGAGGTTTATTTCTGGACAGTGATGCTCAGCACTGCCTCAGGTTTGATTATGGGTTGGTAGTTTTATGTCCATATGCATCAGGGTTTTTTGTCCAGGTACTACAATATCCTTTCCTCATCCAAAGCCTTGCATGTCAAATTTAATTAGTGACTGTTCAATTGGCTTTAGGTGGTGTGTGTGTGTGTGTGTGTGTGTGTGTGTGTGTGTGTGTGTGTGTGTGTGTGTGTGTGTGTGTGTGTGTGTGTGTGTGTGTGTGTGTGTGTGTGTGTGTGTGTGTGTGTGTGTGTGTGTGTGTGTGTGTGTGTGGTTGTCTGTCTCTCTGTGTTAGGCCATGATGGACTGACCCAACAGGCTCTGGACCGGAGGTGTTGTCAAGCACAGGGCGTGTTGGCCAAAACTGACCCTCATATTGACATTGTAAAGTGTAAAAAAAAATTCCAAAAAAGACATTAACTACGACTTTTCACTCGCACTGTGTCTAATTTATCCACTGAGGGTAGCAGTGTTTCACTAAGGTTAACAGACAAATCAGCACACTGCAGCTAGTATGAAAGTGAGCAAGCATTTTGCAAGCAAATGTACATTAGCATCGAGTTCATGCTGTGAGGTGAGTTCATGAAAACTTGCATTCTGAATTTTGCTGAAATTATATTGCCAAAGAACATGAACCTAAAAAAAACAAAACGCTGCAAATCAGATTTTGAGCTGGCTTTTTTTTCAGAAGAGATATGTTGTCTTGGTCATACACGGTTTTGTAAAATGTAATTATTGCATATTTGCACTAAAGCAGAGGTAAAATAGGAATTGTGCTTAATGATATGTTATAATGTCAAGTGAAAACAAGTGGGACTATCTGTGGCTCCTGGACTAAGGTGAGTTTAACAACAGTGCTTAAAATAAGCAGATATAGAAGATGGATAGTTGACCACAAGAGCTTTGACTCCCTATTTTCATTTTGAGACACACCAAGTAAACACTTCCTAAAATCGAGAGACGATCCACGAGCTGCAAAGGTAGGCGTTCTAACATTTATCTGGAAAAAAAAACAAAAAACAACTGCCTGGTGCAGACAGATCAGTGTCCAGTTGACCTCCTGATGAAAACGACTCTGTTGCTATATTTGCACCTCTGTTGGCTTGGTGCCTGTCTCAAAATAGAAGCCCTGCTCTTTGCAGTCCAGCTGCACAAATCTTGCAGTCTTCACAGGTGTGCTGGATGACATTTGGATGCTTTGTCTTTCCTGCCCCTGACAACTTAATCCACCTCTCTGCATTTGGGAGAGAGATACAAACAGGTTCTTTGTTTGTCCCATCAAAAATAGTGTTTTGTAGAACTCCAGCATACTTCCTGGTCTGTGAAAGCAGACAGTTCTCAGAACCTTGATTGCGAAGATGAAACAGTTACAGGAGTAGACGTGTCCCTGCCTACAAAATACACCCACTCCTCTATTGCCTAAATGTCATATTAAATGACACAGAAACTCGATGAAATCTGAACAGAACTTTGTTTATTACGTGTCTGAGAGTCAGACGAGCAGGTGGTGATGATATGAAGTAGGGCTAATAATATCCTTAAGTGGCATTAATGTTTTACATTGGTGAATCGTGTTGTGAAATTAATTATGGCATCTGTGGTTTTTCCACCACGCAATCAACACATTTTCAAGAAGCTGCCAGACTGAGCCACATGTCATCTGCAGAAGCAAAATCAGTGTGAAAAAAGCTGAGAAAGACAACTGTTGCATGGTGGCTTAATGGTGGCTTCATGGTGTGTTGCTAACAGCAGTGGGATTTTGTTCATTTTTGAGTTTACATGTTCTGCTTGCAGTTGCATGTGTTTTTACAAGTGGAATTAAAAAAAAAAAATCAAATACCCTAAGAACAGAATCAAACGCATTTTAATTCAGGAGCTTCATCACTTCCTGAAAATATGATGTGTATTAAGAGCCCATTGAGGCCTTTACTCACAATATTTAACAACCTTACCAGATTTTTAATGATGTTGAAGTAAGAGGCACTTTGTGTCCTGTAGTACTCTCAAGGTTATCATTTCGCTACAAAGGGCCCCAGCTCCCTTGCAACCCTATTTTGGATGAAGTGGGTGTACAGAAGAGGATGAAAAGCAAAGTTCCACTCAAGAGGAAATGTTCCACAAAATCTATTACAATAAATGTTTTGCCTATTGAATCTACAGTAACTGAGTTTTTGTTTAAAGCATTGTAAGCATTCCAAACTGCTCAGGGGAGTAAAGAGTTGCATGAGTCCACATCCAACAGAAGAATGTCCACAGTGTATCTTTCAAATTATAGTACTGGTGACCATGTGAGTTTAGATCCAATACTCAAAATGTTAACTGTTGGTTTTGTTCGACCTGTTGAGTTTAATCAAGGTTGGAAAGATGTCGATCTGCACATTGTTGGAGCTATAATCTCATTAACATTGCTACTATGAAGCTTGTTGTGTAGCTTCACTATGTCCAAATAAGCATTACAAGAAAGATAACATGTGATAAAGTTCTGCAGCAGGAGCCTAAAAAATCAGAGCCTAATCTATTGTCTGGTCAAACAAACAAAAAGTCATCATCTTAAGAGGTCACACACTATTTTGTTGGATTGCCTTCAGCTTTGATTATGGCACACATTCACTGTGACATTGTTACATTGAGCTTCTGCAATTTCACAAGATTTTGTCCAGTGCTGCATTAATATTTAACATATATTGTATTGATGAGGGAAGAGTCGGATCTCTGTGCAAAGCCTGCTTTAGCACATCCCAATGATTCTCAATGGTGAATCTTGGCATTGCACCTTGGAAAATGTCTGAACCATCAGGGAAGAAAAAAGATTGATGGTAATTCAGTATATTGAGGTAATCAGCTGACCTCATTCTTTGGGCTCCATTGAGACCTGACAGGTTGATAGGTATGATAGGTTCACCTGCCTCTCTTCTTAGCCTGATGCACCCATCACTCTGAACCAGAGTCAATCTGGACTCATCAGACCACATGACCTTCTTCCATTACTCCAGGGTCCGATCTTTATGCTCCCCGACAAATTGAAGACTTTTTTTTTTCCCCGATTAGCCTCGGTGATTAGTGATTTTCTTAGGGCTACACAGCCAATCCTTTGAATTCCCTTTGAATTGTGCGTATGGGGATGCTCTTAATTTTACTATTAAACATATCCCTGAGTTCTACTGTTGTTTTACTTCCAGTTTGAACCCTGAACATAAACATCAATCCATCCTCAGTAATACTTCATCCAATTCAGGGTCATGAGGTATTTTACAGGTTACTCGTCCATCACCGGGCGAACACAAAAACAAAAAAAGACACACATACTCACATATACAATTTTAGGCAATTTAAAGTCACACATATACCTCACCCACCTGTACTGGGACTTTGGGTATGCACAGGGATAACATGCACACATAGTGTTCATGTTATGAAGACTTATGTGTGGACCATACATTTACTATTCAGCCCATGAACAAAAACAAATCAATGATCATGGGTTTCAGTCCTGTTTGACTGTGTTTGTTGGTATTAGATGGATGTCCTTTGCTCTTCCACATGTGTACTCTATGCCTATTTGTTGTTATAGTGCTCCAGCTGGGAAATCCTAATAGCTGCACAGCTTTTAGAGCTCCTGGAGGAGAATTCTAAGTATTTTTATTTTCAGATAGCTGATAAGATTTATTTACTCACATCCTGAAACACTTGTATCCATCAGAAGGCGAATTGTGGATGACTTATGACCGATTTTTATCTGTGAAATCTTCAAAAAATATGAACACAGTTCCTCACTTAAAGCACTCTCTAGACTAACCCCTCTCTAAAGGCGACAGTGTAGCTTATTATCCTCACTGCTGTGGGTCTTTTGAAGGAAAAGCTGCAATCAACTTCTGTCTGATTTATTATCTCTCCAACTGTAGCTCTCTTCTCCCCTCCTCTCTCCATTAATGTTTAAACACCATGTTCTTAGACTCAGTGCAGTCTGACTTAAATTAATAAACAGAGGAACAGAAAGTAATGTCTTTGACACACAGGACACATTATCATATTAATAACCTTTACATGTCGTTATTTCCTCTCACATCTTAATCCTTGGATAGATTTGCAAAAACATGGCTTGTTTTTTTTCTCACTTTGACACACTACAAACACACATAAAGTTTATAGCAGAACATGATCTGACATATTGTTTTTATAAACAAGACGTGACCTTCACACTTGAGGCTACTCATAACAAAGACATTCAAATTTGAAATTTCAATTGTATAGTAACATAAAAAAAATAAAAAAATCCTCCTTTTTAAAACGTTTTTTTACCTTCTTGCTTTTCTCCCCGAATGATTTCTTAAAATCTCTGGTAAATGCACATCGTTTTAGTGAAAACAAAATGTATTGGAAAGGAGAAAACTGGCCAGATACATTTGCGTTTTACTATTTGTCTTGTTGGAAATTAAATGGTTTACACACCTCGCCTAATTCCTCACAAAGTATTGAAAATACTCTTGGAAAAAAGTCGCCATCCATTTTGTAATTTCCAGCTGTTCTACAAAAGCAACATGGTTGCCAATGTTTAGCACAACTATGAATCCATGTATTCTATAGTTATTCAGTTAGTTTGATTAAAAACAGAACTGAATCACTTGTCTGCCTGGTGCAGACATGTGTGTACTGAACCAAGGTCTGTGTAGTACGTCTGCTTGTTCCTCAGTATTTGTTGACCACTTAACTGTACACTGAGACTGAGAAGCACTTAGTGCAATCTTCCGCCTGTGTCAGTGAGAGGTAACGGTCTCTCTAGTTTACTGAACAATGGACCAGGTGAAAAGGCTCATGCAATTAATAACTGAGGCCAAACCAAGTCACATAATGATCTATCCGCTCCATTCCGTGCATGGTTGCGGGGTGCTGGGGCCAATCTCAGCTAACTATGGGCAAGGGTGGGATACACCTTGGACAGGTCACCAGTCCACCACAGGACAAACACACAAATACACACTACTACACATTTACACCAAGGTGCAATTTAGGGTCACCAGTTAGCCTGGCATGTATGTTTTTGGGGTAAACCAATGTACCTGGAGGAAACCCACTCAGACGTGGGACTCCACCAATGCCCATTCAATTACAGTCAAAGGCAGATGGATTCTTCTCAGTTCTGATGTTTGCATTAAGCTCTCCAGTCTCTATACCTTGTCACCATGTACCGTATGTTGGGAACTGACTTTTCAGATCACATCGGTCTTTGTGTTGTTGATGTCAAAGTTATTGTCAGAGGCAGTGGCGCCGCCAGGATTCAATTTCATAGTACGCCTGCATTGTCTTCTCATTTAGGCATTGACGTTTGTTGTTGGACGGACGTCAGTCTTAAACGCTAAAATGATTTACCTGCCAATGGGGATTTATCTAACCTCACAGCTTCACATCCATAAATCAACCAAGCAGAAATTGAGTATGAATGTATATTTGACTGGTATATAGCTATTACAACTTAATAAAAGTTGGCCAGTAGTTTCCCTCCGTTAATTCAACTATTAGTATAGATGCAAATGGTTTCATCAATGGACCACACGCATCCATCAACATTGTGTTTTCTCATTTGATAGACTCATTCACCAATTAATTTGAATTTCACTCTATAAATCGGAGGTAACCACCACAGTGCCTGGTAACCTGCTGGGAGCTTTTTAACAGCCAGCAGGACATACTCCACGAAGCGCACCAGTAACCACAAATATGATGTGGATATAATTGTCTCGCTGTTGTGCTTATTCATACATGTAATTTCATAGTATTGAATATGGGACAGTATTTAAGCACAGATGCAGCTCAGATGTACTTGTCATTTTATTTGACATTGAGCTCCATGAAATGAAGGATGGAATGATAAAACCCATTCATTCATCATTTTCCCCTCTCATCCAGTAATATAGAAACACAACAATGACTTACTAGATTAATTGAAACTCTCACAGGCCTCAGATTAACTTCACTGCAGTTTCACACTGTCTCTGTACCAGATTCCCAGCATGCAACATGAGATATTGAGAGGGCAAAAGGGTCGAGGAGAGATTCAGTCCAGTACATCTGCAGCTTCATCAATATGCTGCATAGCCTTCTGTGATGTTTCCCTCTTGATGTTGGCTGAGGTAAATATGTTGTGCTCTCTTCTTTATTTAAATTTTTTTTTTTTTTTTCAGGTGGCTGTGACAGGGGCACCCCCGGGGCAGGACCCATGAGGAGTCATAGAAGATGCTCACAGCCTGGGCGCTTCTGCTCTTCTTAGCCATGTGGGTGATGAGCACCTCCGGTGGCCCGCTCTCCTTCCGAATAGGTACGTCCGGAAACAAAGTCACAGCAGTACCTGCGAGACAGACCACTGGCATTTCACAAGCATTTCGAATGAGTCACACTTGCAGGAACTTCCTTTACTGCACACATCACATTATCTTTTTTTTTTTTTTACTTAATATTAAATCCCCATAAAACTGAATGTATTGTTTAAATTCAGTAGTCTTTCTTGGGGAAAATTGGATGAAATTCTTAAATTAAAACTGTCAAGCAAAAAGCATGTGTCTCCAGTCACACATGGCTAAAATATTCATGCGTGGACATGACAGAGTGCTAATTGGCTGTGAAACACTCTTCCTACACAGTAAAAGTTACCAATGCTTTATTTGTCCTTCCTTTTTTGCATTGCAGAAGACAATTCACATTTTATGTAAAATAATAGGTCATAGCATTTCATAACAATAAAAAAAGGAGTTTGGTCATTAAAAAAAAAAGAAAAAGGCTGTTTTGGCAACTTCCATAATCCATATAGTTTAGTGTTAGAAACATTGATTAAGCTCTCACTTATGTTTGAAATATAAGTTGCTCAAAGCATTTTAATGATCTGAACAAGGAAATGCAATGAAAATATATGTGTTTATTTATTTATATGTATATATACAAGTGTGAAAAGTGAAACGTTGGTGTATTAATTGAGCATTCTGTGTAACTAACTACATGTTCTTAAATAAGCTACTGAAAAAAAACTTTCATTTTTATTAATTAGTTGTTCTTGTTACTTTTCTACTGTATAATCTCATGGCAAATGGCATATTAGGATATTATTACACTTTCTCCTTAAAGTTTAAGAGATCATGGGATGGATTTACCAGCATCACAGCTCAAACTGTGTCTGTTTCCTGCAATTCTGCACAAAATCTGCCATTTTGAATCTGATCAGCAGTCCAACTTCCACTCTTTATTTCACTGTTATCTGAATCTTAAGCATCGTTATAAACGTTTATCCAACCGGTAAATTTTATGTTTTTTTACATCACATTTTTTCCAAATAGACTTAAAATGGGATTTGTGAGCCAAATGGACAGTAAATAATCGTTCACTCAAAACTTAGCTGAGCCCATAGTGACACTCTGCTGCTGTAAAAAGTGGCAGGTCGGTGAACCACGTCAGAATAGTTCTCGTCTTTGCATCGGAGGGCACGTAGTCCAAAAGTGCCGTAACCTGCCAGAGTGTGCGCAGTGACCAACGGCGGGGTTGTTCCTTCTTGTTGTTATTCTCCTTCAGTCAGCAGCTTTCTGACACCCTGTCACTAGTTTCCCATCTACCAACAGTTTGACTGACTGTCTCTTCATTTATGAATAGACCCTGGGTCTAAGGTGGGGAACTGTGTGTGTGTGTGTGTGCGTGTGTACGTGTACGGTTCGTGTGTGGACACAGATGTGAGGGTGAGATAAAGACAGCGACTGTGAATGAGATTGATCCCCCTGCTCACAGACTGCGTGGTCTCTCAGTGGGCGCCTTGGCATCTCCAGCACAGTTGACAACTTCTAGAATGAGTCTGGAATGAAATTTGTGGGCAGGGATGAAGGTTGGAAATTCAATATGAAGGGCAGAAAAAAGACATAATTCAAAATAAATGACGCTGATATAAATATTTCCATATAAATCATGCTTTATCCATATAAGAGTTAATAGGCACTTTGTATTGCATTTATTTATGCATTTCTTCCTGTATCGTTTTGTCTTTTGCCACATCCATTAATTTATCCGCCTATACATTTTCGTATAGGCAGATTTTCATATAGGCAGATGTTAATTTTAACTGAATTTGTGAGCACATTTAATGTAAAATAGGCATTCCTAATATCTAAAGCCGATTTGATTATCAGATCTACTCTTCTTCTTTTGACTTGAATTCACACACTGGCTCATGCTGTGCCACAAACATGCAAGTGAAAAATTATGCAATATTAAAGTAGTATGATTCGTCTTCTTCGTCTTCTTCTTCTTCGTCTTCTTCTTCTTCTTCTTCTTCTTCTTCTTCTTCTTCTTCTTCTTCTTCTTCTTCTTCTTCTCCATCCATCCATCCATCCATCCATCCATCCATCCATCCATCCATCCATCCATCCATCCATCCATCACTGTGTATCTTTGTATGAACCAGTCTCCTCTGGGATAACACATTCAGTCGTCAACAGAACACAAATCCACGGCATGAGTAGAAGATGAGTTTCATGACAATGAAGCAATTTAGTTTGACAAAAAGCCTCCACTTTACAGGCTCATGAATGCATATTGGAGCTTATTGCTGCCTCCTTCTGATCTTTTTTTGCCTATTCACTTTACTTCTCCTGTTGTGAAACAGAAAGAACGAAAAAAAAAAAAGGTCTTTCTATCACTTTGGCATTTCCAACCACGACAAAGCTGAGTCAGTTCCAACTGTCATCTTCCAATAGTAACAACATTTTTTATTCTTTAGCAAGACCTTTCTGTATCACTCACTAGTTTTCTATCCTGTCTGCTCTCACATTTCTGCCTCGGCTCAGCTACTGTTTGCTGAACTATTGTTGGATTGGCACAATATGCTCCAAACAGTTCTCTATAGTTTCAAAACAAAACGGCATCAGTTTTCTCTATCAACATGACCCCCCCAAAAAAAACAAAATACAAAACCTTTGTGGTTTGTGAAGATTGCTAGGGAACTGACTAGCTTCCCCACATCTTTACTTTTTCTCCATGTCTTTTGACCTTCCTCCCCTGACTGCATGCATTACTGCTTCACCATCACTGCTGGTTTCTGTTCTTCTCTGTCATGTCAAATCACTGATGGGTAATTAGCTGCCTGGCCTGTTTTTTTTTTTTTATTTCCTCCTCTAATATCATCTGTGTAGTGTACCCGGCTCTTTGCCAGTGTGATTTCCGTACAAGCCACAGATGCGTGCACGCACACAGATGCAGCCACACAAATGTTTCAGAGCACACTGTGGTGCATACAAACAAACACTCCCTCCCAAACACCACCACCAACCTCCTGCCATTTGCGGTCCAGGAGATGGTATTTAACATTGCTGTCCCATGAGTCCTGCTTGGCTGGCATAATGTCACTGTCTGGCCTTCTCCGAATGTGTCGGCGCCAAAAACAACCTCCCATCCTCGCCAGGACCATCCAGCCGCCAGCAGCAAGTGCAGTGTAGGTGAACTGAGGAACTTCTCTTTGTCCACATTGCTGACAAACGCTGGGATTAAAATGGACTTTAATTCTCACATTGGTCCCCTCTGTATGGCGGCTTGTACAGTAAGACTAAAGGCCATTTTCTATGCCATTTAAATGCGAAAAAATAGAGGTTGACTCCTGGGAGTATGTAATTTATTTCAAAATGTAATGAAATTCGGTATCACAGTTTATTCACAGTAACCTGACCCTCCATTGTTTTGACACACCGATTTGGGTTAACTGTTACCGCACAAAGCTGTTTTATGGTTATTGTAACACGTGTTTTCTTTGCTGAATCATAAATGAAGGAGTTTAAAGCTCAATGTAGCTGCAAAGGAGCTTACTGCGTTTGTGAAGACCACAAAGTGTCCAAAAGTCACTGAGAGTAAAGGAGCGATGAAATGTATATCACTCATCAGCTGATGTCTGAACCTTGTAGGGTTTTTCTTTTTCCTTTTTTTTTTTTTGAGTAAAACTTGATATAAAAATAAAATCACATTTCAAATTCAGAAGATGTCTTATCAACATTTTGGATTGGCTTTTACTTAATCTAGTGTTTGATTCAGTTCATATATTATATAATGGTTCTGCAAATCAAATCTTGTTTTTATGAATACATGAATTAATTTGCTAAATGAAAGATACTACACATGGATTTGGGCAGCTGTTGTGAACATCTTTAAATGCCAGTCAGGGGAAATTGATTTATGCTTGGGTGGTTACACTGACACGTGGACGTGCAAACACACTCCTAACAGGGAATCTTTGCTAAACCTTTCCCTGGTTTTCCATTTTTTTTTTTTTTTTTACTTGCATAGATAGGTTTCTACAAATTCTCCAGTGTCCTCAGTCTATTCCTCCCACAGATCTCCTGCCTCACTGGTTTCGCTCCAGGTATCTTCACTGTCATGTTCTGATTTTGCCTGCTCATCTCATAGCATGTAATTACGGATGCTAATCCAAAGTTTTTGGGATGGAGCATTTTAAAGCCTTCACTCAGCCTGATGAAAACAATGTGCAGCACCTGTTGCTAACTTTCAGTTCCAGCGTGTGTTCATCATGTCATTGTTCATTGTGTGCACTTTGACTCTCTCGCCATAGGTTTTCTTTCTGGGGCACATAACGCTGTTGTCATACAGAACTTCGCATAACAACGGCTGCTGATTATAGACAATAAAAGACAACTTCAATATATATAACCTGTTTCCAGGGAAAAGAAACAAAAAAAACCCAATCTGTGTTATAGATGGTAAATAGTTGACATTTGCTGTGTTGCAGCAGTGAAATTGTGTTTTAAATATAGCATTTAGTCTCAATCTGAAGTTTGAAGAGAAGAGTTCAAAATATTTCAAACACTGTAATGTAATTGAACATATATGGTAACATGAGTACAAAAAACACTGCTGAGGGGTGTGTGACCGCATCAAATGAGTCCATTTTAACAAGATGATATACTGCATAATACATGAAAATCCCAGCTCATATGTGGAGCTTGTTTTTGCAGGTAGTAGCAGGACCACCCGCTGTTAAATTTAATCTGGCCAAAAACCTGCTGCTCTGGAGAATTTAAGAGAAAATCCTCTTCAGCATAGATGCATATAATCACTTCTTTACGGTGATGTCTGTTTTTGTTAAAATAGAGAAGGGAACATAGTGAGGAAAACCAAATGATCCATGGACCTCTCTCGTAATTTTTGCCTCCTAGTTCCAAGAGCACCCACCATAAATGGTTCATGCACACACGCACCCTGCCACTGTCCAGTTCAATATCAGATTATGAGAGGCAATTATCTGCTCTTCGTAAATCAGTGGAAGGAGCAAATTTCAGAGGAAATGGATTTCTTTCCTGTTTTATAGCCCTCATTTAAATTAATCCAATAAGAAGAGTAGTGGGTGAAGACCCAACAGTGTTAAAGACTGGCTGCGGGTTAAAAAAAATGTTTTTAATTTCACTCTCACACAGTGATAAAAGTGCTCCGAGTGTCACACAACAGAAAATTGTTTTATTGAAAACTTGAACAAATTTGATAAGGAAAGTCAGGTATTATTTGAGAAATGTTCTGTTAAAATTGAAGGAATAAGCCACAGGATTAGCTCAGAAACGGTTGGAGTGTTTCCAGTAGCAGATAAAATAACAGACTCTTTCAAATGTCATCAACTACAAACTGAAAATTGATTCCTTATGCAAATGCATCCATGATGGTTGGAGCCATTGGATGTAACTTATCAAGCTCTGCTTTGACAAATTTTGATTTCAACTGTTTGGGCACCTACATATTGTCTGATTTAATCAATCCTATGGGTTTATTCCCTACAAATCTATGTGACACACATTGCATGAACTTGATCACAACAGTAAGTTTGGCTGAGTATTGTCACCCTCAGAGGTCACGACCTCTCAGACATAGCAACTTCATCATCCTTATGCCACCAGTGTCTTCAGGATATTAAGAAAATGTATCTTATAAAGAGTCAAAATATTGTTTTAGTGGTATTCATGCACATGAAACAAAGAAAACAAAAGCACAAGTATCAGTTATATCTATGTGTAGGTACTTTTGTGGATGTTTTACATCTTTGAGAATCTGCAGAATGTATGTGTACTGCTGGTGTTGTTTCATCATTGATTGTTGTTTATTGTTTTGTAATAAATGCAACTAGTAGCAGCAGTTGCATTGCACGGTGTAGCAAAACCTTCATTTTACTCTTTGATTTGGTGTTTTAATTTCACACAGCATGAATAAATGATCTCAGGGTTTTTTTTTGCTGTGAGAACAGCCGTCCGCAAACTACTCTCACTGTATGACATAGAACCACAGTTCTTAGGTCAGGGCAAAAATTACAACAATTTTAATGGTCTGACCTCACAGAATCTGCATCTTAAATCAGCTGTCGCTCTGTGCAGATGGGGCAGACTGTCCATTACTTGCCATGTATGTAATCTGATCCCCATGTCTCCCTGTCCATGGACAAACTGTATTTGGACAAATCACTGAACCTGAAGTTGTTTTCAACGGAGGATGATTACTTTGCATAGTAGCTTTTGCCATTAGTGCCTTTCACATTGGATAGAGTTAGCCCATGGCTAATGTGTAGCCACAAATAACTGTGATATATAGTCTTCATACCAGGTGTCAATAAGTACCCTTTTCACTACTTCTTCCTTTTTCCTTCTTCCTCACTACTCCATGTCTGCCTGCGAAATATTTTCCAACTTTTTCTTCCTGCGTCTGGTTCTTCTGATTCACGGGGTTAGCTGTTTGTTTACTACCCAGAATGCATTTCACACACCATCCCCTCCCCCATCCTCTAACCCCACCCGGAAGGAACTATTTCCTCACTACTCCACGTCTGTGCACGAGCCATTTTCCAGGAGAAAACAAATGTTACAGGACTCCTGCTTTTTTCCCACATCTTTTTCAGATTTGTGCACCCAAAATATATTACATGACTCAACATCACATTCTCCCCGCTTAAAAAATCCGGAATCGAGTTTGCGTTGCGCTCACTCTGGTGAACTCTGGTCCGTATCAAAGAGGGGAATGTGAACATACCCTAAGTGTGTGCGTGAATGCGTTTGTGAAACGATCTTGTTAAGCGCATGTAGACTCCATACACAAAGGCTTGAGGTGAACGAGCCTCTGCGTGGCCTGACGTGGTCCTTGAATTTTCTAAATACGCTTTTAAGTGGCACAGAACGCAAGCGGGAGTACGCAAAGCACAAGGGCTGTTATTGGTCCACTCTACTGTGTCATAGGTCATGTTCAAGAAACTCGACATGATCCAAGTGATTGTGTAGTGAAAGTACACTTTCTTGGAGAAACACTGTTAAATTCAAGAGTGAACAACACACACCATCCAGCGTTGTCCGATAATATAGGCGACACCGTGCAGGAAGCTTGCTTGTAGCTCGCCACTACACGCTTGCGAGAATTGGCATCGCCGTGGTAAATCTTGGTGCCGGATTGGTCATTACAACTGCAAATGCGTAACCAGAAAATAAACCCTACCAATGAGTTTCATGCGCTTCCATGGCCCATCCTTTAATGGTCCTAGCATTGCAAAGCATATGGCCCGACGCAGACCTTCCAGGACTGCCTCGAGTCTACGCACAGGAATACACTAGTACGTATATATCAGCCTTTAAGCATTTTGAAAGGTTCATAAATGACTTCAGCGTTTATGTTGGCTTCAAGCAATAATCAAATGAGATAAATTGCCATTGGACTTCAGTTGTGTATACATTGTATTAATCAGGCTTTCTAGTGATAGACAGGTAAGAAATGTATGTACTTTAGGATTCAAAAACACCAGAAAGGCACTCGCATCAAGGTGTCTTATCTCCGACTCCAGGATATTTCCTTGCACTGGGTGCAGTCGCAGGCACCCACTGGGTGTGGGCTCACTCAATTGCTGTGCAATTCCCTCGGATATCTTTTTGCTCACCTTAAATGTTCTGTTTCTGACACTGTAAGAGAGCAGCCTCAGATTTCATTCTACAGAATGTGTGGTTCTCTTTCTCTATAGATTGAGAAGTAATATTACTTTCCATGGAAATCTGTTGTAAAGCTGTGCATAATGTATGGGACGTCTGCATTAGGATTCAGTCTGTGTCATGCACATCACTTTACAATGTTGTGAAACAGACATATATGGTGTGATTTTGTATTGATGCCTTTATAGAACACTATTTGAATAGTAAGACGATTTCACACGGCACAGAACAGCCAGATGAATGTTACCTGAGGTATAATTTTGTCTTTAACTCTATTGAAGACGCAAATTGCTCTGCTATTGGCATGCTGTTTTTTGTCATTGGTTATGTTTGAATCTCACCGCAACACATCTACATTGTGTCAATATGTGTCTGCAGGGATTGAAAATGCTGGGGAAAGTAAGGCAGTGTATTAGAGAACCAGTGGCAGGCCGTGAATCTCAGACTCAGGCCTTCACCAGTGCTGGTCAATCCACCCCTCTAAAAAAACATCCAGAAATGCAGTATAAAAAGCCTTTGCATCACAATTAGATACTCATGTAGCCAGAATAAATACCTTTGCGAATGAAAAAAAAAATCCAAGTTCACCTCTATTCTTCTGCTGCAGCTGCATAAAAAAGCAGCTGCTTTTACCGAAATACCGAAACCTGGGGGTCGAGGAGGGTGACAAACGTCAGCTTTTCATGGTCTTGAAAATAATTTAATGGCAAATAATATAATCCTGAATCCTGCCATGGACTTTGTAGTGAGCTATAGTAAATTGCACCAGACATACGCTCGTAGTGCTGCGGTGCGTTCAGTGACCTCTTAGAAAAGTCTGTTTTGAAAATTGTTTTGACAATAAATCTGCAACCAAATGTCTTTATCTTCTCCTTTAGTCATTGTTGGTTGACAAAACCGCTATCAAATAGACACAACTTTATTGTTGTTCATGCAGCTCACTACAGATGCAGCCAGCTAACACTGGAGAATGAACTCTCTGACCATCCAATCAGAGGGCTTGAATACACTGATATCACACTCGCAGTGTGATCAACACTAGTTTTACACTGCAGACACCTGCATAATTGAATCTGAAGGCCGAAGGTAGATTTATTTACCCTGGCAACTGGTGATAACTAAAATGTCATTGGTTAAAAGCTTTAATATGGAAGTACGTCTGGAAGCAGCACAGCTGGGGAGAAGCAATGAGAAGAAGTGGACAGACCATTTGGAATTATTTAATAAGTATTCATGTACAAAATATAATCACTAATCAGTCTGTGATTCAGATATTTTTCTTAGGCCTGCAGAGAAGGCCTTGAAGGCCCGTCGCTGTAGAAAACAGACATTTATTTAAATAACTGTCCTTATATATTAACTTCTAAAAAGTGATGCTGGGTGTTTTTTCAGCCTCACACTCTCGTCAACCTCACAATGGCACAAGCTGGGCAGAGAAGAAAAGAAAAGAAAAGAAAACCAAGGCTTAGTTTTCCCAGCCCCTTCTACTAGCTCTGTCAGTGATTCCCAACTGTTGACAGACCGGCTGGGATGTATATTCCCTCAGTGTTTCTGGATGTCAGCCTGGTGAAACTCCTCCCACTTGTTGTACACCTCCTGAGGGAGAGGCCCAGCAGCCTTTCAAACAGATGTCTGGAAGTCATTAACTCACTCTTCTAAGTCACCCCAAAATACAAGTCTTTATAATGTACCAGGGACTGTTTACCCATCTCTATCCTCCGTCTTTTCCCCACATGTGTGATCACAGGGACGATGGAGTAAATCTTACTTTCCTTCTATTTTTAATATAAAGGCTCTAACTTTCAGCTTTTCAGTGTTGACTGTTGACCTCACACAATGGTGCAACAAATTAAAAACAAGCAGGAGTATCTGCAGGAAGCATGTGCATCCAAACGAAAAACATGCAAACACTTTAAGAGTAAGTCAAAGTAGCATTTTAGATTTATATGCAAGTTTTAACTAATGGCTAAATGCTTTGGTATATGTTAAATGAAAGCTACAGCTGCACTCGCAAACATGCAGACATGAAGACATGCAGCCTGAAGCTTGTTAAACTGATTTTTCTTGACATCTCTCCAAAAAAAAACCTTTACAGAGCATCACTGAGTAGTGAGGCAACAACAACCAGACATACTCTGGAGGAAAAAAAAAAGTCAGACAAATCATTCTTTGCTCCTTTGCTCCCTTCTCAACAGTGAGTGGAAGAACACGATAAAAGATTCTTGGTGGGCTAAATTCAATTAGTTTCACTTTCTCTGCAGCAGCAGCTGAGGCTGAGCCTGCTCCGTCTTTACCTGGCCTCCCAGGGCTGCCATCACTGGAGCTGTTAGTCAGGGTGGGATGCAGTTTGTTTGGAGACTGATGTGGAGGAGGCAAAAAGGTACTTACCATCCAGTGAGAATCGCTACACTTCTGCTGTACGTGTGTGCACCCTATTTGTACTTGTAGGTTTGTTACATTTACTTATAATCAAGTATCAGCTGAAGGAAAATCACAAGTTGTTGTCGAAAGCTCAAACATCACATGTTTCATTATCCCAGCGTTAGACTTGGTAAGGGTAAATGCACGTGGAGCAATTGGTGGAAATCATTCCCAGCTTCTAAAGAGTCAGGTTAACTAGAAGTGCTGAACAAGATTACAATCTCAATCTCAAAAGTACACCAAGTTCCATTCAATAATATGTATTACCTTTTAGTATAGATCAGCCGGTCACATTTTTAATCCTTTAACTCACAAATCACAACTCAGGCATGGTTGAAATCAATTAAAGTGTTAAAATAGATGTTCTGTGTCCCTTGATTATTGCGGATTAAGCTGCGTGGTGGAGTCAGGGTTTACATAATATACTCCTTACAACAATGTTTTTTTGACCGCTTTCACATAGGGTTTTGTGGTTTTTTCCATAATAGCAGATAGAGAAATACATTTGTAGATGCACTGGGATGTGCCATCCCGTCAATGTATCGTCTATGAAAGAGCAGAGTAAGATGTGATTTTGATATGAACAGGAAGCAAATAGTAATGTATTGGTAAAACTGGGATTTGTCTGATTTAAAAAAATATATAAAAAAAAAAAACTGAGATGTGTGATTAATTGTAATATAGTCAGTAGATTATTTTGACCTGATCCTTATGTATGGACAAAGTTTTACACCCAAAGTTTTGGGTAAAAATTATATTACGTTACATTACCATTATTTTATTATTTTTATTTCACTTCTGACTAGTCTTTAATACATAGCAGGTCAGGTTGACTCCATATCCAAAAAGGGACTGCTGAAAAGATAGAAGTTTGTGTGTCTCATGTAGACATACTTTCTTATCTTTTTAGTTGTGTCATCAGCTTTCAAATCTCATTCTGGAGTTTCATAATACATGGTGTCATTAGTAACTGCAGGATAGTGAGTGGATCTGGCAGGCCAAGTTGACCCAGTACCCACACTGACTCAAAACTGGGATGTTATCCAAACTGTGATCTGTGACACCCATAATATTTGGATGTAGCGAAGCTTGGCCAAGAAAGAAAAACAGACTTTTAGAAAACAGTGCTTTCATGTGTTATTTGATGTTTCAGACGTGGTCCCAAGTGTGCGCATGTCAGATATGCTTCATGTCAGTTATCACTCCTCCTTTTGTTTTTTCACATAAAGAACACAGTATGTGGTTCACTCGTACTGAATGAAGGTGTTGCATCATGCATGTGTGCACTGCAGGTTTGATAAATATGAACATAATATCCAGGGGATGGGTGTGTATTAACTCGCTCTGCACTGAATCACTTGACAGGTCTCCAGGTGTGTGTGTGTGTGTGTGTGTGTGTGTGTGTGTGTGTGTGTGTGTGTGTGTGTGTGTGTGTGTGTGTGTGTGTGTGTGTGTGTGTGTGTGTGTGTGTGTGTGTGTGTGTGTGTGCGCGCGCAGCTGCTCACTCATACACTCTACATTGTAAGTCAGGAGACAGTGAGGGCCTTTGGGGTGGATCAGCGAAATTGAAGCCCACAGGTACAGTCTGATAGCATAATTAGCCCTGCTGAGGTAAAACCCACAAGTCAGCAGCACCATACTGTCAATTCCCTTGGTTCAGCCCCATCTACCCGCACAGTGACTTATTAAGGCCGGCTGCTGGAGTCACTGTGGCTGAGTCATTGTGCCCTTGCCTCTGGTCAGAATCATTCTGCCCTCAGACGCTCTGATTTCATCTGGCATCTATGAACTCATTTAACTCACTGTTACTGGACGACCAGAGAAGATGACATGTTGCGGGGGCGAGGGAGTAAATAACTGTGAGGGAAGCAGCCCGTGTTGCTTCAAAATACCCTTTGAGTTATGGATCGAGTCCGTGTTCAATGAACATCTGAGATGTTCCGCATAAACAGAAGCAGAAGCAAAGCCTGGTCCCTGACTGAGAAGCCATGGGAGGAGATTTTATGATTAATCTCCCTGCTTTTAATTACACAGCCGTGTGCTATGTGAGTCATTAGGTTAATGACGCTCAGACATGTGTACCCGCAAACCTAAAGGTACAGGGCATGTTTGAGATAAAGCTCTTTTTAGATGGCCACCTGTTACAACAGCCCAGCTTCCTCTGATTCCATCGGATGCCAAAAAAAAAGGTAATGAGGACATAATAGAAAGGAAAACAGAGCTTATCCCTTTAATACTAATTTACCCTTTTACTAGATTAACTGGATTTATTTGGACTTTATGGCTGTCGAATTTTCCAGAAAATGTGCCATTAATGAGTGTTTCTGACTCCCCTCCCCAAGATAACTTAAACCTTCAATTAAACTGTGTGTTTTTGATGGTGCTGAGAAGCTCATGTTTGAAGTGATGGGCACGCTGGTGAATCTTGTTTGTGAGGGGATGGTTGTACTGCAGAAGTCCTGGGAGCCTCCTTAATGACCGGTATATAGTCACAAAATCCCATTTTTTTGATTTCTGGTCATTTTCTTATATTTTCTAGACATCATATATCACTTGGGAGTTGTGGTTCCGGGCGGTTTACATGAAACCTGCCTTCATCAACATAATATGATGTAATTGCAAAGCAGTATCCACACCTCGTGGCAGATAACTCCTTGTTACACAAAGTCACTCACTTAATTTTAAAATGGTTGCTTAGGATTTTGTGGAGGAAATAGTGTGTTTTGAGTAGATTGAAACCTGTGTTTCGGGTGTGTCGGGACTAATCTCAACCTCAGGCTTTGGTCGAAAGAGGAAGAATTTATGACTAATCTCTGAGGTTTTAATTACCAGGGAAGGTAAGCTTGGACCAATCGTTCTGGTAGTGGCAGGAACGGCTGATAGGAATGATGTTGTGCAATTATGCACAGTGCTTTGCTCCTAAGCTGAGCACATAAATAATTCAGTCAATCTGATAAAGTCACAGAGCACAGGTGTGTTGTGTGTGTTTGTATATTTGTGGATGTGTGTGTCTCTGCATGCATGTAAGCTGAACTTCTACCACACACACATCTTGATGCTCGCACAATGCGCAACCGCCTGCATTAACACGTCCTCAGTGGAACCGATACTGGCACATTCAGCTGTGCATTTGCATAAACACTCATGCGCACATCGGCTCCAAAAACGCCTTCTCCATCTGCAACTACACACAAACATAAAAAAATGTTGGTAGTTAAATTATTAACAAACTAATTACAAGCTGCAGGGCGATGTTTGCGGATGTGTAATGGAGCGTGCCACATGCTGAGATGGAAGGCTTCAGCTTAGTTCATACAAAACAGTGAGAATGAACAGAACTGTATCATTTTCTTTCCCAAGGCAGCGCAGAATGAAGGTCATAAACGGGGCATTGGCTGAAGTGAAAATGGGACGAGGATGATGATGGGAGAAATGCAATATAAAATGTACACAAGAGCATTAATTCCCACGACGCACAGCAAGGTATTGTGAAGCTGCAATAATATTTTATTATAGAAGCAGTGACAGTGCTATAGCAGATATGAAAGGAAAACTAATCAAATTTTTACTAAAGTGAGGATTTAGTTCGATTTAAGTATCTTCCTGTTGGTGCTTTTGACTGTGCGGTACAGTAATGATGTAAAATCGAACTTAAAATTTAATCATGCTCAAACTTAACGGACCCTCTTTTCAACTTTATTGAACACACATTCTTCATCAATGGTCTCGATCTTATATAAATGCAAGGGCATCAGAAAACTGCCTGAGTTCCAGTACTAAGAGAGACATTAGAGAATCACAAAGCCATAATTATAAGCCTTTAAAATATAAATTCAGTAAGTGCAAGCAGAAACTGAGCTGCAATACCCTGTAAACATAGAGTGCAGGCACGCAGCCGGGGAGTGTAAAAACCTTTTAGTTTGATGATCTGCCCTAATCCAGGCTATGTGGCAGTGATGTAAAGCTGGACGATAATTATCAGGCATTGTGGTGCACAATTCGTTGTATATTTGTGCTCAGTTATTTGCTTTTGAGAATGTTGAGTGGATGTTGTTTTTTTATTTTGCCTGGGCTATTGCAGTGCACTTCACATGTGTTTATAAAGAATACTTCCACTGGCTGCAACTGATACTGAAAACTGCCGCAAGAGTCTCCATATAATCCAAGATGAGAGATCACATTATTCATCAGCAGCCTTAAGCACTTACATATGATTGATTTAAAAATAAAATAATAAATGTTTTCTTACTTTGTATATAGATACTTCATAGTTGCATTGCTATTGCATTACATTGTCATATAAATAGAAACCTAAAATGCAAAAAAAGGTTTCCATTTTGAAAATGGTATGCAAATTGGGCCTTAGACACAAACACCTGAAGATGTATTTGGATACCTTTGTATTTGGAGGATCAGGCAATGAGAGGAAAAACAACTAAACTAGAATCAAAACATTTGAAATTTAGACGGTAACAAGTCAGCACTGAACGCATTCAGAATATAGTAGAATATAAAATAATTTCCGACTCTTCATTGATAACTTATGTCCGAATTAAAAGTCCTACCGCCGTATTACTGTATCCAGATTAAAAACGGTCAAATAAAACAAAAAAAATTAAAAATCACATACAAACAACATACAAGCAAGACAGCCTTCTCTAATGTCAATACACAATATCATAAACTGTGTGATGTTCTATTTATTTTGTTAACTTCCATTTTAATCCTTTCTCTATTCAGTTGTATTTATGTAATGCTGATTGCAACAGACAAAACCTATTTTGATTTTAAAAAGAAAACTCTTAATAATCCTGTTAGAGCAAGCAAAGGTGACAAGTGGAGAGGAAAACTTCCCTTAAAAAAAATAAAAACATATAATTTTCAAGAGGTGACTGCTTTCTGTGGCACCAGTTGGGATCAAGAGAAAGTGATCTACTTGTTTCAGACTTGACGAGGACAAGAGGCACAGATCTTACACTTTCAATTTCAGATAAGAATTGCTCTAATGGTACAGAGAGTGACATGCAATGGTCACATATGGATGTATGGAGAGTGAGAACAAAAGGAGCTCAGTGCACTAAAGTAGGTCTCCTGACAGCATCAAGTTTGAACAGCCTCTCCAGCAAATCATCCTCTGTGACCTGAACCAGCCTCAAAGCTTTGCCAAATCGAATCTATTGAAACAGTTTTTTTTTAAGTACACAATGTGCTCACTTCTCTCACATAATCTGGCACTGGTTCAACCATCCACATTTGAAATGCATATAGTTTATTTTCCGTATCCTAGGTTTTTAGCTTTAAAAATGTTTGGGCGATTTTAAGTTCCACAAGCATTGTAAACTTTATTATTTCTAACACTGTAACAGGTGTTTTAGTATGATCCAGGTATTCTGTATCACTATAATCATTATGTTTCATTAAATAACCCTTTTTACACCATTTAATTCTACGGTTGATGTTTGTTCTTTGTCTATACTGGAAATACAATTTTTGCTTTTAAATGTCTTTGTGTATAGAGGGTTGCTATACACATATTCATTCATGGCTGTAGATATAAGTGCACCCTGACCATGTCCAGGTGACCACCAGATGATGTCCTAATACTTCGGTGTTAAACATTTCTCAACAGCTAATGGTTTACTGAAATGGATCTTTTAGAGATCCACTTAGTCAGCTATGTTTTCTCTAAGATGAAGAAAATTGCCAGTTCTCTTTCATCATCTGGCACATTTGATGGGCAGGTCAGTCAGTTTGATAAATTTCTGTTTTTTCCCAGATGGAACAAGTGTTTCATGTCAACATGAGACGGTTGTTATTACTTGTGTATTTGTTTCATACGGCTCTGATTAAATTCCCTTTTCACAGTGCCTGGCAACATTTTTTCTAGATCAGTGACAAAGTGAAGACTGTCACTTTTACCCTTCTTGTCTTCTTGTATCACCGCCCCTCAAAAACTAATTCATAATCCAATTGGGGATTTTTATGCTGTTTTGAGATCCTGCATCATGAGTTCATGCATCAGGAAGCTTTATTTCTACTAATGCTATACCTTCGGTATATTAAATGAAATTACTCACTCTTAATACTGCATTTTCCCAGTTTTTTTTTTTAAGCTTGTTTCTATTCATCCCACATTTGCACCTTAGCACTTTGCATCTCCCAGACAAGGACATCAATTTCCTTGTGGGATTCACTGCATTTGTGCAGGAGATCTTGGCTCTCCCCATCCATTACAGTCAATGCATTGTGGGGAGAGTGGTGCTTTTAAAAGGAATTAGAGGAGATGATTTGATTAGCCATGATTGATGCCACCCCAGCCCTTATTGTAATTTATTTCTCACATTTATAAACCATTTTACACCTGCAGCATGTGTGCCACCACTCTGTCCATGCCTTTGGTCTCAAACTGACTCAATGCAACATGTTGCTAGGGCCAATGGTGTAAGCTGTATGGACTTGTGTCAGTGTTTGCACTTTTACTTTGATGTGGTTATAATAATGTAACAATGATTGCTTTAAAAAAATAAAAAAAAAAGCTCTGCTTTTTGTCCTGTTGTGAGCCATAATGTGCTGGCAGTTTAGAGGGGAAAACCGCTTTTGTTGGCAACGTTTTGATAAGAGCACAACACGACATCAGTACCAGGTTCACACATGTGCATATTCTTGCATATTACATACACACATATATGTAACACACACATATGTAAGCATCCCCATGCATTGGCATTTCCCACCAATGTCTGCACTGCAAGGGGGACATTTCTGATGTGCTTTCATTTAGCTGCACATTAGAAAATGTTTAAAGCTCTGATGGCTGCAGCACCCATGTCTGTTCCACCATATTGTTATCTGTACCTTGTAAACACCACACTTCTGTTTGGGAAAAGTGTGTCTTTCATTAAACAGTGCATTGGTTTCAACCAAGCTTTAATGGCCCAACCTAGTTTTTCTTGGGTGACGGGGAAAAAGCATCCCTCATACTGCAAAGAATATGGCTGTACGGGTCATGATAAGTGACAATACTTTAGTGTCCCTGTCCACAGGCTGATGAGTTCTTCAATGTCCTTGCAGTTTTCTATAAAAAAAAAAGAAAATGTATCAGATATTTTGATCTTCATTTTAAGACATAGCATCTTGTAGCTCTGCCTCTCTTTATTTCTTTCCAGTGCCGCCTGCTGAACCGACCTGTGAAAATACTCCACGTCTTTTTATCTTTCATCAGTTCTTGTCACACTTCCACTCTCCCTTCATCAATTGTCTCTGTTCCCAACAAGTATATTGTAGCCATCCAATGAATATCAACATATTGTTTCTTATAAAAATGTGAAAACGTCTTACCTTCAACATATGATGTGTCCCGATGTTCTGTTGTGAACAAAACACTTGTACTTTTTCAACATTGACACCATGTTGATGTTCATATTGTATTATTCAGTTAAAATGGGTAACTACAATGGTGTAGTTTTGTCACAAATATTACATACATAGATGATGTACTGGGATGACAATGGAAAGATGAAATACTGATAGATCAAATTAGGGACAATGATAAATAATTTCAGATGGTCAACCATATTCACATGAATCAGTATCGGTATGCAGAAATGAGCACAATCTATGGAAAAGAATCTAGACCAGCACTGGCTCCTATTTATTTATTTATTTATTTAGAAGTTGTGTATATGATCGGAATTGAAAATATATACTTACTATATACGTGAAAAAATATCCATAATGTCATCCAGGCAACCTACTTTATTGCAGTATTTTGAGTATTTGTACATTGTCAGGTCTACTCCTGCAGAAGAAAAAATTTAGAGGATGGAGAAAGGCAGAAACACAAGAGAGTTTCATGAACACCGGGACATTGGCAATCTGCAGGTTTTTGTGTGTGCTGACAGCTCTCCTGCTGACTGAGTTCATTTCAATTCAATTTTATTTGTATAGCACCATATACAAAACAGTTTTCTTTTGTTCTTTATAGAAAAGGACTTATTGATGTCTAAATTGGCAAATGTCTGCATGTCTGGATTAAAATGAAGCCCAACTGTGGAACTAGCATGAAAGGGGATGTAACTTTTTTGGAGGTTGTGTTTTACTTCACAAGTTAAATTGGATTAAATATCAAGGTGTCTTTCCATATGGTAATTTAAAGCTATTGCAACAAGTACAACATACTGTTATCTGCCCGCTATTTCTGTAGCTTTTACCTCTGCTGCACAAACACACATTAAATGCAGTAATCTACAACAGAGATAACTTTCCACACTGAACTAAATACAGGTGATTAGTGCTGCCAATAATGAATTTGGGATGGAGGTCTTTAAGACATATCTCAAGTTGTTTGTTCCAAGTGCAATTTTGTGTTTGTTTTACTCAGATAGAAAACAAAACACTGTCTGTTAGGCTTCGGCTGGCCTGTGGGCTTTCCGATCCGGGGATACGTCACCGGCGCCGACTGGCGTTTGCTCTCGGAAATAACACGAAAGTTGTGGCTCGGCACTCGAGGAAGCTTGTGATATGCAAACTTGGCTACAAAGCCAGAAGACCGGGGCTGGAAGGTGTGCATGCGAGAAATGATACAAAGAGAATGATCAGTATCAATCAACAAATATTTTTGAAATGCTGTGAATTATCTTGTATGCATTTGGACCAGGTGCGGTTTAAAACTCCGTTTGTGGCCAAGCACTCTCTCTGTAAAACACACAAGAAATCAGGCCACTAATTCAGTAATAAAGAAGAAATCTTTGTATGAAATTACAACAAATAAAATCATTGACTAAGTATTTGACTCGTTCATCTTAAAATGCATTGCATGTCATATGTACCAAATGTAGTCAAACGATCTACTTCCTACCATCAATAGCAAAACCAATCATTTATGACTTTTGACTTGGGGGGGGAAAAAATGGAAAAAGATTGCATGCAGCCAGTGGGCTGCCAGTTGTCCATGCCTGATTTCTGAGACGCCAAAGCTGCTGGGTGAGTTGATTCTTGAAAACAACTGGAACTATTTGACAAAAGGTAGGACTTGCATTGTCTTCTTCTGATGACATACTGCATGTAAGCAATTTAAAGCTGGAACGTACACATCTCAGGCTGTGTCTCTTTCATTGTTGCCATCGTCTCCTCACAGCTCGATTAGTCGTGGGGAACGAAGCTCACAAATGGTTGTCATTATAGAGAACTGTCAATGTTCGATTTTTTTCCCAGATGAGAAAGCTACAGTCACACACAGACATACTTTGTCACACACAGACATACTTATAGCACACGGGCACGCTGTCCTTGCAGTGCGACACAAAAGCAAGTCTTTTTTTTTTTTTTTACAGGCAGAGAAGCATGTGTTGGAATTGATGGGGGCAATGTAGAATCTGATGGGTATAGGGCCGGATCATCACAGACGGTTTGTATGGGATTTGCTCTATTACCACAGAAAAACACCAGTAATGGTGGAGATTAGAGAACTGATAACACATAGCCCAGTGTTATCGCCTGGCAGTTTCATTGACCGTAACACAACAGTTCTTTTTCCTCTCTTGTTTTCTCTGTCTGCCTTCAGTCTTTGGGGACTGTACGATGGAATAAATCCACCTCCTGTTGGTTTTTGCCCTGCTTTTTTGGTCCTATTTAGTTTGGCCAATTCCTGCTGAGCTTATTACTGTTGGCCTGCAGAGGGTTAAGACAGTCAAGTGTCTCGTCCAGTACACATGAGCTGCTGCTTTTCACCTGACAGCAAGGAGCTCCATGGAGGTTCACCAGATTCCTCTTTACCTGAATCCCTTGCACCACAGGAGGGCTGACCAGCTTGTAGTCATAGCCGACGCAACAACAGGGACATAATCCCTCTTTGTGTGCTGCGAAAGTAGCTTTTATTCCTGAGCTACCTGGTAGTGGAAAACCTTTAGGTTGTCAAATTTTTGGTTTTGGTTTTGGTTATCTGCTCTTAATAGTTTATATTACATATACACAGCACCGCAGACACAACAAACACAAAATGCTGCATCTTTGTAACATTTAGAATAATGTAGACATTATTGTCAAATTGGGGAAATTATTGCAAAAGTCAATGTAAAAATCTATGTTGTACAAGGAGTATTTTTTTTTTTTATTAAATGGTTACAGCATATTTGAACTAATGAGTGATTATAAACATTGGCTGTGTTGTACATAATACTTTGGAGAAGTATAAAGGCGAGCTGGCCTTTTGTATGCATCTCGGATCTGTAGTTAGTTCCATTTGTTACGTTCACTACACATCTAATGTTTACACGCTTGATGTGCCTCTATTCCCCAAACAGGTCTTTTCTGGATGTCAGAATCTGCAGAGCAGCTATGTCTGCTTATTTGCATTTCCTTAATAATGATGAGACAAAGGAATGGATTAATTCCAAGTGATTAAGAGCTGAGGATTACCACTTCCACCTGCCTCTGCAGTGATCACTTAACACAGTAATGTCCAATCCTGGAGAGCCGCAGTCCTGCTTGTATTAAATAGGTTTTCACTCCAAAACACCTGATTGCAGTGAGGGTGTTGTTATCATGCTTCATAGAGAGCTCAGAAATGATAAAATTATGAGATGCAGGTGTGTTGACTGATGATGGGACTCCCTACCAAGGCTTTGTCCTCCCATCGAAGTGACATCTGGTACTATCTAACACAGTAGGTTTCCCCCAGCCACTGTGAGGAAAAATGTGGGTTTATATTGAATTTATGCACGCTTACTCAGTTCATCAAACTGATGTTTGAAATGCAGCACTTTAATGCTGCTGGGTTTCAGTGTAATTCATGGACAAACCTCCCCACCATTTAAAAGTTCAAAGTCTGGCTGCACTTGATGATTTTGAAACTTCATTTGATCTGCCAGATAGGGTTTTTTTTTCTTTTCTTTTTGTTTTCTTCCAAATTTGTGAAAGCAGTTTATGGAATTTTATGTGGCGTGTCAAACTCAACTTTTATAAAGACATTAACGAGAAGCAAAGAGATGCATTCACTCACAAGCCGCAGGAAATAGCAAAGCAGTCCACTGGGGGTGTCCATTTGGTGAAGGGAGCGCCTCTCATCTCTGGGAAGACCAGCCTGAGACCCTTGCTGGTGGTTAGATTAATAACATCAAATCATCAGGACATGTTTGTTTCAATAAATGTTGTAAGTATTGAATAAGATTGTAGCATTAGTACCTCTGATGAAATATCATGTTGTATAAATAAGTACAAAAAAAAGTGTTGTTACTGATGTAACAACTCTGTGTCGGTCTAATTTATTTTTAATCATCAATGTTATGTGAAGAATTATATCATTCTTTAGTGCTTATCAGACTCATCTAAACCTTGTGAAATATTATTCATAGCTGGGTCTTGGAATTGTGCTGGGATATAGTGTGAACCTCAATGTGTCGATCGCTCACAAGCCACATATGCTTTCATCACCTCCAGGTTTTTTTTTTTTTTTTTTCTTTCTGTAGTTGAATGTCAAACATCTTACATTTTCTCATTATAAGCATATACTAGATTACAAATACTTTATTCCCTGAGGCAAATTCTTCATAATTTGTTAATGTTAAGCACTGTTGAGATCTATATTCAAACAGAAGAATTATCTCTGCTCTCCTACGAGTGAAGGCTTCCCGTTAATTATCTGGCAAGTCTTGATAGTCTGTGACTATCGTGATGACTACACTTCAGGTTTTGTACTCAAGCTTTCTACATAAAATGGTACAATTGTTCGTTGTACAGACACCCAGATTTATTGCTGCTGTTGCACCTCCTCTGAAACTGTGTGCTCCCCCACACCTGACAATAATTATTCTCTTACTCTGTATGATCAGGTCACAACTGTGCAAGCAGATTTGCTTCCTCTGCCCTCGTGTCGCATCCATTTTTTTGTCTCATCGATCCTTTTTATACCCGCATGAGCACACATACATTCACACACTGACAGATAAAACAACCCTTCTCCTGTGGCAGATATACACACTCCTCTCCTGACACCCCACTCTGCCAGTCCCCCTCCATTATGCCTCGTGTTTGATCACGGCTCAGAGAAGAGTTTGGCGAATCCTCATAGCCCCCCCTCCCCTTCCCAGCTGTTGCCAGACTCTCTGCCATTACAATCAGTTGGCACAGCAATTGGCAGCTGCCACCCTTGCCTTGAGCACCACCTCTGGCTACACAGATGTCCACTGTGCATACTAGCGCTGGTGCTACTTGGTGCAACTACATGGCAACACTAATGTGTCCACCCACCTGTGCACATGCCTTCATCCATCTTCTTACCTGTGCTTCATTTGAAATTCATTAGCATGTGGTCATGGTGACTTCACCAGATCTGTTTCCAAGAGGTGACGGAAGGCAGCTTGCCTAATGGCTGACTAATCCTGGGAGTGACTAAGAACTGGCTTGTTTCATTGTTCCTTATCAGATATTTGTCATGCTGCAAGGACACAGTACATTCTCACTATTAGTGACTTGATGTGTAGTTCACGATGTGGTGTATTTCTGTGAATACACTCGCAGGGGTTATTTGGATCAATGAGACAAAGCAACAGACTCTGTCAGCAGTGCAAATGGTAAAGACTCTGTCACTACTATGTCCAAGTAACCATGTTTCTACTGCCTTGTTACTAGATGCAGGTCTTTGTTATTATGTTTACTGCTTATGTTGCCCATGAACAGAAAGGACTCAAGAATAACATAATACAAAGTAAGTTTAAGTTTGTTTTGTATGCCAACATTCTTAACATTGAATTTGATGAGAGCAAATAAAACATGAATCAGAGCATGAATGATTGGACAGATGCCTACAGTTAGAACTAGACATTGAAGATTCATGACAGATGTTGCTGGATGAGTCAATGAACGAACAAGCAAAATATATAAACCGATATTTGGACTTTGAAAGACACATACAATCAGGACATATATTTAAATGATAGGATGTTAGTCTGAGTATTTTGACAAAGGTATATGACTGTGTTTTCTTCATTTCAAGGCCATAAATAGGTTTTCTTAACATTGCAATTAAAAACAAAACTGCCACACATTCTAGTTGTCACCAGTAACAAACAAATGCAATGATTTTTACTTTAAGCTTGTGTTCTTGCCTTTATAAGTGTGGTCACATTTCACATCTTTAGTGTCATTTAACACAAATCCTGGTATGGTTGTATAGTTGCGTTGGCAATCAAACAAGCAGACCAAATCCACTTAGGTCTATGTCTGCTTGGAAATGGCTTGATCTGGTTCAATTAAAGTCTAATTGAAATTTGAAAGCAGCATGAAACAAACAGCTGTAGGTGAACCACACAAAGGAGGTGACAGACTTCAGACACCCATCCTCTCTCAGTTTATCATAATCAATGTATATCACTGATGCTGTTTGACTCTTTTATACATTCTGTAAGCAGCTGGTGAATTTTTAGGGGGGGAAATCCCGCCACACTAATGCAACATGTATTGTGTTGCATTTAGCTCAGTGCACCAGGGGCCTCATTTATAAAATATTGCATAGGATTCCTACAAAAAATGCACGTGCACCCAAAAGCTGAAAATGATATGCGCCCCCCAAAAAATAGGATCGGTAAAACCGTGCGAATGTGCGTCTGCTCACCCTTTACTTTTATAGATCGCAGTCCACTTGGAAGGTTGCGCTGTTCAGATCCCGCCATTGACATGCCCACTTTTTACCATACATGGTCAATGCAAAGTCCAACGTCGATATTTTTGCATCTCAATCAGCCTGCTGATCACCAGCATTCAACGCTAAATCGTGGCAGAAAAGACGAGGAAAAATAATTTTTACAGAGAGCAAAATAGTCATGGAAGAGGTGAAGGTCAGGAGAATGATATTATTTGGTGTCACAGTAGTGGAATCACTAATAAAAGAAAAAAAACAATCGATCGGCAGCACATCGTCGCATGTGCAAGGTTCAAAGTTGAGCTACCGGTACGTACATTCTCCTCAAGAGTTAATTTTTTGGTGTACTCATCTTTCAGGACCCGTTTTAATTTTTGCATAAGCAACCTTTAGAAATGAGGCCCCAATGTTTTGGTAAATCTGACTCAAAATTTCAGTCACAACAGCTGTCACAACGCAATTAAGTTTGTTTACATATTTTAGTCCAATGATGTATATGCACGAGTCCCCTAAAATTAGGAAAAAAAACGTTGTTTGATACATGACTAATAAAAAAGCAGTTTTCATATCAAAGCAATATATCAAAGCATTACATTTTTGTTACACAGAAATACTGTCTATACACAAGCCGCAGAACATCCCACAGACTTCACAGGAAGTAGGAAAATGACACGTTTTATTGCTGGACATCATGGGCAGTGTTGTTAAATTAAGTATGGGCACAATTAAACATACATATATCTGGGACTATAGGGCAGTATGGCAGTCTATCAACTGTGTACAGACAGGTGGGCTATTTTCACTGCGCAGCCAACTGTGTTATTAGCTCGCTCTGCACTGAATCAATTGACAGGTCTCCGTGTGTGTGTGTGTGTGTGTGTGTGTGTGTGTGTGTGTGTGTGTGTGTGTGTGTGTGTGTGTGTGTGTGTGTGTGTGTGTGTGTGTGTGTGTGTGTGTGTGTGTGTGTGTGTGTGTGTGTGTGTGTGTGTGTGTGTGTGTGTGTGTGTGTGTGTGTGTGTGTGTAGCTTTTCTCCTTCCCTCTGTTGCCTTTTTGGTCTCCATCACCGGCTCCCTGACTGTTCAGGGTCAGTGGAAGATTGTCCCTCTTGTATTTCTCCTATCTCCTTACCTCAGATTACACAGAGTGCTGTCCTGTAGGGAACCACCATGGATTACTGTCCGCTCACGCTCACCTGTGTCTTGTAGCGGCCCCCCGGATCCCTCACCTTATCATCTGTACACACACTCTACAGGGGGGATGGTCCCATGTTGACTCTCTATCTGCTGGTCTTCTAACAATCACAATGACAAAAGCTTATTGTCCTTTTTGTCTTGCTCTTTCTGTTTCTCAGATTCACTGAAGTAGTTACAGACACACACAAATGGAAAGGGTTTTCAGCATCAGCCTGAAACACAGTGTTAACCCGGGCACCTATCTTGGGGTCTTGCAGTTACATTGTTAATGTGTCTGCCTTGCTCACCAGGGAAACTCTATAGTCTATCACACCTATTCACCATTCAGGCTTCATTTATGGAACTGTGTCCGAACAATCAAGGGGTTCTGCAGGGGTTTTCGATGGCCGCCACTGCAACAAATGGCCATCTGTGTCCCATGTGATAGCACTTTAATGAGGCAGAAGTGACCCTTAGTTGAAACCCTCAATACTGAAAGCAGAGACGGAAACATTGCCCATGGACTTCTGTGAGTGTGTAGAGGCAGAGAGCATGAACCGCAGCACGGCTGCTGTGAGAGGGTGACGGTGACACCCATGTATGCCAGCACAGCCCTCACCCTCCGTCCTTTAGTCCACTGTTGTTTCCCCCGGAGGTTTATTGGAGACGGCTATGGAAGTTTCAATATCTCTCGGATACATCCTTACCTTACTCAACATCCACATATGACTTGTCTTGTTCTTTCTCCCTTAAGGCACTCTCAATGCCTCTTCTCCATACATCTCTTTGTTCCATGCCTCCCTCCCTGATATTACTGGAGTCTTTTTCTAATTTTTTTCACTGTCAAAAGTCAAAGCGAGTTACCCTGATGCCCGTTCAAATCTCTCTTTCTTTTCAGTGTACCGGTAGATATAAACATAACCTCACCAGGCTTGGTCTCCCACACATTCCTAATCCAATCTGATGCAGCTTCATGATGCAAAATATGGACGTAATATAATATTTCTGTATAGACGACCATAAATTTCTTTCTTAATTAGATTTTTTTTTTTATCAATTGTGATTTCATTTTTGAGTCTATTTTTAGGTTCCTTGGTTACATATGGTTGCTATCATCTGTTTTTAGACTCTCTCTCTCTCCTTGGTATTTTGTCCTGCTCTCATCTCTCTCTCTCTCTCTCTCTCTCTCTCTCTCTCTCTCTCTCTCTCATCTCTCTCTCTCTCTCTCTCTCTCTCTCTCTCTCTCTCTCTCTCTCTCTCTCTCTCTCTCTCCTCTCTCTCTCTCTCTCTCTCTCTCTCTCTCTCTCTCTCTCTCTCTCTCTCTCTCTCTCTCTCTCTCTCTCTCTCTCTCTCTCTCTCTCTCTCTCTCTCTCTCTTCTGCATCCCTCTGACTTCTTCACACCTGATGAGAATCATCACACTATAAAAAGCCACATAATAATGTCACATAAAAAGGCACATATTTTGCCAGATTTGTGCAGTGAGAAGTAATTTCACCCATTTACCCCCAGACATTTTTTATTTATTTTTATTTTGTGCCCACGGAAGGGACTTTTTGTTCCTGTGTTTTTGGAATAGGTACTACCTCTAGTTGAGCTATTTCTCCCTTAGCCTTTTATGGTTCAATTGTTCTGAGGTAGCATTGGAAGTAGTGGTGAAATGTCTACCAGTCTTGCCTCACAGCACAAATGTTTAATTTTTGGGTCAGATTTTATCATGCAGGGTGTACATGTTCCCCCTGAGGGTACATGTCATTAGTCCTTTTACTCTGGCTTGATTTCACAAGACAGGATGAAGTAGAAGTGTGACACATGGCTGTGGGCTTGTGCCCGACGGGTGGGGGTTGGTGGGCTACATATCAGTGTTGATACTGTTAAATTGCCTTTGGAGCTTTGCTTTGTGTCTTCAGGTGATTGATACTCATGGTGCCCACGACTTTAGAAGTGTCCCTGGCTACCCTGTTGTAATGGTTATAAAGAATAAATCCTTCATATGCAATGGCCATCATTCAGAGTGGGAGTGTATGACGACATGCCAGTGTGGGTGAGATAAAGAGAAATAAAGGGGGATAGAGTGATAGAGAGAGTGATGAGAGATCGAAAGCAAGGTTACGAATGTCCTTTTCATGTGGTGGATTTTACAGTTGCGTTTGCTTAAAGAGACACGATGAGCACTGGCGGCCGTTGGTGCTCTCAGCCCATCGAAGTGATTGAATGTCCGACCATTTCCCAAGACTGTCGCATCAAAGGCTGTCACACATTCAGTCATATGGTACTAATGGATAACAGCAAAATGGTCTGGTTTTGCTATCTGTCCCCCCTTTGAAAGTTTTAATTTACCTGATGTTTGGTGAGGCTGCATGAAGGGGCTCTGTACGTATGAACGTCCTTCACCCCAAAGCCATCGGTACTGTAAGTCAGCCTATGGCTTTCATTGCTGAACAGTTTCTCTGGAAGATGTGAGACCATATTGTTTCATCCGTATCATTTCTATATCAGAATTCTCATTTTGATAACAAAATAGTCAATCGTTGATGTCACTGAGTGCACAAGTGTGACACATTGTACATAACTTTTGTGAATACTATTTTTTGTAATACAAAAATCTTGAATTAAGTAATTGCAAGAATAACTCTAGTCCTTTAATTCTGGCCGTGGAGGCTTTTTTGTGTGTCTGTTCCTCCTGTGCATGTTGGGTTATTTGGTTTGGGTCATCATGACTAAGAATTAATTCGATTTCACCTATCGCCAGAGTGTAAATTTGCTACATGGTCCCAACTTTCTAACATGACTGTAACTTCATGTAAGAAAAGTTTTCTGTCAATCTCTGTTGTAAATACAATGCATCTGAAAGTTGAACCAATAATTTAAACAGCAATCCAATTGTGAATTATGATGTAATGAATGATGTATCAATCGTTTAAAAATTTTTTTATTTTCAGCATGTCAAACTTCAAGAAATATGTCCCAACGTTAGAATATTACATTTAGCATTAGCATGCGGCTTCACTTTTCACTAATTAGGGCACTCAATAGCACAGGATGCTGCACATAGAAAAACAGATGGTTAAAACAATAGCGTCTCTGCCAAAGTCAGGAATAACATGATTTATCAAAGACAATTGTCTTTTATGACCCACTTTCCTTACAGCATTGTATACATTACTTCTAGTCTCTTTTATATGAGCAGCTGTGCACCTTCATAAGGAAATTAAACAGATGTTCACATACAGTGGTGTTACGCAAATTAGGTTTTCCTAGAACTTGTGTTGTTCTCATGCTCCATAACAATAAAATAGTGAATGGCACTGTCAACAACATGCTCGAAGATACTAAAAAACAAAAAACAAAGACGTTCATAATGATGCATTACAAACAAAGTAAATTTGTTGAAACCGATTATTTTTTGTCACAAAAAATAGTACAGCTGCTCCAAAAATCACCCATAAATCACCTGATTGTTGCAGCCCTCTGGTCCTTTGGAAGCACTTACAAAGTGATTGATTGATTGATTGATTGAATTCTTCTAAAATGGGAAATGACCTTTGAAAGAGTGAGGTTGGTCTGAGGTCCTCCATGAAGGACTTGCTCCTGTCTTCCACAGAAATAAATCTTCTGTTATTTTAAAGGTGAGTTTCGTCCAGGTTAAACCTTCATGTCAAAATGCCAAAGGCCACCTGCATGCATCTGTTTATGCTCTCTGGGTACATCAATTATCATGTTCTTCAGCAATACATGTACTGTATGATAGCATATTACTTCAGGCTATCACTACATCAAGTGTCTCCCTATGCAGCTTCTTAGGAGCTGACAAGTGTTCAGTTGCTTTCTCTCTTTTATGAGCTGATAATGCTACCTTTCTTTTCTTTGCATTGGCACCCCTCTTTCCTTCTGTCTTTTTTGCTTTTTTCCCTTTGAACCTTTCCTCCTGTTCCTCTCATCTAAATGTCTGGTGGTCTCCCTTGACCTTCCAGACAATTATGTGCCGGTGGCTCTATCTGTAGGCCAGCCCTGTTCAGGAAGATATACTGACTGATGGGTAATGACACCCACTGAGAGCTGGAATTCCCTCAGGACTCTCAGTCTGCTTACCTGCCAACCGGCCTGCCTGCCTGCCTGTCTTCTATCCCTTGGGTCCAGAAGTCAAACTACAACCGCCACATCAACACGTTTTTCATCATAATAACCATCAGCCTCCCCCTCCTTCCTCTCCACCCTCTTCTCCTCCTTGCCATCCTCATTGTCATCATTGTCGAGATTCTCGTGCCACAGACATCACTCCTGGACCGTCAGCCATCTGTCTGTCACAAGCTGTCATTTTGTTAGTCGTCGTAACAGGTCTGCCCTGGGTTTTTCCTCTGTCACCATCTCTTCCTGTCACTTTCTCTCCATCTCTCTTTTTTATATCTTTTAGTCGGTAATTCTACCATTATATCTCCTCGCTCCTCCCATGCCTGTCAGTCTGACTCCTGGCAGGCTTGGCCCAAACCATCATTCATTTTCTCTCATATGGACTAGAGGTTTAAATGAAGATGAACTTGTGACTTTCATTCTCAGCTCACTTCTTCCCAGTCTTGGTTTTTCATAGGATGGGTTGGTTACCTTGAGTTAATTTGTCCCTTGACACCAAGAGTGATGGAAGTGGTGAGAGTAGCTTGATGAAGGACAAAGTAAATATCTGTATAGATGTAATGGGAATGTGTTTTTGAGTGAAAGACAGGGAAGAAGGCCTGTGTTGTAATTAATTGACGTTGTCTTAAGAATTGATGGTAACCATGGATTGGGCACCAAGCGCTACTATTTTCTTCAAAGTGATAGCATTTAAGGTTTTATCCCTGCCCCCAACAGAGAAAGATTGCTAAAGACAGTCTTTTCTATGATGTGAGCTGTAGCGATGAAAGCTTTGCCTATACAGTGCATCTGGGTGTAGGCTATACTTGTGTAGTTTTACAAATGTTCTAAAGAGAATAGTGTAACGGCTCATTAAGACACCCACATATAAACACTTTTTTTCCCCCTTTGAGCATTATTCTTGAAGTTAAAAACACTTTCTCCTGTTTTTCGAGTGAAACTAGCACAGACATGAGTCTGTGCCTTTTTTTCATGTCTCTCTAAATAGTTTGCGACATAAAACAAATGTGCAGTTATTTGTACTGATTCCATCAAATGTTTAACCACCTACAATATAACCAAGAACAATAAACTCCATTCTTTTGTGTATTTGAGGACATTTACTCCCTCAATCATTTCTTTTTTTTTAACAGAAGTTTGTGAAAGTAGTGGAGCATGGGACTGCTCACCGTACCGCTTTCTGTGTTTCTGACCCTTCAAACTCTTCCCTACCTTTAAAGAATGATATCCTTCGCCATGTCCAGCTTTGACAGGAGCTGGCAACATATCACGCAATGCATATTTCTATTTCTGTCATCATGTCTGACTGAGGGGGATTCATCCTTCCATGAAAGAATGAATGTTCTATTCCACCCTTTTCCATAGCTTCCATTTTCCTTAAACCCTAATTCCGGAATAAAATTGAAGCGTCACGCTCATGGCTGTGACAGTGACAGAGCTGTCAACCAGCTTATGATCGGCTGGCTTCCACAGCTATCCGCCTGAAGGAGTCAGGTATGAGGAGTCAGGGGAGGCTGCAAGCGACAGAGGTTGAACTCTGTCCTCTGTTTGTTTTCCAATGAGGCTTTTGGGAACGACGCAATCAAGAGAGTACGCTGAGCTCTTAAATTTACTGTCATAGTGTGACTTTCTTCCAGCCCTTGGCCATCAGAAGGCCGTTATTGTTAATGTTTAGAATCTGCTCACATCATCTCCAGTGAGTGATTGGCCATCATCCTGTCAGTTATAACTCTGCTGTGAATGTCACTGCTACTGTTATCACAACAGACCTTCATTAAGTGTGCAGCAGAAAATGTTGCCAGTTACTTTGTGCATTTTTAAGCAAGCAACTCAGCATACTGAACTGCAGCAAGTGATTGTAAGTGACATCAGGACTGCATTAAGCACACACCACTGCAGAGTGGTTTAAGTTAGTCACTTCTCAGTTGGTAGAGTAGATTGTTGTCCAGGCCCATAACACAAGGATTGATCTCTGGCTCTGACGGTACATGTGTGTATGATGGTATGACCAACAGTGTAAACCACTTCACTAGAAAAAAAAAGAAAAAATAAGATGAAATGTAGTCATTTACCATTTACTCCCTACATGTTGGAGAGTTTGTTTTTGACACTGTCCTCCTCCAAAACAAATCAAAGTAATAAGTAACTCCTGATAAGGCTTTTTGCAAAGTGCAGATCTGGCATATTTTTTACACTGAGGTTTGGGGGAGCAGGACAACACTGAAAAAAAATCTCAGGATTCAATACCTCGGCCCAAGAGACACCGCAGCCAGTCACATATGCATTTTCCCGCTCGATTACTAGGTCACATACTTTTTTGTTTTTACCTGCTCACTTTTGCAAGCAGATTGATCTATTGCTCTTATCAGTCTTATAGAGTTACATTTTTGCCTGTGGCAGTAAAACTGTGTTGTGTTGGCATCTGATAAGCTGTCAGACCTCTGGATTTATGACTAAACTCTTTCATTGTCTCACAAATACCTGCTTCAGCGTATCTCCACCAACTCAGCAGTGCTATTTTCACCCCGACAACTGTAGATTTGCAAAAGTGCACACTGTCCTGTGGAATTCAGTCAACATGTAAAGTGCTGAATGTGCCCAGCAGGAAGTCTCTGTCAGTCTAATTAAGTGCAGCTTAAATGTAGTTTGTGCTGTATGACTTGAATGATGGCCTTCTTTGTCAATTAACACAAATGGATGTGTTAAAATTACAAATTATACTCTCCTCTGTCAGTCGTCAGGCTTCTCTGTAAATGCCAACAGCACCGCTTCGAAGCGGCAGCTATCCTTGAATGCAAAGCCAGCTCCTGGTGGACTTCAGATTTTTGGTGCACAGAATAGGCATGCCCCTCTGGTTGGAGCCCATGCCAGTGTGGCCTGAATGCATTGAGTCATAATCCTTGCTGTCTTTCCATGACAACCGCTGGTCATTCTCTATCACCACACTGTCAGGAATTACCTCTCGTTTCTAAAGTTGAAATGTTTCCCTTTGGAGTGCTCAGTACCAGCAGCCTCATTCAGTATGAAGTCATCATGATTTTGGATCATTGTGCTTGGCTCAGCTGGTTCAAGAGTAGGATTTGTAGGCGGGCTATGTTGCATTGATGAATTGCCTTTTAGGCAGCTCCAACCCAGTGGGTGTGGACTTAAGCAAATTGCAGCATTTGTCTGTCAGCAAGAGAAATAAATATGGTAGTACAATGCATATACACAGGAACAACAACTGGTGGCCCAAGATGATAATGTCAAAACCAACCATTCACTTTATGGGCTTGTTTTTGCGGTTATCCAGAATTCTCCACTCCCAAACTCACCTAGCCATGTCCATCTCCATCAATCTTACAGCTCCTGTGACAGATTCTCCACAGACTTAATTTTATGCTTGGTGGATGTCCTGTAATCATGCTGACATTGGTAGAGTCTATTCAGTGGAACCCTTCAGGAGGCAGCTTCTCTGCTCCCACTTTATCTGTTGTCTTTGCGCAGCCACTGGCAACCCTGTGGTGCAGCTGATGTATCACCAATAAAAAGCAGAACCATCTTTGCGTGTGCATCCGTTGGTTCTTTATTGCTTCATGTCAACATCTGCGGTATTTTCACCATCTGAAAAGTCTGTGTGCCGGTGCCAAATACAGAGCTTGCCAAATATTGTCTGTTTCATTTGCTTTCTTCCACAAGTATACACTGTGAGACCTACAACACATAACACCTTTGCATCTGTTTTTTGGGAGTTGATTTGGCATTAAGTGTATCTGCTCTTTTATTGTTGTGTGTCTACAACTACATGTTGTGTTAAATCCTGTATTTTTCCAGAGTGTTGCTGCATAAACCCCAGCACACTGTGCAGTTTTCAAAGTCTCTGTGGTACTGCATCAGCTAGTTGTGTATTTACACTTGGCTAGCTGTTGTTTAAAGGCTATGAGGCTCCGCAGTACTGCCTGCTAATAAGCTGAAGTGGAGCAGAAATTAAATGGAGATACACTATATAAACAATTAATCCCAGGACATGTATGCATACAATGCACTCCGACACACTGAGCTTGGAAACGCACAAGCACTGCTTTCCCCAGGAGTATTTTCTCGAATATATGCAGCATGAGACCTTCTGCTCATTTATCCCCGGGTGGAATAAGCCTCCCATCCAAAATCTGGTCACAAATACATATTGGAGAGAGATGCGCTTGACATGCAAATACACAGAATGTATGCAGTGAAGAAGATGAGAGAACACAAATGATATCACAGGCTATGATAACACTTTCATATCACACACACGGCTAACAAATATTATCTATGACAGCTGCCATCACCCTGTCTTTGTCATCGACAGCAGCGCTAGTGTGTTCTCGGTCTCTCACTCTCTCTTTTTTACTTACATAAGTTTGTTTTGGAAAAACAAACAGCTATTGTTAGACATTACAAGTCCACTTATTTTGCAGGTAAACACAAAAATGTAAGATGTGTTTTTTAATTAACATGTTTACACTTTAGTTGCACTTTACTCTGGTTCCACAAACAGTATTTTTCTGTCTGTCTTTTTTGTTTTGTTTTTGTCTCTCAGTCTCTTTCTATTCTCCCTGCAGGTTTGTTCTTCTCTATATGCATATTTATGTCTTTGTATGTATTGTGTCTGCCATTGTGTTTTAGTTTTTTTAGGTTTACATTATGTCCATCCTATAGTTGTGCCATTCCTTCTGTGTCTTTCTCCATTTCTCTTCCTTGCTCTCCTTGCATTAAAAAACATTTTTTCTCTCGACACCTCTGTTACCAGCTAAATTAAACTCTGTGTGCTGGAGGATAACCACTGTTACTCACCCTGAAACTGAAGCAGTCCTTCTTATAGACACATGAAAGATGTCCAGCTATCAATAACCTCACTACTGAAATTATAGTATGGTACATACGCGACCTTCATAACATCAGATTGCATGTATTGTAAAAGCTGACCGATGTCCGCATGTCAATAGTTTGTCCTACAGTATCATCTACTGACCTTACAGCAGTAGAATTGATATGATATTCAGCTACCATTATACAGACCAGCAAAGAGCACTTAGCCATTGGTAATATGTCAAAGCCACTCACTCTTCACCAATACTAGAGTAATACTAATACTGTGGATCCGGTTGAGGTTCAACCTGGGTGTCCAGTAATGCTTGTATTCGCAAAGCTGCTAAATGCTAAAACACAGTGTTATCAGTGAAATAGCAGGTTACTTTGTGAAATGTGTTGTGACAAAACATGGATGCATGTGTTTGAAGAATACCCTCTACTGCAAGGGTCTCCAACCCTGGTCCTCAAGGGCACCTGTCCTGCATGTTTTAGCCCAATAACGAGCCCCTCATTGCAATCAGGTGTGTTGCAACTGGGAGAGAGCTCAAACATGCAGGACAGGTGCACTGGAGGACCAGGGTTGGAGACCCCTGCTCTACTGTAATGTCGGATCCTCGGTCCACAGCATGTTGCACACAGTGGTTGCATATTCTTCTGTTGTGGTAATGACTTGACCTGGCTTTTTTTAGAACAACGTCAGAAGCTTTATCATCTGATGTCCCTCTCGTCTCAGTCAATCCGGCAAAGGCCAGTCTGCTGAGAGATGCTGTCAATAACTTTCACCGAGTCGACAAGATTACAACTATCTAATTATCCCGTCTTTATCACACTGGCGCCACTCATTCTTCTCCCCATGCAGATTGTTTGCGTAAGTAAGTTATAAAACAAAAGCAGTGTTTTCTCATTTGCTTCCCAGCTGATTGCTTTTATATTCGCAGACTCTGCAGAGAGGCTTTGTACGTGTCTTGGTTTCAGTCAGGTAAACACTGATCTCAACATCAGTTTACACACCTGCAGGTCTTTAAAAATTACTCTACAATGGGGAAGCCATATTTTTCCTACAATGTATTTTCAACTCTGTAACCAAATAGTCCAAAAAGTTTTAATTTATTCCATATAAACCGCAGTTGTACTAAAAAGAAGTATCAACTTTGTAATTATTTCTATTTCTTAGATGTACCTGTGGCTCTTAACTGCTTTTCAAACTCACCACTGCAGATACTATGTGAAAACTGCTGCCCGAATAAGCACAGAGTGAAACTGTCAAACTTTATTTACAGGCCAGGACAGTCAGCTTTAGCATCAAGCCTCAGATTAATGAGACTTAACATGTCAGTCCACTCACACACATTATGATCGGAGTGTGTAGGCTATAATTACATTATGTGACACCAGGAAATCAGTTTCTTGTCACCAGGTCTTCCGTGAGCAAGGTTTCCTAATTATGTAAGATAGCACCTCCGCTTCCTTCGGTGGTGAACACCACAGGGTTCTCGGATGAGATTGATTAAAGTGTGGAAGCAGCAATTCCATTTGCCATGCAGTCAGACGAGCAGACAGATTGGCTGTGGTATAGTCCGCGGTCATGCTGCTTCAAGTGAATAAAACAACTATTAGACAAGCATGACATACAGTATTTTCATCCCCTGACACACACACTTGGATGTTTATTCACATGCTGATACATCTGCACACATTCACAGCAAATAAACGGAGGGTGTCTTCCACTAAAAAGGCTCTGAAAGATGTCTCATTTTGCAGCTAATTAATGTCAGAGCAAAAATGAAATCAATGAATAAAGTTGTTTTTCTTGTTTGTTTTTTTTTATCAGTTGGTATTTACGAGGATTCAAAAAAATCCTGAAAATTGCAAAAAGGAATGAGGCAGTTCGAAGGAGATCTTTGAAATGAAACCAAGAAGCTGTTTGTTTCCAGACGAGTAAAGATACATTTTGCATTCTGTGATTTAAATGTGCGTCTCACTATGCACAGTTTGGAGTCCTATTGGTAAAGGAAGGTGACCTGTTAGTTAAAAATATAACAACAATATGTTCCCAACATAACCTTTACACCACTTTCATGTCATCACTGAAAGAAAATAAAAGATAAAACTGTCATCTTAATCACCCTCCTCAGCTCCTCACCCTCCTCTCGCTGTGAAAAGAGGGCAGCGTGCAGACCCATTAAACTAAAAGGAAGCTGATCGTGATGCCGAGGGAGGGCAGCCCCTTGCAATTTTCCAATCCTGAGGTCCATGACCTTTCATTTTATTGTTTTGCACTTTGCCTATAAATTGTGATCTTTGTTTGAATTATGCTCCTCATTTGGTGGTTTGGTTTCATTTGAAAAGAGGTGAAATGAATTTACATGAGAATTTCCATTTTGAAGCTATAGAAGTTGTTTTATGTTTTGGAGGATCAGCTCTTAAAGAGTCTGAACCACATTTCTCTGAACTGGGAAGATTTGCTTTGTCTTGTTTTTTTAATCAGCTTTTATTTAAATGAATGACTTTCTGATTTTGCTTATTTTGAAAGTAAGTTCATTTCTGAGTGTTGAAGAAGATAATTAAGTTTTCCTTTGCATTATGATATCATCCTAAAAATTAAATGAAGGTAAAAATGGTGGGCAAAAGTGTCCCCCTGATTTTATTTACTGTGTTTAAGGTATCAACGTGCACAACCTGGCACATTAGAGGTTTCTTGATGTTGTTATAAGCCTCATATTAATCTACCATCCCCTGACCCGAAGACTTTCTAGCACCCCCAAGCTGCGGCCCTTTGAATACCACTAATCTAAAGGCCCAGGTTGTTACGAAGCTGTTACTACAAGGCCCCAATGCAGGACAGGCAAACAGAGATGGATAAAAATACAAAGAGTGTTTATTCACAAACTTAGAATCTTACAAAAACACAGGACTTTCAGGAAAATGAAAAGAGGGAGCAATACTATTCAGGTAAATAAAGACTCAATACCATCAACTAGTGGGCAGGAGGTAATCTACACACTTAAAACTAAGCATAAACAAAATCAAGATTACTCTCAAAATGGAGAAGCCGACCAGAATTCGGGATCACCAAATTACGAAAACACAGGAACTCAGCAAAGTCAGGAATCTGGAAAATGCACAAAAAAATAAGCACCCAATTGACCTTAACCTGTACTAAACAAATAAGCACACACGCTGAAACAGCAGAGCAACAACTAATAATTGGCCAGAGAGCTCCAAGGTGAGAGAAGTCTACTATCCAGCATCTGGTTGTGACTTTGGACTGGCTTCTATAGAGAGTGAAGCCAGGATGAGTCCAATCAGCTGATTGCTGTGAGATTCAGGCCACGTTTACACATTGGGAATCACCAGGAATTTACACATAAACGCAACCATGACTCACCACAAACGATGATTCCTGAAAACTGCCACTGTGGAGGTCGGGATAAAATCCAAGTATATATGCGGGTCTGTGTAAATAAAGATTTTTTTTTTTTTTTCAAGGTGGAGGGGTAAATGTCCATTTTTGTAAAAACCCAGGCAAGTGTAAACGTGGCCTCACACCACCATAAAGCTCATGGCCACCTGCAACGCAGACCATTGCGCCAATGTGGTGCTTCCAGGAGTGGAAGCACACTTGAAAAAGTAACGTGAAAAATAACAGGTGGTAGAAATTACACAAAGAGCCAATAAATGTTTGATAAACATCCTGTTTGGACATGAATGCATTAGCCACAGTCGTGCCATGTCTTTTACTAGTGATGTAGAGAGCCACTTATCTCCCTCAGTAACTCATCTTCTAGGTACTTGGTGTAATTTGAGAAAACCCCCCAACTACATTTGTGATTATAAAATGGAAATGCCAGCATTCAGAGTTGCACACTATAATTTAGTTTGGAAGATATTTCAGAGTTTCTGAGCAACAAAGTGAGAGTCTGTAGCTTGCTTTAAGCATAGAAAAGGGATGAGCTAGAAGCTTTGGTTTTGAATAAAACATTTTGCTCAGTTGTATGGTCTGGTCAAAATCCTCAATGCATACTCGATGCTGGAGATGGACGATTCATTTTACCTGAGAAAGCCAGAAGTTTCAGTAGAATCGTGTCAAGCGTTCACGTTAAAATCTCCCTTCTTTTTATTGTCCGAAGTGTCACTGCCTCACTTCTACAACCTTGTAAGCTAATCATAAAAAAATTTAAAATAACTTTATGTCAACACTTAAATTATTGACTGTGTTTAGTTTACAGAAAGCTGTATGTTCAGCATTGCTGTGTTCATTCTTCACCCTCAATTGATTCCAGCTCCTCAGTTACCTGAGGGAGGAGTCCCAGTCTCACAAGGTATTAATAACTAAAGAGAACATATGTATAATAGAAATCTATTTAAATGTATGTCACACTGTACTGTGTCACATTAACCATCCAAATAAGTGGCCAGCCGCCTTACTCTATGGCTATCCTTTGAAAGCTGATCTCAGGTCATGTCCTGCTGAATCTTTTTCCCCTCCTCCCATCAGGTAATAGGCTCTCCCCAAATCAAAACCTATGAGTTCACTGTCACATCTTATCAATAATTACACTGCACTGTAGTTAAAGAGCAAGTTCATTTCATCTGCATTTAGCACTTTGTCCGATGGAAAGAGAGATGCAGCCTCTGTGTTAATAGAGGAGACTGCACTTCCTTCAATTGGATAATTGCTTTTCACCCTTGGCTGCCACTTTCCAAAGCTTCTGTGCACTTAGGACACAAAACGTGTCACTCCAATGGAAAACAAAGGCAAGCAAAATGTACACAAAGTTAGAAGTCTAAAGTTTTCAACGTATAAACATTACTGCTGTGGTTAAAAAAAAAAGCCACAAGTTCAGGCTGGATAATTCATGGCTCTGAATGCACAAGCTGTGTGCACGTGTGTGTGCGTACAGTGTACATGTCTGGCTGCAAGAAGAGGTTCAATGTTGCATTACACATGTTTCAAACAAAGTTGACAGAATTCCACAGCTCTTTGCAATAACGACTCTCGGTTTTATACAATGGGCTCTTCTTCCAGGCGGTGTTAACAGAGCTTCTGCAGTTTGCGTATGATGACTCAAAACTGTGCGGTTGGTGCTTTGTTGCTGAACCCGAGTGTGTTGACATGTTTACGAAAGGACAAGCTCTGTGAGTGATGCTAAAATACCTAATGAGATCACATTCCTCTGCTGTGTGCAGCTTTCTTGCAGGATTTCTTCTTTCATACCTGCTTTTCACTTGAGCCTCCCCTCCACAGTGCATCGTCCACTGCACCTCAGCGTACCTCCTGGGTACTCATTGATTAGATTGGATAACTCAAGCTTCAGCTCATGTTTTGGTTTGGTTTTTTCCCCAGTATGAAAACAACCTTGCTTGTTTGCCAGCTGTCATGTATCGACCACTGCAAAATGCCAATTCCTGGGAGACCAAAGTCTGTCAGAATCATAACTTGTACTGAGGTATACTACTGCACACACATTTGCTGTGTTTATAAATGCTTCTACTTAAGATAGTTTACATTTTTACATGGTTTTGTACATTAATTGAAAAGGAGAACACGTATCAATTTATGAGAACGTATGTAAATACTGCTAAAAAGGAAAAACATCAGTCAAAAAACTTTGGCTGATTTATTTATGAGTCATGTTGCAGTGCAGGTTAATATGCATTATAAGGTTGCACATTTGCAAGCTTCTATTGACATCAAAAGATTGAGTGATAGTTTCCTACAGTTTCAATGCTCATTTTTTCAGAAAACTGATTTGTTAAGGTATACTTGGCATCATTTATTAAATCACCATGATTGCAAATCTGACTGAAGTTCTTTCTGTTGCCATGCCAAATATTTACACTTGTGTAAACACAAAGGAATCCAAGAAAAAAATGTCCTTTGTATTGTACTGAGCTGCACAAGGACTTGAGTGTTGGTGTGTTTTTTTCTTTTAAAAAAGGACTGACATGTTTGCCAAACTTATATTTTCAGATCTCAGAAATAAATCTGTCAGCAGAACACGTTGTGAAACAGAAAACGGAAAGTACATATTTAACCTGCAGACAAGAACACAATGTGACACAACTGTGCATGCAGTAGAGAGGAAATTGATCTGTAAATATACTGAATACTTAAATACACACACCATCAGGTCAGCCCTTTAACATGCAAAAGTTTCACAATTGTTCAAAAAATGTTAACATAATGACTCAAATAGTTTTGTCAAAAAACTAAATTGAAGCATCCCTTACAAAAAGGAATGCTACTTGGTATGACCCAGTTGGCCACTCCTTCTGTTTAAAGCTTTGAATATGGAGGAGACATTTATTATTACAGCTATTTGATAAAGCAGTTTATTTAAGTTGCTGTGAAATAGTTAACAAAATGTGTGCTCAAACGTGTTATGCTGATCTTATCAATTGGACCTTAAATGTGTGAAACAAAATTATTTCAGTGAGATATTTAAATAATTACAACTAAAACATTTGAGCGGCAGATGATTTTTGACTTTACTGTGTGGCCCGAGGTGTTGTCGTCACTCAGTTTATTTGTGTTTGCCTCATTGAGACATAAGTCGTTACACTCTCCCTCACAACAGATATTTTCATGTCTTATTGGACTTGTCTGTCTGTCCATTGATCCGCTATCTTTCCTAAATCCAGTGTGGTCACAGCATCAAAGCATCAGTCGAGAGAGTAGAAAATCAAACTTCTCTCCAAAAGACAAATCCATAAGATACACGTGAGAAAGGGACGGTGCCTTCATTGGGTCATTGGTTAATTCAGTCTTACCTCAGTTCGGAGTCACATTGTCTCACCAACCAGGTTGTGCCAGGTGGCCATTCCACTGTTACTTAGACAGAGAGAAAAGGGGGTGGAAAACTGATTTCAGGCATAAGTGATTTACTAGTATAGATATATTGAATATAGCTTGCGTTTTCATAATTGCTCATGTTCTGACACTGTGGGACATATTGTAATGTCCCACTACTCTGCTGTTGTCATGACTACTCAGCCCATTCAAGGGAACGTTTATGGACTGATGAAGCCACTTGGATAATGGATAAAACTCTTCCAATATATGTGATCAAATCCAGTTGCCCTGGTTCAGTTTGTTTTGAGAAAGCCTCCTACTTTGGACGAATGAGAATATGCATAGATGCTCCAAGACTCTCCAGCCTGTCACTCACAACCTCAAGCCGTTATTTTGGGGGATACATTATTTGAATTTATACAGTAATTTGTTCTACACTCATAGTTACAAGTCTCCATCATTGCGCGTTACAAAGAAATCTCTTGAATGAAAGTTTAATTCATTTTGTGCTATTGATGTTTTGTTATTCTTCTATTCAAATAGTGTGCTGTTGATCAGATTAAGCTGTTTTCAGCTGTTTATGATCAAGAGGGAGTTATGTTAAGTGCTTAAAGATCTGAATCCATCTATTGTCCGCGATGGGTTCGTGTTAGGGTTAGGGGTTCCAGTGGGACAGAGACGAGTGTGACCCCTGATGATGCCCCCCTGTCACTCAGTGCTTCTTAACGAAGCATTGTAATAGGCTCTAGATATTATCTTGCTGTGACTGTGACATGCCATGATATCAGATGAGTGGATATGTCTCATCTTTGAAAGTCAGAGTTAGCTGTTGCTTATTGAGCTGTATGATCAGAAGGGAAAAGGTCACTTCAAACATGTCCTAGCTCTGTATGCACATCTGCACATTTAATACTGATATGATTAGACAACAATGCAACAGAGACTCTTTTTATTTTTTTAATCTCCCTCCCTCTTTAATAGAGTGTCTGCACTACATTTACCTTTCGGCTGCGTTGCTCTTAATTGTCTTTTTTGGGCCTTATTAATTTCACTCATTTCCGGGTTGGTTACTTTTATCTCCTGCCTCTGCCTTTGCTGTAAATGTAATCTATTTAACTCGGGAACCTTTGTACTAGCCTTGTGTAATTGCACTAATTACTTAGCTTGCTTTCACATCTGGTGCTCTCTCTATTATGTTTTTATAGTCACCCTTGAGTGATCTATATAGTAGACATGTTGAAGTGTAATACACTGTATAATATTATCTGTACTTGTACTTGTTATCTTATGAACCACTTACTGTCATTATATTGTGCTTTGTGTGCAGATTATACACATTTTTGCATATGTACTGAGGCTGAAGAGCTGTGAAGCTGTTTTGGTGTAAAGTTTGAGCTGATTTAATTGATGTATTTGGACAAATAATGATCTTCCTCCATGTCAAATTTACATTATCTTTGAAATTAAGCCCTTTTTTTCAACTTGCATCACTGCTGAGAAAGAAGCTAGCAGTTTAATGGAATCAATATATGTCAACATATACCGTAGCCACCGGGCCAAAACAGCCCAAAGGAAACCTTTGAAATTATAATTATCACAATAAATGCACATTTTTAATTAAAAGTGAATGGTGTTTATCATTTGTCCTTGGATTGTTTTACTGAGGAGAGCCAATTAACTAATTATGGTTAGATGGATTAGTTAAAAAAAATAAATAAATAAATAAAATACAATTAAAAAAAAAAAAAAAAAAAAAAAAAAAATATATATATATATATATATATATATATATATATATATATATATATATCGGGGGGCGGACTTGCGTGATGCATCTGAACACATCACTCAAAGTGGTGAGCTACGAAGAGTCGTTTTGACTTTTCGACTGCACAGCTTATTTCTCGGTTCCAATGTTGTCGGAAATGCATTTCTCTGAACTGTTTCAGTTATAAAAGAGAAAGTTTGTGTCTGAGCTGCAATGTTGGTTCGTTTTGGGGCTTCTAGAACAGCGCCTCATGTGGATAATTGGCCAAAAATGGCTCGTTTACGTGAACTGGCGTTTTCGTGTGGACAGCCCCTCATACTTTGGCAGAATTTTTTTTTTTTTTTTTTTTATTGTAACATTTTTTCATCATATCTTAAGTCATGTGCCATTCAATTCCTCCCCTGTGTGACAACACGGTAAACAAATTATGTTTGCTCTACCCCTTTAATTGCCCTCCATGTCAATTTGGCATCTATGCTGTTGAATGGCTCAGAATAAATTCATAATATTATTCAAATTATCAGAGCATGCTTACAAATGAACCACTCCTTCCAGTTGGTTGGTGCTTTGCAATGATAAATATCCTGTTTAATAAATTTCCTCTAGTTTTTTTTTCTCAAATTGTGGGGCTGCTTTATTATTGTTTTTTCTGCACCAAAAATGAGGGGAGTGCATTATCTTTGTCCAGTCCATTTATAATTGGGTTTGCCGCCACTATGCACACAGCATGAATGGGTTTTTCTGATTATAACGCTACATTACCACAAGTGTTGCATGCAGAAAGCACACAAATCACTTCAGGATATAACATGTAGTCTCATCACCCTGTAATGTTCTTGTGGCGAACCGATTTAGTTTGGCTGTAGAGGCTCTGAAAAGCTGCTGCTGTTGTGACGAGAGTCTGAAGTCTCCAGTGTGCCTCTATGAAAGCCAAACAAGTGGCAGATGTTTTGAGTCCTTTTGCTGTCATAAACAGGATATTGCAAATGTATATTATTGTGGCACTCCTGAAAGTGGCGACAAGCCACGGAAAGATTTTGAGGCTTTTAAGTGCTCAAGGTTTTATCATATAGAACTCGTATTTACATTACACAGCACTCACCCTTTTAGAACAAAAGTATGTTCCCCACTAAAAGCAGCTCCCAACGTGTATGGATTTATTAAGAACAATACTGTGCCATTGTCGGCACTCCAGATTAATGGAGAACAGCTTTCACAAAATGTCACATAACTATTGGTGCTAATAAATCCATGCAGCTTGGGAGCAGCTTTCAGTGGGCTGAACTTTTATTGTAGAAAAGGAAAAAATGACATTTTTATCGGTCCTCAGACTGAAAGATTGGCGGCCGCACAGGCCCATCTGACTCTCACATATTTGGAAAAACGGTCCACGGTTACCAGGGTAGATGTATCCTTTATGTCTCCCTTCGTTTCCCTTGTGCCCAGCCTCACCATCCATTTTATCTCCCTTTTCCTTAGCTGCTATCCTTGATGACCCTATGGAGTGCAGCAGAGGAGAGCGGCTGGCCATCACACTGGCCAAAGATAGCATCAACAGGAAGACTAACCGATCCACCACCGGCAAACTGGAGGTGGACATCTTTGAACTGCTACGAGACAGTGAATATGAGATGGGCGAAACAAGTAAGTAACACTGAGGAGAAACGCCAGGTAATTGAAGAGGGGGAAAGCTGGTGTTTACCGGTTTTTGTTCAAGTGCTCGACACATGGTATAGCTTGTGAAATCAGAGGTAGAGACAAAGTCATTAAATGCGAAGCAGCTCTGAGTCAAATCAGCACCAGCAGAAAGCAGCCCTCTGATTTTTAAACCCACAAGCCTGTCATTTAGAATCGCACCTTCTGCCTTCTTTTCAGTCGCTCTCCCTTCCCCGAGTGTCTGTCGGCTGAAACAATATTTTGGTCAAATAAAAGCAAACAGAAGGAAAAAAAAAAGATGGAAAATAAATGACAGACCAGCACGGTGCACGAACACAAAAGGAGCCGTCACAATGTTTTTTGATAGCGTCACAATTCAAAAAGGTGTTTGTATGTTTACCGAGTTGGGCTTTGTTCTCTTCCAGGTTCTTCCACTTTCATTGTGTTGTGCCAGAGAAAACACACTTTGCGGGAAGAAACCTGTATTGTGATGTAATAAAACCTCAAAATATCAATGCCCATCTAAAAAGGAGCTTCTTGATACTCTTTGTTTTATTTATATCGTGCCACAGCTGAGAGTTTTTGGCTTGTGTACTTCTCATAAATACAATTCGTGGACCATTCAAGATAGCTCTTTTTTGTCATTATAGTGGCCCTCATTACATCAGAAGATCTACTCTCCTAATTACAGACAAGATTCACAGGCGTGCACATTTATTGCACGAACTTGACTGTAATTTTGAAGAACTGTCAGTCATTGAAAATTGCAGTTATCTTGGAAATGGGGCTGAACTATTCAACTGTTGCACATTTTTATCAATGTTTACAGTATCAAATTGAATTCCAAGTTTCTTACCCAAAGGAGAGGCAAAGCTTTTGCTCATGAATCATATCAATGTAATAAAGGCTGTAACCTTCAAAAGTTGTATGTCAAGATGGATGACGTTAGTCAGCTTGCATCAAGGCTACCTGAATTCAATGGTTTCCATAACAGCAACATATATTAGTGTATCCTCCATAGTCTTGTATATTCTAAGGGTATAGCTAAGTAAATGTATTGATTTATGTTACTTGCTCAACATGCAGCATACACCCTTCACTCAACCTGGTGTTTAGTTATGTGTGACACTCGGGAACTAATGTGATCTCTGGGCAGGGTTGGTGAGGTTACTGTCCTTATCCGTTACAATTACAAGTTACAAAAAAATAAATCAGTAATTTACTCTTAGTACTAACATTAAAAAAAGTAACGTACCAGAGTACTTTTATTTTGGATTACTTCACCAGCAAACATAAAAAATAAAGACACGAAAGAATAGAATGTGTTATCTACTCAGTGTATTGACAAATCTTAACACAGCATACACAAATTGCACTGAACAGAACAAGTGTTTAACTATTAAACTATTAAAACTCAGTAATCAATCAGGTGTCAAACACTGATTTTTTTTTTTATGAATCTAAACCACAATACAAATAAAGTTTTCAATTATTCAAGTGTTAGTCTTCAAAACTATTTCTATTCAAGAAATTCAAGCTCATCTTTTTCGTAACACTTTCAAACCTCTCTCTCTCTCTCTCTCTCTCTCTCTCTCTCTTTCTCATTCTCATATAAATGTTTGATAGGCTTGAGAGGCTGTATCTGGCAGCATAATTACGTAATACCGTTACATGTAGTCCGTTACTCCCCAACCCTGTCTATGGGATTAAAAAACAAATCAAGACATTTGTTAATGATGGTATGGGCTTTAAACCCAACCAATTTACAAGCAAAATATTAGTGTTGTGTGAATTGTGTTGAGCCTCCCGAAGAAAAATGCCACCAAAAAGGAAAGCAGAACAACTCCTCTTTAAAGTGTTGGTTTGAGATATATTTTTGGGACCAAAACTGTCCCATATATAATATTGCTTTAGTCGTAATCCTCTTCACACTACCCACACTTCAGCAGACTGGCCCTCCGAAGACTGAGAAAGCTGTGTCCCTTGAAGGATGCAGAACCTGTATTAAGACACAGCTTAAGAGTGGACTCATTAACACAAGCTGAAGGACCAATATGTCAGCCATTGTAGGCAAATGTTCATATAACAGACACCCTGATCATTAGTGTGTTGCCTCACACTTCAGTGTTTATCCTTTCGATTTTTAAATTTTTAATGGAAACACTCCTAAATCGATAGACCGTCGGTGTCTGCAGAAAATGACCAACACACACAGCAATGACGAGAAGTGAAAGGATTGATTTTCAATATGACTCACTCCCACTTTTGCAAACCAAACCGCTTTGCTGGCTCTGCCTTATCCATGGAAACATTGCTCCACTTACCACAACAACAAGAAACTGTATTACCTTCTCCGCTTGGCTGAAGACGAGCTCCTTTCCTTTGACTGCATCTGAGAATATCAGTGTGTTTGGGTGCACGTGTGGAAAATAGTGAGTGTGTGTGTTTGTGTGAGAGATAGATCGTGTGTACATTGGACATTTTCTACATTTGTGTGTCGGAGTGTGTGTAATTAGGGCTGGGAATTGGATTAGGGAAGGATCAGTGGCTGTGGTTAGATGGAAATATCACACAGGGTGCATTACCTGCAAGGAAAAGACCCGCCTCCACCTTTCATGCATCCACTCCAGCCTGTGTAAAGCTCAGCTCATACATATATTTCTCCTCGGACTAGTAGCTGCTTTTAGAGGCAGAAAACAATACACAAAAAGATGTGTTCCCAAACTACCATTTTTTTTTTTAACAGATATAGTGGATACACATACCACACAAAGGTTTATGTTGATGCTGGCCTATGGCTTATGGTCATTTTAGGATTCCAGTTGCTTCTATTGATCAGTGGAAATCAATTCTAACCAGGGATAATTGCTTTCAGCTGGCTTCATGACCCTTCGACTAATAATCGAACCACACTGGGCGACGTGGTTCTCTTCTGGCTATTTATGGCTCAAAGTTGTTGTTTTCATTGTTAACGTTCATTGGTGAAGGTGTAGATTTGAGTTGGGGTGTCGAGTTTTGAAGAAGACTTTAAATCAACTGTGAACCTTTAACATAGAGTACTAGTTTATAATTGTCTTTTCAGTGTGTGTGCCATAATCACCATAGAATAGAATACATCTTTATTAACCACCAGGTTGTAAATTCACCAAACAAAAATTGGATTCATAAAAAGATAAACAAATACTGAGAATAGTCTGTGTATTAGCTGATGTCCAGACCCAGTTGGTAAATTTTGTAATAATAACAGCATTTTACAACAATGATTTCTTGAATATATTTTTGCTTGCCAGAGACTATAGTGAGTAGACCCAGAGTTTAAAATGTCAAACTGGCTGGACAGAGAATGAGAGTAGTCTAACACGATGTGCCTTGACTTCTCCCTCATTTCCTCTGTAAAATGTTAAATTGAGGGCTTCTAAGGTTTTTCCCATTTTTGTACTTGGAACAAAGAAATAAAGAATTGCAATAGAGAATTTAGAGAGAAACTGCATTTTCATAGAAGGTCAGCTGGAAGTCAACAATGTACCACAGTATTCAAAGTTATCCACAGTAGAAACCCAAGACCACCCAAGGTTTCATATGGCAATGACCTTGTGTTTCTTATGTTAATGGTTTCTATGTGACTCTTGACACTTTGTTTAATCTTTATCAACTCTCAATCTGGTCATTGCAGTCACACAAGGTCACACAAGGTTCAAAGGTGGGCCACTTTTGATTGACCATGACCTTTTGAAGTTGTATTTTTGAATTTTTGTGGCACAAAAATAAGAACGATGGTGCAAATTGAGGAGAGAGTGTGGAGTAATCTTCCCCCTCTGTTAGGAGAAGGTGGACATCGCTGTCTTTACAGGATTGTGACTGTTCCTCGAGATGTGACCAGACAGCTGAGTCTGTACTGGAGGAGTCAGCCCTTCTGTGTTGGGCCCTATGTTTGTTTAGATTCGGTTATTGCACAGTCGGCAGCATTTTACGGCATACACCAAATTGCTTTTCTCTGAGTGTGATGCGCCGTAGTTGGAATATGCCAGTTTCTGTCTCACTGTGTTACTTGGTTTGAAAGATGCTGAGATGGGATCTTTTCTGTTAATTTGTCTCTGTTTCTCAGATGCACCCAACACATGGGGAATTACAATTTTGTTCCATTTGCTGCCTCTTCCCTCCTCACTGTGTTGTTTCTCTCCTTGGGGCATGATGTCCTTTTCCTCAAAGTCCAACTCAGGGAGCCTCAAATTTTAAGCGCTCCCCTCAGTCCCCTCAGGTGTTTGTACTCCTTTGTCTGAGCCTCGGTTCTGGTAGGTACAGTATATTATCAGCTCAGTGTTGCAGCATTCAGATAACACCCAGGTTATTTTGCTATGGCTGGCGATCATTAAACAGCAGGTATAACTCTCATGTACACAGTGGGAAAGACAGGAGCCTTCACATTAAGGTGTACAGAAAACCCACACATATAGACCTGATGCACCCAAACAGTTACCAGACATACCAGAGCTCGCCAACATTTAGTTAGAGAAACCAGATTAGTCTAGGGCAGTGTTTTTCATCCTTTTTTGAGCCAAGACTCACTTTTTTACTTGGGAAAAATCTCGAGGCACACCACCGCCCGAAAATTTTCAAATTTGAAACTCTGTATCCTATATTAACAGTATAAAGTCATTCTCATCAATGCTTTATCAACAGGAATCAAATAAATACAGAAAAAAGTATTTCCCAATTTCTTTTTTTTACTTTTTACTCAGTGTGAAACCTGGGCCTGTTTGGATGAACATAGAGCTGAGATCTTGGTTAGCATTCTTCCTTTTCAAAAACTTCTCCATCACTGTCACTGACACAATACTATGATACAAGATGGTAGCAGTCGCAGGTGGTGGTGATTAACCAGACTGACCTCTGTTAAGTTTCATTTTCACCGGCAACGTTCTGTGCTGCCATATATTGGTGAAGAGTATTTATACATGATTACTCTGCACACACTGCTCTCACAGCTGACAGCGGCTGTGAGAACAAATGTTTTTTTAGAAAAAATGTGAAATTGGATAATTTCCCACTGCACACCTGACTATATCTCGCGGAACACCAGTGTGCCGCGGCACAGTGGTTGAAAAACACTGGTCTAGGGAACCGTACAAACTGATGAATCCGCTTGGCTAAAGGGCAAAACATCTTCCAAGGCATACAGTATGACCAAGTTCAGTTGACCTCACTATTACTGCCAAATGTGAGATGTAATTCATGTCCACACTCCCATGAGAAACAAGTAAAATCTTCCATCTATGAAGGTTGGCACGCTCTAGCTAGATTTATTTTTCTTTCTTTCCAAAGGTGGCATTGCTTTCAGATTCAAGTCTCTGTTTCAAATTCAGTGCACTCGCTATACGAAGGTGGTGTGGGGGTGTGCTGTCATTCAAACTCAAGAAGACAGGCCTGACACAGTCATGCTGTGCATATGTGAATGCCATATATATGTACAGTACATATGTGACTGACAAAGCTGCTTCCATCCATGACAGCTGATTTTAATCAATATGCATACTGAGCGTTCCTTTGCAAGCATTCCAATGATTATGCCGAGGCATGCAAACTGTAGCACTCATGCCTGAGGTGGTTGAGCAGTGCTTTAAAAAAAAAAAAGAAAAGAAAAAAGTTTTACGCACAAAAGACAAACATGATCCAATTTGATTCTGCAATATTGCAAATGTTCAGCATTTGGACCTTGTTTTGGATCTCTGCACACTCATCGATCTATAAATCCATCCTTTAACCGTGCCGTTCATCCGTCCATAAATCCACATGTCCAGCCATGTGTCCACTCATCTACATGCTCAACCATCGACATATTCATCCAAATGTCTTTTTATTAATCCATTCACTCATCCATCACATTCTGTCTATCCAGCCCTTCATAAATCACTCACTCGCTCACTCACTCACTCACTCACTCACTCACTCACTCACTCACTCACTCACTCACTCACTCAAACTTATACCGTAATTTGCACGATATGGATCAGGGGTTGTTTCCAGGTTTTGCAAATTCCTTTTTTTTGTTTAACCGATATTTTTGTAAAATGTCCATTTTGTGTCACATCTGGCCCATCAACACATTTTTTTGTTGTTGTTGTTGTTGTCCAGAAACTACATGGTTCCTCTTAGTGTCTATGCTTTTGCCAACCTCAACATATCCTGTTGATTTCAGGGCCATAAAGTTTGTATGTCGTGGTTAATATTTAGAGGTTTCGGGCAATGAAGTCTTTCTTTGAGTCTTGAACATCAAACAAATACTCCTTCGTCATATAGAACATTTTTGACTTACCACACAGTCATGAAGTTATTTTATTTTATTTATTTATTTTGTTTAATTCTCGCTTTGCATGCTATTTTTAGACATCCACATGACTTATGCTCTCGAGTCTACCAGGTTATTTTACTTTTTTCCTTCTTCATTCATGGGCAGCCCTTTGCAAGTCACAAAGACTCCAGCTCAATGTAATGCTATTTTTACTCGTTTGTTTTGATCAAAAGTAGCCTTGGTGGAAATGCTGTGGTGCACTTTATTTTGTGGAAATGTGAATGTTGTCAATGGGAACCTGGTTGAATGACTTTGTATGCACTTCCAAACACACTGGTGCAGTTCAATCAAACCCTAAATACAGCATGTAAAAGATGTCAAACAAACCAAATGCACTGTGACAGAGTGGAGAACCATGCTATATTTGTTCCTTTTTGAGTGTTCGATATACAACCTGCTGCTATTTTGATTCCTTCAGACAATTTTAAAACCATTGGCAAGCGTTGGCCTGGTAGGAATACTGCCATAAAAATCCCACACACACATTTATTTCAGCACGCGCCATTGTTGCAATAGTTGGGAAAGTATAGACTCCACAATATACTCCTTTAAGAATTTAGTACAATTTACACCTTTTGGCATGATGCTGAGGTCAGTGTGAACTAAATACTGTATGAACCACACCAATTTGTTTTGTTTGCCTTGGTTGAGATGAAGGAATTGCAACACAACTCAGCTTGACCTTGCTTTCACCTTTTTTTCAGTCTGGGCACCTTTCAACTGAAAGATGGGTCAATACTTATACTAAACCTAAGCTGACACTCGGAAAACATTTATTACATTCTACATTATCCTAAGTCATATTTCCAAAAGACTGGTCACAGTGGGTCACACTATGTTTTCTATGCAGAAAGAGGACAAACGAAGGTGTCGAGCAAACCACACTCATGCTGCGCTGCAGTCAAATCACTCAGTTTTATGATATGGTCAGACAATGCAGACAGGTGTAAATGTGTTTTTGGCATGCATGCCTGTTCAGGTATTGTTAATATGTGTCTTGACATGCATTTATTATTTTTGGCAGGCATCTAGTTTTAGATTTGTCATCTTTTTTATCGTCATAAATCATAGAGAAAGATGATTGGATTGTCTGTGTGTGTGTGTGTATGTAGAAGCCCACATACCCTGTAAATGTGTGCGTAAGTTGTAAGTTGGTCCTGACACCAGTGCCACTCTTTAGCTCGCATGTTTGCTTGCTGCCCTGCTTCTTACCCAGTCACTAACACCATGCTACCACTGCACACATACATGTTTCACATGCGCTCACTTTCACAGCAACAGTACACCGTCTCTGCTCTTGCTTTCACCTCATTGACTAAAGTGTTTGATTAAAAGCCAGGGATTATAAATGGACTATAAACGATTAAACCATATGGCCTCTGTACATGAGAGAGGAGTTAAACTCGCTTCCACTGAAATGTCTTTGTCTAAAGATGTCTTCACCCCTAAAGGTAATGCCATTAAATCATTCCTTTAAATGCAGATTTGGCAAAACAAGATGATATGTGCATGTCACCTCTGGAGATGTTATATTCATGTGCAAATGTTCAGAGTGCAGATTTTATGTTTTAAGCCTCCAGATATCTCTGTATGTCACTGTTCTGTCTTCCTGCTTTTCTGGCTGTCTGTCATTCTGTTTATCTGTCTCATCCTTTTTTTTTTTCTGTATCTTTCTTTCTCCATATACGGGAGTGTATCATATTAATATCAGTTTCTGTCACCTGCTAGGCTCCTACAAGCAGAAAACTCTTGTGATTTTTTATTTTTTATTTGTTTTTGCGCATCAGCTTGAGCATATCAAACAGGGACAGAGGCATTTTGTCCTTGCACAGGTTTCACTACCACTGTTAAGTTCTAATTCCTCTGAGACAGTAAAAACACTGGTTCAGACTGCGATCCGTTTACAAGTTCAGACAGTCAGCATGTGGGCCAATTAACATCTGGCTGATCGGGGCTTTTTTTTTTTCCTTTTTCTTTAAATGTCCTGCTTAACACCAACTGTTTCACTTTTACTGTTTCTCACTCCCACCTTTTTCTTTCCCCCTCTTCTTCTCTCAGTGTGCCAGATCATGTCTAAAGGGGTGGTGGCAGTCCTTGGCCCGTCTGCCAGTCCAGCATCCAACTCCATCATCAGCAATATATGTGGAGAGAAAGAGGTGAGTTTATGCACCCGACCGGCTTGTAGCTGGGGGCCCTGTGTCAGGCAGCCTGCTCGCAGTACGAGCACAAATAAAGAGTTTGGAACGATGATGCTCGTTAGCAACTGTGCAGGTTTTCTTTTTTGTGTGTGTGTGTGTGTGTGTGTGTGTGTGCGTGTGTGTGCGTGCGTGCGTGCGTGCGTGCGTGCGTGCGTGCGTGCGTGTGTGTGTGTGTGTGTGTGTGTGTGTGTGTGTGTGTGTGTGTGTGTGTGTGTGTGTGTGTGTGTGTGTGTGTGTGTGTGTGTGTGTGTGTGTGTGTGTGAGATTGAGGTGCCAAGATTTTAGTGAAAATAATGAAATACTTCAACATTGTCATTGCTCGCCGTTTCAGTCCCATTTATCTCAAAGCAGCGCTGGACATTTCACCCCCTCCGTTTCCCTCGTTACCTCGGAGCGATGTGGTCTACTGAGGCTTTGTCACTATAAGATTCACATTTTTATAGGAACGGATACGAATCTGCAGGGCTTGTTGTTTCTCCCATGTTACTTATTGCCAACTTCCATTGTCCCCATACCTGGTGTTTGTAATCAGATGATACACACAGTATGGATCCATTTTGTAAAAAATTGTTTTCTCATGTGAGCAGTGGAGAAAAACATGTTTCCCACCATTTAATGCTGACCGAGGGGTTTTGGCGTCGGAGCCTTGCTTCACGCAAATTGAACCACGGGGTGTTAATTGGCCGCTCTGAACTCTTTACATGGTTGTTGTGCTGTCTGATGTTCAGGGACAGACTTTCTTTGAATTAAACAGAATGCGAACTAGATTCCAATCAATAACACATTAGAAACAATGTGTATCTAACAAATGATCTGCTATCGCTTTGCTGTCATTTTTTTTCCCTTATTCAACGTCTTATTTAATATTTGTTGATGTTTAGATAACTATGGACTACTAGACCAAGATTATTTATTTGATTTGTGACTATATTTTAGCTATAGAAAAGATATTTACAAATCAGCTGTGTTTTACAAGATTCATGTTCCACCAATACCATCTGGTGTGTTTTCCACTATAATTAGATGTGGTCCAGGGAGAAGACCACCTTTTTTCCTGCTGGAGTTTGATGAGGACGGTTGCTAAAAGGCTTTTCCATTACTGTCATTGCCTCTATAATGTCCTCTGGTACAGTGAACCCGTCTTTCTAATGAGACATCAATCTGTTATTGTGGTAGACAGACCAGAGGTCCGTTTCACAAAGCAGGTTTGTCGATTACCCCAGGTTAATTAACACCGAGTTGAGGGAAATGCGGGATTTTCCGTTTCACGACGGGAGGTAACTTAAACCAGAGGAAGCGGGGTAACTCAAGCCTGTTTCACGAAGCGGTGTAACGTCAACTCTCGGTCAGTTACCAGGGCAACAGACACTCTAGGACTAACCTGGTCGGGAGCAGGTTTTTGTCAGTGAACCCGGAGTTTTGCTCTGGCTCCGCCCCCTTTCAGACGGACACGGGATTTCATTTCCTCATTCAGCGGGGGAGTTTTGGCGAAACAGTTCTGCAGTGCCTTATTCCCGAGGCAAATTAGACGTCAACTTTACTCCCTCAATATGGAATGTGCTTTTGATTATGATCCGATTGATGAAGGCGCAGCATTACTTCGCCAAGAATTTAATATTCGCAGATAATATTCGCATCATCAGACCGCGCATCGATGTACTGGCATTTCCAGACACCTTCCTTTTTGAGTGGTACCGTTTTACTGCAGAGACCATTATGTACATCCACAGTTTAATCGCTCCGTACATTAGCAACATCACCAGCCGGAGCCTTGCCCTGACGTCATAGCAGATATTGTAAGTTGCGCTGCGTTTCCTCGCAAATGGCAGAGCTGTCAGAGACACCATATGCCATCATCACTTCGGGGTCTGATCACCACCACCACCACCAACACCACCACCACCACCACCAAATAAAGACATGATGCACAATGAATTTGATCTTTTTTATTTCCTACAAATACAAGAGCTAGTTTAGTTAATGTAGTTAGTAGTTAGCATAATTCACCTGGGACTGTACACCCACCCTTAACTTGTGCTCCAGTAGTTCAATTTACAGATCTGCATTTCCTTAGCAGTTTTTTCCATCTCCTGGAGCAGGTGGAGTCTATAGATCTGTTTTACAGATAACTGGGAGGACATAAGGAGGACATTCAATTATTACAGTTGGACATGGATTCCACAGAATGAACCTCTGGTGTTTACTGAACATCTGTCTCACTGTCAGTCCTTGCAGTGGGTGTTGAGGGACCCTCCTGCTGCTGCCCAGCCATGCCCTGTTAAAAATAATGTGTCAATACTTCAGTGTAGACAAAATATCACTCTTTATTCCACCACAATGTTTCAGAAATGTAAACAGGATGAGAACTAGCATACCTATATAGGCCTTTGTGGATCCTCCTCTGTAAAGGCAGCAGACAGGGTTTCCTCGTACTCTTCATCCTAGATGAATATGTTTCAGTATATTTAAACTACCATTTTGCAAGATCTTTGGAGTGTTGCCTAATTACAAGATCTGTTGTGGCATGAGGGGGGTCCAGCAGGCAGAGAGCACCATCAGAATCTGTTCGGTGACCAAAAAAAAAGACATGATGGGGAAATAAAGATGAACAAAAATAGGCTTAAAGAGATATATAGGCCTCGGCATATTATATATTATGAAGGAAGTGGTATCTTGAGGGGTGAGCTCTGAAGAGGAGCTCCTCCAGGGATTCCCTCAGCCACTGCCCTCCCAACATTCTGGCTTAGGGCTCCTCTGCCTCTGTTAAAGGTGGAGGTGCTGGGCCACCACCCGTTTTACGGGCATCTGCCTTCTTTCTGTTGGCTGAGTAAAGTCTGCGTTAGTTTAGCCTTAGTTATTTGACAGCACATGATATGGGTGAGGAGACATTTATGTGTTTGAAAACAGCATTATGTTGGGAATAAAACTCCTGCACAGTCCAATGGCCACTTGATATTTACTGTACAATGTCACACATGATCGAAATTACGTTAAGAAATGTATTGATTAACAATTAAATTAGCAGCGGTCTTACCCGATTGGACAATGTTTTTATATTTCATTTTCATCTGCGGCCAAGAGCGCTTCTCCCCCGCGGAATTGCACCCAAACGAAATAAATGAATAAGCTGCCATCCAAGCAGTATTCCCTTGCAATAATGTTGCGATGACAAAGACGTTTGAACTTACGCATTCACTTGAGCAGCAATCTTCTTCCACGCCGCCTCCCTCTCTTTAGCAGCCGCTGCGCTGTTTTTTTAATTTAAATATGTTCATATTCGCCATATGATCGGATCAATACTTCCTGCTCCACTGGCGTAAAAAACTCCGCCCTCCGCGTCTCAGTTGTCATGGTGACTCGTTGAATCGGGGCTCCATTGATGCGGTCTTTTTAGAGTCGTGGTGCACGCGCTTAACTCCAGGTGAAACTTCTCTGAGTTCATCAAACTGATCATAATCCAGTGTTGTGAAACCGAAAACTCCGCGTTTTCTGTCTCAGTGTAACTCAACTCAGAGCTCGGTGTTAAGCTCATGGCTTGTTAAACCTGCTTCGTGAAACGGACCCCAGGACTCCCTGCTGGTGAAAATCTCTGGTGGCACTGACTGCTGGGGCCAGCTGCTTTGAAACACTGACTGTGATAATTCTGCTGTATGAATATTAAAGGCCCCATTAAAAGAATAAAAAATACACTGTTCTCAATCGCTAACTGATAAATAGGGTGTAGTAATAAAACATTCACAGGAGCTGATGCTGGCCGTAGAAATCAACATTTTCTTAACCCTGTTAAATCCCACCACCACCTGTCATTGTACATATGAATGAGTCGGGTAGTCATTTGGATTAACAGAGCACTTTGAAGCACTGCCAGTCGAGCGGGTTTGTCAAAGGAAGTCAAAGGATTATCACATCTACTGTTGTCTTGTTAAATTAATCTTAGTGTTTTCCTTCTGTAAGACTTCATTAGGCATTAATTTCCATGAAACAATGGCTCATTGTGAAAGAAAAACTGTAGTCTGTATTGTTGAATTTAGGCAAACACCTACTAATTTAACTGACAAAGGGGGTAAAAAAGGCAATGTGTGGTCACACATAACTTGACAGCTTTATGGAAACATTTGTATTTGGATTGTGATGTGCCAGCTGGGTGTCCATCTCCATCTGTTCACTCAATGTATTACTATTACATTCACTATAATCATGACAAGTCTACTCCCTATTGGATCGCACATTTTTTTTTTCCCCCCAGAGTAATGGCACTTGAGCTTTGTGCTGGGAACTACACTCGGTCTGCTTTGCAATATATTCCACCAAATTGTTCTCATTCTTCTATTATAATCCATCCATCTTCCGTACCCACTCTATCCAACTTGAGGTCACACGGAGCTGAAGCTTCTCCCAGCTGACTGACTGAAAGCAAAAACTTCACCCTGGGCACATGTCCCAGTCTAATCTAATCCCTGTTTTGCCAAAATCTGCTTTTGTCAGTGACCTGGTATCATTTATCATTTACCAAATGCGAGAGGTGGGAAATAACATGATGTAAATATTTTGTACTGACTTCTAGTGTATGTAAGTAGATTTTTCAAGTATCTGCGCTTCATTTGAGTTTTCATTTTTCTGACTACCTTATCACTTCTACTCCCAGCATATCATCTCAAATGTCTTTTTTAATCCTGACTAGATTACCTAATTCCCTTGTAAGCCTGTGTGAAGATGTTGAGTCCAGTGAGCATACTGTTTGTTGCGGAGAAAAACAATGCAAGCTGCTACCTGGATGAAATCTCTGTGTCACATAAAATATATTCATTTAAACTGTATGTGGACATCTGAAAGGTGTTTATTGAAGGTTTTTACTTTTGATTTGATGCTCTATTGTCTAGGCTACTTACATTTGTCATTATTATCACACTTTGGCTACTTTATTGTTTGTTTTATACATATTAACTTGTGTTTCTTGGGTTTGTGATATATTTCTTATGTAAAAAAAAAAAAAAAGACTATCTGTTTGTTTTGTTTTTTTATTGTTGTTTTGTTTTGGGGGTTTTTTGGGGGGGAGGGTTAATTTGTGGCTCAAAACTATGTTACAAGTACATAATCTGTGTGATTGCTAATGATTAAGCTTGTATATCCATGTTGATGATCATTATTTAGCCAAAGAGGCATGTCATGACTGTCAGAAATACATTTTCACTGTAATACCTAAATCTTTCTTGGTAGTTAATTGTATGAAGTGTTAGTCACCACAGCAAGTTATTGCAACTTGCATTTTGGACTGGGCTAGTTTTTAAACCTGTAATAGAGAACAGGTGAATATTCACTTACCGACTTAAGTTTCAGAACCGGTATGTACTTTCTGCTTCACCAATGACTGCGAGTACTGCTCCACCTCTGCCAGAAGCAGCGTTGGTGTAATGGTCAACATCTTGAGATAAGGTAATACAAATTTCCCTAATTGACAGAGCCTGGTAAAACACTCAAGAGTTTTATTTTCGATTGATGACAACATACAGCATTAAAAAACAAAATGGCTGTAAAATTGTACGGTGCTGCAAATTAGGAAAGCTTTTCTTTTTGCCAGTGGTTTGGGGGTCAATTTGTCTTGCCACTGAAAACTGCAACACTGCGATATATTCAACAGTACAAGTAAAACATCAGCATTAAGGATGTCAGTTAAGTGAAATTATGTAAATTGTGTCTGCACCATGACCTCTCAGCATACACGAGCACCCATACCACTGAAAAGTGCTCCCTCCGTGTGATACACTGCTGTATCAAATATCACTGTATTGCTGCACAAGGACAAAAAGAAACTAGCAAAGGTCAACAATAAATATGCTGCCACTGCTATTGGAAATAGAAGCACCAAATTTAGTTTGTACATTTGTGTATTGCACCGATATTGGATACAGCTATTGAATTTAGAGTTCATTTTACATTTTAATAACCTGGGACCGCTTGTTGGAGGGCGACATGTTGAACAGTCTCTGTCCTGAATGGAAAGGATTTGCGCCTTGCCTACAGTTATTTTAGGACACCAGCAGTTTTTATTTCTTGTTGATGGTCAGTGGTCCCCTCTCTGCCTTCTGAAATCAAACACCATCTCCTTTCTCTCGGTAGTGTTTAACTCCAGAAGCCTCTAAGGCGGTGTTTAGTGGAGTAGATGTATGAGGAAGTAGAAGCATTCCAGTAAGTGGAGTTTCCAGTGATAAGTTCAAACACATTATTAGCTATCCATCCTTTTCATCTGTCGAAGTATCCTTAGGCAAAACATTGAATCTAAAATTGCTCCCAGTGAAATTGAGCATGGCAGCCATCAACATTGGTGTGTGAATGTGTGTGTGTGTTCTTGTACGACTATGCTATTACTGATACAGAGCTTTAACATTGCAGGAGCTGTGAAAATGCTCTATTGAGGTAAAGTAATTTTCACATTTTATTTTGAAGCTGCAGTATTTGAGTTGGTGTCAAGTCTGGAACACTTTTGTGTATGTCTTTGCTTTATTATACACCTGTAAAGTTGACACTTCCATCATTTTCAGGCACTCAGCCCACATGTAGTTTAACTGGCTCTAAAATGTACTTGGGAGCACATTCAAAATGCAGCTGTAGAGGAGATCATGACATCTCAGACACATTGAATCAATTCAAGGCGTCAAATTCAAGCTCTTCTGTTGCTTTTACATTTTTTTTTTTATAAATCTGCATAACTTCATGTCACTGACTTGGCACTTGTATAAATGCTTAAGTTTTGTTTCGTTTTTCCCTCTAGACTATTTAGCACCAAATGTGTGTGCCCCCAATATAAAATATAAACATTTTTGAACACTGACTGAAAATGAGTTTACCTTTATCCTCTTATCTCAACTTATGTTATATAAAATAATCATTACCAGGCTATCAAGTAATTAACAGAGTAATCAGCTGGCTGGCTCTCACTGGAGGTTATCAGGACCTGAGTGTTGATTTTTGTTCTCCTCATTAAATCAAAGACAGTCAAGTACCTTTAAAGCACAGCTCAGAAGTCTGTCTTTAAGAATACATTTGTTAATGAATCATTTAAACCACTTGAAAGTGAGCTTGAAGTTGCCTTGATTCTTGGTCCCCTTGTGTTTTCCGGCTGAGACGAGCTTTTGAGAGAATTCATTTGAAAAACACGTTTGCCGACAAAGCTGTGGGAGGCTTGTGCTGTTTCCCTTGTTAAGCTCTTGTTTTCCAGGAATTCTTAAAAATAGACCCTGCGCAGCCACACTTGTGACACTTTTGGGATGTGTGCCAAGTTCAAATAGACCGGAATTATCCTTTCGCTCACTGGTCCTCACCCAGATGGTATCGGGAGCCAAGTGTGTGCAGATTTGTATTCTAACCAAACACTACACCAGCTGATTTCACTGATTAGGTCCTCCATCTCCGGCCTGAGGTGTGCAAATCAGCATAGTCAGCTGTGTGTGTGTGTGTGTGTGTGTGTGTGTGTGTGTGTGTGTGTGTGTGTGTGTGTGTGTGTGTGTGTGTGTGTGTGTGTGTGTGTGTGTGTGTGTGTGTGTGTGTGTGTGTGTGTGTGTGTGTGTGTGTGTGTGTGTGTGTGTGTGTGTGTGCGCGTGTGTGCGCGTCTGTGTGCGTGCGTGCTTTTTGTAGCGAAGAAGGTCACCTTGCTCATGTCATGATTACTCTGATGGGAATGCCTGGTTAATAGCTTTAGTCAGTATGGCCTTATAAAAATGGTAAGCTACTCTGCAGTGCACTACCGTCATGATGCATTATCGACAATAACTGGTGTTGGGATACAGTAAAGCCTGTAATATATAGTATGAACACAGACAAAAAAATACACAATCTACCACCGAAATCGGCAGTATCTGTTTTCTTTAAAGTGTGTAATTGGTATGTATCGATTTCTTGCACTAAGAACTGCTTTTAGCTTTAAACTTGTTGACCTTTGTGACAACATAGACCACCCCTTCCATTACTACCACTCACATAAGACCGCTTATTATATTGGTCTTGGAAAAGAGCTGAAGTCGCTGAAAACTTTCAGCTGTGATCATGGTAAAGCTTCATCCTATTGGAAAATTTCCACAAGCATTAAAAGGTCCCCTGTGTTGAAAGATGTTGAGCCAAATTCAAAGCCAGACTACACCGGGACGTAAAGTCATCATAAATGAGATGAGCAGCATGAATCTTTCACTCCTCTAAATCACAGTGATCCAATAGCACAACAGAGACAACAACACTCCTCTGGGAAATAATGTAAACCTTTATTCTATGAGAGCCAAGTAGTCTGCAGCACTCCTTTAACGGATGGGAGCGGAAAATTAGCAGCAGCACAACAAACCAAAAAAGAGTCATGCTGTTATATGACATGATCAGACTTCTTATGAATAAAAGAGGAAGGTGTTTGGACCAAAGACAAGTGATCAAACAATCATAGATGATCAACTTTAATAAATGAGTCTTTATCCAACAATTGAACCCAGCAAGTGATAACAAACATCATGGAAGCCGGAATGCAAACTTTTTCATTCTGTCGTGCGCTTTGGAGTGTGAAGTTAGTCAAATGGGGTTACTGGTGAGGCTTATTTCATATTTTCAGGGCCACTTCATTATTCATCAGGTTAAAAGAAAAAGCAGTTATTCTTCGAAATGTGTTATTTCATTCCCTTTATTTTAGAATAATACGAAAGTACAGATATTTTTATTCACCAATTGTTTGTGAGTCATTGAAAGGCTTCAAACAGGTAATTGCATCAAGCCACATGCATAGTAGCTTGTTTTCCTACATTCTATTCAAAATAAATAAGTATTTAAATGTGTGTGTGTGTGTGTGTGTGTGTGTGTGTGTGTGTGTGTGTGTGTGTGTGTGTGTGTGTGTGTGTGTGTGTGTGTGTGTGTGTGTGTGTGTGTGTGTGTGTGTGTGTGTGTGTGTGTGTGTGTGTGTGTGTGTGTTACTACTAGTGTTTTGGTTTTTTTTCAAACATCCGCTTCTCATTTTACTATTTACAGATTACTATTACTTATCTTCTATCTTAAATAAAAATGGTAACCAAAGTCTTTTTTTTTTTTTCTTCAAGTCATGGCTTAAAAGTAAAGGCAGCAATTGGACATAATCTTAGTATTTTAAGGCAACAATTTGTGATGGCGACATGGAGGTGGATTTGATATAGGACAGAAAAATTATGTACGTAATTATGTTTTATGTACATAAATAAATTACATGAATGCAGAGCTTTACAGCTTTTAGTTTCACTGAATTCTATTTATTGACAGTACATCATCCATTTAAAACAATTTATTTATTTGGGAAAAGACAATAGGTGTGATATCCGATGTGAGTTCAGACTTTTCTTTTGAAGGAATTCAAACCATCATGATACAGGAGAGATAAATGCAATTCTTCCATTCTAATAAAAACAATTAAAAGTAGAATAAGCTCTGGAGCCTCTCTCAGCAAATTAGAGTATGCTATCAATGTTTTTGAAAGTTGTAAAAGTTGCCTTGTTTCTTATTTTCAGTGTCATTTTGAACTGGTATTACCTTGACTAGCATTGACACTTGAATCTAAAAAAAGTTACAAAACTTTTAACGCTCTTAATATATGACAAAAACATCTTGGTGTGGAATATTTAACCTTAAATGTTCTATTGTATTTTTTGATGTTTATTTTTCTCCCCCCCTCCCCATGCTGTGTGGGAGGGTTGTTTTGGAAACCAACTTTGTGAAGCCCAGGTGCAGATAATATATTGTCACACTGAAAAGTTATTTCACACAGTGTGAGCTTCTTCAGTGATGTTCCCATTTAGTGAGTATATTTTTATTCATTATTGTCATTTATGCCGTCATCCATCCATGTGTTTTGACTCTTTTTCAGTTGAGAGTCACAAGAGGGTTTGGAGCCAATCCCAGCTAACAATGTGTGTCAATCTATTCCGTGTGGTCGTGTACTGGTTAGTGATTTGACTTGATAGAAATTAATTCCCCAGGTTTGATTTTCAGTTGGTCTCGGGGGGGCTTTCCAATGTGCAGTCTCCATGTCCTGGATTTTTTCCCGGTATTCCAGTTTCCAGGCTTTAAAGGTCAATTAATCACTTTCCATTGCCCATAGGATTGTGTGTGTGTGATTATTTATCTACTGCCTCTCTCCCTGCCCATAGTCAATTGAAATCAACTGGTCCACCATGCAAATATCTGTAACACCTTAAAATGACTGAATTCAGCATGTTTAATATGATATATTCCCTATAATCATTGGAATGTAATAATAATAACAAAAATAATAATAATAATAATAATAATAATAATATTATAAAAAAATCTGATTGACTTACTATTAAGATTTTCAACAAATTGCCTTGGCGTGATGCTTCCTCGACCATTTACTGTAGGCTTTTATTTTCTCACCCAAAATATTTCTGTTTGGGAATTTTTTTGGGGGGGAAAAATGCTTCAAAAGGACTTGTGTTTTTCAAATTAACTTTGTGAATTCCACGTGCAGATCATGCATTATACCAGACAGAGTAATAACTCATTTAACCCATTGTGTGATCTTTGTCAGGCACGTTGGCCCTGTGTAGAAAATGTTATAAACGGATCACCCAGAAATGCAATACCTGGTGTGTGTGCGCGTGCGTGTGCGTGTGCGCGTGCGTGTGTGTGTGTGCGTGTGTGTGTCCTCTGCTGTGACTGAGGGTACCTGCCTCTGACCACCTCATCCCTCACTGAGGCCACAGATGCTTGCGCTCCGACCGGCTGGTTGTCCAGGACACCGGCAGCAATATTGTGGCTGACAGACCCCACTAGGTGATCAGCACATCATCTACCGGGTTCAATCAATCACTCGGTGGGTTCCGCTGCCACTGTGCCGGCCGCCTCCAGTGAGGAGGCAGAGGACTGGGACTGAATCCATCTGGGCTCCACACTAATAGTGACTAATAGAAAAACAGCTACTGCAGAAAAGGAGTTGAACTGAGCGCATCGGGTTGTTGGTTTGTTTCCATCTCAGGCAGCACACAAACAAAACGAGGGGTCAGGATTTCAAAGAAGGGCTGATTAATATCCTCTAATGAGGCACATTAACAGACTCAGAATGAGAGGGCTCCTGCTGCTTTACAGGTGCTTATGCGCTGGCAGCTGGTGGCAAGCAGAAAAGCTGGATAATGCAACACAATTTCCGTGTTGTTGCTTTGTTTCCTGTGAATCTCAAGGATAATAAATCTTATTTGCACATTAAAAGTGGGAGTTTAAATATGAAAGAATAGATTCATGGATGTTTCAGCTTTTCCCAAGGCCCCATTTACTATCCCCATTTTGCACTATTATGTTCATGCAAAGCCTTGGACTAAGGTCATTTAACCATTAGCCATAGGAAGCTTTCAAAATAAATTGAGTAAATGCTGTGATTAAATTTTCATACAGCCTCTGTTCTATCTGAATTCAGTTTGTGTGCCACAGCAAAGCCAACTTTAACTCAGCTTAAGTGCTCTTTCCCCCTGATGTTATCCCTAACTTTCTTTCCTCCACCAAAATGGATAAAAAGTCCAATATCCCTGTGTCTGCTAAAGCAGGAAAACATTACCCTCTATGATTCAAACATGTTTCAGAAGCAGTCATGAATATTAATGCTACGTCTGATGTCTAGGGGTTGCTTTGGGCTTGCAAAGCCATCTGCTTGTAGGAGTATAGACGGATTACACAACTGCAGTGAGGCGGAGTGGTACTCAGACTGGAATTAGAGGTGGAGCCGTTGGTCTTTTGAGCAAACAAAGAGCACATTGAATTGACTTTTGAAAGGGTCAGTGATGTAGCTACAGCCTTGGAGATTGCTCATAATGAAAGCTTTATGCTTTCATTCACATTTTAGTTCACAGAAAAGCACCCAAAATGTACTTTTCTGCAAACATTCAGAAACAGAGTATTTCACATATTCTGTGAATTGCTTGAAACGTGAATGTTGTCCATGTACAGATGTTCAAGTATGGCGTTTGTTGTCACAGTAGCCCTCACCATCTCGTTTCCATCCCTCTTTCTCCCCTGACTCCTCTGATACACTGCTGAGCAGCCCAGTGAGTGCTTGTGCTGAGGCACCAATGAAAAAGCCATTCAATGCCTGTGAAAACGAGTCTGTTCTTTTTATTTTGGACTCTGTGTAATTCCAAAATATTCTGAAACCAATTCTATTCCTCAAGATTACTTTATTAGACGGCAGATGAACTCCGTAGGATTCCCCCACTTGGCAAGACAGGAGCAACTGTTGAAGAGGGCCATTAGACAAAGCTGAGACACACTTGATTACCTCTGAGTAGATATTCAACACATTTGAAAATCTTTCTTTTTGCTTTTAGAGAGAGCGAGTCTTTACAGGTTCGGTGTTTCATTTGTGTCTTTATTGTGGAGCAATAAATGACAAGAAGCCCACTCTCTGAATGCAGTAGTTGGCACACATTCATTTATTTGTCAATTCACATGTTCAGATGATTACCCTGGAGTGTTTGTGTTTGATTTGTATGGAGCTGTCCAAACTACAGAATTTTCAGTGGGCGAGTCATCCTGCAGCCCAGCAGGGCTTTCCGGGACTTGGTAAGCCTGCAAATGCTATATTTGCCGAAGAGTGACTACGTGGGAGCGATGCACACCTGAGACTGTCTGCCTTCCAGGTGTTGCACCACAGTTGGGCAGAGCACAGCCAACATACAGCATGTTGTGCTTGTATTCAGCCAACTTCTGCTCAGCCTTTCCTCTCACACAGGTGCACATAAATATCAGCCAGTATTTGTCTGGGATTTTGTTGGACTATGGAGTGTAGACATGTGTAGACACGAGTATCTCAAATTTCGGGGAAAAAAAACAAACTTAGTTTAAAATTGCTTCTGTTGCCCTTTGGCAAGCAAATGGTATCCATCCATGCTTATCAATACTGCTGACCATGAAATATCACAGAATCACAACCAAGATGTGTGTGTTTTTCTATTATTTGCACAGTAAAAATTGTACAGCCTGAATCATTTTTCACGTGTGCACACCTACTCCAAAAAACATGAAACTGTGGCCATATAGGCTTTTAGGAAAATAAAGGAGCTATTCCCCATGTATACAGAGTAGTACACTGAAATTCATCCTCTTTATTTCACCCATCCTGAATGAGCATGATGCAGCCTGGTGCAGCACGAGGAAATCATTTGGGAGTTCAGGCGTCTTGATCAAAGAGCAGATTAGGGTAGTTTTCACTTTCTCAACAAAATTATAAAAAATTCTGATTTAAAGATTTGAACCAGCAACTTTTCGCTTAGCTAACTTTCAAAAGCATGTAGTAATTCACCCAAAAATCTGCATCAAAAAAGTTAAATCACGTGACAAATGACTTATTCAATTTAGTTTTGCTACACTACGTACGCAGCAGTTAAATCAACTAATTGATTAGTCAACTAGTCTGTACAACCCTGCACACACGCACGCGAAATGGAGCTAAAGTTTGATTGATGGAGGTCATTTAAGAATCACTGTAGCACTGTAGACAGTCAGACACACTGGCTTTAATGTTCTCCGAGTGTGTCGAAGTTAACACAAAATACGTGTGTCAAAGTTAACACAAAGTACTTGTGATATCTTCTGCTCCGACATAATCTTTCTGCAGTATTGATCAAATTGTGTTTGCGTTGTTGTTTAACTGCATTGGAAGCTGCTATGTGTGGAAATGGGCCCAGACATGCTGGGACTGCTTGACCAAAAATATCTAATAAAGCAACAAACATAAACCACAGACTTTATTGTCTACAAGAAGCAAGAAAGACAAATGTTCCCTAATGTACAGTAGTCTTAGTAATTAATAAGAAGTACTGTCATTCATTTGTTGCTCTTGTTCTTTATTAAAAAGCCCAAGGTTGTTGTTTTTTGTTGTTGTTGTTGTTGTTGTAAGAACCATTCACGTAAACTGATTTCTACCGGAACCATGCTGAATCAACGTTCAGCGAACAGCTTTTTAAAAATATGTGTATTTATGAATTGATATTGGTGATGCTTAATTATTTAGCGTTTTAGTATTGTAGACAAGCACTCGTGTTTTCGTTGCAGAGAAAATGGAAGAGAAGCTGTCACTGGATAAATCTTTTCACTTCAGATTAGTTGTTAACACCCTTAGTCACAAATTTCACGCTCTGTTACACATTATTGCATAATATATTTTCCTTTTTCCTTTTAATCATGGTTGTGATCTTCTTTAAAGTTTCCACAGCTTTAAAGCGACTTTAATTTGCTGGAGGCCTCGTGGTTTCCATCAATGTGTGTAAAATAGCAGTAGTTATTCTTTAAGAATCCCTGGTTGGCAAACTGAATCAAACAACTCGTTCTGGACAAGCAGGACAACATCAGTTTATTTGTAAATCTGAGATTTACAGAGTCTGTATGTTACGCATGTTAAACATCTGGAAACAAATAAGTTTGCATTCAAATTCGACTTTATATTGTTCAGTAGCAGTTTAAAAGGAAGGCTGCTGATTGCAAATTACTAGCTGTCGTTGCTGCTTGAAGGCAACATTAATGAAGAGGCTCGTAAGTTGTTTCAAACAAGATACATTCACAGTAAATCCTGACTCGCTCTCCTGTTAGTGTCCGACAATATGATCTGATATTAAGTGTCAGTTCCTTCAGTCACTCTCCCAGTTCAACTGTTGCTCCCTTCACCACCGAGCTCACTGGCAGGCAGTGTCAGAGGAAGCCATATTGGTTTGGGCCACAGCAAATTGAGTTTCTCCTGTTCTCATGGCTACAAAGTCAAGGTGAATATACAGCATGTGGCTATTGGATAAAGTCGCAGAAAACAATACCTGTCAAACCAGCAGAGGGATGAGCGGTTTTATATTCTTAGCTGCTGCAAAGATCTTTTTTCTTTAGCGGGTTTCAAAAGTACTACTTTCCCTCATTTATCCCACTTTCCGTTTTATTTCTTTCTTTCCTTTCCCTCTGCCACAGCTCGAACCAATTTTCACCTCTCCGCCTTTGTCCCACCTTTAATATGTACTATTACTTCCCTTACACAGCACTCATTTTATCCTTATTCACACCTCTTTCTTCTTCCCCTCTCTCTTTCCCTCCTGTTTATTTCTTTTTCATGTTGCCATATCCACCTGTGTCTTTCCTGTCATTCCCTCTCTGCTACCAGCTAGAGATGACGTGCATATCAAGATGCACCACTTTTAGAGGAAGAATGATAGGAAGAGAGCCAGGGGTAGTTCTCGAAAGCTCAACTCTCTCTCCTGCCTCCACCCTACTGTGTCATACTTACTAATCACCTCCATCAGTCTTACAATGAATCTCTATGTTGAACTTTGGATACATTGCAGTATTAGTCCTGCGAAGTTGGTGTTCTGCTCTGTGTGGTTCAGATCTCCTCTATAATTGTTTTGGGTTTTTTTTAAACACTGTGTATAAAATTAAAGCTGCAAACTGTTTGTTTTGACAGTGGGTGACCCATTCCTTTGAACCTGACCTGAATAAACAGAGCTGATCTTCATTGTGTTTCACATAACTGGCATGTGTTTGTAATACAAAATGCAAGTCACACTAATTGAGCGGCTATTAAAAACAATGGTTGGTTGGTGCAATTTTCTCACACATTGTAATGCCACAGATTTTGCCAATAAAGTGTCAAGCAGATTTCGTTTTAATCACTGTTGCATGTTGACTCCCGCTAAATTAAACTCATGTTCCCACTCTCGTGCCTTCATCCGTTTGCTTTCCTCTCTTCTCCCTTTCTGCTTGACAGCTGATATCACTACAATTTATTAGATCTGAAAATCTAACTATTAGAGTTTCCCACCAAGTTTTTTTTTTTTTTTTTTTTAAAGGAGAGCAAAAGAAGAAGTCTATGAAAGGCTTCTGTTAAGATTCAGGTTGCTAGTTCCGTTGTGTGTATTTGTGTCCATCTGTTTCTGTGTTGGAAGTGTATTGGTATTAAATGTTAGACTCAGAAGTGGAAGCTAAAAAAAGGTTTAATCACAGGTTTCCCAGCTGAAGGAGTCTCAGAAATAGAGCTGTATCATCCCTCACACATTTATTTCCCTTTCTGGACTTCTAAAGAGCTTTTCTGTTTGCCTTAAACCAAAGTGTATATACTTTTAGTAATGATGAGTAAACAGGTCATTGTCCTCTTTTGTATCATTTTGACCTCTGCTTTAAGGACACCTCCACTATACCAGAACACTGAAACACCTCAAATATATTTGGCATTTGTATGCTGTATTTACTCGTTTAATAATAACATGCATATGGAAAACCTGTTTATCATGGGTCCACACTTCAATTGCTTAAATCGCTCACACCAAAGTTGACATTACAAACCAATCAGAATTTGTAGCCATTAAACTGTGTTTGTTTCCTAACTGATATCGATTTGGGAAAACTGTGCATGGGTTTTGGGGGTATTGGAGATGGCGTTGCAGCAGCGCAGGCAAACATATCAACATCCAGCCCGAAAAAAAGCCAGACTTTCTCAACAAGTCTTCAAGCCAAGGGGATCGCATTAAAATGTTGTGAAACTGATTGTTGATCATTTTTCCAGTTACAAATCAAGGTCTCGCGAGATTTGTAAGACTCATTAGACTTAATAGTCTGGAAATTACGGTATATCATTCCCTCTCTGGCAGTCTAAGAATAGTGCAGTGGTTTGTATTTTTTTTCTCCCTGCGAGAATGTGTGTGGTTCAGGTACGTGTTGGGCTTGGAGGGCCTCTCTGTGTTGAGTTAGCATATTCTCCCTGTCTGGTTTCTACCCGAATTGCAAAGAACATGCATTGAAGGCAAGTTCTAAGTAGCCTGCAGGTGTGAATGTTAGTGTGTCTAGTTGCCTGTCTCTCTGATTTTGCCCGGTGATGGACTGGTGACCTGAACAGGGTTAGTCCCGCTCCTGCCTATAGTCAGCTGGTATATGCTTCAGTACCTGGCAACACTGAACTGGATAAAGTGGAATGAAAGACGGATGGGTGGATGCTTTCTTACTCCTCGTTTCAGCAAAGCAAATGGAAAACACTGAAATACTAAATTGATTCATTGTATAATGCTGTATCCAACTTAACATAGACCCAGTCTATCACAGGGCAAGAATAGCAAGACAGATAACCCCATACAAACACATTTTATTAAACTCCCAGAGGAAACCAGAAAAAACCTCCAACAGGCACAAGGAGAACATGCAAATTCTGCACAGGAATGTTTCCAGGCCTAGGGTACAACTGTAAATGTCCCGCTATGAGTTGATGAATGCAGTTGTGAGTACTGTCGAATAAAACATTTGTTTGTTTACAAGGGCTAAAGAAAATGACCTAAAATATATTTCAAATCACTAATTTAATTACACAATGGCTCCTGTCCAAGCTCATAATGTTATAATTAAAATAATTGATTATGGCTGTGTGCAAAAGTAAACCTATTCTTACCCTCATTAAATTTGAGAATCAGAATTTTAATCTGAGTGCCATTCAGGATTTCTCACTTTGTTCTGCTTGCAAACAAATCACAGGTGCTTTTTGTTGGTCTCTTCCCAATCATAATTAGTGGAGCACAGCTGTCGCCCGGACCTGGGCCGACCTCTTTTCTCACGACGCGATCGACGTGCCTTGTCAAAGCTACCCCAGCAGAACTGGCATGTTCATTTCCAAATCCAACAAGTCTTGTCTGGTTGCCCGTCTCCTGATTTGATCATTGAGATGAAAGCAAAGAAATGCAGAGTGGCTCCCAGTTGAGCGGCAGGCAAAATGGAATTCAATTTAACTGATTGTTGTCATCAAGGGGGCATGAAGAGGGACTCTGTTCCTTATTACAATGTCGCTTTGTTCCATCTTCGTCAGCTGTGTCAAGTAGCGGAGTTTTCGACGAGTGTGGAGAGAAACAATATCCAACCCAGCTGATGCTGCTCAGCTTTCCACCAGCTGCTCGCTCAGTTAATGTATTGCCATTTTCACGTCCTTTGAACTGGAGCTCATCAAGTAAGCTCAAGTACTTTCTCTATTTTATCACCATGTTTGTGTTCCAAATGCAAAGGCCAGGTTCACAAAGATTTGTTGGCCGACTGTTTGTTTTGGTTTTTGTCGTGTAAAGTTGAGCTGTGTCTTGTTTGGTTGTTGGTTGTAAATCAAACATTTGGCCAGACGCCCAGAATTGGATTAATCCCACTGTTAGATTAAAAACAGCATATTACTAATCAAAGCTCTCTGTGGAGAATTCCAAATTCAATCATACCAAGATGTTTTGCTATGCTTGATAAATGCAGATCGGTTGGAATCAAGGAGAAAAGATGCTATTTACTGGAAAAACTAATCGGGTGGGAGTTTTGCGATGAGTTTTAACTGAAAACCGAATGTCGTTTTTTTTCCCCCGATCCTTCCTGTTTTTAATAATACCAACACATCTGCTAGCACACAGGGACGTTTAAAGTATTCCTCCTTTTTTTGTCTTCAACAAAATTATCTCTGAAATAGAGCAGTGGAGTGAGGAACAGTCCTCTCTGGAGGAAAGGAACTTTTTTTCTCTGTGAACTGGCTGATCAATGAGATAGAGATCTTGTGGTCAATGTTCCACTCTCCTAAAAGGTACCATGGGAGCCGCAGCCCACTTCATCTTTATCACTGGTCTGCTTCTGCTCTGACCGCGGGGACCTGATGCAGGCTCATTACTACCACAAATAGAGATCTGGCTGCTGTGGCTGGGAGTTGGGATGAGCTGGCGGTCAGAGATGGGGATTGCTGAGAGGGGCGGCGACACTCTCTTATCTCCAGAGTCTCATCTCCAGTTTTCACCCCCCTCTACCCCCATGAGGATTTCAGTTGCCTTTTCCGAATGCCAACAGCTGTTCTCCCAAATCTCGCATAAACCTTTTGGTTCGGAAGGGGATCAGGTAGCCATAATAGACTACCACCTGCCCTCCTCCATCTCCTGCCACCCAGCGCCAGCATCTCTGCCAACCCAACTCTAATGTTCCAGCGTTGGCATCACACTTGCTGACTGATGGACAATGTCTCCAGCAGCATCTGTTCTTTAATGCTCTGTGGCCAGCATAATTCCCTGGCTTGCAATATGCTACACTTAGCCAGGCTTCGGAGTCTGTGTCCTGCTATTGGCTGGTTTTCACCAACTGATGATCTCCAAACTGATTAGCTATGTCCACTTTTTGACGGTAAACGAACTCTTCTCCCTCTGGCTTTCACAAACCTTTTATTCAGCTCACCGAAGCTGAGTGCTTCCTGTCCGCTTGGCTCAAATGATAAGTGTTTTCAAGGGCAGTTTGGTCTTTCTGCCAAGTATGTGTTGTGTGCTAATTGATGTCCAGGTCAACATGTGTTAATATAAATGAGTCATGCAGAACTACTCCTAACTTTCCTGCAGCTGAGCTTCACACGTTCCAAGACTTATAAAAGTGCAGTGATGCTCTATTAAGCTGAGTTTTGTTCTGCTGTCCCTCTGAGTCAAAGCCAGCAGATGTAGTGGCTGATTATGTCTCTGCTCTCCATATGGCACTCCTGCACCACAACCGCCTTTCAGTCTCGCCTCTCCCTGACCCTCTCCTATCTGTTTCCTGTTAGGCTTGCAGCAGACAGGTAACAGAATGACTTGGGCACTTGTCAGCGCAACAACCCATAGCTTGTTGGAGTGGACAGAAGGGAAATTAGGTTTTACCTTTAGTACAGCTGAGAGCATTGGTGTCCTCACCGACTCACAGATTTGACACTAACCTGCTCAAATGTACGCTCAAATTTTAGATTGAGGGGGGGATTATTGGAGGTTACCGCTAAGCTCGCACAAAGCAATTTTCAAAACAGCCGGGAGCACATCTCCGGCTTGGCAGGTTGAAAATGTGCTGCTTCATTTTATTTCTTGTTTTAATAGCTAATCTGAGCAGATCAGACTGCAGTCCCAGTGTAATTAAGGTAAGTATATTGTAAGCACATTGTAATTGGATTGAGGTATTTTTGCTGCCTAATAAAGGTACCGCCTCTTCCTCGGCTGTGTGTGTGTGTGTGTGTGTGTGTGTGTGTGTGTGTGTGTGTGTGTGTGTGTGTGTGTGTGTGTGTGTGTGTGTGTGTGTGTGTGTGTGTGTGTGTGTGTGTGTGTGTGTGTGTGTGTGTGTGTGTGTGTGTGTGTGTGTGTGTGTGTGTGTGTGTGTGTGTGTGTGTGTGTGTGTTTCCTGCAGTGTGACAGAAAGGCTGGCAGGTCTGCAGACAGAGGTTTGACAGGCGTTTAATGAGGAAACTCTCACAGGACACAGGATTTGCACAAGTTTTGCACACACACACACGCATCGAAGTTGGAGTAAGTAGACTCTCTGACCAGCGACTGTGTCTCATACACGTGCTTGTGAAAAGCTTATAGAAGAGCCGCCTGTTCTGTGGATAGGTAGAACTGCAAGGTACAGATTTGTGAACCTTGTTCTCTAAATAATCTAATTGTTTGTCATATCATTATTGCAGTATACTGCTTGGAAGTTTAGCATGGGCTAACCTTTGGAATTGGTTGCCAAACGTTTAATGTTGTCCTAGATGCCAATGAGTTCTTCAAAGAAGACCTTTTTTATTCAGACTGTGTTCTATGGCCACAGTGTCTCAAGTGTCAGTGTCTGGAAAAGTACATGTAAGTACATTGCAATGCTAAAATCACATCACTCATGACATTCAAAATACACATTTAGCTAGCAATACAATATTTTCCAGACTTTATACTTCTGTTAGGACAGATGTTTCCTGTCTACTCAATTGAATGGCAAAATTAAACTGAGTATGACGAGGATAAAGAATTTTTGGTACTATAATGGTCTTTATAAACAATTTATATGTTACATGGTATTATGTTTAAAAACAAGAAGTTTCAGCACACAGGATACAAGAACAACCAGGGCACCACATTTCTGCTTTGTAAGCACATACATCCATACGTCTTTGGTAAACACATTCCCCTTCAGTTTATAATGGAGTTTGGCAAACAGCTTTCTTATTTATCATCACTCCCCAATGATCTGTCCAATCTATAATCCACAAACACCACCCTGACAGGTGATGACTGTACAGTGCTTGCAAATATGGCATTTGTTCAGCTTTACATTTCAGGCAGATTTATGGTACAGTTACAATCTAACTGCATTTCTAAATTTGCTGTTTTCCCAGCTGAAGGACCTGACCATCAGTTTTGTGATATTAGGGCCTGGAGACACATTTCAGTTAACGTCCAAAAACGCCAATAGTCAGCTCAGCTCATTACATAATGAAAACAACACAAACAAATTTTATGAGTTCTTCTTTCAACAGCAAACAACCGCTGCATCTTCTAAATAATAGATGTGGGCCACTATAGTCTGCTTTAACTTGGAGTGTATTTGTTGCCCGCTGAGACCAAACAATAACAAAGCTAAATGCTGATGTTGTTACCAAATCCCCTGAAATTGTATGTCTTGAGAAATGATCCAATAAAGAGGCGAACATCAAACGGATTGCCTCAGACAACAGAATCACATTTTACAATCTAAATTCAATGACACAATTTAATGAGTGCTGATTGTTCCCCTTTGCCATCCCTCACTCCCTCTTTGTGCTTATTATGTCTGTTTATGTTTTCATCTCCCCCTTTCCCAGAGACTCCTCGGTATCGGCCTCTCCTTTGTCACCCATTTCATTTTCAGACTTGGTTTGTACACATCTGTTTTCTTTCTAGTTTCTTACTTGTACACTGTCTCTCTTTGTTCATTCCATCCTTCACCCTCTGACAGATGTCTGTTTTTCTCCACATCAGGCATTGTTGTATTTAATTTAATTTACAATGGAGCCTCCACATTTTTAAAAGGTGTTATCTTGGGCTTTATTGTTTGCCCGACATATCGCTCTTACATTTTACTGACGTAATTAGTTTCACTCCCACACTAGTAATGTCGCGGTCCTCGGCGGATGCTTTCAAAATCCACTTTCCGCTAATTTTAATGTACGGCTTGTTTGCTTGTATCTACAAGTTGTTTACTGTGCTCTAACTAATGTTTTGTGTCTTTGTCAAATAGATGATAATTGTCTCAAATGTTTTCTGGCAGTGAAGTGATGGAGAGGAAAAATGTGCAGTTATTCCTATCCCCCTGAACTTCCTCCAGCTCTGCTTGGGGGGGCCCCAATCCAAAATGAATGATCGATTTAATTTGTCTAACTCGACGACCACATGTCTTCGGGTCATTATAATCAGATGGTTCATGTCATTGTGGCGTATCGGCTCTTCTTTGATCATGGATCACTGAGCACATTGTGACAAAGAGTGAAGCCCTCCATCCTGTGGCGAATTTTACTTGCTTGTTTAACATGATCTAATTCTTTCGGCCAGGATCATGTGTGACGATTTTATGCAAATTGAGTAACAGTCCAGAACAGCAACTTTATTAGTACTTTCTAATCCTGTTTTCAGAAGAAAGGCATGAAATGGATGCCGGGTATGTAGATTTAACTGTGATGATTTCAGATCGAGAGGCATTCATCTGCAGCGAAACACATTGTTTATCCAGTATAACATTCAATAAAACAGTCTGCAATGAGGAGTAGTAACCATTTTGCCAGGTGTAAGAGGACGCAAAAAGCTGAGTATTATCTGCATAGCAATACAATTGTTTGTTATACTATTTAAACATATACCGCTGGTGAAGCATATATTTCATGAATCGCATTGGAATTGAGTCTCATATTGTGGATGACTTCTCCTGATTTGTCAAAACTTTATACTGAAGTCAAGTGTAGGTGAACACACTCGTAAAAAATAGACTTTTAAGAAAAGATGCTTCCTCTTGTGCCATTTCTTTCAGATATTTCACAACGCTTGTACTGTGACAGTTCTGTTGATGTGTTTTTATTTCTTTTTAAAACATTTGGTACAGCGAGAATAACATTTACACACAAACAAGTACCGGTAGGTATTTTTAAACAACCATGGGAATGAGTAACAAATAAAAGTAGCAAAAGGAGCCGAACAATGAGCTGAGAAGCTGAAAGAGTTGAATCACCATTAGAATTTCCATTATAAGAACTCCACTTTCTTTTCTCCAAGGAAATTCAATAGTGAAACCTCGACATGTAGAGGAAAAAAAAATGCAGAAAGACTGTCATGCGTTGCAGAAAAATCAACAAGTCATAAATGGGAACATGCAACAATTTGCCATAAACTGACTCAGTATAGCTCTGACAGCATGATTGCTGATGGTTTTCTGGCAGAGTAACAGTGAATGTGGTGTGGCTTAAAATGTCTTTGAAGTCATGCCCTACAAATACACTTGTAGGAAAGATTTTTCCTGTTCTTATTTTTGGGATTAATCGACCAGCACAGTGACTGATACTAGCTGTTGGTTACAGATAAGGAGTCTGGCAAGCAACTTTTGATGTGGCTGACAACTTGCTATTCCTAACGTCAAGATTGATTCTCCTTGCTTGGAATAACCTTGTTTTTCACTCTCGTCTGGTTACTAAACACCAGGATAGATGCTGCCACTGTTTAACAAGCAATTAAACACTGGGCTGTAACCACGGGGAAATGTGTTTGAAAGTGATGCATGATGCCCTCTTCCGTCTTGCTGTAAGCTACATTGAGCCTGCAGCTTTCATAATGACCGTGACTGTATTTATATGTAAACATATTGTCACTGTAATGACTTTTCACAAATTTTCAAGAAGAAAAATGTTAATGAAATATTTCAAGTGAATTTAATACGGAAAAATGATTAGGATGTCTCAGCGGAGGTTTTCTGCGAGAGTCGAGGCAGCATGCTGTGGATTTTGATGATGAATCAGGACTCTGAGCCAAGTAGTTCCCCCTTGAGATGCCAGTGTTTCTAACAGCAGGGTCCAATGAGCCAATTCGATGGAAAAGGACAAAGTGTGTGTGTGTGTGTGCGTGCGTGCGTGCGTGCGTGCGTGCGTGCGTGCGTGCGTGCGTGCAAGCAGCTTTTTAAACCTCCATAGCTTCACATTCTGCCTATCGTAGCGTGTCAGGTTCCTGAGTGAAAAGGGGTGGGTAGTACTCTTGCTGAAAAGGAAGCAAAGGAATGGATGGGAAACAAGGGACATATTGAACAAAAGTAAACAATCTGGGGTAGTAGCGAAAAAGAGACACAAATGAGATAGAGGTTGTGAAAAATTGCACAAATGCAACAGGGAAGATGAGGAGACACCTGACCGGAGGGTGCAATTCCCCAGTGTGGTGTTTGGCTATTACACAGATCTTTGGCATCCTTGAGAGTCAGGAATGGCATTCCAGCAAGGCCTGTCAGTAGTAGCCGCACCTCCATCCATCCACACACCCAGGGACTCCATTACACCCTGATGGGCAGGGATGGAAAACCAATTGAGGGGCTATGGGTCTTTGGTGGAAACGATGTTTTGGCACTAGGAGCCACGTAGACAGGCAATCTGCCATGATGAAGAGGCTAACCCCCCCCCTTTGTTTCTCCTTTTGAACCCTGCATGTCCACCTGCATCCCCTTCAAGCCCCACTGAGCTCTGACTCAACGCCTTGCCAGCGAACCAACCTGACACCCGCTACACTGCCCCACCCCCACACACCCACCCCCCAACCCACAGGACTGCACCCCCTGGCAGCATGGATCCATTCACACCATCACCAGCAGAAGTAGTCGAGATGAATGTCACTGGAGGATAAAGATGGGAGCTGTGTTTGCATTGTGATCGCCATAAATTCATCTTATTCCAGAAGTTCAGCAGATTTGTAGGCAGCTTCAGCTCTGATTTGTTGCTGCACTCAGGTTAGCAAGAGTGTACTTAACCTTCCTTCTGACAGCAGACATGAGCTGGTGTTAGGTGTCCCCATTAGTAGGGGTGGTATGAGAAATTTATTAGGGATGGCTAAGGAATACAAATATTTATAAAGCTATGGCAAACTTGTGAAAACATTGCAATCAATCTCACCAGGGAATATATAAAGTATCTCACTGAGTACCTGGATAGAGGATAGAGTTGTACGTTTGTTGATTTTCTTAATATACTCGTAGCTGGCTTTCTTGTACTCCTTTAGTGAGATCTATATGGTCGCAACTGACGAAACACACACCTCTGTAGGTTCATGCACTTTAATTTTTTATGTGTAGTGTTTCCCTGCAACCGCAATAATGTAGATAAACATGGTACATGTGTTGAGTTTAAGTGTGAAGTTTAATGTTGCACCTGAGGGTTTTCAAATGTCAGTACATTTTTATTCTGCATTACATTTCTGTTCATTACATTACTTTTTCACAGTTTTAGAATTGTCTTCCTTTCTCATGATGGCTGACATGGTTTGGAATGTGTATTATAACCAGACCTATAACATATAATAAAAAAAGATTAACTTTGTCAAATACTAATTATTATGGTGGGCAAATAACTTTTGCAGTATGACCATCCTAACTAAGAGAGATTCACCACTTTGAGACAAACTAAAACTAAATAACTGCCAAATAATAAAGGGTGAAGTTTTCTTGGTAAAAAGGGCAGTAACACTCAGTCATTGCACATCCAATTCTGCAGCCATAAAATCAAATTCCACGGTGGTGACAAGGCCATCCGAGCGTTAACCGACTTATACAAAGCTGCTGCATCCATTTCAGGTAAAGGTTAGTGAACAAGTAGGAAGTTTCTCAAAACCCCATTCTGGAAGATCCTGTTTTTGTTGATGTTTGTTGGTCAAGAACTTGTTACTATTATTTCTTGTAACAGTGCAGTCAGGAGGAAATAGCACATGGGAATATTCAAACATTGAACAGGGTAAATAAAAGCATGTGACTACAATCAAACTTAAAACCTCTTACTAGGAAAGGAGGAGGTCGTAAAGAAAGTATTGTTTCGTTTTATTTTTGGCTTATGTGGGTGATGACAATGTTGCATGTCCGTCATCAGTGTGAGTCCATTACCACACTGACTGTCATAACACCAATGTGAAACTGCTACAGCAACAACCATCTTGTTGAAGTGGCACCTGGAGTGACAAACAATTTGAACAAAACGCTTACTGAGGAGAATGTGTATTTTGTGTGTATTGATCCGATTGGAATTTTTTAAAATTTGCATTTAACCCATGGATCAGAATGTCTTGTTGATGATTTTTTTTTGGCCCAGACAATGGAAAGCAATCTATACAGGATCATAATTAGGGTTACACAACCACCTCTGATCAGATCATAAATTCAACTGGATATATCAATGTGTACATGATGCAATTTGAATCAGCCTTTAATGAAGTTTCTTATTGTCCCCGTAACCGCCGCTGCTGCCCTGAGAAACGGACAATATTTCACAATAGGAACTGACTCAGCAGTGTCGGGTCCAGATCTAAATGTCACTGATTTTTTTATTTGTCATTCCAAAATAGAATTCAGGTCTTGCAGTCACCTCAGCAACCCTACGTCCAGCCAGCCACACACAGGTGGTGTCATTCAGCTGATCAGCAGCCCCTTTGCTCTCTGCGCTATTTGACTGACATTTCTGTTCTGCCGCTGCTGCGCCGCTTAACAATTCAGCAGCACGGTGGAGAAAAGACATGACACAAGTTCCAATTCTTCAACCGAATTTTAGAGATTGTATGTCGAATAAATGAATAAAGTGTGGGTTTTATATTGTAGCATCTGTGAAGTAGTGGTTCCTCAACCAGATGGCTTCTAAGAAGAGCTGTGGACCCCCTCGTTCATATTTTTGCAACATTACAACGAAGCCAGGCGCTGCTCGAGACACCATTAGCATACAAACATGGCAGCAAACAAAAACAAAAAACAATTTCCTATGTCTGATCTAGATTTATGAAAGTGTATGACATGCACAAACCTCATTTAACACAATGACACTACTTCTAGGATGGGTGGGCTGCCACATTGCGGCATGCAGGAGCTGCTGGGGGGATTTGCTCATTGCCCCACAGTGGTGAGGTGTCTATTGTGGGATTCAAACATGTGAACTTCTGATCCCAAGTCCAACTGTCTGACCTCGAGGCCACCACTGCCACATACATGTCATTGTTTTGTATCAAGTCAAATCCACTCATCCATTCTCTCTAGTGCTTTATACAACATGGTTTTGCAGGATGTTGGGGCTTATTCCAGCTGACTTTTGGCAAACACAGAGAGACAGCCAGTCTTTCTCACTCACAGCTGGACTTTTGGATTGTGGCAAGCCAGTGAAGAATAGCCACACACAGCGAGACCTTACCGCCTCCACATGTCAAAGACCCAAAACTCCATCCAGGGACATTCTGGCTGTAAAGTGAGAGTACTATCCTCCACACTGGTCATCCAATCAATACAAGCAAAGGAATTGAAATTAACTTTTGACTCACTCTACTTGTCTTGTCTCAATCATTAAGTCGCTTTTTCTTTTCTTTCTTTCTTTTTTTTTTTTTACATCAAATGTTTTTTCTCTTGAGTTATAATTTTCTATACATCTATTACATCCCCTCCTGACTTTGGATGTTTGGTCAAATGTTGTGATATGGGATTGCGTGCACATAAGCGTGTTATAAAAGTATCACCTACAAGCGCACAGTTGAGCTGCTTCACAGCGAGCCAGGGAAACAAAGGCTTGTCGTCCCCGCACCCCCCGTACTGTTGGTGTGGGGGTGTTGTACTGAAGATTTCTCTAACAAGGGCTTGTTTGTGTGGGTGGAACAAAAGTACGTTTTTTGGGGATTCAGACTTGTACTTACCATGATCTTCAGTGTCTCAGGCACTGAAATATATGTATGTGTTTTTAATGTGTTTTTTCCAAAGACCCCTGGGTTACTCCCGCTTGTTGTTTATCATAACGGATTAAATTGATTTCCTTAGAACTGCTGTTTCTTTTGAATGTCTGCTGGCATCCTGCTATTTTCATCCCTCAGTTCATACACACATTTCCTTGTGTTTATCTCACTTACGCCTGTCCTTTCTGCTGCATTTTAAACATGCATGCTAAAGGTCACAGTCCGACGACTACAATGATTAAAATGCAACAGTTAGTCTGACATCGCCGTCTCTGTGCAGGTACCCTACGTTAAAGTGGCTCCAGAGGACATCCTGAAGGTTCAGTTCCCCCGATTCACCACACTGGATTTGAGGCCGACGAATACCGACATCAGCCTGGCCGTGGCCGGCCTTCTCACCTTCTTTAACAGCACCGCCTCCTGCCTCATCTGTGCCCAGGCCGACTGTGAGTACCGCGTTCACACCTGTGGTGAATGCTCGCACGCCGTCTTCCCCATGTCTGCCAACAAAGTGCAAACATTTTTGTTTCATGTCTGCCTTCCTTTAACACGTGTTAGCGCGCATAGGCTTCTCGCAACACACACCGACTGTGCTCTGACAACAGATGCAGCACTTATCAACATCTCACCCTGCGACACGCTGACTTCTGAAGCAGCTGCCGCGCTCCAGTGTTACAACTCCCTCACAGCAGCATACCAGACGTCTGCATCCCGAAATAAATTACATTTACTGCTGATCCCTTTTTCCTTTTCTAACATTATGCTCATCCTTACACTGAGCTAATGACATGACATATTGAGTTGTGTCATGTCAGTCTTCAACCTTCAGTCTTTGTACCTCGCCTGTCAGACCATGCATGCTACAGCATGAGCACAGGAAATTATTTATTACATGCACGTAATGCCCTATGACTGTCCATTAATTAAGGGGATGTACTCATATCTAAACATAGTGTAATACATATGTTGTTAAAAAAAAGTACTTTCAGTACTTCCATCAGGATTTTTTTTTTTATCTGAAAATCTGTGTGAATCGTACCATATGTGTAAACCACGCCAAGAAAGTCTCATTGCACTAAGACTAAATTCTCTCCACTTACTATAATTCAAGTGACACTCTGCCAAGGTGAAACGTTCAGAGTAAGGAATTAACTAAAGATAGACCTACCACCATTCTCCTCTGCCAAACGGCCAACAAAAACCACCTATACGACGTCTACAATGTGTATGTTACGTTTATTACCAAGCTTATAACTCCCTGAATTACATTGAAACAAAAGATATAAAGAACACACTGGCTGGACAGCTGTTGTGAGATATATTATGCATTATGACATCTACAACATTGCTGTGTGCTGCACTTCATGCCAGATATTGTTTGAATATTGGGGTTGAATGTGTTTTTTGTTTTTGTTTTGTTTTTTTACAATTTTAGAACTCAGCAGCAGTATTAATACTGGTCAAGAGTGGGGATGAATTATTTTAATATGCACATCGAAGACAATAAATGGCAAGAATAAGTCCTGTTTCTGCTATATTAACAGGTCTTTGGGTTATGTGTTGACACTTCAAAGTTTAATCGAAAAACACAAGAATACTATTGCAACTTTTCAAATGGTCTCTGTCAGCATGCTTGGCGGACACCAGGCAACGAGCCCACTTCCATAAATGGACCATACTAACCGCAATCGTAAAAGGAGTGATTCCGATGTAGACACATCTAAGGTTGAAATTTATAGAACAGATTTGATTGCTTTATTTTGCCATCTTGTTGAAATGTCCCCAAAAAGTTTTTAAATATATAAACACTGCTTATTCATAAATCTGAACTGAAAACTTGCAAGGTGTCTCATGTTTTATTGCTCACCTCAACTATTATGTCATACAGTTTTCTCTAAATAATGGTTTCCATGTTATGCACTATTCAATACTACCTATTTTGTTGTTGGATAGACAAAAGAGGAAGAGGATGGAGGCTGCAATGGAAACTAGCAGTGGTCTGACTTTCTCCCCATGAGAGATTCTCATTATATTGTAAAGATACTTTACTGCATGACCTTAACAAAGCTGGGAAATCTCCTCAAGGGGAGTTATTTTCCTAAATAGAGAAGAAGATTAAATCATGGCATGTTCCCACCCTCTTTTGGTCCAGCACGCAGTAATTACAACCTCACAGACAAAGACACTACGACCCTGAGTGGCACTAGCTAACCCTTTTTCCCCCCTTAATCAGCACACAGCTTTGAAGAAAGGCAATAAGCTCAAAACATCCGCCGTGTGTCAGACAGTTCAGTGTTGACAATGAGCCGCCCACCCTGCCAATCACAAGTGCCGTTCCTTCTTCTCTATGGCTGTCTTCTGGTTTTCGCTGTCGAATTTCCCTCCAATCATAACTTTTAGCAAGAAGTTTGTCTCATATCATCTATGCTAAAACAAATTGTTTTCTGTTCTAAGCTCTTTGTCATCATGCAGCTGCATTTTTCTTCCATTTTCTGTTCTGCAGTTTGTCTGGGATGAAACTTGTTCATACAAATAAAACCTAATATTGTTGAGATTAATTCAACCTAATTTCTAAAAAAAAAATGCATTTATCCAACAATAGCAAACCCAAACTCAATCAAGCATTGTGGCCTGAAGGGTAAAAAATGTGTTTTTCCTTCTACTTCTTGTACTTGTCAGTCTTTTATTTTTGTTTGTTTTTTTTCCCAATTCAGGGCTCAGATCCTGTTTCTGACATTTATGCCACAGAGAGTTGATTAATATGACTCTGGGAAGAACCGTGATAACGAGCACACCTTTTAGCCACCGTCTGACTTTAATATTGGCGGGTTTGGAGAAAAGAAACTAATTTTAACATTACATTCCTTGTTACCTTGGGTTGTGTGTGTCTGTGCGCGTGTACACGATGGTGGGGTGGTTCTTTTTCTGTGTCAGTGGGCTAAGAGAGGACTGCAAAGGAAATGAAATGGAATGAAAAGAAATGAAATGTGGGGAGATGCGCGGTAGATAGAAGAAGCCGAGAGGAGGAGAGGAGTGGATGCTGCATGACGGATGTGCGATGAGGTGAAATGTAGGAGCTGGGATGAGGAAAGGGCTGGATGTAAGCACCCTGGAATGATGCATTAACAAAATGTGGGAGAGAGTCCAGGAAATGACGTGGCTCTATCGATTGCTTTTTCTTTTGCGAATGTTCATTCATTCAATACAAAATGCTGCAATTGGCAATATTTGCAGATTTGTATGCATGTGTGTTTATGATTTTATGAGTTTCGTACTGTTGTAGGGACCTAATTCAGTTTACTTACTTGCTTTATGGGGAATATGTTGTTCTTTCTTATGAGTTAAGATAAAACAATCTCATAACAATCTGTGACTGTACCGACCTGAGAACCTTCAAATCACTCACCAAAACTCAACTGTTCAGAACTGCTTTGAATTCTTAGGACAAATCTATTTATATTCTGTTTTTTTTATGACTGTTTTATGATATATCTCTTTTATGGTTGTTGATTTTATAATATGAAGATGTTAAGTGTCCTAAGTGTGTATTATTATTATTATTATTATTAAAGTAGGTACAGGAGTTAGGTTCAGGTTAGCGTTGTTTAAAAACGAACATATTGTATGTTGTCAATATTTGATTTTGAAGTCTACTGTTAATAAGTGTAACTCAAAGCAATGTTCCAAGAAAGCAAAAACATCGTAACACATTGATAAAAGCCCACTATTCTGTTTGTGTGAGTATTTTCATTGAGGTGAATTTAGACGCTTACATACTTACTGACCTTTTGGGTCAGGCCATTGCATCTCTGTGTCTAGAATGAGGTTTAGCTCGTAGTAGTTTTGGGCAAAACTCCAAAACTAGACAAAGTGAGAGTCTGTGTATGTGCGTGTGCGTATTCAGCCTTATGAAACTCATTTCATTCAAGTTTGGCTCTTGCTTGGCCAGTCCCACCCTCCTCCGTCAGCGCCGACAGTGGGTTGGTTGGCAGCCTGCTGTCGGCGGCTCATCCACATGTGCCGGCCTCATTAATCACCTGAGTCAGTGACAGCCTAATAGAGCGTGGCCAATTCATGAATATTTTCCTGCAATAGGTGCAGAGGCCGGAGAGGAGGTGGAGCTCTGCCCAAAGGCACGGGGCACTCCAGGACTGATATTAATCTAGCTAACTCCTGCTATCAGTGGCAGCGAGTGCAGCAGCAGGCGGAGCACTGTAAGTCCGACCTCATGTAGCCTCTGTGGTTGAGTTATCAGACCTACCTGGGGGCTCCATATGTTGTGTAATTTTAGCAGTATTGCTATACAAAAGCAAATAAGTCATCACAAATGCTAAAGCGGGCCAAGTATACACCTTCACATGCAGAGTGTTCCCACAGGGAGACGCACTGTGCTCCTTCAGCACCGCACTTTCATTAGTGAGGTGATTGGTGCAGCTGTCAGTACGGTGTAAGAAAAAACATCCAATAAGCTGTGAAATATTACCAAAGCTGCAATGCAGATCCAGAAAGTTCCACCGAATATTTGCTCCCACATGTCCTTTGAACTTTTTTTATTTCTTCCCACCTTTACATCGACAGGGTTTCAGAGTGTGCCGCTTGCAGCATTGTTTCATTGCAGGCATAATGAGAAGCAACATTGCTCTTAGTACGTGCTTCCCATATTATCTGCTCATTAATGAATATGCATAGGCTAATTGCTTCTTTTTTTCGTGGTGATGATTGCACGTGCATGTTATCTCATAAATTATAATCCTGAATTGGAGCCAGTTTGATGGCGACACTGTTTCACACACCATCACTAACCTGTAATCAGTGTTAGTCAGGTGACAGAAACGTCTTTATGACTGCTGAGCATAAGGTCTAAAAGTGATGGGAACAGAGTGATGCAGGTGAGCGTCTTTGATGGCTAATAATAGTAATTATACAGTGGCTGCTAATGATACTGATGGAACTAGCAGCAATGCCAATAGTCAAAGTGATGGCTGTGGTTTTAGTGGTTCTATTTTATTTTAATTGCTTTTTAAAAGGCCCCTTCCTGAGTGAATGGAAAGCAACTGGTTTTAGAGTCTCTTACAGATTTGTGGGGAAAAACTCAGTTTGTGAGAGAAGACGGGGTTTTGTCTGTATACAGGTGCATTGAAATGGTGAGAATAGTATTGATAAGTGAATAATTGTTTTGTCAGCTGTTTCTGCACTCACAAATTCAAATTAATTTATTAGAATTATGACACCTTCCAGAGAAAAAAAGGGAAAAACGTTTCAAAAAAATTGACAGTTTGAAACTGTGTAATTTTAATTGGATTCCCTTTTCAATTGTTTTTTTTTTTTTTTTTTGAGATCCAGCTTTATTAAAAACAAAAAAAAAACTTTGTCTTTTGTCTTAAAAGAACACTGTGAAATTGGATTTATTTCTTACAGGAGTCAGATGTGACTAACTTATCAAAAATAACACGAAGTGCCAGACGGTCTGAACTCTAACATTTATGTAACTGTGACATTTTGTGTTCAACAAATTACCATCATTTTTTTTCTTTTCTCTCCTCGTACTTTGTTTTTGCTATTATCCAAGCTTTGAGGAGAAAATCACATCATTGAAATAGAAGCATCCTTTGTGACATATGCAATATTTTGGAAGGTATTTTTCTGATATGTTTCACTGGAAAACCTTTGTCTCGTTCTTTCGGCCATTCCAGTACATCTACCCGAGGTATTTCTCACAGTTTAGTATCTCCTCTCATCATACATCTGTGTCGGTTTTTAGCCCTGGATGTTGTGTTTTTCAGGGTTTTATATATTTGAACATTTTCTGTCAGTTTCTTTTTAACCATTTCAGGCAACTGCTGTCATATGTGAGGAAGATAATTTTTTTAATTCAAGGAAAAATGACTTCATCTTCCTAGTTTCCATGTGTGCCTCCTTTTTGATTTGTTGTGCTCAATTAATCCACTTATTAAAAAGTTTAGCTTCAGCAAAAATGCCGCTCCCTCTTTTCCACAGTGCAGAGGAGTAACCCATTTGAGTTCATCTTAAGACGAGATCCTAAACAAGTGCAGAATGTAATTACAGTGATATTTGTTCATTAAACATCTCCACTACAACTGACATAAAGCCGTAATTAATCCTGGAGTGTACTGCAGATATTACATCTGCAGTACACGTGTTGCACTACAATAATTTGATGGATGTTGGTTTACCTTTTAATAAATGTTAGCTGTGTCTTGTACTGTGTTTCAACTGTTTCATTGATGTATGGTTTCTAATCTTCATTATAATTTATGAATGCATTTTTCTTATGAATTGACTTGTTTTTCAAGAAGCAGTAATGGCAAATAATGTCAACTAATGCAGCTGCAAACATTATATTACTACTCTATCATCATGTAATGTAGGCAGAAGAGAAGCTTATTGGAGCTAAAGTGTGTCCTTACAATGATGACTGATAATTCTCATGATTTTGAAAATAAGAAAAATTCAAATATTTTTTCCATTGATTTTTTTTTTTAGCTTTGTCATTTCATTCCACATACACAAGTGTAACTGTTCGGTTCTGCTCTATCTTGAATATTTACATTCCTTTTTTGCGATATGTTTTAGATTTTAAAAAACAAAGAACTCTTAATACACACTTAATAGAACTTAATTGGTAAATGTGTTTCCTTCTTTTAGAGAATTATTTTTGCATTCTTGCTCCAACTATAATTATACTTCTACACCGAACCAATTACCATTGCATATACATAGTTCTTGGATACGTTGTCAATCGGCCTTGTCTCCATTTACTTTTGTCAAGTCAAGACGTTTATTTGTCACAAATGGTAAATTGATTTCACTTATATAGTGCTTTACACACACACACACACACACACACACACACACACACACACACACACACACACACACACACACACACACACACACACACACACACACACACGCACACACACAGACACACGGGAGAACACAAGAAAAATGAAAAATCTTTATTTGAATATGCAGGCAAAAGTAGACACGTATGTGGTAGTATTCACCCGTATAAGTAAACTCCCCTTCAACTCTCAGGAGCAATTTTGATTAAATGCCAAATCCATCTATGTTTTGTTTTTTCCCACATTATTTCTACATTATTGTTGACGATTGTATGGATCCAAATCCAATATGAGCCATAACTCTGCCGCTGCTATTTAGATATTTTCAATTTGAAAGTTTCTATTTAACCTGCAAATGTCATCACTGTTCCTTGTGGTTTTGCACTGAAATCCTGCACTTAGCAATCTGTTGAAATAATTAAATGTTACCATCCACATCTTTATTTTCAGTATGAGTACTTCTCAAAAAATTCAACTAAGAAAAAAAAAAGTGCTCCGAAATGGCAAACCCTGACCCTCTGATTTCTTTATACAGCTCCCTTCTGAAGTTCTCTCCACAAGAGGTCTTTGAGCCTTTGAAAATCCCTTTATTAAAATTCTAATTCCTCATCTAAAGGATAAACCTACCTAGCAGAAACCATCATCGAGTTCTTAACTTGTATTTAGTTTGGTTTATTATTATATTTAAAATAAAATAAAAAGTTGTCATAGATTGCAAAACCAGCAGTTAAACTTCCTTGTAAGGACATGTTTGTATTTAAAGAATATATGTTATACAGTACACGAGGTGATCAGCAGGAGAGGTAGGGCTCCACCACACTGTGTTGGCTGGATTACTGTCAGTACTGATCACTCCACTTTTATGGGTATTTGGGTTAATAGGGAGGGGAATGTGCTCTGACATAATCTGAATGTTTCGACTCGCCATCTCGTCAACAGCTCTTTAAAGTGATGGCAATGTCATGAAAGTCAGTCTTACTTTCCACTCAAGGATAAATGATGAGTCATCATAATGTACAGCTGTCATAAGGGCCTCTGACTTTATGGTGAAAACTCCATCTCCGACTGAAAAGCCCATTTTAGTTTATTCAGCTCCACCTGTCAAGAAATTCATATTTAGGGGCTGAGAGATGTTTGCAGGTTAATGTTTTTACGCTCGTGGTGCCTCTGTATTGCAGCCAACAGGAATTGCTTGAGTGGTGTGGGGTGTGTGTGAATGTGTGTATGTGAGTGAGTGACAGAGAGAGATATTTTGGAGGCATACTGTAGCGACAGTATGCTGAAGGTAAATGAGCAGTTACCTAAGGGGAATGTCAGCCATCACCTTTAAGAGATCAACATCTGTAAGGGCAGTTTGTATTGCATTAAAATTCAAAGCTGGGGTGAGATGGAAGTCACAATAAAACCAGATCGATTTGACGATGTAGGTGAACATTATTCATTTGAAGAATGAAAAGTTATGACCATAACAAGATTGTTGGTGTTTTGTTTGAGCTTAGTAGTTTAGGTTTTATGCTTGCTTCATGGAAAAGTCTTGATGTTTAACTCTCTACATGCTATCTTGTATTAGCACCACTCTCCGGCCTTCATTTGGTGATTGGTTATCTGGTATGCACTTTTGGGTTCCACAGTCTAGAACAGGGGTCAGCAACCCGCGGCTCCGGAGCCGCATGCGGCTCTTTGGTCCCTCCACTGCGGCTCCTTGAGCCTCCGTCCCACTGCAGTTCATCCTGGAGGGATGTAAGGAGGCAAAGCCACCCAGAGCGCAGTCCCGCTACAAAGAGTGGTAAAATGTAGGCAGGTTGTGAACGATGCAGCGATATAACGTCATTACGCAACAATAATGGCATGAAGATCGTAGAATCGCGGCTGCAGGTCATGACAGCCGGAGCCGCAGCTCCACAGCTCAACTGGTGTCTGAAGCTGGGAGCTTCCTGTACCTTTCAGAGTAAAAGCGCTGCGCTGCGGAGCGCCGACAAATCCAGGAGGTTCATTGCAGCCTTGTTGAGAGTGACGGCAAATTCTAGTGAATTACACAACAACTACAGGACATTAAAGCCACACCACTCACTCATGGTTCTAAAAATCCCAGATCTCCCACATTTATCTTCCATTTTAATAATGTGTAGCAATAAAGGAGCCGATAGCTGCAATGCATTATGGGAGTTTCTGTTTGTCGTGTTTTAAATGTAATTATTGGGGGTTATATTAGATTTGTAGTGTCGGTAATAATTGTGTTGTGTTGTGTTTTTGTTGCTTAGTTCATGTAGTTTAGTTTATTAGTTGTAAGTTGGCAACCAGCAGTGAAGAAGGTTTTGTGTGTAGTGTCCTCCTGGCATGGGCTACCAGTAGGACTTTCAAAATAAAATGTGTGCGACTCTCTGGGTGTTGTGTTCAGTGGAAAACAGGACCAAATGGCTCTTTGAGCATTAATGGTTGTTGACCCCTGGTCTAGAACATTTCAGAGTATTTGAGAAAGTAGGCAATCTAACTGGAGCATGAAATGACATAAAAACCTCTGATGAAAACAAGGTCATTTAAAGCTTTATAAAGAAGCAGGAAATCTTATCCCAAATGTAAAGAATCTGTATGCAAATGCTTCCCAGGAGGATCTCTTGCTGAATGATTCCTCTTCACATTATATTGAGACAGGAATCCACAAGGGTATCCCCTGGGTGTTGCATCGGCCTTTAACTTGAGTCCGGAGGATAGAGGTTCCAATTGTGATTCAGGGAGGAAAGTTATCTGTCATAGAAACTAGCCATGTTTATGGTGCAAGTTGAAATGCCTTGCTATGGCACCCACTGCCATAGGGCAGGTGGATGGAGTCCTTTTAGTAATGGATGGCCGTCACCAAACAACTTTGCCAACAACATTTCTCGTGAAAACAGAAAATGTCAATTTAGTAAAACCATAAGTAAATCTAATGTATTAGTTGAATCCACTCAAATTTGGGGAAGCATGACTCCAACCCCACTGTACACCGTTTCACTGTTTCCCTCACTCTCAACATCCTGAATTTGGCTTTTCAAATGCAGACCCTGGAAAAGACGAAAGTTGCACCAAAAGTGAACACGCACACGTGAAATATACAAGTCTACCTACAGAAAAGCTAATTTCTCATTCAACTACATGTTTCTCATTTGTTTGAAACTGGTTCACCAGAGCAACCACGGAGGGAACAGGGCTGCTGTAAAGCGTCTGGGTGGAAAAAAGATTCACACTTCCCTTTGTCTATTCTTTGCAGCCAGAAAACTAAAGAGAATATGAACTTTCTTCTGTATGCTATTCCCCGTGTGTGCTGTTTAGCCTGCAACATCTAGTACAGTGTGCCGTCTAATGTCGCGAACTCGGTGTGAAATTGTATTTGATGCCCTGAAAGTAGCGGTGGAGAGTGGATGCAGGAGGTAGACAAGCGGGGGGGGGGGGGGGGGGCTTTAGCAGGAGCTATTTCAAGCTCATCAAAGTTATTCTGCCTTACACTACAGAGGAAACTGATCTGACAGGTTGGAGACACCGGCAGGTAGGCAGACAGCAGAAAGGAGTGATGTCTCCTGAGTGCTCCAACACGAGCCGCCAGGTACAGAAAAGACAAACTCACACGCGGGTGTGTATTTCCATACAGACGAGCTGTAAGATGGCAGACAGCAAGACGTTATTACACAAGCTTTTAAACACGACTGGGGCTGGGCTGCACCTCGTCTTAGGAGGAGCCGAGGTGGTGAGCTTGATAGTTTAAAATTGCCACGCCAAAATTGGCCTTCATGTGACAGATGTGCTCAGCTGTTGTCATGGCAAAATCACATTAAATATCTCCTGACAGCAAAGTCCAGAATGGCATTTTATTATTACTTTATAAGGAAAATAACAGGTGGGATTGTGCTGATGTGAGTCTTTGCCCAGATAGTTAAATCCATCTTACCTGTATCAAAAAATAAAAAGTTAGATTACTATAATGACATTTTTTTTCTTACTTTTTGCTACTTTTTGGTCCTCATTTTAACCTAAAGTGCATTGACAGCCATAAAGTGGCAAGTCTCCAAGCAGCAGGTGCAGCAAGTGGGAAAAAAAAATGTGTGGCTGAAATGGGACATTAATCGGTGGGTGCAATGTTTAATAAATGCACTCTTAGCCCATCACATCCCTGCTCCCATTGCACTGAAACAGCTGTGCCAATCATAGGAAAACATAACAGCTGAACGGTGGCACGGAGCAGCTCAACGCGAATAGCCTGAGGCAGATGGTGTGGGTTTTTATTTACAACTTGAACAATGATGAAGGAAATAACAATAAAAACTGTTGATGAAGCCATTTAAATGACTTCAAGGCTCTTTCGGCTTTAACTCTACAGTACCGCACGTCATAAATTGTCACATCCAGTCGTAAAATGTGACACAACAGTGTTTCTGTCATTGTGCAAAAAGGGCCACTTGTGCTTAAAAGTGCATAATCTTCGGTTTATAGCAGCCCGGAGTCATTTCCAGGTGATTTAATGAAGGTAAGGCCTTTGGACGGCCACGTTTAATGACGCAGTGACTTGGCATTGCACGTTTTCGTCCCCGCAGGAAATTTGCCCCAAGCATCAGGCCAAAGCTTCATGTTTCAATACCCCAAAAGCAGTTTGCACTAATACAATTCCTCCCTGCACAAAAACCACAAATGTCCGCCATCACAAATTTAAAAACAAGCAAGGGGGAATAATGAAAAACAATAGTTTTGATTTCACAAAAGCCCAACAACAATAGATGGAAAACATCCAGCTCAAAAGACTTAAGCAACTAAAATTGCTGCACAAACTGAAAGTAACAAGAGATTCTTTCCAGAGGAAAGAGAGATTTCTCCAGCCAGGAGGCAGTGGACAGCTGCCTTTGGTTTCCAGCCATCAGGGACCTGACACACCACTGAGACAATCTTAACACAACAACAACAAATACAGGTGCCCTGCACCCATCCCCGGGGCCGCAACACATCCTTATGGTTCCAAATGGCTGCAGCAATTTAATGAGCTGTAGAGACGATTTCTGTGCAAAATAAAGCAGCTGTAGACTTTTAGAGCCACTCGTATTAATTTATAGATGAATGCAGACTGATTTGTTTTGACACTTTTGCTTCGACTACAATAAACATTCTATGTTGTTGCAGATTTAAATGGATATACTGGCGCTGGAGTGATTCATTAAAATGGTTTATTTATATTCAGAGTGTAATTCTGATATTGGTGCAGATTTGTTTCAAGCAGTCTGTGCTTTTACAGCAGATTGACATTTCGCAAAAGCAAGACATGAGTTTTAGATGTCTTCTGTCAGCGCAAAGCCTCAGACACCTCCTGAAAGGAATGGAAGGGGGAAAAAAATTCAACACTTCACCTTGCACCTCTTCATTTGAATGCAGCTTCCACCTGTTTGTGCCGCTTGTTACACCGGTGCACCAAGTGCTTTTGCATCAGGTTACAACGCAGACAGACCGAATAAATTTCATGGTCAGGGAAATACCAGACTGCTCCACCACCACTGGAGATGCTCGTAGATTTATACAGTTGTGTTTTTTTTTTTTTTTTCCTGACCTCCTAGTTTAAACTCATGTAACTAAAATTAGCCCATAACCTCTCAGGGTTTGCTAATATATGGACGCTAAAATGCTGGCGGGAGCATTTTGATTAGGTTGGCTATGCGGCAATTAGGATAAATCCCATTTACCCAACTGGAGTCAAATGGTTATTTCCATGGGGAAGCAGTAGGAGAGCAGCTGAAATGTCCATTTGGGATTCATAGCTTTACAATCATTACAATCAAAGCATATAATTCGAGTCATTGAAAGAGTTTTTGCCTTTTTTTTTTTTTTGTTCATTTTTCACAACAGTGAATGCTTCATGCGGCATCACAAACGCTTTAAATGTCTGACTTTCTTCAACTCTTTTCTATTTCACAAACTTTAAAAAATGGTTCTGTCGAATTCAATCTTATTGGGAGGATTTTCCTCCATCACACTTAATTCTCATGTCTTTGTGTGTGTGTGTGTGTGTGTGTGTGTGTGTGTGTGTGTGTGTGTGTGTGTGTGTGTGTGTGTGTGTGTGTGTGTGTGCGTGTGCGTGTGCGCGTGTGTGTCTCACCGGCAGGCTTATTAAACCTGGAGCAGCTCCTCAGGCAGTTCCTCATCTCGAAGGAGACTCTGTCGGTGCGCATGCTTGATGACAGCCAGGACCCAACCCCTCTTCTGAAGGAAATCAGAGACGACAAGACCGCCACTATAATAGTTGATGCCAACGCCACCATGTCACACATCATATTGGAACGGGTTAGTATGGCTTTTACATATTGGCCTCGTTAATCTCTGCACTTTTCTTTATTCTCCCTCTGTAGCCTCAACTTAATACTGATCCAGATTTATGTAATTCTTATACATCTCAAGAAAAAGTTACAGAAAAATGCTGGCGGCAATGAGTGTTGGAGGCTAAAACACTTTGTGTGGAGAATCGGTTTTAAAACTGAAGGAAGTTGGCAAGTCTTCAGTTTTGACCCTTAGAGGCTATATTCCCCACACATTACAAAATGCAGTCTGTCGAAGATATGAAAAGGGGAATAACTTTTTCACTGCCACAATTTATGGGCTCTGTGGAATCAGAAGGTAGGTAGATGATAGGATTTTAAGGGTTTTTTTTTTGTTTTTTGTTTTTTTACTGGAAACTGGTTTTAAAATGTGGCTTATAATAAAAATAGAAGGCAAATGAACTATTAAGTGAATTCAGAAAATACATGTAAATGTTTGTCTATCGTGCTTTGTGTTTCTTGTTGCTGTTGTTGTTCTTCTTCTTCCTCTTCCTCTTCCTCCTTCTCCTTCTCCTCCCCCTCCACCACAACAGGAGGTCCGTGAAATAGTAACCTTTAAAGCAGGGGTCTCCGACTTCGGTCCTTGAGAGCCTCTGTCCTGCATATTTTAGCTCTCTCCCTGCTTCAGCGTACCTGAATCTAATGATGATGTCATCATCAAGGTTGTGAAAAAGCCCAATAACAAGCCCCTCATTGCAATCAGGTGTGTTGCAACTGGGAGAGAGCTAAACCCTGCAGGACAGGGACTCTCGAGGACCAGGACAGGAGACCCCTGCATTAAAGCAACAGTTTGGTCTGTTAGAAAGGTACAGAGAGAGCTATTGCTTTGATGAATGACTAAAGTTCATTAAAACTGTCATTGTTGTAACTACATAACTTGTTTCCATGCTAGTATTCAGTTACGAGCCAACAATTAGTGACGTCAGAGACATGCTTTACCTTGAATGATTAGTTTAAATACTAAGTTTTTACTGTCTGTCTAAGCTTTGTCACTTGCTGTTAGAATGTGAGAGCGATTTTTATCAGTATTATAATGACTTGACTTTTTCCTTTCTTTTCTAATTAAACATACAAATAATGTGTTTGATAATGTTTTTTTAGACGTTTAACTCCAGGATAATCCTGGAACTCTTGATTGGACACCTATATTTGTAGAAAGACCCGATAGGACCAGAAAGCCCAGCTGTGTGAGAGCGGCATATGGTGTCTTAGTAATTGATACACACCTCATTATTTCTTGAGCACGATGGATGGACTGCTTGAGTGGAGGTGACAGAAAAAGGAGATTGGGCGGAGAAAGAAGGGGAACAAGATGCTTCTGCATCTCCTTTCTCTCTATTGTAGTCCCTTCATACATATATCTCTCAGTTCTTCTCTCTTTTAATCAACTTTTCAGGCTGCCATCAGTGGTCATTCAGTTACCATAGCAACTGTGGCAACCTTTTGCCTCAAAGCAGTGGGGGCCCACATCGGGATGTGTGTCTGTCTCTGTTCCACCTCTTCCTCCGTCTGTCTCTTCGGTTTCAACACAAGGTTGCCCTCTCTGCTCTTGCTCTGTTCTCTCTGTTCCCTGTCCTGATGCAGAAAAGATGATTTCACTTTATTGCTTCACAACTCTCACTCCATGCAGTCTTGAGTATCCCTCCCTTGATTCCCTCTCATTTTTTCTTTGTCTTCTTTGTCTGTCTGTCTGTCTGTCTGTCTGTCTGTCTGTCTGTCTGTCTGTCTGTCAGGAGACAATCCTCAGCACCCTGGTGAAAAGTTGTGGGTCCCGTCTCTCGTGTACACTGACAAACATATCAAAGCCATGCATCCTCATAGTCATCACTCTCACTTGATAAGAGTTTCCAGCTTGTCCAAAGAGACAGAAAAGAGACCTTTGTTAGAAAGACGCACGCCTCCCTTCCTTTTATTTGTCTGTTTATGTCAAACCCTCTCCATACAAAGGTCTCCACCAGTCGCTGAGGTTTTAGCATTCAGAGAGGTTTTAGTCAGCAAGCTGAATGTCGTCTCATCTGGTCAGTCCTCCATCGTTGGACGTCGACAGGGATGGCTATATAGTGAGCAGTGAGTGAGTGCAGTGGGAACAGTGTGCACTTGTTACCATTGCTGTGATATGAGACCACAATGATATTTAATCAGCTGATGGTTTTTGTTGCATTCATATACTCCTGTGGCGCTCTGGTCTGGACCACTGAAAAAAATAAAAAATCCGTCCGCTTGAGTTTGCAACCACACAGTCATTTTTACATATCACTAGAAGATGTAAACAGACAGCATATCAGATGTTATTAGGATGTATATCAAATGATTGAACTTGACATTCCCACTATGCACTTGACTAATTCCACTCATGAGGTCACGATGATGGCACATTAAATTAACTCTTAATTCAATTCACTTCTATTCATATACATCAATTACAACATAGGCATGTACAGGCACTTTATAATAAGATGAAATGGAGCAGAAAACACAATGCCATGGAAGCGAGCACTGGCGTCAGTGGAAAGGAAAAATGTATTTTTTACCAGGAATCCTCCTCCAGCAGATGCAGACTCTGGGGTGGTGGCTTCCTACACACACGAGTTGTAAGAAAGAGAGAATAAAAAGGAAAACAACAAACAAACATGTTTACATCAGACAGCAAAATTATTCACACACTGAATAATGGTGGTGGTGTTGGAAGCACAAACAAACAGGCCAAGGATCCTGCAGTGAGGTACAGAGAAAGCAGAATACAGAAGAGATGCAGAAAGTTAAAGACATGCATTGATCACATATGGATGCAAGTGAAGAGAGGAATGGAAATGAGTCATGTGAATTGAATACTGTCTCTTCACAGTCCAAACCTATACCAGCTTAACTGTATTGTAATTGAGGCTGACCTGTGCCAGCTTGATCTATAAACTTTTTTTAAGAGCGTTTTATGCATGATCTTTAAAAGTAGCAACTTTGTCTGAATGCTGGAGTGAAACTGGGGACTGGTTGCACATGAGAGGAGCTGAAAGTCAATTTCCCTGTACGAGAAAAAAATAATAAAATCAATCCCTCATGTTGGTTAAGGATAGTACTTAATTCATTGCCAGATCATTGCTAATTATCCACTAATGAGAGTTTATGATAACTGACAAACTATATAAAAGAGTCACAACACTGGGAGGAAATTCACCTTTGCACACTCTAAGAAGGAACGAGTGCTGCTTTATAAGCAGTTCTACCACATCCTGTGTTCCGACTGTTGTATTTTTACTTCAGTCAAACTGTACGTCTTAAGAAGCTTCTGCCGGTTTGTTCAAGGTTCAAATTTTCACAGATGAGTTGTTGCAATAGAGATATTGAATTGGAGGTTGTTTTTTTTGGGGGGGGGGGGTTGAACAGTGAAGGCATTACCAACATATGAGCAATAAAAACACTGTGCATCAATTTGAGCTTTACTCTGGATTAAGTGGGCAGACACAACAAAAAATGTAATAACTGAAATGCAGTGGAAGACAGACTAAAGTGTGCTTCGTGTAATTGTAGAGTGGAGCAACAAACTGTATCGGCAAAGGCTCCAGAGTGTGGGAACAGGCTACTCCACTACCACCAGACTAATTTAACACATATTCAACTCACATACTCATATCAGTACAAAATAGCCCCAACAGCCCTGAATGAATCCACCTAATCTTGGATTGTATATTCAGATCAATGAATTTTTGACATTGGCATAATGTCTGGCATTTTGGCTCTATAAACCACTACAATAGATTTGAAATTAACCAATCATAATGTGCTGTAAGTTTTAATTTGAGACTACAGACCTTGAAATCAGATGGATGTTGTAGGAAGTATAACGCGTTTCATATGTGCCCTCCTCACCTTTCTACGGGACCCAAAATAATTGGTTGTTCAGCTGGCCAGATGTGTGGTATTCCCCCATAATTTAAATTACAAGGAGCGCATAAAAGGTCGAGTTCATTTCAAGTGTAATAGGCCCATTTGTTAAATTCTACTCAAGTAAAGAATACCTCTCTTTTATCTTGCTATAAATACAAACTATATATGCAGTCTTCCCAAAGCAGACGTGGAAGTATCGACTTAGAAACACAAGTTTATTTTGTCGGGTTCAGTTTTTGTCATATTGCACCCCCTTGAAGTTATTTAGCACCTACCAGGACATCACACTCCATATAAAAATCACTGCAGTAGAGCAATCTGAATCAGCGGGAAGGTGCCACATGTCTGACCCTGCCAGATGTGTGGAGCAGCGTGAGAGATTGTGAAGTCCGTTCTGAGGAGCTTCACGATAGAAACGACTGACTGAGTATTGTGCAGCAGCCGGATTGTCCCTACTAATCTGTGCCGGTAATTCATTTTGATTCAGTTTATTAAAACCAGTCTCTTTCAAAGACAATGTGGAATGTTTAAGAATTTAGAGAATACTCTGTAAAACTGATGTAAAACATAAATATCTGATGGTGTTAGCTTGTTAACCTTGCTTTGTGTAACCTTCAATCTCTTACTCACTCTTCTTCATTCCTGATAAGATTTTAAATCATCTACTAGAACTTGAGATCTCAGCAGCATAGCTTACTTAGGTTACTAGCCTCTTCATCAGGCCTTAGTATAATACATACTGTAGAATGTAATACAGTAGAATCTTTTTTTCTTAACTAAATTATGTTCGTTTCATCATTTTAACTTTATAATATTGTTTGTTTTTACACAAGAAATTAGTAGGAAAAAATGTTTTACGGCGTCTGCAGTCTTCCTCGGAGAGTCATCTGATGTGTCGGTTTTTATCAGGTGGTCAGCCTGACAGATCTGTCAGAATCTGTCAGGCTGACCACCAGCCTCGCCCCCGGCCACCATTGCGTGATTTCTGCAGGATGGAATTCCAAGCAAGATAAAACATATTTAATCAATATCATAGAAGATTAATGTATTTTGTCTAGTATGCAAGTAGCTCTAATAACTGAGGGGAACTAGCTCTTCACTGCCTGTGCGATAAAATGACTCAGAGGATGTGTTGATCTCCCTATTCACCCTTGATACCCCAAGATGCTTAAATGCAACTTCCCTAAAGCACATAATGACCTTTCGAAAGTTTATATTGGTTTCAGAGTAATGTCGTGTTAAGCATACTTGGAAGAAGAAAGTTTTCATATGAAATCCCGAGAGGTCATTTAGAGTTCATTAATGAACTGTATATTTAGATGTTTTTGCTCTCGTAATTGGTGCTTTTTTTTAACTCCTTACTTGTTTATTACTTTTCCTTCTGTTGAACATTTTAATTCAATATTCAGCATCAGCCCCAATAACGGTTTGCCTCAGTGCACACATGACAGCTAAATATATATTATTAAACTGTGTTTGACTACACACCGTCTCAGAGTCCTGGCCGTGTACAAGCTATTTATTATGGAAATAGTGGAATCTCAGGTGTGGAAAAAGTTGAATTCATGCCCATAAAGTGTTTAGCTCAGGGTCAAGTGCTGATATATACATATAAAAATAAAGTTTATTTTTGAGTGCTCTTTGAAACTGGTTGATATTTATGGATTTTAATAATAATGTCCATGGCAGTCTGATTAAAGTGAGGCAAATAGCTCAAGGATTTTCTTTTTTGATAATGACTCTAATGAAATGAAACTATGAAAAGTTTGCCCCGTCCTTCACAACTGCTCCTCACTCTGACTTTGATTTAATCAAATTGTAAGACAGAGTGTCGGGCAGCATACTGATGCCCCTCAGAAATTAATTGCTCCATCGAGAGCCTCCGTCAGATAGGAATGTGTCTGCACTTATCAAGACGTGAATTTGATCCGTGGGCTCGAAGAGCAGATCCACTGAATCACTGACCCCTCAACTCCTTTTTATTACTTCCCCTCACTGCTTTCTGTGCTCCTTCAACCTCTATGTGTTTCTCTGCCCTCTTACTTAACATCTTTATGTAAAAAAAAAAAAATCCAAACCTCGAATTCTTCATTCTGCACTTTCGATTTCTTATTGTTTTCTCTTCTCGTCTCCCCCTTTGCCCTTCTTTTCTGTTTCTCTGCAGGCATCAGAGCTGGGAATGCTGTCAGTCTACTACACTTACATCTTCACTTCTCTGGTAAGCACACGGGGAGACACTGTTTGCTTTAAGAAAGACGATTTGACACCTATAGGAGCACATCAGTACGGTGTGTTAAAATAGAACACTGTAATCACTGTGCCTAACTTCGAATGATTGAATGGCTGTAGCTCAGATGGATAAGTTTTCACACAGCTTCATTATTTCTGGGCTATATCGTCAATTTCCCCCCTCATTTCGTTTGACTGCAAATTAGAGCCTGACTGTTGAGGCTGTGCAGGCTCCAGTCACTGCCCTCATTGGTTGAAGTGTACTTCAGGACCAAACAAATAAATAATGATGATTGGTATAATTCAGATGAGTGTGACAGTTGGTGTGCTTCTATTTTTCTTATAATTATGATTGTGAAAAGCCGGCCAAGCTCCCATCGAGTGAATGATGAAGTAATCATCCCCACAGTCAACATTCATTTCTGTCAATGAACCAGCCGAGAGGGGCTCCACACTTCCTTCCTCCAGGCCTTTCCATCTGCCGATTTCCTCCTCCCTACTTTCCTCTCTGAGGCTTTTTTCTCTTGCTTTCTTTCTTTCTTTCGTCTTGCTCTGCAATCAGTGTTTTACTGCTGTATTTAGATTATATGGCACTACCCACACAGTTCGGTGTGTCAATACCGAGCTGTGCTCACGTGAACTTGTGTCAGTGGCTCCTAATGCTGGATACTGCGTATTGTGTACAGTGACGGTGTCCTGAAAAGAGGTGACAGAGGCAAACAGAAACAAAAAGAGCTGAGGAGGCAGCTGAAGGAAATGCGTCTTTGCGAAGTTGCTCTCTAAGCAGTAGCAGGCCAACAGCTGAATCACTGAAATATCTATCAGGCTCTTCTTGAATGCTTAGTCTCCAGCTGCTGTACACCAAAGTGACACCTGCAGGCCTATAAAATCTTTTTAATTGAATTTGCACTTTTGTTGAGATGACATTTCATCAATTGATTCTGTCCCAACTCCCAATCGTACAGTTTTGCCTCCCACATTTTCTTGATTTAATCTCACCAGTTGAAAGAAAAAAAAAGTTTGATATTGGAAAAAGACATCCCACTGAACCCCAGATGTTTCCTACAGCTGAACCCATTCCCACTTTTTTAAAGAGAAATACAACGCAGTCTGTCACGCCCCTGCTGAATGTCAGTTGACAGAATAATAGTGCTTTTGTCTGAAAGCAACAGTGAGTATTATTGTAAGATCATAACGATAGCAGCTTAGTGAAAATGTGATGCTACAGTCAACTTAGCACATCGCTGCTCGTCAATGGAAATTAATGATGTTCAAAACACTTTGAAGAGATGATTCATATCAAACTGATTTATGCGTCATTAAGAGTGGGCTGCTGCCATCTTCGTGTTTTCCACCACAGCCCCTTGACACACTCACATTCCTGATTGTGGCTCTCTCGTCGCCTCTCCCTTTCGTTTAGCTTTTTGGTGTCTCCTCGGTCTCCACACCTAAATCAGCCTGCTCATCACTTTGCTCCAGCGCTGCTCTGCAGGGCTGCTGGAGGGAACCAGAAAGCCCAGAGATTCAAAGCAGATACCATACCATGTCTGCAAATCTTCACTCCATTTTCCCATTCTCCATTTTCTTAACAGTCAGCTTCCTCATAGTACAGAGAGAGAATAAAAAAATACAAGGTTTTGTATGATGACTCAACCTGAGGAGTGTGCATCTGGTTTTGTGTACTTCTGTATTTTGTCCTTTGTACTTTTAACACCCAAGGTTTCACAGTTTATTGTTTTAGTGCTTTGTAAAAGTCAACGTGAAAACAAATAACAAAACTTAGCCTGTCTTATGATCAAGTAATGCAGCTGCACATTTCACGCAGGAAATATTATTTAAGGATAATGCGTCTTTATTTTTGAACAATTAAAAAAAAAAGCAACAGCAAACTACATGTAGATTATGTCAGCTGAAAACAGAATCCATATTCAAGAGCAGAAAAATAATGCATAATGTGTAATACAGTGTTGACATACTGTGTGTGTGTGTAGGGGGATAATAGTTTATATTATGTTGACCCTATAGCATGTGTAATTATGCAGCATGATGAATATACACATCCAGCCAATGATACATGAGAAGAGCTTGTTATAATACAGCTGTTAAATGTTGTTTCCGGCCATCTTTTCTAACTGATATCTTTGCCATTTGGAAATAAGTAATCCATAACATGGACGATGTGAATCTGATCTTGTGATTTTAAGAAATTGTTTCTCGGGTACTAGAGATTGACCTTCTTGACCAGAGTCTCTACTGTTGAAATGGGAGTAAGCATGACAGGGTTTTACTGCTGTAATGTCACAATCAAGGACAGGCCGTCACTGAAGCAGGCATGCTTAAATACTGAGACCTTCCATTGTTATCCAACGTTGGATAGCAGCATGGATGATTAGCTTTTACTGATTCCAGAAAGGTGTGGATGAAGGGAGATTACACCCTGGAAAGGTCACCAGTTCATCACAGGGCAAACACAGAGAGATGGATAACTACACACATGTGTATGTGCACACACACAGTTTTACTCTAACAGACAATTTAGAGTACGGTAACCAGTGAACCTGGCTTCAAACTGAATGTTCTCAGACGGAATTGTCCACTGAGCTCAGAGTCTCACAGAGTGTCAACAGGTTCAACAGAGATGCAGAGAGACTGGAAGAGTCCCAGAAAGGCAAACGAGTGGACATCTTTTGGCCACGTCCCACACTGATGGCCGTTTAATTGTGTTTCATCTAGTCAATACAGAACTGCCCGACACCGTGAATGGTACAGTGACAAGCCCACATTATTAATTCAGTCATTGAGCCCTTATGAACGACACAGGCCTGATGCCATCTTCATGAATGACAATGCTGTGTCTCATCAAGGTCACATCATCAGGGAACAGCTGCTGGAGACTGGGGTACCTCAGATGGAGTGACCTGCACATTCTCTAGACCTTCAGTCCATAGAAAACCCCAGGGATCGGCTGATTCCCCGTGTCGGAGCTCATCACTCTGTACCCAAGAACCTCAAAGGCCTGAGAGCCGTCAATGACAAGTCATTGAGACGCTGACATTTTATGTTTTGGTATAAGGCACAGTGTATAGTTAAACACTGCAAAAGATCTTGCTTCACACATATTCTGTGGAGCTCTTTTTCATATCATCTTTACCATCTACGATCATTGTGTGGACTGAATAAAAAGGTGCTCAACTCAAGATCATTGTTTTAAAAAAGATGACTCCACACCAGTTAAGGCAGTCTTTGGTAACTATTTTCTACTGGCTCAATGTTCCTTATTTAAGATGGTTGTGGATGGAGCCTTGAGACAAATCTGCTTTATAACCTGAGCAGGTTTTGTTCAGGGTATAAAGCAGAGCTGCTCTGTGCTCTCAGGTTCTCTCACCCTGCTGACAGACTGACCTTCATCCTTTAGTTGGTTATTTGGATATCTGACCAATACACACAACACTGCATAAACACTGATGTTCATCCACTCTTGAAGACTGTGTGTGACCTCAATTTCTTGTAATGTGCTGTTGGACCAGGGTAGTTATATGAGTGTGTACTAAGCCACAGTTAGACCCCACCCAGCTACTTCACACGATAGCTTAAGTTTACATAGCAGATCTAGCACCTGGAATAGAAAGCTGTCAAACATCTTTGTGTTGAATTCTGGCAGATTCAGACAACAGTGTGCTCCTTGTTTATTTTTGGCAAACACACATTTCTTCACTATCTGAGATGACAACAGTTGCCAAAGCATATTTTACAAAATCAGCATGCTCATTAAAAGAATAACATTACATTTGTGCTTAAAAGATTCAGGTTGAACGTTGCACTTCTCAGATAAAAGTGCATGACTGATGATGGTAGAAGTGGAAATACAACAATTATTTTGGATTTCATTTGATATCACCACTTACCACATCAACAGGAGGCAATGTTGTAAACATTTGATTTATACCTCACTGTCATTTTAACAATTACTGCGGTTTGAGTAGGGACGCAGAAATCTCACACTGTGAATAGCGCATCACTTGTCTACATCTTTGTTTATACACTTAAACCCATATTTAAGAGTCACTGTCACAGATGAATTTTTGCAATACAGGGATCCTTTATCAAAACAGAAGTTTGCCAGTTGTGATCTCCGTATCATAATATGAAAGGCCTTCCTGAATCAGATGATCTGCAGTACTATTTTTAGGGACTAATTACAGAGAGTGGTGTTTTTGAAGGCAAAACATGACATAACTTCTACATTCAATCCTCTTGAAATGAAAAACAAGCATCAAACATTGAAGTTTTCAATATTTTTGTGAACACAGCTGAGTCATTTAAATCATAGCGCCATCAAATGATGTTAGCATTCTTTGTTTATGAAGAATTATGAAGAAATGATGATGATGAAAGAACTTATTTGTACATGAAAGCATCAAAACACATAGTTCCATAGCTGGCACTGTTCCTCCTTTTGTTTTTTTGTTTGTTTCCTAAAACAAAAAACAAAACCAACCAACTGTCATTTTCCGGGGCCACACAGTGATGTAATAGTTTTGCTTCCTCCCTCACATTTAGAAGATCACTGGTTCGAGTTTGCAGGATTTCTGTGTAGTTTGCACATTCGCTGTGGGTGCATATGTTCTTTTCTGTGTAATCCAGTTTCCTGCATCAGAACAAAAACGTATGTGAACACCCATCAATGAACTAGTGAAATGAAGACCTTAGGATTTGATTTGATACATTTTATTGTTTATCCCATATGTTGACACAAATGTTTCTTGGACAGTGTCTACAACAACGGGATCTAACATTTAAGAACATACTCACAGAGAAGTTATGGCAAAAGGGATGGACTATTTTGTAAATGTTTTTATTTTAACCTTTAATGACTGATTGCATTCAGATCTTCTATTGTTATGCTGATGATTTCATCACTGTTGCATTGATTATAAAATGGCAATCACTAAGTGCTCTGGCCCCTGTTTCATAGATGATGTAAACCTGGAAATTATCCAATATTAATATGCTCTTTCAATTGTACTAAGAAGCTGGTGTTGCTGATTGTTGGCTGTGACATTTTTCCTTCAGAAATCTTGGAGCGGAACATGATGACTAAAATACAAACGCAAATGCAAATCCATCCATTTTGTCGTAACAAAGGTGTTTTCATGGATGCTGCAGTCCCTGCAGTTGGTCTGTCTTGTTTTCCACGACAACGGTTGTATCATTCTTGTTTTTGTGATTAAATTACAACAAAACTTGTGGTGGGTGACAGGAGCTTGAAGAATAGTCCTGACAGCAGTCTAATTTTAGCAATATGATCGCGACCTTGCGGCTGAACGTCAAAAATAACTAATTTTCCATTTCTAGAAATTTAAACGGTTCTGTTTTTTTGATGACCTGCTGATCTGTTTTTGTTATTATTATCATGACTCGTTTGGTGTAATCCGAGTGCCCGGTTATAATTGGATTGGAATAATCGTTGCTTTAAAAAAAAAGACAGAAACGCCTCTGTTATTGCCTCAAGGCCTCGTTCTGATCTACAGAGCCGCAAACGCTGGGGAAGCAAGATGTGTGACTGTGATCCTTCTGCATACATGCGCAGGTCATCCCGGGTGTACAGACACACATGTGAATGTAATTTACATGATAGCAGGTGTTGCCGTCTGATATTCCTATTAGCTGAGAGATGCAAATGGCATTACTGATTTTCATGTAAAGATTACCACCTGTTTCTTCACCTTTTCCACCTGAAAACGCTGTTACATTGATAAACCTTTGACCTAACACATCACTTCTCACTAACGGCTCTTTTAATGAATGTAGTTATTTTCACCAGGAATGAAACGCACAGCGAGGTGCGAGGAATCACTGCATAACTTTTAATAAATATGGTTAGAAGAATGTAGGTTTTGATAAAATTAACAACTTTCTGAGATTGTTTATATCTGGCTATAAGAAGTATTATTACAGTTAATTAATTACAGTCATTACCTATTGAGTGATCTCAGCATTGTATCCTAAGTGATTTTTCTTTGCTTGAAGGTACTTAAGGTATACTTTCTAAAGTTAGTACTTCATAATTTCTTCAGAGTTTTCGAGTTCAGTAGACTTTCTATATTTTTTCATCCTACTGCACATGGAGATGATCAACAGTATTTTTACAGATCTGTTTGTCAGTGCTACAAAATAACGGCATGTATATTAATAGTTTTAACCTTGTTTAAAGCATGGTCACATGTTTTTGACAGTGCACACAGATAAAAGTTATTAACATCTAGAACACGTAAAACAGCTGAATAAGTGTTAGTATTGCTCTAAACATCAGTTATGATATAAAAAAGGAGCGGTTAGAAGCGGTTTGAAAAAAGATAGTGTTGAAGATGTAGAGGCAGACGAGCAAAAGTCCTCAAGTTTGGTGACAAGTTGAGATTCTTTAGGCCATCCGTTGAGCTACAAGATATAACCATCCTAAAACTCATAGGTAAGCAGTGAGGAGAGGCAGGGGCTGATGAAATGTGCCAAATACTCCATCGTCAACTGGGCGTTAAAGACTAATTCTGCATGACAAGTAACATGGAGGTTGTGGACCTTATTTCCTGCATTATTAGACAGGACACCCAGACTGGAGGAGTTAATGCCGCCCATGCTGGGACCACAGGGGAGAGTTATAATTACATCTGATTCTGAGTCATTTAAATGCAGGACGTTTTTGGACATCCCGTTTTTAATTAGAGCCAGGCTGGCCATAACACAGGCAGGCTACATGCCTGCTATCGGGCTCTAGTGGGGTGCAGCAGTGGGTGCCAAGGACTGAAATCAATACAGTGTCTATTTATGATTTGCCCCGGGGACAGTCTGTATTTAATAAATAGAAAAATAAAGATCCAAAATAAATCCTCTGGGGACCACACAAAGAGCACACACAGGGATGAGTCACGGCCGAGCATTTCAAAGAGAGAGGCCCATCGGACAGATAGGATTGGACAGATAGGGCGACGACGTGGTTCTTCAGACGCAGACATGAGGGCTCTTCGTGTCAAAGGCTGAGTTGAGGTCGGACAGATTGAAAATAAATAAAAGCAATAAATAAACAACACATTGCCAGCAGTAACAGGACAATGACTCATCAGTGACCTTGACCAGTTTCAGAGAGCAATCCAGATTCAAACTGTTCATAGATTTCATTGTTGAAAGGAATTAGCTGATTGGTGGTGGAGTTTTTTTTTTCTTCTTAAAAATCTTCAATGATATTGAAGAAGGTCCTTAAACACATTACTTTTTCTCAGTGTCACAATTTATTATTTATCCCTGACTTTTATGTTTCAATAGACCTTCATCAAGCGGGTAAAATTATTTTAACCACCTTCTGGCAGTCCTCTGCGTTTCCATGTTCAAGTTTACTCATAAAGAAACGTTGGAAATAATAAATTACCGTGTAGAGCGAAAACTGTTTGTAAGGAATGTCTTCATTGAGATTATAAGAACTAATTTCTAGTGCAAATATACATCCAATGTCGAATCAAAGGGCGATTTGTAGAGAAAGTAGAGAGGTTGTTCACAACGGTAGAAGTACGAAATGCATTAAGAAGTCCTGCATTTAATCAAAGTGTGAAACATTATGGTAAATATTGTGACTTGGACTGTCGGTGGGTGGGAGTTGACTGTTTTTTTTTTCCCACTTGAATTTTTTAATAGATTTTTTTTCCCCATGCTGCTGATGGAGTAGGTTTATTTAGTGTGAAATGTAGCCCCCCTGTGATCAAAGTAGTTCAGCAGAACAGTGAATGCATCGACCAGGAAGGGAGGTTAAAAAACAAAAAAAACAATTAAAAACAGCAGATTTGCTTCAGTGATGTTCGAGTTACACATACATGAACAAATACTGTCAAATTGTAGAAGTTAACACAAGCTCAACGTTTTTTTTTGTGTTTTTTTTACAGTGTGTCCCAGGATCAATAGAAGGATTTTTCTAAAAGAAGTAATTGTTGAAGGTGGGCAAGAAGTCAACATCATGCTCCGCGAGTTCAGCCCTAACGTACCTCTGAATCTTTCTTGTTTTATTATGAATGTAATTGAGAAATTCTCCACATCTCTCCTGGGACGGTCCAGCCGACCGGGCAGAGGGCCTTTCACGTAATTCACGCCTTGAAAAAGGATTCTGGGATTATGACCCAGCTTATCGATCAGCCTTGAGAAATAGGTGTTCTTTGCTTCCTTGATTTTACACTGATAAGTGAACATAAGATCTTTTACCGAGGGAGCCTCTGAGTTTATGCCTTCTCCCCTCTCTCGTCTTGCTTTTTCTCCTTCCGAGTTTTCCCATTTAAGACTTTGCACTCGAACAGACTTGTGTTTTATCTATTTGAAAGCATTTTGTAGCAGAGTCTGTGTGAGTACGAAGTTGCTTTTTTAATGCCTATTAGACTTTTCAGGTTTAGTTTTGGGCCACTGATCATTCACAATTATGCTCAAACATTAGTAGTTTTCACACTCATACATTTAACTCCCAATCCATGTGATTGGCATTGTAGGGAATTATCAGTTTGATGATCTCATGATGTAAGACAGTGATTCCCAACCGGGGGTACACGGACCCCTAGGGGTACGCGAGGGTATTGCAGGGGGTACGCAGAAAGATTATAAATTAGCCTACAGTATCCACACACAAAAAAAAAAAAATTATACTATATTATATTGTATTATATCATGAATTTTAGTAAGGCCATACGTTTATTTTCCATGAGTAGCAGTTCGTCCACAGTGATTGTAACACTACAATGCACATAATATGAAAAGACTATAAAGTGGCGCGCTTTAAAAAAAAAAAAAAAAAAAGGTTCACGTTCTTGCTGCGGGCGCGCACGATTCGCGAAGCTAGCTAACTCTAGCTGCATACCGACTGTAAACATGGATGCATGGCTAGGCAGGAGTAAACGTCCAGCTACCGCTACTGCTACCGTCGCCTCGGACGCAGGCACAGGGGAGCCCAGTGAAAAAAGGAATTATGAAAGACTTATGAAAGGCAAGCAAGCGCAAGTGTCTCATTAAAAGGTATGTTTTTACACTCACAATAATTGTTTTATTTAAATGAGCAGTTGGATAGATAGAAAGACAAAGGGTTAAATATAAGTACACATTAAGGCGAATAATCACACACGAGAGAGGGGGTACTTTTCACATGGAAACCAGCTCAAGGGGTACACGGGTCAAAAAAGGTTGGGAACCACTGATGTAAGACATATGATTCACAGCTTGTTTGTATTATGGCTCACCTGCCACAAGGGAATTTTAAAACTGCTGTTGAAAAAGAGGTCAACCAGAATGGCGCACAACTCCGACAACCGAAGCGTTTGTATGTTTACCTGCACTGAACGACGGCCGCTGCTGTCGCCTGGATTGACATTGTTTACACACTTATCACTCCTGGTCTGACCTTGCAGGATCTGATTCTTCTTGAAAGTAAATATTTCAGGACGTTTATCGAAAACATTGAGTCTGAATAGAAAGTGCTGTGATGCTACATGCTAGTCTTCAGAGTCTGGCATGGCTCAAAGTGCCTCCATCTTTTTAAAGTCAATAAGATTGTGATGAAATGCTTCAAAGAGCTTTAAACATCAATATGCTGTGTCAGGGTCGGGACCAATATGTGAGATATTTATCTATAAATTGTGGACAGTTTTTAGAATATTTAATAAAATGTTTGGTTTTGTTGAGTCCAACTCTAACCTTTACATACATTCAATATCTGCTCAAGTGCACCAGTTAAATGTGTAAATGTTTAAAGTGATCTGAGCACACAAAAAGTAATCAGAATTTCTCTTGCATAATGTTGCATGTTTCTCCATTTGAGGTGACTTCAGTGTGTAGAAAAATCAAAGCCATTGCCCACTAACTGAACACGTGGTGCCTTTAGTGTGTGGATGCATAGCAGTTCCGTGTTATCTCGTGAAAACAGGCCGGCTGGAAACAGATGCTAACAATTCAGCTGAGAGGGCCAAGATGTAAATCTTGTAATAACAACACACATTAACCAGCTAATGGAGTCTGGTTCAGCACTGAGAGTACTTTTGTTTTTCACTTCAGCCTGCAGGTGCTTGTATTGTCACTTTTAAAGACTTCCTTCTTAATCAGTCTTTGAGTGTTTTTTTGTTTTCTTTCCCTACGATGAGATGTAATCTCGGTGGGATTGCTTTAACAAATGACAAATGTAAATACGAACATAGAAAGTAAAATCAGTGTTTTGTCGTCTCATTCCCTCTTGTATTATTGCTACTTCTGCCCAATTATCAGCACATGTGAGGAAAAGTAGCTCAAAATGAATCAGTATAACAACATCATGAGTTGTGTTTTTACAGTAGAGGATCATACTGCTCATCCTGCAGATGTAAGATTCAACACTATAGAGCTTATTGCTAAATCAATTATTTTTCTTTGTGTAAGCGACAACAAAGTGGACATATGAAGGTTTTTTTTGTCTCTTTTATCAGTCATGTTCATTGTAAGACAGGATTAGTCTTGATGCTCAACATAAATAATGAGAGTAACCCAGACTCATTATGAGGCTCACTTTAAAGTATGTTTGTACAAACTGATGTCGGCTGTTCATATATTTCTTTATCATGACATTTGCTTTACTTGCAGCCCACTCAAGGCAGTAGCCTGAAGGGGCAGGTGTCAAATTACCAGCAGCTCATGTTGTTGGTCATATCCGCAGACTCAGTGATGTTGAAGTTTGATTCGTGGTTTCCACAAAGCTGGTTAAAATATCCAATTTGACAGTTCCATAGCTGCAGCATGTGAATGAAGAATGAATCACAACTGTAACTAATAACACAATAGCTAATGTACCATATTTTAAAAAAGGTAAAAAAAAAAAAAAAAACACACTGAAATATGGTAACAGATTGGATTCAATTTATCAAAGGGTTATAATAAGGTAGTGTATTTAAAGAGGTGATTTTCTTTGGGAATACAACATAAATGATGCCCAGGTTTGAATCTAGTGTCAAATTTCTGTTTTATACCATCCGTCTGACATCAGGTATATACTCAGCTATACTGGTTAGTAAATTTGAAGGATTCACATACATCGACCTCCTCCACTCTCATGCATGGACATTTTGTGCCTTTAAAGTACCTTTTTTTCCCTTTGAAGCTGCACTGCATTGCATTGAAAACTTTCAACGCCATCATATGAATACTAAAGCAATTATTCACCCACCATCCATCAATCCATTCACCTATCTTCAATATCCCCTTTGTACCTAGTTTACTGCTCATACTGTTAAAAGCATGTGTCCATAGTGCGCAGACCTTCACAGGCCACCTTGGCTCCTATGTATCATATAGAATAATCACATTCATCCCTCTTAGTTATGTTTCATGTGATCATGGCCTGTGTTTTGACAAAGTGCAATTCATACCCATACGAATGTCCACAATGCAGCACTGTAAACACGCACCACCAATGAAAGCTGCAAATGCTTAGTTGATATTCAAAACTGCAGCTCAATTAAAAGTCTTATCTATATAGATGAGTAAAGAGGTAAATTGATTACATTTTTGAGTGTAATTACTACACTTAATTGCACTTTTACCTGCATCAACTGAGCCAGCATTTGTTTTCCATATTGTTTAGGCTTACGAACATTAATTATTTGTGACTTTTCCATCTCTTCAGCATCTGCGGTTTCCTCCATCTGTAACTCATGATTCTATCTAATGCGGCCCTCTTTTTTTTCTCTAACAATCCCCTGCTTCTGTCTTCCCCCTCTACTGACACTTCATTTGTATCTGGCCCTGACGTGGCTGACGAATGACGTGCCAGGCTGCTCCTCTGCCTAATCTGTTTCCCCTGAATCATCACCTCAAGACGCTCATCAGCGTCCTTACGCAGCTCCCCATCGCCAGCCAGGCTCTTTGTCATGCCCACTTATGGTGTTCACTACTTTTGGTCTTGTTGCTTTTCAGGAGTTTGTTGTGGTTGATGTTGTTTTGCCGACGTGGTGTGTCAGGACAGAAAATAGACGTAAAGATGCTGCTTTACTCCCGTCATTGGGCAAAATTGTTGGCGTTTCTCGTATGGGAGATGTAACTCAAAAATATTGTAGATGATTGATTGCACTCCCTCTGCTGAGTTATTTCCCCCTTTGTTGGGGGAAAGAAAGGGATTTGATGAACACATTTAAAAAAGAAGACAAAATAATAATAATAATAATAATAAAAGCAATCAAACACTCCATTACAAACAGGAATGTCTGTGTGTTAATGTAACAGCTAGTTCACATTTATTTATCCATATTTTGTGTCCACTTGTAACAAATAATTAAACCACTGAAACAATCAACCAGGAAAAACAAGCACCTATTTTAATAATTATTTTAGAAATGCGCATTCTTGTGTAAAATACACTTGGGTAATGGTTTAACTACTGAAATAACTCATTTATATATGAAAAATAAAATTAACTCTTTGTAAAAGGTTCTCAAGTGCAAAGCAAAAAAGATTTTAAACTAACATCAGCAATGGCACAGATCTTTTAACATGTGTCACAGTTTATTAGTAATGAGAGACGGATATATTTATTTACTGTCAATGAAATGTGACGTTTTAGTGCTGAGTGTTTCTTGTCAATCAAATTAAATATAGAGAATGACTTTCACTCAAAAAGTGTCCACTCAATGGACTTTGCGACTTGTCTCTGTGGTTGACTTCCCCTCCCTGTTTAGTCACGTTAATACATCTTTCTTTGTTGATGAAAGAGATCATAAGCCGGTTTTGAGAATGTGTGGTGTGGAAAACTGCTGCCAACCCGTCTTGGATGGGAGATGCACATGCATAAAAGTCTCAACAAAAGATGCATGATTTATTTACAGTTGCAATATAACCGCAATAGTTGGCAAATATATCAAGTTGAAGTCAACTATTAATCTAATCGTTTTACAAAATGTTCACACAAAGTCAAGAACCAAACCTAACTACTTAATGTAGCCTAAGCATGAGCAAAATAGATGAAAAATAAAAAGGCAATCACACAAGAATAAGACCCAAATAAATTAGATTCTATCTCCACTCATGAAACAACTAAATACCTTAACTACTCGAACACATATTACCAAAAACTGCTTCAAATTTTGCAGATAAGGGATGAAAAGGCCACTGTCAGTTTGATAAGCACCGTTGAGCTACTGAAGCCATGTGGACCAAAGTACTGGACACTGATTCTCCAGCCACTCCAGCAGCCCGTCCTGTCCTCCAGCCACTCCTGCTCCACCTGAAACGTCACACAAGGATCCACAAGCGCACTAACTCTCTCAAAGACAGAGAAAACAGGACAGATATATCCACGAAAAACAAATGTGGTACAGACATTTTGGTGCAAAAGCTTGAATGCCAAATACATAGACGTTACAATTCTACATTAGTTAATACCCGATGCATTCATACTGTGGCCACTGCCATCTCTGCCATCTGTGATTACATGACCCTTCTTTAACATCTATTAGTTTGGTGTCTGTAGAGAAAATGGGTGTCAAAAAAGAAAAGAAAATGACCATTCAGTGGCCATCGTTAAAGCTAATGATCTTCAGCCATATAATTTAGACAGCAGCAGCTCGGTGCATATTCTGATCCGTGCTGTGTGCTGCTCAGCACATTAATACTGCTCTGTGATTTCAGAGACACCGGGCCTGGATAATGCAATACTTAATCTTGAAACACGAATTCCCTTTAGTTGATGATGCTGATCAGAATTAGGCACGCAGGTGATGTTGTGGAAATGAATGCCTCCGCGCTCATCATTCACATCGTATCAAACACTGTTTCCTTCATTTCTTGTGATAAACCTCTCAGCGCCAGTTTATTTTCCTCGCTCTCCATTAAGTCCACTTAATACCAGCTGTGAATAACCTGGGCCTTAATTGTGAGATCTAATAGAAAATTTGGCCCTTTGGGTCACAGCGAGTGGGGAGATTAAAATAAAACACGATTCACTGAAAAGCTGGGAAAGTGAAGATCTCTGCAGGGCTTCGGCAGCTGCTGTTGAAAAGACAACTTTGTTTCTCTGAGTGAAAGTAGCCAAGATCATGCAGTCGCTCCGGCTTTTACTTAATGCAGTGTGCACACATCTGCCCATCTTATGGATGCATGCACACCAACAAACAAAACAAAAAGGAGACGCAGACGTACACAGCCGCGCATATTTTCTGACACACTCATAGGCAGTCACCACTCCATGGCTTCCATCTAAGTGATTTGTGCCCCGCCATCGAAGCTACTCTGCGGGATTAAATAAATCACATCAGGTTGGGAGTGACTCATCACATGTTGACGGGATGCCTAATGTCATTTGAAGGTTAGGATTTGGTCTGGCAGCGCCTCGCATGGCACACTCTCATTCTTTTATGTCATTTTGAATCTTGATGCGAGTGTGCGGACTCGCCTTCGCACTCTTGACAGTCACGCACACGCTTTTACACAATCACGCAAAACAATCAAAAACCCACTTTGACAGAGAGCCGGCTGACATATTATCCCTCGCTGTAAAGCAGGGGCCATCGGTTTGCACACACACACACACACACACACACACACACACACACACACACACACACACACCTCCGCCTGTTTGTTTTGTACTTCATGTTCCATTTCCCCTTCACAAACCCGTGATCCCGTTTGTCACGGCAGTCATTGTCGTGCACCCGTGCCTGAAAAGCTGCCAACGCTTCATGATTGCCCTACACACACACACACACACACACACACACACACACACACACACACACACACACACACACACACACACACACACACACACACACACACACACACACACACACACACACATACACATACACGAATGATAAAACTCAAATAAATAAACTCATGAACATGTGCTCAGCCACCCGGCAGCCGCCCCGCTCCACATGCTTGCATACGGTTTTAACATCTTGCCCTGCTTATCTACCTGCCTGCCTGTCTGCTTCCGGAAATAAGCTGTGTAATGTTTGCGGCTTGACGTGTGGCTGTCATAAACCAACAGCAGCAAGGCAGGAACAGGCTGCGTACCTGCACACGGACTCAATACAAACCACTACACTCTTTCTTGTCCCACTTCCTCTCGCCATTCATGATCAGTTGAAGAGTTGATTGGCCTGTTTGTGTTCAAAGCTGCTGAGGGGAGCTCAGTCTTACTTGCGAAGTGCGACACATGCTGTTATTCACTGGTTAATCCCTCTTTCTTGCCGAGACATCGACATGCTCCCTGCCATTTGTTCTTGGCCAGTTGGGGCTCTGGGCTCGACATGCTCCGTATTCCTAATTATTCCTCCCAACACAGTCGAATGATGAAATGCTCCGTGATTGAATGTGCCACAGGAGAACAGGCAAAATGTACGCTTCACTTCAAGAACGACAAGTGCATCACTTTCTAATTCTCTCTTTGTCTTTTATTGTAAATATTTCTTCTGCAATTGTGATTGAAAGAAGGAACACTAGATGATTGTTGCAGTTTGTCCTTGGATTTTCACCTCTTTCTTTAGACCTGCATCTTGCATCCATTCTCTGTTTCTCTGCGCTTTTCTCTTCCGAGTAACTGTCCTCGCAGGGTGTGTCTAGCCTTGATAACAATATTGTCTAGGTGATACAGAATTCAATTTCACAAGTTTATTGTTCTGGTAAAAATGTCTTGTCCCGTATCTGTGAATGTGACTGAACGAAGGAAACATTCCCATTAAAAAAAAAAAAAAACATTCTTCGCATCAACCCTACCCTCCCTCTCGGTCATGTGCGTTGTTACTGAAGGTTTACAAACGCCTCCCTCTTTCCAAAAAACGGTCTTGTCAGTCAAACTGCTTTAGAGGGCAGCCACTGTGACTGTGAAAATGATTGGGATTTAATTAATTCCCCTCCACGGCTTATGTAAAGTTCATATTTCCCTGTTTAGACACAGAGTTTGAAAATCAATCAGCTGAGTAATAGAAAAGGTAATAGGCTACGTGGACGGTGACAACAGAAAGCTGCATCCAGCCAGAATATAAACTATGTCATTATTATGTCACAACAAGCATGTTTCGCCAAATAATATCTACCCACAAGTCATTTGTAATGCAAAGATGCCATCACAACTTTTTCTGAGAATCGCATTTGAGTGGTGCTACAGAGAGGTGCATAAATACTCTGCTTAAACAGCCTTTTGTAGCTGAAAATGATTGAGCCCCTGTGTAGAACTTTCTCCTGATGTTTGCCCCTGATTTGAACATTTTTGAACATTTTTCACAATCTTGTTGACCTTCCAGTGATTGATGGAAAGTTTTGGAACAGTTATTACCCTCTTATGATGAGAATGACTGAATTTACTGTTGCTTTTATTGCTGTAGGGTCCCCCCCCCCCCCCCCCCCCAAAAAAAAGGGCAGTTAGTTACTGCTGACTCTATTTACAAGATGTCTTTAACTTTGAAAATGTGTCTGTTAGTCAATTTTACCGTGTTTTTGATAGCACTGGGAAGTTCATGTTACAAATGTGTGTGTGAATCATGTCTGACTGAATAATTAGGTCCACTATGATTGCTACACTGAACAAAAATTATAAATGCAACATTGTGATTTTTGCTCCCATTTTTCATTGCTGAACTCAAAGATCGAAGGCTATTACTATGTACACAAAAGGACCATTTCTCTATATCGGTATTAGTGAACACATCTCCTTTACCGCAATAGTCCATCCACCTCACATGTGCGGTGTGTCAAGATACTGATGATTACTGCACGGGTGTGCTTGAGGCTGGCCACAATGAAAGACCACTCTAAAATTTGCAGTTTTCACACACAGCACAATGCCACAGATGTCACAAGTTTTGAGGGAGCGTGCGCTTGGCATGTTGACTGCAGGAATGCTGCCTGTGAATTGAAGGCTTGAAGCATAAGACTTGTGTCGAGGTGGCAGGACGGATGGAGAGAGGTAGTGTTTGTCCCATCCATCATATGATGCTTTTTCTTCTTATTCACCTATTATGGTGGTCATTAATATGTTGAAGTCTCTTTTTTTTTTCCACCCTACCCATCTTCTTATGAAATATTCCTTTATGCGAAACAATGTCCAAACTAAAGATGTACACACAAGGTTAGATGATGAAGAATCACAAAAGGGAGCCACCTTCTATCTTTAAGTTAGACAAAAAAACCTAGACAAAATTGCCTTGCTTGGTTTTAAATTCTCCCCTTTAACTGGTGACTGGCGTCACGGTTGCTCAGCGACCGGTGTGCTGTGTCGTGATGGAGCTGGGATGCAGGAAATGCCCAGTTGACTGCCTCAATACGTCGCCTTTACCCAGCAGACTACTCTGTCTTCTTCTGTGAAGGCTGAAAAAGCTGTGTCCTTCAAAGGATGCAGCCCCAGAATTGGCAACCTGACAGTCCCATGACTCCTCAAATCAACTCCTGCTCTTGCACCTGTTTTGCATTAAATTAACACACACAACCTGCACTTGAAAAGCTTAACCCTTCATTAGACAGGATTCTGCATTTAGTCACACTACCAATAGGGCAATGACTGACATAAGGGATCCAATAAAGAGTTAAATATCTAGTTAGATATGTAGAGGCTCCTACTTCACACTCAAATGAATTGCGTATAAAATGGTGCACTTGATGTGTAGGGAGACATCTGTAGAATTTGTTTTTGTAAAATATATGTTTTACTGTTGGATTATTTTACAGGTGTGGATATGATGTAACTAAAAGATGGTACAGAAATCCAATGAAAAAATAGTCCAACAGAAAAGATGTTTTAGGCTTGAAGCGGTTAACTGTTCAGTTTTATTGTTGATTTGGGAGGGCAGTTTTCAACTATCTGAAAGACTTTGTTTGCAATAGACAGTATATCATTTTGAGGTGTATTTTTACTATGTTGAAAAGTCACAAAACTAAAATACATGTATAAAGATAACGAAACATCCTTCAAGAACACCCAGAGGTTGAAAGTTTCTCAGTATTCCATTAGATAAAGCCATAAAGAGTTGGGCAGCATTATCTCCACTGTCTGACACCTCAATGCCATTCTATGTAAAAGCACTTTAAACTGCACTTTGTGCATGAGGGAGTCTATAAATATAAAGATTATTATGGTAATTAATATGACCAAAAAAAAGCATAACTCAGCCCAGTTTTCATGGTTTGGAAGAATGAGCTTTCTCTCACACAGCTTGACCCACATTTAATTAATCGACTTCCAAAATTCAGAATTTCTTTTCATCACAATTTCTTTTAAAAAAGAAAATCTATCAAAAAGATCATACAAGGAAAAGCCCCCCCCCTCCCCCAACTGAGCAGGTAAAACGCCCTGTGTAACAATTTTCCCGGCAGCTCACACACTTTTCTAACTGAAATGACATCCAGTTAACTTATACTTTGCCTTCATCTCACCCCATCGCTAGAAAGTAAACAACTGCTGCGGAGAGGTTATATTGACTTTGTCTCATGCACAGAGAAGCAGCGGCTCTGATCGGAAGATTTCCTTGTGTAAATATCTTCTTCAAATTTGAAAACATTGTCTTCGCTATCAGCAGCCACCAGTATCTCTGAAAGCTCAGCAGCACTACTCTCACAAATCATACACAAGCCAGCACGGCTCTACTGTGAAGTTACACTGTGGAGGAAGTTAACATCAATGTGAGCGGCTGGATCCGTGGAGAAGGTGTGCACCTTCCATTCTGCTTTTGATTGAGATGATATTTGATCAAAATCACCACCCATCTCCCTGCTCTGTCTGATCCATTCGCTGCAATCTCTTTGCACCATTAACTATCCAATAAAGTTGTTAATAAAGGGATCAAAGCCTCAGCTACTCTGTGCTATGAATTGTGAGGGAGGAATTCTCGTGTTAGAATTCAATGAGACGCTGGAGTTGGCTCAATAAAGAGAGATTAAAAAAAGATGGACAGTATGTCTCTGGATTTGAATTTCAGAAAAGCTCATATAATAGGTCCATATCCTTGAAAATATCTCCCACGAATAAACCAACAAATGTCTGAACAGTTGCCTTTGCTAGAGCTGTGGAGACCTTCCTATGCTGACACTTGCATGTTAAAATGCAATATTCATGTTTTTTTGTTTTGTGTGTGTGTGTGTGTGTGTGGGGGGGGGGGTGTCCTCCCCCAATATTTGCATTCTGTAGGAGTCACCAGGGCCAGAGTTTACATCTACATATCTATTCAGGTTGCAGTCCTGTGAAGGATGCCGAAAATTGATTGAGGCTGAGTACAATGCTTTATTGCTACATCCAGTAAGGTCAATTTCAATATTCATAATATCAGATTGCACAGATGATTAATATTGTGAATCTCATTCACATCTAGATCAGTTATCTATTGCCAGTGTGGACAATGTACTTTATCAAAGCATAATTTGTCTATTGTAAGTTTAACACAGGGAAAAAGGCAACGGGTGAATGTGGGAAGCTGATGCAAGAGCTTTTACAATTTTAATGTATCCGGGAGCAATACTCCCAGATACTCTGCTACCTTGCCACCACTGAATATTCAGTGGTCACAACAATCATACTCGGTGAGTATTCTTGTTGTGAGGCGTGATTGCTAACCACAGCATCACCATGCAAACCCAAATAATGTGTTCAATGGCTCATCGCTACTTGTACATCGTCAATTGCGTATGGGTCACTTTGTCAGAAAAGGGATTGTCCCATACACATTTTTCATTACTACTGAAAAAAAAAAAAACCTGATGGAGAAACTTAACTCTTATTTTTATATCAGACCACCATTGACAGGATTTTATTTAGGGTTAAAGTTTCCATAGCCATTGCTTAAAGGTGACTTATAATATCAAGACAATTCCAAAACTACCAGAAAGCAGAGAAATAAAGGAACATTGAGGCTCCCAGGACCTCAACAGTATGAATCACAAAGAGTCACCACTCACACATTATTCCAATAGGAACTTCTTAGCACACGCAATATTGAATAACTACCATATATTAAAAACTGAAGTTATCCTGAAAGAAAGTGCAAAAGCACTCACCTATGCACTTAATCGCACTATAAAATCTAAATAAATTGAGTCAATCATGTATATGGGGCTAATAGAGAACAGTCAGTTTTGTTTTGTTTTGGTTAATTCTAATTGTTAATAGTTTGTTACATAAGGTCTCTTCATACTATTAAGCTTGAAGACAGCATCTACTCAAAAGCCTTTAAATTTTTTAGCAAACATTAATCTCAGTAGAAATAAAAGTTGGAGAAAAAGCGCTGAATGAAAAGGTGCACCTCTGGCTGCTTTCTGGTAGTAATCAGTGGAGTCTGCGTGGGAGACGAACAACAACCTGGGAGGTTTAATATGTAGACCTTCTTAGGCCTTATCAGCCTAAACAACTTTCCAGCAGTGTTGAAATACTCTTCAAGGCGACTTGCTTAACATAAAATTATCAGGCAGGAGGTTCCCCGGTCTATGTTATCTGGACAAATTGTTCGGACCGTTGCGGGTTGTTCGTGTAAATGACAGTCAACAATTTAGTGTGACGCTCCTCTTCTCAAACTCTCACACTGTGTATGAGGAGTTGTGGTGCATTGATTGCTTTGTGTCAGCCCTATTACCACCGTCTCTTCCTCTAAGCCACATGTCGGGGTGACTCAGTGTTGACATTTGTATTACACCCCATTATCTTCCAAATCCCATCGCTTCATTTGCAGCTTAGGGTCGGGTCAGCTTTGGAAAGTCCAAATTCCTGTATTCCTGTCACAACATTGCAAGTCACAAAACAGTATAGCTGCATAGCACAAGAGGCTCGTGCTACAAGGTTTTCAGCATACAGCATGCTGCAGCATAATTATAAACACTATATCACATTTCATTCACAGGAATACTGTGGTTTTATACCCTCAGGCAAATCTGTAGCACAGCCGTATGTACGAGTCCTTGAATTGAACAATATATACGTGCGGCGAATAAAAAATTTAAAGTGTCACGCCACATGCAGCAATGTTAAAGAGTGTCCAGGGTCTCTGAGTTTACTTTTCGGAAAACTGACCTAAAGGGGTCAAGCCTTTGATTAGTTGCACGACGCAACCTGTATTTCTCAGGTCAAAGGAAAAAGTGAAGCAGTAACCTCTACTTCCACCTCTTCCCTTTGTTTTTTCCTTGTATTTCCTTGTGATTCTTTGTGTACCTTTCCTCCTGCCCTTTCTGCCTAGTTTTTTGTTTATTTTTTTTCTAGCCCCAATCTTGAATCTGCAGCGTAGCATAAAATAGGTTACAAACCTCCCAACACAAAGTGTGTTAGGGTACATTTTCATTTTCACACCACGTCAAATGACTTTACATGCACCTTTTTTCATCAGTACCTTTGTTAATAGTGACTTTTTTTTTTTTTGTTCTACTGAATTTTCTGTGTTTTTTGTGGCATGACACAAAGTGTAATGGTGCTGCTAATTGCAGTTTTTTCACCATGTTAATTATTTTCCATCTACAATTCAAAAAGGCTGTGACACTCTTGATGCTTCCACATCATTTTAGTAATGATTTTTTTTATCACATTGTTTTAATTAATAAAAATTAATAAAAACTACTAATCAGTAGTATTTTTATTTGTGTTTATGAACTCGTGGATCTGGTGTGACTGAGCTTTCGCTCTGAAACACCAGAAGCAAACAGCAGAACATAAATGGCTTCATGCAGATAACAATATGTTGAGCTCTCTGCAGTTTCAATCAGCTTGATGGAGCTTTCATTCAAATGAAACACATCTTTGTATGCTGAATATCTCTCAGCTCAGACAGAAAGTTTGATGTACAATCAAGTGAGGCTGATTACTGAGCCAATCATATCTGATCAGGATTAGTGAGAGAAACATGTTATTATCATCTTAATGTCTTAATGTATAATATGCAGATGCATGGTGTGTAGTATTGGATCAATGTAATATTTGGACATTGATTAAATGACCAAAGTCATTCGTATACAGCAAAACCATAGTTTTTTTTCTTTGTTGGACATAATTCGATAATATGAATGAGACTTCCTAAACCAAATTACTTACACTTCATTTAGGAGCCATCCATGATGCCTGGGTATATTGTGTGCTTATCAACTTTCATTTGTTTTAGCCTGCCGATCCAATTACATTGATAACATATTTGACAGCATTTTTCATGAGGCTGCGACCAGCACAAAACAATTATTACATCATAAGATGCTCACATTCATAACAACACCTAACATCCCAATTTTATTTGAAGCATTCAAGCAGTACTTAATCACCAAGTGCAAGAAATATCCGCATGGGCTATATGGAAGTCAAATAAATTACTAAAATGCAAGTATGGCAGAAATGGATTATAATGTTTGTAATGTTTTTATCACCTTTGCAATCATTTGCGTCCAGCGATTCTTCAGCTACTGATGGTTTGGCTACATATCAAACATAGGTGATTGTCGACACGGCAGGAACTGCTGAAGACCCCACAAAAACAGCCATTATGGTCCAAATGATTGGGTTGAATTAGACTTTGCGATGTGGTTACAGCAGTTGGACAAACATTGTAAAGAATGATTAAAAACCACTGTAGTGAGGAGAATTATGATTATTGTGAAATTCTTTCAGGGTTCATCTTGATCTGACCTGATGAAGATACTGTCGATATACAAACTTTGACTTTCAGCAGGGCTCCTTCCTTTTTGCCTGGCTGCTGTAGGTTTTCTTTTAAGCGTTTTAAGTTTGAAGCCTCACAGCGAGATCGTGCTAAATCCCATGGCTTTACTTTAAACGTTTACCAACTTTCTTGTTCACTGTGTCAGCTCGTGTCAATCAGAGTTCAGCAAAAGAATGAGAGGATGTCGACTCCTGCACACAATGAGCTACAAAGTTTCAACTGTTAATCTGTGACTTTCTAATAGGATTGTAACTATAATTTCTTTTAAATTGCAGGGAACCAACAGGCCACAAGTTGATGATTTTAACTCAAATTCATAGACTTAATCAACATTCTTATTGATATGTAATAAATCTGAAAAAGACAGCAGGAGTTGTCCTCTTTATGGGGACAAAAGATCACACTGACCTGATCACAGGGAGATTCTGTCACAATCAATTCACCAGAGCTGAACTAGCAAGACTCAAATCACCTTGGCCAGTCAGCATAGATTAAATGTAGTTGGAGTTTGTTTGGATCACAGAGCATAAAATTCTGTGAGCCATTTCCCGCTTTGCGTCTCCTTCACGCTGAATGCACATTACGTTGGGGAAAAAAATCCACTGGAAATGTGTGACATTGAATTCTATAAAATAATATAAAACACATCTCGTGATGACTGTCAGAAGCCATACATAACCTTTTAATCCTACAGTGGAGAGCATTGTTCATTCCTCTCCCGCTGTGGTGCACAAACACATAGGAGGGGATGTGGAGTCTCAAGGTTGGCGGGTTTCTTTGGGCTTCATGAGAAACACTCTGGTGATCGATGTGAAACACTTGGGGCTTTTCTGAGATGAGCATAATTTAGAGAGAGCCTCCTCTCCTCGCCCGTATCACTATTTGAGCAGCCCACTGTCCATTTTGTGTCAGAAAATGTTTCTGGATTCCCTGAGCATCAGTGAGCTGTTGCAATTAGGACCATCAATGTGTTTTTGTAGGTTTTTTTTTCTTTCTACTTTGACAGTTGTACCAGTTAAGATTTTGTTTGCTTGTTGTGATTTCAGTGGTTCTATTTTTAAGATTCTGCTTGGATTTCAATGAATACTTTAATAGAAAACTTAGACTGTTTCTGAATCCAAACATTTGCCAGGAGCTGCAATATTCATGATACTTTATTTATTTTTATTTTTTTGTTGTTGCTTTGGCCAGCTGAGGAATGATTCTGGGCATAAGGTCTGCGCCTCGCAAATCGGCTGTTGCTGTTGCAGGTCAGACATAATTCTATGAATAATGGAATAAAATTGCTCATTTGTTTCTACCACTCTGCAGGAATGATGCCAGATTGTTGTGATGTATGCAGCTATTAAATGCTTTGAAACAACGCTAATGCATCAACCCCAGCTTCCTGTGCTCCGATTTACGGTATGTTAATTTCACGGTCATCTTGCTGTGAAACTAAGTGGCCGTCCACAAGGAATGATGAAAGTGACAGGTTAGCACGTTTTGTAAGAGGAATGACTTGTGTGCAAATTGTTTACACATACAGCACCGTGAAGTATTGAGTAAAGACGGTATAATAGGAACTCGTCAGTAATTGGAGATGCAGCTATTACAGTTCTAATGTCCAGTGGCGGAAGGTGTTGAATTTCATGAAGAGAGAATTCATTAAATCCTTTATCCAATTTTGCTGTTACATTGCAGGTTCATTGCATGACATTTAGTAATACACCCTCCTCCCTCCGCCTCCTCCTCCTCCTCCTCCTCTGCTATCCCACGCTCTCTGAGAACATTGTAATTAAGAGGCTGCAGGAGGCTTTAGAGCTCAGCCTGAATTTACATGGCAATTGATACAAGCATGAAATGACTTATTTTCCAAAAACACTGCATGAACATTGCAACTATTAGAGGATGATCAGTATTCCTGTGGAAAGGAATTTCATTAGTGAAGACCGGACTCAGGCCAAAAGGTTTTTCAATGTGTGACACTCTTCCCCTAGTGAAGCAGGACGGACGTCATTAATTACTCCTTTATCATTAGGAAAATCAATATGTAATTTACTGAAATGTTACTCAGTCATAGGCCACTGGAGTGTCTCTGTTCATTCACAACACTGCCATGCCAGATAAGGAGTGCAGATGATTTCTTTTTTTTCCCTTCTTTCTGAAATTGTCAATGATGATTATCTTTGCACTGACAGCTCCGTCTTTATCTGGGGCACATTTTATGAAGCAGCAAAGGAAGACTTCGGCATCCGAGGCTACAGAAACCAAAGTAAATGTCATTAGTCTTCTCATAGCTGTGGTAATCAATATTCTTCATTAACAATGAAGCAAATTACTAGAATATGAAACATTTGTAGTGAGAAACCCACAGAGCTTTATCTTCTAACTGAGCCAATTTGCCTCGCAACCTTTTTTAAATTGCAGTGTACACCTTTTTTTTTTTTTTGCCGTCTGAGTATTTCTCATGAACGCCCTTTGAGGTTGATTGGTGATTTTAAATTGACTTTAAAATGTACTGGTGACCTGTCCTGCATCTACTAGCTCTAGATACTGGACTTACAAACTCGCTAACTTCAGTCCTTATATATATTACACAAGACACCACAATCAATTTTAAAGACATAAAGGATTTTACTTTTAAACAGAATTGCAGATATTAAATCTTGAAACATGACTCTGGAACACACAATGTTATTATTTTGTATAATATATCTAAAACTTGGTAGGGAAAGTTGTGAAAACTCAGTCAAAGTAACATGTTCTACAGCACATTCTCATTCTAAATAGCTCCGTCCATCTTCTACACCACTTTATCCTGCTGAGAGTGTGTCACAAGGTAACACACAATACAATCACACACACTCATTCACACCCAGGGACAATTTATGGTCAGCACTTAACGTCACATGCATGTTTTTGAACTCTGGAGAAAACCCACACACGCACAGAACATGCAAACTGTTCCGGTGAGTATCTGAAACCATGATATTCTTCCTCGCCACTGCTTCCCTCATGCATTTTCAGTACATTTGATTGATTTTATTGGCTCAACCGTCCACCCACATGTAGGTTATGTGATTTGGTGAACTGCCTCAAGAAGTTGCTCAAGAAACAGAAGGAACAAAACAATTGCTGGCTGGAATATATACATTTGTAGGTTTTGTGTTCTTTAAATCAAATCCGATTACTTTTAATTTTTTTGTGTTTATGTGTTTTTGTCTTGTCAACTGACATCATTGCAACATACATATTGTGATAGCTTGTGTTGCCCTGTATAGTAAATTATTGAAAAATTTAAATCATACATAATTTATACACAGAGATCAGAGCTCAGCTTTTATGGCAACAGATGAGATTGAATGGCAGACGTGAGTGAAAGTGCAGAAAAAATTAAGCGCTACAAAAGTAAACACAATTTACTCATGCAATGAAGGAAAAATTACTCCTTTCTGCAGGTGTGACGTGAAGCTGATGCCTTTTGTATTTATGGGTCAAGTTTACTTCTCAAGTCTCCTATCATAATTTTTTTCTGTCATGCTTCAAGATGCAGTGGTATGTACTTTATGAAATTGTCCCCATCAGTTTAGGTTGAAATCAGTATCAATCTTGGGAGAAGAAAACACAATATAATGCTCCCTTTGTGGAAATTAAAGTAAAAGTAGCAGGCTTATAATATAAATGTGAGGAGTGACACTGATTTTTGTGTTAAAAAATACTCCAGTAAATACAGTAAAAGTATTATTAGTATTATTATTGTTGTTCGTATTATTATGATTTCTCTCATTCCTTTAAATCACATTGTTAAAATGCAAAATCTGTTGTACAGACTAAAACAGAGTGAGGAATAGAGAAAGGAATTACCAGGTTGAGACAAACATTGCTACTAAATTAATCTAAATTGTTGTTCTTCATCTCTGAGACGTGCCCATGTTTGAGGTGGGCAACACTTGGAATAATTCTGTGTTTCTGCTTGTGAAGATTTAGAGTTCAAACTCAAATCATTCCATTTACAAGTGTGACAGTCCCTAATATTAATTTAATTTATGTAAAAGCTCATGAGTCACTGAGAGTGCGACTGCACTTCATTGTTCTGATTCATTTGACATTATTGCAAAGTTCCTTTAAACCACTATTGACCAGTAATTCTCAACCTCAGCAAACTCCATTAATTTTAATGCCACTTTTAACAGTTTTTTTTCCTCCCTTTTAAAAACTTTTTCAAACAGTCAAACTGTTCAGATGACTCAAACTTATTGAAATGCTGAGACTTTTCTTCTCCACAATATGAAGAAAGTGACGGTGCCAAGCAACACACATTCCTTAATATTCCCTTCACAGCACGCATACATATTGTGAAACCTCCCTATACTGTGGAACTTGCCTTTGAGAGGTTTATCTAACAATTTCACATTTGTGGTTGGGATGAGTGTGGGAATGGGAATGCTGTGCCATGCATGAAGCAGAGGAGCATCCCAATTCAGTGTGTGATGATCTCAGTCCCTAAAATGTCCTATTTAGGGAAATTAGATCAATAGGTGAGGAACTGAAGAGGCGCATTGATTTAAAAGATTTATGCTTAATTTTCTGTTTTTTTTCTGTAATTTTCTGCTTAAAAGTCTGTGATGATGGGTGTGTGTGTGCGTGCACGCACGTGCGTGCATGCGTGTCTTCCTGGGATCTCCATATTCATGACTCAAACTGACTTCATTGTACTACTTCACCAAGTAGTCGTACATTCTAAACTCTTTGTTGACAAGTGGAAACGTGAACGGTCCGTTATGTAGAAAGTGTGAAGGGTGATACATTATCAACTGTTAATCCTGATTTAAAGAAAAATAAATAAATAAATTGAAATGATCAAAGAGCCATTGAAAGAACAAAGGAGAAGGATGCAGAGACTTACAGATTTTGAGGTTTTCAGAGGCACAAAGAGGAGGTGAAGCAACAGTTTTTGGTTGGTTGGCTCAGGTTCTGACTGCTGATTGATCTCCAGGTGACAGCCGGTGTCCAGGGCCCTCGGCCAGGCTGTCATTCCCTCCTACTTGCTCACTCTTGCACCCCTTTCATCCCCTCTCTCTCTCTCTCTCTCTCTCTCTCTATCTCTCTCTCTCTCTCTCTCTCTCTCGCACTTGCTCTCTATCTATCTATCTCTCTCTCTCTCTCTCTCTTTTTCTCTCTCTCTCTATCTATCTATTTATCTAGCTATCTATCTATCTACCAACCTACAACAGTTGGTTTCTCCACTGTGCTAACCCCCCACCCCCTCCTGCTGGGAAACCACTGTCCGTGACTCACATATATACATATATATATATGTATATATATATATAGCTATAAAATAGTCTCTTTCACACCATCTTTTTACTATGCTGGAGTTGCTCATTTGCAGATCATTGTGTCAGTTTATGTGCATGTGTGTGCTTCGACTGTGTATCTTTCAATCGCATAGTTGGTCCCCACATCCCATTTGGCTAAAAAAAGCAATTTTTCATATAAAATCATTAATCCCAGTATGACAACTTCATGTCATGTTTTGGTTTTGGTTTTTTTTTATGAAAGTGGTGGCTATAGTACTGGGTGAAGGAACAATGTGTAATTTTTGTACCATTCAAATCTTGGTGGATTAATCCATACAAGTCATGTTTTTTGGGGGTTTGGGAAATGAGATGAAATATACCCTGTTGCTTATCTTTTCAGGATACCTCGTATTACTGTTACATGCGACAATTTTTTTAGTTTTCAAATTACTTAAAAATTTCAGAAAACGACAGCTCTGATGGTTCTCCATAGAGTTTTACACTGAGAATGTTCGAGTCAGCTTTTACAGGCAGTTGATCATTGAATGCTATTGGTTTCTTTGTGTTTGGTGGACGGGGCTTCGCCAGCAGTCATTTACGTTTGACGAAATCTGCCGTTTTTATTAAAAACAAATAGTAACTCTGTGAGGGGCACACTGGGGACTGACTGGATGCTACAGCAGCTCATCAACACCAGCCCAAACATCTTACAGTGACGCTGTGTGAATAATAAGCGCCCATCAAAATGATATTTGTCAATGTAAAGTCCACCATATTAATGGGAACATAAAGGGTGTTTAGGCGTGTCTTTTTCAGGATGAATGCACTTGGATGTCAGTATTTGTGCCCTGAAGCCCACAAAAAGCAGCACATTAGTTTTCCTCAGACACCGCCTCAGGATATTTTGGTGACCTCGATCCTCGCTGAGTGTGTGCATGTGCTGCTCAATTATAGGCATTTCATTTTCCTGTGTGAGCATAACCACGCACTCTCGCTCTCTGGTTCGTGTTTGTGTGTATGCACGTGCATGCATCCTTGAGGGGCGCGCTTAATGACAGGCTCGTTTGCACAGCTCTGACTCTAATGATCTATTAAAGTACACTTAGCCAGTAATTATATGGGCAGTCCCAAAAGGCTTATGAAGGCCCAAAAGGAATTGCTATAGATAGAAGAAGACTATAGAGAAGCGCAAGTAATGCATGGGATTTAGTAATATTATGGCTTTAAACTTTATTTTAAGTTAGTAATTAGAGAAAATAATAAATAAATAAAGAACTTTGTCTGAGGATATTCTTCCTGCTGTACTCACATAGGTGTTATACTTAAGATAGAGATTACATGTTCCTCAAGCTTTAGTGAGAAAGACATGTAATCCCTGTCTTAGCTCGTTTTATTCTGTACTTGCGTCACAATATATTTAGTTCCAGAGCTGCAATTAAATCCACCGTTACTGAAAACCCATTTTTAAATTGTGTTCAAAAGTAATGCGCAACACTGAAAGAGCTGGGCCTTTAATTTCACAGAAATGCCTTTTTGAAATGCAATACTTACAAAGGCCAGGTGGTTTCTTCTCTAACAAGAGCATTAAAGCATTATTCTAGTCATTAACTGAATTGTGTCCTGAAGTTCAAGATAATCTAGAAACCCCTTAAACTTACCTTTTCAAGAGCTGCATGCTGTTCTTTACATGCTTTTATTCATAAATCCATTCCTTTGTCCTTGACATTGTTGGATTTTAATCACGACAGCTTTTCTTCCTCCAACTCATTTCTGAAAGCATGAACACATTTCCACACGTATTGGCTGAGAGGAGGAATACCTCATAATAATCTCGCACACACACACTATTAAGGCTGATGAAGAAGTGAATGAGAATAACTTGTAAAATAATCCCACTACTTTTTTAAATAAGCAGCTTCCATACCCGCAGACAGCCCAGATGTAACCATTCATATACACAGAGCCAGTGGGGAGCCACAGCTTGATAAAATAAAAGTTGCGGTACTCAAACCAGCCGCCAACAAGGAAAAACACCGAATGAGAGTATTGATTATAAAGAAACAGGATTTGATCAGAATAGTTAAATACAGGAGTAATGATGTGACCGATGAGCGAAATGCAGGACTGGAGTCTGACACTGACATCCAACAATTAAAGGTCAATGAAGAAGAGAAAATGATCTCTGGATAGAAATATATTAATATGTGCCTTGCTCACAGTGTTGGGACAGTAAATGTCTCCTCCTATTGACTAATGTTTTGCTGTGGTCCCTGTAGAAATGACTGCCTTAAAAGAGATTTCTTTTCTTGCAGATAAAGCTTCTTTTTTGGGGGGTTCTTTTTGAAGGCTCAGCCCTGTTGCCCCATATAGAAATAACATATTATATATCTTTATACTTAACTCACATCTCTCTAAACTGCAGTAGATGCCAGAGGAGAACTTATCCATGTTATAATGTTTATTAATAGCTTATCAGAGTTTGCCCAAGTTGCTTGTTTTTAATAGGCGCCAGAAACTCCAGCATGAAGAAAACCATTTGGGAGTTAGAGGGTGCTGGGAGGTAGGCATCGGGGATAATAGGTCCCCCACTCACAGTCGATATGCAGCACCCCCCCCCCCCCCCCCCCCCCTCCATGGAGTCTGTGCTCATGCCGTCCCCCTCTAGAGACTCTACTTTGGAGTGACTCACGCTGTGTCTGCTCTTGGTCTGAGAGCCTTTTCCACCTACGTGCTTATCAGTTATTTAATTCACTGACCTACCCGCTCTCTTTGTCTGTACGTCCATTATCTGATTTACCTAATCCTCTTTCATCCACTTTCCTCTCACAGATGAAAAGGACATTTTTCTGTTTTTCATTTGTCTGCCACAGACTTTGTAAGCTTTGAAATCTCCAGGAGCCCATCAAGGTTTTTCTCTGGCTTATGAAAATGTGTTTTTACGTGTTTTTTTTGTTTTTTTTGTTTTTTTTGTTTGTTTGTTTTTTGTTAAGCTTTGGAACTGCTACATGGAGCTGATACCTCACATGATTGGGTTACTTCATGACAGGAGGTCACTTCAAAGCAAGCACACTAGTTTGCAGCTTTGATCATTGTTTTTGTTTGCAGCCTGATTTTTTTGTATCAGTTTAGCTTTCTGGCACCCGCAGTCACCAAATAAATCTGTCATTTCATTTATTTATTTATTTACTTTCTGCATGAATTGATCAAAACATGGCATGATCTGCATGGCATATCCAGAAGCAAACCTGTGAATATTTAATATTCGTGTTCAGTGTTTACATTTAGCATTAAAATTCCAAATGATGCTCACAATAATGGCTTGTGCTTTCAGTTTACCTGCATTTTGCAGGTTATTGCATGCTTGATGTCACATGCAAACAAACAGATGTTTGAATTTGGGAATTGCATGTGATACTACACCGCACAGTGGAACTGTTCCACTGCTCTCGCCTCATAGCGAGAAGGCCGTGGGTTCAAATATTTTTCCTCTGGGTACTCCAGTTTTCCTCCCACAGTCCAAAAACATGCACATAAGGTGAATTGGTGTTGCTAAATTGCACCTTGATGTGAGTGTGCGTTTGTCTAAAGTTACAGTTCATCGTCTCCCAAAGTCCATGTCCATCTCCTCCTTATATTCCTACTCCTAATATTCTGTTAAAAGTGTTTTTGACAAGAAGCAGATGGTCTGTCACTCATTAAGAACATTTTTTTCTTACTTCAGCAGTCTCAACACCTTTTGCAAGATCAGTCAAAGTCACAGTCATACACCGGCGTTGATAGCTGCCATGTAAGCTGTGCACACACCATTGGGAGTCATACTGGGGTTGATTATTTTGCTCAATCTTACTTTGACACATGTACAGGGTGAGATTGGCCAAAGCTGTGGATCGGAAGAGAACCCTCTCGACCAGCTGAGCCACATCCATTCTGAATAGATTTTATATGTCGTCAGCAATGTCTGTACTTCACAGATTCGCGTTTTTTATACCGTATGTAGTACTTTCCCCACAAACACACATCTTTATCAGCCAAACCTGTTTAGTTTAATTATGGTAGTCCTACAGAGACCAGTTTCGAAGATTCCTTCAAGCATTTTGCTCTTATTTGAGGCTTTGAGACTCTTTCTATCTACAGTAGTGCCTTTGGTGTCAATTTGGCTGCGTGCTCACTCGGTATTAAAGTATTATGGAGCATGGGTTACATCAGCGGATGTTTGTTTTATTTCTAAAGTGAAATTCATTGACACCACTTGTGGAACTTTCCAGTAAAATGTCTTTTTTTTTTTTTTTTTTCTAGGAGTTTACTTTTTTCCAGCTTCAGTGTGAATAGTGTGTCTTCTTCACATTAAGTAAAAATCACGTAGTATGAACATTGATTGTGTGGTATTGGGTGAAGCATTGGGTCGGATTACTACTGTGGCTCAGACGTGCCATCTCCTAATCTCTGTTCATGAGCGTCTCGCATGGCAGCCATCACCACTGGTGTATTACTGTGTGAATGGGTGAATGTGACTGATCATGTGTTCCAAATTGAGACGGCAGAAGCGAAAATAGGCAACGTGCGTCAAGTGAGTTTGCCATCCATGTACTGGCTCTCATTAATGTGCCTCATTGTTTTACATTCACTGTTCACGTCCAATGTGTTTCCCACTGTTCACAGGTCTAATCACATCTGTTTCCACATGCTGTGTCTTTCCTCTCGCCCTACACATTCTGCAGAAATCTCTCTAACTTTCTCAACCAACCCTTCTTATCGCCGGGGTCCTCTTGCTCCGTGGCATTGGATAGATTGGTAGGCTGGCTCAGTCTGGGCTGTCATAAGTGAGATGGCACAAAAGGCTGGCAGGTAGGCAGCCACCAGAGGGGAGACTGGGTTCTGACACCTCTATTAACCTTCAGGAGATGTCCATCCCTAGTCCCACCTTCACCTCCTCCTCTCTTTTTTTGCAGTTCTTCTTCATCTCTGCCTCGCCCTTTCCCCAGACTGCTCTTCCCCAGGCACAAAAAAGTAGCTTGTCCCTGAAGCAAAGGAGGCAAATAACAAATTACTTGCATTTTCCTCGTCTCCTGACCCAGAGCATTTCAATATGCCTTGATTTCAATTCTAAGTCATCTATCAGTGTTAGTGTCCTTTGCTTTTTCACCCGAGTATCCCACCTCCAGCTGGTACTCTTCTCCTTTGGTTTCGAGCCTGTTACATTTTAAATCTAGTATTCATACAGTGGCCAGCACATCAAAAAGTACACATGGCCAGTTTATGCATGCTTTTGCCCGGTGATGCATGGCTAAATAGTTTAAAATGAATGAATTGCAGAGTTTTCATGTCAATCAACTGGAATAACAGAAGTTAATGAAAAGTGAGTCAGACAGATTAAATCAAATGTAAACGTCCCCTGACGAACCCTTTTTACTTTGGCAATAATTCAATATAACAATTTGTCTAAATCAAACACATTATGGTCGAGTATGACAGCTCCTATTGAATTGAGCCGCATTCATTTATAATCCAGTAATCTCCCCCTGTCTTTGTGTGTGTGTGTGTGTGTGTGTGTGTGTGTGTGTGTGTGTGTGTGTGTGTGTGTGTGTGTGTGTGTGTGTGTGTGTGTGTGTGTGTGTGTGTGTGTGTGTGTGTGTGTGTGTGTGTGTGTGTGTGTGTGTGCGCCTGCCTCCTACAGGAATTCTCTTTACTTCGACTCGACGATGTGGTGGACCAACGAGTCAACGTCGTCGGGTTTTCAGTCTTCAACAAAACACATCCCTTCTTCCAGGATTTTGTCCTCAGCCTCAACCGATCCTGGCAAGAGAACTGTGACCACGCACCCTTTGCTGGGACCCCGGTTGGTTTCCATACAAATATCTTACCAACATCACCAACATGGTATTTAAACTGACAGTACTTCTGCTGAGACCTACAACACCAACATGGTTTTTAGATCCTTCTGTACAATTTAATGTTAACAAGACAACTGGTAACTTTAACTGTTAGAATGTTTTTATATATAGTTAACATATAAATATATATATAACATTAACATTATCCAACGCCATCCTCTCCATTGAAGAATTAACCCTTAATGATTTCAGTAAACTGCTGTTTACTGGAGGAGAGCCTCTTCAACTCTAAACTCACTCAGTCCCCCTGACTGCAACATGACTTGATGCCATTAGACTGTCTCGATAATTGACATTAATCTCAATATACAGTGCCTGTAATGCAATAGGAGCATTAAACATATATTACTCACATGCTGTAGATGTTTTGTCTTCCACCCCAGCAGCACTACCTCATATTTCCCCCAGCAAAAACTATGGGGATCCAAATGTAAAAAAGCAGAAGTATTCATATGGTAGATCATTGACGATCTACCATATGATCGTCAACGATCTACCAAAGATCAAAAGAATTACGCAGAGAAAAGACCAGCGGAAGTCTGAACAGCTCTTTAAAATCACTGCAATAGTTCATCAGTTTATTTTTAAGCACTATTAACGTTCACATTATTGAGTATCATCCTTCAGATAACTGATGTCTGTAATCAGTGACTCATATTTTGCAACGTGCCCAAGACTGCTGAGAAACAAGCCTGTTGACACATTGAAAAAGGTACATTTCTCTTGAAAAAGAGAAAGTACAGTTCATTGGTGTCCATCTGAAGATTCTAACACTTTCAAACAATTAACAAAGAAAACAAAAAAAAACATGGATTCCTGAGAAGTCCATATTCAGAAAGTGTTTTCTGACTCGTAAACAGAGGAATAATCAAGCTTTTAAACACAATTCCAATCCAAATTTTGGTTTTACTGCTGCACATAAGATGATGTTATATGTGTGTATATTAGTTTATTAGCTATGATTGGTGATTAATCATTATCAGAGGTCCTCCTTTGCCCCCCCCCCCCCCCCCAATGTCCAATGAAGGTTACAAAAAAGTAACAAAACAACAGCCTAAAACAATCCTTTTTAGTGTGTGTGAAAATAACAGATGAGCCCCATTTTATATATGTTTTTGCCTTGTTCAAACAGAACCTTCTTAAGCTTGACAGTTTTTGTACTTAACACAGAGAAAAAGTCACAGAGACACTGAAATATTCTGAAATACGCAGAGATGACATTTATCCAGTTAACTGCTGTAATTTCAGGTGTTGCCGTAGGCAGTTGTTGTTATCCAGACAGCTCATTAGCATCAGTCCCCACCTTTCCTATTACATTTAAAATGGCAGCTTCCTTGTTAAATCTGTTTCAGAGGAAGTACACAGCTACTTACCCTCCCTAAACCCCTGCTCCCATCTTAACTGCATCTCTATGTCAAGATTTAGCACACTGCGCTCTGCATATTTGAATAAGTGACTTTGATTTTGACTTTGAACCAGCCTGAAAATTACCAAACCACTGTTTACAGATGTTTAAATGAAGACAATTGCAGTTTTGCATTGGGAGCCCAGCAAAAATAGTTCAATTTTGGCTGTGGGCTCTATTTATAGATACATAACAGAAATACTGAGTCTTATTTGACAATGAAGCATTATGATCACACCTCTGTCATCCTTATTATATCACCCAGGCCATCATCTGCCTTGTGAGGAATCTCTCTCGCTAAATACTTTTACCAATTCACCCACCCAGTGTTGTCCATAAAAATGTTGACGGAACGTCATATCAGCATTAAATTGTCAGCTGTCAGAACAAACAAGGGAATACTGTTTTATTGTTAGCTAGTCAGAAATAGAATTATATGTTTTAACCAACCCAGTAATCCATTCATTGCATACGCTGCTTTATTCAGTAGGAGTCAGGAGGCAAAAGACAGGATGCAAACAGACCTGTTCAAACAGAGAGCACAGCTTTGGTCACCAATTCACTAACCCTAACCCTTTAAATTCAGGCTTTTGGACTGTGAAAGGAAAGCACAAACTTACAATGAGAAGATGAGTTTGATGTTAAATGAAGCTTAAACTCACTATGAAAATGTCACAAAATGTTCAGCCTTGGAATTTTTTTTTTTTTTTTTTTTTTAAAGAAACACTATACTTTATCAGAAATATTATAGCTGCTCAGAATTTGAGTGGAAAATAATATTAATACATCTGGGTGGAAAAGAAAATCTGCCTCTTTTGCCTTTTCTTGCTTTTTGTTTGCTGGAGGGGTTCATTAGTAGCCAGAAATTAAGTGAAGCTTTTTTAATAAATGAGTCCTCAGTGTTTGTAGTTAAGAGAAAGTTATAAATGAAACAAATCCACTCTTACACACTCTCATCAACCCCTTCTGTTTCACACATGCTGGGCAGTGAAACAGGTTAAGAATAGTTTGAACACAGCATGGAAAAAAGAAAAAAAAAAAGCATGTTCTGTGCGCAGCAGGTCACTCGGATGCTTAGTGAGCCCTCGGCAATTAAGACTTGTGTCTAATTAGCTAATAACCAGAGAGAATAAAGGCTGACGATGGCAGAGCAAGAAGCTGATTAACCCATTTCCACATGCACACAGATAATATGCCTTTTCATTCGTTCTACCGGTTTCAGCGAGCGTGTGCCTGTGACCTCTTCAAGCTGATGCTTTCAGCGCGTTCAGAGATGGTGATTTGTTAAGAGAGCTTAACTGAGAATGTGTAGGTAGATGGGGCAAAGGTTTGGAGCACAGGAAGATTTCCAAGAATAGAAATTGTATTGCTTTGAATCCGAGTTTAATTATGTTACGCCATTTGTAATCTTGCTGTAAGAGCCGAAATTAACACATTTGTGATCTCAACTTTGAATAAACTCACCAAAATGATGATGAATTTATAGCACAGGTGGCAAACATATGGCCCAGAGGCACATACAGGCCATCCTCAGTGTCACCCTGACAGAGGGATACATTTTCCTATTTTGATTTTCTAAATCACTACTTTTCATCAAACTGCTGTCACAGTGTGTTTTTAGGTGAGGGTGGAGGTTGGGCGTGCTTGAAAGGGAATGTGAAATGTTATGTTGTTGAACTTGCATCATCAAACCTGACCTCACTCTTAATTGGTGATTTAAAAAAAAGTAGGTTTATAGCAGTAAATAGTTAGAATACTGAAGACACTTTTTAAAAAAGAATCTTATCACAGTTAATCTCCAAAGTCCAGAGTAGTGATATTTTAGAGGTTGTCATCAGGTCTACAAGTTCTTACTATCAACAAAATAGTAAATAATTAATAAACAAACCCTTTTTATGCTGACGTTAATCAGCATGAGAACACATGTCAGCTGACCTTTCTACCATCCAGAGGTCGTAGTAGAACAGATGTGCTCAAAATAGACCACCTCAATCATGTTATTAAAATGTCCTTATCATGCGGAAATCAATGGACATGGCCAGGACAAAGGAGCGGGTGGACTGTGTGAAGCATTTAGCATAATTGGCCCTGAACTGACAAGACACAGTGACAAGGGAGCTCCTGCTACTTTGTCAGTGAGTTCTGGGACTGTGACTTCACCTTTGTTTACCTTGCTGTGTTCTGTTGCCGTGGTGATGACGTCAATAGTGTGATGACATCCCATCTTGAGCAGCAGAGGAAGTGGCGGGACGAATGCAAGGCATTGTTTTTGATTTTGAATCAAGGCGACAAAATGTAATATTCATCAAATGCTCATTGTGAATATGGTAATATTTTCTTTTCTTCACTCATTGCTGGATGCTTCCCAATGTGTGAATAAAGTAAAATACGTGTTATCTATTCCTGGACAGTTTTGCAGACCACAGTATTTCATCAGTGGTGTCCAGCCACTAATGTCAGGCCCCTGTGACCCTGTAGTCTCGTATTCATTATAAGACCAAGTAAAACTTGGAACAAAGTCCACCCTTGCTGTACAGGTCAGCCAATAAAAAGTTGCTAATAGAGTCCAGGCTTGCACACAAGGTGGCGGACTAGAGGAAGGACATTATCTGCTTCACATTGAGGTAGATAATAATGGGTAGGATATAATCGAGATTGCTGCATTCCTCATTTACTCTGCAGGGTTGACTTAACAGTCTCCTTTTGTTTTGCACCACAATGACATTATGCCCATAAGTCAAAGCTAAAATGCATCGATCTGTGGCTGTAGTGTCTTCACAGGCTGTTTGCTTACATCGTATTGCTCTTAATGTGCAATTTACCAATTACATTAGCCAATTCAAGGTTGCAATACATCACTGTTTTGCAGTTTAATGGCCTATTGTAGCTCTCTTTAGCCTCACAAATTTACAGTGCATCACAATCCCTTTCAGCTTTGTATCAATATTCACAAAACACAAGACAGGGAGACACAGGCGCTCCATCATTTGTAGCCAGGGCATCGTACATGTTATTAAAACGCACATAGTGGCATGCAGCGGTTGTGACGAAGGGGACGTTGGTACATGAGAGATGAGAGGAGAAGCAGCCGCTCCCACTGTTTTCTGGTCCTGCCTGAGAAAGGCAGGCGGTAATTGGAATGGTTAGGGTGTGCCAGCTTCATTGGGGATAAGAGCAGGAAGGACAGTGTTGCTCCGAGGGAGTGAGGGAGATAGAGAGAGAGAGAGAGAGGGAGAGAGGGAGGGAGGGGGGCGGCTTCCAACGCTGTCAGCAGATCAGAGTCTTTCTAATGATCTAATGGAATAATCTCACCACCACTCCGGGGATCGGTTAACCCCTCACTGACCGCTAACCACTGACACGTTGCACTTGGTGTGTGTTCTTTGAGCATTTCCAGGTTTGTGTGTGTGTGTTTGAGTGTGTGTGTGGAATTATTCACCTTTCTGCCTCGTTTTCTCTCTCTGTCTCTCTCTTGCTCTCCCTGCAGCTCTCGTCAGCTCTGCTCTTTGATGCGGTATACGCTGTCGTGGCAGCGGTCCAGGAGTTGAACCGGAGCCAGAACGTTGGCGCCACTCAGCTCTCATGCAAGTCCTCCAAGATCTGGGAGCATGGCACCAGCCTTATGAATTACCTAAGGATGGTAAGATTGCCTCTGTTGGATGTGTTGAGGTGATGAGACTGACATAAAGTAATAGTTTCGTAATATTTCTCATGTACAGAATAGACTGGACTGGAAACAGGAAACTCTCTGTGGGTAGAAACATCCCCAAGCCAACATCTCCAAAGCTCCCAAATTAACATTAATATCTGCCATCACTGAAGACATCAGAGCTATAGGATGTTCATTCTAATTGTGACTATTAATACACATTTATATGAGTATTCAACATAATCCAAGTCTGTGTTTTTGTAAAGAACCATGTTTGAAATATATTGTCAACAAGTTATTTATCGGCTGAAAAACATCACTGATTAAAACATGAACAACTGTTCCCTCTTTGTCTAATATAATAACTGGCAACCCTGTGTTCATTTAAATGTTTTCACTAAATTGCTGAGTTTATTGCAAATAAAGTCAACTTGCACTTTCTGACTGATTGCAATAGGAATGGGAATATCATCTATAAACATTTCACTTTATCAAACTACTTTTGCAGATTATATTATTGAATCTTCTTAAGGATGACTCATGTCTGGTGATTTCTAAATTCTTGTCTTTTTTATAATACATTGTCCTTCAGGAAGCCATTGTGGCCGTCCATTGAAATACATTTCCACCAGTTAAAACACTTTTTTCTGTCTCCCTCTCTCTAACAACCAATCACAGCTTTCAGCTGACTGCATCATACATAGCAACGAGGTCAACCACATCTCCTCACTAAGATAAAAGTTGCTGTCAACTCCTTGCTAAGAGTTACTCTTAGACATTTCCTGAATCACTTTTAAGCTAAGAATTCCTTGCTAGGAACCTTTAGGCTAAGATAGGAGCTCCCTGAGAGGACTCTGAGACGCTTCGTGAATACAGGCACAGGTAGTCTTCAACCATCAGAGGTGAGACAGGGGCAGGATGAGCCCTGCATTTATGGGTTAAGTCCCATTGTACCAGCTCACACACAAGCACCACTTCACCTCTGATACGTCTTGTAATGCCCGTGCAGAAGCACAATTGAAGTAAAATAACTTGAACACCCTATTCTGCCTCTGTGACGTTTACACAGCTGTTATGAAGACCTGAAACAAACTGGGTCTGTGTCTAACAGTAACACCTAAAACACAACAGCTCCATGACAGTGTCAGCATCTGGTAGTTCAGTAAAAAATAACAAATGTGAAAAGCCTTTTATAGCATAAATGACCCAGTTTTCATTGTAAATTCATTTTGTGTTTTGTAATTTAGTCTTTTGTAAATCTAATACCAGTGGAACACTTGATTATTACACTTCAAAATCCTGTCACATTTGCAAGGAATACACATTTGTGGGATGACCAGTAAAGCTAAATATGTAGACCTTTCCTATGAATGATGTTGTCTCTGCTCTGCTGCTAACTTTGGTTTTGTGGATTGGGTGATTGAAACATGGAGAAATGAGACACACAAGCATATTCTACTTGAGCCTCAGTCGTACGTGGAAGAACAATACACAGCAACAAAAATCATGGTGTTCACAAAGTGTTTCTCCACTCCCAAATTCTTGACCCAGTCTCTGATAAACCCCTCACTGTGAGGGCCAGCAATGTCCTCTTAAAAAAAAGAAAATATCTTGTCAATATCTTTTCATCTTGTCTTCTCTATGTCCTGTTCTTTTAAACTTCAGTCCAATTTACTAAACTACACCAAACAAGACTCAGCCACAAAGAAAAAGTAAAAGCATCATTCTTCCCAGCGATGCAAGATTTATTTCTGGGAAATAACAAAGAAATACTCTCCCAAACATACGTTTCCTCACAAGGGAAATGTTTCACATATTTCCTACTCGTCACTTCCAATCCATGCGCAGTGCAAACTGTTGTCAAGTATAGAAACCGTTTGTCACACCAATACCAATCAAGCAATTGTTCATAGATTTGCAATAATTGTTTCATAAAGGCGAATTGTCATTCAAGAATTGAGCCACAGCCAATGTGAAAAAGTGTAATTACTCTCGGTCGTCTCGCTTGGTGGATTTTATTACCTTTCATGAGAGCCAGGTTGGCTGTTTTTCCCTGTTTCTAGTCTTTAGGCAAAAGGAGCTAGTCATTTCATATTTACTGACATGATAATCTGACAGGTAATGGCTTTAATTAGATCATGTTATATAATGAAGATTTCTGAAATCTCCATCATTGCTTCTCTTTTTGCGTGTTAATTGGTTATTTCAGAGTAAAGATCTTTTCACTGATGGTAGATAACGCCTGCGTTGTCATCCCATTTAAAGATACACTTTCTATCCGCTAGGTCAGTTTATCTCATTGCCACATAATACTGAGAGACAATGGAGGAGAAGAGATAAAGATGTGCTGTCAGTGAATAAAATGTGTTTTCCTGTTAGGCGGAAATGGCTGTAACTGATCAAAATACTTAAATATGACACGTGTTGGATATCGGACGGTTTGTCTTTCTCACTCAGAGGAAGTAGACATGACTAATCACTGCTCTTTTTGCTGTAAATTGAGGTTATTACAGCCTTGTCTTCACATTGTTAGTTTAAATTTGATGCATACTGTTTCAAAAGCGAAGCTGTCCAGGCAATGAAACCATGAGTTATATCCATGGCTGATGCTGCAGAGCAGGTGGATATTCTCAATGAAGCCTTTTAACGTGTAGCTTTGTGCATGTCTGTGTGTGGACAGGTAGAACTGGAAGGTCTTACAGGCCACATTGAATTCAACAGCAAAGGACAGCGCTCTAACTACGCCTTGAGGATCATGCAGAACAGCAAAGATGGCCTAAGGCAGGTAAAGTAAATCCCACTCGTACAAATCTGACGTTGAGATTATCGTTCTCCAATCAAATCACCAGCTATGGACTCAGGCAACAACTAAACAGCCTCGCGCTGACAAAAAAAAAAGAAAAGAAGGTAATGTGTTTGGTTGAAAAGAATTTACATATAAATAGTCTAGTGCTTCTTGACTGACCCTTGTGGAGCCCTTTATTTTCTTTTTTCGTAGAGATTGGCTTTAATATAAGTGTTACTGCCGAACTCGGAGCAATCCAGCACAGACCTGCTCCCAACAGGGCGCTCTGCTCATTCTGGCAAACGTTACAGTCAAGGTAACTGGAGCTGGAGTGTACAGCGGGAGGTGTGATAGCACTTTCTCAGCTCAAATCTCCCGGTGCAAACAATCTCCATTAGCCTCCTAACAGGAGAGCCAATGTGCCAGAGGACAAAATAAATCAAGTAGATATTAAAAACAATCCAGCAGGTAACATCTTTATTTGAGTTCATGCAAAACTTTCCTTCCTTAATGCAAAACCCTTTTTTTTTTTTCAATGTTCTGGCTGGGGTCGTGGCATAATTTGCATACGTCATAAGAGGCATATAGCTCCTTTCACATCAACAGCTTCACATCCACACTCACACTCGTGAGCCACAAGATGGAAAAATGCTAACTTGCGCTGTGAAAAAACAACAAGCAACTAGTTCAGAAATGGAGAACATACTGCACGACACTAGCAGCACAAAATCCCCCCACCCCCCAGTCCAGGCCCTGCGTAAGGCCTTGATCTACTACCACAACTTCAGTGTGGAAATGGTTGCAGAGTACAACAAGTTGCACCATCCCTTCAGCAACTTGGAGGATGAGAAGGAGAAATTGCAGGAGGAAAAGGAAGTTTGAAGAAGCCGGGTCACTGCTTTAGAGCGTGAACAGCAGCAAAAGGACTCTGACGCCCAGGAGAAGGACCGACTCCTGACAGGGATGCAGGAAGAGCTCCAATCTGGGGATGAAGCTGAAACGGCTCGCATAACCTTCAACAAGCTTAATGAGCAGATTTTCAACCTGCCGGATGCTCTGCACCTGAAATACATTGATTGTGAAAACCTCCGAGTTGAAGGGAGCCAGAAGAGTGAGGCAGTCATAAAGTTGAACGCCTTGACAGAGACCACCAAGGCCCGACCTGAGAGAGACGCAGGAGGAGATGCAGGACCTGAGAAGCAGTGTCCAGTCTCGCCAGGATGAAGTTGAAACGGCGAGCATCATCACCTTCGATACCATCGAAGGGCAGTTTCTCAACCCCCACATGGAAGTGAGCCAGAAGAACAAGTAGGTCACAAAGTTAAACACCCTCATGGAGACCCCCCATGGCCGAACAGGAGGAAGCGGTGGCCACTGTGTGTGAAGAGAGGAGGAAGAGTGCAGGACTGGAGACGAAAAAGAAATCGGGGGGGGGGGGGGGGGTTCACAGTGAGAAGTGGTTAGCACTGCAGCCTCACAGGAAGCTTCCAGCCTGAAGGAATGGAGTTAAAAGTAGTAATGTTTGACTGAATGTCAGACTTGTTGATGTTTGGTTGTTAACATTTATTGAGATCCAAAGGCAATTAAAAAAAGTGCATACCTTCTCTTTAGGTAGTTCAATTCTCTCACTTTAAAGTATTTATAAATAGTAGCTATCATAACTGTGAAAATTATAATTTTTTTGCAAATTCATTAAGTGTTTGGTCTTCATTGCTATTAGTTCAGTTCTGTGTTTTTCAAAGATAAGCTGTAGTTGTACCTTGCATTGAAGAAAATACACACTTTGAAAATCTCTGGTCAACACACACGACAATAGATTTTGATCATAAACCAAAACTCTTGACAATGATTTGCTGGCATGTTCACAGAGGGGTCTCATGTGACACCTCACCTCAGAGTTTTTCTCTCATTAAAAATCAGTATGTTACATGGGATTGTTAATGTACCTGCTCTGAGGATAACAGTAACCATTATCAGTTATCTCAGCTGTCCTTCATATACTTTGCCTATACAGATGACAGCTCTTTTTCAAGTGTTTGTGATATTTTATAAGACATGTTAAGTATCATCTATTAAATATTCTTTATCGTGACTTGAAATATCAAACTAAATAAACAGTTTGTATGAGGTTCTTCAAAAGTATTTTGACTTTGCATTTATCATAACTGGCTGAATATATACTGAATACTGTTTTTTTTTTTTTTTGATATATCTGCTCTTTTTTTTCCAAGTTTCTTATTTGTTATGCAATACTATACAATGGCAATAGCATAAAAACATTGACTTATTTGCAAAAGTACTGTTTGCACTAAAGAAACAACCTACAAAAAAAACCTACAAGCACCACTTTACTGAAGCAGGCAGAGACAAGAACATTGCTTCAAATCCATGAGCAACTGGGGAGGACCTGTTTGGGGAAAGTGATAACCCAGAACTCCCCCATCCATCAGCTGTATCTCCAAATGCCCCAATGGAGCAGAGCCGTCACCAGCAGTACAAATCTATGGTTGATCTCCCAGGTAAAATCCTCAGCTCTGTGTGAGTAATGGGTAGGAGGGGAAAAGAATTTAGTGGTAAACAGCAGCACAAAGGTTGGGGGAGCTTTGAATAGGTGAGTGATAGAAATGTGCATTAAGATGAAGAATCCATCGGTGGTCGTGTTTACTTTTATGGTAATAGGTGGGAAAGTCTGGGTTTTGGAATATTTATAAAGATAACCTTTCATATGGGTCAGGAAATAGGTAAACTTTCCATTTGGCACACTGATGTGTTGTGACAGATATCACAGTGTGTGTGGGGGGAATAAATGAGACTATGTAACAAAAGGGGAAAGCCAAAGAAAATGACAGGAATGTATATGAATGAATTAAATATGCAGGATTTCCTGCCATTCTCTTTTGACAACAAAGGATCTAACATCACAGTTCAACCAGGCTTCATGTTATCCGTATAAAATAAAATGCAACATATACATACGTTGGTGAATGTACATTACAATGTGCTTGTTCAAAAAAGAAATAATGATTATGGAGAGCCTCGTAAATGTGAATATAGCCCTGAGCGCTCAGAAATACAGAACTAATAATGTACAATGACAACGTAGAGATCTGCTGAAGCCAACAATCAAACTCATCTGTTAAATGTAAATCTACATGTGTGGACAAAAAATAGGTACCTCCAAAACTGTTACTTATGGCAACATTGTTTTATTTTCTTCAGCACCTTTTTCATTCGCATAAGTACCAAAAACTCAAAAACACATTGAATTAAAACCTATAAAAACGCTATATTTCTGAAAAATAGGCTTTGTGTATTTTTCAGATCCACTTGGAACCTTTTGTAATATAGTTTCAGCAAATAAGAAAGAGTCAGAAATCTGCCTCCAGGTTGGCTTCTTCATTCAGCAGCATATTCACTTTTTTGTTCACAATTTTGCTATTCATAGCAAAATTGTGAAGATATTCCATATTTATATGGTCACTTCTGAATTGTCTAGGTTTTTTTTTTGTGATGGGAGTTTGTGCAAGATTCTTACAGTTTTAGTACGAGGCAAGTTAGTACTGACTCGGAGTGATTCCAAGTGAAAATCGGAGCTAATTAAAGTAGCTTCTTTTCACATCTTTGGTGTCTTGACCTCATTGCAAGTTGTTGCAGCCCCATGAAATTGTGGCTGTAAATGTAGAATTCTAGTATCTGCAAATCCGAAGTGTGATTCTGCGACTTCATTACCATCTACAGCATTTCAAGTTGTGCAACACTTAGTAGTCCAATCGTGCTTTCTTGATCACTCAATGAAATTAAAACATAATGTTTTCTACCCAGTGTGTCAGATCCACTCCAAAATTTGATGGCCTGGTCCTTTGCCCTCGGTGTACTCTTTCACTTAAATTTTATTGAAATGGGGGGTGGAAAGGGGTATTTCCTCCTGGTGACACACAGACAAGCAAACAAATGACACAGAAAACATATTCTCCTTCGTCGAGGACTTAGAAAAACACCAGCAGACATATTGCCACAAACATTTTGCTGTTATGAAATAACAAAATACACATCTATTGCGTATTATTACCGTTTGTATTTGGGGGGATTTGCGTCCGTCTTCTCTGGTTTAATCTTATATAACTCAATACTGTATAGTCGTTCCTGTTTTTGTCAGTCCCTCTTGTCTGTGCCTCTCCCTCGCTGTTATTCAGTCTATACAATTAAAGGATTACAGCAGACAATCTACAGGCTTTATTTGTTGTGTGTGTTCTTTTATAAGCAAGTGGCTCAGTCTGAATGTCAACGTTTTTACACGCAGTAGCTGATATTGTGTGCCCGTTGCGTGGAGCTTGCTCCTAAAAACCCTGTTTTCTATAAATGTCAGGCCTCACTATTTCATTTTCTATCTCTGTGTTGGTGTTTGAAATGTAAAGTAATGAGCGCTACCCGTTTTGTGCTGTAACAAAGCATATAGCCGACAGCTCCTGTGTGAACTTTCCCCATCATCCAAGCCACTGTCGTTTTGTTGATGCTGCATTATGTATAATAGATATTAAAATCTCTGTAATCCAACAAACTGTCACGACTCCACTGCAGCAGATAACTGCCCACTTGCTTTCTTATCAACACCATTTTAGAGGTACTTGTTGTTCTGTTAAGTTGGATAAAAGTGTCACTGTAAAGCAGTGCTTCTCAAATGGTGGGGCGCGCCCCCCTGGGGGGGCGTGGTGGGGTGTCAGGGGGGGCGCGAGGCGGGCGCGACTTTCAGTATTAGTGTCTTTATTCATGCTTGAACAATAAAAAAAGGGCCTCCAGCCACTAGGTGGCAGCAGTGCTCAAACTAATCAACAGGCTGCCTGTTCAACCAGTAGAGAAGAAGAAGTACTACACATGAGCACGGTGCACAGAGCTGGCGGAGGAGGAGGAGAGGTGGAGAAGTTTCTGACAGGAGTGAAAAGAAAAAAGGATGAGGCGTCAGAGGAAAAGAAAACAGGTGACAGTAAACATAAAGCTAGTAAGAGCAGGAGATATGACGATGCTACGTCGCCCTTGGGTTTACCGTGAACACGTCGGAAACCAGGAAACACCCGTTTGTGTTTTATGCCTAAAAACTCTGGCAGCGGAGCATGAAACCAAATAAATGAAGACGGCACCTGGAGACCATACACCATACACCTGGAGACCATACACCATACACCTGGAGACCATACACCTGGAGACCATACACCCGTTATGTCAGTAAGCCACTGGAGTTGTTTCATGGTAAACTCCATGAGTATGGCCAACAAGCCGGTCATTGTGTCAGCGCGGCATCAGTAAACAAAAAAGCCTGTTAGCCTCTTACAAAGTTGCCCACCACATCGCAAGGTGCATAAAACCTCACACCATAGAGATTTATTTTGATAATCAGGCGATTGTATGCAGAATGCTGGTGCCAGCAACTCATACAGTGGTTTATACAGGTAAATAAATAAATATTATCAAGTTCTCAATGGTAGTACAATTCGGGGGGGGGGGCTGAAAAAAATTCTGTCCTCTAGGGGGGGCGTGACAGAAAATAATTGAGAACCACTGCTGTAAAGAAAGGCGGTTTATACCCAATTTCACTATTTTAAATACATTTTTTGACCCTTCCACTCAAGGTGATCTCTATGAAAGAAACCATGCATTTGAGTTAGTAGAAATATTTGCAACAGCAACCCATGAAACAGTCAGACGGTAGCCCATCTGCCTTTATTAACCTTGTCTGTGTCCCCCCCATGTCCCCTCTTTGTACTGGCCCCCAGCCAGTCAAGCAGAAGGAGAATGCTATCAGGCCTAATGTGATGATTTCAACCAGAAGTATTATAAAGGAGCATTGTCAGAGAAGAGGCAAGGTGTTAGACAGGGTGGGGGTGCGGGATGTGAGTGTTGTTTGTATTGTTGACTAACACCTCCCACATGCTGTTGGGTTTGGGGTTGCTTCAGCCAGGCAGACACCCGAGGTGCCAGGGCCTTGCCAGGGATAGATAAAGAGGGTGGCTTACTGCCCACACACACACACACACACACACACACACACACACACACACACACACACACACACACACACACACACACACACACACACACACACACACACACACACACACACACACACACACACACACACACACACACACACACACACACACACACACACACACACACACACACACACACACACACACACACACACACACACACACATAGCATTTTAAGCAGAAGATTTGCAAATCAACCAATGACAAGTTTATACCTCAGGTCTGTTTGGATAAAGTATCATCAGCATTCTATTGTGTGAAGTGCAGCTTGAATTCTAATAAATGCAGTTTTTGTTGTTGTTAAAAAAAACTATGATCTGAATCACACACAGAACACAACTTAAATATCAATGACTACATATAGTAGAGACAACTACTGACCCCTCCATGTCACTCTTCCTTCACTCATCACCTCCTCATCTGACGACTGCGGCTGCGGCTGAAGAGCATCCTGCATGAGAGCTGAAGCTCCTCAGGAGGCTCAACACTCGACAGCCAATCACCATCACAAATTAAATTTCTCTGGCAGGCATTTTCACACATTAGAGCAGTTTCCTGCCACTTTGTGTGCTGCCCCGTCTGTCTGTATATCTGCCCATCTATCCATCCATCCATCCATCCATCCATCCATCCATCCACATAAATCCCCACCAAAAACAAATATCAAGCACAATAGAATATACACAGAAATCACTTATTGGTGGAGAACAACAGTTTTATTTGGCTGTTCATTCAGCTTACCTTCTTTCAAGGATATGATGTGGCAGCATCATGCAGTAATATTTATTTTGCCAGGTGTTGGCACGCAGAGTCAATTTGCCAGCTGCTCGCTTGCCAACAGCCAGGTGGGCCAGTGATGATGGCAATGCTGCCATTGCATTGTTGGTGTTCTGGCCAAAGCACCGCTGGCACCTGTAACCACCAACAATTCACAGAGGATGTGAGGGAGGCAGGTGGAGGGGAAGGCGGAGAGAGACAAGGAAACGAGTGATGTGGGGGAAACAAAAACAGGATGACAGGTCGAGAGTAAATGAGACATAATGGAAGAAAATGTGGTAGAATGACAAGAGGTGAAGATGAAGCTGTAACGATTGAGACAGTAGAATTATATTTCTGGATGGAAGACAATTTTACACCTGCCCCATTTCGGCTGTCACCAGACCTCACACTCAAGGCAACAACAGCGACCTTCAGCCGTTCATCTCACTGGAATGACTCATGATATGATTTTTAACAGAAGTGACTGTAATCCTGTGTCCCACACACTCCGTTCTTTCATGAGCCTGTGTAATGAGTTTGAGATAAAGGAACCTAATATGAGGAACTTTCCTGGCTTGTGTTTGCATATGAATGAGTTACCGAGGTTGTATTCTCCAGATGGCGTGAGCACCAGCGATGGGCTATAAAATTATCACTGTAGATACACAGACAGTTGCACAGCCTGTTTCTCCTGTCTTCTCTCCAAGAACAGACAAGAGTCTAGTGTCTTTACTCGCAGCCTTGTTATCATAATAGATGACAATGATTTCTGTGTCAAGGCTCAATCATGTGACTGTTTGTCATTTATTGTGCTGACTGATGAGGGATGAAGCTCTGCTGTGTGCATGCATGCATATGTGTCAGAAAATGGTGTTAATCATGTTTCATCATCAGCTACTGGAATTTGTTGCAGGATTCAATGTTTAGATGGTCCAATGTTTTTGTTTTTGTTGTGTTAGTTAAACTCCCCGATTATCTTCACACACTGTTTCACTTGTAGTCGCGGGGAGTTGAAGCTGATCTGGTCTTACTATGTGTGAAGGCAGAGTAGGTCTGTGGTCCATCACAGAGCAAACACGAAGAGACAGGCAGTCACACCTCCAGTCAATTTAGGGGCACTGATTCACCTGATTCACATCTTTGTACTGTGTTAGGAAACAAAAGTGTTTGGCATCATCCTGCACACACCGGGGTGTTACATTCAGCATACAAGCAAATGAAACCAGCTGCAGTCACTTTTTGCTTCATCCCTTCCATTAGTCTTCATGACTTAATGTTTGGGAATGTATTCTCCTTATTGAGACCAACCCCTCAGGATTGTTTGGCTTTTTTGTTTGAAAATGAGAATACATGGTTTTGAAGGTATGTATATATGTATTGTAATTCATGGCAATACAAAATCAGATTCTCTTCTTTTTGTTAAAACCTGTCAAATACTGAAAACCAGTCATGCAATCACATGTTCTAATAATAGGAATATGACCGGTGACAAATTTGGCAGAACATTGAGTTCTGAGCTACAGTAGTCTGATGAAATAGCTGCAATAGTATACTTAAGCTACTTTCGGAACAAACATAAAACTTCTCGGCTTGATTGACTCTTCTTTGTTGCTGTCCTCGCTATAACAATGAGACCATCATTTCCGAATGCCCTGTTGTGAAAACAATATTTGTTGAGCAGGTTTTTTCTTTATTTTTCAGAACAATTGTGCCAAGACCACAAAAATATTGTGTGCCGCTTCAGAGGGCCGTTTCACTCTGTCTTTGGCTGTAGTTTCCATTGGCAAATGAGACTATATCTGCAGACTGTAATTTCATGAATGCAAACTACTTTAGACAGCCTCATAATTTTCTGAAATTATTGGGTTTGCAAGATTATACTTTGCAAAGAATCACTACATAGAAATTATTACTAGGAAAATCACTCCATAAGAAACATGTGGAGAATAAAACTTTGCTTCAGCTTAAGTGTAACATGTGGAAAAGTTACAACATACACTGATCAGCCACTTCAACAGGTACACATTTTCAACTGCAGTGCAAATATTCCGACCGTCTTAAAAAACATTATCAAACTGATCCACATATATCAGCTTTTTTATATGTAGTTATCAAAGGTCATGTGAACTTGGTTTGGAAGTGTGTGTGCGTGTAAGCTTTGATGGATTTGGGAGTGCTCCCTATTGTCTGCTTCTTGGCTTTGGGCACAGTTACACACAGCAAGCGCTCCAGCATTTATGCTGGTTGAGAAGAGGTGAAACTCTTTCCAAAACAAACAGCCTGCCAGCCAACTGCACCTCAGCAGGCAGCACAATGACAGAGCGCTCCAGCCTCTCTGCAGCCGCCTGGCCTCCGTGGACTGGCCCTCATTTTCTGCATGGAGCTCATTGACAGCAGCATGCCGGTTAATTGGAGGAAGCTGTAAAATGAGTGATTATTGCAGTTTGAGTCAGGCAAGCTGTTGCCTGTTACAGTGCTCCACTTTGTTGTGTGACTGTGTGTTCGCAGAGGAAGACACTAACAAAGCCGTGTGGACGTTTCCATGTTTAAGCGTGTGTCCGTATGTACACAATGCACACTGCACAATATGTGAGCAGCACAGATGCTACGTGCCCTCTGCCAATTCCCGGAGAGAGGTGAAACACTAATTATGTTTCATAAAAGAGACACTTAATCACTCCTTTAGTAACCACCTGAGAGGGAGACAAAAAAGAGAGAAAATATTTTGAGATCCAGAGTCCCATTAGAGAGGCTTTAATAGGTGACGAAGCCAGAAGTAGGTTCTGAGGCGGTTATGGCTGAGCGTGAAAGCCAGAAGTAGAAAAGGCCAAAGGGTGGCAGCAGCATGACTCAAAGCAAATTGTTCTCATTATTTAGTCCACAGGTTTTCTGCAATATTCGATACACAAGAGTTGATCAGCCTCTGCCATTCTAGCACACGCAAGATGTGTATTTTTAAAGCTTGTGAGTGTGATGGCAGTCTTGAGTTTGAATTGCTACATCTGAAAAACAAAGGTCATGTAACAAAGAAATGAAATCTGAGACGTGCTTTCAGTGCCAAGACCTCAATGTAGTGGTTCCAATCATCACTGGAGCTGCAGTCTTCGTTTCATTTCTGCTTTTGTCATCTCATCAATGTAACTAAAAAAGACGGTAGTTATTTTTCTTTTTTACATTGTGTTTCATTTTCCAAATTCATCTATAGAGGCAATAGATACAACTTCATAATCTAGCAACCTTTGGTAGATTTACCAAAATAGAAAGCAAGTGTAGAAGCTACAATCCGTCATTTTGGCACAGTAGATTACATTTGCTGCAGCATTAACATGGAATTGTCTGAGAACAAAGAGCTTATTAGGTTTGTAGCTCAGGTAGAGAAGATGTGAGCCGTGTTTTACTCTGCATTCAAATTCATTTGGATTATTTTTGCTTCATTTCCTTTGCTTTCAGATGTGACAGGCACGATTCAATGTGTTCACAAACACAGTCCTTGGGTTTGGTACATATTCTTTTGTCTGTTATATCTAGTTCGATTAATGTTTTTCAGAGTGTGGGAGTGTGAACTCCGCCAACCCCCAGCTCTCTCACATTCCCAATATATACAATAGATTGTGTTTTATTAAAGCAAGGCATTTATACCACTTCCGACCGGGTTCGCGACAGCAGATCCTGTGATCGATCAGCTCTCCAGATGCTCTCGATCACCCCAAGAGGAATCCTGCCTCACTATGTGAAAAGCACTCATTTAGCTTATTGAAATCTTGGTCCTACATAATAGTTTCTGTCAATCTCTGTGCATGTGTGTGTCCCCAAAGTAAAGTTTTGTGAAGAGATAATCAAGAAGAGTTTTAATCATCTCAATTGGCCTCGGTACAGTGTTTCCTATTTTCTTTTCTCATTTCTCATTCAGACATTTGCAGTCAGATTTTTTTTTTTTTAAACTTTGGTCTTCAGGTGTTCTTGTGTCGAGGACCTCAGAGGTGGAGCCAAGCAGTGGATGTGACGAAGTATGAAGATGCTCCTTTTCCTCCTCACCTGCTCCTCTTTTCAGAGAGAATGCTGAGCGGCTGGAATATCACACGCACACACACACACACACACACACACACACACACACACACACACACACACACACACACACACGCGCGCGCACGCGCACACGCACACACATATACACACCACTTCAATTTGCATGAAATGATTTGAGCTATGTTATTTACACAAGACTTCCTCCAGTTAAAGGGTGAATGGGCTCGTTCAATTTCTTTCTCGTTTCTATTGGATTTATTTATTTCCTGTCAGCGCTGCTCCTACGTTTATTACGGCAATCTGCTTTCCCCCCTTCCCTTCCCCTTTGCTCACACCCGTCAAGAACACTATTACTCTCACTGCCCCCACTGCTGCAAATGCAGATGTACTCAATTCAATTTCTATCCACTGCTGCAATGTGAGAGGGAGCGGGACAGAGGAAGGGAGGGAGGACTGGGACAGGTACATAAGATAGAGGAAAGGGGGACGCAAATGTAGGAGGATAAGAGGGTGGCACATAGCGGGTTGACAGTTTCAAGACTGCCTCCACCCTTTGCCTTTCCTTGAAGGACATTATCACAGAAGCCTAGTGTAGCTCAGCACACCACGACATGGCTTGCATCTCCTTCTGTGCCTCAGGCTCCGGCAGAGATGAGTACATGTTAACCAGGTCTGATAGACGTTCAGGTTGTAAGTATGCCAGAGCTGCAGCTGGAGCTACTGCCACTAAGGTTTGAGCCGGTTTAAAAACTGAGCTGCTGTGCAGTTTGAACGTTTTGTGATCTTCGATCTGCGAGTGTATATGTGTTTCTGCGTTCCTTTCTTCTGGCAATGCAACCACACAGAGAGTCAGAGGATCTTCGGTATTTGTGTCAAGTGTTCAATAACCCTGAATTTTACAACACAAGGAGTGACTGTTTCAGCACTTTTAACATGCACTTTGCATCACCTCTGCAGTTTCTTTCTTTTTTTTTTCTCTAAATACTGAATAAGTTCACTCTTCACAATAGTTATGTTGTATGCAGCAGAGTTGTGTAGCGGTCTATCTGATTCTGCCAATATTGAGAGAAGTGCTTAGAAAAGGGACAATTGTCGACACAACCCGAGTGACGAAGCTCTTTATGAAAGATGCACTTTTTTGTTGGAGGGACAGCTGTAAAAAATGGTTTTCCATTTCATACAAGACATTTAAAAAACACCACACTTTATGAATACATTAAAACACGCAGTAGTATTAGGTAGCAATCTCACCTCATTTGGAGAATGTCTCGTGTTGAGCCGGGGCCCCTTTCTGTCTCCAGCCACCGCAACCCTGAGTTTGAAAATGTGGCGAAGGAGGTAAAGGGATGTTATCATCATATATCAGATCTACTTGTGCCGTCATGGTGGGAAGTTAATATGATAATCCCACTAATTTACGAATTCAAACAGCCACTTTTTTTTTTCCAGTGCTCCTTTCATCTTTTCACAGCTGCAGCGATGTTTTCACCTGGATGATAAACATGTAATCCTGGTATTTTGGCGATATATTAGTCTACGTTCTGTGAGGAAGCTTACAACTCTGACTTACTTTTCCATGTCTGTATTTGGTCATATGAAGCAAACACTCCCCTATTTTGGCAGGTCCCCCTCTGTGTCAGTGTAAAGTCAGTGTCGCTAGTGCATGGAAACTCCCTCCCCTCTTGTCTCAGGGACAGATCGGCAACGTTCCTTGTGTCGACGCATCCCGCAATTCCCTCATGTTCCCTCGCGTGCTTTTCAGGTTTCGGATTACCTGTGCTTTTGAACTCTGCTCGTGCTTTTGGAATTACCTTTTGGGTTACTGTTTTTGAATACCTCTGCCTCCTTTGACTTCACCAGCCAGGGTGATGATTTCTGTGGATGTGTAATACTACTTATTGTCCGGTTAAACTTAGACATCCCCAATCTAAGCAACTAATATAAGCTATTCTAGCTTCATGATACTACTCTCTCCATCTCTACATAATTAAGTGTCTGAGAGTGCCTTTTACCAAATTTGGCCTTTAGTTATATACATTTCCATATTGTGCATTTTAGAAGGGTCAGAATGCTATTGAGAAAAAAAAAAGTCTTGCAGAATTCATAGAAAGCCTGTGACATTTAAAATGTGTGAGAAAGATTCCCCAGACAGTGACGAATATGTCAACAAAGGAAGTATACAGTCTTCTTTGGAGACAAAAACTGTTATTTGCCAGCAGGGGAAAAGCCAGCGTCGTGGCATAAATGCAGTGTTTATTTTCCAGTGTGTGTTGCAGCTGTATTATTTCACTGTTAAATAAAATTGTCCCTAAAAAGTTGCAGAGAGTCTCTGAGGATCTGATGAAAGGCCGTAAAGCCTGCTGGAAACAGGGTTTATATTTGTGCTTTACTGCATGCAGTGTTTCATTCTGCTGGAAGACACTTCCTAGTTGCAATGTTCAGAGGCACATGAGGACAACGGTGAGAGTTTGTTAAAACTGTAGCATGGAGCTGCAACATGTCGGGTCACATTATTGTCTGAGGATTGACCATTGAATGCACTTTATTGTTCACAGTTTATCTGACATTGCTTGTGAATCTATACAGTTTATCTGTTGTACTTTGGATTTAAAGTATATATTTCAGATAATAATAACATAATTAATTCAGATTTCTTTAAATTCCTTGAAAACCTTTTGCCGGCTCACTTTATTTCTCATGATCAATCCTGTCTGGGTTACCTGCTTCTTTATGTCACTATAATTTTGCTGCTATTTGATATACTTTTTCCACTGATTATATGTTTTTTTTTCCATCACCTCTATTTACTCCAGACTATTTAGAAGCAGCAATCCTCAGTGCGGGGGAACTGTTACATAAACCTAAGTTAAAACATAAAAATTCCACATGCCCCCTTGCTAATGTCAGTAATACTCAGTCACAAATCCACGGATCGCTTTATGAGCAGCTTTGTCATCTCTAGTGTATTGCACCCAAAGCTGTCTCTGTTATGAGTTAAATGTCCTGAGTGTTGCAGACAGTCCTGGAGGTCAGAGGAGCTATAAATAAAAGAAAAAAAGAAAAACAATTTCTCTGCTTGCGAAAGAATGAAGTCACTTTTATAATTTTTTTTTCTCATTTTGTTTTCCATTCCATGTGCTTTAATGTCGATGAATAGTAATCATGAGTCATAAATGTTACTGAAGGTATTACAGTTGAAGTACAATTGGACTGTCTGACCTAACATGAATGAGTTTTATTCTGATTTGTTCACTGTATGCCTGAGCAGACTATATAAGCTGTTAATGTCTGACTTGTTATTTTTTTCTTTCTCTCAGATTTGACACATGCAGAGACACCAAAGCTTTTCCAACAGGAACGTAACAGTCGTGGCGACTGTGTCAGATTCATGATACAGCTGTTGATTTAAATGCTTGAGACTCAGGAAAAACCAGTCAGCATTTTTTACAAGACAGATTAGTATTTTTGACATATTTCCCCTTCAAAATGTTACGTTGTTTTTCTTTTCTCTCTTTCTTTTGAATATTTAGCCCGTCAAAGATGATGTTTAATGCAAATACAATACCGCTGAATGTATACAAAACAAGTTCAAAGGAGGTTCATCATGTTAGAGCTCTGTAGTTGGCACAAGTCAAACTAAAGCATTTTAGATTGTTGCCAATCGAATAGAAAGGCAGTTAAACCCTTTTTTGAGATCAACCCTCTCAAAATGATTCTCCCTTTACCAAATCTGTGTCAGTGTATTCGTTTTCATATTAGATTCTGTGCAGCTAGTGCGCTCACATCACCAGTCTACACATACCGGTATCCTTTGTGTGTCTGTGGTTCTCTCCTTTGTTTGGTCTCTCAGCGACGTACAGCAGTCCCTTTTCCGCTTTTGTTTTTCTCAGTGTGCACTTTGCGGGCTGGAGATGGGGAATAGATCAAAAGCAGAATGGATGAGCTGTTTTGCAAGATCCCCCAGTCTTAACGGATTTCAAGGCTGGGTGAGGCTGTGTATGTGCTGCTTGGCTGGGTGTGTGTGTGTGTGTGTGTGTGTGTGTGTGTGTGTGTGTGTGTGTGTGTGTGTGTGTGTGTGTGTGTGTGTGTGTGTGTGTGTGTGTGTGTGTGTGTGTGTGTGTGTGTGTGTGTGTGTGTGTGTGTGTGTGTGTGTGTGTGTGTGAGAGAGAGAGAGAGAGAGAGAGAGAGAATGTTTGTGTATGAGTGTAATATGCATGTACATGCAAATTTATGTGTATGTGCCTCAGCTCCTCTGTGCCTGAATGCCTGCAAGTTTGCCTCTGTGTCTTGGTTTTTTTATCAGTGTGTGATGCTCACCCCTGGATTCCTACGAAGACTGTATACTGTACGATAGATACAGCTATTGTTTCATTTGTTCTCTCTACTAGACTTAACTCTGCTCTCCTGGCAATCTGTGTTACTCTTTAAAGCAGAGGTAGGGAATCCTGGTCCTGGAGAGCTGCAGCCCTGCATGTTGTCAATGTTTACCTCTCAAACGCACCTGAGTTCTCATGGTGGGACTATGCAGAAAGCTTGATAACGAGCCACTATTTGCTGTCAGCTGTGTTGATGTGAGGACACATTGAAAACGTGCAGGACTGCGGCTCTCAAGGACCAGGAATCCCCACCCCTGTTTTAAAGGTTTGCTTTTCTATAATCTGCCTAGAAAAGGTCAATTACATGTTTACATGTGCTCATATGTTTACCTTAAAGATGTGCAGAAGGCTAATCTGAACAACGAAAATTGCATGTAGATGAATACGTTGAACAGAGGTATCAGAGTAAAGGTGCCTTCACACTTGTTTGGTCTGGTTCAAATGAAACTAAATACAATTGTCACATATCGCGTGACATAGTGTGATTCATTTGTGGAGGTGTGCTTACTACAATCCACACCCTGGCGTGCACCACACAAGGTGAAGTCTGAACGCAGCATTGACCAAAGAACAGTAAGTGGACCAAACTCAGTACATGATTGGCTTCAGGAGTCTATGTCCTTGCAGCAGAGCGTGCTTGATTGAACAATTTTTAATGCTTATATTGTGCGTTCATATATTTAGTAACTTGTTGGTGAGAAGCTTTCTGGTATAAATAATTCAGAATTTATTGTGTTGAATTTGGCCCAGCAAAGACCGTTGTTGTGAAAGTTACACTGCGGAAAAACATCATCAGTTGTCAGATAGGAGAATTGTTTGCAACTTTTGAGAAATGCCAGCGTGAGTGCGAAGCAAACCGGATCAGAGAGACAATTTCTCCTTTTTTTATTCTTTTTTGAGGGACGGGACTGCAACCATTGCACTGCGCCACAGTTGTGAACAGAGCTTAAAACTTTCTAAATGAAAAGCACGGGATTACAGGTAATGTCTGGTTTATTGTGTTCCTGTGATGATGGGCAGGTGACCTGCTCACACTGTAGTCTGCCTTTAACAAAGATCCACCTGGGTTTGACTGTCGCCCTAAGTTAATTAAAGCAGATAAAGAAATTGCAATGTGTGTACTATGAAATACGATATTTTGTAGAAATGCCACCATGTCAGACTATCCTGCACTGTTCCTTCTCCACTGAACTTGACATACTCTTGTACAAATGTGAAAATTTGGAGAACAGCAGGATTAATTGGAGGTAATGAGTACTTTGGGACACATCTTAAGGTCGTGCTCCCTCCTGAGTGTTTTGGTAAACGTCTGGTTACCTGACCATTACAGATGAAGACATTTAGACCTTCTATAATATCTGGGTGTACATGCTGAGTGGGGATTGCAGCCGTCGGGGCAGCCATTGTCCACTGCAGCCTCTGCCGAGGATTCTGCACTCAGAAAGAATGCAACACTGCTTTGAAGATCTGTTTGGCAAGCCAAAGACCTTCTCCTCAACCCACAGCTTGTGTCTCATTCCGGCCATTGAATCAGCAGCGCTATTATTCATCATAATGCAAAATAATGACTATGCTACCCATTTTTGGATTGAATGAGCAGAAGAGAATTACTGTGATATAATTACACAGTCCAGACTGTTATGAAACGACAGATTGTACAAATATAACCAGATTGTTTTAGTGCTCACTTTTCTTCATAGGATATTTGAACCTTCATAAAAACATTCAGGTTTCCATCGGGCAGTATTAGAGTCACGTCCCTGTGAATCCCCAGTCCCCGCTTTACTGCGCAGCACTGCCAGCTAACTACACCACCACCTGTGACTGTCTAGACCCTGAAGTTTTTTTTCCGGCAGCTCCACCCTGATTAGACTCATTGCTTGATGATGAGTCAGAGCAGAGAGAGTTTCTGTACGAAGTATGCCCTTTTTTCACCATTCGCCATTTTCATGAAGAATACATAGCTTGTATTCTCACAACCATGTGATGCAGGTGCCTCATTTGAACGTCGTGAGGCAGAGTAAATGGACCATGAGTAAGACTGTTACTATGCAGCAAAAATATGAATGCTTTAAACAGTTGAAAGTGTTAATGAATGACCAGAAGGAAGATCAGTACTTGGTGACTCTCTGCCTTCCAAACAGCATCTTTAGTCAAACATCTCCAGCAATGGTCCTCAGACCTTCAGTGGATAAAGGGTTTGTTGAAATCCTTCTGTCTCCCCGTGACCGTGGGCAGGCGCCATGTTGAGGGAGACGTTCAGTGAGAGCCACCCTATCACTTTCAGTACACACTGTTTTTTATGCTGGAAATGCTTCCGTTGGATGTATGTTTTGAAGTTGGTACTCTTCATTGGAGTATAAATCCAATGCCTCCCTGATTGTATTACTTCAGGAACCATTAGCACTGCCTAAAAGGTTTCTATTTCGCCATAAACAGGCATCAACTGCTGGTTCGCCGAGAGGTAAATGCCCACTGATAAGTAAAACCGCTCTGTCAGCATATTCCTTAGAACTTCGAATTGTAAAATGCAGCAATGTGCACAACAAGCAGCTGGTGAGAATGTTTTACTTCAGTGATACAGACAGAAGATAAGAACGCAGAGATATTTTGCCTTGCCACATGCACGTGTACAGCAACAGGTTTCCGATTCGACCCAAAGTCATTTTCACCGCCGTGACACCTGAATGCTTTAGCCTCAGTGTAAGTGGGCTGTATGACATTATGCTTGATAATGGAAGCTATTGCTTCTCTCACATTGATGGATGCATGTGTCACAGCATAGCCTTGCTACACCCTATTGGATACGACATTTCTCTGACAGAAAATTCAGCCAATGCCGATGCTTCACTGAGCAGCCGCCCTAATGTTTTCCTCATGCTTTAATTCCAGGTTACAGAATGAACCCTGGGTAATCCCTCACAAGTCACCTCGTGCCACTTCTTGTCACTCTCCTTTTCCTGACTCTCTGGTTTTCTATTCTGTCCCCATGTAAACTTGTTCTCTCTCTCTCTCTCTCTCTCTCTCTCGCTCTCTCGCTCTCTCTCTCTCTCTTTTTTTTTCTTGGTCTCTTCCCCTTTTCTCTGTTATAAACTTCCGCTCAGTCTGTTTCCTTTTCTTTCTGTGCCTCTTCTTTTTCCTCAGTTCCTGTCGCTTTCTCTTGTTCTCTCCACCTTCTGTTCTGGCTCCCGAGTCGCCTGCATCTCATAGTTTCTCATTGATTTTATTTCCATTTGTCAGGCTCACAGCACCTACTCAGTTAGTGATTGACATTCCCCTGCATCTTTCTATTTTCTCCTTTGTCTTTTCCTTTTGCTCGTCCTATTCCCCCCTCTCTTATTATATCCTATTCCTCTCTGTACCTCCCTGTTTCTCAGGAAAGCAAATAGTGCTAAACACTCGTCAACATTCTGAACTCGGTGTGAATTTGTTTCCTAGATTCACTCGTTGCACAGCATCATAGTTATATATTACAACTGCAGAGTAGATACCAAATTAATAACACAAAATGAGAAACATCAAGTCACAGCTTTTCTTTTGTGTTGTTGTATGGAAACACCGTCTGGTATGTGGCAATAAGCAGCTTCCGCTCTCTGTGATAACAGCTTATTAGTTTAATAGATTCTCCGGTTGTGCAGCATCATGTAATGAGGTTTTATGCAACGATTTCAGTGCTGTTGCTTCAGGGGGATTAATGCAATGCTAAGACTTTTACTTCACTTTAGAGTCCGCTTGATGGAAAGTTACAAAATATGCATCGTGGCAAATAACCTGTGGATCACTGGTGTTGTCTCTCAGCGCTCAGATTAATAGTTGCTCACTCTTTAATGTGAGTTACAGTAGTTGTCTATTAGTTTCTCCCAATTTTTTTGACGCTCTCCTGTCATGTCCATATCCAGGTTGTGCTGTGTCATGACTCGTCTTTCATATTCATAGCAAAATCTTGAATAAAAAAAGGAAAATTATTACAAAATGTGTCAGGAAGAATAATGGCAGCATTAAAAGGTTCTCAGGCTGTTTGATAAATGTCGGCATGCATTGGCCGCAGAGTCTGCCTCCCTGCTTTTACATTTAGCTAAATTATACATCTTCCTTCCTTTTTCTCATGGTGATGATAAATAGACTTTTACTTACATATTGCATTTTCCTGTCTCGTTGCAGGTTGCATGATCAATCTCACCCACCCATTCACGCACACATCCACACTCCGATGGCAACAACTGACATGCAAGGTGTTTGCTCACCATTGAGACCAAATGTTGGATTTAGTATGTTGCCCAAAGACATTTGGACAGATTGAGATAGGGGATACAACTACTAACTTTCAGACTTACAACCGAGATTTCTAATAATAGATCTGTTCCTAACCCACCGGTGTATGCTTATTCTTCCGGCCTGCTAACGAGTTTCTGACTGCCTCCACCTTCTCTTCCTGGACAGAAGTCATGGTGCCACCTCAGCCCATTACTCTCTCAGTCACCCGTATGCTCAGACCTTTTGAGACACCTGCTGAGTCCAGCCGAGCCAAAGAGACTCCCGCCTCCCACCACCTCTACAGTCTCTCTGACAGCTGATTGTATACACTGATTGCTGAGCAGCATATTTCACAGGAGTTTTTTTTTTTCTTCTCCTTCTTCTTCTCTTTAGTGGTGCTGCAGTATGTTCACATTTTCTCTCGCTCTGTTTCTTGCGGCCATCAGTAGCTGCGTGTGGAAAGTGTTCCGCGAGAGGTTTGGGTAGCTGTAATCTATTTGTGTGAGCAAGGTGCTGTTTCTCTCAACAAGTACACCAGAGGAAATGGAGGGAAAGATCTTTTTGATCATATACTCTCAAAGGAAATCTTTGATTCCGCGAGCTCTCTCTTTTCTCGTCTTTTTTTATATCTCACATCAGAATTCATCATTGCTGTTCGGAGAGTGGTTAAATAGCTTCCAAATGTAGCACTGATCAACATCAGTGGTCTGAAATCTCTGGAGAATTTTGGCAATTTAGACTTGAAACAAACCATGACCATGCTGGGGGAGCTTTGTTTACTGTAGCCTTTTCTTTAATCAGATTTCAATCACTGATCCTTTAACAGTTCATCCTCTCCAGCCTGACTCCAGCCCACAGGATTATTCCCACAAGATTAGGGGTTTCTTTTTTTTCTTTTTTCTTTTTTTGGGGGGGGTGTAATCATTGAGCTCATTCCAATGACATGGACTGAGTCACACAAGCAATGCATCAAGGCAAAATTGGATGCTATATTTCTCATTTACTCCTCCTATATAATAATCATAATGAGGGGGAAGCCAATTACTGTGATAAGGGATATTATTTCTCTCACGCCGCTGAGATAGTGATGGCAATGTTTATGTGATGAGGTAGATTACATATTTTGAATGCAAATGATTTCAAAAAAGCATTATTTGGAATCATTTTGTTTCTTGGTGAGCTTCTTGAGTTTGTTTTCTGGAAATATTTAATTTAATGTCCTAAGTGCTGACTTTTTTTTTTTCTTCAAGGTACATTCCATAACAATGAGACTCTGTGTTATCTCAGCAGGAACAAAATGGCCGGTCTGACCTCTTAAGTTCCTGAAACATGCAGCACATATTAAATCAAAACAGGAGATAAGCTGCATCAGTGAAAAGTTACACAAACTAATAAAAAGGCATATTTTGAATGTTATCATGATTCCAATTTAACAGAAGGTTATCATCTGCACCAACACATACCTCAAGTACTCTGTTTATTATTGACACTGGGATTGCATGTTTATATGCAAGCCGCATAAATGAAACGAGAGGCTGTGAACTGCAGCGATAAGGAGTATAAATCTGCCAGTTTTCCCTTCCTTGTGTCACCAGTGTCACTTAAATATTAACATAAAATCCAAGATGTGTTTCAATATTTAGTGTAAATAATCACGATGTTACATAGCACAACATAGCAAAGAGTAAATCAGTATTCATCAGAAAAGTCAAAAGTCAAATAAAAGTTTCTACGGCTCACTTTATGTTCTGTGGGGAGAGATTTTATAAACTCTCCACTACAAGAATCATGTAAAATCCTTCAAGGTTAGAGCTTTAGATTAACCATCACGGTTTTCACAGTCAATGCTGGTGTGGTAAAAATAGAGCCGAGGAGCAGGAATATGTGCTGGAAAGCTGAAATTTGAATAAAGTACAATGTTTTGTCACTATGGTTAAGAAGTTATCTGCACATGTTTTGTTCACTATAATTGAAGACAGACAAGTACACATACACATGCACGAGAATTCAATTCATAGTCTCATACACATTTCTAAACCACCAGGAGCAATTACCAAACCTGAATCCAAATAATAATTTCAACCTAACGATGACTTTCAACCCTCAAAAAGTTGAGAGCTGAAATTATCCAGATATGACCGATGACTATGTGGATTCAGAGCTGCAACACATTTCCCACATGTCATATTTTTAGGTGGCACATTTGAAATTATTTACTTAAAAAACAATTTTTGTTTTGCACAGTATTGTCAGGTTAAACCTTCATATATTGAGGAAAGTTGCAAATTTCTTACTGACCTTAGAGATCATGATTCTTATCAATATATTAAGTATATTGCCATGTAAAACAGTTCTGCAGCATACCTTAGTTTATGGAGACAGCTATCCTGGAGGTTGGGATTGACAAACCTGAGTGAAGGAAATAAGTGAATGAAACAGGAGTTGGCAGAGACAGATTGAACGGGGATGAAAGGGACGACACAATGTGAGGTGGAGGTTTGAAGTCCCACTCAAGCTGTAATGAGAATGTGGCTGTGCGCCACAGGATTTGCCGGTAATTGGTTTAATGAATGCATTCTGTTGCCTCTGATTGAACACCTGCCCTGCACACGGCCCTCAAGGAGCCATACAGCATTATTTTTGTTTCCTCCTGCAGTCCAACGAGCTTGGTACCACCCTGTCTCACACTGTGGTGATCCATCCATTGCTTCCTCTTGGTCTTATGTGAAGGTGAAACTGATGCTCCTTTAGAAAAGCAGGAGGAAATTAAGCACTGATTGTTTCTCTTCGCCTTTCCGAGCTGATGGACTTAGTGACTGATCTGTTTGTATGCGTGTGTGTGTGTGTGTGTGTGTGTGTGTGTGTGTGTGTGTGTGTGTGTGCACTCACTTTGCAGATTGGCCTGTGGCACTCTGAAGATGGACTGTCCATGGAGAGAAAGCTTCCATCAATCAACGTGACAGACACCCTCTTCAATACGACTCTCACCATCACCACGATATTGGTATGTACTGTATGCGTACTGACACAGACGCAGCAGCAGTCCATTTTATTAGCTCAGCTGGAGCCTGATCTCCATGTATCTGACACTCTATAGTTGAATGAAAATTACCATATCAAAAACTCATTTTGTGTTGTCAGATCTCAACTTGATCCTCTTGGGATCTGAGGAAGTGATGCTGTGCAATTGTTTTGCTCTAAGTACTTCAGATGAGCCACATCATACGGTACCAGCAGGAAGTAATAATTCACCACGTCAGCCTTCCTGAGCCTCTGTAGTGAATATAGATCCTGCAAGCGCCTCTTCTGACTCCTTTTATTACATGAGATAAGCTATTTCCTTTAGTCACCCGCCATGTTCACTAATCAATAATCTATATTTTTGCTCCGTTTCAAGACAACATGCAGTGAAACTTTTATTCATTCAGGTAACACAGGGCAGTTCTGCAATAGAAACTGAGTAGATTTAGTGATATAATCATGAGTAAATAGTTTGAAAAGGAAATGGCCTCTCACTCTGTGCTTTCGCTTCAGCCCTGATTCTCATTATTGTAACAAATGGGAAAACAAAGTTCAGGTCTCAGGTGCAGGATTCATGTACTCATGAAAAGACATGCACTTTCTGAAAATAAAATACATCGCTATATCTTTACAACGACATGTCACTGAGGCGGTTCCTGCTAAAATACTGCTCTTGCACTAAGAAATTGTTTGTGACCTTGTTGTGATGTGGAATTCTGCTTCCAAAAGTGTTTACATTGAAGTTAATAATTGAATGTAATTTCAGTGTGTTAGACATTCCTTTTCATCCTCACACTCAAAACAACTTGCAGTTGATTGTCATACCCAGAAACGACTAAGTAAAATTGAGGATGCAGGGATCACATCACCAGTAATGTGATTGCAGCACAGAGCCACAGACAAGCTTCAAATCTCACCAACTCTCAGGCTTCACATTAGAATGTGAATTCTTAGAGTAATGATGAAATTAAAAACAAAAAGCCAATTTACACACGGTAATTGTTAATCTCACCTTTTCTTTCTCAGCACTTATTTCTCTTGAGCCTGTTTATTAACATTTAGGAGAAACAGTGCACTTAAAATACTTTTTCATGCTCACAACTAGTTTCCTCTCATAACGATATTCATAATTACCACGTGGTCGTGAGTTGTTGTATGTCATTGTTGCCTGGCAGCCTGCAGGGACCATGCTAAATAGTGACAAACAAGATTCAAAACTGTAACTACTTAGTTTGTAACATGTTGCTCTTTGATTTACTCTGCACACTCTCAGTAAAAAACATTTGAGAGAGGTTGAAACCTCCTTTAGGAGATTGTAGTTTGAAGGACAGAACTCGCCTCTCACTGGAAGTTGCATTATAATTTAGTTTAATGTACATAGAGGTCTAATTATAACGTGATTCTACTTTGCGTTCCAATAAAATGTGAATTTTAAAAAAAACAAAAAACCTTTAAGAGGACCAGAAGTTGAAACCAACTACCTTTACTGACTGGTCTTAGGTTCTTATTAAATAGAACAGCGGCCTAAAAAAAAAAAAGTCAACATGGTGCAAACTGATAAGAGCTGTAAGCAAATTCATTTTTATGATCAATGTCAGTAAAACATGCAGGAGTAGTGCTTACAGTTCTTTACCCTCACTAGAGACTCCAGAGAAGCAATAACACCAGAAGAAAATCATTTGTCCAGATACATCTGAATGGAGCTGGTAGAAAATATAGCATCAATTGTATGAAAGTAAATCAGTTTAAATGCATAGTTTAAAAGTAAGACTGGATATGGGAAAGAAAAGGGAAAACACAGATGACAATTGGAGTAGCAGAGCAGGGAATGACAGGTGAACAGCATTGTGATCGCCTGCCTACATTGTGTAGATTTGCTTCTGTTACACAAACAGCCCTGATCTGTTCAGGGCCGAAGACTCTTCTCAAGCTTCAGTATCTGACAGCAGTTCTGCAGATTCTCTTACCGAGACGTAGAGGCATCATAATCACAGAATTCCTAACTGGCTCCCATTTTTTCTGCTTCTAACAAATCATCTTTGAGGACGAAATGTTTACTTGCTGTTTAATACTGTATATCCCATCTACTAACCATGAAAAAGAGATAATCAGTATAAATCACTTAATCTGTCAGTGGTCATAATGTTATGGGTGATGCATGTTTGCATAGTAATTTGAAACAAGTTTGCATCTAACATTAGACTAATTTTGATGCATTTACCTTGTAGTCTCTGCATTTCTTCCTCCATAGTCCTTTTTACAAAGCTGTGTCCAGTTTGCATGTTTTTACGAACAATAAGTACAGGGACAAAGACGAATCCCTTGATTTCAGCTGGATGCACGGTGGTGCTTTCTGTGTGGATTTGACATGTTCTCCTCCTGCATAGGTATTCTCCTCCTACCACAGTTTCATTCCGCAGGCCATGTGAGGTTAGATTGTAACTCTAAATTTCCTCAGCTCTCTGTTTGGCCTGACTGTCAACCTGTCCATGATGTACCGTGCTTTTGCCCTAAATTAGCTGGGATCAGCTCCAGCACCCTGCAGTCCTGAATAGGATAAAAGCAGTATGGAAGATGGATGGATGAATCCAGCTGATTCCTATTTTTTTTTTTCTAGCTACGAGTCAATACGTGATGTACAGGCCAGGATGTTACCTTCTCAAAGTTACAGAAATTACCATGTGCAACCTTAAGGTCTGTGGGATGATGCTTCAAACTAATCCCAGCAATCTGGCTGAGAGGTGCTGCCACAGAAATACACCAAACACTGAGAGGAAGACACAGAGCAGGCAAAACTCCTCTTATTCAAGAAATACAAAATCTCACCTTGTTAAACCAAATAACATCAGTGGCTTCTGCAGCACGATCTGGAGCATGTTGTCTGCCATTGTTGTCGTTGTTGTTGTTATTTCCCTGAGAGTGTTGCATGGTTATACATTCGAGAGGTGAAGCAATGACGTCATCGTTTTCAGCAAATGTCTTTTCTGTCCACGTGTCAACACCGAGGTGGTGTTTTCACATTTCTCCACTCTGTAGCTCACTTTCAAAACAATGTGTTTTCAGGCTCTTAAAACACTCCTCCGTCCAGCTAGAACAAAGTCAACCCTGTAACGTGTCTTTAAGGAAACCTTTCACTTTGTTATTCATGTAATATACGGAACTGCTCAGCCGTGGCACATTTCTTTATCTTAGTAGGAATACTGCAATAAGCAATTAAACAAATGTGTGGGCAATGCTCCGAGGCAGCTGCACATTGATCAAATTCATAATGATGATGAATTGTCTTTTAATATTTACATTCGTCTTCTGTTTCGAAATTTCATCATCTTTGAAAAGAAGCTCACTGGTACTGCAGCCGTGTGTTGGTGCACACTGTGGAATGTTACACGTGCTTCGTGGTTTCATGAATGAAGCCGTTCAGATTTTCAATCAGCGGAACGTCTGGCATACACGGACAGTCACGCACACACAAATCTGCCACCCGTCCAGCCTCTCATCAAATGCTGAAGAATCGGATGACAGGGCACAAAGTAGCTTGTAAGCAAAGGCAAATGGCCCAATGTGTTAGTCTGAGTAGCTGGCTTATCAGCTGCGGGAATGAGGGAGGGACATATTGCAATATTTTGCAGCTGAAGAGCTTGCTGGTCTAATTGAGACTGATTGGGAGTGAGATGGAATGGTTCATTTCACACACGGGGGATGTAGATATGTGTGAATGCTTTGGTGGAGGTGGAGTACAAATGAGACAGTGTTTTCACAACAGAAAGAAGGTGTGAAAGAAAGAATTGACCGAGTACAGAGCTTTGATTTCGCTTTGGATATATAGAGTCCCTGGACCAAACTTGGGAAGCCACCAAGGAGCAATTTTCAGTGCCTATCACAGCTCATTCATCATAGCGTGATTGCTGTGTCGCTGTTATCTCGCTTGTGGCCGACAGGCGAGCTGCAGCTGAAAGCCTCTATAAGAAAGCCCTTACCTGTAGCCCTGGCTTGGGGGGGATTTTTGGAGTGCCAACAAACATACTGATAGTATTTATGTATGTTCTCATCTACTGTGTGTGTGTGTGTGTGTGTGTGTGTGTGTGTGTGTGTGTGTGTGTGTGTGTGTGTGTGTGTGTGTGTGTGTGTGTGTGTGTGTGTGTGTGTGGGCGTGGGCGTGGGCGTGGGCGTGCGTGTGCGTGTGTGAGAGAGAGAGATGATCCTGACAAGTCGACCTGGCCTTTGCAGAGGAGTTTCATTACACCTGCACTTGGCTGTCAGCTTCCTGCTTCAATTCCACCAACAGCTGCAGAGGAATGGGAAAAAAAGAAGAATTGATTATCATTTCACTGCCGGGCCACAAGCCGTGTGTTTGTAATCATTGATTGAGTTTGTTACTCGCACCGTGTGGGTCTTTACACCCTCAGAAGCTCCATTGATGAAATACACAAAAAAAAAATAAAAATCATTCTTTGATACCTTGAGATGAATTGTCTCAGCTCTGAATGGTATTTGGTGCTGTACTTTCTTGTACAGCAGCATGTCAATCTCTGTTCTCTTTTAATATAAATAATTTGTGATTTACTGTAATTGTGAGACTTCAAATGTATAGGAGCAATAAGTTGAGTTTACAACTGAATGACGGACTTTGGTTTTCTTAGAGAAGGTGTCTCTGTCACATGACCACTTTGTGGTTAAACGGCTGTCAAGCAACCTCATAGATGAAAACAAGAGCCTGAACGCGTGTGACCTATGAAGCAGGATGAACAGGGTTGTTTCTGCATCCATCCAACAACACATGTATCTCTCTTCTATTCCCACTTTATCCAACACTGGGGCAGGTTAACCTGATACAGGTTACACACTAAAAACTCTCACTTTAATTATGTAACATAATGTAGCAGTTTGTTCTTTCAGTCGTAAAAATTGTTTATTGGGATCCGAGCACCAAGTGATGCAAAGACCCTATTAGGAGGAATTATTATTATACTATTACACTCTTCTTTCAAGGCCAGAACTGCTCCATTTTCATTTCACGATGGCCCAAAGGTGCTGAAACGTGCATGACAATTTGCACACACATCAGAAGCAGCAAAAAAAAAAATTCATATTTCATGGTTACTCTGCATGTGCATGTCAAAGTAGCTCCCCCTACAATTTTTACACATTTGTAACTACAGCCAGGACACCTGAGCTATGACGACATTGTGATGCACCTCACGACATGCACTACGTTCCAACGTACTTGTGTGTGCAAGGACCCATTCATTACTGCTTGCAGCTTCAATTGTATGTTATTTTCCCACACTGTTGGACTATTCACACCTTGTGACGTCCGGTATGTCAGGGATCGTAAGTGGTGTGTGGCTGGACCCAAGCACAGACCCAGAGTTCCATAAAAAAACAGGTTTATTGCAGTCCAGGGAATACAGGAGACACGATGACAAGACGTGATGAGAGGCGAGACATGTTGACGAGGCGAACCAACAAAGACAACAGAGGGAGGGGGGGGGGGGTTAAATACACAAGCAAAGGGTGGAACACAATGATAGACGCACACAGAGGAAGAAGGCCATTGGTTAATTGGAAACACGAGGTGAGACGCACAGGGGCAGACACAGAGATCTGCTAAGTAACTACTGAGTACTCCAAACATCCGTTCAGCCTAATGTCAATTTCAAATATATTAAAGTTTTTTCAAGAATGTGCTTTAAATATAAACATTTCAAAGGTTCACTGAATGACGTGGCAGCAATTTGCCTTGTAATTTAATGTGATTGAGAAGTTACTATGAGTGACTTCAGGCAACATTTTGAGTACTTGTTGCACACCAGCACAGACCTCCCCACAATATAAATAATTCCAAAATAAGTTCCAAGTCATATTCATATCTATACATCTGTTGGGTGAATTTGTACTTTATGTTAATTATTAGTACTTGATATAATGGGAATTAACATTTTGCAAGTTATCGTTGATTCATGCATGTCTATTATAACCACTGTTCACTGTTTCACACCTGCAAGTCTTTGTTCTTTGTTCACGAGAAGATTTATTGAAACTGTACCTCACTCTGAGATGTCTTCAAGGTCTCTGGCCTCTGGGCCGGGTAACATCTTATCTGAGGAGATTCCTGCTTCAACTGTGTGAACCACATAGAAGTGTGACCATACACACACGCACACTCACACACACACTCACACACATAAATACACACAGGCCTGAGAACCAGTGTTAATCTGCTTTGTTGTATCTGTGTATGAAAATGTAACCGCCTACTTTAACTTTGAATAAAACTGGGCAGCGAAATGAAGATCTTTGCAGATCGATGAACTTCAGCTCCTGAGGTGAATTCATTTCTCTGTCCTTGTACAAGCTAATTGAATCTTTATTTCTCTCGATACTGGGGTTGTCTCTCTTCTCTCATTCTTGCAGGTTTTTCACCTAACAACATCTCAACACTTTATCAGATACAATGGGGAAAAAATCCCCAAAATAGTTGAATATTGAATATAATAGGCCCACTGACACCAACACAACTGCTGGCATATGATTCTGCAAGTATTGCTGATCTTTTCATTGGCGTCATTTTAAATACATTTGATGATTATGCCATGAGGTTTTCATTTAGTAGCCTCAAGTATTTCAGTGTCATTCATTCATTATGCTAATTGTCACTTTGTTCTTACAGAGCTGAGGACACCATGGATTGAATTCAAATGCAGCTAGATTTGCCAGCAGAGACTTGTGTTTGATGCCAGCTTGCAGCCATTGTTAAGAAATCACAACTCAATATTTACACCCGGACTCAACCTGTTTTTGTTCTCAATGCCTGAAACGTGCTCTGAGTGACTCCACCGAGAGTTATTTTCTGCCTTTTTTCAACTATAGCACTCTTGGCCATTCTCTCAGTTTTCCCTCAGACTACTCTTGTGTCACCAAGTGCTTTCATATCCTCTCAAATACGTGTTGGTAAGAATTCAACAGGCAGGACTGATAAAAGCAGACGCAGAAGCAGATTTTCTGGCACAGGGGCTCAGAGGCGCTGAAGCATGTGTGCATGAATTTACACACACAGAGGCACAAGATCTGTCTCCGATTTTTGAAGTTTGCATGTGCTTGTTCTTTCTCTGTTTTCAGCACAGTTGCATGTGTATTGTCTGCAAAGTATTTACTGCGAAACACAAAAGTGAGGAAACGGCGTTATTAAAATGAACACAACCTGGCTCTCTTTGTTATGACCCAGTATTTTTACAAATATTGTCAGAGCATCTGAGGCTACTCATTGAGTGGGAGTCCAGAGTCCCTGTGCAGGAATCGAATCTCCGCTGCCAGATTGCTTTACTCTGGAGAGCAAGTTTTAAAAGATAGGAAAACAGTGGAGAAAAGCGAGGAAGCTGGCGTGAAGACATCTTGAACACCCTGAGGTTTTAAAAGGGGAAACTCCATTGTAATGTATGAAATTGAACATGAACAACCCCATTCCCACCAGTGCACCGAGCGCCTGGTGTACTTGCTTGTGCATATGTAAAAATGTGCTTCCTCCACCAAAGTTATCAGTCTGCAACCAGACTCCTCGTGGCCTGGGAATAAGAGGCAGCTTTTAAAGTCTGCATTCCTTCAGAGCTTCAAACTCATAGCTTTATTGCTATTTTGCTGTGTCGTGCAAAAAGAAGGTAGATGGAAGTTCTTTGTGATTTTACTTTTATGGAAGACAGCTTTTTCATAGCCCCGTATAGACCTTTCATACCTTTTTGTAGTTATTTTTATATGATTTCATTCTCAACTTCATAGAGTTCTAGTGGCGGAATAATTTTTTTTTCCCCCCAGTCTTTGCTGGAAGTTTTAGTACTTCATCACTTATATTAGCAGTTGTGTTTCCACTCCTGTAGCCCAGCACTGATCTGGTTACACACTGTTTTCACTGGACCTTCTTGTAAAACAACTCAAGCTAAAAGACAGAGGCACGGATAGAAGCTGCAGGAAAAGAAACACACTGGCTTGATAATAGCCAGACAGCTGTGTTATTGATTGCTTTTTTTTCTTTACTCGTGTGATTGATGTTTCCAGGCCTGGTTTGATTCGTCTGTACTTAACCAGGTCAACACAGTGGGATGGAGTAATAGAAGATGCTCAGGCAATATTTTCCAGCCTTACTCCAGGAGATTGAGTTTCCTAATGACAGAGGCCATATTTTATAAATGGAGAAAGCTTGACCATTTTTTAAACACATAAATCAACTGGAAGCTGGAAAGTGAATTAGTTTTTGCATAATCAAGTGTTGTAGCAGGACACTAGCATGCATTCATCTTTGCACATTACTGCTGCTCTGCCCTGCAGCTGTATAGTGATGTGAAGGGAAAACATTTCTTATGATTTTATTTTATTCTTGTTGGGTTTTTTTTACTCCATTACAGAAACTTAAGGCAAACCAATAGCTTCTGTACTTATTATATACTTTGTTGGATGACATAATAATTGCTGGACTTTCAAGACGAGTTGTATTGACAGAACATGTCCAAAATAGGACACATTCTAAATGAATGTGGGTTTTTTGTTTTTTTTTATTATCATCTATATCATAGATTATTACTGAAAGTATCAAAACTATGAAAGAAAATGTGAAAATCTGGAGCAAATAAAAAGTATTAAGCAAACCACAATATTTTGACAGTTTTACACTCACTTAGTTTTCTTATCAGCGTCTTAAGGTGGGCAGTCACCTGAATGGCTGTGAAGCAGAGGTGGAGTTGGTGTACAATGAATAATCAATTTTGATAAGAAAATGTATATCTTGTCAAGAGCAATTCAGTTCTGCAAAGAGAAATGTCAGTCTGTGATGACTTTGAAAGGATGACCAGTCAGTTTCGTAAATGTTTAGGGGGTATCTTCAGGTGGAAGTCATGAAAACCATCAACTGTAAAGAGGAAAGGTTCTCCTGTGAGGAATTGCATCCCTGCCATGTGACTGTTGAACATTAATGCATCAGTGACAAGATTGTCACAAGTGCTGTTGGGGAATTTACACCTCTGCTTTTCTGTATTCTTATGTTAAAATATCAATATTGATACTGAATTGATGGCTTCCCATTAACTTATCATGTCATGTGATACCTTTATCTCCTTTAGAATCGGAATCAGAATCACTTTTTTAATATCGGGGGGGAAATGCTTTTATGTTATTTGATAAGGAGATGGATGGATGGATAGATAGAGATATAGATAGATAGATAGATAGATAGATAGATAGATAGATAGATAGATAGATAGATAGATAGATAGATAGATAGATAGAGATCAATTTGATCACTACCTCCAAGTTAGCCATGAGTTGCATTTCAGAGAGATAACTTTTGTAACTTTGGTTTTTTGTTTGTTTTGTTTTGTTTTTCTTTTTTCTTCTCGTAAACACAGCAGTGTCCTTGGCCTACATTACTGTATACTGGGATGTAGTCTTTGTCAGCGTCCTTCTCTCATTGCCCCTGTAATACACTGGAGACTCTTGTCAACACACAGCATGTCTGTTTAATCAAACTACGAGCCTGGCTAGATAAACTGAATCCCTGTGCAGATGCAGGCAGCAGAGTGATGCAGTCACACCGAGAGTTGATCAGCAGTCATTTTATTCTCATTCTTATCACAGCGTTGCAGGAGGGTGTGGGTTCTACTGTCCAGTGATGCAGCAAGGAAGAGGCAAAGCTGTTTAATCCACAGTGTCAAAGTGATGCCTCCTCCCTCCTCCTCATCTCCCTCCTCCTCCTCCCGTAAAGGTGGAACTAAACAGTTGCTATGACAACAGGGCGAGTCACAGTAACATCAGCACCACCCGATGTGCACTCAGTTCACAAACGCACACAATTTCACTGCAACTATTTTTGTGGCTTTCACTGCGAGACAAATCTATAGACAAGCAGCTACCACACAAATAAGCATTTCCAGAAGCGACAGTGACAAAACAATTTCACTTCTATTTTGGCTCTCAACATACAGCACATCATTACACTTTACGCTTTAACCTCCTCAACACTGTCACAGTCGGAGCTGAGCGGCTTACACACACACACACACACACACACACACACACACACACACACACACACACACACACACACACACACACACACACACACACACACACACACACACACACTCAGTTATAGACGCTTGCGTTCACAAAAGCAGTTGACAGTTTCTTTCACAATATTGTGGTTAAAAATACTGAGCAAAAAAGAATTCCTTACTAAAACATCAATATTAAAGAAGCCAGAGTAAACCTTATGTTACTGTGTTCATACTTTAAAAAGTTTTTGTTTAAAGAAAGCATTTTACACGTATCTTATGTTATGTTATCTAATGCCAAAATAACATACTTTGTTTGCATTCATAAGCTGAGTGCAGTGTTGGTACATAACACTTTCTTTTGTGCGATGTAGTGGATTCTGAGCTTGCCGCTTTGACAATCACATTATATGAAAAATAGCACAGTAAGGTTAGATCCAGAATACATCACAGCAGGCCTCGTTAAATCTTTCCCCAACATCAACTAAATGACAAAGCCAGACATAAATAATCACACAGTGGAACAGTGAGTTGGTGTGTGTGTGTGTGTGTGTGTGTGTGTGTGTGTGTGTGTGTGTGTGTGTGTGTGTGTGTGTGTGTGTGTGTGTGTGTGTGTGTGTGTGTGCGTGCGTGCGTGCGTGCGTGCGTGCGTGCGTGCGTGCGTGCGTGCGTGCGTGCGTGCGTGCGTGCGTGCGTGCTGGATTCAAAGACAACTTGTTTCGTTTCTGTTCCACCTTTTCCTGGTTACAACAGATTAGAGTTGCAGCCCTGTCCCTGGTTTTAGTGCCTGGCTCGAGTTCAAATCTACAAATTTCAGATTTCATTGATATCAGTAAACCCAAAGTGAACCATGACCTCCAAAGGGCATCTGGAATGCTTTCACTCTTCCTACTCACTGTAAAGTCTTTAGGTAGTTTCCCTAAAGCCATCCTGTTATACCTCAGCTGTGCGCTCAACTGATTTATTGATGCCCTCAAATAAAGTGATAGGATTTGGAAGAATTGCAGAAATTGTACATTCTTGTAAGCTATGTCTGGTCCCGTCTTGACTTTCTTTGTCACAACGCAAGTTTGTCAACACTCACAGAAGTTCAATGAGATGCACTCTTGTGTGTTTTTCAGGAGAACCCGTATGTTATGCTACGGCAGAACTACCAAGAGCTGGAGGGAAACGACCGCTACGAGGGCTTCTGCGTTGACATGCTGAAGGAGCTGGCAGATATTCTCAAGTTCAAGTATCGCATCCGGCTGGTCGGGGACGGTTTATACGGGGTTCCTGGAGCTAATGGCACATGGACCGGCATGGTCGGGGAGCTCATCTCAAGGGTATTTGAATACAACCACACAGAGGAGATATTTCCAATGAATAGTACATGGGGTTCTCCACATGAGTGTAACATATTCACAGGCTTATATTTAAGGAACAACTCACCTGATCTCCACTTTTAATGTGAAACCAGCACTCCTGCTATATTTGTCGTCATTGTGAGGTCAAAAAAGATTTGATTCCCCTTGAGTCCTCCTTGCAAATAGGATCCTTTGTAAACACATAGGCTGCAATGTAGCCTTGAAAAATCACTGATCACATTGGTGACCTCTTATGTAAGCCAGCTGCTATGTGACGTACCTCCTGGAGGCAGCATCATACACATAGTGCTGGCAACAAGTGGATTTCCCCCATGTCGTATATTCCTTTTTACATTCAGTTGTTGGCTTTTTCAGCTTAGGCATTGTACTTTTCAAGTTGCAGCCTGTTGGTGACTTGTCTGCTGTCATCTCCTTTCCTTAAGCCCTCCACACTGACCTTACCAGACACTCTCATAGTGATTCAGTCCATGCTGCTGCTGTTAAATCTCTGAGAGAGGCCTTACATTCCTCCCGCTCTACTGTATGCGTCTGCTCACAGGCAGATAAAGTAATATAAGTGAGCTGGAATGGAGAGGAGAGGTAGAAAAGAATTGAAACATGTCCGACAAAAAAAAGCGAGATGGAAGGCTGGCTTGAGGAAGAGGAAAAGGGGAAGGACATAAAGCAGACTTGATGCGGCACAGTGATCTGTCCTAATTCTATGGGATAATGGAGGACAAAAGGCATCAAGTATTTAAAGCATGAAGTGCCTGCTCTTGTTATTGTCACAGTGTTCACCCCACCTCTGTAAGTTGTCTCAAGAAGCCCGACCTTCAAGAGAGCCCAGTCTGAAATCAGCATGCGTCTCATCTGCAGCAGTTTGGAGAGCCGTGAAGTGGTACGATAGGAAGAGGACAGGCGAAATAATACGAGAGGAGGGTTTGCCGTGGGACGTTGCCATCAGGAGGGACATTACACAGTGGAAAGAAAGGCTTCAGCCTGTTTGGTCAAAGGCTTAGTCAGAAATGGGAAAGATGGCAGATTAGAAAGATTGAGAAAGAAGACAAAGACATGCAGCTGTGTCTGCAAGTTTAAAGGATAAGTGGAAAGGACATGAAACATACACAGTGGCAGAAAAGGAGGACACAGCCTGAGGTTATTCTGGACAACAGGTACCTGTGTCCCTGCCAGCTCTGTTCAGACTGAACAATATTTCACTCTATAAGGGTGATTAGTTTGACAGGTGTCGGACAGTCTGAGCTGACGATGAGTCAAGCCGGGGAGGACTCCAAGGTCTGAGCGCAGAGCTGTGCTTAGAAAGGGAAGCTATGCTGTGTCTCCAAAGACTGAACTCTAGAAGTCAAATACTATGTCCTCGAGGGTAATGTTTAATTCATCTCCCACATTCACCTGTTTTACTTTTGTGCTTTTTACCTGGTTAGCATGATATGATTGAATGCAAGTGGAAACAGGTGTGATGCAATATTGAATAGACAATACCAGAACCCCCTACCTCCTGTAATACTGTAAGGTATAACAGCAGGCAGGCTCAGGGATACAGTAATTAATATTAATATTCAATCGTTACATAAATATTTCAGTGCCTGTTATGGCTGTGTGTTCATTTTTCAAAGGATCGGTGACTTTCTTTGTTAGAATTGCCTGCATGGCCGTTCCCTGTGCATGGCTTCCTTCCTGCTCAGGGCAGGTGATCACACTTTCAAATGACGGGGGAGAGAGAGAGAATAGGAACGAGGAGGCTGGGGACAGCTCATGATGGAGGGCCAAAGTATCTGAGCTGAGGATGGGGGCATCCATGGACATCCGGCCTCAATGTGACGTGTAGGTGTGGTTAAAGAGGTCGAAATTTCAGCTCTAATGCCGTAATTGAAGCACAGGCAGAGCAGGGACTTTGCTGTAAGATGAAGCACTACAAGCCTGTTGTAAAGGTTGCAATATTTATTGGAAAAACCTTGTCTGTTTCTTTTTTTTCCCCAACACACCAAAATGGATAATGTAGCAAGTATTTTTTTTTTCTTTCATGTATGTCAGATGGCCCTTTCATTTCCTCCACAGAAAGACTGTGTTGTGGATTTGAGTGGCGTCTGCAGTGCTGCAGCAGATTCCCCTCTCCTCGCTCTCGCCATCCTCCTGTTCCTCTCCGTCTCCCCAATCCTCTTAGTCGTCCTGCAGCAGACAAAAAGCAATGCATTGTTGCTTTCACTCTTATTTTCCTGAGGGAGATGAAAAATCCCTTGCAGTTGCACTTTGCTGGCCTGTAATATTGGTCAGGAGCCTTCCAATATTCAGCTACATTCTCCATTTCTATGTGTGTGCATGTCTCTAAGTGCCTGTTTTACCAGCCTCAGCATTGTCAAGTGATTTGTCTTGACAGTGCTCCCTTGGACAGTCACAATGGTCACCCTGAGCTCTTTTGTGACCGACACACACTCTCGCACAAACACACACTTGCATGCAGTGCCAGTGGCAGATTATCCTCACCACAGATAGTGCTGTCGTTGGACAAAGAGGCAATGGGTTACAAAAAGGGCATTTTTACAGAATTGCCGACGAGCAGCCCATGATCTCATATCTTCGTTGTTGTTCCTTTCAGGACTTAATTTACACCACTTCAACTCAGGCAAAGGTTTAAACATTACATAATTGGGTGGTTGTGCAGGAAAAGGTTGGTACATCGGAAAGCAGTCCAGTAGAGAAAGCTGAATCCAAACACAGGCAAAGATCCAAAACAGTAAGAAACGACTTCAATTGACAAAGTTTTATCAAAATTGGCTAATGGTATGAGTACATGTACAAGACTGTAGTGAATGAGAGCATTGCATGCACTACGATAATCTGAACATGATGTTTAGTTATGCTCCATGTTACAGACACAAAGATGTATGTGGAATTCTTCCACATTGAAAATAGATGGAAAACAGGCCAAAGATGACTCTGTATACCCCGTCTTTCAACTACAAACACGACAAGGACATGACAAATTGATGGTAAACAACACGGGAGACACCACTTATATAATATGGATAATGACAAATGACTGCACACTATCAGGAGTCCGGGTATGCAGACACAAAATGGCGGGCAGCACACTCCTGGAAGAACTGGGGACTTCCACTCACCACAACAAAAATAAGACCTATTCCAGACATCACAAACACAAACAACAAAACTGTGTCTGTGACATATCCATGTCCTCAAATTGCCAATAAGATTAAGGCCTTTTGAAAGCTATTTAATTTTGTGTCCAATTCCATTTTTACTTTGCAAAGGTCGTCTGCAGACAAAAGTCTAAGTACCACGCACAAAGATTCATTATTAGTTCAAAATGATATATAGTTGTTGTTAGTTTTGATTTCATACATATTGATCAGCTGCAAACATGTTTTTCTATCATTTTCAATATCCATTTGTCAACACAACCCATTCGCAATAAATGTACTAATATGTTTATTGCAAACATTTTTGATCATTTTGCCTTTGGATTCATCTGTTAAAAGGCAAGACATTGGCAGTTCTGTATTTTAATCAATCAGATGATCCTCACATTTTTTTTTTTGATCCTCCCATCAATCAAGACATGGTTACTACAGTCTGTAACACATTTGCCGACACAAAGGACACTCAAACCAAACATGTATGTCGTGCGCAATCAACCAGAAAGACCTGTACGTCAGAATACCTTCAATTGTAATGATCTGACCTTACAGATCATATCTATCAAACACAATGACAAGTACCTGCTGAAGCCTTTGACGCCAAACCAGAGAGAATGCATCATGTAACATGACCTAACTATGGATCGCTGGCACTCAGATTTTGTCATAAGCATTGTGTTGTTCGTCTGAGCCGTGTTCAGTTTGTGTGTGTGTGTTTTCTGATCCAATGTTGTTGCCTGTGTTGTAGAAAGCTGACCTGGCAGTTGCTGGCCTGACCATCACAGCAGAGCGTGAAAAGGTGATCGACTTCTCCAAGCCCTTTATGACCCTCGGCATCAGTATCATGTACCGCGTCCACTTGGTGAGTTATCTCCCAGGTACCCTCGACCCATGGGGGAACACACACACACACACACACACACGCACACACGCACACACACCTTGCAGACTTACCACAATAGGCTGTCAGAAGCCTGCCTGTACTACAAAGCAGGATTTTCACTTATCAAGGTAACTTCAGTGACCAAGCCAGGGCTTTTCCATTGTACAATTCTGAGTAATGTCTTACTTAGATAAATCACCATGGTAACTCACGCTGAACAGCTCACCTGCTCAGGAGCAGGTTATATTCTGGATTAGAAATAGAATCTAAAAGCCCCAGCCCTGACCAATCAGCTCTCTTGGAAAATTACCTATCCATTCATAGAGGATCCTGATTGGTGCTCTGATAGTGAGAGGAGCACTTCGAAGAGAAAATGTTTTTAGGGATAGATACAATCCTTTTGACGTGATAAAATAAAGCCTTCTCACTGAGCGCTTTGAAGTGTGTTTTTGTACGAGTTCTTGACTTTTTAATTCATGGAATGCACAACTACTAAATTGCACTCATGAGTGGGGCTGAGTCTCAAATGAACTCCATAGAAATTATAAACTGAAGGAAGAACACTGAGGAAGCTCTGCCCAAAATGTCCATGCCTTAGTAAATTGAATTGTCTGTTTATATTGCCCGATGAATTGATATTGTATAATGTCTCAAAGTCACACCTTGAGTCTGTAAAGTCATTCCTTCCTGCCTTTTGCTACCGCAACAGTGTTGAATACCTTTTATGAAATTTCTTCATATTTGTGGAGAACAATTGTCTGCTACTCTGTGGTAAAGTAAGCTGCTCTGCAGGATTTCTCCATGCTTGTGATTAGTCATGTACTGCAAGCGCCGCCCTTTTAATATGAATGAACGCCGAACACAATTATAAAACCCTGGGTTGAATTACTGAATTGTTGGCCATTTTTGTAGTACGTCTTATCAAGGATTGAGCACGGGTTTGTCAATAATAACCAGATAATAGAGAGATATCCCTGGTATGTTAAGCCCGCTTCATGGTAAAGGCCCCTGGTATGTCTAATGGCTCAAAAAGATCCACCTTCCCATAGTCGTCTCGAGATTTTCACCACCCTTTTGCTTGTTGTAAATGATTCAACATCTTCTTCTTTGTACCTTTACCTCTCAAGCTGTTCCTCTTCTTCTCCATCTCTGGCGTTTGAACTCCACCCGTCTGTCCTTGCTTTAATTTCTCCACCAGTCTTCCCACCTCTCTCCATGCATTCTAAACTTTTCAATCGTGTCCTATTGTTTTCACTTCTCCTGTGTTTACTTGTTTCCTCCTTCTGTTATCTTGCCCCCTCCCATTCTGCCAGCACCAGATGGCATGTTTCAAGCCGAGAGCTTCTTGTCCAATGTAGCAGTTTCGCGGTTGTTTTCTGCTCATTCTCTGATTGCGTCTCGGCTGTCTTATTCACACAAGCAATGCCCTCCATGCTCTTCAAAGAGCAACCCTGCCCAAGAAACAACAGCAGTGCAGGTGGAAATGAGCCAGTGTTTGCAGAGTCATTGGCCCATTAATCATCAGTCCTCCCCCAAAACTCAAGGTGACACTGGAGGGCTCGATGTGGCACCGGCCACAGTCCAAACAGAAGTGTTCTGGCTTGTGCACGTGTGAACATTAGTGTGATGTCCCACAGAGCCGATTACTCACATTCCTATTCCGGCGTGCTTCTTTCCGCCGTTCCTGTAAACCTCCTACAGTCTGTGCTCAGTATGAATTGGTGTTGCACTGGGGGACTCAATTTAACTCCCAACAGTTGGGCAGAATCTATCGATGCTCACAGCAGGTGCTGTGTTAAATGGGCTGCTGGGCGGCGTGCGACCTCTGAAGTGGGCAGCAGTGAGGCCAGTGACAGCTTGAAAAGATGATATGGAGCTGAGTCCCACAGAGCTTCGGAGGTTATATATGCTTGTCTCGAGGGCAGGCACCTCAAGTCAAACAGTTGTATTAGGCAGAAGTTGTGCTGAAAAATTCTGTGTAAGAAGTCATTAGGAGAGAAAGTGAGAATAAGTTAATATTATGGTAAGATGTATGAGGTGTATGTCAAATGTAGAAATGGAGAGGTGGAGGAGAGAACACCAGGGTCTCTCTCTCTCTCTCTCGCTTTCTCACTCTCTCTCTCCTGATGCCCCTCAGCATTTTCTTAGATCTGATTCAGAGCGGTTCCTCAGCAAACGCTAAAATTCAATATTTGAATTTGTGTGACTTCACTTGTTTAGTACTAATCCACTGACTATTGATCTAAAGCTCAGTGGTTTCTACAAGGGGGGTGGCTCCTTATTTCAAACTTGAAATGAAAAATTCAGTCTAATCAATAGGAATAGTGAATGCAATAAAATAAAGGTGACTGTTGGGTATTAATTACCCTGATAGTACTGGGCATTTAATCTGCATTTCTCCTCTTTGTCACTATGTGTATACTCCATGTGTTTTATGGCTCTGTGTCAGATAAACACATGTTTTCTCTTTTTATTGTTATTACCTCCAGGCACATATTTCTTAGCTTCACTGGCACCTCCCTGGGAAGTACTGTAAGTAATGTGGAGGTGTAATCATTCTTTGTTGTCATACAGTGAAAATACTAAGATTTGATTGAATAAGTTCTCAATGCACGCGGCTTTCACACCTCACGTTGTTTTTAGGTTGACCCAGTTAAGGTTGGCGTGTGGTGCTGCAGGGTAGCTGTGAACACAACTCAGACTCCTCAGTGCAGCACTCTGGTCTGCGCTTACAGGCAAGAAAGCACCCTCAATTGACCATAGTTGTGAATTGGAATGTCTGTCTCTCTGTTTTTGCTCACTGATCGACTGGTGACCAGTATTAAGTGTACCTTATTTTTCACCTTTTGTCAGCTGCGATTGCCTCCAGCTCCCCCATGACCCTACGTTGGATAATCGCCATTTAGAAGATGGATTATTATGCCTCAGGCTCTTCATAAAGACAATATATGCCTTTGTGCTTATTTCCAGTGCTAATAAAATAATCTTTGATATTTACATTTTAAACTTGTGATGGCATTTGCACAAAGAACCTGATGGTTAAGTCACATTACAGTACAAAATCTCACACAAATCAATTACAAGTGACTACATCTCTCGGGGCAGCTGTCACCCAGGAGCTTTTGCCATCTTTTCAACGTAATAAGCTCATTTGAACCAAAACTGAACGAAAAAATTGGCACTTAAACAACAATGGAAGTGATGAAAATGGCCTGAAGGGATTGAAACCTTCTTTGACAAATCTTTGAAGAGCACTTCCACTCTTTTGTTTGGCTCATGTCTCATTCTCTAATGACTGTAACCAGCCTCTTTGAGGCAATCAAGATATATTGGCTTCAACTTTCTTTCCTTTTTTTTAATACAATCTCTTCCCTCATTTATTTAAGAAAAAAATCATTTTCTGTCAAACACTGAGAAGAGCTTCAAATCGCATCTGTCAATTGTTTTTGCATTGGCTTGTTACACATAAAGACAGAGGACATAATTCTCTGGAGGTGCTGCTGTTCATCTTCCTCTTTTCAGTTGTATGACTCAGCATTAAAAAAAGAAATATAGCAACAAACCTCAGACAGCTTCTAGGCTGTTTGCAGAAGACGAGTAGTATCTGTCTACATTTTTCAGCTGTCTTAAATGGATACTTTGTGGCTGTTTTGTCCTGTCTGAGTTGTTAGTTACAATATACAGTCATCCAGCAGTAAGTCTTATCTGGTGTGCTCTCTGACATGCATGTTGTTTGAGGCCATAAAAGCAAAACTGATTTGCTTCTCTCCACAAATCAAAGAGCCAGTGCAATATGTGTCACCTCTACTCTAAATTAGGCGTCGGCGTTATGAACCCAGACACAACCTAAAGATAATGTCAGGCTCCAATCATAAAAACACTCTTTTCAATACATTCATCATCTGTACAACAAAATAAAACATATGGTGCATGCCCGGATCCCAGCACTCGGATGTACTGTAAGCCAGTGCCATCATTTAAACATTTCCATTATATTCGGGACTTTGGCACAAAGTGTTTATGTGCATGTGTGAAAGAGAGAGTGCTGCTTAATTAGACATGGGAGTTAATTAGGGTTGTGTGGCTGCAGTGTCAGATTCAGCAGCTGCCCTGAGGGCAGAGTGTGGTATAAAGAGCTTTATTGACCCTGGCCAAATACGCCCTCAAACAAACCTACACGGCAGCATTACACAAATAGACACACACACACACACACATACACACACACACACACACACACACACACACACACACACACACACACACACAGAGTTTCATGCTCTCACAGTGGAGACGCTCTCAAAGTAATGCACCACGCAGTCGCACACGTGTACAAATCACTGAGACATAAAGCCAGACAACCTGGCGCGCCCAAGAGGCAGCAGGATGTTGTTATGAATGTAACCCGGTGACCTCCGCCAAATCAACTGCTCTCTGCAGATTGCCCCCGCGGCCATCTCTACAGCTGACAGCATCTGCTCTCACACAATTAGAAATGCACGGAGTATCAAAGACCCCAGAATGAAAGACAGACGGTGAGGGAGACAGAGGGAGGGACTGGAGGAAAGACAACATAAAAGGGAATGTGCAAGAAATAGGCAGAAAGGGAAGCAGTGGAGAGAGCAGATGAAGAAATGAGAGCAGAGAAGCGAGCAGGAGAGTGCAAGAGCTGAGATGACAATGGGAAGTCTCCTTCACTGAGTCAGTGTTCAGGCAGGCAGCCTCAGGGGGCAACCGTGTGGTATGAATACCAAGAGGCAGGATGACTAGGTGAAATCCTTGACTGGATAACCTCACCAGCTCCTTCAGCCACCTTCCTGGCTGGCTGGCAGGCAGGCAATCTCCAGAGAGAGGCAGAGGAGGCAGGAGGGGGATTGAAACGGGACAGTGAGACGTTGAGAGTGAACAAGGACGGCACAAGGTAAAGTGAATGAGCTCTTCATCTGTGTCTAAAATGAAGATGGGGATGGAAACGGGCCGCAGTACATTCCTCTGTTATTCCTTTGGATGTGTCGTAAACACAAATCAGAAGTGATGATTTAGCCTCAGTGAAACATATTTTCTCTCATCAACAAAAACAAATCTTACTTCTAGTGTACATTTTAGTTTTTTAAGCTTCAAATATTTAACAGAAAGTAGCAGATTTATTTAAAAATCTTAAAATGTAGAACCTTTGCCTCACAACAGGGATATCCGAATCAGCTTGGATTCAGAGCTTTTTGTTTGCATGTGAATATATGGGTTTTCTTCATTTTAGCAGAATTTGTCTATAAATTGACTGGAGGTGTGAAAGTGTGTCTGTCTCTTTTTGGCTTCTCTGAGATGGACTGGCGATGGGTTGGTATACACTCCTGGTAACAGACATACACACACACACACACACACACACACACACACACACACACACACACACACACACACACACACACACACACACACACACACACACACACACTCAACGGGAACGCAGAGATTTCTTGTGTTTCCTCATTTTTCTCTCTCTCAGCTTGTTGTGAACCCATCATCTGAGCAGATCTTCTCTTCTTGTGTCGTGTCCAACAACCTTAGTGTGATTGGTCAGAAAATGGGAATCTGAAGTGGGTGTGGTGAATTCGGAAACGCGAACAACATGCCACTTATGTTCACTGTTCTTCTCCTCCCAGGAGAAATTGAGTTTGTCGAGCATTATTAAATGTCCTGACCCGATGTAACATCATTCTTGTTCTTTCCACCTCGAAAAAACAAATACAATTTTCTGTGCTAGAAGAGTGGGAATCACCTTTCCACCCTCAATTGGATAAAGCAGTATTGAGGAAAGATGGATCGCAGATAACTTCATGTGTTGTGTTTCCCCCTGTTACTGAAGATGGGAAAAGGACCCAAAGTGAAGATGCAAATTCAGAAACATATTGGGAGGGGGGGAACAAACATGGAAAACACAAGAAAAGACAAAGGTCAAAGAACAGTTAGAGACGCACAGTCCATACACACATAGGTTTTAGGATAGTTAGGATTTGACAAATTGCTAGTGAAACCAATCAAGGTGAACAACGAGGTGAGACATATGAAGGGCAGAGCGAAGGACCCCTGAGAAAAGACAAGAGATGGTGAACAAAGAAAACAGACATGAGAAAACAATTAGGACATGAACCTGAACATAAATATACCTAAACATGATATGGCCAATAAAACAAACCTGTTGCCTGGTCCATCTGTGTTTAGTAGCTCTGCTTCCTGAGCAATGGCTCGTCCGAGTACATACCTGTCCGGCTGAGGAAGACTGACAGCACTGACAGCTGCTGACAAGATTTGAAACACAGACAAACACACAAACTTTAAGCCGCTGACAGTCTGTCTTGCACACACAAACTTACCTTCCAAAATCAAAGAAAAAAGCCCACCTGTATATGTTTATGATCTCCCAGTAAATTCAGGTGGGCTGGGGGGGACTTCTGCTGCCTTGAACTGCTAACGTAAGTCATTGCATCAACTGCTGAATTACTGCTGAAATACTCAGCACACCCAGTGTTTGGATGAGTTATTTATGAATGAACCCAAGGTACATGCCTGTGAATGACAGATGCAGCATTATAAAATGTACCTACGTCACAGGAATAATAATAATGGCATGGTTCCATATAGTGCTATTTCGAGGTGACTCAACGCACATACAGAAACCATTAATCATTCACACCAGTCACACCGGTGGTGGTAAGATACGTTGTAGCCATGGCTGCCCTGGGGCTGCTGTTTCACATCTGTGGCCCCTCTGACCACCAACATTTATGCACGATTCATACAAGGCAATATAGGGTAAAGTGCCTTGCCCAAGGACAGAACGACTTGGAGACAGCGGGATTCGAACCGCTCTACCACTGATCCACGGTCGCTCGAGGAGGAAACAGGAGTCAGACAACCTGTTCTATGAGTGGCAGTGGAACAGATTGTGTTTTAACCGATCGTAACTTTCTCCTCAATCTGGATGCAGAATTGGAAAGGGAAGGACGTAGGCGGTGTTTCAATCACTATTCACCCACTCCTGTTTATCTCACTTCACATTCAAAGTTTCCAATGAGGTTAACTTCATCCTGCAGTCAAATTTAATGCTTCAATATGTAAAAAGACATTTACTTTTGGAATATAGAAATAGTTTGAAGCATATACAGTATTTTCTATTCAGTTTCTGCCTTTAACATAAAGTTACTGCAATTCGCATTATAGTTGAGCTTCCTGCAGCAACGAGGAATCGAACCTGGCTTCCCGTTGCCCAAGATGAAGATCGAGCAATATGTTGTGAGTCATTGTGAATGACGCTGAAATTATGACAGTGGATATCCATTATACAGAGTTATTTTTAAACTACTTGCTCCTATTTTATATCCTGCTTTATCCAACTAAGAGTCGGTGAGCTGAAGTCCGTCTCAGCTGAGTGTGGGTGTCTTGTGGATACATCCTGGATGTCAATCACAGGGCGAACACAGCAAGACAGACGCACTCTCACCTTCACACCTACGGGCAATCAGTTCACCTCCAATGTGTGTTTTTGGACTTTTTGAGGAAATAAACCCAAACACAAGGAGACGGAATTCCACACAAAAAATATTCTTACTGTGAATGTCACAATCATATTATTGTTGGGTTAGGGATAAGGTTGTTTCCTACTTAATTACTATGGTTGGCTTTTTACTCATTTCGCATCGACATCACTGTTCTTTTTCTCTTCGTATTGACCTGATAATGTATGTTAAATATCAGCTACTGCATCTTTGGTCTTTACCAACACCTCAGAGTATCATGTGACCACTTGGCAGGAAAATTCTCATGTTCACCGCACACTCACCAACTTTGTGTTTCTGTAGTTGGCTGCTGAGCCAGTATAATATTAAAAATCAAAATGATGAGCTCAAATGTGTCGAAACACTTCACAAAGGTGAGAAGAGCAGCAGAGGCGAGCCGTAATTATCTGTTGGTGCGAGTATATCAACATTACACATTGTCATATGATATGCAGTTAAAGTAAAATATTTATTTGCGACCTTTTGAAACTAATATGTAAGGCATCGCTGTAACAAGGGTTTTTTGTTGTCATTTTCATGGCCATTAAAGAGGGTTTCATTAGACTGCTCCTCAGTTTGACCTCAAATGTTTGCAAAATGGAAATCTTCTCTCCCCAGACAACACGCCTCAACATATTTTGAATATATGCACACAAATGTTTTAGACATTTTGTGCCGCTGCCATTTATCCTATCTGAAACTCAGACTCTCATTAGTGTGCCTGCCGCATCAACGCTATGGCTAATTTCCCCTCCAACTCCTGGAAACACAACTTTGTGTCTGTCTCTTTAAGTATATATATTACAGTTCCAGACTGAGGTTTTCTGAGCAGCCCTGACTCCCACCATTTTCCTCTCTTCCTTCTAATCTTACTCTTTCCCTTCTCTGTGCCTCTATTTCTGACTTGCTCCTTTGCACCTTCACTTCTCCACCATCTGTTAGCAAGGGATTCCTGACTCTCTGCAGGTCTCTTCATCTTAATAATAGCACCTTGGTGGAAACTTAAGATGTGGGCAAACGGGGAGCCAGCAGTCCACAAAACGCTGCTTCAGCATGCACCAAACAGGAGAACCCATGTCAGCACACAGTCCTGTTACAGATTACCAATACCCACTTTACTCTCATTAGGCGCAGTTTTTTTGGTACTTAGATTCAGTATCTCGTTGTTCGTCATACTTAAGTGCAATCTCTATTGAATCACGACTGTGTTTTATTCACACCGTTTGACCTGCACCTTTGTGGACAATACATTTATTTTAACCACATTTGATTACCAGCGTGTCATTTTTTTTGTACTGCTTGTTTGACAGATGTCTTACAAGAGAATCATAAATGTGACTGTTGAATTTTGGAGAATTGGTAGGATTAAAGGAGTCATATGATGCGCAATTACCTTTGTAATGGTTTTCCAACAATAATATCCATCCCGATACCTGGAAATGATGCCCTATATGTGAAGACAATCTGTCATCTCTCTCCCTATCTTGTTTCAATTTTTATAACGTGTGTGCAACACAGAGAGAATCAGAAATCAACCCCTGTATAAGTGCCACTGGAGCCAATTCCAAATCACGGTAGGCCCTCAATTTGTCCCTGAAGTACTTCCTCCTCTTCCCAAGATGAGCAAGTGTGTGGGCGGATACAGACCAGCTCACACAGACACAGCAGATTCTGAATGCAGCTCATATGATCCAATATTCAAATGGATGAAAATCAAAGAAAAGCTGGATTTGGGGCAATATACTTTGAATACAGCCTTTTTGAACCAACGAGACCCATGTCAAAGTGTTGAAAAGTTGTATAATATGAACTTTAAATAAGTTTTAACTCTTCCTACTACTAAATATGAGTCATGTGCATACAAATATGTACAGGTGTGGGTTTACTTGCATATAGATGTGTTATTTTGTGTAATTATGTTTTCATCAAATGCTAATTAAATTATTTATAGAGATGAACAACAACAGGTTTATATGTGGACGTGTATGTGTACACATATACAGTAAGGGTATATGTGCATATGTACTTTCACACATGTTTTGTTTTGACATGTCTAAGATTAATTACTATATTTTTTCAATAAATAAAGATTATTGCCCAGACATTCTATACACTGTGTGTTTTAGACCAGTCGTGTTCTATTTCCAGACAGTTATCATTATCATTTCACATCATAGAATGACCATCATTCATGAAACCTGGCAGGCTGATTTGAATCTTTGCTCCGAATGGCAGTAAATCTCACTTTCATTCCCTGCTTTCTCCTATTTCCCTCCGTCGCACTAATATGCGAGTGATTACAAACACGTTAATGAATTTCCATTGCTGCACAAGTCTGAATGAGGATTCGTTTATCATAAGAAGTTCCTACCAAAATGATTTCACCCTCCTTTCCTCAAATTGAATTTCAGAGGGCCTCAGGAATGTATCCCTGCTGCGTTTTAGCCTGCATGAGGTGTCTCGCGAGTATCTGATTGAGGTTTGTTTGCATAAAAGTGATCTGGGGTTGTTCAGGTGGGCTCCATGCTGCTGCTGCCTGTTGACACACAGACGCAGGAGAAGGGATACGCAACCACATGACATTGTGTGTCCCTTCCACAGCAACGGCTGGACAGTTGGGGTTTTTTTCTTCTCACTTTTTTATCACCTTCTCTCGCTGTCCTGCTGGCCCAGACCATCACCTCCATTTCATAGTCATTAACAGATGGCGGACGTGCTTCTGGATGTAAATGGCTAATATTCCCCCGCTGGCGTTCAGTGTGATGGTCTATAAGCTGAACGTGTGCATAAATGAACAAACACACATATAAATAAGCACACAGCCGTGCTGACAGTGGTTCATCAGTAATTGGTTTCATTTAGAGGACAATAGCTGCTGGATAATGAAACACCAGGAATTAGCCCCTATATTCCCATTGGCTTACTGGCTGCCAACTGTATCTCAGCCACTTGATCTCCTGGTTACCAGTCCAAACTGATCCATAACCGCCTCTAACTGCCTCCATGCAGCCAGCCTTTTTGCACAAGCCTAAGCTATTAATCTCTCCCCCATTTCTCCGCTCCGAGCTGGGAAGCTGTGCACTCCCAGTCATATTGGAAGTCAACCATAGGTTGCGAAAATGCGTTTCAGTTTAATATAGCTGTAATGGTGTAGTTGATTGTTTGACCTTTCTCTCTATCCAGCGTGACACCTTGTGGGAAGTACAAACAATAGCTGTTGTCTGCAATACTTTTGATAATTTCAACCAATAATTATTCTTCACCACTACACCTAACACAGTTTCATGTGATAGCAGAGAGTCTAGCAATTACAATTGAATAGTTGCCACTCAATAAAGGCCTTTCTGTTGTTTCATTTGTCAAATCTGGGAAATAAACCCTCTTATCTCTGCTGTTGGATCAGAACACAGCCCAGCGAAGCTCTATTGACAATTCATGGTCGACTGACTTTGCGCTTTCATACAATGTTGATCCCAATGTTTACATGCAAATGTGATTCATATAATTATAGTGCTATCAGTTTAGGACAGGGAAATCTATGCATATCACAGAGAAATCCCATTATTTACTGTCACAGTCACCTTTTTCATCTCCTCCAAATTATACAGGCAATAGTAAATGTTGGTTAACACAGATCAAATGTGGTCGGTTCAAAGAAATCAGCACAAAGATATGGTATAATTTCTCTCAGTACTGATTTCTTTACTATGGTTAGTGACATCTTCAAATGAAAGTAAATCCCTCTGACTCCCTTTTTTAACGGGACTCCTTTATGTGATCATGAAATCATGTGGTTGTCTCAGGAAGCTTTAATTTCTGCTCTGCTCTCTTTGCACGTGTGTTCCAGGGACGGAGGCCAGGTTACTTCTCCTTCCTGGATCCCTTCTCCCCAGGTGTCTGGCTCTTCATGCTTCTGGCCTATTTAGCTGTGAGCTGTGTCCTCTTCCTGGTGGCCAGGTAAAAGAACTTCTATGTACAATTGGGGAAGGGGGTGGAGCACCAACATTTGTTTTTTGGGGCCCATACCAAGAGGAAAACAGGTACATCTGCTCTCACTTTTAGTCAGTCTCTGCAGTTGATCCTCCACATTACATTGAATGGAACGTTCTCCTCCCAGTGGTGGGTCTCCAGCCTCACAGTGCCACCTGCTGCCCAGGGAGAGAACTGACACACCTGCGCCTCATCTTCATTAATGATTATTAGCTGTGGTAAAATGCACAGATTGTTAACTCAATTCCAGATATACTATTTTGTGCAGTGATTGCAGACTTTTATACTACTACTACTGTTATGCCAATGCTACTTGCCCATCATGTGATATCAGCAGGACACTGTCTGATTGGTTCCAAATGCATTATACATCAGAGGAAATACAACCAGAGTTTGAGCCACAGTTTTTGCTCAAGCATGAGGTTATTGTCTGGTAACTGTTGAACTGGACTGTTTAAAATGAAGAAAGAAAAAAAAACTCCTGGCCAAGAACTGATGCTACTTCAAAGGCAAAGAGAGCTCATACCAAATATGGATTTCCCTGCTGCAGAATGTAAGTGACAATAAAAAAAACTATTAATGCAAAAGGTCACAAAGCATATGTTTACCCCAAACACCAGTCGTAAGGTTCACACAGTGTTACAAATGTACTCCACATGAGTAGAAATACTGCTATACTCAGCTAAAAGTTGCAAAAAAACCAAACTCTAAAGTGACCATTTAAAGTACATTTCTACAAACTGATTGTTTTATGTTTTTGTGCTGAAATTTTCAAGTACTTGTTAAAAAAAATCAATCAATCAATCAATCAATCAATCAATAAAGAAATTATAAAAAAAAAAAATTATATATATATATATATATATATTTATGGGTGAAGAATATGTGGTTGTGTAAGCCATGGGGTGGTACTAGTTCTCTCTGTCACATTCAATACACGTTTGTTCAGGTCTCCCTCTCTGGTGTGTTTCATCTGGTTTTGCTTTGTCATCTTTGCCCTTTTATGTCTGAAATGCACTATCTAATTTGGCGCAAGTGGTTAAGCAGGTGCTGTTCCTGAAACACACACCCAAGAGTACTTTTAATACGGTGTCCGGTTTGGGGACTTTTCTCTATTTGAACATGTTAAGAGTAAGATACAATTCTTATAATTAGGGAAGTAATTCACAGTGCAAGTTAGAGACATTTAATTACATAATTTACTTATTCATAACTACACAATACCAGAGGCAACAAACTTAATCAAAATTAGTGTGAATTCACTAGTAACTGTGAACTTTAAACAAACATTGTTACACATAATAATTTATCTATTCAAATTCAAAGACTGTTTTGATGTTGATGATCCACATAGTGGTACACAATATTGTTCCTCTGAAGAAATAAAAAGGCACAATACTCAAATGGAAAAAGAAAATATATAAATGACTAGAATTTCTAAAAGGGGAAAAAAAACCCTTCAAATGGAAATAAAAAAAAAAAAAGCAAAACTGCGACAAAAAGAGATACATTTGTGAAAATGTCCATCCTTCCTGAGGCCTAAGACTCTGTAGTTCCTCCCTATGAATAGTATTTGCTGTGTTTTGGTTAATTTAATAATGTATGTGCTCATATTAGTCTATGTTAACCCATGTACATATTATTTAAAATTACTTATGTTATTCTAATCCTGTCTTATTTGATACTCAACTTTCGTTCTATTCTATTCTATTCTATTCTATTCTATTCTATTCTATTCTATTCTGTCTGAAAAATGTTTGAAAAGAATTGTGAAACCACTAATATCAGGTACAAAATCGGCTGAAAATGTAGTGTTTCCATTCCTGAGTTGTAATTGAAACTTCATAAATGCAGCATAAGATACAGTTTTTGTTTGTGTTTCAAAACTGAACTTTTGAAGCTCTGTCAGCCTCATATCAAAGGTTCAACATGTTTTGTGGCTCCAGGTAAATTTGATTTGGTTGAAAATTACAAAAATGCCATGAATGACATGAACACTATTATTGGGTAGTTATCATCCAGTATCTCCAAATATATGTCTTCTATATAACAACTTCCTTCAAACGACACATCAACACACCAAACAGAAATCTACTTAAACAAGCAACTAAATAATTCTGTTTCACAACAGCACAGAGCATAATGCTAAGAAAATCTGCAATCTGGAAGGTTAAATATAATATACTGCCCTTGTGTCCTTCAATGCAAAATACTGCAGGTTTTGCTTCTGTAATGGTTTATTGATGAATCTCCAGCATGAAGCATGAAGCTGTGCTGCTGTAAGAAAGAAATTATGAAGACATTTTAAGGCTGACACAAATGAATGTCTCACTTCAGCTCCGAACAGAGTCGGTACAGTTTTCTTTCATGCCACAACATTTAAAGACACCAGGCTACCCTCACTCCCATGGTTCCAGCAGGCAGCTCATGGGGAGTGAAACTCTCCAGGGAACCAAGGCGACTTTGTTCTCAGTTGACTATTGTTTGAGTTGTTTTGCTCCTTGTCCTTCACTCATCCGTCTCTCTCACCCTGTTTTCTCTTGAGATTAGCTCTCATCAGAATACTAAATCAAACTTTCTCTCCCAACCTTTTTAACTCTCTTATGTGTTTACCACAGACTGACACCATACGAGTGGTACAATCCCCACCCGTGTCTAAAGGGACGCTGCAACCTGCTGATCAACCAATACTCGCTTGGCAACAGTTTCTGGTTCCCAGTTGGAGGCTTCATGCAGCAAGGATCCACCATCGCTCCCCGGGCTCTGTCCACACGTTGTGTTAGCGGAGTGTGGTTAGTGTTTTCCTGAAGACACACACACGCACACACACAGATGTGCATTTACATGTTTTTTGCATTCAAACCTGTAAAGCTCCATGTCTCCTCGCATTTCATCCTCAGCGTGAGCTGGGAGGTTTCATTCTAGACTTCTAGTCTTTAAGATGAGGCTGTGAGTCCTTCTCTGCATGTCTTTCTATGTGTCTAAACCATTGTCACCTCTCTCCATCTGCGCCCATTCATCCGTCTACGCACTCACAGTCCCGTCGTGTCTCCCGCTCTCAGGTGTGCAGTTATTTTAATCCTCCTGCTCTTCCACCGCAGACAATCTGTCTTCATACATCAGCCTGCCTATTTACATATGTTTTTAGGTGAATACATATGTTCCTCTCCTCTACTTTTTTTGCTGCACAGGTGGGCCTTCACATTAATCATCATCTCATCCTACACTGCCAACCTGGCCGCCTTCCTCACCGTCCAGAGGATGGAGGTGCCGATAGAGTCGGTAGACGATCTGGCAGATCAGACGGCAATTGAGTACGGCACCATGCACGGTGGATCCACCATGACCTTCTTCCAGGTCAGAGGTTATGCACATCACTCTGTATGATGTACTGTTTACATGTTGCAATCGCACGCGAACAGACACACACACACACACACACACACACACACACACACACACACGCACACGCACACGCACACGCACAGGCACACGCACAGGCACTCATCCCGAAGCCCGTTGAAATCAATGGGCCATCAGTGATGTTATCCCCTTCATCACCTCCCGTCCTTCCAGTCCTCCTCCTCTGACCACAGGTTTTATCTGTTTCCTGTCTGCTCTTCTCCACAGCCACTCAATAGCCTTCTCCTCAGGGAGACGGTGCACTGTCCAGGTCCCACACTAGCCTCTTTCATCTTCCCAAGATTTGACCTCAGAGAGAGAGAGAGAAAAAGGCAACGAGAACCAGAGAAAGCCACAGTTACAATCAAGCGAGACAGTGAGGGATGACATGAGAGGGGAGAAGAAAGACATTATCCTTGTATTTCTTGGCACTTTTACTTCCGTTGGACCTTGAATAATTCAGGGAAGACAGGCCAGTAGAAAATAGAAGACAGGTGGGGATGTTAAGTGAAGTGCCTGTTCTAAAGTTCTTTAGCTTCTCAAAGGGATAAATGAAGAACCTTTTAGAATTAACAGCTGAGTAGTTTCCGGAGTTTAAATGAAGTCATCTTTCAAGAAAATAAAAAGGAAAGGCAAAGGAAAACCAATCTTGATTCCCAAATAGAGAATGTTTTATGTCTCGTCACTGCAGAACTCTCGCTACCAAACCTACCAGCGTATGTGGAACTTCATGCACTCGAAGAAGCCCAGCGTGTTTGTGAAGAGCACCGAGGAGGGGATTGCGCGCGTCCTCAACTCCAACTATGCTTACCTGCTTGAGAGCACCATGAACGAGTACTACCGCCAGAGAAACTGCAACCTGACCCAGATCGGAGGACTGCTGGACACCAAAGGCTACGGCATCGGGATGCCACTGGGTGAGTACTCCAACAACAGGGTGAACAATCTGCCCACTGCAAAACGTTATAATCCTAACAGTTATTTTATTCCAATCCCATATTAATCTCATATAAAATATCTGGCTTTTTTATGATTTTTGCAAGCTGACAGGATTTGGTATAATGTACATTTCATAGTCATGACTCCTAGACTGTTTATTAAGTTTAGAAAATACAAAAACTACTAAAAAAAACAGACAAATAAAGCTTTGATCCCAAATCCTGGCAAGTGACCACCAGGACACAATAGATTCACCAACATTTCACACATTTGTCAAATCTGAGGGCCATCAAAAACACAAAACTGTCTAGTATTGAAAGCCAATTGTAAAACCATGCAGAAGCAAGGTCTTTAGAATGTTATAGCTTTAATATCTAAATAAATATGTCATTAAAAAGAGATTTAGATGAAAAAGAATAAATCCGGGCATCACAGACATATCATTTCTTTTTCTTTAAATCTTGTTTTAAAAAGGCTTTTCTTTTCATTGTGGATGCAAGAAAACTGAAATAAAAGGAAATGAAAGAAGAATCTATCCTGTCCTTTATTCAGTGTAACATATGAGCATTAGATGATAGAACTGTTGGCTTCATTTAAGCGCACTGTGTAACTTATAGTGTAGCTAAGTAGGAGAGGCAGGGCCATAAGTAGAGGGATATGCCATAAAAGGCACATTGGAGATGGAGCTTGAGAAGTAAAGCTTCAGCAAAGGCAAACTATTAGCTGGTGGTGTCGTGTGGCAAAATGATGCAAAAAGTGTGAAACTGACTGACTTACTGCTCGACTTAAATCGAGCAGCTGTTTCCCTGCTGTGACGGGAGATTTGAGGACAAGAGAAAGGGAATTTAAAATTTAGTTTCAGTTGAATGTGAAAGTGTTTCTGTGCGATCCGTGTGCTGCTTCCAGAGTATAAACACCGAGTTTTCTTTCGCTTTGATCTCACGTTGAGACAAACCACAGACAAGGGAATTAAAATACACCTGAAAGTAAACAGACTAATTTGTATTCCTTTGATGTTTAAAGGTTTGAAGGCTCTTCTTTTAGAGGGAGATGTTCCAAATCACACCGGATGGTGTGACCTGCTTGGTGACACTACAACACGGCTGGAAAACCTACCATATCTGATTTCTGAAAAGTTTTGTTGAAGCATAATGCAGTCAGATGTTTACTACAGAGAATCAAAAGTCCGTAATACCTTTTTTCTGATATTTTTCTGTGTGCCTGCCTCTTGGGAATTGTCTGTTATGACTTTTGTTAATGATTCAGCAAACCGTTTCTGCAAAAATCGAAGAAAAAAAGAACGTGCCAGTCAAATCGAATGGGATTTTGGGGAAAAAATGGAAGCGTGTATACAAAAAGTACATGCAGAAAATGATGAACTACTGTGCTGTGACTTTTGTTAACACTTTGATAAACCACACACACACGAAAAAAAAAAAAAAAATGTGATAAATTGGCCAGTCAAAACAGATGGGATTTTGGTTTAAAAAAAAAAAAAAAAATGGAGGGGATACTAGTCGACAGCGAGTGGCAGGCACAGACAAAATTTTATCTGAAATGTTCTAATTTTGATTTATTACACTTGATAATTTATATTTTAGTATGCGTTTAAGAAAACACACAAAACTTTAAACATTTCAGTGCTGTGTCGACTATTCTAACCTTGGCTTTTTTTTCTTACTCTTTTTCATCTAAATCTCTTTTTAATGACATAATTATGTTCTCCACTGCAGGTTCTGTGTACCGTGATGAGTTTGACCTCGCCATCCTCAAACTGCAGGAGGACAATCGTTTGGAAATCCTCAAGAGGAAGTGGTGGGATGGTGGCAAGTGTCCAAAGGAGGAGGACCATCGTGCCAAAGGTTTGTCTCCACTCAGAACTCATCTTATCTGATCATCCATGACAAATTTCCTCCGGTTTTCCTCATTGGCCTGGCCTTCTCCCCTCAGGTCTGGGTATGGAGAACATCGGCGGTATCTTCGTGGTGCTGGTGTGTGGTCTGCTGGTGGCTATCTTCATGGCCGTGCTGGAGTTTGTGTGGATGTTAAGACAGACACCAGGAAATGAGGTGAGAGAGGGTTATCTAACCTGCATCTGCTTTGTCTCCCTCTCCCCTCCCTGGCACCTCCCCCCTCGTGGAGCTTCTAGATTTACCCACAGTGCACAGCTCTGACAGGAAGTATCGCAGGGCGTCTTCACATAGCCTTTCTTTGCCCGGCCTTTCATATATAATCAGCACAAGTCCAAAGATATACCTCACTTGAACCTCTCACTGAGCGCATGCATATGTGTATTTCTTTTTATTCACAGCAATGGAATATCCACACACACACTGCACATTATGCACATACTGTAGATTATTGAATGTATTTAGGTTGCTTATTGGTGGAGAATATATATTCACAGGGTCCTGCCAATAGGCACTTGCTCTTTGAAATTATTGTGATTGTTTTCTCTTTGCCTTAATTCGGTCACATTTCTATTGTGGGCGTTATTTGCACTCATAATGTTCTTGTCAGAAGCTTTGGGTGCTATTTTCACAAGGTGCAAGTACATTTGTCCACTTCTTGGGCACTTTTGTTGATTTTACAGTGGGTGATTGTAGTGAACAGTACATGGGGTGAAACTTATCCTCGACAGCAATATCTCACCTGTTTTGTAAATAATGTCAAGTGACCCAATAATTGTCATCTTTCATTCACTTTAAGAACCGTGGGCACTCGTACCGTAGTACATTGTGATCATGAGAACGAGCAGTAAAACATAGCGACGTCATTCATACCAGCATTAGATGGACTTAAGATGAAGCTGAGGACAGAGGATGTAACTAATTAACTCTGACTCTAGGTTCTCCGTAAATACACACATCTGTCCAGCTCATTTGGATCCAACTTTTTGAAACACAAAAAAAAAGGCATAACATCAACATTTTCAACTTTCCTGTTTTGTCACGCAAAAACTGTGTCTCAGTCTGTCAAGACCAATGAAATGAGAGACTCGACATGGCAATTTAACAGAAAAAGAGCATTTAAAGTATTTTTTTGCTGTGGAAAGTTGTTTTCTCTGATTGTGTGTTATTATTATAATCCTAAAAACTGTTGTTGAATTTATCTTTCCACGTACACACATAGCTTCATCTGGACCAGTCGACAATATGAGAATTTTATTTGGTGCAGGATAACATCTATTTCAGAGCCGTGCTGTTCTCTATTTGAGACAGAAAGCCATTAAACCTTCCTCAGAAAATGAGTGATCATGGAGGGATGTGCATGCAGGCAGTGAATAATGTCTGATGTGATTCCTTTAAAAAAAAAAAAAGATTATATATATATATATATATATATATATATATATATATATATATATATATATATATATATATACTCTTTATACTCTATACCTGTCTAGCCTCCACACTGTGACTTTAATTCAATAAACATTCAGAATGTGAAAGTCAAACAGCAACTCGTGATTTCTTCTTATTGAGCTGCACTGATGCACATTTTGCTCTAATTCGTCGACACTGTGTGTGTGTGTGTGTGTGTGTGTGTGTGTGTGTTTTGTGTATGCGTGCATCTGTGTGCAAGCGTGCGTGTGAATTTGTACCTGTCTGTATTGATATAGTTGTCAGTGTGCTGGTGTGCAGCATGTGTGGACTGATAATGAGCTTCTCCTGTCCTTCGTTAAGCTGCAGTGTCATGTTTGATTGTTATTACTTAAGTGAACGTTCTGTACGTACCCAGCAGAGCGCTCCATCATCAGTCCGGGAGATGTGAGATGTAAGTTCTGACATTTCGTATGAATTATGTTCATTCTTTGAGTGTTTTTATTGGTCTCACTCCAGCCTTTTTATGTGCTGTCCTGACTGTTCACAACTTGTTATGCTCACCATGATATACTGTAAATGTGTTGGTGTGACATCTGTCGGTCTGTTCTGATCCAGTCAGTCAGTCAGTCAGTCAGTCAGTGAGTTGTCTGGCCTCTCTCCCTCTCTCTCTCCCTCTCTTATCCCCCTCTCCCCTCTTCTCTCTTTCTCTTCCCATGTTTGTGCTTGCAGCAGTCAGTGTGTGAGGAGATGCTGCGGGAGCTCCAGGGCATCGTTCTGTGTCGCGACAGCCTGCAGGTGAGGCGTCGGCGGGCGGCGTCCATGCTCAGGCCGCGGCCACTCCCCCTGGAGGAACGACGGGCGCGAGCCGCCGCCGTTAGCCTGAGCAACGGCAAACTGTGCGGCGGCACCGGGCTCCCCGAGCCGCTCTCCCACAGACTGGCGCAGGAGGCCGCGCTGGTGGCACGGGGGTGCAGCCACATTCGCATCTGCCCCGAGTGCCGACGTTTCCAGGGACTCAGGATGCGACCCGGGGCGGCCAGCGGAGCCCTCCCATCTCCTACGCACAGCGAGGAGAGCATAGAGTGGGACAAGACCACAAATAGCAGTGAACCTGAATAACGGCCGGCGACTCCAACCGGACTGACTTTCCCAGCAGCCACCCTTCTTTCCAGGGATCAAGAATCATGTGGAGAGTTGATTCAGCCATCCGGAGCTCGTTCTTGAAGGGCAGGACAATGTTGTGGACTCTGTTTTGCCCTAGAGGCAACCGCCAGCAGTCAGTTTTTGGAATCTCCTTGGGTGCGTTTTTTTTCCTTGCTCATAGGAAAAACTGATGAGTCTGTCTCATTGTGGTCTGTCCCTGTTGGCCCTCTGTACCATGTAAAACAGGACGGACAAAAACAGCTACGGGGCATTTGTACTATGCAGTATTTTCAGTCATTTATCATTGTGCCGTTTCTTTTTTTCCCCTTTTTAAATTATTTCTGTCCTTTGTTGGATTATCAGTACTCAATATTGTTATTCTATTGTTAAAAAAGAAAAAGAAAAACACTTTCAACACGTCCCTTTTTTATCGGAAAATGTACTGTTTGAACATGGTTTGAAGCCGAAGAGCCGCAAAGATGAAAAGACGAACGTAAGATCATCCTTCAGATCCGTTTATTTTGAAAGTGCCAAAACACCATAAGTATTACCTTGTGGCTGAAGAAAGCACCACAGCCTTGTGAAGACAACAAACTCCACCGAATCTAGAAAACAAACATACAGACTTCTTTTATAGTAGTGATATTCTATTAAAAAGTTTTAACTGTTGGTCTCTCTGAAAGACAGCAATGCATGTCCAGAGGTGTTGGCAAATTAATGTCTGAAGTGGAACGTGGCCAAGAAGTGAACCGAAAGGGGATTTTTTTTTATTTTTTCATGCTTGAAAACCTGAAGGCTGTGCAAAACTAACACTCTTCCATCAACCATTTTCTTCTTTCTCAGCGTCTTTACATCAATTTATTTCTTGTCTGCCCTCCATGTTTGACCCCAGAATTGTTTTAATAGACTTATCACAAGTCTTCTTTAGAATCTTCCCCACAGATCTTAGATCTGTAGGAGACTCGAGGTCATTTTCTCCAGCTCACATATTCAGGAAAGATCAAGAGTCCATAAGAAAAAGCCCATGTATGAATGAAGCTGTACATTTGGTGTTCCAACCAAAAAAAAACGAAGTCCCTGTTCAAAGTAAAGCTGTTTTATATGAGCAGTTGACTTGAGTTCTTTTAAATGTCAAGGCAGTTAAACCTTTATTGAATGTGATGTTTTACACGCTGCTTCGAGGAGTATTTCAGTTCGGATCAGCCCAGATATGCTCTGACATTTTCATACTTTTTATTTTGCAAAAGCCCAAACCAAGCCTAGAATATATTAGTCTTTCTTTAGGAGACTGATGTTTAATGCAGGCTGACACAGGAAAAGTTAAATGGAGTCACTTTGCTGCATTCCTGCTCTGTTTTGGTTGCCCGTTTATATTTTAAGTGGAAAGTAACATTGGATTGATTCAAGTTAGAAAGAAACAGTTGATTCCACTTTTCACTCACTATTTGAAACTGAATAATTTTGCTCGGTTGCATTTATTGAACAAATACTTGCCTGTATTTTCATTATAATGTGAAAACAATTCACCAGCAACACAATTCTAGTATAAGATCTACTTCAGAGGTAGACAATCTGGGTGCTGGAGTTTCATAGTCCTGCAGGTTTTTGATGTTTTTATGCTCCCGCACAGCTGAATTTAATGAATATGTCATCATGAAACTAAGCAGAAAGCCTGATAACTCGCCACTCGGAACAATGTCGAGTGTTGCATTAGGGACGTATGTAAAGTGCCCACCTCTAATTTCTATGTCTTTTCTGCACACACGCACACACACCCCCCACACACACACACGCACACACACCCCACACACACACCCCACACACACACACACAAACGTTTCCCTGCTGCACCATCTGCTTTCGAAGTGTAGCTGTATGACAGCCCGGCTGTTGCGCAGTGGGACATCGGTCATCAACATGTCTGCACCACTCTGCTTATCTGAGATATGTCCTTCATTTTTATCTGCTCATCAGCTTCTGCCAGTCACCGTCTCTCAGAACTAGGCCACCTAACTTGACACACCTCGAAGGTACTGCCGCAGCCTCCCTCGTGCTTTCTATTCGCCACCTTCTCTCTCCATCTTTGTCACTTTTCACCTGCGGGTTGTCAAAGTGAGAAATTGCTTGCATATGCTGATTTTAAAGAGCAGACCGATGGGTAGGGCTGTGCCAAGTGGACGCCCAACACGCAGTTCATTTATCGTTTTTAGATGTGTACACCAAGGGGGGAAATTACATGTTATTATTGGAAGAGGGGTCAATAAACAGCTTTCACAATCTTTGTTTGGAAAATCCACCAATATATCATGGAAATACTTTTTTTAATAGGTTTACAAAGTCATTATTTATGTTTTTAAGTATTTAACATGATTTAATATTTCAATATGCTGAATAGGTTTCTCATTAATGATGACTTGGGGGGGGGGGGGGATCAATTTATACTAAATTTGGCCCAGTAATTTAATTGTGCTTAGCACCTGGGCTGTCTGTACGACTGCTGCTTAAGTCTGCTTACAAAATGTGGATTCTACAACTGCAACTTTACTGTCATCTGTGAAAGCAAAAACATATTTCCCCTGCACAATTAAATTCTTTCTCTGCTGCCACAGAGAATGCCAACAATGAAATAGCATATATTAAAAAAAAAGGAACAATGTAAGTGACAAAACTATGAAGTGAATCTTTCCTAACCCAATACAGTCAGAGATGCAAATTTCTTATTTTACAAGTATAATTGGCACAATCCTTTTATAATGTTGTAAAAATATGTTTTTGTTCATAATATATAGCGATTTTGTTTGCATCGTAGTATTACCCACGATGCCTCCACATGTTCCACTTATACCAATCCTCCTGCGAGGAGAGTTACATGCGTGAAAACAGCCAGACATTGTGCACATAGCTGATGTTTTTGTTTGAACAGTTAGAGCACCAGTGTGTAAGATAGTTGAGAACTGGATTGCCACCAGCTAAAACCCCTTCTCGTCTTGAGAAAACCTATGGTGGACACAAAATGGCAAGCGTGGAACATAGGCAACCTTCAGGCCACGTTCAGCACGTTGTTTGTATTAAATGTGATCATTGTAATGAAAGGAAGGTCAGATAACCACATTTGAAGCCATTATTAATTACAAGACTTTCTTAAAGGTCCCATATTACATGGTTTTTCAACACTTTCAAATTGTTGTCAAAGGTCCAACAACATTGTATTCAAAGTGTGTTTCCTCAAATCCAGACTTGGTCCTGAATTTCTGCCAGTCTAAAAGTCCCTCCAGTGGGCTCTACTGAAAAGCGCTGCTTCTGTGTCTGTACCTTCAACCACTAATGAGCTGTGTCTAACCGTGCCATCTCCATGTCTGTTTTCATTACCATTTTCGTTGAATTATTTACTTGGTTTGTTACCATTTTGTCCTCTGGTAGAGAGAATGGTAATCTTTTGCGATCACCATGATCAAAGTTCCCCACAACATGATGGTGTAACTCCTTAATATTTGAGCTTGGGCTAACATAGACAACTGTTAAATTGCAGGTAACAATTATAGGAGAGGGGATGAGAGTCAATCCAGCCACAGTTGAACCAAACAGCAGTTGTATTAAAAACTACTAAATGAAAGAGGGGCATAACAGTGAACACTCATGCTTCATAGTGAGACAGTCCCCGATTTGGAACTAGGTTGAGTTTTCTATCAGAGTCGGAAAAACATGTTTGCACTGGATTAATCACTCTAAAATTAGATGTGAATTGGTGATCTGCCCTCCCGTCCCTCATCGTCAGCTGGGACTGGACTCGGCACCTTAAGACTTTCAGTTGAATGAAGACGAAAGAAGATGGATAGATGCATGTTGAGTTAATAAAGTCCACATGGAGATGGTTAGCTAGCTCCTTTCATTGAATTAGTCTGCTGAATTTTCATTTATCCCTGTGGTAATTGTCCCTTCTGATGTAGTTGAAGCTATTCATCCTTTCTCTGAGGTGATAAAAAAATACATTGACAATAGGAGATACAATCACAGCAAGAATCTCAAAGTGTCATCGCCTTTCTAATTTCTATTTTCTCACACCAAAGAAGTAATTGTTGAGTTAATTTGTATTTGCCCATGTCCAGGGCGTACCCTACTTTCCCCCAATGGGAGGCCTGAAACTAATAAAGTGGATTTAGAAGAAGGAATAATCTTTATTGGCGACTTGCGACACACTGGTCTATATATGTAAACATTCTTTATTTCCTCGTGTAATAACTTGTTAGTGGCAAATTGCCAAATAAATTGAAGGGAAAAAAAGGACCCTCATTTGATTACAGTTTTATAAATTAAGTTTTTCTCCATTTGCTGAATGTCACTAAGAAACCCCCGAGACTTTGACGGCTCCTGCCGCTCTCCACACTCACTCCTTCAACACTAAAAAAACATTTACAGGGGCGCTAAATCAAGCGTAGTTGGAATGAGATTGCCAATTACCTTGAAGGCACAGTGAGCAGTAAAGTAAGAATTAAAACAAATCCCACTGAAACACTGGGCGACCTTCTGTAGGAGGCCACTGAGAGAGGGAGAGAGAGACCACAGGGTTTTGCTGCTGTATCTTAAACTCATTATTTTTCTTATGTTGACGTTTTTATTCCCTTTATAAATACATTTCCTTAAACAGCCTCCGTTTGTTTTGTGGGGTTTCTGCTTTGCTCGCTTCTTTGCTTTGTATGTATTTGACCTTCTCCGCTGTCAGGCTAAATAGCTTCTGAGTGCACTTTGGGTTTTTGTTTTTTTTTGGTTTGTTTTACGTTTTATTTCTCATCAGGGAGAAATATTCATAGTGTGCACCTGCTTTGTTGTGACACAGCGTGGGGATGTATGGCTTTCTGGCTGAGTACACATAACAACTGTTGAGCGAACCAGAAGGATGTGATGTGTCTACCGCCCGCTTCCCGCACGCCGGCGAATCCTTTAAACGGCCAGGGAGGCCTCGCACACGCGCGTGCTTGGGACGTCTTAACGGAGGCTAATGAGTTTAACGGCTCACTCATGCGCTATATAAGCAGGCGCTCACCCGAGGTCCATCCATCACTGTGATTTTCAGAGGCGTATTTCTGCCTCCTCTCCGGCACATAACATCCAGCATTTGATTTACACGTTTAATTCAGTCTCATTTCCTCTCGCTCTCCTCCCGTCACTCTTTGTTGCCTACTTTTTTTCTTCGCTCTCTCTCTCTCTCTCTCTCTCTCTCTGTCTCTCTCTCTCTCTCTCTCTCTCTCTCTCTCTCTCTCTCTCTCTCTCTCTGTCTCACTGCAGCTTAAAAGATGACAGGTATTTTTACCCCCACCCTCTTCTCAGTGTGTCACCATCCTGCTCATCACATCCACAGCAAACACACCTGCATACGTTCCAGGCTGTGACACAGCAAAGCCGTTTCTGGTGCTCCAGGTCCATAAATTAAGTGCATCCCTACCCTCTCCTGCCTGGCTGCTCTGGGATTTATGGAGCCTGTGATGAGCGTTGAGGGCCTGCAGAGGTGTGTGAAAAATCTACTTCGCTCCTCAAGCTTCACCCAGCTGTAGCACATAGCAATACCAATTTATTTGTAGTTGATTGTTATAGTGCCAGGCTCTGGGAGACTTGATGCACTGAATTCAAAGGATTGGAACACACACTAACAGCTCAAATCCCACTGGCTTTTCTATAAAGGTGCATCCAAAGCTTTTATTTTGCCAAGCTTAGACATATTACAAATTCATCAGACATGAAATATTTCAAGCATTTATTTTTGTTTTATTCTTTATAATTTGAATGTATTAGTCCCCAAATCAAAATTACATTATCTAAAAATAGTTTAATATTTTAACTGTAGGGCCTGATTTTCAAATAAAACTTTGTTTGTTGCTGCTCTCCTGAATGGAAAATGATGCATTTTGACCAAAACATAACACTGTTTTGATAAAGCGCAACTTTGATTTGATTGCTTTTTAATGACAGCTGTCATATCTGTTGATCATATTTCTCCTGTTAGGACTGTGTCGCTCCGTGAAAGAACTGCTTTTCTTTTCTCTGACAGCAGATTTTACAAGGGTAACAACGTGCGCCGAATAGCACGCTCTAATGAGCATCGGATCTGAGGATGGCAGGTGAAAGACATAAGAGGCGATCAGTAGAGACGACATCCACAATGAGACTGGAGCACATTTTCAATGAGAGCTTTCCAAATTGATTTACTGGTAATTAACTGAAGAAAAAGAAAGTGTTGTTGTTGTTGCTGTTGTTATTGTGTGCTGAGAGAAAAGTTATTCAGAGTGGTGAGAATTCACAAGGTGAGATGCTGCCAATGCTGTTATACAGCCTTTTGTTCACTGACATATTGACCAAAACATCCTGACATTGTGTGTCTTTCAGAGAAATAAAATGGAGCTTCATTTATTTGGTGCTTCATTCCTTCACTTCGAATTCTTGCCTTGATCGATGGTTGAGTGGAGGAAACATTGATCCCCTCATTGAGGCTGTGTATGTGCTGCTTGGCTGGGTGTGTGTGTGTGTGTGTGTGTGTGTGTGTGTGTGTGTGTGTGTGTGTGTGTGTGTGTGTGTGTGTGTGTGTGTGTGTGTGTGTGTGTGTGTGTGTGTGTGTGTGTGTGTGTGTGTGTGTGTGTGTGTGTGTGTGTGTGAGATCTCTCATGCCCTTGCCTCAGTTGGACATCACAGTGTGGACATCTTGTCATCAGTGGGAGGCCATCTTGCTGCATTATTACCTAAAAAGCAGACAGACGCTGCAGACGGCCGACCCCGAGTCCAGTGGAGTCAAAGCAGCCAGAAGTCTTCTGTCGGGGTATCCATAAGAAAAATGAGATCAGACGGCTTTCATTGCAGAAGTTCCCGCATGAGAAGTTCATAGCGACGCTGTGGGTTACTTCTTCCAGACTGAACAGTCACAAAACTCGTGGTCACTTTCAGTCAGACTGTTGGGCCTCCGTTGACCTTTGATTAAGGTTTCAAAGACTGAAGTAAACAATAGTCGCTGATTTCCATAATGACTTCATTATTTACTAAGCTGCATTTATCTCTCGGTAAATTAAAATCTGTTCATTAATTGTCAATGTTGTACACTGACGTGTTTTTCTTCCTGCTGGGAAGAAAACCTGTCAGAGAGGTAAGTGGACCTATACTGATTGTTTTGACAGAAGTCTGATTAGATAAGAGACAGTTTAGTATTAATTGTCCTTTCATGATTAAATAGAAAGTAGAAAAGTTCCCCTGCTTCAAGTGGAACGCAAAACATTGAGCTGCTGTCATCTGTCATTACTTGTAAAAGTTACAACCTTTCATTAGTTAATGTTGTATGCTCCATCCAAAAACCTCATTTCAATCTGTGTAGGTGTGAAGTATGGATCATATTCACTGTACAAAAGCTCATCTAATAATTCCCACTTCTAAATGGGTGAAGGTAAAACCTTAGCTACTATCAAGCCATTAATTTTATAGACCACTTTATTCTGTTCAGAGTCGCTGGAGCCAATCGGAGCTAACGATGAGCAAGAGCAGGATACACCTGAACAGGTCTCCAGTCCATGAGAGGACAAACAACCACACACACTCACATTCAGACCTATGGGCAATTTAGGGTCACAAATTAACCTGACATGCATATGTTTGGACTGTGGGAGGAAACCCATGCACACTCAGAGAACATGCAGACTCCACACAGAAAGGCCCGGCAGGTATTTGAACCCATGACCTTCTCTCTGTGTCTTTGCCTGGGATGGACCAGAGTAGTATACAGAAAAATAATAATACCTTAGTATAATTATACTTTGAGTTATGTGATTGTGGTTGTAATAGTATTCTACATATTTTCAGTACTGTTTTCCTCCTATGTGTGTATGTTAATAATGTAACATTACAAGTAATTACATGTCAAATCAAATGTACACAATGTAATCTGCCACTAAAGTCTAATTTGTTGTTTTACTATTGTCAAAGGTTATACAAATACTTTGCAATTTGGATACATTTGATAAGCAGTACTTAATCATTTATAGCCTTAACTTTGTATTTACATGAAAACGATGCATCAATTATTTTTCCACCAAGACAATGCTCCAAACAGGCTTATAGTAAACGCCCCCACCCTCCCTTCAAGCGACGCCTGTGCAGTTTGAAGAGAAAATATTGGTTTTCAGATAAAGGCCTCCTGAGTTTCTGTGTTAATTGGTCGTCAGAGCTCCGAATTATCTTAATCCCAGAGTAAATCATTCATTACCCCACAGACAAGAGGCTGAAAAAAAAATGTACCGGGCCATGAAGAAGAGGCACGAATGACAGCCCTGGAAGAGAAATCTGTTTATCTCACTCCCCCTCGAGGAGGGAGTCAGATTTTATTGATGCTTGGCTGCTAAATCATATTTCTTGCATCATTAACTGTTATTTTTTCCCTTTCTGTCATTTATGTCTATGGGTGATGATTCTGAACATTACGTCTAATTTACTTTTTATGTTTGTTTTTCAGCTGTTCTGCACTTCTAAACCTCAGACATCTACATTCACGTTCATGTTGCTGTGAAAAGTCATCAGTTATATACAATCTAATCTACACATTCTTTCACTCTAAATAAAGTCTTTCCCTGCAAAGACGACAAAGTACACCGTGTATCTGTGCATGTAAAATACAAGATCGTTGCTGTGACTCTAAAAGCATCAGAGGATCTTAAATAGTCATTTGCCACATCTAGTGGTCATCACGCAGTATTACAGTTAATTTGAGGTAAACTTCAAAGTACATGCCCAGATAACTAAGTCTGTCTTGAGCTCTAATAAAATTTTTTTAAAAAAGACATGTAATAACATCCATCTGTGTGCTGAGTGCAGCGATGTGAGAGCTGCAAATGGATCCTGTCCTGGACTTCGCTTCCAGTTAAGCTGGATGCAGCGCTCTGATCAAACACAAACAAGTTGGTGATGCACCATCAGACAAAATGTGCCTGACTGAGGAGGACAGCTGCTCTCATGTGCGAGGACCCTGTCATCTACACGTCCAGCGCGTTCAGCCCAAATTCGCGCAGCAGCTCCGTGTAATCGTGATGAAGGGCTTCGCTCTTGTCCTCCCCTCCTCGTCGAGCCCCAGCCAGCTGAGTAGTCAGACTGTCCAGAGTCTCCTGCAGGAAACATCAGTGAAATTACAACACAGGCTGAGATTTTTCCTCTTCAAATCATCTAGTTGTCTGACCTCCCTCTACTCTCCTTGCCAGCTCCATCCCTGATGGGTTTCAGGAGTGAGCTGAAGAAGATGAGGTTTAATTAGGCTGGATGACACAAAGAGAGAAATGACGTTAATTACATGTGATAATCCTATTTATACAAGGACAGGCTGAGGCCTCCAGCTGGGCACAACCACCTTCCGATGACGCTCTGAAAATCTGCAAGCAGTTTCTGTGCTGCTTCTATTGAAGGTCATCGTTTACATTTGAATACAAATATCCTCCACAGCCAGGGTTACTGCAGCCTGGCATAACAGTCATTATTGTGAGAACAACTGAAAGCATCTCGATAATATATACATTCAAGTTTGACTTTCATCTGATATTCACTCCGCAGGACAGTCTGAAGACATTTATTTTATCTTCGCTAATATTCAGTGACTTGCATCTCTGAGAAATAATTTCTCAAATCATCACCTACATTCGCAGTCATCACAAGCAGGTGATGCTTTCTACAAATCTCTCACTCCTGACCATGTTTATTTGATGGGTTTATTCCTTTCCCTTCTTGGTTTTTCCGGTAGTCATTCTCAAAGTGTGAGCAGGTTAGCGCTCCCTCACAGAGCTTCAACCACATTATGTCTTAAATATTGTGTGTCTTCATGTAAATATATTGCAACCGTTGCAGTTGCATCATGTCAATAATACTAATTAAAAAAAATCATAGGTTTTTTCCTCTCATTTATTACTGTTATTATGATGACTGCTTATATAATTTCCTCAAAAATTAAAATGAAGAACCCCCCCAACTCTTACGGTGCTATGGCTTACGGTTTATGACATAAAACATGGTCCTTCTATTAGCAAGGAGAAAACTCACCTGTTTATCAAGAACTCTGAATACTAAACTGACCCATCATAAACTGACCCAGACCTTTACTACAAGGTAAAGACCCTGAATCAGATAAGGACTCTAATCTGACCTGGAGCTTGACTCATCTCGTAATGATTTTAGCTGGGATCCTTTTCTGTGATCATATAGAGCAGTGAAGACCCTCTGAATGTTTCTGAGTGACAAGGATCCCTCTCACACTGTGTTTTTAGGATGCCACATTATGACATCCCTCTAAAGAATCGTTTTCATCTCAGCGATGCTTTCAAGTGAGAACAGAGTCTTTTCTTTCAGGAGAATTTCAAGGATGCACGAGACGTGTCGTCAGCATCTTCAAGACACCAACAATCATCTGCACACTTTGGCTACAGGTGCAGTACTACAGATGTGACAGAAATGAAACTGCACCCACATATTGACTCCTGTTTTTTCTGATTTTGTTGTTTTCACCTTCAGACATTATAACTTTCTGAATCACTGTAGTTTCACAGATTTTTTAATTGGAATCATTCTATTTGGACGCTCACAAAAACTATTTTAATCCATGAATTGTCCCCTTGACAATAATGAGTTTCATGTTGGTGGATGTCTTCTTTGGTTTAGGCCGTCTTTAAGCAACAGGATCTTCTCATCATGAGGCGCTGACCACTGTACCACCGCACAGTCAACAATGTATAAATCTTAATAAGTTACATTTTATTGATCTCAAATCCCTTATTTACAAAAGGAAATTTCCATATGAAAGAAACTGTTTTGTACCAAAGAAGTGATATCAATGATAGAACAAAAATAAACTCGACTTCCAAAGTAAAAGCTTCCTGCTGGTCTGTGGTGGCATTGCAAGTGAACCGTGGGAGGTCAGATACACTAAGTACGGTATATAAAAAGCTTTCAGTACAACATTTTGTAATTGTACAACAAAACATATGTACAGATAGATATTTATGTCAGAAAAAATATCAAAACTAGTAATAACATCAACAGACCTGTGATGTAGACACCCAGAACTGTGCTGTGATGGACTGTACAGCATAATGATTTTATTGGAGGCTATGCATGTACATTTTTGGTTCATCTGGATGCACCATCCTTATGCACTTTATTGCCATTAGCCAGTGTTTATGTTGAATTAATATGTTTCTGGAATAAATGTTACAGAGAAATTCCTTTACGACTTGCTCAACATTGTCGGTGCTCTGCATGTGTGTGTGAATGAGATGCGGCCTATTGTTTATGTCACCTTGAAACTTGATGATAAAAGAACAGTAGGTAGTTGTGATGGTCCGCCTGATTGCAATTTGCCAGTAAGATAATGGAGAGGAAGGACGTACAGCTGCACTTTAGTATTTTCTCCAATCTTGGAGAACGCTTTAGGCCTCACAACCAAGGACAAGTCCCTGAGTTTAAGAAACAGCCCCTCTTATCTCATTTGAACTATAACACTCAAAGCTTTCGAGCTACAGTGGTTAGCACTCTTAATTCAACATTAGAAGCCTGAGTTTAAGGATGGGGCCTTTTTGTGTAAAATGTGCACGCTCTCCCTCTGGTTATGTATAATTCGCTCTACTTCCCGTAATCCAAAACTCATGGTGTTAGGTTAATTGTTCACTTAGTGATCATGTGTCTCTTTGACAATCTGTGCAGAGTTTAATCTCTTTTTTACCCTCAGTGTGATATTACTTTATTATACTTTGGAAAATAAGCTTGTTGCTGTATAATTGTGAAGTGGAAGGAAAATGATACATGGTCAATTTGTTTTACATATAAAACATTGAAGTGTGGCATGAAAAAGTATTTAACCACTTTACTCTGATCTCCCTGAATAAAATCCAGTAACGCCAAGCACCTTCATTTGTTAATAGAGACCATCTGTTTGTAATCTAATCTCAGATGTTCTTCAGAGAATATTTGTGAACAAACGGCATCATGAAGCAGGAACACACCAGACAGGTCAGGGATGAAGTTGTGGAAAAATTGAAAGCAGGGCTAAGTTAAATGTCTCACGCCGTAAACATCTCACCTGCAATCCATCACCCGTAAATGGAAAAATTACAACTGCAAACCGAGCAAGGCGCGGCCGTCCACCTAAACTAACAGGCCAGACAAGGAGAGCATTGATCAGACAAGCAGCTGAGAGGTCTGTGGTCATTCTGGAGGAGCCGCAGAAATGCACAGCTCAGGTAATCTGTTGACAAGACAACTATTAGTTGTGCACTCAACAAATCAGAAGAGTATCAAGAAAAAAAGCCATTGTTTAAAGAAATTCAGAAGAAGCCTTTACTGTTTGCCACAAGCAATGTTGTGGACACAGCAAACATGTGGAGGAAGGTTTTTGGACCAAATGCAAAACCATGGGAAACTAGCAGTGCACACCTGAAGACACCATCCCCACTGTGAAACATGGCGGTGGCAGCATCATGCTGTGGGGATGCTACAAAGGAATGGTTTAGATCCAAGAATATTCACGTGTTAGAATGACAAAGTCCAAGTTCAGACCTTCATCCAGTTGACAATTTCTGGCGTGACTTGAGAATTGCTGTCGACAGACACTTGCCATCCAATCTGACTGAGCTCACAATTAGCTATATTAAATATTTTAAATATTTCAGTGTCTACATGTGCACTGCTGGTAGAGGCAGACCTCAAAAGACTTGCAGCTGTGATTGCAGTTAAAGCTGCAGTATTGACTCAGAGGCTATGAAAACTTTCGCATGCCACACTTTTCAGTTGTTTTAGCTGTAAAATAAATGTAAAACCATGTATCAGTTTCCTTCCGCTTTTTAATTATGGGACACGTCGTGTTGGTCCGTCACATCAAATCCTCTCAAAATATATGTTGAGAGTTAAAGAAGTATGAATACTTTTACAAGTCACTGTATCAGCAACATTATACTACATAAACATTTGCTTACCTTATAAGGGTCGTCTGTTGCTATCTACATATTCAAACTGCTTTGTTGTGGTTGTTTCTTTTCTCCATCATGAGCTTAGATATGTGTTCATCTTTCAAACTGCGAACATCCATATTGAATTGCTTCTTCATCCAACTAAATGATGTAACTTAATGAATGATAGATAGTTAGACTGAGCCACACCGTGCCGACGGCATCATTGCAATACCACAATGTGCACATTGTTATTAAAGATAGAATAATTTAAAGGGAGAATTTGTCTCATTATTTTGCTTTTAAAGAAGTGACAACTGTAATCCAGCACTAATTTTCAATTACCTGCTCAACACTGCAATGAGCTGAGTTCGAGGAACTGGGTGAGGGCATTGTTTACCTTAAGGAGACAGTTTCAGTCTCATTTGTAAAGTAGGTGCTTGTCTATGCAGGTAAATGAGGCCCAGGAGTTACCAGCAGCTCCTTTAAATATCTGTTTATATTATTTTATTTTGACTGGATGTGTGCTGTAACTCACATGCAGGACCTTCTCACAGTCGGTCTCCATGTGATCCAGCTTATGTTGGAGGTCTGTAATGATGGCATCCTTCTCTTGCTCGACCCGCTCACGCTCCTTCCTCTCTCTTCTCAGCTCTTCTTGACACGACTCTGAACAGAAACACATAGGCAGGTTCATCTCATTCACTGGATCCTTCAGGTATTAATGTATTCAAATAAAACCTTTAAAAATTGAATATATTCATACCCAGTTTTTCCCTCAGCTGGATCACCTCCACCTCAAGAGTCCTCACCTTGCACGTCAGGTCTGCCTTCATGGTTTTGTACTGCCGGCTGAGATCTGGAGTGACACTTGTGTCAGCTACGTATGTCAGACTTCATGTCTGAGTCATTTTGGAATGCAAATGCAGCAATCAGCTTAAGCACTCTGCTCATTAGACTTTTTGTTGCTTAAAAAATTACCGGAACCTTAGCAAACATGCTCCTTGTCCTCACTCCCAAAGGGGCTGCACACTTTTGTTCAGCTTGTTAAAGGAGAGCGTGATTTGTGATTTATATTCCGTCCTGTACGTACCGGAGCTGATGTCCCTGAGGTCTTGCCTCTCGTGCTGCAGCCTCTGCTCCATGTCTCTCACTCGTCTCCTCAGGTCACTCCGGTCAGACTGGACCTTTCTCACAGATTCACACTGAAAGACTACACACACACACACACACACACACACACACACACACACACACACACACACACACACACACACACACACACACACACACACACACACACACACACACACACACACACACCAGTGAACAGAGCAGACTCAGATCTCCTTCTTTTTCTCATGTGCTGAAGCAGAAATAACTCACGAATAAATGCGCTAAGAGAAGTTGTTCAAGGCAAGCATGTGATTCAAAGAACTTGCTCAGACTTCAAGTTATTGTTTAACATACGAGCCATAATTACTTGTACAGAGTGTGCTTGTCAAGCTTCACCAGGAACTGAAGTGGTTTCTTCTTTCAGCTGCAGTAATATGTAAATACTTAATTCAAACTTATACACAAGAATTACAGCATGATATATTAATACAACCTTATTTATATGATTTTCATGTTTTTCCAGTCCTGAACTACTGTCCTAAATAATTTATTATAAACCCTCTCTTGTGTCACTTTTACTTATTATTACCTTTAAACTCGCAAAAGAATATTTGTTGCTGCAAAATGATCTTCATTAACATTTTAAATGCCAATTTAATGGTGAAAAATAAATCAGTTGCATGAACATGATTTTTACATCCTTCCATTTTTGTTTTTAGTGATTGTTTTTGAAAGGAACTATTTAAATTCCTGCATGTAATTTATTCATATTGACTAAATGTTATTCCAAAGTTCAGATTTTTATTTGCAATATTTGAACAGAAAAATTTACATGTTCTTTTTCTTGGCCTATATGGACTCATCAGACACAGTATGTAAGATAATAACTAAGATGATCTCATGACAAGTCATTATGTATTTTTAAAAAGGAGATTGTTTCACATGTTCCAGGCAGTGCATATGTATTGTTTAAAAGAGCCACATCTCAGCTGCCACATTTTCTCTATGCTTTCAGTTTAGACATGCAGATAGAATTACAAACATATTTGATATATTGTCAGTAAGTTATCCAAAAATCAAAAGAGAAAATATAAAATGGTCACATATCTATAATAGATGAATACACAATAGAATCAAATAAATTACAAAGATCAAATAAAGCAAAGATATTTCACACATATACCAAAGATTCAAGAGGTATGAGTACTCAAGGAGTATTTTTTTGAGTTGCAGCAAGACAGGGTCCTCTGCTCTCTCTCCCAAACTTTTTACAGTCAAGGCCATCTATGACCTCGCTCCTCCATACCTGACTGCCCTCCTCCTTCATTCCTCCTTCTGGACCCTCTGACTCCACCTCACAGCAGTCTTTAGCTGCTCAACACCTCACCTCTCGAACTTTCCGTCCTGTCAGACATCCGACACATTCAATCCCTGTACACTTTTGCATCCTGCCACTAAACTTTTCCAAACAAGCACCTCAGGCTAAATGTTGTTGATCTGCTGCAAACTTCTGAAAGTCGTATAGTGTTACTTGTTTTCTTTGATGATTTTTACTAAAATTTCCATGTGCATTAAACACTATACTAATTCTGTGGATCACTATGTCTGCATTTCTCTGCAGTTCAAATATTCAAATATGTTGAAGTCATCCTAGTTCTTTAAATGCAGTAATTTCTAACTCCTTCTTATAATAATTGAAGAATGTAAAAACCCATAAATGATCAAAGTTAAGAATATATCCACCAAGACTTGGATATAGATTAAAAACTCAGAGACTTGCCCATGAACAGGTTAGATGCATTTTTTTCTTCTTCTTGGTAGTTGCTGTATTCACAGCAGGACTAAGTGACAGTGAAAAAAATTTGATGATTAATCAGTGAACAAGTTTTCAGGTAAAAGAGGAAGAAAACTCCTTTTTGCTTCAGGTTCATCAAAGAGACGTCATTCCAGATTCATTTCCAGATTTTATTTGTTCACCAAACTGTCACATTGTGATCTTTAAATACTTTATTATTTGCATTATACATGTGCTTCAAGAAAATGTCATTAATGCAGTACTTTGAATTGGATTTCTGCAATGTGGAAGCAATAAAACATGTTACATTTTGATATGAGCTAATACCTAGAGTAGAATTTAAGTGGAATACATTATACCTCTATCTGAGTATTTTTAGCCACAGTGACTTTGGTAACAGTAGTTGTGACTCACGCATTTTTTAGTCAGGCTTTCCTCTTTAGTCCTGATGAGAAAGGATTTATGAAAGAAACAATCACATAATCTCACCAATGTAATCCTCCAAAACAGCCACATCCAGAGTACTGCGCCTGTACTTCTCTTCCAAGTCATTTCCATCTGCACACACACAATCAAATCAACATTATTAACAACTGAAGGGATGCATAGTTCAATATCCATATATAAATATATTTAGACAAAGCCCATCAGTTCAAATAAAGTTACTTTTTTCTGGATTTTTCTTGGTTTTCTTCGTCTTTTTCTTTGGAGGCATGCTTTGCTGGCCATGAAGCTTCTGCAGTGCCCAAACCACACACACACACACACACACACACACACACACACACGCACACACACACACACACACACACACACACACACACACACACACACACACACACACACACACACACACACACACACACACACACACACACACACACACACACACACACTCTATAGGGATGAGCGCATGTGTTGCTGGTTGCTAAGTGAGTTGCCATGGCGATCAATGTCCTGCTTGATTGATAGTTGATGGATGTATGTTGCAGCCAATAACAGTCAGCCTGGAGCCCCGCTGGGTTTGTTGCTCATGCACACAGGCCATGTCATTGGATCCTTGGCCTCACCATCGGCCTCAGTGTGTATATGTCACTGCGTCCTCTGTTGTCAAGGGCAACCAAGGCTCTCCTGGGAGAATTCAAGGCTTCATTCAGCATCCTTTGAATGTTTTACAACATTCTTCAGCTGAACACAGGCAAAGCAGAGGCCATTATCCTCAGTCCAGTATCCACACACAATCATATCTAACCACAGGTCAGCTCATTATCCAACAGTATCATTCTTCTTTCTGCAGAAATGTTTGTTCATTTTTATTTATACAACATTGCAGAAAAATCCAAGATCAAAAGTTATTGCAGCAGGATGGATGATCTCTCTGTGACTAAGCCAACCTGACAGTCAGGCTGTGACCTGCAGGTTGTCTGATCTGATACCGAGACCAAAGTGTTCAAGACTAGTTTGGAAAATTACTATTCTCACTATCACTTTACTATTAATATAATTCAGCAGATAACTCAAGACAACAAAATATGTAATCTCTTTCAGTTCCACTTTGTCTGATCCCAGTTGAATACACAGGATGTCTGGACAAGTCAATGGTCCATAATGGGACAAACATAGAGATACAAACGTGTTCACACCAACAGGCTCTTTAGATTCAACAATTCACGCAATACACATGTTCAGGACTGTTGGAGGAAATAAGCCCAGAACGAAAACTCATTAGAAGGTACGAGTGTTGCTAACCACCACACCACCACGTAGCAATGACATAAATCTTCCTCCTCTCATCTACAAATGTATTATTTCTATTTTGGATATATGTAGACCGCGTTTGCAAAGGTAACAGGAACAGTGAGATGTGTGAAGTTCTCTGATGAGAGGACATGATTTCGTAGGTGAATTGGGGATGCCAAATACTAAAATGGGAATGTAAAGTCAATCCAAAGGGCCTATGTGGTTACTAATTTCATCATTACCTTTATCTAAATAAAACCTTTACTTTATTATCCTTTCTATGCTGTTTTCATTCCTGTAATTAGTTGTTTAGTTTTAATGTATTGATTTGTTTTATTTCTTGGTAGAGCACTGTGATTTGCCTTGTGTCTGAATTGTGCTCTATAGGTAAAATTGCCTTGCCTTGAAGTATACTTTAAGATTTGATACCGTGAATGTAAAAACAAACCCTTAATAAATCTCCTGCATCTCTATACTACATTAAAATATAAACAAAGGCTATTAAGGCGATTGTTTTCTCCATAACGTATGTGGTTGTATTAATCATTTTATCTTCACTTGTACTGTATATCTTGAGCCATCATGAAATCAGTAGCAGCTTCTCAGGGAGGTCAATCTCCTTTCATAATACCTAAAACACTTGAAATTAGAGATAACAACAAGCTAGCCGCTCCCTTTTCTCTTTAGCCCACATGTCACAATGTAACATGGTTTCCCAAGAAGTTCCACATTTTGCATCATTTGACAATAGAACAATGTTCCATGTTGGCTCAGAACATGTCAAATAAGCTTTGGTCCAGAGAAGACAAGATGTGTCCCAGTTTTTGGGGAATTGGGATTATATTTTTATGAGCTCTGATGAAACTATCTCTTTTAAATTGTTATTCAGAAGTGTAAAAATAGATCATTATTAATGATGACGGATCTACGGATCAGCTCTGTTGATAAAAGCATTTTCATTTTATGAATGCAGTGCAGGCGGAGTCGCGCCGGCGGTACATTCATGCCTCGGGAACGCGCAGTGAGAAGGCGTGGAGTAGTGAGGAGGGCGGGGGTAGTGAGGAGGGAGCGGAAGGGGACGTACAGGAAAGGAAAGGGCCGCACATACACGTCACGGGGGGGAAACAGAAGGGAGAAGCAAAAAAAAAAAAAAAAACACACACTGGGCAATGTTTAATTCCCACAATTATTTATTTGTCCCCGTGTGTGACCGTGACCACTCGGCAGCTCCCGGCTCTTCGAGCGGCCCGCGTCTCCAGGCTGCCAGCACGCGGAGGAGGAGCGCTCACTCCTCGGTCACACGGACGCACAACTTCCCGTCACTACGCGGAGAGACGAGCTGCCGCTGCTGACAGAAAAGCGGAACCACAGCAGGGGCTGCCAGAAGGAGAGGACACGCTCCAGCCCGGTGAAACGCCGCCTTTGTCCTCCAGCGGAGGGCTGCTTGCTCCGGTAATTAGCCTGCGTGGGTCCCCGCGGAGAGGCGGTAGCTGCTGCAGCGGAGCGGCCGGCGCAGGGTGTGAGGGACCGCCGGGCTGCTCTCACCCACATTTGGGGGCATTTATCCCTCAAACCCCGCTTAGCTTTACTGATGGGAGGCTGTATCTGATCATTCTCCCTCCCACCCCCCCTGTTCATCCCCCCTATTGGACCCTGGCTCGGATCAGCCGCACGGGCGCTGTCCTCGCAGGGGGGAACCGGATCACCATCGCCCGGTCCAGCTAACTCGGTCCCCCTGCGAGACCCCCCTCCCCCCCTCCCTCACCCTGCTGCTCTGCTGTGGTCGCCCCTCACGGAGCCCGACCATGGCAGGGAACCTGAAGAAAGGCGGGGGGCTGATCAACATGATGAAGGATGCCTTCCAGCCGCACCATCATCCCCTCCACTCCCATCACCAGCCCGGGGCCGTGGACAAGAAGACGGTGGAGAAATGCTGGAAGCTGATGGACAAGGTTGGTAGTGGTGACCGGCGCTTCACGAGCCGCGACACGGCCGCAGACGCGTTGGGCTGCACGGGGCGCCCTCTGCTAGCCGAGGGCAGCTAACTAGCGAGCTAATCTCCGGTCCAGCGGTGCTAACGTGCAGTTAGCAGTCAGCTGAGAGCAGACGGCTAACTGACGCTAATTAGCTCCCTTCACTTCCACACCGCTTTAGTTTGTCACGTTGCGTTTTGTTGTGTGTGTGTGGTGTTTGTTTTTTTTTTATTCTGCAGCAGCAGTTTATGAAACGGACACATTCAAAAGAGGACATAAATAAAAGTTGGCTCCACACGCAGGAAACGGGTTGATTTGAGCCATCTTTTTCCGCTAATGCTACTAAGTTAGTTGCTCACTGTTAGCACGTTTAAACACAAAGCTGTGTGTGAAACGTTTACTCTTTACCAAGAGAGCAGTGTGCCGCATAGCGTGTCAACAGTTTAACAAACATTGTTTTTGAAGAAAATAACATGAACTGCTAGACATTGGAAATAATTCCTGGGAGATCAGCCCACTGTCTAAGCTTCTTGAAATGTAAAAAAAAAAAAAAAATCGTGGAAAATAAAATCAAAGCGTCTATTTAGCGAAGTCAATTATGCAGTTCAACAGAGGAGACTGGTTTCTCTGCTTCACTTCTTGGGGGGTAATAGTTTGACTCTCTTGCTTCATGTGAGATCCTCACAGCTTTCTTGGCTCTCCTATTCACGCCTGAGGCCTGACTGTGGAGTTGTGCTGTTTAAAGGTTCACCCCCTTCAATTTACCCTACTGCTCTTTTTGTTTTCCTCCAGAGGAGAGATGTCTTTATAACTGATAAAGGTAAATTCACTGAGGTTAGATGGGTGGAAAGTTGACCCTATGATGCTCAAATCTTCCTGCATGGTTAGTTTGACTTTCACAGATTACAGGAAGAGAACAATTTCCCATTTAATTCTGAGATGGTGCAACAGTTGAGTGGCAGAACAACAAAAGAGAACTGAAAAAAAAAACGTCTTGCCTTTTGAAATACGTTTTTTACTCCAGGTTGTTTGAAACAGCAACAGAAATATCACCGTGTGCCATCTAAAGTAAAACCACAAGCCAAGATAACCAACACCTGCATGATTATGATACTTGATCTCTTCGTGCAGCTCCCAAATGACAATCATTTAAATTTCATCAAAATTGTGAGGCTGGTTTCTTCAAAACCCCGATCAACGCATATCATTGTTAAAGTCAGCTAATTTACATTGTTCTGACTCAACATGTTGTCTGAAGTGCAAATTAAAAGTGAAAAGGGAAATGAATGTTGGTCCATACCTTGAAGTGATTAAATTGCTCAGTCCATGTTTTTCAGAAGAATTGTGTTGGCCCACTCCATGCTTTTGTCTGTTTAACGACAAACAATAATTCTTTACTTCCAGATTTCTAGTTTAAAATAGTTCATTTAACACATAACAGTTTCATTGTCACATTTCTGCGTGAAGTGTCAATAACTGCAATTGAATCAGCTATACATGAACTCCCAATCAGATGCTTTCTCTTACACCCACCTGTCAGTGTCAGATCAGTTTTTTATAATAGCAATTTATGCCTGTCATATTGTCAATGATCATAGTGCAGTTTGTCTGTACTACTAAGTTTCACATTGAATTCTCTGATGTACCAGATAACATTTTCGTCTTTAATTTTCTGACATGGCAGGTAAAGGAAAATGTTTATCGTGGTCACATCAGAAGCATCTTAAGCAGGGGTGTCATACATTTAGCACAAATCTAATCTGTGAGGGTGGATTTCTGAAAACATGCTGAAGACCGCAGAGAGTTATTTGTCAGCATCAGTCTGGAGGAAAAACGTTCAGATTGCAGGTTAATACAATACTTTGTGGAAATCGTTTTACATGTGATTGTTTCTATCATGTTTACGCAAACTTGTTTGCTCCAGAACTGAGGGTAACAATTGGTGTTGACACCATAGAATGTGACATCATCAGAAATTTGCGCTTGTGTTCTGAGGTTTGCTGGTTCGAATCCTACTGTGGACAGAACACCTGTTCCTTATGGTGCAATGCAGAGAACAAAATTCTCTGTATGTGTACATACTCTATTGTGTATGTGACCCCTGAGATATACTGTATTTTAACCTCCTAATCTAAAGCCGAGATTTAATCAATAAGAGACACAAGTCATAACTTTTTGTAATGAATTTTTTGTTCATACAATTAATAATGTCTGAGCACACAGTAATTACACTTTATCATTGGCCCAATATTTGAAAAAAAAAAAAAAAAACGGCATCACACAGATCAGTCTGATACAGAAAATTTGAGCTTGTGACTTGAGTCTGGTATAATAAGGCAATATTGCTTTGATCTGAAGTATAAGTATATTTTGTAAAGTTAACAGTGATGTCAGCCATATTATTTAATTTTAGTCTGTGAGACACCTATAATCTTAAATTCGTATTTGCTAATTACATCATTTGCAAGACATTCAGCCAAAAGTCAAACCTGACATCAGGAGGACGGATGCAGACAAACAGGAGAGAGAATGATGAGTGGAATGCGGTTTGGTTGCGAGGCAGTACACATTTTTACTCGTAGACTTTAAAGTACATGTGCAGGAGCACTTGCATGCTTTGGCTCTGTGTGTGCATGAACCTGAGTCTGACTAGGGAACAGGTACAAGCGCACGTGTAGTAGATGATAGCCACAGGGAATTTCGTAAAAGCTGGAGGTAAAGCTGTTGCCCTGGCAACAGCTTTCCTGGACTTAGACATCACCAGTGGAGACCTCCTGCAGCTGGAGGATGGACAAGACCGAAAAAGACAGCATTGCTAGGAGAAAAAAAAAATACAAATATGACACACATTTCCACCAGAGAGCTCGAAACTTTATTCCACCTTCAGTTGCATCACCTTGAAATGATTTCAGTAGATGAAATCGTCAGGATATTTCTAGTTTTCACCGCTTAGTTGAATGTTAATATGGATAATCCTCAACATTTTTTTCTTTTTTTTTATGCTTGTAGGATTTAAAGCCCCCTCAGAATCCTTCTCGTCTGTCAAAAACCACCATGTGTGCCGTTTTCATAGTCTGTGAAAGAGTTGAAGGTTATTGATATCGGCATGATGCTGCTGCACTGAAATATTTATATTCTCTCAGCAGGAAACTGACCTTTTAATGTTCAGACACTAATGAAGACCTACAGGCTGAAAATATTTCACATTGTGAAATTAGTCCAGCTTAAAATATCCTGCTGGTCAAGTGTGACCTCATTCCTGGTGAGAGGCATTTGAAACGGCAATGATAAAGTCAGCGGCTGCTCCCTGATGTAAATAATCCTAACGTGCTGAATCCCTCACCATGAAGTGAGGCTCCGTTTCTACAGTGACTCCATATATGTTTAGTGTTTTATTTGGGAAGGCGACCACAATCCTAGAATCGCTAATAACAACAAATTATTTTATTGCTGTAGCACCTTGCCTCACAGGTAGAATAGCCATAGTTTATTCTGGGTACTCCAGATTACTCTCACAGACTAAAAACATGCGTTTCAGGCTAATTGATGACTCTTAAACTGTCTATTATACAACTAATGGCCCATATACATGATCATTGCCTGGTTTTTGAGGAACGTTTATATTCTTTTAGTCAAAGAAGTATGTAGTAATTCAAATTTAGGCAGAAAAGTGACTTACTATCTTCACTATAAGTGAAAACGTCGAAATAGCACTGGTCAATAAATGCATTTATTTTCTGGGTTTCAGTTTTTAATAACAATATATCTTAGTTAAATGAAAATACAGAGACTACATTTGTCATGAGAGAAACTGTGTCGCTGGAGTTTAGAGCGAATAGAGTGAGTTCACGGTCTGGTTTATAAAACAATGCAAACATTTATTCGATGTGCTTTGTGCGTTCTGCTGGTGAAGGAGTTTGATTCTCTTGTGGCTATAAAATTTAATTCTCAACCTTGATAACAATTCCATTACTCACACATGTTACACATGACAAATGGAAAGCTATAATTAATCGGATGGTAATTAGGAAGGCACAATATCAACACGTACAATATACCGATTGCAAAACACTGACTGAATTGCTGTCAAATGATGTTTGCAGGCCCTGCAAATTAAAAATGATGGCATTTTGTTTTGTGTAAGACAAATGTGAAAACTCAACTAATTCAGAACTATTGTGAAAATAATTTTTCCCAAAACTTGCAATCAATTGACAAAGAATGAGCACTGTTATTTTGAAGAACAAAGGCTCAAATAAGTGAGCATTGTCTCTTTAAGAGTTTGTATTTATCGCAAATCATATTATCAATTAATGTAATACTCAGCCTTATTGCTGTTATGCTGCAGCCCTGCAAATCAAGTTCTGTCCGTAAGGCCATAGAATGATTTATGGAGCTTTGTTATTCATTTGTGACATGGCATCGAAGATACTAATGCATGTGAAATGTTCATAAAGTGTAGATCAAAAAGCGGTGTGGAAAACATTTTGTGTTGTCATGACTGTGGAAATGTCACATTGGTTGTGAATTTGTATGAATATTTTATGCTCTAAAATATTGATTCATACATTTAAAAAAAAAAACGTTGTTGGCTATTAATAATTAATAAGCCAACTCCCCTTTGAAGTGACGTATTCCCATAATGACTTACTGATCACTGAAAGAAGCGAGAAAACACGGACAGGCTTTCTTCTAGCCTGACTCCTGTCATATTTCTCACTGGCAGACAACCATTTGGCATCATCATGTCCTGTTGTTGACATGCAATTGTTTGGTCGCCATTGAAGCCGACAGTGCTTCAAGTCCAGGGTCAGTTTAGGACTTGGCAGCTTGGACTTTTGATCACAGGTGGAAGGTCGGGCCTCACAAGCGTACGTAACACGAAGGTGTCCAGCGGTGATGGACAGCAGCCGAGCAGAGCTTTCGTGACGTAGCGGTCCAGGCTGTCTGCCAGGGTCTTCTGTGATCGTCAACCAGTGACTCGGACATGGCGCAGCAGCACAGCGAGCCGGGCGAGGGTGACCATTGAACTGAGGATGAGACATGAGTTCATGCCCTCCTGCCAAAGTGTGTCAATTCCAAGTTGGGCTAATTTCCCCTCGGTGGGCGTCCACGGATCTGGTGAGGGGTCCTCATCAATCCTGGTTTGCCTTCTTAAGACATATTCTTGTGTGTTTATTTCGAAGTCATGTTGATGAAGCTCGCGGGCACACAGCTGAAACCTACCAGTTGGCCCTTCAGCTGTTTAAGTTTGCAAACTGATCTCATTCACATGTAAAGTAAAGAGTATTTTCAAGGCAGAAGTGGTGGTGGGTGTGCAGATTGAAATGAGGAAGTGTATACAGCTCAGCAGCTTCACTGAATGTACTGAAAAAGCAAACTGTGAACTGTAGAATTCACAAAATGGGTTCAGTAGAGTTGTCATACTGGGTTATTTCATTCAATTCTACAATAACACAACACTTGTATATATATTGAAACTCAAATGTCATCATAGTTGGAGCAATGCAAATGTTTGTCTAAAAGCACTTACCCCCCCCAGGTGCCTGGCTCAAACATCACAACCGCCAAGCTTCACGGATTTCTTGAAAGCATTTATCTTTCAATGACACCTTTAATGCTATAAATTGATAACTCATTCCATCTACATGCTATATTAATTTACCAGATTGATATTGCAGTGTTATTCCAATATCAATGATAAAATATACATATCACAAGAGTCTGATCGAACTGTAGTAAATAATGTTTCAATGCACTGTCTTTTTATTTCCTATATGTCAACATGTTGACCAATCAGAAGAAGCCTACCCGCTCCATGTGCTTGCATACTAAGTTGATGTGTCGCAAAACTGCATGGCAAAAAAACCCAAAACCGTTACAAGAAAGATCACTGTTATCAGAAAGAACAAATGTCTAAAGAGTATATCATTATCTACGCAAGTATTTGGACTTATCGCAAATCATATAGTTTTCGATGTATTTTAATAGATCATGCAGCCTCAGTATGGCATTTTGTCCTCCTCGCCCTCATTTTGTGAGTAGATTCAAAGAAGCTGTGATGGTGGTGAAATGAGGCGTTTCTTGCGGGAGACTCTTGTTTATATTCCATTAGATAATGTATGGAACCACTGAGAGGTTCGGGCTCGACGGGCTTTTAGGGCCTTTTTCCTCAGTCTTTTACTTTGTTGGCATTTTACTTTGTTCGTGTCTCCTGTCTCTGCTTATTGACAAAGTATTGTACTCATGTTAAGTGCTTTAATACAGAAAGCAGCTACGTTATGCTGAATTTGTCTAAAGATGTCTCTGATGCAAAAAACGAGAGCGCATAGTGACATTGAGCCAATTGTCCGACTTAGTTTCTGTCTTGTATAACGATTTCCTCACCACTTACTTTCTAGCACACCTTTTAGCCTGCTTTTCACACTCGTACCCATTTCTCGTCTCTGATAATATCTTGTCTTCCCCCTCATATCCTCTCTTTCTGCAGGTGGTGCGCCTGTGCCAAAACACCAAATTGGCTCTGAAGAACAGCCCCCCTTACATCCTGGACCTGCTGCCAGACACCTACCAGCACCTGCGCACCATTTTGTCTCGCTATGAGGGCAAAATGGAGACTCTGGGAGACAACGAGTACTTCCGGGTTTTTATGGAGAACCTGACCAAGAAGACCAAGCAGACCATCAGCTTGTTTAAAGAAGGCAAAGATCGCATGTATGAGGAGAACTCGCAACCCAGGTGGGTCAGGTGGACAGAAACGGGGACACCCATCTCGACATTAAATGAGTTGTTGTGTTTGAAGCAGTGGATGGTGTGAGAAGGACCCAGCTGGGTGTTTCTGTTCTTCTGTTATCACTCTGAACTTTGTGGTCTTGGTCAGACTTTTCTTGTAAAGGAATGGAAGTGTGACTTCTGAGAGCAGCATGTTCATTCTGAATAATTAGGACTGTTCCCTCAGTGTGAGCTGTTGTACCCACCCCCAGCCCTTCGGGTTGGTTGTAGCTCACAACGTATCAAAGCGAGATGTGCTGTGGTTTAAGCATGTGAGCGTCTGTGGTCAGAATGACAGCTTAATCTACAGCTGCCTGCCTGTCACTTTGTTTTCTGTGCCTCCCTATCTCCACCATCTACTTCAACATGTTCACTTCATGCTGCTGTCTGAGTGCATTTTCTTCATTTAGAGAGAAACTGTTTTCTCTTCTTTCATGTGATCCTATTTTAACCCTTCTGGACTTGCACTGAAGTATGCAGTTGTCCATTTTCTTTAATGTGACATGAATTGTTGATCAAACTTTCCTTGAGTTTTTCTTGACTGAAATGTACTAAATGCGTAAAAGCATCCTTCGAGATGCTGAAAAGACTTCCAGACGTACTGCAGCTATTTATCAGCACAAAGCAATGGTGCAGGCCATTCGCTGGTGGGAGCTGCCTAAAACATCTGCGCTTTGAGGAAATATAGCTGCTCAAACATAAATTCTATACATATTAAAGTCACAATCAATCACTGTGCTGGACTGGTCACCTGTCCAAATTGTACCCTGCATTCACCAAGAAGGTCGTTAGAGCAGTCGTCTCCAAATCGGAAGGTTGCAGGTTCAATTCCCATCTCTGCCTGCCAACATGCCATGCCGAAGTGTCCTTGGGCAAGACACTGAAGCCCAAACTGCTCCCATTGGAGTGACGGCGCCGTGCATGGCTGCAGCCTCCAATGGTTTGTGAACGGGTGAATGTGATGAACCATGTAAGGCGCTTTGGGGGGGCTGCTCACACGGTGGAAAAGCGCTATCGGTGAAGTCCATTTCTAAACGTTGGTGCATTGTCTTGCCACAAAATAATGCTAGTGTTGATGAGCGACCTGAGGTGCTGCCTTTAAGATCCTCACTGAACCCTTTTGATTTGATTTGCTGAATGCCATTGCGCATAGTTGTAACAGGCCTTATATATACTGTGTTACAAAACATTAAGCGAGGCGTTGCCGTTTCCCTTGAGAGCGATTAAAACATCTGAACCATTATCAAATGCCCCCCCCCACCAACACCTTTTTCCAGAACTGCCTCGAGGTTCATTTTCTCTTACTGGCAGTGGGCAAGTTGCTGTGCAGAAGATTTTCTATTCAAACCCTGGGTGTGCGATTACCGGCGCCTTTTCATGTCTGACTGCTGTCTTCAGGAGCTTTTAGGATTGGCCTCACTGTGACACTGAGCGAATGGGGAATTGCGCTGACAGAAGGAAGCTGACAACAAAAGGAATGGCATTGGGTCAGTTCATGTGTGAATTTCAGCTTTACTCAGCTGAACAGACCTGATTAAAGTTCACTCACCAGGTGCATCAGCAAGTTTATTGTTCAACTCGGGTTTTGACAGTGTTGTCAAAATTTACCACTGCAGAACTTGTAGCAAGCATACCGCCTGAGGACACGCTGTATAAAAATTATATTAAACCAAACCCTTCAAACGTATGGTCACATGGTTAATATAAGTGCAAGCACACTTTGAAATAATACCAAGAGATGACCAATAAGAGTGAATTATTACCGGAGTCGGTGGTGGTTTAGTTCGGAAAGTCCAAGATTTTGAACACCAGGACGAGATAGAGGTGAGAGCAGAGTCAATATGTAGCAAATTGGCACGCAAAGTGAGTCTGTGGACCGCTGCATCTGGAGTATTGCCATTTCCTCTAAAACACGATGTCATGAATCAGACGCGTCTAACAAAACATCTGAAAGCGTCATCAGCCTTTGGTTCACATGAAAGGAAGCTTGAGAAGATCATTGGAATGTCTCTGAAGATGATTGATACATGTGTACTTGTTTAAATCTGAGTGGTGGTGACGAAGATACGTGCTTATTTTTCAGAGATATTGTGTCGTCACTTTCCAAAGTTTGAATGACTGTAATGTAGGTTTTACCGATTGTTGATTTGCATGAGCTCATGTCTGGACAGTCCCTACAAACTTGATCATGAAAAAATTTGAGACGCATCCTCATCTTGGTGATCAGTTCCTCTGTGAAAGTGTTGTCCTCTGCCTTGAACATAAAGTTGCAGGCAAAAGGCAACTGGAATGCATCTTGTGAGAAAAAATGAAAAGGACCAAGTCGGGCTGCTTTCTTTTTTTTGTCTTTGTCCATGTAACATTTTCTTTCAAATTCATTTTTATCTTTTTATCTATCTCTAATTGCAGAAAGACACACACACGCGCGCGCGTGCGCACACACAAAGACGGCTATTGTCTGAATAGAGAAGGCAGTGGTAGCGACACTAACTAATGAGTATCAGCCCACTTAAGAATGCCATAGAATTGACCAATGGCGTTGAGTTGCTGGAGAGGGACGAGTGCGTGGTCGGGCTGTAGCTGAGCGAAGCACATGGCTCTGAGAAGTCTCAGACTGAATGCAGAAGGTTTTAGTTTGTTTTTACCCAAGCAACACTGTACTGAGCTTGATCTTGACTTTAGTAGAGGCCAAGTTGTGTGCGTATCTGGTGCATTATGTTTACTGTGTTTACCTACTGACTGGAAATGAATGAATGAAAGAGGTGCATTGTTGCTAACAGCAAGGAAATTCAGTCAGCGCAGGAAAGTGGAGAGTGAACACGTCTTGATTATGAACACTCACAACCCATATTCAGCCAAAATTCACACAACATAGTCATTTGGCTTCACTCAGCACAGCTAAAATGCTCCCTGATCTCAAGAGATAACAATCTACTCGAATATCTAATACTGATTTCATTTCATATTTACTTTTTTTTTGCTCATTTTTGAATGACTAGTTGGCATGGATGTTATACTCTAAACCAGATTTCTTAACTGAGAACATCGAAGAATTGAACATTTGATGTGTCTTGGGGGTCAATAGAGCAGTTGTTTGGGCTCCTGCAATGAGGGGCATAACTGAGAAGTGATGCAGTTGCAACTGTGGTCTCTTGATAACATGGGTAGATCATTTCTCTTTTACAAACAAGGATTCTTTCTGGTCTTCTTGGCTAACACAGCTGCTTTGTTGGAGCCCGTGTGAGTGCTAACATAAACACAGTCAGATAGGAAACCCACATATACGCTGAACATCAACCCGCCCCCAAGCAGGGTCATACAGTAGAAGCGCCTATCAATGTGTCCTCCGAAAAACCCTTCCCCCTGTGGATCTAACCGGAAACCACATTGACCCCTGTGTGACAGTCTGTTTGATCATCTTCCTGGACTAAGCTGCCTTTGTATCCTGACCACTGTTGATGGGTCCAGCTGGGGACAGGAAGTGGTGAGCTTATGTGCTGTAGGGTGATGCAACTGCACTGTGGGACGGCACACACTTCAAAAAGTGAGACCTTCAAGGCCAACATGTTGTGAAAATCATTTGTAGTTTTGAAGTTTGTCTTTTCCTCATTTGTCTTGTATCTTATCTTGTCGAGGCTAATCTGCTGCTGGTGAAGCGTTATGGCTACTGGTACAGCTGTTGGCGTTCCCTAGTCAACGTTCAGAAACAGAAACATTTTCACGTCCTTCATTTCTTTTCCTTTTTTTCCCCCCCCAGTATGTGGTTAAAAACTGCTTTAAGAATAGTATCTTTAACAGATGGTGCATACATGATGAGTGACAAATGTGTTTGTCAAAAAACTAAATTATATTTAAAGTTGTACATATCAAATGTTGTGCATACTGACGATTTTTCATATTTGTTGCTTGTTGAGATATTGATGAAGGACGCTGATAAATACAGTTGGAAAATTGAAGAGTGTTCAGATTTTATCAGCAAACGTTCTCTTCTACTAACCCCACAACTGTTCATTAGGCATTCAGTGGATCCGGCTTTGTTACTTTACAGTTTCTTATAAAACAGACACACACAAAAGTAAATTCATATATGTTATCTCTCATGCCAGATAGTGCTGCTATATGTGGTTAAATGTTAGATGTCGTAATTTATTACAAGCTGTAGTGATCACTGGCGTTTTACTTCAAAATGAGGCAGTAAAAATTCAAAACCTTATAGAGGCTTATTTCTTTTCATCATGATTTTGCTCAATTAAAAAAAAAAAAAAAAAAAAAAGCCCCTGATCCTAAGACCTAAGACTTTCTTGTTGCCCTGCCCTCTCATAAAGCACTCAATTGTGCCCCCTGAAGTGGCGGCTTGCTCCACACTTTGAGAACTACTGAACCAATTTTTTGCCTTTGAATGAAAACTATACTTGTCAGCTTGTAGCATAATTGCCTGCGGTCAGTAACGTGCACCAGGTTTCCTATCCATTCTCTGTTTGTACTTGCTTAGGGTGTCTTACCTTCCTTTACTGACAGCAGCCAATCCTGTGCACAATAGAAAAATGCATTCCAGACATGGTTTGGTGATGAGATTACAATAGTTGTTTTGAACAACTTCCTCAAACCTGGACTCATTCAGCTGTATATTCAGCTGGATAACTTGTTTGACCTTTATTTTTAAACATCGATTTGGATTAATGTGTTGGGTTAAATTGTTCACAATACAAAACATTCAAGGTTTCAGTAGTTACATTATAGGTAATATCTGTCAAGTCAATACTGGAAAGACGAAAGCAAATGCATCTCTGAAATGCCAAACAACTGGTTTTCGCCGGGTGCTTGGCAGTGTTGAATTTGAGTAAATTTATTTGCTGCTGCTACTGTTACTTGTAAGAATGTTCCGGGTGACTGACCTTTCCATCGACGAAATGGACATTTTAATTGGAACTAGTCAACTTATGTAAAAGGAAAAAAGGCTCTGAAAAAGTCACAATTTCACCAAGTTCATGAATTCAGTATATATTTTCAGTATCGGGAGAAGAAACCCTCAGAGACTTTTCATCAAAAGCTTCAGCAACTAGATTGGATTTTAAGTTCTGGTCAAGTACAAGGCCTTTTGCACCAAACAATTTTCTGGAGGATAACTTTTTTTGCATTCGGGGGTTGATTAAATTTATTCCATTAAATTCCTGAAGATTTAACTGTCACCAAAGTTGAAGCCCTGCTTGTGAGGACATTGTTGCAGTGCTATCTTCTCAGACCTACGGTGTGTACAGTGTTGTGTAAATTATATCATGTTGGCCTGAGTGTGGCTAAATGTAAGCAGCAGCCACATCTCAGTGCAAGTCCAAATGCTTGAATGTCATTGCTCATTGGTCCAGCGAAGCGAGGATGTGCAAACGTTAAAATTGCTTAGCCAACTAAGCTATTGCAACAGCATCTGGTTTGCCTGTACTGTCTCAGATTTGCATCATAAAACCCACTTTTAAAGTTCATGTCATTTGTTGTACAGATCACAGCTTGAGAATGTCATCAAGCCTGTATGTGAAATATCATCACCCAAATGTATTCTGTAACTGTTTACAGTAAAGTGTTGTTGTGCAGTAATGATTGATGTAGTCAAGTGTTTTTGAACCTCTCAAAAAAACACACCAAAAAATGCATTATATGGTACATTAGCTGTGGTATTTGCAAATGTCATTTTCATCAATTCCTGTTTTGGTTCAGGGAAACTCGCTCTAAAATGTGCCTTACTATTTTCTGCGTATGGACCTGACTGTGAAACAAACGCCTGTCGTTGGGCTCGGCTCTTAACTTTGACTATCTCGAAGCCCATCTTATCAGTGCAGCCATAATACAGCTGGAAATATTTGTGTTTGTAGTGTTGAATGGAGCTGTGAGGAAGTGCAGCCATGCATGACAATGATGTCCGGTTGAGTACTGGGGACATGAGCGTTTTGCCTTCATGTTTTATCAGGAGCAATGGGGAATAAGTTCATAATGTATGAGATGTTTTAAAATACCTGCTGAGTTCAGGCAAGTTTCAGATGGACAATTTCATGACGGCATATTAGTATAAAGGCAGGAAAAGCTGTTAAAGTTTTTGAAGGGTGGCAGTTTGTTCAATACATTTCCGGTAACAATGATTGTCTTGCCCATGAACATGTTAGACAAACCTAACAAGCCACTACAGTTGTGTCATACTGATAATGCGAGTGGGGCAATGAAGAGACAGAACATGACAAAATGTAAAGGGAGCAGCAGCATGCCACGTCCTCTACGGACCAAAGCCCCCCCCCCCCCCCCCCCCCCCCCCCCCTTTCCCCCAGCGCAGCTTTGAAGGCGGTGTGGGCCACCAGAAATGTGGGAGAAGAATTGTTCCAGCAGAGTCAAGAGACCGAAATCTCGCCAAAACCGAGGGAACATGCAGGGTGGAAGAGTGATGTAGCTCTTTTTTTGGAAGCGCTCCACCACGTCCCCACATTATGTCCCCATCAAAGCCATTCAGGAAGAGAAGCAAGCATGTAAGTATCCACCAGACAAACGCATGGGAAACTGCCCGTGGAGAACCATAGTAGGTGCCTTCCCCAATGTGGGAGAACCCAATATATGTTGTGATGTATTCTAAAAGTTGAAAGATGCATCCCTTTGCTGTCTCATTCCAGCTCTATAAGAGGACCTGCAGTGACCACAAAACTCCCACTATAAGTCCTCATTCAGATCCAGTGTTGGGTTTGTCTAATCTGCTTAAAAACCTGGCAGTGGACTCACTCCACTGTGGGCATAAAAGGTTCATTCAGTGATAGGAAGAACACAATAAATCATAGCTTCAGCTGACTCTGCACAAATAAATTGTAAGTTATGAATCTTATTGATTTCAGGAGATAGATTCTTCTAAGTCGCGCACATCTGTCCCCTAACTAAAGAACAATCACTTCATTGTGCTTCTGGTGGAAATAAAAGTGCTTTGTTAGTAGGTCACTTATCTGTTGTCTGGTTGTACACGTTGCCAGAAAGGAAATGGCTAAAACTGTACCGAAACGTTTTGTATATCAGCACTGAGTCTAATATAGCTCGCGTCGGCTCAGATGAGACTTTGACCTCACGTAGACTGCCTTGAACCGAGAACGAGCTTCAGCCTTTCAACATCAAGTTGATTTACGTACCGCAGCGTATGTCTCTCTCTGTAGGAAGTATCACATCATTGCTCTTTGTCTTTTTCCTTCACCGTGATAGGAATCAAAATGAATGCATTGCTTTTTGGCTCTCTTCTTTGTATAAACTGTGGTGAATAAGATGAGGAAGCGTTGGCCCTCGCTGTGCTGCTCGGAGCAGGATGTTTTTGGCAATTAGTTGAGTTTGTTGTGATGAAGTCGCAAGTAAGAAAAATCTTTCTGTGGTTTTAGCACGTCAAGCAAATGGCTCTTGCTACGAAGAATGGAAAGGGTAGATAACACTTCGGGAGCTACGGGTGTTTGTTTCCAGTACATTTTCTCACACTAGTAGCTTGTGGCTCAATGTGCAGAGATGCGCAGACACAGGCCCACAAATAGCAGAACATCATGGTTATTTATGTTGCAGCGGCGTCAGTGAACAGCCAACTTGTGAAGTCCTCACACTATTAGATTGTGGTGATTAGCCTGATTCAACCCACTATCACCTGTGGCTTCATAGCGTACAGCAAGCACTTGCTGTTTATTCACACAATGAGCTCAGATATGCACTCCGATAGGGTTGTCTAGCTGTATTGAGGGGATTAAACTAAAACAGATCAGTTCTATTAAACAATCTTCTCATTCTCTTTATGCACTAATCTGACTTTAAGCCTGTCTAATTTACCAGTGCGATTAAGTGCTTACCAGATTGAGATCAATTAAAATATCACCCAAAAAAAAGAAGTTTGACATCAATTTCAATAAGTGTTGATCCCCTTTTTTAATTTTGTGTTTCTTATTCGGGAGTGTTTGTCTGGAGACGTTAAGTGTGTTTGGTCCATTGCTTAAATGCGATGTCGTGTGGGTATGTGTTGTGTGCTGTCATGGCTGTTTCCTGATGGAGATCTGGAGTGAAGCCAGTTCCGGAGAGTTTGAATTTATAAAGTGATGACCGGAGGAAAGTGGTAAGCCGGAATTTCAAACACAGTGTTCTATGTTCCCCAGTACAAGAGCGACATTTATTTTTAATGCCTCTGTACACTTTTGTGGAATCGTCCACCACATTATTCAATTTAATGTTGAAAATAATGCCACAGTGGATTTTCCCTTTCCCTGGATTATCATGATGAGGCCAGACTGTGATAAGTGTGACAAAAAAAACGCATTTTTGAATGAAGGACTTTCAGTTTGAATATTGCCATATACATTTTTTTTTGGTTTGTTTTGTGTCTTTTATCTAATCCTTAATTTGATTGAGAGCCCTGGAGAGTTGTTTATACCAATTTAGTTTATGTTTATACAAAATGATGTTCATGTAAAAAGAAAAAAAAATCAACTAACACTAATATTTGCACACAGCTGGAGCTGCACTGTGTGCCAAGTGTGACTCCTTTTGTGAGAACATGTTGAGGGTCTCACCATGCTAAGTTTTGCATGCTGACACACGCATCTCGTAATGGAATCATTATGGTGTGGTGATTTTGTTTTCCAAGTAATGACTCAATGCAAAAAAATCTGACCGAAAGATGTAATGACAGATTTGTTTATAGACGCATGAAGCCACTCTGAGCCTTTTGAAACATTTATTGCATATGATGGACTTATAACTGAATCTGTGGCAGTAGGGAATTTAGACTTATTGATCTCTAGATTTCTGTTTGTCCCCTACATATCCACCACTTATCTACCTTAATTCCTCTTTTTAAAATATTGCAAGCAACCTTATAGTAGCTTTGTTGTTGGGCCTTGGTTTGTGTTTGATCAGTGTTTCCTTTTCAGTCTCAATGAAAAGATAATACAGCTGCAAGATGATATTACAGCTACTTGTGACTCTGCCAATCCAGACAGACTCTCATTCTGTACGGCTGACCCTTACTGGCTGTGCAGCGGTGTATTAGCGCAGTGCGGTGCTGGCTGGCTAGCTGTGCTACTTTATCACAAGCAGCAGGAAACAGGAAGGGAGCAGCCAGCTGCAAGGTCAAAGGTCACTATAGCGTGAGGGGGATGGAGGACAAAAACCCAGTGTTTATATTAAAAAAAAAAAAGGTTTGGCTTTTTGCTTTGATTGTGGTCAAAAGAGACGCAAGATAAAACACACCAAGGATAAATGGCTATCCAAGGAGGTCAGATAAACACAGTGCGGTTGTATCTCGCTGACTCTGCAATGCCACTGTTGGCACAGTGGCCAGAGTCGCGGTAACAGTTGTAGGAGTTGGTTATTGAAGTGCTTCTGTCCAGTGTCCAGACACTACAGAGTTGCTATTGCAGGATGAAGAAAGACGAGGATTGAGCGATGCTGCAGCAGATAACGGCTTGTCCCTTGTACGTGTGAGATTAGACTTGAATTTATCTTGGAGTAGTTTTGGAAAATCACATCCAGGTTATTGTCTGCTTCAGACAGATAAAAAGACGCAACATGTAATTCACGGTGAAAATCACACTGGAGACAGCTGCAGCAGGCTGAGTGCTTGATGCCAGTCACACCAGTGTTCATCCTCCCTGTCTGAGCCAGACACTCCGTGTGGATATTCTGTGGGAATACATACGGAGTCCATGTGGACACATTCTGTAGGTGGTGTGTTGGGAAGGCACAAATCACTTGACTTACCGGAGTTTGTCATCACATGTGGGGTTTTTCAAATTAATAGCACATCAGACAAGACGTATTTCAAAGAAACTTGCTAATAAACATCTAAGATTAAATGCGTAGTGTTGGAAGAAAGCCGTGGAAACCAGTTCGTTTTTGTTTGGCTTGGTTTGAAAACGGTATTGTTGCATATGTTCAGAGACACTTAAGTAGAATTGGAGTTAAGAGGTAATTGTGGCAGCATTGATTCCTTATTCCTTATAATGAGGAGTTATTTCCCATTAGGACTCATCTAAGGCTTTTGAACATTATCTTTGACCTCATCCACATGGAGACAAGATGTTTCAGATTACAGAAAGGTCACACAAAATTACACCAAGAAATGTTTATGCACATGAAACCACCGGGCCTGTAGTGAAGGCTTGAGTCATACCCATGAAACTCAAAACATATACATTGGAAATTCTGAATGTGCCAGTGAGATAAGTCATTTTGTGTGAACCAGCAACAAAATCAAACTTCAGCTCCGGTTCACACCATATTATAAAACCAACAAATTGCAAGAGAATGTGAAAATCTGTTGCAAAAGCCATAAGCTCAGTAGCTTGTGTAGCACAAACATAACTATGTAATCTACCATTGTTGTTGGTTGGAAGGGTTACCACATGCAGATTAAAGGAGGGCAGGACTATGGCGTCAGCGGTTTTACTCATGAAGATGGAAACACTCAATTCTGATTCATTCTCTCTGCATATACCTCTACCTAAACCCATTCCTGGGTGGAGGGGGCCTTGGATAGAGGCTAAGAAATCTGAGGGGGGACAAAATGGGGCTTAAAGAACAACCTTGGTGGCTGTGGCTGGTCGAGCTGGTTATCCTCCAGTTCCAAAGTTGGAGGCTTGATCCCTCATTCTACCCTGGCCAAGTGGCTCCCAGTAGTGTTCAAGCATCACTGATGTGCGAATGAGTGCAAATGACAGATCATGTAATATGCATCAAAGCTTCTCTTGCATGTAAGTGGACTAAACGATGAGCCCTCTTGCCGTTTATGTGCGCTTGGGTCTTGTCTGAGAAAGTGTGATGGTCTGATGTCCTGTCCAGAGTGTGTCCTGCCTTTGCAGGGATCAGCACCGGCTCCCTGCCACCATGCAGGATTAAACTGTATAGAAGATGGATGGATGAAATAGTTGAATGTCTCATATGTTTGCCTCTTTTGTATAATTGTGCTTTGCCTTTGCTCTGAATGTATCTTCAGCTCACAGTGAGATCATTTGAACTGCGTCTGGTTTGGTTTTATTTGCAAACTTACCACACGATGATGATTGCGCATTGGAGTTTTGGACTGACTGGCTCTCAATTGCCGCCTCTTGAATTTCACTCATAATATTTGCCAAGCATTAATCTCTTCAGATTACGAAATTTAAGAACATATTATGCCCATATGACTTGCTCGCCCCAAGGGAGAATCTTCAAACATATCACTTTTGCTTATGAATTAGAAATTAAATTGAATGAATGGTTTGAAAAGAGGGATTTGAAATCTTCAAGCCTGGAGTAGCCTCCATCAATGTTTAAAGTTGTGAAGAGCCCGACTGCTGTTTTATGAATGTACATAATATATTCCAACTAACCTAGATGTGGAGATGAGAGTAGTGAGGGACGAGAGATTAATTTCTCATAAACTCCAGAGCCATGAAAACAGCCTTCATATGGTTACGTTGCAGATGAAAGCAGAGTGGAGGGGGTTCAGTTGTCGCTCAGATGAAAGCGGCGAGCAGAGAGAGGGCGGCAAGGGGAAGGGATGAGATGGCAGCTTTCCGCTCAGTATTCGGCGCATCCAGGAAGCAGAAGACACAGAGGGCGGCCCCCTGCCGAGATGTTAGTTGCTGAAGAAAATACTGAAATAGTGTCACAAATGGTGGCTTTTCATGAGACCATACGAGGAAGAGAAAACGCTCTTGGGGGTGCATGAGCTCTTCAGGGAAATGCTTTGCGAAGCTAAAAGTCTGATTTGAAACATTAGCTCAACTTCAAAGACAAAAGCAAACGCCGCTTCCGCCTTCAAGTCTGTGCTGCAGATGTGGCGAGGGCGTGAAGTTTAAAACAAGGCTTTCCTACTAAATGATTTCCCGTTTGATTGTTTATCGTCGTGACCGCTTGTAAACCTTATTTTTGATGTTAGTTTCACGGAACAGTGCAGATTAAAAAACATTGCCATTAGTGTGCCACAGTTAGTCAAGGGGCTATTTTGACCAGGAAATGCAGACAGAACAGTCTCCGTTAAAACAACATATGTATTTGAAGGTTCAAAGCTACTGAGAGTATTTGTTCTAATGCAAATATAATGATGAGATGAAGACACAGCAAAATTCCAAACATGCAACGCGCACTACAAAGCTCACAATAATAGAAAGGCAAGATTATACGGGCTTGTTTGAAAATATTATAGAAATGTAAAAAATGTTTTTTTTCCAATTTGTTCACTCTTGCCATAAAAAGTAAAAAGTTTCTAAAATGTTTGCTTTTGATCATTATGGCTGTAGTTCATTTTCTGACTTTGCTATTAAGAAACATTTCAGCTTGTGTCGAGTATGTTTGAATTATATCATTGAAAAATTATGTCCATAGTATTGTCATTTTCTGAGGCACATCTGTGTATTTAATAAGAACTGCATTGCCACTAAAACATGCAAAACAGGAGAACAGCATATGAAGAACATCAATGGTGACATAATGAAAGCAAAACTTTAAAAGGGCAGTCCTGCAGGTACCTGCAGACAGTATGAGGAGCTCAACACAGATGGCCTATCGATCATGAGGCACAACTTGATTGAAATGTTTTTTTTTACAGTTTAAATATTGCAATTCCTCCAAGTTCCACGTGTACTCTCTCTGAGGTAAGCAATTCTCCTCACGTGCGGCGAGCTCTCAACATACACTAATCTATTTCATCCAGCCCAAGTCTCCGTCCTCCCTCCTCATTCACTCCTTCCACTCCCTCCCCGCTCTCCTCTCATAGGGTGTGTACTGTAGTGCAGGGCAGCTGCAATGGAGCCGCTCTTTCACTGCTCTCTCCTTCTCTCCTGCATGTCAATTCAGCCGACCTAACAGCCAGGCACAGTCTCCCTCTGTGCTGCGTCGTAAGTCATGGCTTTCTTAGAGTGACGCCTCAAACGCTGTGATCTGGTGCAGAGCCACGGTGGATTTAACTCGATCGATTCTCTCCTTTCTTTTTTCTTCCCACCTCCTCCATTAATTTTTAGTCTTTCTCGCTTGTCCTCTTCACCTCGTTTTCCTTATTGCGTGCGTTTCTTTTCCTCCCCTCCACTCTGTTGCTTGTTGACCCGCCCTTTGCAGCTGCAGTCGGAGCTCTATTCTGCGATGTCTCAACATAAATCTGAGTCACTCTGATCTGGACCTGTAACTCTTTCTGTTTCATGTGGCCTCCTCCCCAAAATCCTGACTAAATCAAGCTCTCCATAAAATCTAAATCTAGATTTTATTTGCAAAAAACTCAGTAAAAATAACTCGTTATTATTTACAGTAATACTCGTTTCATTGAATAACTGATTTAGGATTATGAGGGAGATTGGGTTGATGATGGGGAAGAGCAGGGTACACCATGGATATGTCATTTGTCCACTGCAAGGCAAATGCAGTGTCAGTCATACACATTCACACCTACAGGCCATGTGTACACACTGATTGAAGACTAATTGATGTTTCTGGATGGCAGCAGTACACCAGAGTACCTGGATAAAACCCAGTCGCACAATGGAAGAACATGCAAACTTGACACAGAAAGTCCTCAAGCCCATAGTGGTGCTACCCGCTACTCCATCATATAGGGCTTAATGTTCTGATATTTTGAAATGATACATCGTGCACTTGTTACTGACAATATGCCAGATGGGTTCACTTAATTATTTCCTGCTGGTTGTTGCTGTCTGCATCAGGCCTTGCTAAAGGCTGCTACTCAGAAGTGACAAATATGTCTACGTGAGGTTGTAAATAATGTTTGGTATTTCCTGCTTTATTCCAGCGGGTATTACTTTTTTTTTTTTTTATTGCGAAGTCTTATTCTCCACGGTGTTTTTTCTTTTTGGCGGGGGGGGGGGGGGGGGTGTGGCAATGCGTGAAGGAAGATTGTTTAGCACCATCAGAAATGATTTCAAAGGCGTTCAATGACTTCAGGAATTTTGCCAAGTTGGAGTTCTGTTTGGTGTGAGTCTGCAGGAACTTGATGTCAATCCAGAAAAGGCAGAATACACATGCAAGTTAGATGTTTGTGTTTTTCCTCTATTGTGGGGAAATTAACTTGTTTTACATGAAGTGGGAATGTTTTTAACACGGCAGGAAAAATCAGGTTTCCAACAAATATAGGATAAGTTGGTTAATCACATTTTCAGCTTTTATTTCAGATTAAGATGAACACACCTGTGGTAGACACATGATTCTCATTTCATTACGCTAGATTCATGGCAAACAAAGACACTGGTGCTTCAATGTGTGCCACTCTCATGCCCTTTGTCTTAAGTCGGATGCATATGCTGCAAGAACAAAAGAAGTAGTTTTTTGTTGAGCTGTCAAGACCGAGGTTGGGTAAAGCCAAGACTTTCATACTTCATAAGAAACTCAAGTGCAGAACTCCCCGGAAGTCCTCATTTGCAGGGACTTCAGACTGCTTTATTTGCACGATGAACTTTTCCTGCAGCTGAAAAGTAGAAATGGCATCAATACTGCTTTTCTGCATTCCTCACCCAAGAATTGTTGGAGCCTGCTTGGTCATTTCTTTTTTGCCCAGATTATGTTTCATGGTTGAGCTGCCAGACAGAATGATGGCAAATTTATTCTGTCTTGCAACGCTGGAAAGAAAGTGCATTTATTGTGGATTGGGCATAGTCTTTTGGTAATCAGTGTTTCAAGAGAACTCCCATGCCAGTAAACATTTAGTAGTTATACTTAATAAATAAAAATGGGAAAAATCAACATGAACATTTTTCTCAGGCTCAACTGAACAATTGCCGCATATAGAACAAGACCAAATTTTATAGTCACCTTTTTGAAACTACTTGGGATCAATGAACGCTTGTATTTGTCGTGCTAATTAGCTCAATAGAACCTGAAGAAACAAGAGGTGTTTAAGGTCAAACTGTACACGCGACTTAAATGTATTCCCCAGGCGGCCAACAAGGCGTGATTAAAGAGATGTATGTCTGAGGACTGTCATCCAGCCTGACAGTTGGCTGCTGGTAGTGTTCTTTCATCCTGCGACTGCAGGAAATGCTGAAGATGAAGAGTGGTTGGAGTGCATGCACAAAGAGAGCTGTGAGGGTTTCATGTTTGACTGGCATCTTTATTTCAAAGAGTTTGGTCATATACATGCAACATTGATCAAAAGAGAATGCCAATGTGTTTTTTTTTGGCAGTTGTGTTTATTTTTTTATTCTCGGTCGAAGGATCTCACTGTCCCTTCTTTTCTGTTTTGCAACACATAAATAGTTGTTTAGCATGTTTGAGCACATGTAGCAATGATGGGGGGGGTGGGGGGGGGGTTAGACTCCTAACTGTGCAATGATACTTTATTTATTATTTACCATTATTTATATGTATAAAGCTGAGTATTTTGGTTTTTATTTAAAACTGTGTATATTTACATGCTTTTAGTTTCTTTTGTCAGTGTATCATCTTTAGAAAAAAAAAAATTGGCTCTCAGCCCAGTGATAATTAAGATGACATAAATTGTCATTATGTGGCAGTTACTTTGCTTCTTCAAGTCGTGGCTGTGATTGGTGGTTTGATCCTTGCTCCTGTCTCCACATGTGTCATAGTGTCGTTGAAGAAGAGGCTGTGTAAATTTGACTGACATTGTAAAGGTCTTTGAAAGTGCTAAAGGCAGGTGGAAATGTAGTGATTTACCTCTGCCATACCAAATCAGTGAATCAAGAAAAAGAAAATTGAAGAGTTTAGCACACAGTATAATCTGTCAACACATGGAAAGATGACAAATGACTGCCGGTCTGCATTTTCCCTTCTTCATGTTGCCAGTGTCTGTAACTAAATCCCAATGATAGACTTGTGAAATCTCAGACTCTCCCCTCTGTTCTTGGCTTCCTCAGGCGAAACCTCACCAAGCTGTCGTTGATCTTCAGCCACATGCTGGCCGAGCTGAAGGCCATCTTCCCCAACGGTCTGTTTCAGGGTGACAACTTCCGAATCACCAAAGCAGATGCTGCAGAGTTCTGGAGGCGCGCCTTTGGCGACAAGTAAGCCCAGTTATTAGTTACAGTCTACACACAGAATACCTTATTACCCAGATGTGTCCAAGCTGGCTTCCTGCAATACCAGTGGTTCCTTACAGGATGTTCCCAAGAAGAGTAACTTCTATTCCCATTCATATATCTTCTACACTGCATTGTCCAACATGAGTTCATAGTGGGATGAAGCTGCATCCAGCTTGGATTGAATGAAACTACACTGGCAAAGGAAAAGTCCACATTTGTCTCCCTTTGTTTAAAATCCTATTACATTGAAGTGAAACGAAGCGCACGTTGACTAAATGCTTTTCTTTTATCATGTTTGTCTTGCCTCATTTGTTTCCTCACACAAGCTTCCGATTTTAAATCAGGCAAAGCGACAAATTTAAGTTCAGCTCATCAATTTAACAAGACAAACTAATTATGAACTTGTCCAATACAAGAAGAATGAATGTAATAACATAAAAATACAAAGAGATTATTTTATTGCTCCCAAAAAAAATCTGCCATTTAACATCCGTTGTTGCCATGGCGATTTCAGTAGACTGGTGTTTTCAGAGTCGGTTACACTGTGCATAAGGCGGGTATGTCCCCGACAGGCCGTCAGTCCATCACAACCAACACAGAAACCAACATCCACACACCTTCATTCATGCAAACCCAGCATTGAGCTGTCTGGGACTAATCTCTCTTTTAGGTGAGAGTACAAACCACTACAACAGTGTGTAGGCCTGACCTTTAAGCGTGCAAATGTGTCTCACACAGTGAGAAGAAATGCATGAAATGTATCTGAGAGCAGTGGTCTCACTGTCCTTGCTTCTCTTGAACTTCCAGACAGAGAAACAAAAACGTTGTTCTTTCTAGCAAGTGTTGGATTGTTGATTAAAGAGATGTTTGGACTAAAACGTGTTTTTGAAAGAGACTTGACATTTAAGTGTGAAATCTTATGTAGTGGGACAGTGACGGATCATTAAACATTCTGAGTCAGTCGCTGTGAAATTACAAAGGTGTTAACTCTGATTTTCCCATTTTAACCATCAACGTATTTTACTTGAGACTGTGAATTGAAATGATCAACCTGTGAACTTATTTCCACTTCCTTCCCATTACCGGTTTAGTATTTTATCTATGGTGCAAGGCAGCATGAAGGTTGTCCACTGTGAACAGTCATAATGTTTACGTGTTTGTTTTGCTTTTCAGAACCATTGTGCCTTGGAAGGTGTTCAGACAGTCTCTCCACGAGTTTCACCCCATCAGCTCTGGTCTGGAGGCTATGGCCCTCAAGTCCACCATTGACCTCACCTGTAACGATTACATCTCCGTCTTTGAGTTTGACATCTTCACCAGGCTTTTCCAGGTAGGCGGTGCACCTTCGTCCGCACAACAATACACTCGGCACCTTAACGTTGTTACTATTTCCTCGTCCCTTCGTGAAATTGGATAAGGGACAGTGAGTTCATAACATAACATTCTCCTTCCTTCAAAGATTAACTTGCATACTTTGCATCAAGTTGTAGAATTTTGCTGGATATTGGATCTTTTCACTGCAACATAAATTACGCAAATTGATTTGTAGAAAATAAAGACGATTGTTCCGGTAGCCTTTTTATAAAGCTCCCAACTGTTCACCTGTAAAACTTGTGACTTTCTGAAGTTTATTTCATCATTTTTAATTGGTTTTCTTTTCAAAATTGAAGAAGTTTGCACATGCACGCGAAATAAATCCTTCCAGAGGATGTACAGTCATGATATTTGCTCCCCTTTCACTCCTCGGGGAGAAATGATGCCAAGGTTGGAACATAGTCAGTTTTTGCCGGCGGTATACACCCATTATTACCTTCGCAGCTTCACATAACATTTTCATTTATAGACTATACACTGCAAATGTGTTTTGGGAGTTGTGTTTAAGGCTAAATACAACCTATCATGTACATTTTACAATTAGACACACAGGACAGCAGAATGCAGTGTGTTGGTTTGGGACAGAAATGGACACTCGTGGTCCTGGAAGGCCACAGCCAAGCTTGGTTTTGTTGTGTCTCGGCTTCCAGGTCCCGTCCCAACATCTGGTTTAGCAGTACTTTAGACTGAGCATACTGCACTGTACTGCAGAAACTTTTCTTCATCTCCAGGATGGAGAAAGGTTCAATAAAAAATAGAAAAGAGAGCAGAGAAGGGGCAATTATCACTCATCTTTTATGATTATCTATATTATGCAGTGTTGGCATTTCCTATCGGCATTACCATTCTGAAAATCATTTATTTCATGAGAACACTCATCTTAGTTTACATTATCAAAACCTTCTTGCTACCCTCTCATATAGAACAGTATACAGTATATTGTTTATTGTCTGAGTGACTTTATCCCTGGCTCCCTGTGTCCATGGCACTGACGGGCTTAACGAAGCCTAAATGCATTACTAATATTTCCCATGACAGTCCCTCATACAGAAAAAGTCCTCCTCTAAATGCCCGCACTGTCAGAAGAGGAAGTGAGCCTGTGGCCATTTTAAGCTCTGTCCTTGATATGGGGCAGAATGGCAGTCATGCACTGTTTGTATATTACATTACGAGCCTTTCAAATGTCACATTTCATTTAGTATCTTTAGGCTGAAAGATTGTGAAGCACTGTACATGTGAAAGCCTGATGCCTTACTAAGATGAAGAGGAAACCGTGTCAGTCTGCAATGAGATAGTGTTTAAATGAAAGAAAGAAGCAACCAAGAAGTAAACCCTTCATAGTTTTATTTATTCACCCTGATAGTCTATGTTAACGCAAAAACAAAACGCAGTCCAGTGAAGAAGGCCATTTTTACTTGCCACTTTTTATACTATAAATCCTGCGCGGCAGATTTTAATTTAGGAAAATATGGTGAAAAGAACATGCCTTTGTGACATTTTGCAGCTCATCACTTTTGCAGCTCATTTTCAGTGATGTATGTGTGTTATTTGAACTTCCTTTCACACAGCAGACACACTGGTGATAACAATTGCGGAACCACCCACTCACTACTGAGCTCAGTCAGCGTATTATAGAGAAAAAAGAATTCACTCTTTTCTCCTGACTTCTCGGGCGGCTTGATCAGGGTTTGATTATAAGGAGAAACATAACCTTAAAAGCTGACTCAAGTTTCTGTACTTACAGTATTAAAGGCAGGTTCCCATAGTTCATGAAAGCCTTTGTCAAAAGAAGTTTCCAAAATGTCTTGAAATGCAATTTGCCATAATTTCCTCACACAAGTATCAAGGCTTCTCCAACGTTTCTCTCAAATTTTAAACAAGTTGAAGAAATTGCCCAACAATTAAAACAAATTATAGTCTATGAAAGTACTGCCAAACTGCATTGATTTTGCAAGAGGACATCTCTTCATATCCTGGTTTTAAATTGCAGTCCAACAACTGTAGCCCCACTAGTGGCAGATAGCTGAATGACAGTAAAGCCACGCTGTACAAAAGCTCAGACCAACCAATATTTCAGGTGCTGACAAGCAAGGGAGGAATGTTTATTTGGTTTTCTAATTAGTCACACACATGCCTGCTTTTAATGAAACGATGTTCATTGCTGGACAAGCAGCAAAGTTTCTGTGAAAGTTGGGTGACATGCACATTAAATATCCACATATTCTTGTAATATTTGATCGAAATGCCCGAGTACCAATTTAGTGTGACTTCAAGGAAATATTATTGGAAATGTACTTTTTTTTCCCCCTCAAACTCAACCAAAGCGGTTGCAGTCCAGTAAGACAAACGGAGGCGTTGTTTTTCTTCTTTCTGTGGCCCCAGATGGCACCAAATAAGTTCCACGCTGGTTTAAATATCGCTAATTATGCTGAGGCTATCCTTTCAGCTCACTGAACCCTGAGTGCTACCACCGTTCTAGATCACACCGATGTTCAGTAAACGGTTGCTTCAACATCATCCATAGTGCCATTTATTCCTGCCATTTGAACCGTGTCCATTCTCTCACACATCAATGTGACTCACTTCTCTCTTTCTCTCTCTCTCTCTCTCCTGTGTGCGTAGCCTTGGTCGTCCCTGCTGCGGAACTGGAACAGCTTGGCAGTAACTCACCCGGGGTACATGGCCTTCCTCACCTACGACGAGGTCAAAGCTCGACTGCAGAAGTTCATTCACAAGCCTGGCAGGTGAGAAGAGGCAAAGCAGCACTTTATATACACGCAACCCTTCGCACAGAATCACACCTCTTGATCCCATCATTATCATTCATCACAAAAGAAGTCGTGTTATGATGCGAGTGCCAAGATAAGAACTTGAGTACGCACTTTTAAATTCATAGCACATCTGATTCAATGCTCATTGTTGTCGTCGGCCTCCATTAGTGTATTTAGGCAGTAACGCTGCTTCTCGGACAACAGCAAAGTGGCAGTTTTAATGTTTAATTGACAGTGTTCACTTTTAAATAGCCATCACATTACAGTGGACCAAACTAAAAATGCTGAGGCAACACAATCTCATCCTACTGCTTGTGTGTTTGTGGGTTAGTGAGTAAGTGAGAGAGGGAGTGTGTGTAAGAAACACCCAGAGCAGCATGGCACTGGCACCTTACATCAATGGCGTGCATTGTACGCCGAACGCTGATGTCACTCTGTAGGCCCGGGCCCTGTGCGGCCACGTTGACATCCGAGCAGTTGCTGGTCGGTGCGAGTGCCGCATTTCCACACTATATATTACTACTCACTGTCAGGCCAGTCCTGTTAGTACTACGTAACGAAGCAGTTGCTCCACTCCGATGCTAAACATTGAGTCACCAGTGCTGCTCGATACACAGTGCTGCCCTGTCAGCTTGTAGAACGTTGGGAGAGAGGCTTATTTCCTGGCAGCTCAGGCAGCTCCTCCTAGCGAGGCTTGGATTTCTGATGTCTGTATCACAGGCACAAGCAGCTGTGTTTTAACTTTTTTTTTTTTTTGTCAAGCCAGTTTATTTTCCTGCATACAGTGCAGTAGCCAAGCATAACAGGGGGCAACCCAAGCCATGCTTTGCCTCCAAACTGTTCCTGGATGAATATCTCAGTATTGTCATACTTAGAAGCACCATTAGTATAAATATACTGTTATCTTTTGTTTTGAGGAGCTGCGGTGAGCCTTGACTCGCTTAATGGCTTTGTTTGGTTGCACTTTGTCTGTGGATGCTCCTCCTGCACCAGAATCTGTCTTGAGGCTCCAATTTATGTTCTCCCAAACTGAATTAAAGGGGATTTTTACTCAGGTTCACTGATGCTAATGTTGATATTCTAACTGGACCTGCATCCTTATATCATCACATCTCCTCCATTAAAGTATATATTGTGTATAATGCATGTGTAATCTCTTTACAATATAGTCTGTTTTATGAATGCGCTGTGCATTTCTAAAGTCAACCTATGAGGTGAGAACTTTGATACAATTGTACCTTGTTCTGGTTCTTTCCTCAGCTATATCTTCAGACTGAGCTGTACACGACTTGGCCAGTGGGCTATCGGCTATGTGACAGCAGATGGAAATATACTCCAGACCATTCCCCACAACAAACCCCTGTTCCAGGCCCTCATCGATGGCTTCAGGGAAGGATTGTAAGTCAGCAGGCGTCATTGGTTGCAGTCCTGCACACATCTGTCATTTCCTTTTGGGCTTTTGTCCGCTGCTGTTTGTCAGTGCGACATGTTCATTGTCGTCATTTGATGTAATTTTATCCACAGGGCTTCTCTTTAACGGTCATTTCTCTTTTCCTTCATCCCCAGTCCCGACAATGCATACACCTCCATGTAAATGGTTCAGACCTGCTTTGCACACAGTGATTGAATCTGAATTTCATAACCAGTGCAATCATGTCTCTTCTTCCCATCATTCCAGTGTTATCACAACCAGAGTAGAGGTGCTGGTTTCTAATATGGAGCCCATTTATTGGTGTACTGCGCTCGTGTGAAAGTCAATTTTTCATGCCAGCATTGATTTTTTTTTTTTTTGTATAATATAAGCAATGATTGGTCTGTTCCAGCCTGTAATCAAACACTACTTAAAGCTGAAAAAGCCTGTTTCATAGATCGACTGTGTCTACAAAACATTTATCAAATGGTGATTACAGCATTTCAGCCGTTTGTAAAATAGTCACGTACTGCATGTGCATGAAGAGGTACTGAATGAATAGACTGAACAGATGTTTTCATTACCACAGCTGGTTAGGTATACATGCACTGTGATCTTACTAATGAATAATGATGATACGTTTGGAATAAAAAATTCCTGTTAAAGCACAGCTGGATGCTTTGAGGGGACTTTCATCTGTACTTTCTAATAGTGTGTTCCTCTGCCTTCCCAGCTATTTATACCCTGATGGCCGGACACAAAACCCCGATCTGACAGGACTGTGTGAGCCTTCGCCTCAAGACCACATCAAAGTCACACAGGTCAGAGTTATGTGCCTCTGCATACTTAGCATCGATTCTAAATTGAATAACGCCTTAAGATATGTCACTTAAAAGCATGGTTCTGGTCGACCACAATAAGAAGCAGAAGGCTTGATGAAACACTCTTGGAACTTACTTTGTTTAGGTAGCTCACAAATAAAAGGTTTAAACCAATAACTAAATATTCTTCTGAATATCAGACGTAGTTTTCACCATGTCTGAATTAACCTGTAAATACAACAAAGCAGTACTGCGCACGAACATGAAATATTTGTAGTGTGGAAAATTCAAGTTTCTCATGCAGGTGTACTAAAAATTCTGCTATTGTAAACAGGATGTTTTTGCTTTAATGTTCCCCTTCAGATCGAAACAGTTTGTTTATCTGGCTCACATATATACACTGAAGTTTTATAAAGGTTACTAAAAAAAGCTGATTTTGCCCAAGCACAGGACTGAAACCAAAAATACGCCCCCGCGCTTTCGACATAACGCTCCAGATCCTCCTAGGCTCTCTTCAAAATGATCTCAGGTTGTGATGTTACTGTCTGATGTTACCGTCTCATCATGTTTCCCCCTCAGGAGCAATATGAGCTGTACTGCGAGATGGGCTCCACTTTCCAGCTTTGTAAGATCTGTGCTGAGAATGACAAGGATGTGAAGATTGAGCCCTGTGGTCATCTCATGTGCACGTCCTGCCTCACTGCCTGGCAGGTAATAAGAGTGGGTGCATGTAAAGGGGTTTGTGTGGGTTGTTTAAGTGTGGCAACTCAGACCTGTTGAGGGGAGAACAGCCTTCTGAAGTGCTCTCTTTTTCACACAAAATAAGAGCGTGACCTCCTTTCATCTCGCCATGCTTGTTGCATCTCCCTCTGTTGCAGGAGTCTGAAGGTCAGGGAACAGGTTGTCCCTTTTGTCGCTGTGAGATTAAGGGTACGGAGCCCATCGTTGTCGATCCCTTTGACCCCAAGGACAACAGCGGGGGCTGCGGCAGGGGTATGTTCGGCGCAGAGGGCGCGCCGTCGCCCAGCTACGACGACGATGACGACGACCGACTTGAAGACCCCCATCTCATGATGAGCAAACTGGCCTGCACGAAGGTACGATTGACAAAAGGCTTGGACTCAACCAAAACAGAAGTTATTTCAGTGCACTCGGGTTGGAATCATGGCACTTGAAAGCAGTTCTGCTGTTTCTCGTTGATAAAACATTTAAGCACTCAACACCCTGGGTGCTCCTGATGGGCCTACTGTCCTCTTATCTGCTGGGTTTTTTTTTTGTTTTGTTTTTTTTTTCCCCTTTCTGAGAGGCCGATCTCTGCACAGATGAAATGCTGCATATCTTGCCCCCTTTTCACATTTTCGAGATGCAAGCGCACTTCTTGTATCAAACGTCTTTTATCTTCGTCTTTCATGGTGCCAAGGTAACGGCTGTTTTTGAGCCTCCTCTCCTATCTTACATCTTTTATCTGCCTCCAAGAAACTGTGTGTGCGTCAGTTGGTTTTACAGTGTCGGTGAACACCTGAGATCACACACACTTTGAAGCGGCCCCCTTGGCTTTGATGGTTGACGGTTTCTTTAAATGTTGCTGCGCACTTGTATGTGTTTCATCTGTGACTGGAGAAAACTTTTTTTCTCTCTTTTTATTTTGAGTTGCTGAAGAAGCACACTTCTTTGTTTCAGTACAGAGGATTGAAAAGTATAGTATCGGTTCAACCTTCTATTTGAGAACACAAGGCCAAATTTAGGTCAAACCTATTACCAATGAGATAGTCTTGTTTGTTTCAGGTTGAGCGCCCTCCATCACCCATGTCTATGGCTCCTCAGTCTTCTCTCCCTCCTGTCCCACCGAGACTCGATTTGTTGCCACACAGACCCCCCAACCCTCCGGGTGCCTCCAGCCCGGGTGCCACTAGTAAGGTAAGCAAATCTATACATACTCATGGCCAATAGAAGATGACAAAATCTGTGAGGTGTCGAGTATCTACTTGTGGTTTGAATACCTGGAAAGTTGTTGAATTGTTGCTCAATTGAAGATTCAGGTCAAAATACATCTGCTTGTTACATGACATTTACACGATATGCGCTTTGCATTGATATGGTTCCCCATATAAAGGCAAAAAGTCTAAGTTGTGACTCTTCTAACCTACAAAAACAGAACTGAGAAAGCTTCAACATTCAAACGTGACACATTTTCAAACCCCTGTGACTTGTGCCAGGAAACGGCAATGTTTAAGAAAGTTTGGAATTTCCTTTACAAGCTCTGATCACAATTGGTAAGATAGAATCTTTAGTGTCAGAACAACATATTGTTGTCACAGGAAAGTCAGATTGTTCTCTTGCTGTATTGTATAATTCATTTAATTTCTAAGCTCAAACTGGTTTCTCTATTCTCTTGCAGTTTTAGCTTGCAGGTATTTGTAATCACTTGATGGTGCATCCATAAAGTCAAAGTACAGTGTAAAACCAACCCGAACTTAAACATAATTTACCCTCTAACTGAGCTCTGTGATTTAAATTGTGCTTAGTCTCATTTCCCCAGTTGATACAAGCGAGGTGCTGAAATGACTTTCTCGATTTGTCAGTGTACTTTATATTCTGTACATAACTCATTTTTTCCTCCCTCGAGCCATTGGCTAAATTTTTGCACGTTTGTGCTTAAATGCAGATAAATGGAAACTGTTTTGTCAAAGTTTGAAATGTCTGCGGATGAACATTTTCCCTCCGTGTGATTCATCTGCGCTGTGTATATAGTTGATTATGGTGACAAATGGGTACACAGTGGTATTCTCACTAAATGGATTATTTTCAGAGCAGACAATAATAGCACAGAGTTTCCTTCTGCTTAGCGTCAATATTGTTTGTAGACTAAATGAGCTCTCCTCTCTCCCTCTCTGCAGGCAGCATCTCACCACAAAGACAAGCCTCTTCCTCTTCCCCCAGCGTTGCGGGACCTCCCCCCTCCTCCTCCTCCAGACCGCCCCCACTCAGCTGGGACAGCTCCTGATGGGCGGCTGCAGAGGCGACCCCTACCCTGCACCCCCGGAGACCCCCCACGAGATAAACTCCCCCCGACACCTCCAAACCGGCCCATGGCTGACTGGAACTCCAGGCCCGTTCCCAAGGCCCCCACCTCCTCGTCATCGTCCTCCTCATCCTCCTCCTCCTCCTCCTCTTCTTCCACTCAAGTCTCCTGTTTAGGGGTGGACCTTCGAGCAGGTGTCAGGGAACTCTCCAACAGACACTCCCTGCCCCTGGCGCTGCCCTCGGCTCTGGACACCCGCTCAGACTCGCAGAAGAACAACAGCTCTCTGAGTTTGGACCACCAGCTGGTCAGAGCAAGCACAAAACACAGCACATAAAAACTGGCTCATTTGATCCAGAGAAACACATAAAGACCCAGTCTTTAACTTCACAGTAACTCTCTGAGGTGCACTTAAAAAGTCCAGCATACAGTTGATATGTTTAAACAGCTGCTGGTTTTCAAGGACTTTCTGTACTGCCATAGTTTCATCACATTCAAAGCATAAATCAAATGAAAAGCTTGATACATATTTACACAATCCATGTTGTCCCTGTCATCTTTATGTTTAGATTTATCTTATATATATATAATTGAAGGCAAATTAAACAGAAACCAATAGCCTGCAGCCGTGTGCTTATTTCGACATATAGACTGAAAACAGAGCTCCTGGGAGGCTAGATGGATCTGTTTTCTTGAAGCGAAGCTACAGCCACAATACTTTAGTGAAGCAACAGAGAATTGCCCATCTTTTAAATAACATGTTTTACTTTGTAATACTTTCATCCATCCTAACAAACAATTCATTTCAATGGTCAAATAAGACGAAACTAATTTAGTAGCTTTATCTCAGACATGTGGAAAGAGTGCTTTACACTTTTGCCAACCATTTTCTCCCATTGTAAAGGACAAAAAACACAGTCCCTTTTCTAGATGCACTTGTAATTAATAGACTTTGCATCTGCTTTAAGAGCTGTTATTTTGTTTACATTTGAGAAGAGCCACCAATAATACCACTATTTTCGTCCTCTTATTTGCTTTGTATCTTTCATCATTTTCAAAGGTGTACGTTTGCTTCCTTTTCAGAATTTCGCTGCTATAGCAGGTCAAGAGTACGACAACCCCAAAGTGAAACCCTCGTCCTCGGCCAATGCTATCTACGCTATGGCAACCAGGTACACATCACTGCCAACATGATGTTAATAAATATTTTACTTTACTATACTTTGCTTTTCAAACGCTCAAATATTTAATTGTAATGTTTCATAAATGAGTAATTCCAGTTTGCATTGTACGTGCCTCTGCTCCCAGACCATCTCCAGCTCTGAGGTCGGTGGCAGGCGAGGAGGCACGTGACAGCGAGGAGGAGTCGGACTACATGATCCCCTCCTCTCGCCCCGTCCTGCCCCCGATCACAGCGCCACCTGCAGGGGAGATCCCACCAGTCCCACGGACCCAACTGCCACAGCCCCCGCCGTCTCTCCAGACGCAGAGTCAGGCCTCTCCGCTCAACTCGCGGTAATCAAAGCTCAATGAATCCACCTCTGCTACTTCCAGATGACATCGGGTACTGTGTGGTCGTTTCTGCCATGGCTCACGTGTTGTCGCTGCGTGTTGTTACAGGCTGACGCTGGCTGAATTAGAGGATGGTCCTCAAATGTATGAAGCCATGTACAACATCCAGTCCAGGTCACAACAAGCCAGAGATTCAGGTGTGTTGGCTCAGAAACTGCAGTGCAGCAGAAACTCACTTTTAATCTGTTCTACCAACTCTCCTGCTTTAATAATACTTTCTAATATTTAGGAATAAAACCAAAATCATTGCTGTTATAAATGTGAATTGTGTTTGTGGTTGCAGTTCTGAATCATCTGAAGCTGTTTTACAAATCCATTTAAATTTGTTGACAAGTTATACTGTGTACGGTCTAAATCAGAAGTTTTCAAAGTGTGTGAGGAGGAACCTCCACTCCCAACTTGAAGAACATTATAGACCCCATCTGTCATGTTTAGTATCTCCTGGTTTAATGCCAGATTTTCTAATGATGTAAAAGTCTCTTAGGACCCATCAGCGACAAAAAGCTAATGTCTTCTCCTGCCTTGTAGAAACTTTTACTTTGAAATATCTGGAAAACTTATGGCTTTTGGACTAAAGCTTATTTTTACTTTTATCTTTGAAATTAATTTCTAAAAATGTGTTTGAATGAAATAAGTTTTATGAATGATTTCAGATAAACAACTCAAATCATTGATAACTCATTGTTGTCCATTGTTCCAGATTACTCCGAGTTGCCTCCTCTGGCGTTGACCAACGGGCCCAGGGAGCAACCGGCGGAAGAGAGGGAAGAGGAGGAGAACGGCTACGACTTCCCAAAACCCAGACTTCCGATGCCTCCCGCCCGACGGACTCTTTCAGAGTTGGGGGCGTCTTTGTCCTCTTCTTCTTCATCTTCGTCATCATGTTCGTCTTCCACAGCTGCTTTCAACCGCCTCTCGTTGGATTCTGATGCCGGAGCTATGGCCGGTAAGTTTTCTCACACTCACAAACATTAGTGATAATCGTAGCTGCTGGTCCATTCATTAGTGAGTTAAATACTCTCGTCTACTGTGTCGTTCACCGGTTTTGTAGTATTGGTATATGGATGGTTTTTGAAATGAACGGTTTTGCATATTTACAGTATTTAACAATCTGAGATGACGTAGTTGTGACGTATCTACTGCTATCAACTTCATGCTTAAGTTATATTTTTAATTGGCTGAAATGAAAATGAATCCATCTGCCTCCGTTAGAAATACTCTTACCGAGACGGCTGACCCTTGAGAATATGGATCTCAGTGCAAATTAACATTGAAATCATTTACAAATTGGACATCTGTGATGCCATCTTGCGCATTATATTCCTTTTTCCCCAAATATGAGAAAATGAGCATCTGTTTCACAAAGTCACTTGGTTGTAGCATTTGAAACAAGAGCAGCCCTCATGTTCAGACTCCTGCCAGACGGAAATCCATTCAACTTTCTGATGGATCAATATCTGGATTACGAGAACGCTGTGATCCAGAGAAGTCCTCTAAATCTTTCTACCGCTCTGGTGTGTGAAGCTAAGCACAATACAGATTTCCTAGAAGCTCTCCGAAAGCAATATACGACTCAGGTTTGGACTTTGATGGACATTGCAGTGGATTGATCGTTGCTCCGGTCTGTAAGAGTGGAAAAGACTAGTATTAGGAGACACTCAGTGTGTGATGTTTCTGAGGTGGAGAGATTGATTTTTGGTGGAGACTTTTACAAAGCGTTTTAGCTTTCGGGGACAGTTTTTGACTGAAAAAATGACCAAGATGCCACAAGGGCTGCTCACATCGGCTTGACCGGGGATGTCGAGGCTACGGTCCACCAGAGAGTCCAATCTGGCTGATTACCTCATATCCCTCTTCTAGTCCACTTCATCCAGCCGTCCACTCACCCTGTGTTTTTGATTTACCTCTGTTCCTGTCCGTCCAGCCTTCTCGGAGCCGGGGGAGGCGCCAGCGAGACCTCCAAAGCCCCTCCCACGACGGATCAACTCTGAGCGTCGGCCCAGTCCCGTCCCGCCCGCCCCATCTCCCCCCTGCGGCGGGGCGGTGGGCGGGGAGGCCAACCCTCAGATCAGCAGCGAGATCGAGCACCTCATGAGTCAGGGATACTCCTACAAGGACATCCAGAAGGCGCTGCTGATCGCGCAGAACAACATGGAAATGGCCAAGAACATCCTGCGCGAGTTTGTGTCCATTCCCTCCACCGCTCACATCCTCACATAGCACACTCCCCGGGCCTGGTTCCCGCCTTCTCGCTCTCGCCCTAGCTTGGCCCAGCCTGGTTTGGTGTAGGTTGGCACTGACCAACCCGAAGCCCCCAAACCCATTGCCTGCAGCAGCGCCCCCTGTCGCGCTGGCTGACAACCTACACCCCCCCTACACACACCCCCTGCTCGCGGTACCTCCAGGAGTGTGCGCCCTGCACTCCATGTGCTTTCAACAGTGTGGGGCCTGCTTGGAACTGCCTCGGCAGGCCTCAGTGTTTTCTAGAAGGTCTCTGAGGGACTGACGGGGGCGGGAGGGGAGCAGCTGCCGTGACCAACACTTACACAAGAATCCCAAGAGGACCGATTCCTACTCGTCACGTCGAAGCCTCTTGCTGAAAATGTAACCGACTCCTCACAAATAAAACTAAAAAGTGTATGTCTATATGAAAATTTAATATATGAGTAAATATATATTAAATGTGTGTAATATATTCAGTACGTGCGTATATCGTATGTGATTACAGCTCTGAGGGTCGCTGTTGGTACAAGCGATATGTGTAGACAGGGACCAGATTAAAGTCTGTCAGACTGAGGGATGTGAGACTGGAAACATGAGGAAGAGGAGGAGCCTTCCTCATCTGGACGAGCTCGTGGACAGCAGCCGAGCTTTGTCACCATAAAATCAGTCTGTTAATGTAACGACAAGGCTTTGGTACTTCTTTTTTTTTTTTAACGAGAAACCTGCTTGTTGTGTTTTTCTTAAAGTAGCATGACGATGGTTTCAGGTTGTGTGTGTGTGTGTGTTTCTGTCTGTGCGCGTGTGTGTGTGTGTGTGTGTGTGTGTGTGTGTGTGTGTGTGTGTGTGTGTGTGTGCGAGCGTGTGTGTCTGCCAGACCTGCGCTTCATGGCCTGCTCCCTCATGAACTCCTGCCCCCTATACAACATGAATGTGGATTTTCAGTCGGTGTACTCAGACTCTGTAAAACGTACTACTGCTCTGACTCCCGGCAGCTGGCGTTGAGACGACGAATGAACGTGCGATGTGCGGCGGCTGAAATGTTCAGTCTCTTGTCCGACTTCATGAGAGAATGGGTCCGTCGATTGGGTTCTGTCTCCAGTTCGGTCCACTGTTATGAAACAAAACCGGAAAAAAAAGAAACTCATTGATTTACTTTGATAATATATTATTGTAATATGATCATAAATATTGTTATAATTCAGAAGTGCTTCACTGCTGCTACTATTGTTAGTGCTAAACGATTTAAGCCTTAAATGTACATTTGTGAATAATGTGTTTAACCGTCATCACCTTTCTTTAAAGTGACAGTATCCCTTGTTTCTCCAGTCCATAATGTAGCATACTTGAAAGTACAAGCAGCATTCTCAAGCTGTCCACTCTTCAGTGTTTGAAAACTTTTTCTTTATATTACAGTACTGTGGAAAAGTCTCAAAGGTCTCAGATTTACCCTAGAAATAATCATAATTGCATAGCCAATGTGAATAAGAGTATGAAAAATAAGTAAGATCTTGTTCCACATGAAGTTTCCCTGAGAACTCCTGCTATTTTGGGTGCAAAGTGCAGTCACCCTTAATACAGACAGATCTCTCGTCACTCCAGCCTGAAGCCTTTGCACAGTACTGTATCTTTTCTGCGTCGTCACGAAAATGAAGCAAACAAATTGCTTTTAGCTCGGAGAGCAGCCACCTGCTAATAGATCTATGCTTTCACAGCAGCGAGAGGCTGCTGGGGCTTTTTAAACTGTAGGCTCATGGGTTTTACTGGCCCGCCCCCAAGTCTACTTCAAATTAAAAAAAAAAAAAGAAAGAAAAATCAGTGTTTGGGCCGACTGTAAGAACTAACTCAGGAAAACAAAACATTTGAATAGACGAGTGGCGTTCACCCTGGCTGTCATGACCAGGAGGAGCCCGGTGCAGCCGCGTGCTCCTCCTGGTGACATGTATCCGCTTCATGAAGTTCACACAAGTAGCCTAGTAGTTTTCGTTTATTTGTCACCTCATGACTTGCACATTTTATTTTGTTGTGTAATTTCCAGTGTTTGCAGGGCGAGGGACAGCAGCTTTTAATTTCCAGGTACTATGAAAGAAACCCGCCAGGAGCTTTTAGGTACATCGTCTCCCAGCGTATGAAGAATGTTTTCGTTTTGTTCTCGGGAGGACGTCGGTAGCTAATCGGCCCAGGTCACGTCGTCTTCGCCGTGTGTAGACTGGAAGCTATCGCCTCGCTGTCTGGCCATCCTCTTCATTTCTCTTTACTTCTTTTCTGTTCCTAGTTGCCTTTGAGAAAACTCATTGAATGATGGGTAACGGACGAAGAGGTCCTCGATCCTCAATACTGTACCAATGTTTTTTGTTTGACGTCTCAAGGACGGCGTGTCATTGTGGTGTATTATTTACCTTTGACTTTTATGTTTTTGCACAGGATACCAATTTGTGCTTTGATACTGTCACTCTAAAGAAAAACAGAAAAAAAAATTGTATAAAGATCGGTTATTTGAAAAAAGAACAATGGCTGTTTTTATTTTGCATTCCTGTACATGTTTTTTTTTTTTGTTTTTTTTTGTTCCAAAGGTTTTGTTTACTGATGTGAATAATTCTGTGAGCAGTGCCATATGTTTAGAGATCCTCGCCACATTTAGGAGGAAGGCCTTCGTTTTTAAAGACAGTTTGTAGGTGTTGATCTGGAGAGAGAACTAATCTCCCCTGCTTCTTCAGCTTCCTTTTATCCCCCCAATCCCCCCCCCCCTTTCCCAGATCCCCCAGTCAGTCTCACTGCTGGAGCACTTCAGTTGTCTGCCAGCAGAGGGAGCCATTGTTTGACGCAGCTGCTCTGCTTCCCATCAAGTTAAAAAAAAACAACAAAAAAACAGGCATTCATTCAATTCTCGATGGTTTTTAAAGCTCATATCACTTTGGAAGTATGCACATTGCTGTTAATAAAATAAGCAAAAGCCATCACGTGTCCTCTTTGTTTACCAACACTTCAGCACACAGTACATGTGATAAACCTTAAGCATTTTTTAAAACGCTTTGTTTTAAACACTGGTTTGTTGAGTCCTTTTTTTTTCTTCTTCGGGACATTCAAAGATTATATAGGACTGGTTACAGCATATCCGTGTATTTCTTTATATAGCACCTTTCACAGATAAAGATCACAAAGTGCTTTACGTCAATTAAACCAGAACAGACAAAAACAAACAAACGCAATGGCAATTTCACACGGGATTTCCACAATCCTTCCACATTTTTTCAGCATTGGGAAAAATGAGAGGACAAAATTTGGATATGTAACAGTATGTCATGTCTTTCTACTTGAATATTTTGACTTGCCTACTTTTTAAACTTCTTTCACTCTGTTATTCCTTTGCTGATGTTTCTAATCACTAAATTGAACTTTCTCGAAAGGAACACAATGGAGAAACGTTGAGCACTTTTTCCTCACTGTGATCCCCAGTTTGACTTGTGGGCCTTTCTCATCGCAGTTCACTGTCCAAATGTGTGCATGAGGTTAATTGATGCCTTTAAATTGCTCCGAATTGTAAGTGTACCAGTGTCCGCCTCTTTGTGCCCTGATGGACTTGCTGGGATCGGCTCCCAACAACCATCCTCACCGTTGGAATAAAGCATGTAGAAGATGGATTGATAAGAAAGATCATTAAACGTCCATTTAAAACCGCCTGAGCTGCTCGCAGGTAATCATAGTGGCTATTCGGAAAAGTAATCTAAGCTGTGCATCTTTAAACGGTTGACGTATCAGGCAGATTAGTTTTTGTTTCTCATTTTATTCTATTTTTGTTTTGCAGGCTGATCCTCTTGTTGCCGTTTGCATTGTAATGCATTTGATAACTGCATTATCAAGCCAAATGTGATTTTACTCCCAGTCAAGTAGATCAAATCACCATGCTGTAAAACTCTGAGGTAACCTTATAAACCTCTGCCGTTTACAGAAAAGGGCTGCTGGAGATATACTTTCATTCATGCAGGGAGGGGATGATGGGAACACGGTACACAAGTCCCTCTGTGATGCAGCACCACACTTCATTTATGTAATTTTCAGGAAGTTCCCCCAAAGATTTTCTGTCAAGAGCATTTTCAATTGGTGCCAGTTAAAGGAAAAAAGTTTAGATTTTTTTCTTGTGTAAAACAAAACTGATACGCTTCCATCTCCTTTCAATACATCGATCTCAATGTGGACTTTTATAATAAAAAGCAGAGCAGACTGGCTGCATATTTACTTTAAAACAAACGGGCTTTTAGACAGACTTTTATCTTGCAGTTTGACGAATATGAACACAAAATAGAAAGAAAATCATTGTAGCTGGATTTCCTACATATCTCTAGAGAGCAATAGGCAAAGAACCACAAAATGTGACTATTAAATACCTAAAAAAGTTAAAATCAGTAGAGAAATGTGTTTCTTGAGTTGCACAGTTTAGTTTTTTAACATAACTATGTATAAACATGTATAAATTGTACTGTTAGATTTTATTTGGAAAGTGTGGCAAGGTGCCAGTGTTGTACCATACTGAAGGCTACAGACCACTAACTTAACCTCTGACCTTTTGCTCATAAGTTAGGGAGATATCAGAGTGGACAACAGGACATAACTTCCTGCTTCTTCTTTTCATTTGATATCATCTGCCATCCCTTCTCATCACCAGTTCATTAAAAAAAAAAACATTTTCTAAGAAACTTTGTCATTCTGATATTTACATCAGAGACACACTGCAGAATGAAATTTCAATGCACGTTAACCCAGATCGACGTTCAGTTCAATTTAATTCATTTGAAGGGGATTACACAGACGCCCAGACAAGCTCCATACGAGAAAGAAGTAAACTTGGCAAACTTGCGCACAAATAATCATCAATGCAATATTCCCACCTCCAGCTGGCGACTCGTTTGTCCTGCATAAAAGTGGAGTTTGTACATGAGATCAACCACAGAGTGATCAGACAGAGAACTTACAAATCGTACATGCTGTAAATGGACTTAGCACTTAGGACTTAGGACTTAGCTTTTAGAGAGAATTTTAACATATAATGTACGTCATATATTCACAGACAAAAACACAACCAACGATGGCTGCAGTGCAAAGTGGTCACAATCCAGGGTTCAGAGTCAGAAACACTTTTGTAGGACGAGACCAGGGATCAAACACTCGACCTTACAATGGAGCTGCTCTACCAGCCACTGCTGCAGGTTGTCGTCTTAACTGTCTCTAAATCTCATCACTCCCCCTCACTACTCACACCGCACATCATTTTCCAAACTGATTGATGCTGATCAATATTAGGCCTTCTGTATGTTACCATGGCAACACGCGTTAAAAAGTTAATGTAATGCGGGAAATCTAGGGTTAATCCTGAAGTGGGCATGCCGGCCATTGTTTGTCCTGGAGGGGAAAAAAACTGATGCAATATCGGAAATACAGACACCAGTGTGATTTTTTTTTCCACGGTCAATCTTTATTTGGCAGGATTGTTTAAATCTGAGAATTGTTTTGAACGTCATCAATTAAAAATACATTTTACATCTCCAAAGCAGTTAAAGGCATTTTGAAGGTTTCCCACATCCAAACATCTAAAAGTGGTAGCTCTTTAAAATACTATAGAGAGAGTGATAGAGAGAGAGAGAGAGAGAGAGAGAGAGAGAGAGAGAGAGAGGGAGAAGAAGAATAGAGGACAGGATGGGGTGAATGGAGGAGCTGTGGCTGCATGAGCAGCTTGATTGTCTTCAAATTGAAAATGCAGTTGGAGTCAGTCACTCCCCTCCTCGGTCGTCTCATGCTGAAACTTCCAGATCAGTTCTCGTGGCATGTAAATGAGTCGCGGCGGTCAACCTAAGGCATCGTGTCTGCGTCTGGGATCAAACTTTTTTTTTTTTTCCAAGTTTCAGTTAACACGTGGTTTCATTCATTCATTCGTTACACAGGAACGAGCCTCTTTCCCATAGAATGAGGGCAACTTCATGCCGTGAGCCATATTTACCATGGACCAATAATCTGCTTGACCCTCGGCTTTCCTCTTCAAAAAAAAAAAAAAAAAAAAGACTGAAATATATTTTCATTGACACACAGTCTCATAAAATAAAACAGCGGTTTCACATTAAACAAACACAACCACAAAAATAACCACCAAAGAAATCAGTGCACTGAACATTAAACATCACTGTGACTAACAGTAGAACATGTGGTGTGCTGGGTTTTTTTTCATGGCTTTGGATCTTTGATTGTAATTCCTAAGGCATCTCTGTCTTTCTAACATGACTGCTGGCAATGCTTGAACTGTATCTCACACACACGAAGACACAACAGTGCAACTACAAGGTGAAAGAACTGAAAACTGAAGGAACTAAAATACTGTTAGCCATTCGATGTCACCCGTCTCGCCAAGTCTTCTACGTTACTAAAATAAAAACAGAGGAGAGTAAAGCTCAGATGTAAAAGCAGTGAGAGGAAGACAATAAGTACAAACAGTGTGTTATTGGATCGTCTAGAACAAGGGTCTGCAACCTGCAGCTCTGCCGCTTTACTGCAAGTTTATTATTGTTAATTTTAAATTTTTCTGACTTTTAGAGTTTTAAGCAGGAGATGTCAGGATTGTTACCACGGAGATAACTGGCTCTTCCTCTCACTGTGACGCAGTTCAAACAGCGTTGGATTGTTCACCCACTAAGAGGGAGCGAGACCTGGTTTATATCACTGCAAGACATTTTAGTTTCACCCGACTGACGATGCATTGTTGGAAAAGTCATTATGTGAATGTAAACGTGAGCCTATACAGCATGTGTGGGTTTTCTTATATACAGTATATGCACAGGATAAGAATTTCATTGCATAGTGTATGACTGTATATTACAATTGTGTTTGTCTGGAGGACTTAAACAGCCCTGTATACTTGTTGATTCACTCTAAGTCAAGTAAGTTCATTAAAAAGAAATTATTAGTTTTTTTTTTTTTTTTTTCACATGAGTCAATCTGAAACCAAAACCAAAATAACATTTGTGATTTTAGAGTAGTTCTCTAATTATTTAACTCCAACATAAACGTGTTGGTTTGTCAGGCTATATTATATTTTTGTTTTTCTTTTTTTGTAAAGGTTTATTATCTGCAGACATTGAGGTTTGCAGCAGTCTGGTTCTCTCGATTGCAGAAGGTTGCAGACCCCTGATCTGTGACGTGCTGTGGAGGTGATGTGGAGACATTAGTGGAGCCCCAAAATTTCAGTGTACAGACTTCAGCTCAACAACAACAACAAAAAAACCAACCCCAAAAAAAACAAAGTCAAAAATAAAAACTAGACAACTACCTAAGCTCCCCTTAAAGAGCACCCAAACAAACAAAGAAATACACTTTATTTTTGGTAGGTTTTTTTTTTTTTTTATATTGTGTTATTTTAAATAAAGAAATACTGTATGTATATACATAGATTATAATATGTACACTTGTACTGTTTCAGGCTGCTCTTCAGTGGATACCCGAGGCGATGCTTGAAGTGGATACAAAAACAGTCGCCGGTCAGCTTTGTGCTCTAAACATTGGTTCTACAGGCGTTGTGAAAGGCTTACGGTTGCGACATTACAGTCTAAGGTTTGTCCTGGATTGAAGGTGACACATTCATGAGCAGAGTTATGAGACGTAGCTCTTGGAGCTACACGCAATGAAAAGAAATAGCGGCAGGCAAAAAGCTTGCAGCCCCGACCACACCGAGCCTCGGTCGTCTGATGTGGCGAGGACCGAGAGGCGAGCGGAGCTTCTCCAGGACAGTAACGCTGGAATAAGGAGCTGCGGTGGGAATTTAAAGGCATCGATGGGTCTGAGCCTGAGAGCGGGCAAACGGAAGCAGCCGTCGGTGTGTCGGTCTGCAGTCACTTCCTCAACTCTTCCAACACCTCCAGGGACACGGCAGCCATTACTGCAGAGAGGAAACACACAAGGCAGAAAAAGCTGAGCTCGTATTCAGCAAAACAGTGACATGAACACTATTTGATGGCACTACAAGAAATATGATTTATTCATGTTGTCATTTACATCACAGCAGCACTCCGCTCTCCTGTCTACCTGGTCGTTGGGAGGCTGTTTCTCTCCGTTGACCCCAAGGAGAATGGCTTCCTCTGTGTTGTCGCTCTTCATCTCCACCACAATGTTGTCCTTGCTGGACTTCCCTTTGGTGCTGCAGGAGCAGGACAGATTCAATAAAACGATGCTGCAATGACCCTACCTCAGCTTTTAATAGAAATGTTATCTTCGTTCACATGAAATAAGACATGAGAGTAATTGACGAGTGTTTGGTGAGTTTTGGTGGACAGGCAAGCTGTGATCAAGGAGTCATTTTAATGACGGCAGCATTCTGCATGTGGAACGAGCTTATTTGAAGCGAGGAGTCAACCAGTAACTGATTTTTATCCAAGGATAACACGTGATTGCCATTTCCTCAGGATTAGGCACATGAGAAGCCGGAGAATCTCATCCATCTGTTGTGCAGAAGTCACGTTTTCATATCCAGTCCTAAATAATGATCAATCAATTTATCAATCGTCCGTGATGTCGAAAGAAAAATTCAGCTAAAATCTTTGCCACTGTAGGAGCTACTCAATGTGCCCTCACATTGTTACAGCAAACAAAACAAATTAAACTTTCTCACCGGTATTGATGCAGATGCCGTACAGTTGTCGGGCTTTTAAACATATCAGAATAGCAACACAATGAGGAGCCACGGTTACCTTTGAGGAACTTTTTAATGTAGAGTTTTGTTGTTTTCCCTGTGCCTGAATAAGCTTTCTTCAGGCCACCACACAACATGACACGTTTAAGTCACAGATAAAGTTCTTGGAGTCCCTGCCGAAAACCCAAACACGCACAGGGAGACCATGCAAACTCCACAAAAAGGCCGCCAAGCAAAGACCTGAACCCAACTCAAAGTGCTGTAAAGCTGACACGTGTCATTCACACTTACAGGTCCTGCTTCCCGGATCGGCCGCAGATCTTTCCCTTCTTGTAGAGGAAATAGAGCACAGCTCCCAGGATGGCCAGAAGCAGGATGCAGATGATGATGACAGCAATGATAACACCATTACTCTCTGGTGGAGAAGAAACACACACACGCGCACACACACGAAAGGAAAAAACAAAACAAGCACAGGGTCAGACAGTGGACTCTGAAGGCGAGGACAGCAGGAGGCAAGAGAGAGAAAGGCAATGCTTCAGCTGGAGGTGGAGAGCAGTTTTTTCAATCAACAGTGCATCTGCATGGAGAGCGTCATTCACGTGACCTGAACCTGCCATAACCGAGAGAGAGAGGAAGGTGCAGAGTGTTTCAGAACCGCGGGAGGACGGGAGTGCGCGTTGACAACAGCATGACAACATGCAGAGGAGAAGGTGGAGGTGATGAACAGTCCAACCGCAGTCCGACGTTCATCGGGAGAAAAGTGTGATGAATGCTGGGAGGTGAGAGAGCGAGAGGGGGGTGGGGGGGGTGGAGGGTGGCGGCGGCATTGGGGGGGGCTTCGGTGAAGGAACCGAAAGAAGCTCAGTGCCTTTCTTTATGTAAAGCTGGGAGAGAATCTGCAGCAGCGTAACATACAAACCTTTCTGGATTTTCTTTGGTGGGTGAACGCTTTCTGTTACGACTGAGAAAAACCAAACGAGCACAATTGTCAGTGGACGAAGGTGTGTGTGTGTGTGTGTGTGTGTGTGTGTGTGTGTGTGTGTGTGTGTGTGTGTGTGTGTGTGTGTGTGTGTGTGTGTGTGTGAGAGTGAGTAAATATTAGCAGCTCTCACATATACACACAGTTCTCCACAGTTGTCTCCATAAATAAGCAAAAATAACATTGCACTGGTTTGCACTCATTTCATGGATAATGAAATATTTTTTTAAACATGACCTCTCGCTCTCTCTCGATCTCTCTATCTGTCTCTCTCTCTCTCTCTCAGCTCTGAAACAGCACAAACAAGTCATTTTTCCATACCTTCAGGCTATGTATCAGCCAGACTCACTTTGAACTCAGCCATAACTGCTACTTCTATCACCCCGACTCTTCTCATAACCTAACCTAAACATACCTTCTAGTTTTACGACACGAGATCCTATGGGTTAGTGTTTCATGGGGTTGACAGTAGATAGTATTAAATCAGAGCCAAATCTTTTCTGTGATTGCAATTTATCATCCACCCCCTACAGTAAATCTGTGGTCAGCAGAAGAGCAGTGTTGTTCTTTCCGTTTTATCTCATTGAACAACACTCTCTGGGGAAAGCATGAAGACAGGACAGCTTTCCACCGAGGGGCCACACATTTCCTGACATGACGTACACGAGGAGGGGAGGCAGAAACACAAAAACACAAGACAGCAGTCGTAATGGGAGTCAGGAGACTTGCTCAGAGTGCGTTCAAAGTATCAGCTCCGACGCACTGATGTGTGCGAGTGTGTGTGTTTGCATGTGTGCGTGTGGTTGAGCACAAGACGTAACATAAAATACTGTATTCATTCAATCTATTTCAGTAACTGTGTGTCAGAACAGACCACTGATGATTAATATAACTTACAACGTTTTATGATTGACTCATTGTTTTTCGCAAATATCATTTCATTTTAATGTAAAAAGCGAGAAGATGGCAATGATGTAATTGGCACCATATAAATAAAATATTCAAATACGGACAATCAAAATTCACGAAAAAATAATGGGTCATTTGCAAATGCATTGAATTAGTTCATATTTAAACAGAAAGCTTCTAAACAGACATTCATCCGATGTCTTTCATGAATTTTTAAAAACTAAGCCGACATCCACAAACATTTCTTGATTGATAAATAAAGAATTGATTTTTATTTGCTTCTTGCAAAGAAAAGTCCTTTGAAAGGAAACAGTGGAGTGAGTGTGAAGGTCATTGATTTTAGCTTCAAGATCCATTTTTTTCCACAATATTTTCATTCATTATTTTCTGAGTTTATAAATGTTGCCTTTGTATTTGTGGATTCTTTTTTCTTTATATCTCACACAGACACTTAAAGTTGACGATCTGTTCAAACACAGTGTATTGATACACCACATAGAAGCTGCATAGTATATTTTTTTATTTCATTTCTAAGTATTTATTGAGTATTTTTTTGTAATCACACAGTGACAACAGAAAAATCATCAAGTGAGTGAATGAAACACTTTGCAGAAACAATGTCTGCGATTATACCAATACCTCTTAGAAACCCTTATGTTTTTAATTTCTAATTAATATCCTTGTAATGACCTGTTTGTTTTAATATTCACGTGGATGTGAATGTTAGCTTTTTGGGTGTTGTTTGCTTTTGTTTTTTTACATGTTGCGCTGTTTGCTGTTTTTAGAAGCACCTATTATTAAACAATTACAATCAATGCATTTAATTCTATTACATTTGCCTCATATTATAGCTGGTTTCATTGAAATAGTTTGAAGAGCGCTGTGCGGAGTGACTGTGGTCTTACCTGCGGGGTCGGAAATGGTTGTGGTGGTGGTGGTGGTGGTGGTGGTGGTGGTGGTGTGTGTGGCTAAAAACAGGTGGAGGCACAGACAGGAGGACACTCCCTGTTACAACACTGAGGAGGGGAGCACATTGAACAGCCGCACAGCTTCACAGGGTCTCGTTGGAAAAACAACATCGACACAGATTGACATTGAGTCACAAGCGACACTTCTGGAGCACACGGCACAGCTTAGGGCCTTCAGACGGAGCGAAAACAAACAAGGAGCCGACACGGACGAGAAGGGGAAGGGGGGATGTGAGGGGAGGACAGACAGCAACACACACAGAGAAACGACAAAGAGACACAAACAGGAAGTGCGAGCAGCAGATCTCACTGGCTTTGATGTTGAAGGTCACCGCGTCGGAGCCGTATTTGTTGGAGGCCTGGCAGACAGCGGTGATGTTGGAGGAGACCTGGACCGTGAACACGCTATGAAAGCCGCCCTCGGTCTCTGTCGGCGTCGTCTTCGTGACCTGCCGCAAACACAGAGATAAAGAAGGGGGGGGGGGGGTCAGATATGAAAGGCTGAGCGCAGATCGCCGTCCTGCTTAGTCTGGACCATGATGAATCCAGAGGATTTCTATACAATATGAAACAAAAAGGAGTTAAATGGTAGTGGTTAGCACTCTTGCTTTATGTCGGGTGTCTGTGTAGCCAAACTTCTGAGTCGGAAGCTTGCAGGTTTGATTCTGAGCGCCTTGCATGGCAGACACCTCCATTGGTGTGTGAGTAGCAGCATAAAATGCTTTGAGTGCTACTAGATCGGTGGTGCTGCGCCACGTAAGTGGCATCTATTTTCCATTTGCATGTTTGTCACGTGTGTGCAGGAGTTTTATCTGTGTACTTCAACTGTGGTCTACAGTAACAGTAACACCCCGTGTCATGTACAATTCATGACAGGCTCAGGTTTTTTTTATTTGCTTGTTAATTCTTTTCATGTTCTTGTTGCTTTTCATTCACTTCTGTTGCAATATCTATTTTTGTGTTCACAGAAAGCACTTTCTATCACCCTGCTGCTTTATAAAGTTGCCTTGCTTTGTGCAGTAAAGGCTTCCCTCCTCCATACCTTTCCATCAGAAGTGGTCCATTCCATTTCGGGAGCAGGGTAACCTCTGGCATGGCACTCCAGCTGCACTGACTTGTCGCTCGTCTCGATATCAGAGTCCTTTTCCATGATCTGTGGTGGGCCTGCAGGTACAGGAGCAAGAAAAATACCAAGTATGAGCAGCTCTGTGACGACTTTTAACATTTTGCTGGTGACCAGGCTACAAAACCTGCTCATAGAATCATATAACCTGTGATGAACAGACTCACCTGCCACGTTAACATTAAGCGTGCTGCTGGTCGACATTCCGTCGATTTCAGGAACCGTCACGACGCACTCGTAAATCCCAGACGTGTCGAATGTGACATTGTTTATGATCAAACTGTGACCATTTGAAACCCCCTCTCCATCCTGCATGCCAGCACCGAGAGGACATTAAAGTCACATGGAGAGACATTTCAGTCCATCAGACCAATCAATTAAAGATCAAAAGTATGAATTGTAATCATTAGGTAATGTTTACTTTTTATTCAGAGCTGTATAGAAGCCCAGCCGTGAATAAAAGTTAAACACAAATTCACACTGACCATGGTGTGTATCATTGAGCTCTGAATGACTTCACATGCTACTCAAGCACATCTGAAATATCATTTTCCCGATAATGTCAGTGATATTGATATATATTTCAGATTTATTACACATATACCAAAACATTTCAAACGTTGGTTTATTCTTTTTCGCTTCTCATAACTTAATTCATAACATAATTTCTTTTTTTAAACTGTGCATTTCTATTCTGTGTGGAACTCTGTCTTTCTTCTACAGTGCAAAAACATGCAAGTTATTTATTGACTCTGAATTGGCGTTTGATGTGTCTTGGTGCTGGTGAAGGACAGGTGACCTGTACAGGGTTTACCACATATTTAGCTGCAACTGATTCCAGCCATCTTTGGCTAAATCAAGCCTGAGTGAATGAATGGCAGAATGCGGGGGATGTCTACAGGAAGAATGGCTAAACAGCTAGTTATGTGGCTGCGCTCCGGCCGACGCCTTCGCCTCATCAAGGCGAAAACAGGAGACTCTTCCCTCAAGCTGTTGGAACTGTGACCCCTGACCTCCAGTCAGCACCTCACTGACAGAGACAATAGACACATGGCTGGAGGTACTGCAGTATTGCACATTCTCTGTGTGGACGCTCAACCTCACTTTCAAACACCTGCTGCATTTTGCATCGTGTGCATTCCATTGATATGTCGACTTTTACCTGTTTATATTTCTTATATAGGTTTACCTATTTATTATTTTCTTGTTATGTTTTTTTTTTTTTTTGTCTGTATTCTACATGGTTCTGCTTACTTTGACTTTTTTTTTTTTCATGTTCATCGAACCCAGTGGACCGTCGCTGCATTTCACTGCCATACTTTGTATGTGACAAATAGTCACATCTAATCCAATGAGCTGAGCATTAGTCTCCACTGCCAGCTTTGAACCAAGTATTCTCATGCAAGACAACACAAAACAACAATCGCCATCGGCTGAAAGCAACTGCTGCGAGTCATGAACATGTCACCTTAAACCAGACTGTGTTGGTCTGCAGAGAAGACAATGCATTGCACGTGGCCTGCAGCTGCTCCCCTTGTTGCACCTGCATAGTCTCCTCAGGCTTCACCACCGCAGCATCCAGATCTACAGACATGTAAAGTTATGAAGGGTAAATCAATTAAGTGAAACATGTTTTGTTGTAATCGTGAGAAGTCAAATAAATATGAATTCCTCACAGTGGACAAACACCGAGGTATTGTGTGTGACAGGGCTGTCCACAATAAATTCCGGGTCAAAAGACTCGCACTCATAGACGCCCTTGTTCAGACGTGACACATTAAACAGCTCCAGCATGTTGGTATCCCAGCTGCTCCCACTCTGCAAATATCCACATCATCTCATTGCATGTGCACAAAATGTTCAGCTTCACATGAATAACAGAGCTGGAAGACTTCTTCACAAATACTGATGAAGATCCAACTGAGGGACTCGTTGATTTTCTTACATTTGCGTGTGTGATTGTGAAAACTGAGGACGGCGAGTTCCCGTTGCCCTCGCAGTGGACCTTAAGCTTGTCTCCTTCCTTAATTTTACCCACAGGTGATTCCACCCAGATATTCACTGCATCGTGGGGGTCTGAAACAGAGAGAAGCAGGTTTAGAGAGTCGATATTTTATCAATTTTGAACTTTCATAACAGACATTAAAACGAAGCACACATGAGAACAAATACAAACATGGCAGAATAAAAATCAAGAAGAGAACGGATCTCAGAAGTTGGAAGTTTCATGAAAAAATGCAGTCAGAACCTGTTAAAAAAATAAAATAAAAGACTTTGTTTCCACCCTGCACTGGTGACGCATCAATCAGTAAAAATATAATATTTTTCTGACGCTCATTGGGCATCTGCAAAGATTTGGGGTGTGAACTGAGATTTAAAGCAAAGGCAAATACAGACAACTCAAAAAGTCTTCGATCGGATTGGAGATCTGAACTCACAGTACACAGTCACGTTAATGCGGCTGGTCTCAGTCATTCGTGTTGCCCCAGGAACAAAGTAGGTGACCTCGCAGTAAAACTCGGCGTCTTTATCCTCCTTCACCACCTTCATGTTCAGCTGGCTCTTGACCGAGTACAGACCGCTCGATTCAGTCGTGGTGCTGGACACCACACTCAGCTCTGCAAGACACAAACACGTCCGGTAAGATACAAAACAATAAAGTGGCAAACAGTATTCATCCCAAAATCCAAACCTGAACTCAACACAGTTGAATTCTCTATGTGTGTGTGGATCGTTACACATTTATCTATGTTTTCCTTCTTCTTCTTTTTATTTTTTAAGCAGGTACAGCATATTACACCTGCTAAATTGTACCATTTTAATCCAGGTGATAATTGTCTCACAAAAACTGACTTACACAGTCAGAGGTAAAACTGAGGAATTCTATGAGGTGCGCATTTCTTTCCTACACTTCATGCATGAACTGAATGTACAATTGCTTGTGATTAGACGAGGACCGATAGCAGCACCATCATCGTACCAAGAAGGCCGGTGATTTGCTATTTCAAATCAATGTGTTAACGTTTAATTTGTATGTTTTACTTTTGGAAATGTATTTATTTATTCATTCTTTCGTAACACTTATCTTACTTGGTTTACTTGATTCAATGCAGATTGGGTTGGGAATTTAATTATTTTATGTTCTGATTTTATTCTATTTTATTCCAATTTTCTTTTTGCTGACAATCTTGGGGTTGTGAATGTTGTTCTGTTGTGTGTTGTCGTCGAACGTGAAGATGAAAAAGACAATAAACAAAGTGTGAAGAAAAAAATGCACATACAAAGTTTGTTTTTCTGTTTCATTAAAAAGAGAGCAGAGGAAGAATGCTGTCTGTTGAGCCTTTTTACCAGCTGCGATGCTGCGGAGCGGCGTGTTGTTTCTGTACCAGGTGACGTTTGGTTTGGGGTATCCATTTTTGACCTCACAAGTGCCGATCTGGAGAGTTTATGGGAAAAAAGATTTTTAGGAGTAAGAAAGTGGAACCTGACAGCAAGTACATGTTAACAACACAAAGCGTGTTCACCTTGGATGGCTCTTCATCACTGACAGAAAGCCCAGTCTGCACGGCCTCGATGGTTGGAAGGTTTGGAGCTTCTGTACATCAAATGAAAAGAAACTCAGACAGTCAAACCGACAGACAGTAAAAGAGGAACATTTACGTGTCCTCACAGCTCAGAGCTGGCAGTGCTGAACACCGAAATCAGTTGACTGTTTGATATTGTGTAAAACTCTAAACAAGTATGGATTGTAAAAAGAGAAAGTAAGTATAACTTAAAAGGAACAGAGATCTTCAGAAAACCAAGATTCAGGACCAGGTTGATGGAATGGTGCATTTTAGTAAAAGGGTTCAATTTATGGAACACAATTACAACAAAAACTAAATCGCACACGAGAAATAAACATGTAATTAAAATGTTATTGTTATTAAAATACAAAGAAATGGAATAAGAGTATAATGACGTCATGTGAGAAAACTGATGAGTGATTTGGTTTTTCACGATCATTGTAAACTCATTATTTCACAGAAAGGGACAGTTTACATAGATTTATTTGCCTTTCTGCCCCTGTTCATTTAGAAACACTTGTATTGTTTTGAATGTGTGTGTGTGTGTGTGTGTGTGTGTGTGTGTGTGTGTGTGTGTGTGTGTGTGTGTGTGTGTGTGTGTGTGTGTGTGTTTTCTTTCTTTTGCCAATGAATGAAATAAAACTAACTTTTTAAATGTGTGGTTTCTTTCAGGAACAGTTGAACATCATGAAGGAGAGAAAGCTATTGAGGTTAATTTGCCTGTGGGAGCCTGCTCTCAAGTTAACCAAACTATCCGGTGGTTTTATACGTCACTGGGACTCAGTGAGTGTTTTTACCAGAGTTTGGCTTCTCTAAATTGCTTTAACGCATCAGAGTTCATCAGGCTTTCTGATTTGAACATCTGAAAGCAGCATGATAAAGGCAATAAATCAAGACTGTGAGAGAAACAAATACAAGTAAATCATGAAAATATTCTTATAGAGACTTCTGATCCGGAAGGCAATAAAGAGACTTTTGCACATAAGAACCAGGTTTAAGTTTATAACCCACATGAATACGCATGACAGTAACTTCAGTCCACCCTGTCCACTTCAGAGTTTCCTCACAGGGACAAAAGCCATTGGAAAGTTTCTCTCAGAGGGAATCTCACCAAACACTCTCAGCTTTGTGCGTCCCTCCGCCGTCCCATCGGTGAGACTTTTGACGAGGCAGATTATCTCCAGCTCATCCTCCAGCACCACGTTTCTGATGGTCAGCACCATCTCTCCAGCGGCGATCGAGCCATTCATACTGATCCGGTCAGTGAACGGCGTGCCTCGGTCCACAATGTTGGTGGTTGTGTCCTGGTAGTAGATCCTCACTTTTTCACTGGACCGCGTCACCTACAGGATGGAGGTCAGACTGCTCAAGCACATGCGTGAAGGGAGTTCATGTGTGAAACAGGTGTGAAGCGCTGTATTATGTAATAATGATGCAATATGTAATGATGTAATAAATGTTCCTAATACATGTTTAATAATGAGAAAGAATGAAGATTATGCTCATGCCATGTCAAAATAGCAATGGTAGAATGCAGGGTTTAACTAATCAAGTTTAGCTTGTTAGATTACCTGCCATTGTGGCTGGTAGATTATTAAAGTTACAAGCCAATTAGTATTTCCACCAGCCATTTCTCTTTTTTTTTCAGAGTAAATGAAACCCTATTGTTAGTGCCATTGAGTGTATTCAATCATTTAACCCACATTTTGTAGACACATGTTCAAGACTTTTATTACAAAATGCGGTTTTATTACATGAAGAGTTGAACATTTATTCCATTAGTACAGCTTTTGCAGTATTAAATAATGCGGCACGACAAGGTGTGATTGAAACTCACGTAGAACCACTGGATGATCATGGCGCCGATGCCGTCGTCCGATGTGAACATGCAGGTGATCTGAGCCGTTTCTCCCAAAACGACCTCCACCTTGTCCTCCATGTTCACCTGCACATCTGCCCAGGCTGAAGGAAGAAAAGACAACAAGCTCAGTGCTGAAGCTTAATACCTTGGAGACGTGCAAAAAAAGATGTCCTTAAATAAAAATATCATTCATATTAGGTTCCAGCCATAGCTGGATTTCTGAAGCCAACACACAAAAACTAATATTTACAAGTTTGAGAATATTCAGGAATTGCTGATTGGTAAGTATAAAACTGTTAACAGTTTAAAAATGAACTTGTCAGAGCTCTATGTAGTGGAGATTTCTGGACCCCACACACTATCTACACCTACAGTATATAGTTTATCTGCAATACAGCAGTTAAAATTGCCAATAAATGTTGATTCATCTGAAAGACAGAAGAAAAGAAGCCCAACATCAAACATTGTGGCTGAAACTTGTCTTTACAAGGTCGTGGATTACACTGAATAAACAGCACTGTAACATCAACATTCAAGAAAAAAAAAAGAGAGAAGAAAGTCATGGTGGGTCAAAGGCAAGAGCGAGATGCTATGGCAGGAATGAGAAGCCCACCCATGTCCACATTAATGTGCTGCATTCCAACATGTCACCCTCTCGCAGGAAGAAAGGCTCAATTTACAGGCAGCATAGAAGCTCCACTGTTCCTTCATGGTCCGTCTCTAAGGAACGACTGGTCTTCCCCTCTTAGGGTCTCTCGATGAGACATACCCTCTCACTTACCAAGCAGGACCCCCAATTACACTTTGCAGTGTTTCAGTAGATGTACCAGAAGATGCATATGTAGCCTGGAGCTCTTCAGGTGTGATTTAGGCTCGTCTAAAGTGTCTGTAAATACAGCTCCCCCCCCCATGGAGAGACAGGCTGCAGCTCATGAAGCAGAAGATGCTAAAGACAAAGTAGATGTCGCTCATCTGTGTCCTGAAGTGACCTTTCTCAGACTCACTGGAACTACTGAATGACGTTCACGTCTCAGCTCTGAATATTGGAAACACATTTGTTTTAAAATAGACTTTTAAAATAGCCTTGCATAGATTTTCTTATACAATATAAAAGTATGATTTGTAATATCGTGCATTGATTTAAACATATTATTTGGACTCCACAGAGTGGTGAAGGTATTACTTTTTCTGGCAATTTTGTTGTTGGAAAATCTCTTATGCATTCCACTTTATGCTTTGCAATATGTATTTTGTTTTTAATATAATTAAAATACACATCAAATTCAGTTCATTCAATTGTGAAATTAATTGTATAATGTTAAAAAAAAACAGGATGTACTGTGATGTAGTTGTTTGCATGGATGGATGGATGGATGGGAAATTGAATACACAGAAATTCCTGCATTACTATGCATACAGTATTTTTTGCATAAATACCTGATAGACTGATCAGCAGAACAGAGCACTGCTGTAACAGAAAGTGACAGTTTGACATCGAGCCCTTCGGCCTGTGCTATTGATTTAGTATCTTGAAGTTCAAGTGAATTCAGTGAATCAAATACATTGCAATCAGTGGACATCGACTGAGACAATGAAAGACCGAATAACATCCCAAATTATACGTGATTTTCCACTGGTTTTGCCATGTTGTTTCATGATGTATTTCTACACTAATATCAACTGTTTGAGTGGATAAGTGAGGTCATGTAGTTAATCAAGCCAGATATGCTCAAAACAGTTTTAAAAAAAGATTTTTGCATAGTCAACATGATGTATAAACATTAATTAACAGTGTTGACACAGACAGTGATTATATTTTCAAAATGTTATTGCAAAAAAAAGTTGAGTGAAATATACGATAAAAGCAAACAAACCCTGTTTAGTTAATAAAGATTTTAAGTGTTCCAGGTATTTGTCGGGTGCTAATTTGTCTGTTTTCACATTTGTGAATGAACAACGATGCATCGGTTTCAAGAAAAAGTCTATGTTTGATACTTAATAGTGTCTAATTCTATAACAATGTGATCTGCTGAAGAGCAAACGTCATCTTAACTGCAGCACATGCACACACAAATAACCTAAACTAATCATTTCATAATAAAAATAACAAAAACAAGTCAAATGGAACGCTTGAAGAAGATATACAGAGAAGTATTAGACAAAACTGTAACACCAGTTTGCTGGTTTTATCAACCAAACCTACAATTAACCAGGAAAAACTATCAGATGTGAGGTCTGACAGAGAAAATTAATTATCACACCAGCAGAGCTGCCTGCTGATGAGCTCATTATCCAGATGCATCCCTGCTTCACTCCAGCTGCTGCATCTCATCACCGCATGCATACATAACCCCCCCCCCCACACACACACTGAACAACAACAAACACATCTGCCCCGACTCCTCCTCACCCTCCAACTCCCTCCCTGACGTTCTCCTCCTCCGCTCCATCCCACCTGCCCCTCTCTGTGCTGTGTGCTGCTGTTTACTACTCTCTAATGGAGCAGGACGGATGCTTTCCTGTTAAAGAAATCCAATTAGTTTCCCCAACATAGACATTTCCTGGCCATTAGCGACGGCAGGACATCGCTGACTCACTGGCAGCATCCCATCCCCCAGACCCCCACCTGCCGGTTCAACTGCAGTGGAAACCGGGATTTCGAGGCCAAAAAGAGGGGAGTAACTCACGCTTTCTGCCTCTCGGCCCACTGCTTCAGGGTTTGTGCTCAGAGGGTTATCAATCATATCTGATTAGTAATTGGACCTCGATGGTGCATGTATCAGAGAGGACAGCCTGCAAAGCCACAGATCGATTATGATGAGAGAATAGATATGGGAGTCAGTGTATGTTGGTAAATAGTTTTAAATCTTTATGGCAAAAAAAATCTAAGCAAGACCTGCTGACATTCAGCCTGATGGTAAAAGTGGATCTCTCCAGTTTCATGCTCTACAAACAATGTCTGCTCGCCCATAGAGTTTAACTCTTTCAATGTAAAACGCCTGGGTGGTCCAAGAGTTTTTACAGTTTTAGCTATTAATAAACTGTAAGCAGCTCCAGTGAGATTGATAAAAGCACCAAATTGCATTAATCTTCAATACTGGAGTTGATCCAATGTGATTATGTTGAGGATGGTGTGCACCCTGGACAGGTGGCCAATCCATCACAGGCAAACATACACACTCACTTTTACACCCAAAGGCAACACAGAGTCACTATCTAACCTGAAACGCATGTTTTTAGACTGTGGGAGAAAACATGGACACAACAAGAAAAGTTCAAACACAAAGATCCCCAAGGCCAGAGTTAAACCAGAGATAATCTTATGGTGACTGTTAAACCATACACTGTACAGCCCAAGGCACAATAAAATCAGTCAAGTCTTTTAACAGAGGACATACAAGCTCATTTTTGTCTACAAAAGATTATTTTTCCCCAGAATATTAGATTTTATTCTATAATATCATCTAATTAAAAACCTCAATGTCTCTGAACTAAGATTGAGCGAGGTCAGTGGTTGACTGGTGAGCAGATCTGGTGATCAACAGATTCAAAGGCAACGTTCATCCCGGGGTCATGTCCGTGGGAGAGAACCACACCCACTAATCAACCCACTAACAAATTAATTGGTGTTGCTTCTTTCACTTTGCAGGATGCAGAACAATATGCTGAACGACACCCTCGAGAGAGAGGAAACGGCAGGTCATGCAGTGGTTGGGTGTAACTCTGAGCCTCCAGCAAGATCAAAATCAAAATCAGAAAAATCATCCTCAAGCTGTGGTTCCCAACCCGTTTTCCCTCTGAGCTGCGCCAGGCTGATTCACAACAATCCCACTACCATCTCTAATTCTTCAAAATACGATGGTGCCTTGCATGGCAGACGCCCTCATTGGTGTGTGACGTGTGTGAATGTGAAAGTGCTATATAAGTAAAATCCATTCACCGTGTGTGATCTTTGCAGTCTCTGGTTTGAAAACATTAACTTAAACCGCTTGCCACCAACTTTCCGGTTTAATCCTTTTAAAGAGATCTCTGATTCAGTAAAAAAAAAAAAAAAAAAATCCAGATGGTCTGGGTTACTAATGATGTTTATCTTGACGATAGAAGATCTTCCTGGCAGTGAAAAGCTCATCACAAAACATCGTATCCAGTAAAATTCTCCTATAACAGCTACTTCCATCAATATTGTAAACCTGTTAAATGCTTTTAGTCCGGATGACTTTCACTATGCGGCTTCGAAAAAACATCCAGGAGAAAAAAGTGGGAAAAACAATTGACTTGTTTAGTCAGTGAAATTGAGCATTTTTAATTCATATGTCATTATGTGTGGAATTGTGCTAACCTGAATTACACAAACATCTTCAATACCAGTTTTTTTTTTTTTAAACATTGTTCTGTATCTACTGTCTTGAAAATGTGTAAGAAAATTGTAAAAGAGTTAAAAAAAAACCAAGATATTTGAATATAACACAATAGGATGGGGTAGATATTAAACTGGACTTGGTATTCTCTCACATGCACGAACATACGGGAGTCACAGACCAGTTGAAAGGAATATTTTCCAATGATTGATGGCGCTGGCTGTCTCCAGGTCACATATTCACGTAAGCATATGCATCAGAGCGATTGCGACACCACCGAGAGCCAAACTTCAAAGAGCAGAAGCGTCTTGCGGCTGCAGGTGATTCCCCCACTCGGTTCAGCTGCACGGCTCATCCCATCTCTGCAGAGGACTGCATTCAGGTATAAAATTAGGAGCCCTCAAAGATAAGACCAAACAAACAGCGCTCATAAAAGGACAGACAGGATAAGATAATGTGGCGGGGGGGCAGTCATTTCGGAGTCATTGTACGTCCTGACTGAGGCTTTGATTTCTCTGTTGGCAAAACAATCAGAGTCTGCGGAGAACAATGATAACAAAGCTTCCTGCCAGCCGGCTCAGACCAGCTGCGGAACTTTATTCTCACTTACTTCTGAGCGCCCGGAATGAGAAACACGGACAGCCAAGCTCGTCTAAACAAAGAAAACTGTAACTAGGTGATGTGCAGGCCACCTTATATCAGGAAGTGTTATTTTTAAACGTTTATGGCCGTATATTTCAGCTGCAGTCGTCCTCCGTCTGACAGGTACAGCAGATAGATGAAAAGCGACATGTGGTCGTTCAAAGGACAAAAATCTGTTCCGAGTTTCTCACCGAGAAGCTTTTATTGACAGGCTGCCGTCAATCTCCCCTCCCGACTCCGCGTGGTCTGGCACAAAGCCCAGCTAGGAGCTCCAACTCAGACAATCATCTGCTGCTCTTTTTGACTTGGTATCAAAACAATGACGTGCAACGATGTGCAGAACTTACTGCTGGTGAAGATGTTTCACTAAATGAATTTCCCAAGCTTAATAACTGCTGCGTGAATAAATGATTAACGTTGTAGTTGCAGCGCAGAGCAATTTTCACTTATGTGAAGTGGGACTCAGGAGGCGGGCAGCAGCACTGTGGGGTTCAGGGGGAGAAAGTAAATGAAGTGGAGGGGAAGACTATTAGCTGTTTTATTAAAACGTTTTATTACAACTTTATTGCGAGTGTAAAGGAGATTCATTGGAAATACAAAGCAAGCTTTAATTGAAACTTACAACAATTTCAGACTATATATCCAGATTTAAAGCCTTAGAAGCGTTTGGATATTTATTGCTTATGGATTCAAACAGCTCTTGATAATAACACCTTATATTGTGCAAAAGAAGTTGCTTGAAGGAGCATCGTACCAAAACACCCACTTAGTAGTAGTCCTGAAGCACCTGATGTTGAAGCCAGTGACAACCTGAGTGTATAAGCGATATAATCACTGCACCTATTCTCTGTTATAAAACCCAGATGCAGATGATGAGTGTAAATACTGCATGAATGAGTCATTTCGTTCCCCACAGTGTAAAAGTGTCACCGTATATGAAACCACAATAAATTTGCCAGGTGCCCCTCCAGGCGGCGGAGTGGAATAAAAGCAGCATTTAAATCATTTTGATTGGGTTCTGTGGGAGAGTTCGGATTACATTGCACAGGGCCAAACGAGACAACCCTGTCCTCTTGAAATTACATTGCGACTCTCACAGTTTAGCTTGTTTCCGCTTCCATTTTGAGAGGAAACAAAGTGCAGGACCCTGACTGCACAGAGAGGGTTTACATCCTGCGTGTGATTAGGTTTGGAAAACAAGATCAGTCGAGATGGGAGGAAAATATCATGATTTTGGTTAAAAAAAATTAATAAAGTAATGCCATAGAGTCCCTCATTAAACTGGCTATGAGTCCCTGAATAAATGTTGCAATGAAATACAGAGCTACAGGAGGGGATCCTTAATGCAGAATTATGTTGCTTATTAACTTCTCATCTGAAAGTCTTTGAAGTTATTAATAAAACACTTCATATATAACCCAAACGCTGTGTTTTTTTAGACTACAATTTCACGGCACGTCAGGAAACATTTCTAAAGCTTTTAATTACTGACTGGATTCATCAGTTCAAGCCAAGCAAATCAAACAACAATATCATGTGGCTATGATGCATGTCATACTCCTAATTACCAGAGCACACTGGAAAACACTCAACTCTTTAGATGTCAAAATTGAATTAATTCAGGTATCTGATTTCCTTTAATGTTTCAGCTTCAAAACTGCATCTCTTTCATAAAGTTGAAATGACCTCTGGAGTCATAGTTATATGTGTACTTTTTTTTAAATTTTTTAATCATGTTTAAAGCTCTTTATTTTCAGTTAAATCTATCACCATTGTGTTGTGCCTTTGCTGCTGTTTTGGCCAGACCTCACTCAAAGAAGAGGTCTTGACTGCAACTTGAGTGACATAGTTTAAAAAAAAAAGTAATAAATAACTTTAAAACTATTGTCTGAATAAACTTATTCACTGCAATTCAACAGACTTGCTGCTTTCTGTACATTCACATTAACACAACTTTTTAAAAAAGTGTATTGACTGATTATTGATAGATCCCCTTGATATTGCATTCATATTTCACCAATACTGTCACGAAGCAGAATTTGTCTTCATTTTTGTTGTCATTTTAAATAAATTGGGTTTTGAGAGATAAAAATTGAGGAAATGAGGTGCGATTAAGTTGCAAATTATAATATTATAAACAAGTTCAAATCAGCTGTGCAGGTGAATAATAAAAACATTGACGCGGTACGGTACGGCACAACGTGACACGATGCGATATGATAACTATGAGGCCAAGTAAAGCGCTTCAAGCCTGCAACATAAAAAAAAAAAATCTTCACTATTGATATTATGAAATGTTCCGTTATTTTAGATACTATGCTGTTGGATTTCATGATTTATAAAAGTAGATTGAAATAAAATTAGAAACAGTAAAACTAAAAATGCTTGAATTATTATATTTTGTGTCAAATAAATACTAAATAAATCTTTAATTGTGGGTCAAAATAAACTTTTCCATTGTCTAAAATGTTTTGATGGCCCTCTAATAGAGGATGCATCAATAACGTTTTCATGGTTTTTAAAATATTGTGCTTCTGTATCTTTAAGGTTTAGTCAGGCTTCTACAAAGAGGACTCTGTACTGCCATCAATTCCAGCTCCATTGAGCCACATGATGTTAAATATCCCTGATATATACAGACGGCCATCAGGCGAGCTGCTACCGGAGCAAAACCACTGAGGAAGCATTTCTCACATCTGACAAGTAATAATGAGATCCACTGGCAGGATGATTGCTGAGGTCAAAACACTCCAAACGTGAGATCTTTTAGCCCGTCAGTCAGGAAACAGATGATGCACACATGTTCGGGTACTAAAGCTTTATCTAATACCCACTGCGCTGAAGATGGGCCTCCACTGCAGCGACAAACCCAAAATTACATGGTTTATAGGCGTCTTGAGACAAAACAAGCATATCGACACCCTCAACTACTCTGCTGCATCTCATTCACTACTTTTGAAAAAGTTATTTTAGTGAGATTTCTGCAATCTTTACATAATCCTCTTTATCCAGGTTACACTTGAAGATATTTTCCTAATATATACATCGTGAGGATTCCCTGGGTTTGATTAATTTATGCTCAAAAATACGTATTGGATGGCTGAGATGCCAGGCGACCGAATGTTACATTTCCAGGAAATAGAAAATGAGATGTACACAGAAGTCTTTATGGGGCCTGAATACTGCAAGTGCAGTAAATATATGAGGTCTGATCTTTCTTCATCTGTAATTTCATGGGTGAGAAGATACATTTTTAATGACCTCATACTGAAGGATGGGTTAAATGTGAAGGACACATTTCACTGTACAACTGTTTACTATACAAGCGAACGCGAGTATGGTTTATTTTTTTAAATTTGGCTCAAAATAAGGTTGACCAAGGGGCCGGGAAATACATCATGTTAGTGGTGTCCTACAGATTTTTGATTTCTGACTGGTTCAATATACCCGGTTCCCATGGATTTTGTCATCATGAAACTGAAGAACTGAGAGTGATCCAATAATGGGTGTCAAACAAAGCCTCCAGGACCAGCACTGGAGGTAAATGTCTTGCGTCGATGAGAAGGCCACACAAATATAGCACCATTGGCGTGTGTTCTTCTTAATTGCCATCGTCCACCTGTCTGATGACAGCACAGCTGACAAACACATGAGAACACTACTACAGTCTGATTATAAATAACAAGAGTTGTATCATCGGTAATTATAAGTGATATTTTAATTTTATTTCCTGGCAGAAACACAGCAAGCATGCTACAGATGAAAAGCTTAAAAAAAAAAAAAAATCTCTTGAAGCACGATGGTAAACCGAAGTGACAGCTCAGTGATATGTTTCCAGCCCTGTCACATCTAAGAATAACAATAGCCGAATCAAGCCTGTTTGCTTACATGATACAACAGAATTACTGTGCACTGACCCAGCTGGCACCAGAAATAGCCGTCCCGCTTTAGGACATGGTGAGACAGGAGAGACAGGGAGCATGGGAAAACACAGTCTCAGTCACTTTGCTCTTTGTACCGATGTCAATGGGCCTGTGAAGAGTGAATAGAACGGAAGGCCAACATGAGAAAACTGATAAAAGAGCACAGAGAAAGAAAAGAGAGAGGCAGGGTGGAGTGAGAAATCAAGGTGGCAGCCAGAGAACTGTGAAGAAAAATAGGCCGTTGGCTGTGACCGAGCGCTGACTTTTATCACATGCGAGAGACACACTTACAGTATCTCACAAAGCAAACGAAACGCCATCGAGCTGAAGATAAATACAGTCACAGGGAGGAGAAGCAGAGGCGACTGAAACGTCAAAACCTCCCCGGCTTTATCTTCTCTCTTGATGCAGGAGGCCATTGTTTTCTCTGGCATGTGTCAATAAAAATAAATGACTGATTAAATCTGCTTTATTTGCATCAAACAAGTTAATAATTCAGACAAACCTGTCTGATATTTGCTAATAAATATGACACCCTCTTTCACTCTGATCTGGTTGTGATGATGCAGATGCTAAATACATTTAAAACCAACAATCAAAGTTAATATTATGGCATCAATCATCATTCAGACAGAGTCTAAACTTTGATTACTAATCGTTGATTGATGATTGAGGTACACGTGTCTAAAAGCAGGTGCAAACTTGATATTGCGCACACACATGTGAAAGTTGATCTACTGACACGACACGCAGAAGATCGAATCTGACAGATGAAAAGTGCTAACACACACACACAGACACATGCATACACATGCACATGCATATACTATCAATGCAGCACATTGGATACTGGAAAATACTGGGAGGAGGTTAAACAGATTACAGGTTCATTTAAAACACGCAATGCGATTTACAACAGCTGAAAATCCTTTTTTTCCAGTCATTGTACCGTTTTTTGTATAGAACCCTGTCTTCGGTTTTGCAGTCTTTTATAAAACTCTAATCATCTCATACATTGCATTTTTTTTCTGTTCAGACTTATTGGCACTAACTGTATGTTTTGATGAGATTTCTCCAACTCCATTTAATTTTGTGGTGATGGGGATTAGTGCTGTATACAATCATTCAATGGCCGATGCACAAAATACGGTAATGCAGGAAAAAGCCTTTTGTTTTGGCAGGCAAGCAGAAAGTGCAATCTATTTGTATAAGAATAAGATTCAACACTATAAAATGTAGATGTATTCTTGAAAGCTTCTGAAGGGGAAAATCTGGCATGATAGTCAACATTCATCTGCTCTTTATTTGCAGATCTAATGTTTCTAATTGCCCTTGACTTCATTCTTCAAGTTGTCTAATCTTCACAAAGACAGAGTCTTCACAGATGTAATTGGAGGGACGGGCAGATGCAGACAAATTGTAGTAGCCCCTCCACAGATATACTGTCAGGACAGTGGCTTCACTTATTTGGGGTCAACGCCACTCAGCGAAATGGTGCAAAAGAATGTTATGAGAAAGTCCTGAAAGCGCAGACACTGAAGTCCTTGTCGCTCACTCATCAATCACATTAGTCCCGTGACGCACCCCGAGGCCTTTTAACACACACACACACACACACACACACACACACACACACACACACGTACAAACGTACAAACGTCACACAGGACTTAAGGAAGGAGACTCCCAGTGACTCATGAATCCCCCCACACAGCTACTGGCATCACAGACACGTTTCTCCATAAACTCTGCAGAGTTTACAATGCCATGAGTAAACCACTCGAATAAAGGACAAGCTTTCTGCAGCACGGAATAATAAACATGTGCAATGCGCTGCCATCATTCTGCTGTGCCATTTCTCAAATCATGCCAACCAAAGGAATTCATGTTTTCTTTAAATGCTGCTCATTTGGGATACCCCCCCCCCCAAAAAAAAATCTAAATAAACACGATACCACACTCTTTCAACCAAATGTTTTTTTGAATTCCTTCTTCATGAATATGCATGCTTCTTTCTATCACACTACTACATCGTTTACTTAAGTCTTAAAAGTTAACCACATTCAAATATCTCAATATGTATTCTTGTGACTTGATTTAGGTAACATCCAGGGGAGACATTTCTAAAATGAGTGTTGTTGCTGCAACCTTGGGCTGGATGGATGGCTTCGCTCCCGCTATGCTGGCTGCACATAGTATACAACTCTCCTTAAGCAGTGAGAACTGGCCAACAGCACCAAACAGAAATAGCATTTAGAAACTGGATCCCAGGAGTGTGAATAGATCAAAATGGAAAAGGAACAAATTGGTAAAGTAGATGATTTATGTATATTGCACATGTGCATTCAAATGTCCGGGAACCTTCAAGGATTTGTAACAGTTAAAAGCTGTACAGAACGTTTTTAACAAGTGGACCACGGTTTTCCTCTTTCCCGTTCATGAGCACACAGGCGTGGCAGTAAACATCCTGCCGATCATTTCAAACTATTCAAGTCATTTACGTTCGGTGCAAGACTCCCAGCACTGAGCCGACGACTGCAGAGCACAAAACAAAAAAGCAAAAGGAAAACAAAACAAATTATGTTGCGAAACATCTCAAATTCACATCATGGACAAAACCTGAAGTAAAAAAAGTTTCTGTCAAAATAATTACTGGAAAAATAACAAAATGCCACTTTTTCTGGGTGTTCCTGTAAAATGTGCTTTTCGCCATCTCTTTATAGTCATTCTCATTTTTATTGGACATTTTGATGAAAAAAATGTGGTGGGAGAAAGAAGTGTGGTGGAAAATGGGTGCTCACTTTAACGTCACCACGCTGCACTCACATTGATAGGCATGTTAACCACTCGGCTAACCAGGGCCTCTCCCCTTTTACCACCACCTGATGTGAAACAGACCCGTCACTCCCAACCTGGAGCCTGAGGAGGAGGAAAGCTTTGCCTGCTCTCAGGGTGTCAAAATTCAATTTGCTAATTTAGTAAGTTGGTTAGTGTGGGCGTGTCAGAGTGGGCTGTTTGGCTTCAATCGAAAGTTCATCAACAACGTAAGACAAGAGAATGTCAATTTGCTTGGCGACACACAAGTAATGATCATTTAGAATGTATCTCAGTACACAGTGTTGCCTGCACAGCCTGTGAAGGGCTCAGGTGATATTTTAATTGCTCCGTGCATAAACACAAGGAGAGGGACAGCGGCAGCTGCAGCCACCCAACGGCACATTCCCACGATGCCTCAGAGAAAACAAGGTCAACTTGTCGCACTGACCTGACAGCAACTTTCCCTGAGACACACACACACACACACACACACACACACACACACACACACACACACACACACATACACACACACACACACCCCTGGGTTTCTGGAGCCGGGTGCCGGCAGGATCCACTCAACATGCCATCAGAATTAACGGTTTCCAAAAGGCAGAGGAGACGGAGGACACAAAGAATGTAAATACAGTGCGGAGGATCACAGTAGACCACACAGCGGGGGGGGGGGGGGAGTCACATTGCTCTCTGATTTCTCTTGGTGATCTGACGTTATATCACTTTTTAACGGACCACCTGTTGCAGCGATCAGCGGAGGATGAGGGGGGGGGGCGGTCTGCTGGTGCACAACTGATACAACACAATGGTAATAAAGCTCAGGATGAGGTCACTTTTGACTGTAATAGATCACCAGAACTATAGAAACTGGTTTACAGTGGTGGGAAGCAAGAAAAAAAAAAAAAAAAAAGCTTATTTCTCAGAACAAGTAGCATCAGGGTGGTGATGGGAGAAAGAGTGAAAGCCCAGCTGAGCGACCTGAGCAGTACACACCAACAATACCAGCTATCATCCCTGAAGTTGTTCCGGTTAGCACACCAATGTTGTTTTAAGTCTGGAGCTGTGGTCAGAGACTTGAAGAAACAGTTTGACATTTTGGGGCTTGAACTCTCTTCCTGTAGATGGATACCTTTCTCTCTCACTGGAAGTTCGCCGACCACAAAGATGAATTTAGCTTACAACTTGTGAGGCTTTTTTTTTTCTTTTTTTTTTTAAAGGAGTAGTCTGTAGTTTTTTCTTAAGCTTAGATGGTGTTCCTGTTTTGTCATCATAAGTTGCAAAGTGGTGGGTTCATTTAAAGAAAAACATTCTAAACTGACATGAGCTATCTGCACTTTTTTAAAAGACTGAGGTTGTAGTCTGCTGAAGACGTTTTATCACACTGGCGAGACATCAGTGATCTTGTACGAAGGCTCTGCCGGCATTACACAGGGATGGACAAGGAAGACGGATAAACCAGTGGGTGAGAAGAGATAAGAGATAATAAGGCACCTTAAAGAATATTATTGGATTGTGGAAGGAGACCAGAGCACCAAGAGAAAACCTAATCTAAATAAAAATGCAGTTTTTTTAGTGTTATGGTTATAATTATGATTTCTGCAATCACACTGAAGGCATCATTGCATTTTCTCAGATTCATACTTCATCCTCGCATCATGTGAAGAAAATGAGGATTGGTTGAACTAAAAGTGCTGGACGAGCAATGAAACGCTTTCTTCAGACACAAGCGGCCTTCAGCTGCCAGGAGCAGCACAGGTCTCTCTGACCTGAGGATGATCCTTCTTTGATAAGCAGCTGTTTGGTCCTGACAGAGTTCACTCTCCTCCTGGCTCTTCCATCACGACTCTGCAACAAGACGTACTCGCCCCTTAGCACATAGTTTCCACAGTCTGCTATTTTGATACAAAAATTTTTTTTTAAATGTGTCCTATATGACTTATGGCTTCCTGTGGGATGAGGTCATTTTCCCACGTCTATCTCCCATAATATTTAAAAAAAGAAAGAAAAACACAAAATCACTCTCACAATCTAACAGATCTCGGCCTCCATGCACTGCTGTGTGTGTGTGTGTGTGTGTGTGTGTGTGTGTGTGTGTGTGTGTGTGTGTGTGTGTGTGTGTGTGTGTGTGTGTGTGTGTGTGTGTGTGTGTGTGTGTGTGTGTGTGTGTGTGTGTGTGTGTGTGTGTGTGTGTGTGTGTGTGTGTCTGCACAGAGTGGACCACTGTGTGGGCCATTTCCTTATGCCTGCTCCCATGATGGTACGACTGCCCCCTCCATCCTCTTTCCCACGTCCTGAGAATACAAAATGGTCTCCATACCACTCTGTGAGCAGTCAGGAATAAAATAACACAAGTCGCTTGGAAGTATGGGAAAGGCCATCAGGCAACTTAACTTTTTTTGTTGCTCTGCGCAGATTGTTACGATACAAAAACAGAGTTGGGGAGGAAGGGGTGGGGGGGGGGGGTGTCTCATGACATGGCTTCACAAGTATGAGGCGTGCTTTGCTCGCTGCTGGCAGATTACAGCTAAAGATAGACTGCAGATACACACTGACACACAAGCGCTTTACTCATTGACTCGGAGGGTAAGATACTCAGCAGCAGCACTCTCCTTTTTTGGAGCAGTAATGACTCCCAAATTTGTTTTCTACTCATTCACAACAATACATTCCACACCTGTCGATACCTGAATGAATTAATGAATTAATAATTGATTCTTATGGTGCAATAAGATCCTCTAATACATCCCAACGGACGCAAAGGAAACATTTCTGAGTTTTTTTGTTTTTTTGAGACACTGCCTGCACATTTATAAATCTCCAACACAATGGAAGAGGATTTACTTTTCAATTTGGAACCAGTGTGACCCAAACAAACATGACACACACTGACGTCATCTCAAGGTCTTGCATAAAACAAACACAAACAGTGAGCGTTTTTCATATGAACTCATCAACTTCTCACATGCTTTACTGGCTAAAAGTTTTGCCCGCTTATCAATGAGTACATTTAACATCCTACATGGTGCAATTTGAGGTTCTGGATGTTTCTGCATCACAATGTGAGCAAAGAGCCTCGAAAACAACAGCATACTTTCACTGTGTCAATATAAATGCAACTGATCACAAATTATGAAAAAAAAAAGTTTCATCAAAAGAAAAGAAATAAAATCACCGAAACACCCGAGATGAGAGCAAACTGGAAAAGTTAACCTCTACCAGCGATCCCCTGTATCTAAGCACTATGAAGCCACAACAGGGCCGCTGTGTGGAGTCAGCGGCACGATGTCAGGGCCGGCTGCTGAGAGGCTGCATTAGGTTAAAAGGATCCTAATGTGCATTAGATCAGCACGGAGCATTATTTCACAAAAACAACATCCATTATTAAGCAGGGCTTTGAACTGACAAAGACAAGACAGGAGATCCTGACGGTGTGTTGTGGCTCCCCGAGGACACTGAGGGACCGCGTTGGACCAAAGCATCACCCACCAATCAGGGTGCGAGCAGCTTGGGCCTTGTACCGATGAAGTTTGACGGTTCCTGGGCATGTGCAGGACGTACCGTCTCCAAAGGTTTTTTTTTTGTATTAATCAATCCAAATCCACTTTTGGTAATTGGTGATCTATATCAGCTGTTTGTGAGCGAGTAGTATTGTGTTTACAACATGACGGACTGCTGACCTGTGGAAGGTTTGCTCTTCTTTTCACATATTGGATAAAAAAGGAAATGACTACAAGCCCCTTATGGTGCGAATCTGATTAAAGTTGGTAAACCTGATGTCTGCATAAATAAATGGATGTGTGACATGTTTGGTTCTTGTGCTTTATTTCGTCTTCCTCCTGGTGTGCGTGCAAGACTCTTTTAAGCTGCACTCGCTGTCAGGTTAGGGAAGCGTTTTCAGTTGTTGCTCTGCAAGCTGTCACAGTTATGTGCTACAATATGACAGAGGCTTGGCAGAGATCTGAGCGCCACCAGTCTGAAGCATCAGCTGCTTTAAGTCTTGCTGATCCTTGGATATGAAGATATCGAATGCGGAGACCTTCCAAGCTAAGCTCATGTCAAAGACCAACCTCGTGTCTGAGTCATCTGCCCATCGCAGGCTAATCATCCCCACTTAACCTTTTCCTCCAGCCACATTTCTATGGTCACCCGCAGGAGCAGGAAGCACCACGGGACAAATGATGTGTTTATTAGTTACATATTGTTTTTCTGCAACAACAGCCCGACAGCTGACCGCCTGCGGTTATCCACCTCAACTGTGATTATGTCACAGGGTTTGATTTCAGCTTAAAAGGATATTACCCTTCATCTGGACAAGTCTGCATACTTTCAGCAATCATTTTCAACCATGGCAACTGTCTGAAAACACAAATCACATGGCCATTCACATACACGAAGACACGCGCGTGGCAGCTTGCCTAAGGAGAGTATACAGTATACTGGATATACTGTATATTCTGGACGAAAGATCCTCTATCGAGACCTTGTTTTTGTTGTGGTGAAAAATGGTGGCCTTACATTTGAAAGTGAGAGAGATTCACTGATCGAAGTCTGAAATATTCTTCCCCCATCTTGCTGCATCTCAGAGTGCTTTGAGCTACGGCTCCTCACAGCCAATAGAAATCCAGCATAAAGTGTCAATATAGTCACTGTGACATCGGCACTGCACCACAACAATAGTTGTGGTGAGTTGAGACAAATCTGCGAAGGACCAAAGCTCAAATGTCTCAAAATGAGAACTACTCAAATGTTGTGACGTTTAAAAATGAAGCAGGACGAGGCTGTAATAACTGAGCCAAAATTTGGGCATTTTCAAGTGGGAGTGTGTCATTGTGGATTCCACCTAATGTACAAAAACTAAGGAAAGCAGCAGTAGTAGAGGCTCTGCAGTGAGGCTTTTCACACATTGGTAACAGTCCGCACAGGGACAGAGAGGGCTCTCTGTGTGTGTATTTGACCTCACAACCGATAACGAGGTGAAGGAGCTCATAAATCCTGAAGGGGAAAAAAAGAGAAATTCTCCTCCCCAGCAGCAGTAGCCTGTGACGGAGGAGATGTTCCCGTATGAGTAAATTGCACATTCCTCCCCAGCTTAATCAATGATGTTTATTCACACAAGCATTCTTAAGATGTTCTACTTTCTCATGATCAACTTAAGACTCTCTCGGGTTTGTGTGTGTATGTGTGAAGCCTTTAAACACCAAATTTAAGAAACATTACAGAGAGTCCAGTTAAAAATATTTCAACCTCACATCACAAATCTAAAGCAGATGCTTGGGTTTTTTTTTTTTTTTTTTTTTCTTTGGCAATATAAACTGTTCTCATACACACACTATGACATGCTGGATAAAAATCAATCACACAGGAACTTTAAACCCTCAGTCCTCCAACAGTTTAGCAGGTGAAAGTCTGCAAACCACATCTCTCATATAGATTAATGTCTGTAGCCTTCACAGACTCACCTCAGTCCTGGTTTATCAACATCAGACTACATTTCTTTAGATGTTTGCTTTGTTTTAACATCCTGCCGTATATAAGACTATTTTAATGCTGTTCTGATGCTTTCCAGAGTCCGAGATTTGCTGTCTGGGGGCCCCTGCAGCTCAGCAGACGCTCATACTAAAAGCTTTTCTCCTTCAATAAGTCAGTTTAGATCCAAATCTTTTAAAATCCAGAATAAAGAGACATTATAGGTTTTTAAGCCATAAAAGCATCTACATTTATTGTATATCTCTCTCACCTTATACATGTCCACTAAACAAACTCAAAAGCTATCTCGACATGTACTTTTGTATGTCACCAGTCACACATTTGCAGATGTGTAATGCTACTATAACTATTCTCAAACATCTGCGTTGAGGTGTGTGCACACTTTAAGAATATAGATCTATATAATTTTCCAAAGTCAGTGTAACTAATAAGTTGGTTTACTCAAACATATCAACTTCACCTCTGTCCATTATAACATAAATTACCTAAAAGTTCACATGGATGAATAATTTTTCAAGAGCATCTTTGGCAACAGCAAGCCCAGTTTCCTTGTACAACTTAAAATGTTGGAATCAATATATAAGTTAAATAAAGCTTCAAGTAACTGCCAGCTGTGGTCATATTGGGCCATTTTCTGAGTTAAATTGCTCTAAGTTTAGACCGTTGGGAGACCTGAATAAATGCAGTGAGCTTTTGTCTTTTTTACTCTCCATACATTGATAAGTTATTTTTGAATGACTGAAAGTTCATATATGTTGCGTGTCGTCGGTGCTTTGTCATGCCTGCTCTCTGTTTCTGTACCTTCCTGCAGGAAGGTTAAATTGCTTTTTTTTTTTTTTTTAACTCATCACCCCACTTCATGTGGATCTGCTTGCTTTCACATTTCAATTTCTTTGTTCATTCAAGTACTATTCCCCCGCAGTCATAGGATTGTTTAGGTTTTTTTTCTGTATGAACTATTTGAATGTAAAACTGTCATCTGATGACTATCTTCTATGTGGAAATACATAAATAAAACTGAGCCTAAATGTACATCTTGACTCCAGTTTCTCAATGTTAAGAGTCTGAAAATGTATTTAATTGGACTCATATAATGACACCACATTATATTCCTAATGCAGTCCCAGCCAAACAGCATCCCTTTGTGTGGAACAGATCTGGAGACAAAGGCTGGATTCACTGTGTGAACAGCCGATGTGTTTGCAGAACTTTCAAGCAGCTGTTTCCATCATGCTGCTCACACACCTTGATCATTTCCACCTCCAGTTTCAGGTTACTCACCACAAAATGTAATTCTTCAGACGTAATGATATTCATCTGAAAATAGAGATACATAGCGAAGATGATGTTCATCCACAGCAACAGACTGATTCATGTTTGGACTCTTGCTTTTTTTTCTTATTTTTTTTTTCAAAAATTAAGCGGAGGAGGAGTTTTTCAATGTAACTGAAGTCGATGGTTTCCGGACCCACATTACACACATGGCTCATTCATCAAACCTCCCAGATCCCCTCTGACAGAGGAAATGGTGTCCATTTCAACATTTTTGCAAAACTCCTGCAAAGTATAAGAATGCTAATTATTTCTCGAAGCCGAAAGATGTCGTAAAATTATCGTTGTGACACTGGAGTCACCGTGACTGACAAGAAAGAACAGCTGGCTCATCTGAGGGGCACCAAACTCACCCAGAGCAAAGAAAAAGCACAAGCTGGAACAGTTTCAAGAAGAAATGCTGAGTTCTGGCTTGGCTAGGTTAAAAAGAAACAAACATTGTTAAATCTATGAGCTGCAATGCAACATCTGATGGAGCCTTTCTTATATATTCATAACTTTTTTTTTGTATTATTTCCGCAATTAGACTGATTTTATATTCCTTTAGCTTTGAGCTTTAAGTTGCTGGTTTTTTCAGCACATTACCGCTTCTTGAATTATTACATTACATACATTGCATGCAAGCAACATTCTCTGGCATCACAGTGTCGCTTAACTTAATTAGAGGAACAACCACTATCTACAAAACAACTGTAAATTTGTAAAAGTTAATTCATTGGATAGGCTTCATCATTTTATACCTACAATTTTAAAGCTTTCAAATAAGCGTCTACCTGTTTTAACTGTGTTTATTATATCCTGTTTGGGGGAAAAAAATACATTTAATTTTCGTTTTCTGCTCTTTGAATGCGTTGGTGTGTTAAAAGCAGGGTGGGCAGTTTGTGCTCTCCTCTCATATAATCTGAGTTGTAACAAAATGATGCCGAAGTATGGTTTGTGTTTGTTTGTAAAGCTGCTTCCCTCCTGTGGCCTGACACCACTCCAGATAAAAGCTGTCAGGGTTTTAATGAATGACTTTCGGCTCCAAGTGGTGACAAAACACAACAAATGCCACCTTTCCTCTCCTTTGCCTCTATTCCTGCACAAACAATTGTTTGTGCACAAATCCCAACCGTCATCACAAGTGTGTATTTATCGACTGCACTGTTGAATGACTGGGGCAAAAGATGAGTCAAATATCATCACTCAGCGTGCTTTTTTTCTTTATTTTTCATTCAGACCTTGACCGAACACTCAAGCAGTGGCTCTCTGCCTTGACATAACCACAGAAGTCTCTTCACTGACCTTCTAAGTCATGTTGATGTTTTTGGCTAATGAGAGTTTTCTCAGCCTGTATACAGAAAAAACCCTGCAGGAGGGGGGGTTGCAGTTTATTTTAGGCCAAATACGACATGGTACCGCTAGTCTGGTTTATTATTGCAGCCGTGACCTCAGTGTAACTCAGAAAACCATCCCACCAAGCAAAGTTTCGTTCATTACAGAGAACGTGCTGCACACAGGAGGAATAACATCATAAAAGGTGAATTAATAATTATTCATTTTTATGTTTAAGTGAATAATATGGCTGTAAAACTGTTTTGATAGTCAGCAGAAAGACATAAAGCCTCACTGCTCTCAATTTCCCTCTCACTTGCCAACTTCATTAAACAGTCGCTGACTTAGAAATGACAGATAAAAGCATGAAATAAAACTGTGTTGTCTGCATGCAGTATTTCAGCCAGATTGCAGGCACAATGCCCAAACTGTTCCAAATAGATGAGGGAAATATTAAATGCAGCTCTGCTGATGTTTCAAATTCATCTTCTTGTGGCTTTCCAGGTGTCATAGACCTCCATGAACATGATAAAAAAAAAGGGGCTGAAGTCACCAAAAGAAATGAAAGAAATAAGTCATTTTAAGATACTCTTCCAATTATCTAGTTTACAGAGGCTGTTACATTCCAAAGTGCACATATAGACTTGAAGGTTGATTTGCTCTTGGCTCAGTTTCAGGTAACATCTATAAAACATTCCCCGGAGAATTTTATGTTAATGTGCAATGAAGAAGTGCACCTCTGGTCTCATGTTACCCATAACACTTTGCATGTAACGTGTAAATACTGGGAAATAATGTCGCTACTTGCATTCTTGCACCTTGTCAATGATTGGTTTAATAATTGGATGACATCTCGCATCATACCAATTGCAGTTTGTTCAGTATCAAAATATCACAATGGTCCATGTGAATTACTTTGTATTTGCTAAGTGTCCCAGCAATTGAGACTTACTGTTCAAAAAATGTCTTTTTGAAGCTGTTTTCCTGAAGTTTTGGAGTCAGCTATATTTCATTTTTTGTGGGGAGAAGGATTTTAGACAATGCTGTCAATGAAATTCAACTGAGTTTTATATTTTTGAAAAGATTGTGGGGTTCTTTTTAGGGTTGACAAGACCCCAGAAATGTTTATGATTTACAAGGTGGAAACGTAGCAGACGGATCCTCCTCAATCCTAAAAACAAATAAGTCCACACTTTCGTTATCTACTTTGCAAGCAACCTTCGTTTCATCTACAGGATTTGTTGGTTTTGCTGCCATGACGATTACTCAACGGAGAGGAAGGTTGACGACGAGTGATGACGATCAATAATTAAACACCTTCGGGCTGCACGTGTGTGATGTGTTAACTAATGGGTGAATCGAGGCAGCCCGGCTCCACAGTTTGTCTCCTGCAGTGACACAGTAAGCTCGCTTTAACAAAAATAACACGTGACGACAACAGGCTCTGTGTGTGTGTGTGTGTGTGTGTGTGTGTGTGTGTGTGTGTGTGTGTGTGTGTGTGTGTGTGTGTGTGTGTGTGTGTGTGTGTGTGTGTGTGTGTGTGTACTCTGAGAGCACCAGGTGTATGCAGCTGTCCGTCTGATCGGGGAACTTCAAAAGCCGTTAAAGCAGCAGTAAGCAGTTACGCTCTGATGAGAGCTGACCCTTCAGATGTTGGGATCTGTAAACGGTCTGATATGAATGGATTTACCCTGGAGCCAGAAATAAAGCAGAGTACATTGAAGTCGTTCAACGTGACTCACAGATTTAAAAAAAAATGAATAAAAAGCTGTACTGTGTATCTGCAGATGAAGCCGATAGTGCTTTGAGGCTCCGGCAGACTGTCACTTACGAGGAGTTTCTCATAAAAACCCAGCTGTGGTGGAAGGTGTTGCGAGTAGCTTTGAAACTGGAAAAAGTCTCTGGAAAGAAAACTCTTAAAGCTGAGGTGTCACACTCTGTTTACGTTCCGTTTACATTCCGTTTATTTTGAAAACGATCTCTGCTTACACGGAAATGGCAGAATCACTGAAAATGATGTTATTTCATGAAGGGCCCTTAATGGGTGTCTCTCAGCTATAACTACCAAGTCACAGGAGAATACAGACTGGGAGTCATGACAATCTAAAGGCCACCATTGGCACAGAAGAACTATTTACTACAGTAGTGATGCGTGTGCACATTATCAAAAACTTGCACCACTGTTGCGTAAACAGAAATGCTACAAAAGTTTTCCATTTTCACATGAAAACGTTGTCTTGTAAAAGGGGGCCTCAGATTACTTCACGGACGAGCCACATACATCCTAATTTGACCTCAGATCAGAAAAATAATATAATAACCTATAAACTGTAAAGATTTGTCTTCATTTTAGGGCAAAAGAAAATTCCACATATGTCACAATTAATGTACTTTTTACTTGTGTCCAAACTAAACAATGGACAATCAGGATTTTCTAAAGAAAAGAGAAGTGGAGAATAATTCACAGTGTTTCTCTTCAGACTAACGTCTGTTCCCTGTGGACAAATTAATAGCAGCAGCTACTTTTATTGAAAGCTTGTAATTAACATCTTCTTTGCTTTGTTAATTTAACAATTTGAAAAGTCATTCAACGGCTCAGAGAAGCTGGCTCTTACACCGTATGCTAGAGAGTCACTGTCCTAAAGTGTGTTCCCATTTCAGAACAAAACCTATTCTTTTGTTTTGAAGAAAAATGTTGACAAAAGGTTGTGTTTTAACCTCTTCTGATAAGATTTTATTTTCTTTTTAAATCCAACTGTAACTTCCTTCCTTCTCACTGTAAACATCAGCTAAAGCGTTCACTGTGACAACAAAAAGCTGTCGATACTGAGATATCGCGCCTGGCCACAGAAGGTTTCCTCGCGACGATAAATTACACAAACAATCATTTGCTTCTCGTCAGCAAACGCACACACGCCAACCCGATGACAGCAGCACAAAGTCCTTCCCTCACCAGCACCAGGCTCTCCAGCCTCTCCTCGGCTGGTTTGCTGTATTGACCCAGGTAATGGTGATAATGGATGTCGTTCACATCATTTGGAAGATCAAACAATAAAACTCCCAAGTGTGCAGCTTCAGCCCATTACATGGCACAGTGGGGAAACGCTGCAGCGGATAAAGTCTATGGAAACAATTGAAAACAGAACATTCTTATCCTGAATACACACTCCTGCCAAACACTGTGCGGCCAAAGCGTTACTGGCTGTCAAAGTCAGCACAACATCTGTGCTGGTACAGTGTTACGGACAGTAGGTGCAGTGAAGTTGTGCAACATCTGGGCATGAGGTTCTTCCAATGAGTCGTTATATTTGTTTAGTCTGTCGTGGATTATGCTCCCACAGTTCACCAATTGTCAAATTGAATCTTTCATCAACCAGCGTTGATACCAACGGCTTCTTCCTCGACAGTGGAGCTCGGTTATAAGAGTAACTCACTGCACCTTCAAGTGGTATAAAATGGTATTACAGTACTAGTTGTCCTCGTAGTATGATTGATGAATGATATGTGTATATTAATCCAACATTAATTTCAATTCAAGGTAAAAGCAGGAAGCAACAATGCCTTATTCTCAGGTAAAGGTTTATGGGACAATGGACAATATGACTAATATGCCAGAAAGATTTGTATTCAAAAATCTGTGTCATTTGAAGAGAAAATCTGGTTACATCTAACTTGATGATCTCAATCCAAGAAGAAATCCTAATATCTAAGAGCCAAATCTCTTCAGCAAACAATTAGAAATACACACAACTGGTATAAGGATCAAATAATGCAGTCAAATAATAAAGTGTGGAGGCCTATCAGAAATCAGAATTACAGCTTAGGACAAAGCTATTCTACATCTTACGATTGCGCTTCAAGGTTTTTGTCTTTTGCTACAAAAAAAAGTGATGCATCAAAAGATAAGTAATAGCTACAACAAAGATCTTGAGGCTTGACAAGCTGTTTCAAAATTATCCTTGTTAGTGAATGAAAGGACATTACCGTAACACATATGATGTTTTCACAAAGACAAGACCATATCACCAAAAAGCACCAGTTGAACAATAGAAACACAGATTTCTGCATAAATGAAAGCCAAGTCCAAGTGTGGTTGTCAGAAACATTATAATTTCTACCTAATTACTATCTAATATCGTCATGTCACAGTCAGATTTGAGGACATGCAAGTAAAACATCAAAACATCGTGTTTTGACAGTCTGTCACCTCTTTCTGTTATAGGAAGCAATCAGCAGGCATCATACCATCATTCGCTTTATTGTTTGCTACTATCTATTAACAAACACCTCCAATCAAAACAAACGGTGAAAGATGTTTATTAACAGACAGCAGCAGACGAGCGTCAAGAGAGTTGAGTTTAGCTTTGACTGGACATCTTCCTGAGAGCCTTTGCGTTAGCCGATTTGGATTAAAGCACCTCGATGTGAAGTCACATATGCTGAAATCAATGTTTTTCTGTTAAGACTTTTTTTTTGCCTTTTTAGTACATCCGGTGTCTTACTTTCCACTTGCCTCCCAGGCTCACATCACAACGCAAATATTCGCTCTAAAATTAACCTCTGTGCTGTTTCCTTTCCGGTATTTGCTGGAGATCTGGCGTATGTTTCAGTTTTCACTAATCTTAACAACCATTAATTCAGCAAAAACATTCTCAGACATCTGCAGACTGACGTTGCACCGTCACGGCTCAGATCAAAAGCGGCGGAGAACAGCTTCTTTTCTCGGTGGTGTCCCGAGGACTTGGTTGCATGGGAACACATAAACAGAGCGCCTGAACAGCCCCAGATAAGACACCATGTGCCCATGACAAACTTTCACCAGACAACGACCTGGTCTCAAGACAGAGAACAGTTTTCCTATAAAAGGGCCAAAGATGATAACTGTGCTAAAATCTTAGAAATTCATGCGACATTTCATTTAGAAATGGTGAGCGTTTCATCACTGCAACATGGTACGGCAAATTCAACAAATGGGGCTACTGAAATGAATCACTATGGGATTTGGACAATGAGGAAGGACTGAAACAGGTCAGCACTAAGGTACGGTTTCTTCACGAGACTGTCTCGGGCACAAGTGGTGCTGCTCATACTCGCAAAAATAAAAATAGTCACATTTGTGTAGAAATGTACCGGAAGAGTCTGAATTGAGTGATTTCCATCTGAAACTTGCTCCGCTCTGCTGATCCTCCACCACATTACTGCGACTCAACTGCTCACGACACAACAAGGGCATTTATTGTCTGTGGCCAGCTCGCTTCTTCTGAAGAGCACAAGTTGTTTCGGGCACATTAAGCCGAGGCTGCAGCAGAAAGCGATGACCTTTGAAAGAGCGAGGTCCAATGCGGCTGCTCTTTGGCCCAGCTTCATTACATGATGTCACAGGAAGTGAATAGTATCCTTATGAAGGGTCAACGTTAAGGTCCAAAAGCGAATTTGAATTTCCCCTGATGTCATCGAGGGCTGGTCTCTTGGCACTGGCACAAACGCTCTCATTTGGCCACAATGAGCACAAACGTGCATGTTTTCACACAGAAAACGTCTTCACAGAGCCGGGGGGGGTCCACCAACATCACCGAATGCTTGAGATAATAGCCATTAAAGATTTTGAAGGGCTGACCACAAATGCTTTCACAAACAGTTAATAACCAGCGAGAAGCAGTTAAGCTGATTAGAGGCAGTTATAGCTATCCAAATGTTATCCAAAGAGCAGCTAATTTTGAAACAAAGCAATATGATACTTTTAGACTTGATGCCCTGCCAACCACACCATATATGACAACACTGCACCATACAGTGATATATAAAATATACAATACCATATGGTACCATAACTCAGCATATAAAACAATACCATACAATATTGTTTAAGTCGACCAAGGGTATGGTATGATATGGATTAAAAAAAGCAATCCCACCCCACTACACAACAACAAAACTACCAAGGTTTTCAACCAAAACATTCATTCATTCTACGATTGAAATATCTCCTCTAATCTAAAACGGATGGTTGAAACTGATAGTCATTAGGATTGAATGTGAAATTTTTGAATCCGTTGTGAATATTTTCTTCAGCACAAATCAAGTTCCTTTGATAAAAACATAAATATTCAGCTCAAGGAAGAAAAGAAAGTTGGGGTTTTTTTGTGTTGGGTTGAACAGAAGTTAAACTACAGTTGATCTTAGAGAGTCAGTATTTACAAAATGTAATTCAATAGTTTGGAATCAAATACCTCAAACTATGTGTTGTCTGCACAGGATCCAGAAACTGTCTAATGACACCTTTCTGAATGAGATACAAGTACTTTTCTCTTAAACTGTAAAGTTTACTGGCTTTCATAAAGTGGACATTTCTGGGACTCCAGCAGGGGCATAACTTCAAGGAGGTCAGAAAGCCATCAGGGAGCCGAGTTCATGGTGTGAAGAGCAGAGAGTTTGCGGTGTTCGCAGACAATGGTCTGCGATCACGCAGGAGGTCAGCACAATGAAGAGGAGGCAGGGCAGCTTCATGTGGTCGGATAAGGAGAGGTAGAGGCGTGGTGAAGGTTTGAAGCCAAGACAGGAGGGAAGTCGGGCTCCCAAAGAGGAAGGGGTGGGAGGCAGCGATTCAAACAAACAGGTAAAGACACTCCAACATGACGGAAGTCGACTAAAATGAGTGTGTACGGTGTGTCAGTGCGTCGCTCTGTCCTGGAAACACCACACATAGCCTACACATCCACAGTGATAAGCTTTCTATAAATAAACCTTCATCTGAAAAAAACTTTTTATAGGCGCCTCATATAGCAGATTCTGAAGGGTGCAGTGCGGCCAACAATAAATAAGAAAGTGCACACGTGAACATCTCGCCATCCTTCAGTTTCACACAGACGTACCATGAAAATATGACACGGGAAACCTGAGCGATGCGAAGCCAAATCTCCCTGCAGGAATGTGTTTGACTGGATGTTTCTGTGTGAGAAACACAGTGAAACTATTCACCGCTGCCTGGGCAGCGCTGAGCCACTTGATCACTGCTGGCAGCACATAGAAGAGCTGACAGAAAGCAGGAGAGCTCCGTTACTACAACCTCGCTGCTTTGGGTGTCAAGGGGCTAAAAATAATGCTGAAAACTATTCACACTCACTTTATGTACCAGGGAAAAGACATCAGTCTATCCCACTGTGGAAGTTTCAATTTAAACTTTCACAGGATAGCTGTCCTACCACTCTGGCACCTTCATTCATAACAAGAGAACAAAAAACACAGCCACACATATCCAAGTAAATGTTTACACTTTCCATTCCTCCATTTATATGCATTGCAGATTGCAAATAAACAAAACAAAACACCAAACCAGCAGTGCAGGGGAAATGCATTCAGATCAATAAAGCATGAGTGAAAATCCCACATCTGCTCAATAAGTAACAACACATTGCACGTTAATGGAGGTGTAACTGCATTTTCTATGTGTGATTTTGGCTCAGGGATGGGAAACCATACAGCCAGCTCACAGCAGATTACAGCAACTGCTAATGTAAGCAAAAGGAGGCTGTGCAGTGTCACATCTCTGCTGCTGCTGCTGCAAAGTTTCTGTAGAGGATAAAGTTAAAATACAACTTTTGCAGGAAGTACAATTCTCAGATGAGTGATGGTTTTCTCACTACAAGATACAGAGAGCAGATAAAGTCGAGAAATCTGAGCAGCCCTGCAGTTTATCAATTCATGCATTCAACATAAAAACCAGCCGGGGTTTTTTTTTTTTTTTTCTTTCCAGCCAAAAGCATCCAACTATTGTCAGATCTGTCCAGTACTCACCTCCCCAGGTGTGGAGGAGGAGGAGCCCGACCAGCAGAGAGGAAACGACCCGTAAAGCCATGCTTATCGTCCGGAGCTGCGGAGCTGCAGAGGTGCGTGCGTGTGTGTGAGGAGGGAGTCTGACAGGAACTGGACCTCCTGGAAAGAAACAACTATGTGTGTGTGTGTGTGAGAGAGAGAGAGAGAGAGAGAGAGAGAGAGAGAGAGAGAGAGAGAGAGAGAGAGAGAGAGAGAGAGAGAGAGAGAGCGAGAGAGAGAGCTCCTCCGCTGTAAAAAGAGTGACACAGTCTGCAGCGTTGTACAATAAAGTACACTGAAGTCTGAATATATCTCATATTATCCATCCCTATTAGATTATTAGATTCCCCTCCGATAACTTCACCCGTGTTGATTAATACCCCGCAGGCTTTGTTTTGTTTGTTTGTTTGTTTGTTTGTTTGTTTTCTTGGGTACATATACGAGTGTGCAGTTCAGTGTATTTTTTGCAGCGGGCAAAAAACAAATGAGGAACTTGAGAGAGATAAGCAGGAGAGGGGAGGTCGGGAAACAAACACTATGCTGAGACATTATTTACAAGCCCCAATACACAAACACGGTACATGTCCTCACCCAGAGGGATGGAGCTTTCTTTTTTTCTCAACAGTAAACCGTGATTGATGGGAGAGGATTTCATTTTTGTAAATGAGAGATGGATGTAGGAAGTGTTTCAGCATCCAGGTCATATGATGTGTCTTCACTGTGTGTGTCTGCATGGCGACCTCTGGCAGGTATTTGTTTTTCATGATATTACTACTGTTTTTGTTTTTTGTTTTTTTTACTACCCTATAATAACTAAGTTACTAAAAAATTCAGTATTTCACATTCAATTGTTCAAAAGCAAATTTTCAAGATGCATTTAACGTTTTTATTTTCAACCATTAGTTGCACAAAAGCACTTAAGAAACTGTTTACTTTTACGGAGCCCCTCTGGTGACATTGGTGAAAAAAATATTATTGCTTAATAACGCGTGGCCACGCGTTATTAAGGCGTGGGAACGAGATAAATAAGTCGTGGCCACGCGTTATTAAACTGCCGTCAAGTGAGCCGGCACTCAATTTTAACTGCGCTTTTATTAACGCCTTTACGGTAAAACACAGGTCAGCGTACGGCCGCAGTGCTGACAGAAAGACAGATGGTCTGATTTCAAAATGCAATAAAACGGAATCCTTCATAGGTTTACACCCAATTTCACTTCAGTGCAATACTAGGCATACTCCTTTGTTACTACAAGAAATATGAAAGAATATTACTGTATACATTTGGAGAAAAGTACTCTTAAACTTGGATGTGTTGATTGAAAATTATGGTCTAGTCTATTTTCAAATTGCAATAAAATGGAATCCTTCATAGGTTTATGCCTGATTCCACTTCAAGGCAATACTAGACATACTTGTTTGTTACTGCAAGCAATATCGAAGAATATTACTGTAGGGATTTGGAGTAAAGTACTCTTAAACTTGGAGCAAATTAACGAAAATAATGATTTCTCACACCTGTTTTCAAATTCCAATAAAAAAGATTCTTCATAGGTTTATGCCTGATTTCACTTCAGTGCAATACTTGATATAGTCCTTTACCAGTACCAGTAATATCAAAGAATATTACTGTATACATTTGGAGAAAAGTAATGTTAAACTTGGATCTGTTGGTCGAAAATAATGGTCTTGCCTTCATTAATTTGCTCCAAGTTTAAAAGTACTTTTCTCCAAATTCCTACAGTGATTTTCGTTGATGCTGTTTGTAGTAGTAAAGGAGTATGTCTAGTACTGCCTGAAGTGGAATCAGGCATAAACCTATTAAGGATTCCATTTTATTGCAATTTGAAAATAGATGAGACCATCATTTTCGATCAACACATCCAAGTTTAAGAGTACTTTTCTCCAAATTTCTACAGTAATGTTCTTTCATATTTCTTGTAGTAACAAAGGAGTATGCCTAGTATTGCACTGAAGTGAAATTGGGTGTAAACCGTTCAAATTGAGTGCCGGCTCACTTGACGGCAGTTTAATAACGCGTGGCCACGCCTTATTTATCTCGTTCCCACACCTTAATAACGCGTGGCCACGCGTTATTAAGCAATAATATTTTTTTCACCAATGTCACCAGAGGGGCTCCGTAAATTTTCAAGATGCATTTAACGTTTTTATTTTCAACCATTAGTTGTACAAAAGCACTTAAAGGTATACAGGAGGATTTTCAGGAATTTTAGGAAAGAACCGCCCTCTCCACCGTTTGAAAAAATGCGCATGCGCAACGCTGTACCTGCTCCCGAGACGGAACGCCTACTAAAACGCGTGCGAGAGACATGCACGAGCCCAGTTCTCCTCGTGCACGCTCTGTTTACAAGTCACAAGTCGGCATCGCTCACATAAGCTCACTTTACAAGAAGATTTGCACCAGAGGGGGTGAAACTGTGTAAAAATGTCCGAGAATAATGCGTCGGGTCGGCCACCGGCATTATGAGGACCGTGTGGAGTGAGCTGCGCGCAGGGACTGGCACGTACGACGGGCTTACGTCATATATCACCAGAATGATTGACAATTGGGAGGACCAGTTATTTTGATGATCCACCCGGAAGAAGAAAATCCTCTACTATACCTTTAAGAAACTGTTTACTTGTTGAACTTGGGGAAAAAAAAAAAAAAAAAAGGTTTATCTGTGGGAAACACCCAGAGGTAATAAAAAAAATTAAGGTTGCAGTTACTGTCTGTTTAATAAGGACTACTATGTGGAAATAAACTTTTTAATTGTTCGGTTAGTGTTTTAATTTCTTCATCTTGGTTTTGCTGGTTAAGTTAAATGTTTTCTCCTCCCAGCTAAACGAGGCTGTGGTAGGCCACCCTGAAGTGAGGTTAAAAAAAAAAAGATATCTGACGTATTCATTGTTTGGACTATTTTATGGCTTGATTTACTAAGATCCAGTAAAAACAGTATTTTGTGTGTGACAAGTAAGAATTATACCACGAATGGCATCATGTGCAAACAGGAGGATTCAAATCAGGGTTTTGTTTGTAGCTTGCATTCACCATAGCATTCACCATCTGATGGAGATCGAAGCCCCAACAAGCACAAAATAAAATGTGATTCCATTGAGTTAGACATGATGTTGGAGGAAGTTAGCAGAAATTGTCAGCTGGCATTACAAAAGGAAGGGGCAATGTATGATCAACAGAAGAGGTTTTGACAAGATTGCTTCTCATTGCTAAATAAAAGTCATGCTGAACCAGGTGAGGTCATATAGGGTGGCCTCTCAGTGCAGAGATTGTATGTTCTCGTTGTGCATGTACTTTGGTTCCTCCTCTCAGTCCAAAAACATGTATTTGATATTGATTTTTGACACTGAAATGTCCTGTTATTCCCTGGTGAACTGTTCAGGTTGTGGTAATTAGATTTCGCCATTGAAATTCTGCCCCTGCTGCAGAAAATTAGAACAGGCAAAAAACACATGATGCTTAATGCCGAACAATTGTTAAGCAAGCTTGATATTGAGCTGAGGAGGTTTGGTCACCAGACTTACACGTTTATCAGTCTAGCAGGTCATCTGGTGTTGAGTAACTTAATTTACAGAGTTTATTATATGATCTGTGTCACACAGGCTGTCCTGCAGGGTGATGAGTCTTGCTGTAGGGGAGGCGCTGTCTTTTTGAAACTTTTACAGGATTCAAACCACACACTCAAGGTAAAGAATAAACCTGGTTACATTTTAGTAATCACATATGTACATAAAATATTGCAGGGGGATGTTTGCCTTGCAACAGCACTATCTAATGCTTTTGTTTGAGTGCTCACAATTCATTTGTCAGCACACACTATCCAGATAAACCTTGTCCTTCATCATTTCCAGTTATGGAGATAATATTCAGCTATCTACATCCGGACCCTCACAAGAACAGCACTGGAGTCCTCCTGTGCACTAGATGCCAAGCGTAATATGGATATAGCAAGGAAGTCCAATGAGACCGATTCCCAAAACAAACTGTAAAAACAAAATGTGTGCCAGAAAGCATCCTAGGCAGATCTCCTGTAGTCTGATTGCTGCACTGCAGACTCCGGCTGGCATAGCAGTCTCAGTGTGTGCCCAGGTTTGAATGTCAGGGTTTGGATAACCGTAGTGTTTGCCAAACTGTAAGAGAGCTGCCACGTTAGTGGGATGTACCGAGCAAAAATATCCCCAGGGCATGAGAGGGCAGCAGAGAAATTATATGTATAAATAGGTTACTGTGTAGATGATATTTGGGCGAGGCACGCAACATTTCAGCCGAGCCCACCTCAGGAGAAAATAGTTTTAATCCACGAGGATCCCAAGGAAAGACCTGAGAGTGCAGTACTATACCCCCCCTGTTAATATTTTGGAAAAATTCTACATTTTCATAAAGATAAATGAAGGTAAAACATCTTTTGGGGCAGAAAATGTAGTGTAACAGTAAGGAACCATACTGACACAACATGAGCTTTGCTTTTATGGCTCCAAGCAGATGTTAATAACATTTTATAATACGAAAAATATCAGGAAGCCTGGCACGTAACCAAGAATTACTCCTTAGTATGAGACACAGCATGTGCAGCAGGCAGCATCAGAGTTTTAAAGATGATCCAGGAGGTGTTGTGTATCACTGTGCAGGTCTCTCACGTGGAGAGAGAAACCCTTGGGCAAAAAATACTTATACTTCAGGGTGGATAAAATCTGTCTTCTCATTGACGCTAATTCAAAAACAATGACCACAAGAAAGAAAGAAACGTAATAAAAAAAGCAAGGATGCCAACTCTCACTCAGTGACAGTGAAACTTGTCTAATTATTTCCAAACTTACCGGACACACTTTACTTCACCATACATTGAATTAGATTTTTTTTCTTCATGGTTTCCTGTTTTTTTGTTAAAAAAAAAAAAAAAAGATATTGTTAACAGCTGTTGGAATTCATAGGAAGCCCATTAGTTTTTCACTATGAAATGTTCTTAATGTGTTTATGTAAATCCAGGCAACTGTTGAACCATTCACACTGGTTGTTTTCCTCTAATCCCTTGTATCAACCATCATTTTCCACCCCACCCTCTGGGTCTCATCACAAATTGCACCCTGAACATATTACGCCCTGTCTTTCACGTCGCCTCCCCCAGAGGTGCCTCCACTAACTCATCCACCTTCAGCTGAGCAGTAACACGCTCTGCGACCACATGAGGTCTTAAAATAGTCCTGGATAGCAATAAAACAGCTGTGAACCCTGTTGATTGAATCTTTCTCCGAGGGCTGCTTCACTGCCTGCAGCTGCCTGTGTTAAAGTACTCCTCAGGTTAACCCTGGCACAGGCTGCCATCAGACAACCTGAGGGGCCGACATGTGCTGCACACAATAAGACACTTCCTCAGACTTTGTACAGACAGCGATTAAACCTTGAGATCAGCGGTGCCTTTACGGCAGCCGTTAAATCGTAGGATTATTTGATCCCGTGTGAACTATCAGACTCTGCAGTTGGAGACGGATCAAAGGATGCTGGGACGTGTCGCCGACACGGATCTCTGTAACCTTCACTGTTGGAAAACATGTCTGCCATCTGCTGCGCCTGCCAAGTGGACCGCCTCTGAGTACAGGTCAGAGCCGCATCGGAAAGACAGAGCAATAACGCCGGACACCACTGCCAAAGTTGAGACGAGGTCTGCTCCGGACAGCAGCGCGCCGACAGCCCAGCAGTGAAAGTCACCACAGGAGGAGTGTGATTTCCACTAGGATGCAGCAGACCTGGTCTGATTTGATGTCTTTCATGCTGCAGAGGTTTGCTATGTGCAGCCAAGGTGAAGTGAAGCCAATGCCCAGTAGAATGTCCTTTGTGTGTTTCATTGGCGTGTTTTGTCAAGGTTATTACCATATTCCAAGAATAATAGTTTAACTTCTAACGCAAGACTGTCATTTGTTTTTGCCATGTCCACAGTCACCTTAGCTCATTTTCAATTTAGGCACGGTTTTCTATTTATTTGTATTTGGAAGCAACAACATTTTAAAAAGGCCATGAGAGAGCCTGAGGGAACCTTGTCAGTCTGTTTTCTGTGCCAAACTCTCACATGGCGAACATGGAAACCCTCATTTTAACATGAAGGTTGCTGTGGAGTCGCAAGAATTTGTGACAATACACGTGCGTGCACATTGGGATTTGAACCAGTTGTAGTTCGAGGAGCCAAATAGAGGCCAGTTTCATCTCAATAGGACTGCAACAACAGACGGACAAATCCAAAATGTCATACTGTATCACAAAGAGGCACAAATACATCCTGAAAATACTGAGATTGTATGAACCCTTTGATACAAAATAGAAATCCGATATCCTATATGCGACAGTATTTTTCTCTAATATAATATTGCTGGTTGTAATTTTCATTTACATTTTTCTTTGAACCCATTTTGGCTAAAACACATTTCCTTTCTCCTTAACAAAGTTCAGTATTGGTCATCGTTGTTTGTGTGAGAAACTCAACACAACTTCCTATCAGGATTACTGTACCGCTGCCTCAGAGGACGACACAATCGCAATTGTTTGACCATGTACAATGTGCTCTACAGCAGAGAGGTTTCACGTTGTTCACATAAGTTCCTGTTCATAAGATATGTCGATATTCATGTTTATCTAAAAATGCCGGGGGAGGGGGGGGGAACAAAGGGCTTTAAATCAGTGTCGAAAAGGGTGTAAGCCCCTTTGTTGATGGTTTCATTTCCTTCAGGGTGAAGCACCATCCTTATAGTTTATGTTGAGAGCCGAGATGTAGGCATTCTTAAAAAAGCACATTGTCTTTCCCCTCAAGGTCAGTAACTCATGACTAATTCTTTTCATGAGCATTCTCAGGTGGGGCACAAGGAGCAGGCATACAGTATATTGATACTCATAAAGAAACTGGGGAAATCTTTTTGTCTATTTTCAACAAGCTGCTTGAAATTCCTCCAGGACAAATTGCAAGAATGTCCCCTTTTCACCCTTTATTTAATATGATACATCCTGGACAGGGCATTTGGGAATATCAGGGGCCACTGGGTTTGGGAATGAAGCAAACAGAAGCAGGAAAAGCTCCATCCCCTCCCCCACAAAGTTCCCAGGGACTGGACTGAACCTGCTGACAGTGGAAAACCTACATCAGCCCCACTGCTGTGGACAATCCCTGTTATTCTCTAAAGAATTCCCTTTCTTTTTTCCTTTTTTTTTTGTTACTATGAAATCACGTTAAGAGCTATGCAATTTAGAAATAAGATTGTGACTTAACATCTGGCTCATATTTTAACACTTGAACTATACTCAGCAGGATGTTGGCTTGTAGGACGGGAAATGTCAAGCAGGCAAATGCAGCGTTGAACTTGTGCGTTGATCTTCACCATGAAGCAGAAGTATAGGCAGAACACAGGGTCAGGTGGGCACGGTGTCTTTTTGCAGGATAATTTTCTTTCTGCTCCAGCTTCAGCATGCGCTGGAGCCATTTTCAGCCAAGACTGAACGATTGGTATTCGGCTCAGTGCCTCCAAGTATCCAATGATTGCCTGCCATGTTCAGAGGGAAAGATAAACCAGCCTGAGGTGGAGGAGGTAAAGCAGTTTAAGAGTTCTCTGTTATGTGTCTCATCCCCTGTTGTTTTATTTTCACTTTTCTCTCTTCGCAGTGTATCTACCAGTTAGCTGCCGAGTGCGGTCAATAAACACTATTTTGCTGTTTGGAACTGGCCCATGCCATCTCTTTCTTTTGTTTATTCGAGCAGGCAACTTAACTCTATACTCCTAGTTCACTAGGTTGATTAATAAATTATCATGTGATTTGCATTCATAAGCAGTATCAGGAGTCAACACATGTCTGAGCCCACCTAAGTCATATTCTGTGCCCCTAATAGGGAGGAAGGTCCAATAGATGGGCTGCAGCATTGGACAATCAGCAGGAGCAGACTGATGTGATCAAGAAAAGGCTGAGCACTAGGATCAAACTCTCTGTTTGCCAAACTTAATTGCATCAAACTCAATCGAACTGGCAGTTTCATTCTGATTAAATTTTAACTGATAAGCTAAAGTCACGAGATGTTGATTCATACTGATCCTAAGTGGTCCCTTGCGTCTGATCAAACTTTCAGTAAGACTCAGAATAATGTCCTTTTTGTATTGTTAAAGTGTTAAATACAAAATATGAAAGATCTCGGTTCAAAGCAGATCATCTCTACTGACAGGTTGCACACGTTTACCCTTGAACCTGGCTCCTTTAAGATTTCCCCTCCTGATGCATAAGTGGCCTGACTGTGCTCCCTGTGTGCCATTCCTTTGTGATTGATGATTGCTCAGGACTTCTGTTTATCTCGCCAGGCCTCTCAGTGCTGCTCTCATGAGCCGAGGAAAGCCAGAAGGAAGGAAGGAGAGGAAAAGAAGTCATTCTTTCCAAGCCACTGAGGAAAAACCCAGGAGCAAGTTGTTTTGGGGGTAGTCTACGCGGAATGAGAGGCAGCTATTGTCCGAGCTGCTCCAGAGGATGGGGGGGGGGACTTTTGAGCGGGCGCTGGTATGGTGAGGGGGCGCTGGGGGAAGAGTGGGAGAGAAATTTGAATTTCTGCTCAACTCCGTCACAACAACGTGGATTGTGACAAAGAGACACTTTGATTATGACATGGCCCAAGAATTGAACATTGCTTCTCCATGGTGATTATGTGTAATAGTGGCATGAATAATAATAAATCCACCCACTGACATGTTTCTACAGAGTGCCTGTCTAGGAAGGCGTACGAATTAGAAAGGTTTGTGCTTGAAAAGGTTATTAAATGGAGTTTATCTCCCAGTGCCTTTGTCACTGAGGACAAATGAGTACAGTAGAGATTAATAGACAATGAAAGATATTCTTATTTTTAAGATATTTTGTAGTATGACAAATGTTCAGTATAAATAATATAGATGCATCTAATAACATTAAAACACAATCGAAACGTTTGGTTGGCTGGTTGGTTGACATTTAAGCTTGCAGGTTATGGATATTTAAATAAAGTTTGTCAAAATAATATAAACATAGTATTAGTTTGTATACATTTTCATTGGAGGCCTTAGTTATCACAAATAGAAAGGTTTTGTGATTATATTTTTCGAGTGTATACATAACTTACAAAACAATAAACTCCTTGATGATATTCAGCTTTTTGAGGAAACCCCTATCTTGTGCCTTATTCGTCATAAAGGAGGAAAATGAGTTTTGTGGTTGCAGCGATCTCCGTGACTTTTGAGACGGATGCACAATGGTGAGTAATGAAGCAGGAACTGATGGACATCCTGCAGATGCATAGAAAAGGGCCTGAGAAGACGAGTCACAGAGCAGGAAAGTCACGCTGAGGGACTTCCACTGTCTTACTCATCCTATTCATATCTCAGTGAGTCACCGAAGGAAAATCCTGTCTGCCACTTTCATCTCACCTCCTTCATCAGTTCTCCTCTGCTGCCTCCTTCGCAGGCTCAGTGCACAGCAGAGGCTCCACCACTGCACAGGAATGCGGGGTCCTGCTCTGGGTCTCGACCAGTCTGCACTCCAGTCATTTCTGCTGTGTGGACTTTCTGTTTTCCCAGAGATGCTTCTAGTCTGCCACTTGCTCCCTGTTCACACACACACACACAGAGAGAGAGAGAGAGAGAGAGAGAGAGAGAGAGAGAGAGAGAGAGAGAGAGAGAGAGACAGACAGACAGAGAGAGACAGAGACAGAGAGAACAAGTCAAATGCAAATGGATGTGAGTCTAGTGCACTGGCTAGTTGCCAAAATCATCAATGAAGCAGAAGATCTGAACTCCGAGTGCTAAAATAAACCTCCAAATCTGGGAACACAACACAAAACTGAGAATCACAACGACAGATTTTCAACAGTTTGGACAATGTTGAGTCCACAAGTTGGTGCACCGATGAGCACTTATCACCACGTGGCAAGAATGTCTCAGTTCTGAGTGTGGGTTGGAATGTTCATGGATGGATGGATGGATGGATGGATGGATGGATGGATGGATGGATGGATGGATGGATGGATGGATGGTATTTAATGCATAAGGGGAAATGTTCCACAAGTAGATTTGAAGATACAACAAAACTATTTTTCAGTTTCCATTTGAAAGTCCTACTTGAAAGAAAAGATTTTTCTGAGGAGAGAAAGAAAAGTGGGGGTTTCTCGACATAATTGAAGCAAGGAAGTTTCCCAGCAGGTGGGAAGCCAATTTTTTTTAATTAGTCATTCATGAAAAGACCCTAGTTTGTCTTTTTGTATTGGTTTCATTCAAATCAAGCTTCTATTGGTAAATGTTTCTATCCCATTTATTCATTTGTATTTATTTATCTTTCTGCAATACAGTTTTTTATTCAAGCTGTCATGGCAGATTTCATGGCAGACTGCAATGTTTTTCATCACTGATGTTGCTGGATTATTCTGCTGACTGTGGAGTAAAAATGAAGATAATAACACCAAGTGTCAAAGCTGCATGTTGTGAATTTGATTTACCAACAAAATGACACAAACAGGAAGCAGTTATGTGCTAATGAGTTTCCAGCCTCTTTGAAAGACAAAAAAAAATGATGCCAGTGAATTCAGAGGGAGCCGATCTCTCCACAGACATATACAGGAAAATTTCAACCATCCATTAAAGAAGAGTTGCAGATGAAAGCATGCCTTGTCCTCCCCCTCGTCTTTTGAAAGGAAGGATTTGGTATACCAGAAGACAAACAAAGGAAGCTGCCTGCTGGACCAGAGGGAAAGGTAGCTACCATATAAGGAGCAGGACTACATGTCATGCACAAGACCTTTTATAGCTCCTTGGCTCCTCCTATGTACAGTACCCCCTTTGCATCATCAAAATGCTAAAACAAATGCTGCTTGTCAAGCATCCAAAAAATAAGAGCAGGATTTCCCATGATCGTATCAGTCAGCGTTTCCCTTGTGAGAACAAGGAGCTCAACTCAGAGCTGCTCCGATGGGGAGGATGAGGCACAAGGCAAGGAAGGAAATGCTGTTGATATTGTTCAGGATTGCAAAGCTGTTTTTTTTTTTTGTCATTGTCACTGAAGTAGCTGATGTAATGGGAGAGGGTATCACAATAAGTGAGATTGCGTTCATGTAAATGGTACAGCTTGAGAAAAATGGAAAATCCTAAAAGTGTCACAAAAGGTTAAAAACACTGATGGGAAATAAGCTTTACTTCTCACACACACACACACACACACACACACACACACACACACACACACACACACACACACACACACACACACACACACACACACACACACACACACACACACACACACACACACACACACACACACACATTGGGTGAAAGTGTTTTGGGGCTTGCCTCTGGGGTTCTGGGGTTTTCGGGGTTTCATTAATTTACATTCCTGCAGGCTTATTCACAAATTGATCAAAACTACTACCCAAATAGAATAGAATAGAATTGAATAGAATAGAATAGAATAGAATAGAATAGAATAATAAATACAAATACATAGAAAAGAAAGTTGAATATCAAATACGTATAAATTAAATGAGTAATTTCAGAAATGAATGATGTATGTATAAGGCTTAACGGTGACTGATATAATCACAGAAAGAACAAAGCAAATACTATTTACAGGAAGGAGTAATAGAGTCCTATGACGACAGAAATGAAGGATTTCCTGTGGCACACTGTACTGCACTTTGGTGAAATGAGTCTGTTTCTGAAGGTGAGACCCCTGAGACCATCTGTACACAGTCCATCTCCACCCCCACCATGTCACTGGCCATTGTATTGAGTTTGTTGAGTCTATTATCTATCAGCCACCCTCAGCCTGCTGCCCCAAAAACACAAATAACAACATGACCTTTGTCTCGCTTTGAATAATATCATAACCGAAATTAAAGTTAATACAATTACGTGGAGGCAATTATAAGCACACATTGTTAAACTTACATTATTAATTTATGCTACCACAAAATGCATACATACATATGCTCAAAAAATACTACAATATAGAAGAACATTTAATGTTTCTGAGACAAACAGCAGAATTTAAAACACTTGAATACAATCAATAAAAAGCTTCTTCACTCAAATTAATTTAATTAAACGTAGAAACTGTGAGAAAAAGTATGTCACTAGTTCATTTGTTATTCTGGGTTTATATAGTAAAATATCATTAACCACGCTCATCTCAAGCCAAGTGTGGTTATATAATATCTTTATAAATCCACATTTGGCTTGCGATTGTTCTATTGTATATCAAATATTTTAGCAATGTCACCATTATAGTTTCATCATAACCATTACAAATCTTACTACAGAGGCAGTAACATCATACATGTATGTATGTTAAATGTAATGATAAGCAGTGACATAAAGCACATTTCAATAAAAGCATTATTAGTATTATTATTATTATTATTGTTGTTGTTGTTGTTGTTGTTGTTATTATTATTATTAGTGTTGTTGTTGTAGTAGTTGTTGTTATTGTTATTATTGTTATTATTATATACTAATCTGTTTTTTATGGACCTTGAGTCTGAAATAAATCTATCTATCTATCTATCTATCTATCTATCTATCTATCTATCTATCTATCTATCTATCTATCTATCTATCTATCTATTATTTATATTATTAATGTTGCTGTTGTCGTTTATCTTCGTATAATAGCACACAGAAGTGAACATCTTGTGTTTTCGTCTGATGTAATTTAAAGTCCGTTGCTGCGCATGCTCAGTATAGAGAAGTGAAGTCAGCTGACCAAAACAAAAATGGCGTCCACGATAACAACTGCAACCATATCGACGTGTTTTGTGCGCTTTTCGTCTTGTTTTTCTTTTTTTCGGTCGTATTTTTGCAGATTAGATGCTTTGTGAAGTTACGCTTCACCTGACCAAGTGTTTCCGGGATGTTCTTTGACCGGTATACGAAAGCGAGGCGCTAAAAACAAGCGGAAGCGTGGATTTCTGGTTTGAAAACAAACATCCGCTCGAGAGATGCGTGTGTTCGTGATTTCACTCCGTCGCTTCAGTGGCACTAACATGAAGAAAAGGTGAAAAAAGAGACTGGATGAGCTGGTGTTTTTTGTTTTTTTCACGAGATCAAAAGGTAGTGGTCCTAGATAAGATGTAACGTTTGAACGGGTCGACAAACGAGTCATGGACTTTAACCAGGGCGCTACCTGAGAGCTGCACACCGAGAGGTTGATGATACACGAGAATGGGTTTGGTCAACTTTGTGATCTCCACAGTAGGACGATGCTTGGACACGGCGTGTCTGCTGCTGGATCTGAACTTTGTGGTCGTGCACACTGTGGTGCAGACCATACTGGCGGTCGTAGCTTTCATAAACAGCCTGCCTGCGCTCCTCCTCACTTTGCTGCTGGAGCTGGGGAACTTCATGGTGTTCTGCCTGGTGTCCCTGATTGAGGCTACGTCGAACCTCGCCCACGGGTCGGTGTGCTTGCTGGGGAGCTTGTTGCTCGCTTTGGAGGGGCTGCTGGAGAGCCTGAAGATGGTGGGTTACCTGTCGCTGCACTACCTCCTGCGGGGGAAGGATCACCTGTGTCGAGGTTTGCTGTCTGTGCTGGAGGGCTGTGGCATTGCCGTCAGCCTGGTGGTCTACTTCACCAACACGGTGGTGAACTACGCTCTCATTGCAATGCAGAACGTGTACCTGGCTGTGGTCAGTGTGTTGCAGGCAGTGACCGCCCCGCTGCAAAAGTTGGTGGAGCTCGTGTTGACCTCGCTCACCTTCCTGCACAGCACCCTGGTCGGCACGTCGGCTCTGCTTTGGTCGCCCTGCAAGATGTTTTTGGATTTCCTGGATTCACTGGTGCACATGTTCATCAGCATCTTCATCCTGAACATCTACGGCCTCGTGCTCACTGTCACCATCACTCTGACGACCACCGCCTACCTGAACCCGGGGCTGACCCGGTATGCAGCCGTGCAGATTGTGAACTACCTGACCTCCTTCCCCGCACTGCGCAGACTCTACATGAAGCTCCTCCGCGTCACATCGGCTTTGTGGAGAACCCCACTGTTTGTACAGAACAGCATGCAGCACGTGCAGGTGATACTCTATCGCCTGCACCTGCTGGAGAGAGGGCTTTGGCGAACGCTGTCTCGACTCGGCAGCCAGCTGAGCCTGGCGCTGCGGGCACAGCTGAACCGGCACAACGGAAACAGAGGGCGAGGCGACGGTGACCCAGCGGAGGGGAGGAGAGACACACCGGAGGCGAGGAGAGACCCACCAGATGGCCGAGCTGGAGAGGGAGCCCACCGGGAGCTCCATGATAGCGTTTCCCCCTCATCTAGTGCAGACCGACCACCGAAGGAGCAGCTGTCCTCGGGCGATAAAAGCAAATCGGCATCAGAGGAGAATCTGCTGACTCTTTTGAAGGAGCAGGAGGAGAGGAAAAAGTGCGTGATATGTCAGGACAGCACCAAGACCGTGGTGCTGCTGCCATGCCGACACCTGTGTCTGTGTCGAGAGTGTACGAACATCCTCCTGCGCCAGCCTATGTACCAACAGAACTGCCCGCTCTGCCGCCGCATGATCCTCAACACCATGGATGTGTATCTATGAGAGGCCAGGAGGAGTGACTCTACATGCGTCTGATAGTCAGAATCTCAGCCATGCAGATCAATCACCACTGAAATGAAGCACGAATGACTTCACGTATTATGTTTTATTATGTTTAAAGGACAGTTGTGGTGATATTTGATGTTTTCAGTATAATACCAGAATGAGACCAAAAATAGTTTCGATCCTAAAATAACTGTAATCTGAAGTGTGCAACAAAAGTTTGGGGAAAAAAACAAGTAGTGGGAAAACCTTAGTTATTAATAATAATGATAATTCCAGCTCTGGCTTCATTGAGATTTATTGAACTAGATATAGAAAATAAAATAGAGAGAGCTATAAAACTAGCTGAAATAGGTGGTCTGTACTTCTTTAAGAAACACAATCTGTGTTCATACTATACACAAACTTCTTACTGTTTACATTCATTTTCAACACTACTTTTGTAGCTAACATGTAAAAAACTAAAATACATTAGCTCTCTCAGTAGTTTTCCAATCATATATGAAAATATTTAGTTGAGCAGCCTGATGGATTTAAAAATGGGTACTAAACCATTTCACCACCAGACACATGTACTGTTGTTTTACATGAGTTTGCCACTCTTTCCCATGAGTAAGGTGGTAAACTTAGATGACTGTTATTGTTTTTTTCCCTGCATATTGATTTTTGTTTTGTCCAGTTTATTCTTCATTATATTAAATCCCCGTGCAGAATTAGTGTGGTGTCGGGGAAAGACTCTGGTCTGCTTCAGATACAACATGTCTGTGTTTATTCCAGTGTTGCCACGTTGATGCCGAAATGTTTACTGCCGCTGATGTCTTAAATGAGTGTGTTTCTAGCGGGCCAAACTGTGAAAGAGTAAAGGAGGACACATTGTGCTTTACCACATGAGACTATAGATTATTCTTCACATGCTGTATGTATGAATGCTGTACATTAATGTTTAATCCTACTCCTGTGAACAAAGACCGCTTTAATTTCTGCTGCAATTCAGCTTTTCTGAGGGTGTTGTGTATAGAAAACAAAGGTTTTTTTCAGAGTGTATTTGTAGAACGAAATGTGGGATTTTCCAGTCAGGCGCCATTCCACTTATTTTGCTCTATTGATCAGGCTTTTTCCGGTCTTCCACCAGAGGTGTGTTACAGTCACTACTGATAAATAATCTATAAATGGTTTTCGCTTTCTTTTGACATTGTAATAGAAACAGATCTCTGTCGTATAAAAGGACCATAAACTAATAATAAGGTTCTATAATGTAGATTGCATTTGTTTGTCTCTTTGCTTTATAAGCTGGGGTGTTGGTGTTGATCGCTGTTTAAAGGTCACAGGACGCCACTCATTGAATTATTATTGATGAGTCCGATATGTGAAAAGACGGCTGTGCCACCCGTCACCTGGGTCCACCTGGTTTTCCAAAAACTTTTTTTTCTTTATCATTTTATGCATAATATGTGTGTCTGCAGTTATGCAATACTAATGTTCTTCTGTTCCCTGCAGAGGCATTATTCATGAAAGTGGCCTGAAGTGTTTGATTTAAGTGGTTTCTAGAGAATGTAGTTTTTGTACACTGCTCCTCTCAGGTATCTCCTCCCAAAAGAAGAAACTGATGGCATTGCTTAATAAAGATGGTCGTGGACTCAAAAGGACTCATCGTGACCTGTACCTCCCTGCAGGATGTTTGACTCTTGTAATCTGAGGGCATGAATGTAATTTTTCTTTTTTTTTTAATGCAATTGTGTTTGAAATAAAACTACAATCGGACTGTTTTCTGCAATCAACGTTTTCAGCCCCGCACTCACTTATGTCAGTTGCGTGCGTGCATTGCTCTGCAATCCAGTCTCAGCAAATAAATAAAAAGTTTTAAGAGCCCGTGGTGACACAACATCTTTGAAAGACCTAAAAGTAGTGAGAACTGTAAGCTGCATGAGCTTTCACAGAAAAAAAAACTGTGATGACCTCTGGCTGTGTTTGTAATTCATTATACAATACCTGAATCAGGGAATTAGATCCTATCTGACAAAATAAATCCACCCGACATCAACTCAACGTCCAAATAAACATCATGTTCATCAGTAGACAAAGCAGAGATTGCACATTAATTTAGATGGTGTGTGTGACTTTCAATTGCAAATCTAAATTTAGGAAAACAGTGAGAGTAAAGAGGAAGCTCACCTTACATATCCTGCAGAGTTCTGAGCCCAGGAGCTTCAAATAAACCAACCAAGCTATAGAATGTATATAAGGTGTTTCTTGCAAAATCATAAATAACTGACCAGTGAGGCCAAAATTGTAACTTGACTCATTAAAACAAGCCACAGAGGCAGCTTTTCACTTCTTTTTATTCAGACATTAGTTTCACATCTCAAAAAGAGATCACACAGCTGTGATGAATAAAAAAGTGTGAGATAGTGTGACGAATACAGCAAAACAGTGTAAACACAAACAAAACAGGAAGCTGACCTGCAAACACAGTGGCTGAGATTCCAGCTTAAGGTACATGTTTCAATCAACATTCCTCAGGAGCAGTTTCTTTGTGAGTCCACGAATGAGATTTTTATTGGAATGCCCCCGCCCCCCACCCCCACCCATCTCCCCGGGGGATTTTCTTCCTTCGGTACAGTGTCTGACAGTGGTGCCATCAAGTGCAGCCCGGAGACAATATAATAAAAGCAGGGAGGGCCTTGAATTAGTGTTTTGCTCCCATTACCATATCTTGACATGTCACAGTAGAAGAAGCGCAGGTGTGATTAATAAAATGACTGGTGACTGAATCCATTTAGCTCCCGGGGTGCAGGAGCTGTTCACCGAGGCTCTTCTTCACTCTGTCACGACGACGTTCATCTCATCGCAGCAGGAGGGGTCGCATGGGTGTTTAGAAAAAACGGCTCATTAGATAACAGACTGGAGCAAAACACTGAAATGACACTCTGTAGTATGATCCCACACAATTCACATGATAGTGTATATCTCTGTTCCCTGATCTGGGAATATATATTATTTAATATATATATTTATATCTAGATTTCTTTAACTTGTGACGTTATCTGAATACAGAAACGCCCATGTCCAGAGATCGCTCAGTTTCCACCTTCAGATAGAAGTTTTGCTCTGAGAGTGAAGGGTTCGAGGAGGAGTGGGCCCCCATTAGTGGTCAGCTGGGACCTCTTCCGTAAACGATGGACTATTCATCAGAGCCTTGTGGTTTACAGCTTCAGAGGCTCCATCCTCATTCCCAATGTTCAGGCTAAAAATATCCCCTGATTCATAATAGACATCTGCTCAGATACAAAAGAATGCACTCAGAGATATCAATAGAAACACATTCAATCTTAATGTTGTTGTTTTGGGGTTTTTTTTAAGTAGCAGTGATATTTGTTTTATTATTATCTCAATGATGTTTGCCTCTTCCAGTTGAAGTTGTGTCTGACATGCCAGGAGTCAAAAACAACCAGAAACTCGTCTTTCTGTCAGAGATCAGAAACAAGCTGCTTATTGGTGCAGCCCCATCTGCTGTTTATGTGTTGGTTACCAAATCCATCTGGTGTTAAAAGAGGAGAGGAAGTCTGATGTCAGAAGAGGAGCAGGATAGAATAAACCAAGGAGAGAAGGTTTTTTTTTTTGTGTGTTTGTGGGTTTTTCTTTTTAAACTCAGGGGATCTGACCTCTTCGTATTGACCTTGTTTATCCTGACGGGGAGCAGTGTGGGAAAACGTTAACCTCCAGTGTCCTCAGGCTCTCGTATCTTTTTCTATTCACGAGTAGCATCTTCATCTCTTACTCTGACCTTTTCAATCCTCTGGCGTACGCTTAGAATTTATACCTTTAACCAGAAGAGACCACAGTGTTTCTGGTGTGAACGATGGTGAACAGACACCAGAAACAGTGTGGAGTCAAACATGACCTCTTATTGACCTCTTATTATTTTTCAAGAGCTGAATATTTCTGCCGAGATGGACAAACGGCATTGGGAGTCACACTGGTCAATCTGGGCAGTGAAGCACAAAGCATCACGATACATCGAAAGGATCAGACCTGTATCCTTTTTATTCTATTCTCTGGGTGTTTTCTACTCTAATACATCAATAATCAGGATTCTTCTGTGTGCTTTCTGTGTATTTCTATCATTGCACTTTGGAGATCCATGTATCTATATATGCTTATATCATTTTTCAGGCAGGTAATGTAAATCAAACTTCAGTTCATCTCAGTTAATACAAATTTGTTTGTTTGTTAGTTCATGGGACAATAATCCAAAGCTTAGGAAGCTTCAAAAAAGTAGACAATACATTACAGCTGAGTGACTAAAAAAAAACAACCATACATTTAAGTTGAATATTTATGAACACACACATCCAATCTGTCGACTCCTGTCTTAGCTTTTATTCTGTTCCCTTTTTGTCAGAAATTCACAAAACGCCAACAAACTTGAATCATTTCCATGAACACCAGAGACTTTGTTCGTTTGACAATAATGTGGAGCGATAAACAAAAGCCTGGCAGCTCATTAACATTGGGCCTCTGTCCAACATCGATTAAATGAAAGAGATTTGTTTTCATTAATCTTGATAATCCTGATAGCAGTGAACTACTGATGGCGACGCTTCATGTGTGGAGGGATTAAAGCTGCTGACTTCTGAAGGAGGAAGCTGGACGATAGCCATCAGGTCGGAGGTCCTCCGCCATACTTAAACTTTCACCTTCAGACTGAAAAAGACGTGAAGCAGTTTGATGTGCCATTGTTTCAACACAAAAAAGGATACTTGGGGTGAGAAGAGTACTGGAAAACAAGTCGGACAGATGCACTGTTGTTGATTTGAAGACTAAAGGACATAAAATGATCCTGCAGCTCTGTGAGTGCCCAGAAAAAGGAAAACAAATCAAGAATCCCACATTGTCTTCTTCGTTTCTCCTGCTTGTAACCAGGAAAGAAATTATTGATAAATGTATGATATTGACCTCTTAATCATATTTGTCTCATAACCCCCTATGTTAGCTCAAATTAAACATCTAAAAGATTCTTCTTCTTTTTGTCTCGTTTGTCTGAAGCAAGCAGCCCTCGAGGCAACAGATCTCATAATGCATAGATTTCACTATGCATTATGAGATCTGTATGACTTTTGTTTTTATTCAACATTAAGCGAGACAACAGTAAAATCCCTGTGAGGTGATTTTCTGTGTGGAACTTGCATGTTCTCCCTGTGCATGCCTGTTCCCCCCCCCCCTTTGGTCACTGAAGTTTCTGCCCTGGTTTAAGTGTTGTCTCTCAAGTTTTTTTTTTTTAGGTTTTTTTGTGAGATTCTAAGCCAGTCTATTATTTCAGGCTCCTTGGCTTCCTCTTCTCGTGTCTGATCGCTGTCCCCTGTGCCGGAGTGTGTGATTGACGTCACCTGGTTGCTTTGGTACTATATGACCTTTTATTTTGTATTCTGCTCGTCGGTTGATCTCTTTCTGTGTTCTCTGTGTGACTGCGCTCCTTAATAATTTAGTATTTCTTGTGGCAATGTTCCCTTCAACTCTGGGATTTCGGTTGTTGGACTTTATGGATTTTGGGTTTCCTCTCTTGTAATAAAGTGAGCTTCTCGATCAACAACAGCGGTGTGCAGCATCTTGAGTCCACCTTCCCCAAGCCAAACTAACAGTTTCCTCACACGGTCTAAAAACACGCATTTGAGGCTGATTGGTGACTCTCGAGGTGTGAATGTGACAGTGTGGGTGAACGCTGCCTCCACAGTTCAGATCAGCTCCAAGGCTGCACAACTCCATAGAGAATAAAGCAGGTTGCGACACTGTCGATCTTTACTAATAAATCGCTTGGTTTAGAAATTGAATTTTCAACCAATTAGTGAGGCATTGAGTCACCGCTACATTATTGGTATCAGGAGGTCCAATAACAAACGTTAGATGTGACACTGCTGCGGCCCAACTTTATAAATCGTTCACTGTGGCTCTGGCGGTTACTCCGCTGCACTAATGCCATAATGTGGTACAAGTGTGGCTGATTGAAATCCACATGCAGAGCGAGTCACAACTAAAAACAAAAATCACAAAGAAATCCAAAGTGGTCAGAACAAACCTGTTGCCAAATATTTGCAGTGCGTACCCATGGAGTGAATTCAGTCTTGACCACAACTGACACTTTCTATCAAAAGGCTGCTTTTCTTTTCCCTTTTGTGATTTTAGTTTTTTGTTCTTCAAGTATTACTGTCTGTTATCTTTTTCTCTGCTTTGAATGTTCTGGATCTGGTATTATCTTCTGTGTAAATTTCTGTATTGTGCTAAAAAGACTAAACAAAAATGTTTGATATTTGTTATACTTATTATATGGCAAAATATCCATTGTCTGTTTAAATAGCTTTTCGTTTCCTTTCTTGTGTTTCTCCAGTTTCCTTCGATACCAAACAGAATGAAGACTCCTCCATTGATTTCTTTTTCTACTCAGAGTGGTTTAGCAGAAAGAGGTCAGAATGCAGTAATCTTCCAATAGCAAGCAGATTTATTCCTCATGACCGAAGAAACGACCATGGAGGGCAGCAATAAGTTCCTCTTGGAGATTTAATGCACTGACTGAGGGCAATGACGTTTTTTTTTACAAAACCAAACCAAATAAAACGAATACATATCCATAAAAACATCTTCCTCCTTTAACCTCTTTATCAGAAAAGTGAATATATTGGGTAACCTCTGTTACTCTCCTTGTTAATGCCTCAGATTGATGCTGCAACTGAAAATATGGAAAACTGAGATGCTGTGCTTCACGTGCACTGTACATAACCAGCAACCAATGCATTCATTCAGTAAGTATCTTAGTTAGAGGACAGTAGTTCTCAGTGATGTACAGGAATGACAGATCTCCGATGGAAAGCTGACTGACTAAGAATATATGTCACAAGAATATAAACCTAAATTATAAAGTCTTGAAGTATTTTCCACATGAAATCTGAGGAGGATTATTGCTAATGGGGAATGATCTCACTGTTTGCCGTGTAAAGGCTGAGGAGGACACATCCAAACTTTTGTTCGAGTTCAAACAGTAGAACTTTCACTGTAAAAAGAACCAGAATAATTCATTCATATTCCTTTGTGAATGAAGTTTGCATGGTTTTCTTCCACTTTCTGAATAAAGTTTCTACCTGCTGGCGTTTATCTTAATTCAGTATTCACCAGTTTGTTTGCAGGGGAGGCGTTTTAATGATGCACTGTGTATTCATGCATTTATAATGAAGAGAGGAGAGTGCAGAGTGGATCACTGAAGTCCTCTTATTGATCAGTCTGGTGGTACTGATCCTCCTACAACAACGTAGTTTTATATCATGAAAGTAATATTGCTAATTTAGGGCCGAACTGCTTGATTTTGGCCATTAAAATATGTATTTATACAATAGTTCATTCATATGCTTTCAACTTTTTTCACTCCATGTTGATAATATGTTAAAATGAAGTTTTCAGCATGACTTGTTGAAAGGAAAAATGACATATCATGACTTATTTGTGATTGGATGGAAAGTACCAGCTGGAACAGTTTGTTTGCTAATAAAATACTAAATCATCCCTGTGGATCTCCAGTTTAACAACCCCCCCACCACCACCACCACCACCACCACCACCACCACCACCACCACCAACACACACACACACACACACACACACACACACACACACACACACACACACACACACACACACACACACACACACACACACACACACACACACACACACTGTTCACCAGTGTCAGTGCAACACTGAAGGCTGAAGTGAATCTGCTCAGAGGCTTTTCTCTGGATTATCAAATGGACTGTGGTACAACACTGACCCCTGCTGGCTCAAAAACTAAACTTCATTCTGGACATAAAATCGACACTGTTGAATCAAATATAATGTGTGTAGATGATGCATTCATTTCAACTGCTTTGCTTTAATTATTTAATTTTTCAGTATCCTTTGTGAATGTTGGCTGTACCTTCAGCTGAAGACACAAGTTATGTAGTTTGTCTTTGGATTTCACCATCATCCATAGAGCAATACAAGTTGACTGATGCAGATCAGGAACATGAGCTTATCAAAGTCTTGCAACATTCTGTTTTGTGTTTTGTTTTTATCAGGAGATGGACCGTATTTACACGGAACTCAGTTCAATATATAGGTCAGCCTTCTACAGGAGTCCTACAGCTTCTCATGGAGCCCCCTCAGGGAAATCAGTGAGCCACTGGCTGAGAGGGTGGAAATACAAATGAGAAGGTGGAACAAAGAGTCCAGAACTAGAATTGAATGGAGAGTACAGCATTTAATGAGACTGGAGACAAATGGCACTTAACTGAGGTAAACAGACAGAATGAGTGCTTGTATGCAGAGAGAGAGAGAGAGAGAGAGAGAGAGAGAGAGAGAGAGAGAGAGAGAGAATAGAGCAAAGGCACAAGAAACAAGAAACAAGAGAGGAGGAGCAAGGAAGTACACATGCAAACATGTACCCTTAAAGCAGGTATGCACCTGAACAAAAGCATCAATACATAAAATATTTAGAGCGAAACCATGACGGTAAAACCACAATTAAAACGTGACATGACACGACAGCACGTGGGACACAAACACAGGCTTAAACGGTGAATATAAAGCCAGAAACTTAAGGAACCATGAGGTTGAAACACATGAAAAACTTGTGAGACGTGAACATAAAACTCAGGCCATCACAGCAATAAAAACTTGCAAATATTTGAAGAGTGGTTAAAAAAAAGAAGGAATAAAAAGCTGTGGCTTTGCACCTTAATTTGCAAATCATACTTGTTCGAGGCACTTAGACTTCTGTCTGTTATCAAGAGTGTGTGTGCGTGTGTGTGTGTGTGTGTGTGTGTGTGTGTGTGTGTACTGTCATGGACTGTTGACCTGGATTAGCTCCAAACACCCTGTGACTCTGAGCACGACAAAGCGATGAAAGATGTTCAAATGAATATAAATATCATATGATGGCATGGGCTGATAGCTAGAGTGCAGCTTTATCACACATACTGCAGAAAAACACACGAGCCAATCAATTCACAAGACGCCACAAATGAACTGAGGACATGAAGACTTGTGAGGAGAATCCAAAGGACTTTTTTCTTGTTTTGTACTTAAGAAAATAATTTACATCATGAATATCCTGATGGAGTCTAACTCAAAGTCAAAGGGAAGGACAGCTTTTGCAATCATCACATTCATATTCTTTTATAACCTTTAGACATTTTGTTTGCTTTCCTCTCTTCCTATGAATAATTTATGTCGCAATTGTGACAAATGGTTTTCAAGTGTAGCCTAAGACTAGATTAAAAAGAAATGAGTCTGGAGCAGAGCTGTTTGTCTCTCCGTCTTCATCTGGAAAATGTTTCCTGTTTATAAATCCTGTCTGAGACGGGTCGCTTTTGTTTGTGTATTTGTGACATATGAAAGAACTGCGGGGTTGTCCGTTGTATTATTTACACAAACTTGGAAAGTTTTAGGTTGTTGGATTACATTGAATTACTGCTGTGATTTATTTCATGATCTGTTGTTTGTATTCCTAAATAAGGACATTAAATCCCACCGACATGGGATTGAGTTATCCTTTTAGCAGTATTTGACCCTGAAAGTGACGCCTTCAAAGGAATAACATTTGTGGGACTGGGTGTGTTTGCCTCCCTGTAGGGAGTCACAGCAGAATGAAGATCACTGGCTTTTTCTCATATAATGTTTGTATTTTGAGAAGCATCTTTTACTGGTATGGTGGATGAGTTCACGTCTCACAGCAAGCAACCCCCAGTCCGACTCTAGACTTTTCTCTGTGGAGTTTGCACATCCTTTCTGTGTGTGATGGTTTTCTCTGGCCACTGAGGTTTCAATGAGAAGGAAGGAATCAAATGAAAGTGACTGTAAATAACGCTTCAACTGCTTTACTTGTGTATTTATATCTTTTATTATATAAAAGTTGTGCTTTTGGGTAATCAGGCTTGCAAAATGAAAGACGGTTACTGTGCATGAGCTTTATATTGTTCAGAACAGATTATGTTGACAGGTTTGAAACACCATTACCTAATAAGCTGAGAATTTCAAGACCGAAGCACCAAAGCTCATCAAAACCATGTAAAAAAAACAACTGTGTTTTATATTTAAAGATGTATTCACATTGAGCTGAACTGAAGTCCTCTCATTCTCAGCCCTCATCAGCAGCCCGAAAGCTTTTAACTTGACAGAATGCGTGCAATGAGCCCATACCTGTATTGGAGTTTGTCCTCCTTAACCAAAAATAATGAGCATGGTCAATTCCAAAATTAGGATTTTTTTTCTGTTGTTTTGTATTCCCCAAGTATTTTTCCTCCATATGTGACAAAAAAAAAAAAAACAGTTTGTGAAGTTTGAATCAAAGCAGAACTGGCAGCTGGCCGGATGACAGGATGACTGGAGGGGAAACTTTGAGGAGAAAGGTCAAACTAGACAAACCCTTTTTCGGTAAACACCCTCAAATCTTTTGTGCAAGGTCATGAAATTCATCAAATGTTTTTACCTCGACTTAATTATTTTAAATATTAAGGTTTGAGAAAATGTGGTAGCAAGATATTTACCGGCTTGTCGCAGCGATCTTGTTCTTCTGAGGAAACTTGATTTCAGTGTTTCTAACGTTTCCTGCCTCGCCTGTCGGCGTCTCACACCCTGTGTGCTTCTACACTTTAATCCAGATGTCAAAGTCTCACTTCATATTTCCCTCACTAGTCAGACCCTGTATTTCAGGGAGTGATGTCACCGTCTGCTCGGCCATGGACTCAGAGCATTTACAGAGTGATTTACAGGCCCTGAACTAATGGAAATAACTGATTGGTGCCAGGGGGGGATTGATTAACTCCTTCCACCTCTCATCCCACCCTGAAGGGAATAGTTATGGGGATATATTTAGAAGATAATTGTGTGTTGGAATCTCTTTGAGAGAGGGAGGGAAAATAACATTTCCTGATGTGGTTCACTTGACAGGCACAAGCAGCCTTTCATGAGCTCTGGTCTTGTCAGAGTTTACCCTCCTAAATAAACATCTCTGCCTCGAGAAAAACGTCCAGAGACAAAAGGGAACAACTCGTCCTGGTAAACCCAGCGGAACATCTTCTGCCCTTCATCACTGAGAGGAAAAAGAAGAGGAGCGTTTCACACCGGCCAGCGCCGAAGGGCAGCTTAAGAGTCTGTCGGGGAACTTGCAGCATTTGGCGAAGTCATTAGGAAGAAGTAAACAGAGTGAATGCGGTGGAAAATTAATATTTTCCAGCCTTTTTCAAACAGGTATTTACATTCATAGTTTCCAACTTTCAGGAAATGAAAACAGAAAATGAAACTGTAGGCCTTTACTGAGGCGTTGGTCTTAACCAGAGTATCTTTATACAGCAGTGTGTGAGGAAGCAGTCATTTATATTTTCATCTCCTGAGGTCGGAGGTGTGCCATCGACATTTTGTTTTCACTCTTGTCTCTTATAAACTTTAATATCTAACTACCGGTATGCTATATTTATCAAAATTATTGTTCATTTCAATTCATGCAGTTAAAAATAAAATAAAAAAAAAACACAGTCATTTTAAAATGGTCTGAAAGAAACCTAAAAAAAAAAAAGAAGTGCAAAATGAACAGCTTTTTTTAAGCTCTTAGATTTTCAGTCATTAATGAATATCAACATGTCTAAACATTAATAAACATGGATACATTTGCAAAATTCTGAACACATTTTTGTTTGTGTGCGTTTAAAAATAACTATGATGGAGAAAGTTGAAGCTGACCTGCAGCTTTTCAGCTAAATTTCTCCTTTCAAAAGGTAAATTAGAAGTGAAACGACAGAGATAATCAGAGACTCACTGCCCTCTGTTGACCAGCCGCCACTGGTGTGGATAATAATAAAACTGAGCCTTGTACGCTTGACAAGAATGTCCCAATCAGAAATACCACATCACTTCATCAGGGGAAAAAAAGTACATTTCAACCCACATTTCCACTGACCGAGAGAAGAAATTATGAATTTTGATCCATCAAAACTTTATTTTAGCTCCAAATCACAAAGGTGCTTCCATTATTAAAGTGTTCTCTGCTGATAGGATGCTGTCTGACGACCCCACATCGCCTGGCGAGCTCCTTTCTTAGTCGTCCTCTGGTTCCTCCCCGGCCTCCCATACACAGAGGAAGAAGGCCCTGACGGACCTGAGGGCCACATCTCTCCCCTGCTGCTCTTCAGCATCTTTGCTCGTCTGCCAGCCAGTCAAAGATGAAATGGAGGAGATCTGGAGAGGACAACAATGTCAGTTTGCTGCTTCTGAAAATACTTTTGTTTATGTCGAATCCGATTACTAATGTTTAACGAGCTGGTTTCATGTCTGCTTAGTGTTATTCACTGCAAGGATCAATGGTGCTCATGAAACTAATGTAATGATCCAGAGAAATTAAAACACCATGTGGTGCTCCAGCTTTTACTGAAGGAAATAAAACCCTGAGAGAAGAATGAATGTAGAAGTGAACTTAATCTACAGCTTCACCTACATCAAATCTAAATAATATTGACAAAAGCTTGTCTTTATAACTTTGACACATTCTGGTTTTGTGATTAAAAAAAATGTCCATCATGAAATACTTTTTGTTTTTTTTAATCAATTTGGTGTCATAATCAACAGTGGGATTTAAGTATCCAGTCATAAAATCCAGTTTCAAGCTCAGAATGTGTATTTGAGTGTCAGTAGACTTAGATTCTCCTCTAATGTTGTCTTGAAAGGCTTTAAGATGTCTTGTGACTACTGTTTAGTCTCTATTTTTGTAAAAAAAAAATAAAAAAAAATTAAAGTATAAGAAAGCTACCTCTCTACATGTCATTAGAAGTAGTACACTGGGAAGCAGTATTGACATGGAGGATGACCGAGGACAACGTCCAGCACCTGAAGAGCATAAAGCGCCTGCAGCTGCTGCTCAGTGTCTGAATCCAGGTGTTCCAGCAGGACCGGCCGTCTCCTCTGCAGGACGCTCGGGTCCAGAAAGTAGTTGCTGTCAAAAGCTGCGCAGCAACGCAGGAAGAAGAGTGAGAGCATGCCGAGCGGCTCCAAGTGTAGATATTTCAATCAGCGTCTCCTCCAGGTGGTGGCGAGCTTACCTATCACTGCTGACCGGCACACGGCGGTCAGCAGTCAACCTCCCCTGACCTTCTTCCAGGTTCGCCTGATAAACAGAGCCGCGAGAAAGAAGGCTACTGGTAAGACATCCTTTAAATCAAAGGGGCTTAAAGCATTTTATACGTATAGATGTAAATAAAAAAAAATGTATTATAATCATCATCATCATCATCATCATCTGCTGAGTGAATTACTGGCCTGATCAGCAACAAATCATAACAAATAATAAAATATCATCTCTGCACCCTTTTTTATGAGATATTTGACAGATTAATTTTCATGCCTCTCCCCGGTCAAAGACCTGCTGGTCACTGGTCGTGTCGTCCAGCAGGAGTCTGTCCAGCTGGCAGCTCAGCTCCTCAGAAAACATCTCTCTCTCTCTCTCTCTCTCTCTCTCTCTCTCTCTCTCTCTCTCTCTCTCTCTCTCTCTCTCTCTCTCTCTCTCTCTCTCTCTCTCTCTCTCTCTCTCTCTCTCTCTCTCTCTGTTATCTCAATCGCTGCTCTCTCTCTCATCAAATCATACATTTGTGTTCTAAGGACTAAAAAGGTTGCCAACTTTTCAATATTTGTCAATATTTCTAACTGTAATATCACAAAAAGACTGTTTGGGCTTCTTTTTGCTTTATATTGCATTGACTCCTATCATTTTTTCCCCCCAAAATAAACTAAGCATTACTTAGACTTCAAGTAGATGGGCAATCAAAATGAGAGCAGTACACAAATACTGTGTTCCAGGAAGATAAAGAAATCAAGAAAATGAATCAATGTCGGTTAAAGCATGAGCTTTGCAGGACTGTAGCAAACATCGATTCTAAACCAAACACTCACTGATCTCAGGTCTACGACGTCCTGGAGCAGGAGTCTGATCCGAGAGGACATCTTCTGATGCTTTATAATCTTTTCCATCTCATTAAAATGATGATCCATTGGAGGCTGACAGGAAAAAAAAACAGATAAAAGATAGTTTTATTTGTGTTTCTCTGTTTCATAACAACAAACAGTGGATCAATTCCCAAAAGAAAATCTCACTAATGTCTCTGCAAACTGTGCTGAGTCCATAAATCGGCTTTTTCAGCCTCACCTTGGCTTTCTCACAGTCAGTGTCCTTGCCAGTAGTTGTGAGCAGTTTGCAGAGACACTCCAGTGACTCCTCATTATGGTTCTTTAGTAGCTTTTCCACACAGTTGATCATGATGATCTCTGACAGCATGTTCACTCTGAACAGCTTACTGATAAAATTCACATTACCGGCGGAGCGCCTTCTGGCCTTGGCCTGAGCTTCTTCCACCTCCTCCTCAACCTGTTGGCGCTCCATCGACTAAAGAAAAGAAGACGAGCAAAAAGGAATAAATATTACTATGAGCCTTGGTGAGTTATTCAGACACATCTTTGCAAGAGTTGTACTAAAAATCTGAAGTTGAATCAATGCATACCAATGCAGCAGAGTCCAGCTGGTTCTGTTTCCTCTGAAACTCCACGTCGGCCTCCTTGTCCTTCTGGAATTCTTCTCTGCAGCGCTCAACAGGAGGCTGCGGAATCTCGACGTGCTGTTGGGCTCGTCTCTCACTGGGACGTTTAACCGTGAACCACAGACAGAGGGAAAGGTTTGGAGAAGCAGCCAACAGCTAATAACGTTTAATATTGTATACCCGACCAGACTGGTGTTTAGAGTGCTGCTCTCTGCAGTTTTTTTTTTTTTTTTAATTAAACTACTATAGTAAAGCAGCCGGTGGATCCACATGCTGCACAAGGTGCCTTTATTTTCCACTGACCACCTGCCGTACAAAATGTCTGTGCACGACGCTGAATATTATGTTTCTGTCCATATTTGTATGAGAGACTGACGGCATGTCACCAAGGGGAGTACCGGCACTTTTCCACTTAAAGCACTGGCTTCTCTAGTGATGAGATACATTGTAAGTAATCAGATTATTGAGTGTAGTTAAGTATATGAGCTTAAAAAACAATTTGTGTACATTTATGATGATCAGAAAAAGAAAAGAACAACTCCCCACATATTTTGCAACTTTGTCCCTTTAAAAAAGCAACAACTTTATGATGTAAACCAGCTTCAAATGTCCATTCCTGAGGAAAGAAGCAACACTATAGAGCAAGTTACTGATGACCGATCACCGTTGAGTGTTTTAAACTGTTTTTTCCAGAAACAGAGCCGATTAGAAAAAAAATGTTTTTTGCTCCCAAATGTTGTGCGTGCGTGCGTGCGTGCGTGCGTGCGTGCGTGCGTGCGTGCGTGCGTGCGTGCGTGCGTGCGTGCGTGCGTGCGTGCGTGCGTGCGTGCGTGTGTCTGTGTGTGGTTTTATAACAAAAACAGCCAGAGTTCATTTGTGGAATTTCTTCCCGTCTTAATGGGATTGGGACCATCTGAAAAGTGTTTTTACATCAAGCCACACAACCACTGTACCACTAACACTTTTCTTTCATTCATAATTGTAACTTGTGTTCAATACTTTTACATTTCAACCAGTCCTGGGGTGTGTTTTAATGGTAATGTATACACTCACTCTCTTTTTGTCATAGTTCTTCTCAAGCATTACATAAAGTAGAGCAAACCTCTGTCTAACCTCTACCCCACCCTCTGTTGGAAACATCCACCCCTCTGGTTCTCAACACCAGTACAACGGAAAATGCTGCATTATAACCAAAAAAGTGGTGTAAACATTCGGGAGGCTACATATTTATTCATGTTTCATGTCAGTTTTGTAGAAACTACAAACATTGCACAGTAAGAAGATTGAAGCAATCTGAGTTTGTGGCCTGGAACAAACTACCTGGCCAATGTCACAACATCTGTTACAGGAATTAAATGTCACAGCAGTTTAAAGGCTGATAGTTAAGGAACAGACATGGAGTAAAGTGTTCAGTGTTTGTACCTCACACCTCAACCACAGCACCAGATGCCGTTGAAGCAACGTTGCCTGGTGCATTTCTTTTTACCACACATATAAAGCTGTTCCATGTCACAGCTCTGCTAATTGTCTCTACCCGGAACATCTCTATTAGAAAAGAAAACAGGCTACAAAAATAGCTCATTCCGCCACAGTGGGACCTGACTCTGCTTTGTTCATGCAAACACAGGAGAGTTTTTCCAGTCCGAGTACACCAGGAAGCCGGTGAAGGTGCTGTCTGTCTTGGTGCTGGAGTAGAAGCCGTTGTACTCCGAGAGGGCCATCTGGACCCACACCTGGTCGCCAGGCACGAGGTGGAGCAGGGAGCCGCCCGACAGGGACGCCGGTTTGGGCCAGTTTCCATAGAACTGGAAGTAGGAGGCCACGGCGTGTCCGTTCTTCATCAAGTCGAACTGCAGGCTGGTTCGGTACACTGTGGCGTGCACGGCAAAGTAGTAGACCCCGGGAACTTTACAGGTAAAGCGCCCCGTCTCTGTGTTGTAATCCCCCTGCTCGTTGATCACGGTGGTGTCAAAGCGGACTGCGTTGCCCACAGGGAGGGGCATAGTGAGGCCCTGAGACAGTCTGACACTGAAGGCGGATTTCGGAGCCACGGCACACTCTCCCGACAGCCCCTTGTCTCCCTTCTCCCCTCGGTCCCCTCTGTCTCCTGTAAAGCCTCGCACTCCCGTCTCACCTGGAGAGGAGGGAGAGACACAAACATGATCATCAACCACCCAGCTAATGGTCGTTATAGCATTCCAGATTTACAGGTACTACTTCTTCTGGTCCCTCCTCAAAGTCAGGCGATGTGATGTGTGTTGAAGAAAGGAAGAAAACACTAACGACCATGTGTTGGCCACTTATGAGCTCTCAAAACAACTTCATGAAAGAAAGAAATGTGTCCGGTGCTTGTGGGTGATGGGTATGATCTACCGATTGTGCTGCACAAATGAAAGATTTTTAATTAGCGCATATTTGACAATCATGCAACCATTGGTCAAACAAGCAGTGCTATATGTTAGGGCGTGGGTTTGGATTAAGATTAGGGTTACAGTTACGGTTAGGCAACGTGGCCGGGTTAGGGTCATCCATCATTCGGTTAGGGTTCTTTGACGCATGAAGCAATAGATAGGAGAGACATTAACAGTGTTCCCAACATAATAGTTATTGGGAGACAAATCACACTTGCATATCATGTCAAAGCAAAGGTTTTTAGCTCTTGTGGCCACAGTGTTTACAGCTGCTACGGAACCATACTGAACAATTTTCAATTAGAATTCTGTCATTTCGACTGTTACTGGGTGGACTCAGCTGTTGCCGTTCCTGCTCTCATAAAGATTTGCAATACATTGTTTTTTGTTTGAGAGGATTGAAAGTCTTACCTTCTCTCCTCTGACATAGAGGTGTCATGTCCCTACCAAACCCAAATCAATAAGCTTCAGCAGCTTCATTCAGAATGCATTATACCAATGTGACAGTTTGTCGTTAATGAAGTCTCACGGGAGTACCTGAGTCTCCTCGCTCGCCCTTTTCTCCTTTCTCCCCAGGAGCGGCGTCTCTCCCGTCCCTGCCGTCCCTCCCCGGCTGACCGGGACTGCCATGACCTCCAGGAGAGCCGGGGATTCCCGGATGGCCGGTGCACAGACTGGGGGGGATCTTGTTGTCGTCCAGCTGGTCGGAGACTTGGAAGAGGACGAAGAGGAGGAAGAGGAGGAGGGGGTGCAGCGAAGGTAAAAGTCTGAGCGAGGTCATTGCAGTGTCAGGGCTGAGAGAGAGACAGAAACACACGAAACAACATGAAGAGTCATGTAGGCGTCACAGTTTACTAACAGGCCTGTGGGGCAGTGGCAGCAGAATGAGCGCAGGGCCGCAGCCGATGGGAACCTATCGACGCGTGTAAACAAAATGCACCACAAATCCCCGCGTGAATAAAACAGCATGAGAATGAGAGGAGGAGAAGGAGGACATAGAATGTTATTTAGCCTCCACACATGTAAACACTGAAGAGTGTGTATTTACAAGAAGGGTTTACATCTTACATAATCATTTTCTTTTCAAACAAACTGTGGGACAAAAGTTATCATCTCGTTTTAACAAAAGGGAATCGATCAAGCGCTTTCTTCAAGGTTTGTTTGGGTTTTTTTTTTTTTTTTAAAGAAAGGATGATTAATATGTTACAAAATATATGCTGAAATGCAGTGGCTTCTGCCAGGAGTACATTTCCTGACATATTCTACATTCTTTTTTGTAGAGCCATGATGTCTGAGTTCTTTTTTTGTCTTTTCATTCATACAACAACAATCAAGGTGCTGTGTAGTAAATGGATCATTCACACAGTAGATAGAATGTAGAAATGTCTAGAACCATAAAAAATAAATTAAAGTTGAAGATCACAGAAACCCAACAAAAAGGAAAAAAAAACAAATCATTTTACTCTTACATATATAAATTTTTTAACAACAATGGATAAAAGTTGACAATTTCTGAAACTTAATAGAGAGGATAAACAATAATTGTTCATATTCAGCTCATTGAGGTTGAAGCCAGCCCCACTGTCACTGGACAGTGGCAGCATATACAGAGAGGCAGACTCAGGCATATCACACCCCTTTACAATCACGAAATAGGGTTTTTTTTCCACGGACAAAAAAAATCCCCAAATTTAATTAAAATGAACATGACGGAATAGTAACCAAACAATGAACTAAACGATTGCCAGACACAAAACGCTTGTGATGAATTTATTTACAGGCATGTGTAATGTCCATGATGTGCTCAAATCTATTATAAATGAACCAGGCAGCCGCTACAAGCATGTTAAAACAGATGTTAGATATTTTTTTCTGTCTATATTCCAGCTGTAGAATCCTCACCATGCTGTATTCGATGAGTCGTAGTTTGTAATAAAGCACGTCAATAGTCCCATTGTGAGGAAATAAAAGCATGGATACGGTGAGACTTAATGCTGAACACAGCACTATTGTGCCGACACGCTATATATACTGTATATCTAATGTGGACTACTGGGAAAGCTATTTACTATTATAAGCCCTCTCTTTAATCTGTTTTCCATTGATGGAGTTGGAAAAAAATGACTTTATATTACTCCTCAGGATATATTCATTCAAACTCAAGGCTGCACAGATTAAAAATCCCCAAAATGTATGTGAAGCACTCCTCAGAGGATATTTTTCACTGAGTTCCTGGAGGAAAGCTGGTGTTCATTAACCCACAGGTGGAGGCGTAAAGAGCTTCACCAGTGACTCACCTTTTTTTTTTTTTTTCATCATCAAGCTGAAAGCCGTGATACAGAGAGTAACAAGTGAGGCTCCAGGGAAAGCAGGTCAAAGTGGAAACAGTTTGTAAAATGTCATCAATGTCCAGTCATTTATATTGGACACAAGTTTGAACAGCACTGGGGTGTCGCGGTTAGCCCTGTTCACTCATAATGATAAAGTGTGTGTCCAATTTCTTGCCACTGTCCACAAGCAAACATTCACGGTGAATTGATCATTTCAAACTGCCCGTAGGAGCCAATGTGACTTTCTGTTTCTCTGTGGTTATGGACTATGTTATGTACCCTTCGCCACAGACAGCTGGGATTGGCTCTGGAAACTAAACTGAATAAAGCAGACTTTAGAACACAGATGGAAGGTTATAAAAAATTTTTTTTAAATCATTCAAATGATAATTTTCTGATTTGCAGAGGATCTGTGAGACAAATTTTCCCGGCATCGATTACTCACATCTGCACAACAAAATGTTAAGGCCTTTGGTTTCTGGACATGTGTTTCTTATAAAAAGAGAGGGATGAGATGGAGGATACCAGTCAGTCGACTCAGAAAGTGCTCATCTCTGTCGGCGGAAGCACAAATGACCAACCGCAGTCCTGGGCTGACCCACATGGGAAGCATTGCACTTATCGGTGTGGAGCTCAGGGTAATGTTGAAACCCTCAGGAGATGTGTGTTACAACTTCTCACGAGGCAACTTTTTATATGTTTTCCAGTGGATTTCAGGACCTGTTAAGAAGAGATATGAGCTCGTCCCGCTGTCGTCCTCTTGGGAAGCCTGTCTGAGAGCGGGACAGCCGGCGTCGCAGCACCATAAACGCATCTGATGGATTCAGCAGGACCTGCATGTGTCTAACTGCAGGCTCCCTAATGAACACCCACTGTCTGTCCTGTGACATAAGGATGAAAAAGATGTACTTTTTGTCATGTGTTAGCAGGCTTCTTAACTGGAAATCGGGTTGAGCTTGCGGGAAGAATAAAAGAAAAAAAAAAAAAAGAAGAAAGAAATGAGGAAAACAAAAAGGAGGGAGTGTTGAAGAAGTGCATGTCAGGATTCCTGGCAGGATTGGAGAGCAGACAGGAGGACAAACTCTGAGAGTCTGAGCAGCTGCCTGCCACCGATCCTCAGTAGCACTTGGATGGGTTAGAAACATTAGTATTTTCAATAACGGCACAAAATAACAATTCAAAAGTTTACGGGCGACAAACATGTGAGCACAGAGAAACATCTTGTGCTTCTATTTATAGATGCTTTATGCGAAAAAATGCACATTTTAACCAAAACATTTTTTAAAGATAATGTGATAAACTTTAAGAGTAAACGTTTCAGCTTTGCTGGAAACACACATCTTGATGTCAGTCAAACTTTAGCGATTCAGTCTCAGTTTTCCCCCTTGGAATCAAGTGTTTTGAGAAAATCGGAGCGACTTGGCTTGTTTCCTGACGACCAGCTGTAGTGAGATCCACGTTTACTGTAACTCAACATCAGACCTGTTTATGTAACCCCTCACTTCTCCACGGGGCTTTATGTGGGACTGAAAAACTAACTGTACAAACACAGTTCAGGCTGAGAGAAGATTCATTTGTTTCGATGTTGATTTGTTGTCTCTGGATATAGCTTTAGTGCTTGATTTTACAAAAAGCATTTCATGTGATGCATTTAGTTTGTGTGTGCTGTGTATTTAATACTGATGAAGAATAAGTAAAATTGCACTACATGGTTTTGGTGATACTGAATAAGAACTGTAACAAATACAAAGATATTATTGATGTTCTACTAATATTCTGTATTTTCACAGTTTTATTTGCAGAATTGTACCTGTGCACTTCTATCAGCCCTCCATAGATCATTTGTATGAAGCTTCTGAAGACTTTGAAAGTTTAAACCAACACAAGAAACCAAACCTTACCGGTTGATGTGATGAAGTTTGTGAGAGCTGCTTCTGATGAAAGTCTGTGTTGAAAAGAGAGGAAAAGAATCCCTGAGAGCTGTTCAACCAGACCAGAGAGTCCAGCAGGGAAAAACTGAAAGGAACTAGTAATGAAATCCAATTAGAGAATAGGGGTGGGTGTGAGAGGAGGAACCAAGAGGGTGGAGGAGACGGAGAAAACTATGTGATGTACGTCCAACAAAAATAAGGGAGAAATACAACAACAAGAAGAAAAAAAAAAATATTTAAAAGCACGAGAAGATCAGTGTGCAGGGAGCGGTAAGAAAGGAGGAGGGAGGGTGAACAATGGAGGAATGTTTGAGACATTGCATAAGAGAGTTGAGGAAAGTCTCCAATAGTTCAGCTCAGAGTTTGGAGAGCTGTGGTTAAACAACGCAACGAGCTGTGCTTCAGCTTTTATGAGAAACCACTGCTAATGAAGACATACGCTCCATAGAAACACACACACACACACACACACACACACACACACTTTTATCTCTCGGTTCTGTGATTTTCGTTATCAGCCTCCCAGATGAAGTAATTTTTCTCCCCCCAGATATCATCTCCCCGCAGTATATCAAAGGAGACTCTGACAGTAAGCCTCTTTCCCTCTGTAATCCCTCAGTGGTGGCGTTAAGTTGATAAGGCAAGAGGTCTTAATATCTATTTGGCAAGCAGTGTGGAACTTGAGCTGGTTGCATTTTGCTGCTCTTCTTGAGTCGAGGCCAAAGAAAAACGTTTTCAGTGTTATCGGTGGAGCAGCTGCTAAAGCTGCAGCTGGCAGAGGATTCAGATCACAATAAGCAAGAGGTAATTTGTGTCATGGGAACAAAGAAAATGAGCAGTGATGTTTTGCCAGCTGCATAACGTCAACAGTCTGTTTGCATTTTGCCATAATTTACTTGTTTGTAGAGACACCCAGTGGTGCCCCATTTGTCCCACTTTGTCCCACCAGCCTGATTTAGATCAACAACTGGTTTGACGGCTGCTATGAGACGTTCATGTCCCTCATAGGATGAACCCAGAAGAACTTCTTTTTTGGGCTGCAATTATTGCTGGAAATTGATTTTTTTTTTTTTTTAAAGAAATGCGAAAAGTAGAAATACTTTTCTATTTAAGACTAAAGCTACAGTGGCCCAGTAGGGCCAACACCACAGGTCATCAAAGGTTAGGGAGTAAAAAAAAAAATATATATATATTTTTTTTTAACGAGTTAGACGTTTTCAACTAATCGTCACAACTGACACGTTAATTTTCACAGCATTATAGCTGAAATGGATAATTAGATTTTTTTTTTGTCACATGTTGTGTAGTCGTTACTCAATGAATGTGTGTCTTTCAAGAACAGACGTTAAATTATATCCCTTGCAATCAAAACAATCTGACTTTCACAAAGACTGATTAACTGAAATAGACTAAAACAACATATGTGCATCACATTTGACTTTTGACAAACTGATGTAACTTCAGACTGAGTGCTGACAGCTCAGTGATGCAGCAACACAACTATCAATAAATAATAATATAAAATAATAAATGAAATACATTTTCAGAGACACCGTAAAGTGACCCAGGATTCACTCATTAACTTGAGTTTCCTATGAATTTGTGAAAAATACCACCCAGATCAAGTGACAGACACAATATGAAGATAAAGGTTTTTTTAGTTGACTCAAATTCGCAATGTAATCGAACTTTGAGATTAAAAGGACTTATTTCTTAAGTACTAATTAAATCCATCTATTGATCCATCCTATTGGCACTTAACACACCAGAACAGCTGGATTTATTGTGGAATTAGATTGCACACAGGTGGACTCTATTGTCACATCAGGTGACTTCTGAAGGCGTTTAGTTGCGCTGGATTTTATCTCGAGGTATCAGAGCAGTGAGGGGGCCGGATACTTTTGCATGCCACACATTTCAGTTTTTTAATTGTTAAAAAAAAAAAAATGAAAACAATGTATCATTTTCTTTCTATTATAATATTCATAACATAATATTTTGCATCTATTTCTCAATTATGTGGCACATTGTGTTTGTATATCACATTATTTTCCTTAGGTTATATTTATAATGTGTATCGTAACATTGTGTTTCTGCTCAATATGTATATTGGATAAGATTTTTCGTATTCTGTATGAATTTTTCAGAATCCAGGTGATGAATTTCAATAGTTATTCCAAATTTTAATAATGCTTCTGGAGGCTGTAATTTTAATCTGTATTTTAATGTTGTGTTCCTGGCTGGGGACTGCAGATGGAGACCAGCCACGTCGAAACCTGGTACAAAGCATCTTTTCTTTAAGAAGAGGTTTTTTTGTACATGGTCCCTGAAAAATAAACAAATATACTATACTATACTAAACTAAACTAAACTAAACTTAGACTTCTAATAAAATACATTTATATTTGTCATTATAATTTGATAAAATGTTGAAATGTTCAAAGGCTATGAATTAAGCCATAGTTTAGTTTTTTATCTGGACTAATTATTTGGTTTCAACAATTTATTCATAAGTTATTCTCCAACAAGGATTCATGAAAACGTTACATCAATCTTACATGAAATTACATAACTCAGATCACAAATTGGCTGACAGCCTGCGGCTCATAGGTGCAAAGTTTGAGAGCAAAGAGTGAAGCGGCTCTGAGGGAACACATGGGCCTGCTTAGTGTTTAAACACTGTAATGTTTTATTGGGATGTAGTTCGGGAGGAAGGGTCAGCAACTTTCAAACACCCTTTGAATTGTGTGGCTTTTTTGCAGGGAGATGTTCAGCAGGCTCCTGTGGAGTGAAGTTAAGATGTGTATTTAATTAGCAGCGCTAGAATCAGCACTTTCTGTGCCTGCTACGCTGGTTTCCTGTAAAAACCCATAAACGGCTCCTCCAGATGACTTACTGTTAATTCAAACCACAACTCAACCATTTGGATCACTTTCCCAGGGATGAAAAATGAAAATTGTATGCGTGGAGCAAACGAGCTAAGCTATTTTACTTTGGGGGGGAAATCTGTGTTGTCAACACGGTCCCACAGTTTAGATTAAATCAAAATCCAGGGTAAAAGGTGAGTAAACCATTTATACTGGGTGGTTGACAAAACAGGATCAGGTTCAACAGACCAGGAAGATGATTAGATGAGAGAAAGCTGCAACAAAACAACACAAACCGTGAGGATTTTATATGCACGTGGACTGAGGGGAATAGCAAAAGGTAAAGGTGATGAACGCTGCAATCAGCACAAGAGTGCAGGGAAGATAGGATGTCTGAAATCTCAGAGAGAGGAGCGTGGATAAGACAGGGCAGAGACAATTCAGATCACAACACATGAGAGAACAAACACTGTGCTGCTACTGTTGCCTAGTGACGCAATTCATGTATGTTATTAAAATATTTCGTCACTTTCTAGCAAAAAAGGTTTTCAGGTGTTTGTACTTGACTTGGGTAATTGTTTCAGGCAACTTTTTACTTCTTCTCCTCCTCATACCAATATCTGTCCTGTATCTTCCTTGGCTTTTTAAAATAAATGTATCATTGCTTCTTTAAACACTGATAATGTGTTTGTTCTGCGCCCTTCATGTTTCCCGATGTCTGGTGTCACTCTGCCTGCCTGAGTCTTTCAGCTCCGCCCTCATATCCTCCTCCCCTGATTACTCCTGATCATTGGCTGGCGTGTCTCATCAGCCTGGACTCTCCTATGGGCAAATAGAGAGGGAAATATCGGGCCACGTTTACACGTACCTGGGTTTTTACAAAAACAAATATTTCCCCCTCTGCCTTAAAAAAAAAAGAAAAGGAAAGAAAATTTACATTTTAATTTACAAGGACTGCATAAAAGCTGCTTTAAACATGCCAAACCTGTAGGGGGCAGTGTAACGAGAATGATGAAGCCACGATAGTCAATCAGAATCCAAAAAAACATTACAAATTGTGATGTAAATCTCAACCTACCCCCCCCCCCCCTTTAGATGCAACCGGAGACACGAAGTTTATCAAGATCTCCATTGTGGCCGGAGTTTTCAAGAATCGTCGTTTGTGGTGAACCGTAGCTGCGTTTTTGTGTAAATGCGCCGCTCAAACGAAAGAAATATCAGTTTTTTCAAATACCCAGGTACGTGTAAACGTGGCCTCCATTTTCATAAATACCAGGCTAACGTGGCCTCGTTTCAACTTTTTTTGTTTATTTACATTTTTTGAATTTTCATGAAGGTGCCATATTATTCAAAATTTATTTTAGAATAGTTTTCTAACAGTAATGTGTCCCTATAGCGTGTGTATGACGCCCCAGAAGTAAAATCTGTCACCTCCTTGCTCCATTCTGTAGCAAACGTGTGCTCATACTAATCACAGATTTTCCCTTCATGATGTCATCTGGGGAAATAACCGCTCTCTCTTATCGTGGATACTCACTTTGACTCTCCCATAGGTAGATGAGCTCTGCCTTCTGACATTTCGAGCAGGCGCCATTTGTTCTACTCACAAATACTACTGGAAAACAGACCTGGAGTAGACGTGAACAGACAGAGCTCTTTAGCATTTAAAGGTACACACCGAGTTAAACTCAGCATAATAGAACAAGACACAGAAAAGAGTAAAGGAGACATGTTTATTATTTAAACTATCACTTAAATAAAAAAGTGCATAGAAAATAAACATGATTAGAAACTTTTCTTTTTACACTTATGTACAACTTTGTTTCCTAATTATACATTCAACCAAGTAGTTTGTGGTTTATTTTCACGGAGGTGGGGTTTTTTTTCCTTCATTTTGTTGAAGCGTATTGAAAGAACACTGTTGAACGGGAGTAAAATGACTGTTGTGAATACCGTTACTACAGAGAGCAGGAGAAGATATTGATAAGACAAAGGTATATTTCAAGGCAAAAGAAGACGAGCCTGTTCATGATCGTTCCGTCCGCACTTTCTGTGACACCACATCCCATCCAAGGCTGATAACTTCTATACACAAGAAACAATTAGAAAGATACAAATACATGTTAAGTACTTGTCCGACCTCTCCAAAACCATGACTTGTTAAAGAACAATTCAGGGTGGATGTTGCACAAAATAAATAAATTAAATGTTTTCAACATCAGCATTATCTCAGCATTTTGACTTTCTATAAAAACAGTACATGATACCAAAAGCTTCGGAGGAGACAGAGGTGGTCAGGGAGACGCCATAGCTTTTCCAAAATGAAAGAAAACAACAACAAAAACAGACAACAAAACATCATTTTGGTGAGATCTTTAAACTCCTGATCCATCTCCACAAACCAATCATTACCACATCAAATAAGCTGTCTAAAAAGTCCCTGGTATTAAAAACATACAAAACAACAACAACAAAAAAAAACATTCACAACAAGCAGAAAAAAAACAACAAAACAGACAAACAGATATAAACTATATGGCTGACCTCAAGAAGTTCACAACCACATGAATACAGTTACATTTCTCATCACATAAAAACCGTTCCTTTCTAGAAAGAAAACCAAAAGCAGGTCTGCAGCGCTCCTCGCTGGAGGAGGAACACTCACAGGCACGGCAAAACTGGTACTGGATATCAATATACAAAAGAATGATGCACGTTAGTTTTATCTTGATAGTACTGTAACACAAAACCATTATAGAGTACATTGAAACATTGCTATTAACCATTATAAATCTGCTGTTTTGCTACTGTAACTAAGTTTGTCTGTCCATTCCATATATTGTATAGATACTAAAGTACAAGAAATTACTATGCATGTTTCCGTATATTATTGGTATTTATACTATAATTACAGATAATGACGGAGAGAGGCCACTGGTGTGGCGTGGTAAAATGAAGTCCAAAGTAACGACGGAGACTATTTCAAAACAGTGAAGAAAGTGAGTTATTGTTCATTGAACCCTCCGGTCAACCCTGAAAATGCAGAAGTTGATCTGGCGAAGCGAGAGTCGTAGACGGAGCCCTTGCTAACGTGATCTGTAAGAATCCAGGAACGCCCACCCCCACCTCCCAACCCTCCGGCTCGACCCGCGGGCTGAAATGAAGCCGCTGCTCCCTTGGAGGTCGTTATCTACACGTCTTCCACATCCACCAGGGTGAAGTTTGACACGAGAAACGAACGGCTGACGACAAACGTATCGACATCGTCACAAGTCTAGCGATGTGGAGAAAGAATATACATTCATTGTTGACCTTAGCAGCAGAACCCAGCGAGCCCAGTCGTTGGGGTGGACGGGTGTTGCTGTACAAGCGCGGGGGCCGGCCCTTCGGCGAAGGTGGACGGCTCATCCCCCCCCCCCGGGTTTGCACACGCAACGCACCGCCAGGAAGGAAAGGGCCGCAGGTGTGGTCCCTGCCTTCATTTTGTTGCAGAAGGAAAGAAATAAACAAACAACAACAACAACAACAAAAAAGAGTCAAGCGCACTTTTGCTAGTCTCAAACACCGCTGTCAGGAGCCTGAGGACCAATCCGTGCTGACCAGTTCATGTATCAGACGCACAATCGCAAAATACAAACAAGCAAAAAAAAAAAAAAACAACCTCAGAGACAATCTGTGCTTGTGGTTTCAGTATCGGAGTTGCATTGTGTGTCTGGAGAAAGAGCTGAGTTTTTCCTATGTCTGTTCAGTGCCTGTGTCACAGCTAAAGTGCAAACCATCGTTTGTGGGTCATGTTTCGGGTTTCCGGGGGCAGTGCGGGAGTAACGGCTATAGCGGCCCTCAGGCGATAGGAAGATGACCAAGAGACCACGTTGAATAAATTAACAGACACGAAACGGGAGAGACTTGGGTGGCATCGTGGAAACCAGCCGGTCTGAACAGTCTGCTTCGATATTCGGTCCGAGACGTGAAGGATCGTAAGAGAGAAGAGGCGAGCTCATCCACAACTAAGGCAAACCGCAAGGAGACGGAAAGAAAGAAGGGGGGAGGGACGATTTTCAAACGCTGGAGCGCATCGATCTGCATCCACCAAGACAAGTCAAGAATCGGCTGTACGGAGATATGACATTGGTGGGAATAACGAAAAGGCACCTCTTTGTTGAAGACCACGTCTACAGAGGGACATGAGACGTCAGACTGATGGGACTCGTTTGGCTCGTGTGTCACTGATTGGCTGGCGGGCCTGTCGACCAATGGTTGCTCAGCGACTGAACTGGTTTCTCGGTGTGATGTGTTGTGGAGACAATAAGGCTGGAGAGAGGAGATATCTGTTCTGGATCAACAATCTGAACTCTCTCAAGTGCATAATAATAGTTCACGTGACGACCATACTGCCAGTTAGAACTGCAACAATGAAAAAACAAACAAAACAAACAAAACAAACAAACAAATCCAACGCCAGCTCCGACCAAACGGCCCGGGGATAGATAAAGAGCTACTGGTGGACTGAAATGAAAGGGGACCAAGCCACAGACCAGCGTCAGTCTTTGGAATTAAAGAAAACATTCAGGCTACAAATAAAAACAAAACAACAACAAAAAAAACGACTTTGAAAAGGCAGCGGAATACAAAACATAGAGACCGAGCATTAGTGTTTGTAAACCTCTATTTTCTACAAAAATGACAATAAAATAAATACGATTTTTTTAAAAATATAAATACCATCATTAAGTGCTATTCACTAGTGAGTGCTTTTTACGTTTTTTTTTGTAGAAAAATATACATTATTTACATCTGTTGTTTTTTGTTTTTTTTAAAGCGAGCATCATAATTCCCTGTCCATAATAAAAAGACAAATAACAGACAAGACTTTAAAAGACTTGAATAAAAAAAAAAAAAAAGTATTTCCCATAGTCATAGTTATCAAAAGAGGCCAAGAAGAAAACAAGCTGTGAGAAGAATTTGCTTCACAGGTAAGATGTTTGGTTCTTGTTTTTTTTTCTCTGCTGTAATTTGGAACACGATCAAAAAAAAAAAAAAAAATCTAAGCTTATACGATTTACCAAAAACAAGTTTGATAATAATAACAACAGCATGCACGAGCGTGCGGCATGTCTGTCTGTAAAATTCATGTGTTTTGAAACACAGCTATTAAAAAAAAAAACATGAATTATAAATATCTCTACTCAAGCACATCAGTAGGTTTCTCTGGTCCCTCGGCTGTCAGTCCACCAGAATCTCTAGCTGCCTCGCTCTCTCAGGCCAGAGGCGTCATCCCATCAACAACACGTAGCTACCACGCTGAGAGACTCAAAGTCAACTTAAGTACATTTCAACCTCAGATTACACAAACCGTCTCCCTCTCCTTTTCCCTCCCTCCCTCCCTTCCTTCCTGTGACCACTGCTCCCCCTAGTGTTTCTGCCGGCAACAGGCTGCGTCGCACCAGCCGCTCCTATTTACAGTGTCGAATGTACATGCCTGGTGCCTGGTGCCTGGTTTCGGGGAAAATTCCTGCAAATCACAACAGCTCTGAAGGCATCGGGGCACATTCAAACAGGGAAATGTGCATTGATAATAGCTGACACTGAGATTTAAAAAAAAAAACAAGAAGGAAGAAAGAAACCCCAACAAGTTTTCTAATTTTTTTTTTTTTTTTTTTGTTCTCGTAAAATTAGTTAAAAATCCCTTCAACAAATTGCACTTTGGTGTAAAATGGAACCGAGTTCTTTGTTTTATATGATCACATCTCAGCATTAGTGGAGCACAACATATTTCTAGAAAATTAAGGATAATGGGCCAATGTAAAAAAAAAAAGAATCTTCAGGGGTGTGGTGGGGGTAACTCTATAATCTTGAAAATAAATAAAAGGTAATATTGCGACGCCTTGATTTCTTCACTCACCTTGTAAGGTGAAACTTTCCACACCAAATGTAAATGAGACAAAAGGAGGCACAATATGTTGGAAACTCTATAAATGGCCCGTCCTCTAAAAACGGCCCTTCCTGCATATACGATACGACCAACAACCACCGTCCCTGCAGCCGGGACCGAGGCAGAGCTCGTACTTTGTTGGCAGCTGTGGTCCTTCATGGGCTGAACGCACCAAGCTGCCCAGTGCCTCTGAATGCCGTGGTGCCGCCGCCCCGCCGCCCTCTCCCAGCCGTTGGCATGTCGTTGTCAGTTGAGGAACTTGCGACACTTCTTTGCGCTGCAGTTGCAGGGCAGCTTGTTGCTGGCGTCCTCGATGGGGAACTTGTAGTCGTAGGTGAGCTCCTCTCCACAGTAGATGCGGCGAGACGCGAAGATGACGATGTGCTTCTGGCCGTCCACGGTGATGACCCGCGAGTAACAGTTGGGCTCACAGGAGTGGTTGATGAAGCGGGCGGCGTTGCCGTGCACGGTGGCGTCGACCACCTCATAGTCATCGATGCGAAACATGTAGCAGCCAATCCCCTTTTACAGAGAAGAGATTTTATTAAAACAAATTTCAGCTTTAGTATTATTCTCCTTAGTTTATCCAACGGGACAGTTTAAAACCTCACCTTCCCCTCATAGTATTTCTCCCGTTTGTCAGTGAGAACAGACCGAATGACATTTCCGGAGTATTCGATCACCATCTCCCCAGCCTCGATGGTTTTCTTGCAGAACAGGCCTCGGCCATGAATAGGAGATCTGCAGAGGGATACAGTAATGGATTTAAAGGTCTGATACGTCCAAATCAAAATAGTATTCTTCCTTGACTAAACTGTAACTATATGATGAAGGGAAGTCATAACACTCCACAAAACAACCAGATATTGACCATAGGTGCCAGTATAAAACTAAATCAAACCTGTAGACTCCAACCGTCTCTTTAGAAGTCGCCTTGAGCTGTTTGAATCTCACAGCAAGCGGCAGCTCGATCGATGCACGCCTGCGACAGCGGCACAGGAAACTGGCATTACAGTAAGAACTTTTCATCAAATTCCTTCTCAGATGTGTTTCCCGTATGAAGGACGAACAGGAGTTTGAATGAGCTGCTGTATACCTCGCCGTCCTGAGCTGGCCCTCCTCGTCGTCCTCTTCCTGCGGTCTGTACTCCGGGGGTTGGCGATGTTTTGAGGCCAAGAAATTAAACATGTCAAATACAGACCTCCTGGTTTAAGCAATAAAACAGACAGAAGATCAGATAATTAAAGTTTGGCAGATCACTAAATATAATACGTCGTTTTCTGCATCACTGATTAACAAAAGCACAACAACAATATACAGTCGCCTCGCAAATGTCTCGAGACTGTGGAAGGAAACGAGAGCACCCAGAGAAAACCCACACACAGGGCGAACATACAAATTAACAACAGATAGACATGGTATCCTTCTTGGATCTTTAGAAACGGGATATCTTGAATCATTTACTGCGTGTTTAGTAGCACACACGCTGCAACACTGTGTTGTGGACAAGCGCGTGAGGGACTGTTCTTTCCAACCTGTGGTGGGTTTCTGCACGAGCTGAGCCGTGGGGGTTGATGGGAGGTTCGTCTGTTTCCTCGGGCTTGTGGAAGCGGAAACGGTAGCTCCGGCAGTGTCGGGAGCCGTAGAGCTGCTCCAACAGGAAGACCACCGCTTCGTGCACGACTCCCAGCATCCTCAGTCCGTTCACACCTGGGACGAACAGAGACAGGCAACCACAGAGCGTCACCACTCTCATACCCGTGTATGATATATATTTCAGTATAGCAAGTTATTTTAAATGATTGAGTGCGATTTTGATATTTGGATCACGCCTTACCTTCAAAGGAGAGCTCTTTGAGTCGGGCGTTGGATCGAGCTTCCTGCACCTTATCAGTCAGAGACTTCCAGGCCTCTGTGGAGAGAGGGGCAGTGTTTTAAACCCAGTTTAATATATTTCTATCACGGTTATCAGTTGGATAGCCTTGAATGTACGTCATTTGTTTTCACAGTGTGTAATATTAACATGTCAGGCTGCGGGGAGTGTTTCTCTCTCACCTTCAATACTCTCGCAGCGGATGTGGAAGCCGTCTTCACTGCAGATTTCGAAGATGATGCCCTTTTTGGGCTTACTATCCAGAGCCGAATCCCTGCTGTTCCCATCCTGGTCAGGTGGTGATGTCACAGGGAGAGATCCCGCTCCTCCAGTGGCAGATGTTTTATCTTTCCCCACTAATTTACCCGGTAGAACAGAGCCTTCAGAGGTCTTCTTTTTACCAAGCACACTAGAAAAGGTGTGAAACAAGCATTAGAAGTCTTAATGTTGTGATTTGTCTGAAAAGAATTGACAAAGACGGTTACCCCATACCTTTTGTTCGAGGACTTGTCTTGAGGCTTGCCCATATCCATTGGTTCTGGGGAGCTCAGCTTTTTCAAACTGATTTGAAAAAATGATAATTGGCAAGTTTTAGAAGGAGATTGTAAAGTGCTCTTATTAAGTTGCAGAGTTATTTTAATTTATATTAGTACAGATGACATATGTCACATCTCTGTGTCCGAGCTAGTGTAAAGCAAGCAAAAAAGTAATAATAATAACTCCAAATGAAGTTTAAACAGAGTAAGTTGGAGGATATGCAAATGTGCAAAAATACAGTCTGCAAAACAACTGAAGCCTAAAGAGAAATGCTTTCCCACCTCGGGTTTGAGGATGGATGCAGTCCTGCAGGATTGCTGTGATGCTCATGGACTTGAGAGGGCTTCAGCTTCTTTCCACCACTCACATCTGAACTCTGTCTGCTTCTCTTTGCTTTGTGTTTGCCTTTCTCCGTTCCTGGCGCAGATGTGGTGGAGCGCGGTGGTCTGTGCTCTGATGATCGGGAAATAGGATTTGTTCTGCTGCTCTGGGAGTGTGCAGAGGTTGGTGCTTGGGTGAACACTCCAACAACACGTCCTTTGGCAGGGCTGAGAAGGGTAGACGGGCTGGGAGCTAAAGTAACTTTGTTAGTTGGGCCAGGGTCCAGTTTCTGGACTCTATTAACAGACTGCTGCTGTAAGTGGACATTACTGCATTCTGTCTCTGCTTGCTGGTTGACAGCCATGCTGATAGTCTGCTGGGACGGCAGTACGCAGATGCTGCTGGCTATGGATGTTTGAACAGAGGAGCTAAGCTGTGACATCAGAGGACCACCTCCCGCTGATTGGAGGACCATTGGCTGATCTGACAGGCCCAAGCCATGAGGACTTGCCTTAAAAAGGAGGTTGCTAATGGGCCCTGTGATCTCAGTGGAGCTGAGGACAGGAGTGGAGAGAGAGACTGATCCCGGTGCAAGTATGCCAGCAGCGCCACTAGGGGGCACAGACACAACATTCAACACAGACTGACTAGGGTTGAGGCTAGAGACTGTGCAAGGCAGCAGATGAGTAGAAGAATCATGACTTATGATACCAGGTTGGGCTGAACCAGGAATCCTCTGCTGAAGGAGAGTAGTAGGATCCAAGTACATTACCCCTCCTGGCTTTCTCTTTATAATGTTAGGAACTTTGCGTTGGGCAGAGGAGAGGCTGCTTAACTCAACCAGACTACCAGGTTGGCCAGGGATGCTTGCAGTAATCTGAGGTGAAGACAGGTTGATGAGGGTCATGTTGGGGGGTGCGACTTCAGATGGAGCCAGAGTGGGCTGGCTACGGGAGCGGGCCAACCTTTTGTTTTTTCTTGGCAGCAAACGAGAAATGGGCCTCTTCTTGCCATGAGCAGAGGCAAGGACTGTCGCGGAGGAAGTGAGGGAGGAAGGACTCGAAACTATGGCAACACTGGGAACTAATTCATGCGCTCGGCCCGCCTCTGAAACAAGAATCTGTGGCTGGTCGTGGGGCTGAGTGGGTAAACCAATAAGAAGACCCGAAGTGGTGCTGGGGATTCCTGCCTGGAAGCCTGTTTGGGCGGATCCTGTGAAAGTGTGAATCTGAGTGGAGTGAGACATTGTTCCCAGGACTTTACCTCCAGCAGGAAATATTGACTGGGCTGACGATATTCCTGTATTCAGCCCAGTGGTGAGTGTCATGGAGCTGAGCACTGTCGGAGAGCTGGTGTCCATCACTCCTGTGGCACTGATTTTTTGAGTGACGCCATTAGGGACCGTTTGAAGAACATACAGTGGTTGGAACTGCTGGTTGACCACAATGAGCTTGTCAGGACCTGGTTTGATGACTGCTGGGCTGGAAACTTGAGTCTGCGATGGTCCGGAGACTGGTACTGGACTGGGACAGCCCGAAGTTGCAGCTGATGTTGCGATGAACTTCTGACTCTGCAGAGGCAGAGACGGAGAGCTCGGCAAACCAGGAGTACCAGAACTCCTGGGAGCGTCTTGGCTGGCTGCAGGCTCAACCACCTGGCCAATGGCAGGGCTGGGAATAAACTGTTCTGGAGTCATGTGACCTTCTGTGACCTGTGTGTCTCTGTTTCCCAAAGTTGAAGCCTCGTGCTGGTTCTCTGAGGGTGACACACCGGGACCTGTTTGTTTCTTGTCCCCACTCTTTTCTCCACTGATAGCCTCGGGATCCGAGTTCATTCCCAGCATGCTTCGGTCAGCGGTATTTGAGATGAGACTCCCAGCATTGTGGTTTTGATTTGTGTTGACGGTTGGACTGCGTGTGGTCAGGACTGAGAGGTCAGAGGGCAGTTCCAGAGGAAGATATGGCTCCTCTACAGATATGGAGCTGTTCACACTGCTCTCTACAACCCCTCCACTTTCAGCACTGGGCAATGGCTGGGAGAAGTCGTCAAACAAAATGTCTTTACGCCTGTTGACGTCCACCCCAACGTAGCCCTCATCTAGCAGCAGCTCTGAGGAGGAAGGTTCAGACTGTTGACCCAGAGCGTTCAAAGACATAGAAGGTGTGTTTAGGACAAACTCCATGATATCTGATGGCAAAATGTTTCCACAGTCGTCGCTGTTGTTGTTGTCCGAGTCTGATTTGAGCAGGTCTGTGCTGAGGGACAGCTGGGCTTCAAGAGGATCCTGACCTTGACTCTGTTGCTGAGACTTTACTCCACCTCCAACAGGAAGACAATTTTCCTTTTGGTTCTTCCGGCTTTCTCGCGTGTTTCCACTCACTGCTCCACTGCTGTTGTCGGTCTCCTTACTCACTTCATGGGAGTCGGATTTGTCGGTGTGCCTTTCTCTGCCCCTTCTCTTGGGAGCGCTTTTATGTGGAGCAGATGAGGAGGTGGCTGTCGTGGTCGTGGTGCTGGTGGTGCAGATACTGGTGTCGCTTTCCGAGCCATCGTCAACTCCGTCCAGCTGGCCAATATCTTGCTTGCCTATTGTCCTGTTGAAGATAGCAGAGTCAACAGGTCAGTGACGACAAAAGGCGTTACTCAATTACAACAGAACATTAGCATAATTGTGGTTAAATACAATGCCATCATCATAGTATTTGTAAATATTTCAAGGAATAAAACCCAGATTAAAACCCAGCTAAATGATCAGCACTACTTTTTTTTGCTGTGTTTGATTTTCTATTAACATTTATTCCTTTTATAAATCCACTCATTTCATTAAAATATGCAAATAGATATAAGAAATGTACAATCAAATAACAAGACGACTTTAAAACTGATGTCATTTATTGGCAAAAATGTTTTGTTTTTAACAAATAATTGCTGTATATGGGACTAGTGGGTAGTAGATAAGTAGAGAAGAAGTGTCATCCCTTCAGCAATGACCGTTTTTTCCCCTCATTCCACTGACAGGAATCATCTCTAATTAAATTCCCTCCAGACCTCTTGAAAAAATCTGAATAAGACTAGAGCCAACACTAGAAATCTTTCAACATATTGCCACCTTCTGGTACAAAACTGTAACACTCCTTTATTAAGAGCACCACTGCTAACAACAGTTGACGTGGACTGAATGTACCATGAGTTGCAAATGGTTTTATGACGATTAAATTATAATACCAAATAGAATGTCAGTGTTTTTAAAAATGTGCAATGCAGTACTACCGGTTATCAAAATCAAAGATATCAAATGAATATAAACGAATATTTGAGTTAAAACCTGTGACAGTAATGTGTGTACTCACAAGGCACTCAGCATGTCCTCTTCACTTTTTTCTTGAGACCTCTGTTGTTGCTGCTCTTCGTCTTTCAGGAAGCGCTGAAGTTGAGATCCCCGTCCCAGGCACTGGTCTAACCCTTCTATAGATGGCAGGCCCTCACTAGGGTTAATTATTGTTCTGGTGAAGTTGTAATAGTAAGGGTCTTTCCCCCTGTGTTTCATTCCGCTGTCGTCATCTTCTCCGCTGTCCCCTGACGACGATGTCGTGCTCATGTCGTCTGCCCCATCGACTTGGCCCTCAGCCGACTTTTTGCGCCCGCTCGTCCTCCTCTTCACCAAAGTCCCTGGTCCATCCCCGCTACCGTAGAAAGCTAGATCCTCTTCGCCATATGAGCGGACCCCATAGAAGGGCGTGAGGCCAAAAAACATGTTGGAGCGAGCACGGGCACTGCGCCGAGGGTAACGCCGCTTGGCTGACCCCGATCCATCACTGTCGTCCTCATGATGTTTATCCTCAATACTTCTGTCATGTTCGTCCTCGGGGCCATCACCCTCGTCCTCAGTGCCATGAGCTAGGAGATTGTGGTGATCTCTGAGATCACTGCACGAGTGCTGCTTGTGTGGATGATGGTCTTCTGGCTGCGTCTGAGTGTCGGATTCAGAGCTGTCACTGCTGCTGGCAGAGGGCGAGGATAAGAGAGCAGAGTGGGCAGGACGCCGGGAACCGTGGCTGACAGTGGATAGAGGAACAGTGGATGCAGTGGTTGTGGGTACGGCTGAGGAAGATAGCCCACCAACAGCGCTGGTTCCATTGGGGTCTGTCTTGATATCAGTCTTGAGGGGATTTGCAGTGAGGGATTTAACAGGTTGTTTTTTCTCCCTGGAGGACAATGGCAGCTGGTTAGTTGTCTGTTTGGTGTGCAACTGAGAAGAGGCCTTCAGTCCTTTCTCTGGGGCTAAACCAGCCTGCTGTAAACTGTCCAGACCGGAGCTGTTCTTCCTTGCGGAACACAAGAGGTTCTCTCTGCTCTTTGAGGACGACATGTCCCCTCCCTGGTTCTCATGTTTCTCCCCCTGAGCTTTCCCGTGAGCTTTGATGCTGTTTCCTAGCACTGGAGCTTTGCTATTGCTGCTGTTGTGAGAGCTGGGGTTTGTGGCATGTGTGTTAATGCTGCCAGTAGCCTTATTGTTATTGGTAAGACGAGGGATTTTGTTGCTGATGTTGCTATTTTGAAGGGTCTTTTCTCTATCGCGGTCTTTGGAAACGTCTCTGCTGCCTGCTGTCTTAACTTTGGGGTGTTTGTCTTTGGCAGCTGAGGCTGAAGTTGAAGAAGAGAGGTGAACAGAGCCTCTTTTTCCAACATCATTGTCCCCCGATGTCCTCAACGACCACATGGACTTTGGGGCCGGTGCTGTGGCTGCACCCGATGAGTAATCATTTGATTTCCGTGTATTGGACTTATGAAATGAAGGCTGCGGTGAGCCAGATTTCCCAACAATAGACTCTTTATGATGTGAAGATGGTATTACACTCCCAGTGCCACCACTACTCTCCTTCCCTGAGCTGGGCTTGTCCTTGCACTGCATCATGTTGGAGGTGGGAGTGGACCGGTGGTGAGGCAACAAACTGAGACTTGCAGAAACATCATGCTGGTCTTTACTCCCATGCTTCCCTTGCTTATCTGCCTGTTTGCTGCCACCACTTCTCTGATGACCTGTGAGAACGGCAGTTCCTACAGGAGGAGAAGATTGGCCTGAGCAAGCAGGTGTCAGTCTTGAACTCTTGCCCTCACCTCCAGTATGCTTAGACTGATTGCTCGGGTTACTGTCCTTCCCTGAGCCCGACTCTTTGTTTCTGTCTGTGCTTCTATAACTGGAATCTCTTGAAGGAGGTCGAACTTTGTCACAATCTCTGCTAGACAGTTTGTCCTTACTATGGCCTGAGTCTTTTCCCATTTCCCTGCTATATTGCCGATGCCTCTCAGAGTCCCTCAGTCCTGTATCTCTATTGAGTGACCTAGATTTGTCTACATCCCTATAGCTGGGATCTCTGGAGGATGATTTACTCTTATCTGTTTCCCTTATGCTCGACTCTCTGCTTGCATGCCTCCTTTTGTCAGAGTCTCTGTTTGCTTGTCTCCCCTTCTCTGAATCTCTTAACGGATCTCTACTGAGAGCTCTTCCCCTCTCGGATTCTTTCAAACCCGAGTCTTTACTCAGTGATCTCCTCTTGTCTGTCTCTTTGGCTGATATATCGCCCTTGTCAGAGTCTTTTTCTCTTGCTGATCTATTCTTGTCAGAATCTTTAGAAGCTTGGTCTCGGCTTGACATTCTCCCCTTGTCGGCTTCTCTTAACCCTTGTTCTCTAGAAAACTGCTGCCTGTTCCTATCTGTGGAAAACAGTCTCCCCCTTTCATCATCTCTCTGCGCTGTGCACTTTGAGTCTTTGCTGGGATGTTTGGACTTCTCGGGGTCTCGGGCAGGGGACGGGATGAGGGGTGGGGGAGACGTGAGGGGCCGTGACAAAATCTGAGGCAAAGAGGTTACTGCTCTCTGTCTGTTGAGCTGGTGGGGTGGAGGCGAGAGAGAAGGGGAGCTGTGACGGCGGGAGTCGATGTTCCGCATGCTGGAGTTTACGAGCGAGTCACCCACTGTCACAATCTCATGGCTTTGGGGCTGAGAGGTACCTCCTGGAAAAGAAAAAGGAACGTTATACAAATTAGGGTGACTTTACAAGAAAGGTAAAAAATAAATAAACAAATGTGTCATCACATTTAGTCAAACGATGGAGCAATACTGTTACCTGGAGATGGCATGGGCTTGGGGCCCAAAGAGCGCTGACATGGGGGGTAGCTGGGGTGTCGGTTCCTGGTGTAAACCCTGAGCTTAGGTGTGTTGGTGGGTGAGAGGGTGTCAGAGCGTCTTGGTGATTCAAATGGATCAGGAAAGTCTAAATATGAAAACGGGTGATATTTAGTTTTTCTTTCAATAGATAATAATCTCATTGATGGTAGCAATTGTAGCATATCAAAACTCTGGAAGGCCAGCACGTTACCTGTTAGGGGAGGTGGACTGTGTGCTATTGTGCGATTCTCCTCAGGAACCATCATGTTCTTTATTTCAGACTCAGCCACAGGAGGGTGACAAACGAGGATCCTGCATGTGTATACACAGCGCTTCCGAGCGTCCAACGTACTCCAATACACTCTTGAGCACCTGGAGAGAAACGAGTTACCTTAGATTGGCTTCTCTTACTTGGCAATTTCGGTTTCTTCAGGCCCAAAACAAATCTGCTTTAGTTGTAGAGGGAATAGAGATTCATAAAATTTGAAATAACAAAACAGGAGAAAACTACTTACTGATATCCCACAGGAAAGAGTTTGCGTTTGCAATCTGAAAGTTCAGTCAGGATCCCCAGACAGTCAATGGTCAAGGAGCCTGGAACGGTGATGATAGAATCATTTAAATTATGCTGGTAATTAATTGTACTGACCACCATTCACCAGCAAGTTAACTTACCAATCATCATATGAACATTTTCAGGTTCAAGTCCTGCCAGCCACTTCCTCCTGAGACTAATCCCCTCCAGGTCTACGAGAATCCTGCGGGTCACCTCAAATCCAGACACCACCTAAAGAAAGAGTACACAAGTAAAAAATTAATAACATCAAGTGACACTTTCTGAAAGGGTTCATTGCACGAGACACTTGCACAGATTTTAAAGATGAGCCAAGTTTCAAGCTCCTGGGTCTATTTTGCCCCATGGTGCGCTCTAAATGTACTAATGACTATTTAATTATACAGCAAAAAAAAGAGTCATTACTTCTCCTTTGATCAGGTCCCGGTGCTTTGGGCAGTAGACTTTCTTATCTTCCAGGAAGACACAGTGGCATTGGCGAGCGCACATAAAGTGGTAGTTACTGGTGCAAGAAGTGAGGCAGCAGCCAACTGTGGCCCCTTGCTTTTGACACTTCTCACAGCGCTGAACAGAAAACAACAGATTTTAGGACTCTGTGTGAAATTTTAAAAAAAGCATACATAAAAGAAAGGAGCAGGTGAACGGAAAAGTATTGGGCCGTACCAGCTGCTTTCCCCTGAGAACAGCCATGTGAACATTTTTCAAGGAGCCGTCATCATCTTCAAACACCTCAGCAGACCACAGCGCACAGTTCACATGGGCCCACTCATTCTGACCGATGTACAAGAGCCTGCCACCCTCCTGAAACAAAAGAAATATATTTTAAAAAAAAACCAGTGGTGTTGTAAGTCACACACATTCATCTTCCCGAGTGTAAAAGTTGAGAATTGCTATTGACTCACGTTAGTGTTCTCGTCTCCATATTTGAGACACAGAACACACTGTCTGTTATCAGTCACGCCTGGTGGAGGCGGGAGCTCAGGGCTGTCTTCACGATCTGAAGAGAAAACATCAAACCAAACTTTGAGTATGCCTTTAAATAAATCAACAGCACTGGCTTGATGTACAGCTACACACATATATATATAAGCTAAATATATGTGGTCCGTTTTACCAGGTAGGAGAGGGGGTGGTGGGGGTAAAGAAGGAGGCAAAGGTGGAGATGAAGCTGGGGAATCTGGTTCACCGGGTGTCTTGGGCCGGGGCGCTGGGATAATCTTTTTCATGAACTGGGGGTGCTCAGCACGGGAAAGCTCCTGTCTCTCCTGCCACTGAGCGTAGTTGTGATCCAGGGACGGCGGCAGCACAGCGTTGGGGAGGAGCCCACTGCTAGGAGACAACGGCACACAAACACAGACGCTATCGACTGACGACCTTTTAATAGCAAATGTACTCGGGCAAAATGTTTAGCTGTGGTTTTCCCATAGCAAAAGCCCGAGGGCAAACAACAGAGCAATACCAGAGCACTTGGAAGACAACAAATCATTAAGAGGGTTTACAACTTTTAATGGAGCCAAACGACTCTGCCATCAAACCACAGATATAGGTAGAATCGTAACAACCTGTGCTTTTCTGAAAGCCAGTTCAAGAACATGAATAATGTGGTTTAAAAAAAAACAAAAACAAAAAACTTAAAGTTTGGTCAACATTAATTAACATATTTATTTTGCTCAGAACCGCAAACTTCTTCGTACACCAGGGAGGCGGCATGCAACCTGGGGGCACTCCAGTGTGCCTGTTTTGTGTGACATTTGTCGAGTTCACATTGTTGTACCGTACTCTACCCCCAACACTCAACTGGGCCTCAAAACTGCAGGTGTGAGAGAGACTGAGAATAGACATCAGAGCACAGATCAATCCAGTGGTGGGTACAGGATCCAGTGCATGGATCATTGGCTTCCTTTGCTTGAATGCTGATACATAATGCAATCATTTAAACTGACACGTAAGCCACAAATAGGCCACAAATGTGAATCAAAGGACCTCAAAGTGAAATGTGACACTTGTGGTTTGAATCCCACAAAGCCTGCAGTGGAGGCAGAATAAATGGTCTGGGAAAGTTGACAGCTAATTATGAACTCACAGGGTGAATAGTGAACGGGTGAAAATGAGAGAGTGTGAACAAGGGAGTATCAGGAAAGCCTCAGTAGGGAATCTATGAATATCCAATATCCAATATCCAAATCTAACAAAACAACAGTTGGGGGACAGTGAGGTTTAAGTTAGACTGTTTAGCTGTTGTTGAAGGTTACATGATATTTCACAATGGTTTTAACCAGAAGGCTTCATCATGCAAAGAAGAGGTCGTATATGAATACAATCTAATAATACTTGATTCCCTTCGGGGCCACGGCGAGCTGAAAGTGAACTGGGGAATAAGGAAAACTGGGATGAAATTAAATCCAAAATTGATCTTTAGGGGTTTTTGTTTTTTTTCATGCAGGAAAGAATGTTGTGCAGTTATAAACCTCAATCCAACAAGTATGGGGCCGCATTTCTTCACCAAATTTAAAGAAAGTCATTACCACATGACAGGATGCTACACGATGACACATGAACCTGTCCCAACTTTTTGGAAATATTTACTCTCATCATATAAAAATTTTTAAATATATTTATTCATGTAATGTTAAATGAATAGATGAAATGCTTTAATTTCTGAATGTGTTAATATCTGTTATATTGTTGATGTGAATCAGGTTCATCTTTATATCATCTTAAACTTTTTAAATTATGACTGGCAACACCGTTGAGCCAATTGGAGATAAACTTTATCTAAGCCTGATGAGCTGTCAACTAATCAGTGTTGATTAACTGTTTTTGTCAATAAAGACAACATATATTTTAATAATCACACTGTAATGGTTTTTTGGTTTTTTTAAATCTTTTTTCCCTTGAGAAAGCATTTTCGTTGTGATCGCCTCATCAGGTCACACTACGGTCAACAAAGTCTGACTATAATCGGTCTGGTATTTTCACTACATATTACAGTACAGTCAGCCCACACATTTTTATAAATATTAGTTCACTGCTTTCTGGTTGCTTCCTATAGGAATATGATGATACAGCTCCTTTAAGAGAAACCACATCTTAGTCTTCATTTCAATAATTATAGAGCAGTAGTTCTGAAGAAGTGCTGTTCCCCAGGGTTTTTGGGACAGCTCGCATTACAGAAGTATTAAAGTCAAATTTTCTTCTCTGTAATTACAAACATAACTTGAACTACAAGTTTAGAAAACAATGGTACGTCACAATCGTCACAATAATATTAAAACTGACAAAACAGCCTGCTGGGAGGCTCTGATTCAACGCTGACTTCCAGGTTTTATGATTACAATTTTAAGCATAAAAAAACAACAATAGTAATAAAATCGTGATCTTCTGTTTTTACGCCTCTTATGCAACTGTAATGAGTTTCTCAGATCACACACTGGACACCATGTAATCATATCACCTCATGTATTTGCACTCACTTGGCAGAAACTTTTTGTCTTTCCCAGAACCTGGACTCTTTCACTTTGAACCATGGGAAGATTCGGTCCATTTGCTGTAACAGAAAAAAAAAGCTAAATATTTAATGAAGTTTCCACAGTGGCTCATTCAAGCACTCGCAAAGAGCTGAATGTGACAAAACATACTGTCACATGACTTTATGAACTTTAAACTGTAGTGATGACAAATAATCTCTGTTATCACTGTGACTAAGTATGAGTTTCACTGTACTTCTCCGGCGTCTCTAGTGGTGCTGTTGATTCAGGATTCTTACCCGAATGAAGAAAGACTTCACCATGCTGTTGGCTTTCCTGCTTTCAGGCTGGCCTCCATCACCATTGATGGCTGTCTGAATGATTCGTGCGATGTCGTCACTGAACTCCAGCTAGGGGATAAATGCAGATGCAGACGGAGATCGTTAAAACTGTGAAGTGCTGATGGAGGAGGGGGGGGGGGGGGGGCATACTGATGCTGTCTGTACTGTCAGATGGAATAGGGCAATGTATGTCCACAGATTGAATGGTTCATTTTATAGTTTGAGTTGGCTAATGCTCAGAAATTACAATTTATTCACTGTGTCTATCATGCATTCAAAAAAGCAGCAAACCTTGGATTTGGGTTTCCTTTAGGCATAAATATATACTGTTGACTGATGTTACACAAATATGCAAGATATTGCATTAGGCCTATACATGAATTATGCATGGATGTTGGTTTCCATGCATTCTCAATAAAGCCACGGAGAATAAAGAGAGATAGGTGGGGGGAAACAGAATTTATGATGATAGTCTTTGGAACATTGATTAAAATGTATGTCCATGTCAGCCTCTGGATCATCATGTTATTTGTAGTTAACTACATTGTAACATTATGATCCTCTAAAAGCATTTAACAGGTGAGAAAGTGGTTCAAATTATGATAGAAGTACTTAGCAGTTGCTGCTTCAAAGTGATTACTTGTTTTTAAAGCCATGTTAATGTTTTTGGCTGATGTATATTCAAGTACCAATATAATATTCTTGTAAGAAGGGCTACAGGTGGTCATCTCATTATCTTCCCTGTGTTTTCTATGAGTACACGTCCCTCGAATGGGCTCAGGCTGCAAGACCCGACAGACCCATTATCTCATGCTGAATCCTGAGATTAACATTCACTACTATGAACCTGGATCAAGTTATTGGAACAAACTTTTCATGACGTTTATCCACTTATAATCTGTTTTCCTCTGGTTAACTTGGATGGATGACGAACGTGTTCTCAATAATGTGCTGTAAATGCGTTCACACACTTAGTTTAACTATACACTTAAGAATTCTCACAGTAAACAAGCAGTGATACTCCAAAAATACTGACCAATGAATTGTAACGGCCTTGGTCCATCTTCTTCTCAACAGACTCCAGGTCTGGAGGGGAGTCACTGGGAGGTGTGGGAGGGACTTCCGTCAGGACGGGAGGATCTGGGCCCTCTGGGGAACGACGTGATGGAAGACTCTCCTCCGTCTCTGGATTAAGCTCTGGAGGCTTCACCGCCTGTTGCAGAATAAAAAGGTAAAGCTCTGGCCACTGTGTTAGATAAGATGAGGCCGCATCTCAAATGGATTTATTCCACGGTGTACAGGTCTGTGCCTCTTAGGCTTGATCAAAAAGGTTGACTCGTTCGTCGAAAAACCTGTCTGTCTCACAATACTTAAAAGGACGTGAAGTCTGCTATTAATAAAACTAAATCATACGCCAAAACCTCCATTGTTAAACTAAACAAATGTTATCAATATGGCAGCACTGACACCGGATGGTTACAGTTTGGACATGCGCCTCTGACCTGTCTGTAGCGTAGCAGGTGCGTGGATGTGCGGGAGTTGAGCAGTGCAGTAAGAACATGGCGAATGCAACTCTGAAGCTTCCTCTCCAGGGCTGTCCTCCACTCAGCTGGATGGCGCTCGGTACATTTGGTACACATGTAGGCAACACTCTCTGGCAGCTTCGACAGCAGCTCATACATTTCATCTGAGGAGCGGGGAAATGACAGGTCATTATTGCTCCCATTATTACCATTATTGCCTTTCAGCATCTCATTGGCATGACAGTACTTGCAGGATGGCCTGTCAATCATCTGCTCAGTGACAAATGAAAAATGACAAATGAAGTGCAATACGCTGCTGGAAACTAAACTCAAGAACCTCTGGCTTCTTCTGTGAGGCTCGTCTTTGTCCTACCAACCTGTAAGATTTTCACACTTGGCATGAACCCAGTGGTTGCAGCGACCGCACTCCATCATCTTGCTGTCGTAGTCGTCGTCGTCGTAGCACTTGTTACACAGCGGGCAGAAGTTCCCTGAGAGCAAGGATGATGAAAAGATGTTTTGGTCACTCACTGCAATGGTGCATTGCATTCACATTTTGTTGTGCTTGTTGCGCACCTTTAGCAAAAAGTTTGGCACAGTCATGACACATGGAGAAATCATGCGACCATTGGGCGTCCCAGGACTTCCCAGGTTTTGTGGCTCCACAACTCTTACAGCGCACACACTTGGTGCAAACCTAAGAATAAAAGGGACACAGAGAAAATTGTGACTTGCCAAGAACATGACAAGCAGTTGCTTAAAGAACAGAAATGGCGTCGAAGTGGAACAGAAGTAAAACGTCTTCATAAATACAGCGTCTGAGAGGGCACGAGGATGAAAGTGGCACTTTCTCAAGAGGCTAGGAAATGTGTGAACAAAGGGAGGTGTAGGAGAGAAATATGTGAACATAATGTACTGACAGAGCTGTGAAAATTACATAAAGGTGAGAGGGTGGAAGTATGTTATAAGGAACAGTGGTGCAAATTCATACCCAGACTCGCTTCTTCTTGGTGGGTCTGGTAGGGTGATTGGGACCCAGGCACTCCGGGTGATAGCTGTTGCGGCACTTATCACACTCTAGCAGCTGCTGCTGCTGCAGTTACAAGGACCAAACGTGAGATGCAGTTGTGTTAATCCCCCAAAAATGTCCACGCAAGCCAAACACAGTTTTGCTTAAATGAACGAGTTGTACACACCGACAGTCACAAGAATATGACCACCTGTTTAATATGTGCTTTAAAAACAGCCCTGACCCATCGAGGCATGGACTCAACTAGACCTCAGGATGTGCACTGTGGTATTCGGTATAAAGACGCTAGCAAGTTCTTAAAAGCTTTGGAAGTTGTGGGGTGGGTCTTCTTGTTTCTGAGGAAATTGGGATCCCGTCAACACCTAAAAGTCGTGCTTCTCAAACCACTCCTGAACCATGTTGCCTTCATGTCAACCTGCTGAAAGACGTCACTGCTCTCTCGACACACCGTTTCCATAAAAGAATTACACGGTCTGCAACAATGTTCAAATAGCAACATCCACATTAGGTGGTAGAAACCAAAGTTTCTCAGTAAAACGTTACCCAGGGCATCACGCCACCTGCACAAACACCTACTGTTGCCATGCCTTCGCCAGGTTAACCATGCACCTGCTCATTTTTCTGAAAGTTGCTGGGACTTTTGCCAGTGGTCAGCAGAAGCACCCTAATCGTTCTGCTGCTATGCAGCCCCATACAGAACAAACGGTTACCAGAACCATCATACATCATTTTGAGCTATATAGTTAGCGTTCAACCGCAGTGTTCAGTATCATTTTCATTTTCAAATTAATTAAGATGGACAGAACATCACAGTATATTCAATTGACGATCAGGGTATCTTATGGGTTATATGCAGATTTAACGACACTGCTCACTTTGGTTTATGGTTGGCAGAGATTTCAGTGGTGGATGAACATCATTATCAAGGTGATGAAGCTATAATGTGCACAGTATTGAGCTTTATCTTCCAGGGTGTTGAGACATCCTCTTAAGTGGGAACGGACGTCAAGTTTTTTTTTTAACAGCCCTGGGTAAACACAATTAGCCAAGGTAACATTTTCAGAACACACTTAATACGCTGCAGTGCCTTCTTGTTATAGCTCTGCTGCCATTCATAAAATCGAACAATAAAATGTCATGGACAACTTAACAACTGTTTCACGAGACTTCCACTGGATATCTGTCCAGTAATTAACCATTGCATAGAGTTAAAGGTGCTGTAAGTAGAATTTTTATGATCCACAGCACAAAACGTCTGTGATATAATGAATATACATCTACAACAGTCTGACAAGCCAGAAGTCTCACCAGGAGCTACAATCTCAGGCTTTTAAGTCTCTCTCCATTGTGAAATCAGAGTGCCGGAAACATGGGGGCGTTTCTTCGTGGGAGATAAAAGCCAATCAAAGTAATGATTTGCACTGAGCTCTTTGGGGGAGACATTTTTTTGGGAGGACTACTTGAATCTAATCCATTCCCTCAGCTTCCCCTGCTTCTGCCACTGAATGACCAACAAGTCCATACTGCTTAGTAACATCTACAGACACTTGATTGTGTCATTTTGTCCAAATGTATTTATACAGCATTTGAAAAATTACACATATTAAAGACAACTAGTGCATTGTACCCAGGGCTGGAGTTAGAGAATAAAAGTATTGCATGAGTCCAAAAAGCTGATTAAATGCAGTCTTCTGGCAAGACAATCACGGTTTCCCTACAGTGACGATTCCCAGTCTAAGCGTATTGTCAGCCTGAACTAAGCTCTTTTAATGTACGGCATAAAAACACAGCAAATCATACTGAACGTCTTACTTTAGTTTTCTGATGCTGGCGCCCACAGGCCTGGCAGTATCTGCATCTTCGACAACACCAGTTTTCAAACTGCTCCTGGAGAGGGCGCTCTGACTCCCCCAGGCAAAAGAGATGAAACGGTTCACAGCACACCTGACAGAAGACAAACTATAGACAAAGAAAGGGGGAAAAGGGGGAGAAAGATGACAGAATGCAAGTTCATTTGTTGTTTGACAAAAGGAAAGTGGATAACAAAAAGCTTTTGACAAAGCAGCCATTTATTTTTACCTCAACATTTCCACTGCTTGCACATAAGAAGCAGAGCACCCTGGGCGTGACAGGCACAGAAGTGAGCAGACTGAGGCCACCAGCCTCCCACACTTTCTCCACATCATGGTCCCTTTTGAAATCCACTCTGATACGATGCACTCCGTCGCAGGGCGCTCTGGACTTCACCTGGCCCCTAGTCGAGGGAGTGCTTAGCCAGTTTAAAGTACTGCTGCTGGGGAGTTTAGTGGTCAGCGGCTTCTCGCGTTTATCAAACAGGAAGTGGGAAACAAGAGAAGAATGACAATCCTGTCAGTACAGTAAAGTATAAAATGTGGTCAAAGATAAGGTGATAACAAATGGAGATTAACAAGATGTATCTTTGACAGGGACCTCTTACCTTGTCTTTTGGTCTTTGCTTCGGAGACAGTGGAAGAGGGCGAGAGGTTGGCTTCTTCATCTGTTTTGAATCAACTTTAAAAAGAGGAAAGGACATGATTTTCAAGTCGGGTGTCAACCACGTGTAAACTGTTCATTAGTGTCAAATAAAGCCTGGACCAACATATGAGCAGCCTCCTACCAGTATCTGAAACTGTTGTGGTGGAGCTCTGTTGGAGAGATGAGTGGGGCTGGGGTTTCTTCTTGGGGTCGCTCACAGAAATCTTGGGAGAGGCCTCCTTTTTTGACGGTGCCTGACTAGAAAGTGGCCGCTGTTGCTGTTGTGAGGTCTGGTGAGACTGCGTGGACTGGGAGGGCGAGTTTTGGCCGGACGATGACGCCGAGGAGGACGAGGAAGAGGACGAAGAAGATGACGAAGTGGAAGAGGATGAGGTGGACGAGGAAGCCGGTGTCGACTGCTGTGGTTTGTGCACCTTTTTAGGGGCCATGCTGCTCGTGCTGGAGAGCTGTCTGGGATCTGGCGTCAGGGCGGGAGACGGAGCCTGGGCTGGGACTGTGCTGGGATCCTCAGGGGGTTCGGGTGGGTCAGGGGACGATGCAAGCATTGGAGATGATTGATTTGACTTTTCCTCTCCTGGTTTTAAAGGAGGAGTTTCACTCTTTCTACGGGTCGGCTCCTCCTTGGGTGGGGCCGGAGAAGACTTGGGGCCAGACTCCGAATGTGGTCCTTTTGCCAGATTGACGCCGTCCTTCCTTTCAGACAGCCTGTTCTTTTTCTTGTCCTTCTTCCCTTTCCCTTGCTTTTGAATGAACATCTTTGAGGGCATCCATTGCAAATTCTGACACTTTCTCATCCTGCAAGCAAGACATGCATCGAGTTAGCGTTTTCTTTTCTGAAATGCATCAGTCCCTGACTTACAGTCGAAGTACCATGATTAGCTCAAACAGCTCATTAGATATCACTCACTTGCAGCATTGCTTCTTAATGTTTCGTCCTCCAAACTTGGGTTTGTCGAGACAGTTGGTACACTCGCCACAATCCTCTGGGACCTGGCAGCCTGAGCACTGACCACAGCGCCGCGACCGACGCCCCTTCTTGGGAGGAGCTTCCTGAACAGCCTTTTGCCGTGTCTCCCGCGGCTTTAAGGGAGGGGACTGAGGCTCTGCCTCTTCTGAGCCTGCTACTGATGACTTGTCTGTGGAAAAAGATCCATCATATTTTGGTGTCATAAATATTGGCACAGACTAAAAAAGAATGACTGACACCGCAGGGTGTAATCCTGTGATCCATTGTATAACAAATGCTGGGCAACAAACAAACACTCTCAGACAATGATTGAACAGATGAAAATCTGCAACCGTGGCTTGTCCGCAAAAAAAAAAAAATGAAATTAGCATAATGTACAGTTTGTGTTTTTACTCAATCATAGTCAATAAGAATTATTTAAGAATTTTGGGGGTAATTATGGGCTTTGTGAAATTGTTTTAGCTATATTTCAAGGCAAACAAATGTTTGCCAAGACCTGAATAAGCAGTCATGGGAAATGGTAATTGAAACTATACTCCAAGCTTACTATTTGCATATGCCCTTTGTTTTGTTTTGTTTTGTTTGTAACATGTGAGCTACTTGCTTTACAGCTGAATACAGCATGATTTTAGCTTTTTCCATATGCATTTCAGCAGACAACAATACATTACATTTGACACAAGTCTGTATGTTTAAAAAAAACAAAAAAAAAACACTTTATACAGAATTGTGGAGCATGTTACTGGAGCTTCTAACTGTTTCACCCTTGTTGTGTTGCTGTGCTCATTATGTTCCATAAATCAGTTTGTAAGCATGTTCTGAAATAGACTACACAAATTAAAGGAATACAAATTTCATCATAAGTGTTAGTGTTTCCCTTCTGTAATTTGTGTTACTTGAGAAGTATTTTCATGTCGAGTACAGTTTGGGAATAATTCAAGATTATTATCATTCTTTACACTGTATGTTGAAAAACATATTTGATCATTTTTAATTTTCCTTAACATGTGTCTTTATTCCAGTACAGCAACAACAGTTAAAGTCAAAAACCAGATGAAAAGATCTGTTAACCTTTTGAGCTAAAACAGTATTATGAGGTGTGTGTGCGTGTGTATGTGCACGTGTACGTGCATCTGTAAATACAAATGCATTTTTCCCTTACAAAGGAGGATAGAGCAACCCGGGCCTTTCATAGCCACTGCGTCATCATGCATCAGCAGCTAGATTATTACATGGGATTCACTAAATTTGAGTAAACTGCTATTTTATGTGATTCTCTAAATTCTGTAGTCAGTCTCATAGACAGTAAACCCATAAGCAAGTCAAATGAGGAGTAAGAAAAGTATTCCTCACCATCATTTCCCATGGAAGATAGGATTTTCTCTCTCTCCTCCCAGGGCAAGGCACTAAGTGTGGGCATGTCATCAGGGAACACTGCCCGATTACGGCCGAGAGCCACAGCTGCACGACGGCATACATGCTTGATGCGTGGACCACGGACTGATGCTTCTGACGAGTCGCTTTCTTGACCCTGCTCACAGACACACATCACCCAAAAAATGACAAAAATGTTTTAAAAACCATCTTGATAATAACAAATATAGGGGGAATCATGAACCACCACAAATGTACAATGTTCAGGTGTTTACTATGGCTTTAGGATTTATGTGTGTTGAACCCAAACAACTTGCATTTCTGATCAAAATGCAATAATAAAGAAGATGGTTAAGTGGTAAAGGAGGAGGGTAGTAGAAGCTGCCAATGAGCAGTGCCTGTCTGTACACAATTGATCTTTAGATTAACAGCAGAAGAACAGAAAATATTCTGTTAAAGACACAATACTTTCCAAAGCAGAGTCAGTGCTGCTTTCTGCATAATGAATGAAGCAAACAGAATTCCCCTTAAGTAACACCCTCTGTGGGACTTTCCTCTTATCAAATTTCAGTCTGAGTACAAACACAGGTTTCTATTTATAGCAAACCTTCACAGCATCATGTCAAATTCACTTGCTTGCGGCTATATGATGAGAATGAGAGCGAGAAGCAAGAACGGCTTTTTATGTTCAGACTTCAAATCTGTAAAGCCAAGGCATGAATGGGAAAGACTGACCTGAACCTTTGTCTGATCAGCAGGCTTCATTTTATTCTTCTTAATCTCGTAGAGCTGGGCTTTTGCCTTCTTCAGCAGTCCAACTACCTGCTTATCAGTCACAGGATGTTTCTCTGCTTGTGACAACATTGATCCAAGAGAGGAGACAGGTAGCTGTTGTCTACCCGGCTGCGCAGGAACGCTTGTTGTCGGTTGAGTAGGAGTGCTTCGTCTTTCCTTTTCCCCGTCCTCCGTTTCTACACCTTTCTCAGTGGGTCGGACTTTCTTAGGCAGACGCCCCTTAGCAATGGACGCGGGAACAGCGGCGTGAGGCCCACGTGGGTCCGAGGAAGTGGTGTCAGAAACCATGTCAGCTGATGTTGATTTTTTTCTCCCTGGAGCCTTTTTTGAAACAAGAGACGAGAGAGGACTTTCGGAGTCTCTCCCATCCACAGTAAACAAGCTGGAAGGTGCAGTGGGAGAACCATCCGGTGTGGAAACCTTACTTCTTTTCTCCAAATCTTTCCTCCCTTCCCTCTTATTTTCCTTCTCTTTCTCTCGGTTTTTCTCAGAATCCCTTTCTTTTTCCTTTGGAGCAGGTTCCTGGGGAGCTGACAGGCTTTTCTCTTTCCCTCCTTTCCCACCTCCTCGCCCTGTGTCCTGGGCACCGGAAGGAAAAAGAGGGAAAAGTGGGGAAGAAGTGGATGATGTAGTTGACAAAGGAGGTGGATTACCAGCAGCCCCTTTTCTACTACTATCAGGTGTTGCTTGTGAGGCAAGACCCCGAGATACTGTTGAAAAGGTGCTGAAAGGAGCAGGCGTTAAGGCACTAGTGGCTACTGGACTTGCAGAAACCCCTGGCAAGGAGCTGGGGTTACTAGTGGACGCAGAGCCTGTCAGCACAGATATCTCAGAGGCGCCTTTCCCCACAGACATCTGACCCCCTATTTGGCTGCTGCGTCTGGTCATTGAGTGGGATGGAGACCGTGGATTTCCTCGAAGTCCTGTGGAGACCAGTCGTTTTCTGCGACGCGAGACTCTGCTGGAGCTTGAGGATGTCTGGTGTGGGGAAAGAGAACCAACACTGCTCCCAGAAGATGACTGTAAGGTAACAGACTCAAATATCCGAGAGTGAGCCTCGCTGGGTGTGAAGCGTGGAGCACGGAGCAATGGACTGCGTTTCTGGAGTGGCGTGTCAAAACGGGACGATGGTGGATGTTGGTGATGGGTGTGGGTGTGAAGAGGGGCAAACAGACGAGTCCCTGTCGCCGCTCCACTGCCTGGTGCAGGAAATGCAACTGGAGCAGCTCCACCTGCTCCGCTAACACTTTGGGGCAGCAACCCCACATCTTCAGGTGTGAGAGGGGGAGGGCGAAAATTGTCGAATATGGGCTTGCGGATGAGACCTTCCTTGGCATATTTAGCAGAAGAGAAGTACTGGTGCCTCGGATGGGACAGTGATGTCCAGCGAAAGGTGGGCTCTCTCAAAATTGAGCGACTCCGTTTATCCGACAAGCTGGATAGCACTGAGGGTCCGGGCAGGAATGGCGGGATGGGGTGAGGCATCCACGAGGACTGAGGGTGGTGTTCACTGACGGCAGCTGTACTGGAGGAACCTGACTGGGGGAGTTGTGGTGGGGTGAGGAGAGGGGGAGGTGGAGGTGAAGATGAGGAAGAGGCTGTGGATGAAGCTTGCTGGGAATTTACATGTGTGGAGGAAGGCATCAGCACTCCTGTAGGAGGGCTGATGATTGGCTTTTTGGGCCCGGTAGGGAGAACCTCTCTCACCCTCTGTTTCTGACTCCCTCGACCAACTCCCTGTGCTCTTCGGCCTTGTCGACTCCTCTCTGCCAAGACATGCTCTGGCTCTGGCTCAGATGGGGGAGAGGGAGGCCGTGAGCTGTGTAATAGGTTGGTCTCCCTCTCTCCTTGTGAGGACGGAGAGTGATCTTCTGGCTCTGACAAAGCCTGCGTGCCCTCAGAGGCCTGGGAGTCACATGACGAGTCATCCAAGCTTGGGGTGCTGGACCTGGAAGACTCTGCAGAAGAGAGCTGGGAGGAATGCTGCGACATAGCACTTGAGCCGCACGATGGTGCGCTACTGCTAAATCGCCCATTGGGTGCATTGTTGGTGTTGCTATTAAGCAGACTGGCGGCTGTAGATGGAGCGGAGGGGATGGGGGCAGGAGATGGAGGTGGGGGCAGCAAGTCAACTGGAGCAGTGGTACCAGTGCTAGTGACAGCAGTTGTCGTGGGAACAACGGGAGAGGGGGAAGAGGATGTGGTTGAGGCGGGTTGGGCAGATGTGGAAATAGTTGAGGGAGTCGATTCAAACCGGGCCATCTTAGTATGGGGTGGTGGAGCTCCAAAACTGCCCTCATCTTCAATGAAGCGCTTGGGGGTTTTGATGATGCGTAGAGAAACAGTGCTGACCACAGGCATGATGAACTGCCGGATGTTCTTCAGTGGGGTCTTCCTGATACCAGCTTCAATAGATGCTACCCCACTGCCTCCAATGGAACCTGCCTCTTTCTCCATTCGCTTTTGCGCTCCTTTCTTCGCTCGCTGCAGCAGCTGTTTAGCTATGGTTGCGTCAGTGCGTTTTGAAGGGGGGACGATCCTGACCGGCTTTCGATGTCGTGGGCTTTTTCTCAGAACCACAGTCCTGCCTTGCTTGGAGGGAGACGGGGAAGCAGGTGGATTGGAAGAGTCCTGGTCCTCAGCGCCATCCACGTTCCTCAGCACTGGCCGCTGAGGTGTGTGTGCTTCTGTGCTTTTGTCCCCGCCTCTGACTTTGAAGGCCTTGTGTTTCCCTTCCCCACATTCAACGGAGGTAGAAAGCTGTGCAGCTGCCGCGGCTGCTTCAGCTTTGAGCCGCTCTGCTGAAGGCGGCCGCCCACGCCTGCGTCTGGGTACACCCGGCAAAATCTTGAGGTGTGACTTGAGAGGGGCGAGTTTAGTCTCTGTCAGTCGCTTCAGGTTGGTAACTTTGGATTTGGGAAGCTTGGCCTCAGTGTCGTGTGGCTGGGCAGAGCCCACTGGCAGCCTCTTGGCGCCCTTTCTGTCCTTTTCCTCCTCTGTGTCCATACCCAACTCAAGCCCGGCCTGCCGACTGTCATCACCTGCTGCATGGCTGCTCGTACTCCAAGCTTTTTTACTGCTTGAAGATGGTGGTCGGCCTCTTCTCTTTTCCCCAGTGCCAGGTGGCCTTCCAGGTAGCCTTTTCACCTTCTCTGCTGGCCTTTCAGAGCCCTCAGGCTTTTCTTGTGTTGGGGATGGAAGGGACGAGGGGGAAATTAAACTTGCAGCAGCTTTCTGGGCAGTGAGTATCCGTGGGGGACGGCCTCTGGGCTTTTTCTCCTGTATCGGTGGACCTGTGGATGATAAAAAAGAGCAAAGTCAAAGCATTAAAATACCATAAAGTAGTATACATCTGAAGACATACATTCCTCATAAAGCTTATTGAATATTACTTTTTGATCATTTACCTGAAGAAGTTGTTGAAGGGCTCTGTATTCGCTTCTGTTCAGTCACATTTTCGAATCCTTCAAATGCCTCTTCCTACGAAAACAGGAAAAAAACGATTGTATGTTTAGTATGTTTGTGATGTTAATTATAAGATCTGGAAAGAGCTGGTTAGCAGGAAATATTTATAGAATCCATACAATACATAATTGTCAGATGGCCTAGATGCACAACACTTGAGTCATTGTTGAAATCAGACTGAGATGAGGACTGCTGCTTCAAAGGCATAATGCTGTGCTCAATATCACTTTCACCTCTGGTATACTCCGGTGCTCTCTGGTATGACAAATTGGAGAAGGTTCAAACCACAACAGAATACTTGAAGTGGAAAAATCCAAACCTTAAAGGATGACTAAGGCATTCTGCTCCCTGGAGGGGCAACAAAAAACACCTAAAATCTATATTACCATGCCTGTTCCTGTTAAGATACAACAATCATTATACAAGCTTCAATTCTCTCAGCGATGCACAATAATAAGCTCAAGGTGAAGGGCATTGACTCATAAAGACAATCTACTTACAATGCTTCTCATGACATGTTGATATTTTGTAACATCTGGGTGAAATATATCTGTGAACTCTAAGAATTCACTTTGATAGGTCAAGAAAATATGTAATGAACTATACAAGTCACATGAACAAAATGCACACAAGTCATTGGCCTCGTGCCTCTGCAGAGCTTTGAGATGTGTGACTGGGAAATAACAAGGATGATTAACATCTTCAGGATTCTCTGTGTGCCACGACTTCTTGCAATCAATGTGTTTAAGAGTGGAGGTGAGCATGTCATTCCATCATGTTTATTTATAGCAATGTGTGGGGATGCAGTTGGAAGTCTTGCTGGCCCAGTTTGTAGAGCAGCTGCAATGCACGCTACTACACGCAAACTAATTTGCACCAGCTAAGAGTTACACATACACACACCCTGGCCCAACTGAATGTGACCCACACAAACACATACAATAGGATCTAATCAAAGAAAATAAAAAGCAATAATGTGCGCTGCAACACTGTCTTTCAAGTCGATGCTGCTGTTCATCCTGGCGGGCAGTATTAATCCCATCACACATTGTGTAGTACATTCCAGCATCTAATTTCGTTTTGTGCTTCTCTGTCCTTCAGTCCTCTCACGGTGATACCAGCATCCTCTCCTCTCTGAGCAAGATGCTGCTGGGTTGGTGCAGTTGCAGAGCGGAGGGGGGCGGAGTACCAACGGACGCCACTGACTCGCTGTGATAGTGCGAGTAGCAGTCAATGACATCACAGCACGCGCCGTTCGGGGCAAGTACACGGAGCAGACTGCGAGCACCTCCATGCGCGTGCTCTTTCAACTACATAAACACCTCAGGTGTACACACGTTATGAGATGGAAGTAAGAAAATGAACAAACAAAACGCGCCACCTTGTGCGTGAATTGCGCGGCAAGATGTAAACAAGCAACAGAACACCGACGTGAAGATGCGGGGGAGGGGAGCACAGACAACACAAGCAAAGCAAAAAAAAAAAAAAAGAGGAAAGGAGGAGGGTTGTGGGAGGCGGGAGAGGAGGGGAGAGGTGGAAGGGGGGGGGGGGGGGGGGGGGCAAGGAAGCAGCATCTTGACCACATGCACCAACAACAACAGAGGGAGCACAGCCGTCTCTTGGGAGCACCGAGGATAAAAGGGGTTCGGGTTTTCAACATGCTCACGCAGAAGCTTGCCAAATCCCAATCTAAACAGGCCTCCCACACACGACAAGGCTCCCCTTTCCTCCCCCTTATTCCTGCTCTCTGCCATGCTCCCAAACACATATTCAGTCACTCACTCATTGCTTGCTCACTCGCTCGCTTCCCGCCCACCGGCTGCCAAGCACTGAGCAGCAGCGTGTGAAACACAAGGCTCACCATGAGCTCAATAGTAGGGCAGGCACAGGGAGGTAACTTCAAGAAGTAAACAAACATTGTAGTAGATTACCAAGGTAAGGTTACTGACTGTTCTACCTCGCTTTGCAAAATGCACAAAATAAAAAAAAAGTTACCACCAAGACCCGACATTCTCTTCTTTGTTTTTTTTAAACTCAGGTGTCAGTAGTAACCAAGACCTCCATTTGTATTTTTTTCTGGAGCAGTTATATTTCATCCTGCTCCAGCACATGTCATTTAAGTAATTGGCACGTACATTACATGATATAAATCACTCAGGAATCAAGAAAAGAAAAAAAGAGACCAATCTGAGTCACAGTGGAAGCAACCTTGTTATTTTCAGGAGGTGTGCGGGGACTGTCCCTGACAGTCATTAGACGGATGAGAATGTGGTTTGAGGCACATTTCTCTGTATCATTCTGACACAACTTGTGCTCTCTGGGACTTTTACAGTCTTTCAGGCAGCATTTAGGAGAAACCAAACTGACATCAGACATATGGTGGATGTTCTTGAGGCTTGAAATATACTCCCAAAAAAAACGTACTCCTCACTAAACGATTGTTCATACCATATACAACTTTACTTGACCATTGATTATGTAAACCTTACTTAATTTTAAAGCAGTTGCATTCGCCTTGACAGGTATGAGTTAGAGCTGAAGACTGAAAATAGAGATAGTAGGTGCAATAAATACTAACAATCCTCTAAAACTGAGCATAAAACCAAACAAAATCATAGAAGTAGAAAAGTAAAAGCTGACATCGATCACAAAAAGGTATCATAACCAGTCGACCATGAAAGTGCTGTGCAAAATAGACAGCAAAACAAGGGGCAAGAGTGTGAATGAAGTAGAGCAGTGCAATCCCAACATGCAAAGGTGAGTAAAAGACCGTTGTGAAATGTGCCTCGGATTTGCCAAGACATTCAAGTGAAGCCAATCTGGCTAATGTTCACAGGCACAAAGCAGGAAAAGCTTGAGGTCCTCTCACGAGCGCTGGTGCTCCCCCAGGGTGGTCCTGGACCGAAGGTTGGGAATAACAACTGCAAATCATACCCAGGTGATTTAAGTTGCCTAACCTTGAGCTTAACACATATACTCACAATAATTACTGACAATAATCCAATTCACATTTTTCGTCCAGTTGTACATTTTCAACTGCAAGTAGGACTCAAGCCTCGACTCCTCTCCAGTGGAAGTCAATAGAATTACACCTGATATTGACATGGTTGAAAAGTGAGATTAAAGTTTGGAATGTTGCAAATTATTTTTTGCAAAAAGCCCAATTTTTAAAAATATTTTTAAACAGTCATTAGGGTCCAAGCACTGACAGTGCATGGGATCATACTGAAACCGTAGGGATTATAATTCGATATCATTGGCTACTTTTACCGACACAAATATTCCAACATTTGTGCTTTGAAATGCCTAACTATGAAGAGATGTAAAGGTTGCTTCAGAGAGTTGAAAATAGAACATACACAAATTATGTTTTCCACCAGGAAACAATGTTACCAATTCTAAGTTTGTTGAAGGTAAAAGCCTCAGGAGGCTCATTTAATAAAATCAGTCTGAATACTGAAGGAATGACGAGTCAACTCGAATTAATTTAAATCTCCATCTGATGTGCAGGGAAATGATTCACCAAAAACATCCCCAAAACTAACCAACACATTTGCAATAAGCAAACGTAACCATTATGTTTTTTGAATAGGTTTTTAACTGTGCTAGTTTATTCTTATGTTGTGTAAATAAAAAATATTAAACTGGAGGTATTGCTGTTCACACAGTGAACAGCCCTCTGTCTAATATAATAGAAACTGTTGTGACTCATACAATTTTGGAATTTTTTTTGTAATACATACATATTCTGGCATTTCTTTGACAATAATTTGCATGAGTCAGGATTGTAAGAAATGATATCCAAACATGCAGTGCATAACTTTTACATTAGTCTTCTGTGAGTGTGATTAGATACAACAAAGTAGAAACATAGAAACGTCAATCCGTCTCCATCTTGACCTATTGCAGTACTGTTTCAATAAAACAGTAGATACACATTTTTAATTACGATTGCATAATATTACCAGGACGTAACTGACCTCCACTGATTAGGGTTCAACAAAATTTAGCATGAGACGAAAGCGAGCAAGTTGATAGGATGACACAGTTGATTTAGTTAAAACCCCAAGAAGCCTGGTTCTGTGTTTTGAGCACTCTGAAATAGCGTGCAACGGTATGACTGCAACATAGTTTTAGGCAGAAATGTGTATTTTGGTTGTGCAGCTATAAAATCCGGGTGTCCAAAATATATTTGGGTGGCATCTGACGGTGGGTGGCCGGGGCCATGTGATTAGATTTTGCTTCTTAAAAGTAAAATACTTTCTTTTATGTCTGACATCTTTACTGATGCATCCTATAACCTCTCTTGCTTTGTTTAAATGTTACCTTTCATTTTCTTTTAAGGTAATGACTTCTTTTCATCGGTGATGGTTTTTACATGTATCTGACTCACCTCACTGCACGTGCTTGTTTATGCCCCCTGTAGTTGACACCTTGCTTCTATCTGCATCCCTAAAATGTGCACCTGTAGACTCTGAACTCTCTTTATTATCATTTTATAAATTTTTAATTCTACGCTTATTTGTTATCTGCATGCCACCTATAGCAAAGTCCTAAGACCTCAGTATGTCACAGTCACACATACTTTCAATTGGTGAGGGAACAAGCATGCTTGTCAGTACTTATATCAAATCACGATCTTCATAGCAAAGACAATTTTATTCTGTGCGGATTCTGTATATATAATTCCACAGCATCTTGGAAAGGAAATCCCTCTCAAGGGATTCGCCCATATGGAAGTCGAATGAGCTGGTCCAGTCACTATAGATAAGCGGCAGCGCAGCCATGTCTTGGTTCGATTCTGGACGGTAAAGCTCTTCTCTCCGTTTCAGCATTTGAAGGCATCAAGATGAGTGAGAGAATTACGGCCCAATCAGAGGCCGCCTTTCAAAACCTAAGACTTGAGATGTTAATTTGCTAAATTATGGTGAAAAAAGATGGATTTAGCCTAAATTAGATGGTGACAAGTAGTGATGGCCATTATACACATATTTTAGACAGCTTTCAGTCAGCAGGCCACTATTTTTTCTGACATCTTTTTTGAAAATTGACCATCCAAGCTGGATAGCTCACTGCCGAAAACACTGGCTTGCAACTGTACTAGTGTACAAGTAAGTAAAGTTTTTACCCACAACGAGCAGTGTGTGCCCAGTTTAGGCTCAACTGGCCAGTGCAGCGATCTAAAAAACCAGATGTGCACAGTGAAATAAACAGTTTAAGTTTAAGGCAAGAGGTTAAGCAGTATTGTAAATAATTCAGTGATGAAAGTATGAGAGTATGTAGAGGCTTTACACTGTGGCTTCATATGCGTATTCTCAGAGGACAAAGACATTTGGGAAGAAACAGAGCTCAAAATCAAGTTTAGAAATTCTGCCAGAAATAACCTAATTATCTTATATTAATAAATCAGATACCAACACCTCAGAAAACTAGCAATACAACCAACAACACACACAAAAGCAAAGGTGAAGAAATCCAAATGAGTCAACTCCATCAATGTAACAAGCACAACTCACTGGCAACCATGGGCACTCTGGCTTAGGTGATCATGAAACTTGGACAATATTACAGTGTTTGGGTTGAGGATTTCAAGAAATCTAGAGTAGTGATGGCCTAGAGGTTAGCGAAGTGAGCTTGTAACCTGAGGTAAAATCTTCCTGAAGCTCCAACTGGTCATGTTGCATCAGGAAGGGCATCCAATGTGAAACTTGAGTCAAATCCAACATGAAGATCATATGATCTACTATGGTGACTGCAGAAGCAGCCACAATGTACCAACCCACGAGCAAGAATACAGTGCAGTTACAAAAACTACGTTTAGGTTATTTTATTATCAAATGTTGTGTTTTGATAACTTTACACTTTAATGATAAAGGGACTTCTGCTCGACCAGACTCAACACACTTCCCACGTTAAGCAAACTTACATGCCAATGTTGAGAGCCACCATGAAAAGGTGCTCATACAGCTTTGGGAGAAACCTTGGGTGCAGTGTCTTGCTGAAGAAAGGACATGTCAACACATGGACAGGATGACATAGGAGATCAAACCAACAATGTTTGGGTCGAGGCTGATTGGAGGACAACCTGTCTAACCATCTGAGGCACCCCAATAAACCCCTTCATATATGTGTACACATGAAGCAGTCTCTCTTCACAGAGGCTGCCGTGCTAGACCTTACCAGTTCTTTACTGGAACCCAAATACAGGAACAAAACTTTAGATAAAGACTTTGGTGTATCCTGGCCCCTGTCAAATAATACTAAATAAGGGACTGCAAGAAAAGCAGTATACATATAGTTACATTCTGTCAAACTTCGACAAAGTTACCACTAAAATCTCACACAGTACCTAGAAATTACTCATGTTACCATAAGAAAGCACTAGAACAAGTAGCAAAAATGGAGGAAATGTGACTCATAGCTGGGGGAACTAATGATAATATATGTGAAGTCAGTCACATTGAAGTGAAGGGACACCTCTTAAAAAACCGTACTTCCAGACTAGATGTGGAAAAAAAACTTTTTTCTTGACACATTCCAGGAAGCTTCTTTCTTGGATTTACTGTAGACACTATTCCTCATCCCTTCCTGGAATGTAACGTGATGAGCTCATACCCCTATGTGCCCCTCCAATGACACATCTGCTCAGAAAGGCCTCAAGTGAATTACAGTGTCACTGTTTTATGACCCCTGTCAGACCACAGCAAAAGGTGGGCATTTGTTTTTTCCAAGTGTCCAAACACTAAGTGCAACTGTTTCACACGGGCTCGACAACACACAAACCAAAACAAACAGTTTCCCAGGTGGGATACCTTGTGTTCCTACACCTCACATGTGAGGCGACGAAGGCAGTCAGTTGACAAAGACAGAGTAATTGGTGCATGTACACGGTATGTCTCTTACTTTGACACAAATGTACAAAGAAACAGTCACACAGCCTGGCAGGGATCCACGAACAGGCATACCCCCCTTACACAACCAACAGGCAATGTGAATGGAAGTTTTAATCAAAATAAAACAAAGAAGACACGCCTACTCATGATTGCAATAAAGGACAAAGTCTGACACACACACACACACACACACACACACACACACACACACACACACACACACACACACACACACACACACACACACACACACACACACACACACACACACACACACACACACACACACACACACACACACACACACACACACACACACACACACACACACACACAAAGTAAGAAAGACGACACAATTGCCGCCTTTCTCCCAGTCAGGCAACTCCTAAAGCAGAGGTGAAAGCTCCTTGCCCGCCTGCTGTAGCAGAATAAAGCCATGGATGGGAGGGTCTGTGACTAATTCTCCACCCAGCGTTGTCCCATTCGGAGGAGGGGGGTCGCCCCGCACCCTTTGATATCCCTGCCTGCACTCTTTCAGCCGCCCGCACTTTGTGAGAGCTAGAATAAAGGCAGACACAAAGCTTCCTGCTCCAATCCACACGCTGTCTCGGGGATGGGTAAGCGGGTGTTGGGGGGTGAGGAGGGGGTCTTCGATTTAAATAGGCCAAACACCTGCTGGACTGAAGCCCCTTCCGCTCAAGCACACCATTTCTCTCAAACCAGTGAGGCAAAGAGACATTTAGGTTGATACGTCTATTCAGCTGCATTTTTGTATGAATGATTAAACATTGTTAATAATATGTGAGGAGCCAAATGGATGAAGCAGGAGGACATATATAATGGGCCGAGAAGAAAAAAATCTAAATGAGCCAAATGTCTTATTTGTGGTCAGCATAATTGGGTAGGAGTTCGTGGGTTGTTGCAGTCACACATTGACAAAAAAGTCAACATGGACTGCACTCAGCACTAAAACGAGAAACAACAATTTGGCTGGATCAAGAAAATGTATTCCCTCCACACATACAAAAGATAATAAACGCCTTCATTTGGACAGCAACAGCCAACAAGCACCCTTTTGAGCCACCCCAATAGGCTTAGTAATCCATTCCAAAGTGGCAGCTGTCAGAAGAAAAGTTGCTCTGCCTCTCAGACAGCGTTGTGTGCGTCTGAAGTGGATTTGGGGTTTTCTGCCTGGATGGAAGAAGGAGGGGTGGCTGAGTGTCCGGCTGCTGCTCTGTTCAGGGTCGCCCTGTGAGCTCAGCAGGCTGCAGTGAGCCTGAACAATCCTGCCCCGGTCTGGTAAGATGAGCACTACGCTGCTCCTCAATGAAATCACCACTATGTCCACAACTTCCATTGGCTTCAGGCTCTGTGGGGATTTAATGGTGCGGTCTGTTTCCACACATCTCAGAAACCACTATAGCCTAATTCTCTGAAGCATTGTTTCGAGTGGTCATTGGTCTATAAAGATCATCTTCCACATGAAGTTATTTCCCAGTAACATCTGTGATATAGAAGTTGCACTACGATTTTACGATGGAGCCTGGGTGTAGATATAACAAACACTGTTATACCACTTTTAATGATTCAGAGTTAAGAAGGGGGGGGGGGGGGGGGATCAGTTTGAAAACAAACCAAGTAAAATCAGTATTTCCCCTGATTCCGTACAAATGTATTTCTAAATCATTTTAATCACAAGGCTTCGTCTGTATCTTTTGTGTAATTCAAGTTCCACAAGGATTGAATGGTACACACATGCAGTGTAATGCCATAATCGCCATCGGTCTGAAAGAAAGAGAGGCTCGGAGGAGCTGCTGGAGGAAATCTTCTCATAAACATGTTATCTGAGAATACATGCTTCTCCAGAGTATGCTGGAACTACTCAAACGGTAAAACTCAAACATGCAGTATTGCTCAGTGCTGTGCTTAACATTCCAAAACCTCTGAAACACGATTCAAAATTGCTTGGGGGTGTAGGGGGAAAAAAATACACCACAAACTTTATAATATTAAGTGGCTAAACTAAATAGCATGTGTACAAATATACTGCGGCGTGTTTTCCCACATCGGTACGCGGTGTGAGCTGGGCTACTGGAGCTGCTGGTAAACATCCCCACACGGTGTACTCCCACTGCAATGAACGCATGCTGCTCATCATGAAGGAGGAAGATGGTAGTTCGCTAAGGCGAACACACCCCCACATCACACGGTCCGTCAAGAAGGGGCTCGTTGTTATTGTAGCCTGCCCTGCATGCGCACTGTCACCACCAACTCTTGTGCTTCTCGTGACAAAAACCGCTGCGGAATCAAACCCCAAACCCTGCCGAGGTACCCTCGAGAGGAGGGTGGGGGGCACTTTTACGCTGAATGGGGGAGGTTTCCAGCACGCGGAGGTCTCGCCTCTGAACGTTATAGACACGATATTATTTTGGGTACGAGCTCCGTACTGACTGTAGAGAAGGGGGGGAAAACATGTCCACCTCCCATTTTCCTATGCATCAGCAATAGCCCCGACGGCTAGCGTGGCGTAGTGCGTAGCATGGTAGCTGCCCTAGCTTAACGGCAAAAACAGCACAGGGGAAATGGCTTTAGTTTTGGCGTGTGAGCTCAGTCAACTTCAGCTCCCGCGATTCGCGAAGCCTGCCGCGCGGCGATACACAGGCCGGAGGTAAACACGGCGACCCTCCGGAGCAAAACTTGCAACTTTAGCGGCGCTTGCGACGCGAGAATAATGGTGTAGTTGTGGGATGTGGACAGCTAGCCTGCGAGCTAACCTGGCGAGCAAGACACCCCCAGTGCAAGCAGCCAGCCCTTAGGGGAGGAGGGGGGGGGGGGTGCTCACAGGGGAAATACTGAGCTTTTTGCCCCCCCTAAAAAAAAAAAGATGATCTACTAAAAATGTGACGCAGGTACAGCGGATCAGGAGCTGCTCCATCTCGGAGACAGACGCTAAGTTCACGTTAGCTCGTTACTAACCACAATTGTGTACTCTCGCCTCCTCCAAGTTGACATGTCTTGTTTCCAAACACATTACTGGCTAACCCCCCCTCCCCTCCGAGGTACAGGACAGATACGCAACAACGAGAACAGATAACCGAGAAGGGCGATATTTAAATAGGAGTGTGCGGGTGGGTGAATATGCATTAAAGCTAATATGGGATGGTAACTTTTACTGTTAATGTGTGAGTGAACGTGAAGGCAACACGTCCAGCTTGTGACGGCTTCACATCAAGCTAAACGCCAAGTGGCTAACGAGTAAAGCAGTAGTTACGGCTTAATAACACTGCATTAACCACCGATCACGCCTGTGTGTGTAATGTGTGCTTAAACGGTGTTGTGGGTTGTAATTAACAACAAATAACACCCGGATTTCTCTGCTGAGGTCGGGCTAGCAGGACCAAACGTTAGCACCAGTTCATCCAAACTGTGTGGATGTAGCATGTCCTCACTCCGCTTGACGAGCCGGAGAAAACTTTCTCTCCATCAGGGACCGTAAATCTGGACACTATCCGTCCTGCTTCCGAGTGCAGTTAACCTTACGACACGTTACCGATGAGTTTAAGGCCACGGAGCCAACTCAAAGTTAACTGAGCATCCTGGCAATGACAAGTTTGCCCGCTGCCACACTGCGAAGCGTCCAGCGGAGGAAGAGGCGAGCAACCGCTCGGGCTCCGCAGCCGTTAGCTCCCCGTCTTCCAGCGGCCCCCCGCGGCTGTGTCAGCGGATGCTCCCGGGGATGTCCGGGTGCTTACCTCCGCGCTGCTCGAGTCGCTCGATTCCCCCAAAACATCCCGAAATTTCTGCAGGTTGCTCCCGATGACTGAGGAGACCTGTAGTGCAGCGTCAAACCCGGGTCCGAGCCCCGCCGCGTTCGGCTGGGCTCCCGAGACATTCCGCAAAGAGGCAGTAACCCTAATTCGGCCCGCTCTCCTCCCGGTGCCGGAGTTGCTGCTCCCTCCGGGCCGAGCGGGGAACCGCCACCGACAGCTGTGCGCCATTTTACACTCTCTGCCTGTCTGCCCTGCGATCAGAGATACCTCGGTGGGCGGAAACCTAACCCAGCACTCCACATAAACAACCTCTATCACAGCGCTCCGCTCTCACTGGCCGACACGTCGTTATGCATGTTGCGGGGCGGGACTGGAGAAACCCCGACAATGCATTTTCTCAGCGGCCCCATTCAAGCTCTGCATGGCTGAATCCTAATCAGGTTCAGGGGCTTTGCCCGGGAAAGGAGCTGAGGGTTTGAATCACAGACAGACTGACAGCTTGCACTGAATACAAGCGAAGCAAGAGGATTTTTTTTTATGCGCTGCAGCTAAAACTCAAGGATCACGCAAGATACACAAGGCTGAGACCTTCCAGCAGGGCAGTAGTCACCTGCATGCTGGAGGGGGCTGAGGGGGCATTAAGCTGCTTCTGCAATGTGGAGCCATGCAGAGAAGCTCAGTGACCACATCCAACAGCCAAATGTTTAAGTAACTTATACCAAGCTTCAGTCTGGATTTGAACCGGGTTGGAGTGAAGCTGGTGTCAAATCACAAGCTCAAGAGGCTCAATGGCAGTGAAGGAGAAGTGGGTCAGTTCCAGGAAGTGGTTTCTCAAAGAAAGAAGCTACAAGGACTTGTTTTAGTGAGAGGATACATTGAAGAGGCCCAATGTCACCCTCACAGTGAGAGCATTCTGCTGTTGGGATCGTGCGGCTTGCGCATGAGTTTACATGTTCTCCCTGTGCGTGCAGGAGCTCGCTCCAGGTTCTCTGGTTTCCTCCTGACGTGGGTTTGCTGGATCAGTGTTAGTGTTTCACCACTGTGGCTGCTGCATCTCAGCCACTTGATTCCCAACTGTTAAGATTGCGTCGGGTTATACTCAACCTTTCAATTGTCTCCAACCTGAGAAGTTGGATAAAGCAGGATAGATGAAGGAGCTGCATGAAGGATGTAAATATTATACAAAATGACTATTTAGGCTCTGATTAATGAAGCATTTATTTAGCTGCACTCCAGAATATCTAGAAACATAATGCAAGTTAAATTTAAAGCATGGCAATAATTTCTGTAGCCATCAAAACGTCATTCATACACATTCACACACAAATATATACATAAATAATAGATCACTGATTTTCACTGCTGGAAAAGGTATATATTTTCAATATGAGTGACATTATTTCTTCATCACTACACTATTATTAACCTTCAATCATTATCATTTCTGCTTGATATATAGTAGTGGTATTGTTGTGGTTGTTGGACTGATTATAGCAGTAGTCTGGTTATTGTTCTTTACAAGCAGATCCAGTTAACATGTCATTCTCATGTGCCTGTGGATTCCTGAATAGTTCCAACCAAAACATGCACCAACATGTTATTATTCATACCCGACATGGTATTCATTTTTTCCACACGTAACTACAACATTTAGAATATACTTTGAAAAACAACTGTTAAAAAAAAATCCTGTCTTTGTCCCCTTGAAAATTTCACAGCAGTGGTTTTGTGGGTTGGAACCTGAAGGATTGTTAGCTGTGTGTGGATGTTTTGCATGTTTTCTAGGCGCTTCCTCCCACATTCAAAAAACATGTATCACGGAAGATTCAAAACGGAACACAATGCTAAGGTGAGTATGTGGTTGTCTGTCTGGTTTATTTTTTGTTTTTTTGGGTGGGTGGAAATCTACACCCCCTCCCTCATCAAATATTATACATTCTGTGCAATATGCAAAACCTTTCTGGAAAGGTTAAATAAAAACCAAATAAGTGGAATATAATTCTTGATTTGAGCTTCAGATGTCCGCTTCAGTATTGGTAATTACCTTGCGCTTTACTGACATCCACTGATTTTTCGTTTTAAGTTTGTGACAATTCATTACAAATTGCAAAACATTTTTATAGTTCAAATTTTATTTGCAGAAACTAAAATATTCACATTCAAAACTTCTTCAATTTTATAACTGCAGCTTATGAGTCCCCCCCCCCCCCCCCCCCCAAAAAAAAATCTAAAAATCTTTAAACATTTCATCGATTCCAATGTTTTACTTCTAACATTCTTAAGCCACTTTATTATAGTAAAATTTAAATATTTGATATTTGTGGCTGATGCGGGTGTAAAAATAATCAACAAATTAATAAAATTTTCAATGATTCAAATTTTGGAGGGCACTGCAATTTTTCACATTACTCAAAAAGAGAAGAGCCATATAACGCACATTAGTTTATTTCATAATCATACTGTACATCCAAAATAATCATTTTATAATCACAGTTAAAACAAAAATATTGCATTATAACTTAAACCATGAAATCATTCAGGTAGTAAATATTCCGAATAAGAGCATGCCAACCAATACAGAGTCATCTTCTCTATTCCTCACACAAACTCCGTTTAGTATCAAAACCTTTTCATCCAAAATGTTCCTTAAAAACATGACATCTTCTTGGGGGTCTTCTCTCTCTGACACGCAGCTCAATTTAGTCCTCAAGGGAAACATATTTGATGATCATGAGAGAAATCAGATTCTCACCCACTGACATTTACTGCAAGGCTCTTGGTTTGAGGCACCAATTCTATTGATCGACTGCTTACCCACACATCAATGCGCTACTCTTGCACGCACACGCACACACACGCACAAAAGAAAATCAGTAGAAAACACTAGTTCAGGAATAGATAAATTGTGATCAGGTGAACATTATTTTAATGCTTGAAAGCTGTTGAGCACATTGCCATTCAAAAATGATTGAACCCCCATATGTTTGTCTAATGGGAGAGAGTTGCTGTCATTATTAAGACAATGAATTAGGATTACAAACAAAAACAGGTGTGACTTTTACCTGTAAATGAGAAAAATCAGCACTTTACAGGATCTCTAGTTATATTACACAGAAATACTCGGCATGTGACGATTGACTCATTTTCAGGCTTTTTGCTGGACTTTACTGAGGCTTCTCCCTCCACAACCAAAGTGTGACCTGCCACTTCACCACATAGCAAAACAGACTAATATGCAGAGATGCTCTTTTTGAGTTTTGTTTACAGTGCGGGGGAGTCTGCTGAACTTGCTGCAACTCCAGATGTCTTACCGACATCGCCATTGATGTTTCAAGGCTTTTATTGTGTTATTCTTCCTTAAATCTGGTATGCATAGTGACATGTGGATTATGCTAGTCTGCTTTTATGGACACAGGAGTTCAGTATGAATGCTACACATAAATCATTTAGATATAAAATGAAGCATGACTCGAACACTGCACATCTAATTTCTGAGATTTTTCTTTTTCCAGTTTGACTATGGCAGAAATATTGCAGAAATATGACATTTACTGAAAAGCAACCACGTTTCTCATCACTATATATAGTACTGTGTAAAAGCTTAAAGCGTAACTAGTTCCAGATTTATTCTGCAAGAGTGTACATTAATCCCAATCACACAGCCAATGTCATTAAGTGCTACCTTGGGGTCTGAAGACAAATTAGGAGTCTTGGAGGCAATGGTACAGTCCCCACAGGCTCCCAATCTCAACATCTTGGAGTCTGATCGGGATTACATGAAGAACGATGAAGAGCCAGATGACAATCACAGAAGATCTGTGTTTTCTATACCCTCGGTTTCCACGGAAGAATTTAATCTGTTTTTGGGGTGCAAAGGGTGTACACCAGTGGCGGCTGGTCAATAGAGGGTGCCGCCCCCCCTGGTGGAATCAAAATGAATTAGTTTAAAAATATTTATATAAAATATATGTAATAAACTGTAACACTGTCAAAAACTGTTTATGCCAACAAACAATGGGCCCTGTGTGTGTGTTTGTGTGTGTGTGTGTGTGTGTGTGTGTGTGTGTGTGTGTGTGTGTGTGTGTGTGTGTGTGTGTGTGTGTGCGCGCGCACGCGCTCACAGCCTGGGGCGCTGCAGAAATCAGCCCTGAGGAGGCAGGATTTAGGGTTTTAGCAAACAGAGTGACTGACATGAAATTAAACCAATGAGCATCATTTCATGTCTGAGACTTGGGGCGCCATTTAAATCACCCCTAGTTCAGTGATTGGCTTAAAGTCTGTCTGGCATGTTTCTCTACTAGATGGTGAGATGAAGACAAAAAGCGGCGAGTCTCCGGTGATCAACTGTCACATCTTGTCCAATTTACCGCTTGAAAGGAGAAATTTGGCTGAAGAGCTGCAGGTCAGATTCAATTTTCTCCATCATAGCTATTTTTAAATGCACGCAAACAGAAATGTGCTCAGAATGTTGCAAATGTGTCCATGTTTGTTACTATTTATAAATGTTTACATAAGCTCTTGTTCATTAATGACTGAAAATCTAAGAGCTTAAAAAAAAAAGTAGTATATTTTTCCACTTATTTTTGAGGTTTCTTTCAAAGAAATTCTAAAATGCTTTGAAAGTTTGATGCATTGTTTGAAAATATACCCGATATACCTTTTGTTTTCCCAAAACTTCATTTCAAGTAAACCAGGCCCAAAACACATCGATTCTCTAAAAGGGACTTAATAAAGCATCGACTTGTATTTGTCCACAATTATGTCATTAAGAGTTTTAATAAGTGGTCTCTATTCACAAGCTGTAATGTTTCATCACTTTGGGCCTCTCTCAATTTAAAAAGGCAAGATTGTAGTAATGTGGTTTATAAACACATTTACTTAAATGAAGTTAACATGAAATCAAATAATAATGAAGAGCCCCACCTAAGACATTTATCACCAGCCGCCACTGGTGGACACACTAAATACTGATTTCACCTCCGTTAAGAAATCAGCTCTTACTTTGCGAGTTTTTGCCACACTTGAGCACAGTATGAACTGTAAGTAAGCTGGAGCTGTCCAGGTTAGTCCAGTCGTAAGAGATTTAAACGGCCACGACTTCCGTGAATTGCAGTCTACTTGTTTTTGTCTTTGGAGCAATCATGCGTTGCCTTTCTTCACTCTTCAATGTCCTAAAGAGGCACTCTGCAACATTTACACACAGAAAACAGTTTTCTGTCATGTAAAAGCAGCTATTCTCTTATCTTTTGTAGCTCTGAAGTCAACTGATTCAAAAGTCTGATGCAAATTGTGAGGACGTCTTTTTTTTCCCTTTCTTTTTTTTAACAGATCAAGCATTTGTACGACACACAATCATTTTGTTTCTTTTTGAGGTGTCCTCCTTCCTCTGCATCCCAGAGATGCCAAATCACTGTCAATTACTATTTATTTGTCACGGCTGTGAACAGCTCCCACACGTCCTCTCTGCACAGACTGTCTATCAATGCCACACTTAATAATTGAGCAATTTTATAATGCACTCTTGACATTTTTTTAGGCAGACGGTTTTATATTGTTGAGGTACAAATGAGTGTAATGGCTGTTAAGCAACTAACATTTAACAACTTAAATAACAAGCTCTCACAAACCGACAGGTGCTCCTCGATCTGACCACCTATTCAAATAGTCAAATGCCTTTGAGTAAACCTGGTCACTTTCAATCAAACAAAAGTCACGAGCCGGTAATCAGTTGGACCTGAGCCTCAGTTTTAACTGCTAATTTTTTATCAACGATGAGCATACTGGTGGAAAATGAACCGAGAGTGCAAACATATGGGGTGTTAAAGACGTTCTGAAAGGCAGTGTACAATGTATTGTTCATGACGGTGAATTAAAAGTTAAAAAAAAGAAAAAAAAAGAAAGAATGAATCCATCCAAGGTTTGACTTGTGAGCTCCTAAAAATACTTACCTTGCTGTATAAAACGTGATGAGAGCCAACAGATCAGTCGGGGTTTCATACAGTACATTCACGTGCTGATCTGTTGGGGGGGGGCTCAGTTCTGGCTGTAATAACTAATCAATGTGGAACCGTCGTCCGCATCATCCAGTAAGGGTTTACAACAGGGCATCGTGGAACAACGGCTACCGTCCGTGGGCGCTGACGGTGACACCAGCAGGTGGGCTACAGTTTGCCTGGACTGATGTCACAGAGGAGGTCCAATAAGCGTGGAAGCTGAAGGAAGAGGCTAATTAATGAACTGTTCATTGGATCCACTGAGGTAAGCGCAACATGGATCAGCAGTAAAGCGGAGGAGCACGTGGGCCAATAGAATAAAATTTAAAAAAATTAAGAAAGAACAGAAAAAAAGGATGATGTGAGATGAGTCATTGTTCGTCACAGTGTGAGATGGAGATTAGCCACTGGGTCCCAGCTGCAGCCGCTCCTGCTTATGCTTATCCAGCCACTGTAAGATCTGCTGCTTGAGTTCCTCGTTTGGCCTGATCTGGTCCATGGTGAGAGGACTGCGGTTGAAAGGGTCGGTCTGGTCGCTGCAAGAAAGACACAGTCTTCAGAAAAATTAACTCATACGATGTACAACTGCATATAACTCACGGATGTCTATTTCATATATAAACACGACCAGCCGTCGACATAGATTTCTGATGATACAGAACTTGTTTTTGAAAGCACATGACCATTTCCTCTCTCAATATCTTTACATGTTTTTCGGCACAGGTATGAGCATGAATCCTAATATAACGATGGCATTGTACTTATTAACATGTAGTTTTTGCTGTTTTGCAACAGTTTTTCTGTCAGTTTATTCACTTTGGCTTTACTTTACTTCCCTTTTGATTTACAGCTAAACAACTGTTTTCAAGAATGCCACCCTTTTAAAACTGAAACGAAAAGTCAACTTAAGCTTTTAGTTAGAGGACAAAAAATTAAATAAATCAGCCTTCTATTAGATTTTCTATTTATTAAAAAACTCCTTTTAAATCAATACTTTTGGCGGATGCCACACAGTATTTACTATTTATTCAACAGTATTTGGGAACAACATCAATAACTGTGAGATATTTCACCACAGTCCAACATTTTTAAAGTACTTCTCACCTGAGAAGATGCCTTGCTATAGTCGAGCGGTCTACTGTCACATTGGAAGAAGGGAGAAGAACGGGATCCAGCATCAACGTGGACATGATGGGGTCCAAGAATTCATCCGGAGCATCTGCGTATGTCTCCTCTTCCTGCTGCTGCCTGTCTGCATGGGACTGAACACAGCCACAACAGCAGCACTCTGTCAGTCTCACCTCCAGCACTCAAGAGTGGACACTGCATATATTGATGAGATTTGTAAAAAATTTAAGACATACTCCTATGCTTTCAGAGGCGAACCCACTTTGGGTCAAATGGTACCTTTATTTTATCGGCAAGGAGGCCAAAAGCCACAATCATGTCCCCAGGCTTGTTGATCTTCCTCAGCACTCTAACAGTCTGAGAGAAGAGAGTAGGAGAATACGATCGACCATCCTTTGGGACCGTCGCGCAGAAATTCTCCTCGTCACTGGCAAACGGAAAAACAAACACGTTTTTAGTTGTATTCAGCAATGTGTCTCTGTACTGCTTCTCCAGAGCATATATCACCAATGACAGGAGTAAACTAAACACGGTGACAAGGCAAACGCCAACAGGGCCTGCAAAGACTTCGCCACTCTTTTTTTTAACTTTCATCTATTGAGCTTGTGAAAGAAAAAGCTTTCAACCTACCCAAGGTTCAGGTAGATTGTGCAGATGTCAGAAACAAGCTGCTGGGGCTTGAAGTCGAATTCACTGAAGTCTTTGACCTTTAGAGCGCCCATCTTGGGACCCACCAGGTGCTGCAGGAAGTAGTTCAGCATGGAGATGATCCTTTCAGCCAGGAAAGGGTGCACAAAAATGCCCTTGATTTCTGATGGAGTAAAGGTATATTCAATCAAACTAAAACAAAAAAAAAAAGGAATGTAATGCAACATTACAGAATGGAAAAAAAGCATTTGAATGTCTGCATCATTGCGATGGGGGTCAATCTTTCCTGACCTGAGGTGAGGAAGGCCAGTGTACCGATGGTCTCGTTGGACATGATGTTATGGAAACGTCCCAGCTGTCCTAACATCTGCAGGCTTGACTCCTTCTCTCTTCGGGCGTCAGGGGCCAAGTCCTCCCACTCCCCTCGATCCCGCTCCAGCTGCAGAACCTTAATTTTACTCAGGTACTGCCAGAGAAAGAAAAAAACGCGACGTTGGTTTTATTCAATTCAGCTGATGATTAACATTGACAAAGATAGTGAAATATATAATAGTAGGCATTCGAATGAAGAAATTCTTTAAAACAGAGTTACTCTTTCAGTGTTTAAATTCTACCCAGGTGTGAATGAGAGTCTGTGTGAACATTTGTCTCTTTGCGTTTGCCCTTTGATGAACTTAGTGACCTGTCCGGGGCGGATCCTTCCTTTGCAGCCTCAGATGAAATTGGCTTTAGTACTCCATGACCTCAAGCTGGATAATGCAGTTGACAAGATGAATGGATAGATGAAAATATGTGCAAAACTCTTAACTTTGAAATTTCTGCAAAAGAAAAACTCGCATTTATTCTTAACCGAAGTGCCTATCGGGCTGTTATCTTTTAAAGAGGTGAATATCATGGGTCATAACTTGGGCCAAAGATTCGGGCAAGTTCCTACCACGGATGCTCTTCCTGCTGTAATTAGGATACAAATCCGGGTCCCCCCCCACACTCGGAGTGAAGAAAACAGGCAACCAAGAAGGACCGATATTTACCAGTAATTAAATGAATGAATCAGACCAAACTCTAGATGACCCACAATTATACCACTTATAGTGAGACAGTAGAAAAGCCTGTTTTCAGATTTGTGAATAATGTCAATGGATGTGAAGCTGAAGAATATAAAATAACCCAACGCCCCACCTGAATAGCTTCATCCAGGAGAAAGATGGCATCGTTCATGAGTAGGTTGAGGAACCGGAGGAAGAGCGGGGGATTCATGGCTTCCAGGTTCTCAGATGCATAGGTTGCCAAACACTGTATTGACACACGTTAAACAACATGGATCAGATCAGGAACCTCTGCTGAATACACTAGCTAACTATCCGACTAATGCAATACCAACATTCACATTTTGCACTCTTCAGTGGGGAGTGACTTTTGAGGTGAAGTGTTTTCACAGAGGTTTAAGACATTCTCGTAGGAAAATGAAATCTAGAATAACAAAAGAAGAGGATTCAAAGTCTCCCAAACGTACAAATATTTGACATTATTTACCTTGATGCTCTCCATATAGCTTTCTTTGCCCCACATGTACTTCAGGATTGGATACATCGGTCGTCTGTAGTTGAACTTTTGTTCAAACTGATGAGGATCGCCTGAATAGGAAAAAAAAAAAGATCACCTGATTTCAGTGATTCTTTCTACTAGGTTTTACTGGATGCAGCTTCCTTCCTTTTCTTGTCGTGCCGAACAAACACAGGTGAACACACATCCAACAAAGCCTGCAAGGTTTGCTTGACACCAAAAAGCACCCAAATGAACTCACTCTTTCTTTTCACATTGACACTGTAGGAGGGCACTTCTGCATGTCTCTAACTTCAACTTCTGTACTGTGTTTTTGACCATACCGATAAGGTCATGTTACAGATGACATGCTGGTAAATCTTGTCATCAATCAGTGAGACCATCATGACTACCAGGCAGGTGCAAAAAATCTTAGTTATTGTTGTGCTTTCTGGCAGCTCTTAAAATTTCTACATAAAAACAGTTTAAGAATTATGGCAGTGAGAAGAATGCGTGGCGATTCCTGTCAGTCACGACAGGACAGGACTGTAAGGGTTAACTTGAGAAATATGGTTCTTTCACCTGTAAACTCGATGTCCACAAACACAGCGATGAGGGCCTCGGCCAGCTGAGGGGCGTGCCTGTAAGTGCAGAAGGCTCTTTCTCTCTGGAAAACGATTGGCTGAGCAGCGCCAGGAGCCAACGGCTCCATGTGGGGCATCACCGCCTCCAAAACTTCTGCAAGCTTTGCTCTTAAATGAGGATTCTTCATTCTGTTGTATATACAGATCCGGACAAATATTCCTTTATTAGAATTAGAAGTACTTATTTCACCCCCTCACCCCACAGACTTGACAGATGAAACGACGTACCTTTCTACATTACCCATGAAGACAGTAATGAAGTGAAGGATCTGCTCGAGACTTTCCGCTGAAGTCTCTAAGACGTCGTCTGCAAATCGACGGAGGAAGATGAAAAAATCTCCCAGGTTTTCTGCAAAAAACTCTGGCAAAGAGACGGCAGACTTTAGGCATGACTCTCATGTTAAGGAATGCTCAGTATTAATGACTGACTGCACTATGAGTGACTCAGCACTGCTAAATCACAGTAACAGCTGGTGCAATTTTCATGAAGCCTTTTGCAGAGAAACCTGGATATAATCAAAAATTTGAACCAAAAAAAAAAAAGAGTTGCAAATGATTTTTGCTGTGAGGGAACAACAACACATTGTTTTATAAACTACCAATTCACAGAAAAATGTACCTATATTTTGCACTATGACAAGACAATCACAAAGGAAAAATTAGTTACTTCATATTGGCAGAGCGGTGAAATGAGATGGATCTTAACTATATTTGTATCAGTCAGAGTGAAGCCAAAATGACTATTATAGTTAACGAAAGTACTGTGGCACTTAGTGCACCCGATGTGATTTAAGGGTTAGTCACAAGTTCTTTTTTGCACAGATTTTCCTCACTTGTCTGTACTTTGAATCGTCATGACACTCACCAAGCTCTCTCCACACACTTTGTGACTGCAGCGCTCACATCTACCTACCCAGTGTGGTGGCATCAGATTGACTGATACATAAGACATGAAGAGCATAGATGCTCAGTGCAAGTGGATCCCAATTATGATACATTTTCAATATATTGTGCAATTAATATAATATTGCCCAATCCTCCTCCCAGATCCTGAACATAGAACATGGACGAGTGGCTGTACATATTTATTTATTTGTTGTGCATGATTGGACCTACCTGGTACATAGCAGAGCATGGTATTCTGCAGAGAAGGCAGGGGAAAGCTGAGTGGTACGTGCTCAGGTCCCTGGTTTCCCACTCCGAGTTGAACGAGCAGAGCAGCAGTGGAAGCTTGGAGGTTAAGGCAGCATTGCAGCATGGCGGGCTGAGTGGTGGCAGCTTTGGTTGACAGATAAACAATCATCATACTCTCAAACTGCTCCAGGAGCGGCTCTGACATCGGGTTGCCTGATCGCTGGGCCTCCTGCCACGCCACCTGGAGCCGGTGGAGGGACTGGTTCATCTTCACCATCTGCTCATGGAGTCTATATGCAACCAACACGTGTGCATGGACATAGCCAGAGAAAGAGAACGTGTTAAAGCAGACATATGGGTAAACATGAGGGTTTGTTCCCAGCAATGGAAGATATTTGTGCTTATTTGGGTAGACCTGTGAAAGCCCAGATGCAAGGTGAGTTGTGTGAGGATGAGGTTTTCCGTCAGGAGGCTGTAGGACTGCGCAGACTCAACGGACTGCTGAGGGGGCATTGGGATCAGGCAGGTTTCCTTGTCGAGACCTGGTAAAGGAAACAAATGATTATGTAGACATAGAACTTATGTTTTTTCATATTTAAGGGCATTTTATGCAAATCCATTTGCATGAATCAACTGGCAAAAGCAAAATAAATATCAAATATGTTGCAATAAGACTGATCATAAAAGATGGGGACCAAACAATCAGTGACACTTTCATTGGTCCGTCTCAAAATACTGACCTCTTGCATGCACATTGCGATTGCGTCTCTCGTCTTCACTCAGCTCTTTGAGTGCACAGTATGTTGGGTTAAAGGTGAGCAGTTTCGGGGAGCGTGGCCTGCAGAAGGGCTGGCACAGCTTTAGCAGAGCTGCACCCAGGTTCAGGAAAAATGCGTCTGAGGCGTACATCTGTAAAAACATCTCGGGCATCTGATTGGCCCAGATCTTTGCACGGCCGGCGTTGGCCTGCAGACAACTGCCCAACCACAGCAGCAGCAGGTGGCGAGTCTCTCCAGATCTCTGCAGCAGATTCTTCAAGATCTGGTGCAGCTTTTCGTGAAACTGGCCCATGAACTGCAACACAAGAAGAGTAAATGTCATTAGTCCCTGTGTAATTGTCTGATTCTTTGCCTCAACACAGCAGCGATTACCTGGTGGATGTTGGCCTCCTGGACTTTAGTCTCTTGGGCACTGGAACGGGATGGGTTCAGGAAGTAGCCATGTCCCTCCACCACCCCTGGGGTTTTCAGCAAGCAGGAGATACTCAGAACCGTCCCCAGTAAACTCTTCTGATACTGTAAACCATTGGCTGGATCTTTGGGGTAGATATGCTCCACCAATACCTGGAAAACGGTCAACAATCAAGTTATTAAGAAAAAGAAAAGTTTAGACCCTGAAGTAGCAAGAATGACAGATAAGCAACATAATGGTCATTTATCATTAGGAGCACAGGAATGAGGTGTGTGAAGTGTGTGACGATAACGTTGGCTAAGATGATGCCTGCTGACCTTGGCAATATCTTTATGGTGACTGAAATAGAGAAGAACGTCCAGGTAGGAGTAAAGGAGAGGCTGGCACAGGTCCAAGTCTTTAATGCGTCCCTGGAGGATATCGAGGACTGGGACAATCACCTCCTCAAAGGTACGCACCTCCTGGTCGGAGAGCAGGCCAGTGATGACCTCCTCCACAAATTCAACCACCTCCTCTGGTTCTGAGAAGCAGTAAAGAAAATAAAATTTACCACTGGAAGCGTTTCTTCGGTTTTGGTTAAAGTAAAAGGTAAACAGCAGTCTTTTCTGGTTTACTTGGTGTTCTTTTCTTAGTTTTGCTATTGAGGAAGAGGAAAAGATCTGTTTTGACTTCAGTCCCCCACAAAGTTCTATTTAAATTGTAAAACCTGTATATAAAAATAAACATTTGTTTCGCTAATTGCTGACTACTTGAGAACTGTCGTAATGGGAAGTTTTCAGGTTGCGTTTCAGACATCTATAGACTTTGAGAAATATATTTACATTTTTAAAAAAAACAAAAAACCCAAAAAAGGACAGAGTGAGAAGAAAAGAAGCAATAGGGCCTAACAGGCTTTATCCAGGACCTACGTGCGCTACTGAAAGCCTCCAGCAGCAGGTCGAGAAGCTGTTCGTACACATTCTGGCTGATGTAGATCTCTGGAGTGAGGAGAACTGTACGTGTGTTGGACACTGTGAGATTTTTGCAGCGAACGGCAAACGAAAGTAGCTTCTCCGGTACCTTCGTCACCTAGTGCACAGATCAGAACAAAGACACTGAATTATAGAAGAAAATGGGTTATTTTCATGTTCCAATTACTGCGCATAGTCTATTAACGGCAGAAAATTGTAGCACTGGAAAGCTTGAATTACAACCACGTGAGAAAAAAAGAAGCAGACCTCTTCCTTTGCCCTTTGGTAACATGCAAAGAGGTAAGGGATGGCACATTTCTCGCCAGCATCACGGTCAGCAGAGAGGTTTACAGCGCTGCAAGACGTCATGTAGATGAGCTGGTTTCCTGGCTCGAGCAGCAGCAGCCGGTTAAACAAAGCCTGGAGCACACAGAGAAAAATCACAGACGCAAATCAGACCATCCGTTAAATCACCCAATGTTCTTTTCATTAAATTCCATGCATCTTTGCACTTATTGTTCTCTTTTAAGTGTAGGACTACTTGTGGTGGACACTCAGAACATCTCCAACATCGACATTCCCCAAGCAGTTGCACTAAACACCTACAGGTTTATTGAGAGAAGAAAAACAAGACACGCAGAAAACAAAAGAGCAGTGCCGTAACAACTTGACGACACCTGACCTGCTCTATGTTGTCCATGTCCAGCCAGTCCTGTCCGTCCAGATCTGCAGCCATCTCCTCCAGGTAAACACAGCGAGGGGGGATGCCATTGCCTCCTCTCAGACTGGGGTCACCTAAGAATTGAAGTTCATAACACAGAGACAGATCACATTATTTCACGACAACTCATGATGCTTAAACAACACCAAGCACACAGTATGCACACTGGATGGATCAAAACCCTCAAATTAGGAAAACTCAGGCTCCACATGTTTACTAAAGTAATTCGCGAAGCAAGTTCCATGGGAGAAGGAGGAGTCTTTAGCCTCCATTTCCTGCTCATTATGACTCATCCTTGAGCAGCCTCAGTAGTGGAGAGACCTCGCCAAATCACAATGAGACTTGACGGTGGTGAAGGTCTTTATATTCTCTATAAAGGGTGATGAGTCATTTGTTGCTTACTGGAAACTTCAAGTTTGACAATCAGGATGGGAAGCGTCGTCTGACAATACCCTCCAGAAGACAAATGTCTGCTGTTATTTAAGCGCAAACACTGCTCCTCATCAAGCACCTGTCTGCTATTCTCACATCAAAGGAAGATCCTCAAATATGATTTGCTCGAGGTGAATTATCGAACTTCCGTTTGCAGCTGCTTCTCAGGCCCAGGCGGGCCCCTCTGTGGTCAGATTGAGTATGAAACCATGAACAGTATGTTACAGAAAGTAGAGACACCACAGGGTCAACATACAAACTTGGAATCTGAAGATGGTAGAATTATGCAAAGTGTCAGATTCAAGAGTTGCACACACAACATGCTTGTTCACCCGGTACAGGTTGCTCTCCCATCATAGAACCAAGATATTTATTCATTTTCTATACCCACTTCATCCAAGCCAAGACTGCGGGGGACCACTCACAGATTGACATGTGGTTTTATGTGCACTAAATACATCACACAATTCAGTTGGTTGAACAATTCCACATTGCCTTGCAAGGTGACATGTGCACTTATTTTCACATCAACTCTTTAACATTGAAGATGGATTTGTTAGCTCGACTAATGACGCTTGTTGCGTTTCTTTTGACTCTACAATACCAAAGAAAGAGTCCCCTTGTAAAGAGAAGGATAAAAAAAAGACATAATCTCTGCTTTGTAATCACGTCTTTAAAAACAATGGAAGCGAAGGTTCATATTGTGAAGTGAGCCAATGTGCCGCTTACACGCATTCTGACATGATCAACAAAGTTACAGAACCTCCTTCGTTGCGACGAGAACTTCAATGGGATAAGGCCGACCTAAGCGACAGAAGCGTTTACAAGCTTGTACTCACTGTTGTCCAGAGTGATGAGGAAAATGCGCTGGATCATGTGATTGACATTGAGCTGTTCACAGAGCTCCTGCCGGGACCGGAAAGAGCGGCTGATCTCTGCCACGGAGTCGTCATTTTCATCAACGCTGTCTGACACAGAGTTCTCCGACTCTGACTGGCTTTCTCCCGAGTCCTCCACTGCGGCAGCACACACAGAGGTTAAAGATGTTGGATACATGTTTAAAACAAAAACAAAAAAAGGGAATATCGCTATAGCGTTGCCTTGACAGATGCCCCGAGTTAAATTAGGCCGTAAACATGTGGGTACCTTCCTTTGTGTGAAAACTTAAAACTTTAGTAAGTTCTTAAGCTTGTTGTTTAGACACAGAGGGCAGGTTAAGAACTCTCACGAGAAATATAATCCAAGGATTTACATTGTACCTGGCAGTCGAAACTGAAGCTAACTGATGCATATTAGAGTAAGCAAAACCTTTCTGACACTTTATAAAAACTTAAAATCAGCTGTAAGGGCAAACTGAGAAAGTGTTTTTTATATAAAACTGCACATCTACTTGAGTTATTCAAAGAGTTGAGGGGAAAAAAAAAAACTGCTGCTGCCTCATTCACCTGTAATAAAACCGCAGCTTACAGGAAAGGATTATCAGAAGGACGAGTCGGCAGGCTTGTCACAAAAATTAAGGTTTCAGAGAAAATTGCTGCAAGGAAATAATTGTGGGTTTGTTTTACTTTGAAGTTTTGTAATGGTGTTGTGATGACTCCCGCAAAAAAAAAAAAAAAAAGTGTGAGCAATTTCTGAAAGCAGATGCCATGCGAATAAAGTAAAAATGAAACAGAGATGACTCCTTCAGCTGGACTGTGATCCAACAAGAAACACAAGTCCAAGCTGTAGAAATGCCCTCGCTGTTTCCTGACTGCGACATCAGTGAAAATCTGTGGGAAGATCTTATACAGGCTGCGAGCGCGAGGCGGCCTAAGAATATCTCGGAATGTGCTGTGATCTGTAAGCATGAGTGACTGAAAATCCCTAAATCAAGAACAGGGAGACAACAGACAACAGTGCAAGCTGTCATGTGTTTCAGAGAGAAGGTCCAGAAGGGCTGGCGACAGAGAGCCCAAGATTTTGCTCTTGTTACAATTACTGCTGTAGCATTTCTATCACCTAAAAAGATATGATTCTTTCCTTTTTTTGTACAGTTTGTTTGTAAAGGTGCTACAGAATGCATGGTTTTGAGTCCTGGTCCTGGAGGTCCTCAAGCCTGCTTGTTATCATGACCCTTGGCTGTAAAGACGGTGCTGCAACACACGTTAGATTCAGGTGTTTTGGAGCAGGTCAACCTTGAAAACACGTGTCCATCCAGGAGCAGGACTCACCACCTCTCTGATGAGACGACTGCAGGGAAATGCGAACGGGTGTACTCACGTGGTGCTTCGGCGGAGTGCTGTTGTGGTTTCTGGCCTGATGCGAACTGCTTGGCATCAGCCAGCGAGCTGAAGAGGGCAGCGAACGGGTTGCAGGAGATGTTCTGGTTGTTGTTGCCCTGGTCAGTCATCTCATTGGGGCGCAACGCTCACTCCATTCAAAATCCCAGACTCCAGAAGGGACTCGCAATAAATGGGGGGTCGGATGGAGAAATACCTGAAGAGATCCACGTGACATTTTTAATCCAAAACCCTCACGGCATAACACCAAACAAAAGTCAACTGCAAAGAAAAGCTGTCTGACTTGATTTGTTTTTTTGTTTTGTTTTATTTAAATGGCAAAATCCATAAACTCAACTGTGGCACCACCCAAACTGGGGGAAAACAGCTTTGCAATGGTGTAAGATTTATTGCCAAGAAGTATTATGACAACACAGAAATGATGAACAACCTAGTGTGTGGTTGATATGCAATTTTCAAAAATCTAAATATTTTACAAAACACATCATTATATACTATACTAACCTATGCATTTTTTTTGTCTGTATATTAATGAAACCACCACCTGATGTAAAAAATAAAGCATCATAATAATAAATATGTTTATTTAGTCCTGTGCAAGCAAATAAGAGCCATTCAAAACTAAAATCAATTCCATCCTGAGGGGGACCAGTCTGGAACAAATCAATCAACAATTTCTTGTTATTGCTTATTGCTTATAACAGTCTGATCTTTCATAGATGTGGTGTTTCATTAGAGTTTATTTAATATTTCTATATGTCCTCATTACATTTAAAAAACATCCAGTTCCTCTCAAAACATACTAAAATTAAAATACAATTTGTTTTAAAACCATCAGTTTGTCTTTTTTAGCATGAATTCTTGCAAAATATAACAGAAACGTCCACAACCTTGGGGCTCCTCACAAATGCACCCCGTTTAAATGTATGTTAAATATGATTCATGAATAAATGTTCATTCTTGAATAAAAATGTAGACAGGTTATTTTCAATTTATACAAAAACATTTGGAGGTCTGCTGGTTCAAATCCCCCCCAACAACAGCTCAGTGGCCGTCGCTGAGTATTTTAACTCCTAATGGCCACAGTTGCATAAGAAACATCTGGTGTAAAACCTTTGCCAAATCAAACATGCTAATTACATGATTCGCTGTGGCGACTCCGGAAGTGAGCGGCACACCACACACACCTACACACCAGCAGCACATTTAACTAAAAGGATTTCTGCTTTTTTTTGTCTTCATAAATAATTTATTACCAAAACTAAACAATGTCATGCAATATTTTAAATCTGCGGCTCAAAAAAGAGCTTTTGAATTATTTTACAGCCTATAATCTTCTCAGTAAACTTGTTTCAAAAGTCAACAACGAGCCAAAGATTTAAATCGTCATTTGTTACAGCTGAACTGACGATAGTTGATCACACCTGCTTTGCAAATACCAAGTGCATTAATCCAAACAAAGCCAAAGTCTGCAGCACACAGATAATTCTGAACAATTCCAAGCTAAATGCATAAATCAATGGGCTTGATGTCAGTAGAAGTGCAATGACACTTCAGGTTCATTAAAAAATGTGACTGAGTAATTCAAATGATGGCTGCCACAGTCTTGTAATTAATGAGTAACACTTTATATACACTTCGTTAGGAACCACAGCACAATATAATACAAATCATAAAGGCATGAATTATGCTTTTACGAGGCAATTCTTCAGGTTTTGTTGAGTCTGTCAAAAAGGCAATGAGTCAATTTTATGACTATCATTAAAGTAATATACAGGGTGGCTTTGAACTGGAATATATATGTTGAAATTGGTTCCAAATATTCAGGTTCAGAAGTGAAAATGTTATAAACCATGCTCAATACAGTGGTATCCAGCTCCACCTGAACAATAAACATCTTTAGGAACTGGACATTATCACAACTGTAAACACAGAGTGTATGACAGTCAGATCTGTAGTATTACATCACAATTATATGAGTGAACTTAATGGGGTGGCAGGTGCGTGTTTGGCATCAACCACATGAACCAAAAAAGCTGTTCATTTTATCGACAATGGTGGGATTCTTTTTTTTTTTTCTTTTACTTGGAAAATCCAATTTGAGGAGGGAATGTGGCTTGAGGTGGAGCATGTGAGCACTTTATTATCAGATTATGTCATGCCGTGTTGCTCACAGCTCACAGCAACGACCGATTTTACTTCGAAGCGGCTACATTAACACCTGGACGCCGTTACAGTGTCACATCGCCTGATCGCTGGGTTGTTGACCGGTAACAGGTCCAGAGAGGTGACGCCGCTCAGCCAAGCAGCGAAGCAGCCCCACAGCAGCGCTGGTTAGCTGGTTAGCTAGTGTGTGGAGCAGCGAGCTAAACTGTCAGGGGGGTCACCACGACTCGATTTCAGCACGGATTTAATCACCCAGGTGCACATATTTGACTCGTGGTCCATCTAAAGAGCGCACTGAAAGGAAAAGGGGTGCTGTCGTACCTGTGTGACGGGCAGACGTTCGTGTTTTGATGGATAATGTTGAAGTCTGAGAGTAGCAGCAAGCAGTTCCTCAGTAAATAGAGCCGATGACGTCATCAGTGTGAGACGCTGCGCTCCTGGGCTGCTGAGTAACTTTAGCAAAACACAGCTTATTAAATTTGATTAAAAATACTTTTCCGACTGCAACAACAGAAGACTATATAACTTTTGTTATTAATTTTGTTAAGCTTCTCAATATTAAAAACAAACTTCTGAAATACACTATTATTTCACACACTTTATTGAACACTTTCATTCAATGTATGTTTCGATTCATTAAGTTCACATTATTCTTTATTATTAATTCGTTCCAGACATGACAAAAGTATGGTAAGAAACTAAATCCAACCCCCTTGAATATATATCTTTACAAATACATAAATCTATTTTTCATTGAATATACAAGTAAGATGTAAAAAAGTCAAAGGACTTAGGAGGTTTCTGCTGTCAGGCTACAGCAGAAAACAATCATGGACTTAGGTGAGGACATAAAAAGTGAAGCAAATCTCCTATCACTTGTGTCTTCTTTGGGCCTACCATTGCACAGGCACTCCTGCGCTGCAAAGCAGGTGCTCCTCTCTAACTTATATAACATATATATTCTTCACTTTTTCTGTATTGCTACAAAATGCATACTTTTTTAAATTTGATTGAAAATACTTTTCTTTCTGTAGCAATACACAACATTTCCTGAACATATTACAGTCTCTGTATACAATTTTATTTAAAAGGGAAAAAAATGCTTTGTTATTACAAATTGGGTATGGAGTGGTTAGATCTCACATAGTGAGAATGCTCTGGAATGGAGTCTGATAACACTTCTGGGAGTTCCTGTTTGTAATTTGCATGTTGTCTCTTGGCATGTTGATTTTACCACTTTAGGGTTAGGGTTTCCAACTCAAGGTCTGTAGAGTCAGTCTAGACTATGGGCAAATGAAGGGAGCATTTTTGACAGTAGTAGGATATGCGATTGAGGGAAACTGATTATTTGAGGATGTTGCGCTTGTCTCTTTTTGGGACGTATCAATGCAACAATTTTTTTCTTTCAGTAAATGGCAAAATGTCCAACTTAGATATTTTGTTGATGTTCTATTGTGAATACTATATGAGTTTTATAATAAGGGTGGTTTAGAAATCACATTTTCTCCGAAGCCAGGTGCATGTTTAATTTATGTGTTGAATGGCCTTTTGCTTCAGAATGATCAGACAAATATTAAACTGTTAATAGATTACAATTAAAGGTGGTAAAGTGGGAAGTGAATCAGGAGAAGACCCAATGAGGCAAAATATGGGATATAAATACAACCAAACAGCAATGCAACATGACCAAAAAGCTACAAATCAGATGCCACAAGGGAACTGCATAGTTTTTAAGGTTATATTCTAATTATGAGTGGGCAGTGTTTTATTTGATCCAAGGTGTGAGGTCATCTTATTCCGGATCAACCTTCAAATGCAACCTGCAGTGCTGGTGGAGCATCAGCAGGGGGCAGCAGCAACCTGGCTTGAAAGCACAGATGCAGTCGTTTAAAAATGAATTGACCCGATTTGCTTTACATCGGTTTATGTGGCTTAAAGAGCCAAGAGGCAATGCATACACTTGATTAACGAAAAGATAAAATGATAATTCAATTCCATATGTTACAGGAGTCATTTTTCTTATTGTTAAACATCTTTTTTTAAAACTGCAGATATGTTTCACTAAGACGCAGAATAGATTTAGGATCTTCATTAATCTTCTGTATAATACCAATGTTTTCAAATTAAATGCCTTTAGATCCCCGAAACAAAGTGAGGAAACCCCTCCTGGTGAAATATGTAAAACTTTGTTGAACTACATCTTCAACTTGTCCTGAATTTGAGAATCATTCATCACCAGTATCAGAATACATTATTAATCATGTTAGGACATAATTGAAAATTGAAACAAACTAAGAATTTCTTTCCTATGGAGCTTGTAAAGTGTTTTGATGTCGCCTTAAACAAAAGAAACCCTCTAAACGGAAGGTACTTTTAGTTCTGCTTTGTTTAGTCCATGAACATATTTTAAATGAGGGGAAAATGAAGCAAACCGTTATATGACCGATAAAGTACTTTGAGAAGGTCAGATTGCCTGTGTTAATATCATTCATTTTCAATGAATGACAGTGAGTTTCAAACCAGAAACAGTCAAAAACACCAGAAAGGACTGTTGTACATTTTATGAAACTGGTCAGTCATGTGGCTGAGGAAACAACAGAGTATGCACTGAACAATTTTTATCATAAACACTGAATCACAGAAAGTACAAGTGTGTCTGGTGTACAAACACAGCTCCGACTACGTCAACCCTCAATGAACACATTCAGTTTTCAACTAAAATAATGAAGAAAAAAAAAAAAGAAGAGTGAAATAATGTTAAAAAAAAAACCCAACAACAGTGTGATATTAAACAAAAACAAGCAGGATTTCTCATACAACCAACATGTTTTACATACTTAAGTTTTAAACAAAATAAAACAAATAAAAAAAAAAGTTCATACAGCTTTAAAGAAATTCATTATGAGTGAAACGCAACTAGTTCAATTATTTTCTGACCTCTTTGATCAAAGAACTTAAATAATGTGAACAAATACTTTGTCGATCAAGAACTAAATCATATATAAAGCCTCAGACGTAGAGACGTTCACAATAATACAAAATAAGGCACAATATTTACAATCTGAAGCAAAGTTTGAAGGTATTTCTGTGAAACATTAGTGTTCAAGTCACAGCCGCACTTTTCAGAGATTAATAAGGCTCAGCCTCTTGGTGAAATGTTTCAGTAAGTGCCTGTGTGACAAGTCTTTGTTTGTAGTGGCTCTGTTCTTTGCGCTGGATTAAAGTGTCTATTTTTATGGCTCCTCTTGCGACGTCCCTCTGACCTCTACGGACCCTTCACAGTGAGACCGAGTGTGCATTATTTGCCGTACTGCACCCCTTTGCCTCGTCTCAGCCAGTCCTTCCAGGGGGACTGAGGTTTGTCCTGGTTTACGTCCGAGCCCCAGGACGAGGGCGTCCGGCTGGATCTGCGGAAGAACGACAGGCCGTTGGAGGTGGGTTTCCTCGGAGGCGGCTCCGACTGCTGCTGCTGCTGAGACTTAAGCTGCTGGTTAATGATGATCTGGATGTCGTCCTGAGGAATGGTGGAGAGAATAAATGAAAACAACACAAATTTAGAGGAGAACGGACCCAATCTGCTGGGTGTAATAATACACCAAAATATCCTTCATATTATTCCATCAGACCAGTATGACATGGCTTTTGATGTTGTGTGACCCACAAGAAGCCCTGCTGGCACCCACTTTCAGTTTCACAGACTTCTAATCAACTAATGCATCTCATAAAAGACACTTCTTCATCTTCATAAATCCTTACGTGCACTGATCCACCAATCTTCCCTGACGAACTCACATGTGTCAAGCTCCAGTTCAGAGGCCACACACTCAATTTCATCTTAAATTATTGCGTTATAACCTAGAAAACCAGGTAACTCCAAAGTTTTTCCTCAATGTTGGCACAAAACAACACCGTTATATCCTGATTTAATGTACTTTTTTACAAAATCTAAATCTAAAGCACTCTTAGCACTTTTTTCCTGGAGAAGAAAGTGAGTTCTAAATGTCTACTCAGCACAGCGTTTCTCTTTAAACTAAAATAACAGGAAGATATGTTACTTATTAGAAGCCATGATTCCAGCTATTTTTCCCCAAACCTAACCTCAGAGTATGGCTTTGATGCCAGTCCACAAGTAATAATATATTGTACTGCTGCTGCAAGATGATATGGAAGGCTCGACTTTTTTTACTAAGTGCAGTATAAATAAGCACAATTTTATGTCACATACAATCAATAAAAAACAATATCAGTAATAACAATCTAATCTCAAAAAAACACTTTTCAAATTTTATTTTTTGAAAGATTTTCCTCGAAAGATGATTTGTACAGGGAGATTCAGAGATTTATTCCCAGTAAAACTGTCAGGATAGACTGAAGAGTGATGTGGCTTTAACCACATTGTGCACATCACATGTCTTGTGTGGGGATTTTGTGAAATGACAGACATTCCATTATATTCAAAAAGAAAAGGCTGCCCTGCTGTGTGGTGATTTGAGACGCAGTGCGGGGACTTCACCTGCCACGCCTCCAGCTCCTGGGACAGCTCCAGTTTGCGTTGAATGGCGTCTAATAACTGATTGTTCAGACACATCATGTCGTTTTTACTTCTGACCAGCTCTGCCTCCATCAGGGTTTTCCTACCAGGACACAATGAGAGTTTCTCAGGGACACAACAGAACAAAACGGAGTACAATCTGGATGTTTGAACTCGTCACTGATAAAAACTGAACTCTCCCTGCTGGAGAAGCTTTCATCAGAACACCAACAAATCACACCCGTCTTCAAATGGATTGTTGCAGAACTGTTCATTCCGAAGTATTATGATTGAAAATGAACATTTGTCTGAATAAAAACAATGTAACTGCTGTACATTTTTTAAGTCACTAACTTGGCTATGGCGTCGTCTCGGTCTCTGATGGCCTGCTGGACGACGTCAGCATGAGCCTGCATGTTCTGCAGCTTCTGCATCAGCTCTGTGTTTTCCTGCTGCAGCTGAAAGTTCTGCAACAAAGAACAAAAACAAAGTGCTTATTTGTTCCTAAAACAGGGGTGTCCAACTCATTTCACTTCAGGAGACACAGAAAAAGTGGAAAGTGAGACGATCACATGCTAACCTTAAAATAAATGTAATGACATAGGAATATATTCAACAACTCACTGTTAAAGTATTATTGTTTTTTTTTTTTTTAACCAAACCTGATCTTAGTATAGTGTTCTTAGTATAGTGTGCTCTACATAGAGAACAGTGAAGGAAATTGTGCATCTCTTTGTGTTTGATTTCCAGTCAAAAGTGTGAAATTAAAAAGGCCATAACAAAATCTGGGGGGGAAAAAATGTAATAATAAAAGACAATTATTGACACAATTTTTATTTGAACATAAACAGTGCAGTGTTTTAAACCACTGCTTCCGCATTCTGCTATTCAGAGATAGTGCACCGATTGATGCACTTATTACCTTAAAGATGTAAATAAATGTGATTGACTATCAGCTCTGTACACAAAAGAGACAGTGTCTATTATCAAACTTGCACCCAATAAGTCTTAGTCATACTTAGTTCACATTTTTGGAACTAACACTTTGTATTTTAGGAGTATATATATATATATATATATATATATATAGGTACTCACCAATGTAAATAATCTAGAAATCTTAAAATATGTGCCATTTTGGTAAATTTTTTTATGTACAGTCATCAGTGCGTGTTACCTGATCTCTCAGCTCTTGCGCTGCGCTCAGACTCCCACACCGATCCCCCGCCCCGCTGACCAAACCCAGATCTAGCTCCTGGGACAGAGAGATCAGGTGTCAGTCGTTCATGTGCACCAAAAGGACTTTCTGTGGTGCTGGCCGATTTGCGCATTTGCCGGGAGGAAGGAAGAGGTGGGGCTGGGTATTCAGTTACAGTGACAAAAGCGTGTTACAGCAGTGGAGGGAATACAGATACCATGAAGCACAAATGGACAATTGTATACGCCAGCTGCCGGCAAATAGGGCAGCAGCAAGAAGAGTATCAACTATATTGAATGCACATGCACACAGCTGCAAGAAGAGTGAGGGCAAAGTCTCAAACCACCTCCAGAGGGCAGACAGGCTGACTGCACCATGTGTGGAGTTTGCAGATTGACCTTGTGCATACTTGGGTTTTGCCTGGATTCTTTCGAAAGACATGCGTTTGAGATGAATTGTTGACTTTAAATTTTCCATTGATGACACTGACCTATGGCTGAGCTTGGCGCCAGCAATTATGACACCAAGTTGATTAAAGCTGCAGAGATTATGGACGGCTGGATATTGATTGAGCATATTATGGAGAGGAGAATTCACAAAGGGACGGTGGATTTTTTATATTTCGTCTTGCATCAGTTTTAACATATGATTTCAGTGACATGAATAACATCATATTTGGCTTGTTCGTGAGTAAAATATGTCAATTGTCAAAAAGTCATGGACTAGTAATGCAGAGTTGAGTCTGTGATAGGGAGGTTCAAATCACAATATGGCTCAAGATGCCATATGGTGGCATTGCTTGTTAGGCATTTGTTAAAAGCAGATTTTGCTGTATAGTCACTGTAATGCGATGCAAAAAAAACATTTCCGTCTTTAAAATGACGAGAGAAATAGCACAAGGTTAAATAGAGTATGGCTGAAAACTCTTCTTCAGACGAGTGATGTAGTGTTTGCACTTTATCTTCTGCTGGATTGAACTAGACAGTATAGTCTCTCAATAATAGTGACAAATAGCAGAATACAACCCATCTGAGAAGCAGTATCTTGTGCTTGAAATAGACATCGACAAATGTCAACGGTGGGAAATCTTTCATGTTTCACTGTATGAGAGACATTATTGTCATAAGAGCTTTGCACTTTTCCCATCCTACTTTGATTTCATGCCTCAAGGTCAGCCTTTTGTTTGGCTTCCTCTCCTGCCCTGCTTCTCTCTTTATGTTCTGCCACGGCTCACCTGAGGGCTGGATGCCTGAGCCAGAGTGTGGGCGACTCCCTTCAGCCGCTGCAGCATGGCCTGCAGGTCCTCCGGTTGACAAACAAGCTCGGACCCCGTGGAGCTGCCGAGGTCCGGGGTCAGTGGGAGGAGCAGATGGAGGATGGAACCCATTTCCTGAGTGATCTAAGATGAGAGGAAACTTCCGCTTATTATGCCTTTCAAATTGTTTTCAAAGTGTTTGTGCAACTGTCAACTTCAGGGATTGAACAAGACTTGAATTATCAAGCCCGAAACACAAATGGTACAGCTTGGATCCCGCTACTGTATATTTGACCTAAATAACAGGCGTTTTAATGATAAGCAAGTGACAAACATTAGAATTTTTTTTCCTTCCTTTCTCTTCAGGATGACACACATGCTCTTCACACACCCCGCGTCTCATGTGACATCAGGTATTTACTCAAAGGGAGGTGGCAGGCATTTCGTCATCGCTATTTTTATCTTACCTGAGGCAAACACATCACCTGATTACGCCTGAATGCCAACGCAATTTCAGAACAGAGTCATATTACATTTTCACACGTTGCATATTTTGTCGATTTCTCTAGCAAAGCAGTATTTTTTTTATTGATGTGAAATGTGAAAAGTTCTCCAGTTTCTTTATGTGCTCCTACCAAGATTTACAACACGAGTTTAGCAAACTCTGAAACATGGAAAACTCTCACAATGTGGCTGTGAAACAGGAAACGTAGAGGGTGACTCATGAGTGCAGCTACACATCACATTGTCCTGCTGTAACAACAATCACAGCACGCATCCTTCTCTCCCAGGCTTCATTCAAACATACATTTTCTTATCCAGGCCTTATCTGATTTGACTTCAATCCACAAAATCAGCCGCTTCTCCTCGCTGAATGTGTCCAGGCGTCAAACATGAGTCACACTGTCACAGGGTACTTGCACAAACTGTCCTGTCACTGTGATCCTCTCCTCAGAGCGACAAGACTTCCAAAAACTCAACATACTGACAATAATTCTCTGCCACGTCAGTGGAAAAGTCTTCCAGGAATTACTTGAATATTCTTGCTTTGAGCCACCTCATGAGCACGTTTCACCTCAAAGCACGCAAGTGCCGAGAATCAATTCCGAGTGGATATCAACAGAAGGAGCTCAAAGTGTGAGTCTGTAAACACAGAGATGAAGGCAAAACACAGTCTCATACGCAAACTGATCTCGTGTTCTCATCCATCTATTTGAGCTTCTGGGCCTTGAGGTCAAAGGTGGTTTAACTTTATTGTAACTTTTGTTACTGAAATACTTCTCAGCACTTGCACTAATTAATCTTGCACTAATTAATAAGACATTTCATGATTGATGGATGTCAGCATCATACATTACAGGCAAATCTTTCACATACACCTGCAACAAAACACAGCTGTCTCTTTATTGTAATAGGTTTTTTTAGACACGGGCTTACCGGCAGCAATTATTGTGATTGTCTTTTTACTTCCTGCAGCTTCCGGCACTTTGACAAAAACTCTTCTACGGACGCAACTACTGGTTGTGTTACAAGAGTCTCAATTTGATTCATGCTGTTGAGGAGATGTTTTCATGGATTAAGTGCCTCAGCATGTCCCTCTTGTGATCAAGGCATTTATGTTAATAGTTTTGGATGTTGGATGGATGGATGGATCTTTTTCAGTGGGTTATACAGTAATGCAGAACTGTTTTGTAGTTATATAGTAAATAGCAGTGTATCATGTAGACTGCACCACTGTTTAACATAGCACATCCACCACGCGATAATAGAATTAAAAAAGAAAATACTGCTTTTCTTTTTAATGTGACAAATCTCCTCATCTGTAAACTATTAAGGTTCTTCATCTGGCAATGAACCAATACATAGTGGTGAGGTGTGTGAGGGACTGGCAATGAAAAGAAAAATCACCCACTGTATTGATGAAACTGATCAATGTGTATTTTTTTATTTTATTTTGAAGGACAGCCTGTAATATTGAAAAACATTCTATTTGTACCCAACAGATTTTGGCTGATGTCTGACTTTAGTGAATTCTACCTCCCAGTGAGTGTGTGTGTGTGTGTGTGTGTGTGTGTGTGTGTGTGTGTGTGTGTGTGTGTGTGTGTGTGTGTGTGTGTGTGTGTGTGTGTGTGTGTGTGTGTGTGTGTGTGTGTGTGTGTGTGTGTGTGTGTGTGTGTGTGTGTGTGTGTGTGTGTGAGATCGATCTGTGCCATCACGTTGTTTCAGTGTTGTACCTCTTCTTTGCTGACTCCCAGCGCTGCCGTCTCCAGACTGCTCTCCAGCTCGGACTGCAGCGAGGCGTTTCCGTGGCTCCTGGCGTCCTGCAGGGAAACCTCCTCCTGAAGCTCCTCCACCTGAGCCTGCAGCTGCTGTGAACGACTCCGAGCCACTTCCACCTCCTGCCATGCCTCGGCGAGCTGAAAACACAGACACGTGCATGAATGGAGGAGAACGCAGAGCTTCCAGCCACAGACGTGGCGATCAAACTCTCGCAACCAGAATATTGTAGGACAATAGATCCCACAAGGTCATACAGCCACAGTGATTATAGCCCTGAGTCTTTTCGAAAAAAAACTGCCATGAAAGACACATCTCAGAACTCAAGCAGAAATCTTGACGCGCCAGATTCCAGCCTCCAGACAAACATGAAACCAAATGAACATGAATGGAATCCAGCAATGCCGGGGAAAGTTTCAATGAGTGAGATGAGGTGATTGTTGATGATTGCATAACATTTTTCCACGATCCCATCGAAACCCACACAACAGGCAGGGTGCATAAAATCCTTTTTGTTACTGTGGCTCTTTCATGCACAGAACAACCACGGCGCTGTTTTGTGTTGCTCGGTGCCACAATGAAGGCCAATCAGTGAGTATTTACTTTGAAGGAAGCCTGACAGTCCCTCCCACCCTCTCCGTTTGTGTGTGCGTACCTGCTGGCTGTGCTGCTGGCTGAGTTGGTCGTGCAGAGCCAAGCGAGCGTGCAAAGAGGCCAAGCTCGACCTCAGCTCGGCGTTTTCTTGACTGACGCTTTCCAAACGCTGCTCCAGCACCTGCTCCTTCTGGGTGAGACGCAACACCTGCAAACGCAAACGACACACATCTTAGGGGTGCCAGAAAGGTGTGAGAAAAAAAAATCTCACTTTCACTCCTTCAATAAAAAAAAAGCAAAAAAATATGAAATGCTGAAGCGTCCCACGTGTAGTTAGAAGTGTTTGGCTTTTTAGAAAAAGGAAAGTGATTTCATAATTTACAGCTGGTGTGAGTCCAGCTCTGTTGGTCAAATGACTGGTTTCTGCCACTCTGACACAAGAATTTGGACTTTCAGTGCAGCTTACTTGCACCTACAGGATATTCTGGTCCCCAAACAAACAACGCTTTGTATAAATGGTAGGAAAAATTAGGAGAGAACACACCCTAATTTGAAAAGAGAACATGTAAACATACATAAAAAGACTAAAGTATGAAACTGAACATTGGCCTTTTTTGGTGGAGATGATTTCTGATCACCCTTCCAGCAAGCTATTGTATTTTAATTTCAATTATCAGAAAGGCAAACACTTCCACCCTTCCATCAAAATGAGATATAGACTTATATGTAATACTTTCATAATAAGATCTGTGTCTCCAAGTTAATCCTTTATCAAGCAAGTTACAATATAACTTCTTCATTGCTTTCAGGGTTTGTTTGATACCGTTCATACATTTTCCAAACATATGCAAAATACTTTTAGTAAGTCATATTAGGGGTACTTTCTTTGCTAATCATACATTATGGAGTTTGATACAGTTTGATCTTGGGGATGTTACTGCATTATGTGCAAATTGCATATAAGGGTGTTTCACACTCACATTAAAGTATTGCATTATCTTCAGATAACACTTTGAGATGTGGTATAGCAATGAACTACCTATGAAGAATTAACTGAATAAAAAGAACCTATGACATGAATTTTGTATTTTTCACCTTGAAATAGATTTACTAATGTGGTAAGTCTATTGGCCTATCTCTCTCTCTGACCTGCTTTGCATCATTTTGCCTGTATTGCATTGTGAAAATGATCTATTTAATTTAAGTTTTTATGACATGTAAGGTGATGTTTGATTTGGTTGAACCCGTCCCAGCTTGACGTATGGTGTTCACGTGTGTTGCAGCTCTTACCTGCTCTCTCATGGCACTGATCAGCTCGTCGTCCTGCTGCCTGTTGTGGCTTCCCTTTTGCTGGAGTTCTTGTTGTAAAGCCTGTAGCTCACTGGACATGGCTCTCTCCACCTCCATCGCCTCCAGACACACATCAGAGAAACACCATTAGATTCACAAATGGAGAAAACGAAAAGAGACACGAGGTCCTTCAACATGCAGGACAAGCCGTTGTAACCCAGGAGGAGTAAAGATAAAACTCAACTCGGCAGGAAAAGTAAAATCATAAATGTGCATCAGTCAACCTGAAACTCCAATACAAAGCCTGCCTGAGGCGGAGGCTTTGAAAAGAATAGAAACCACAATCTTCAAGCCAAAACTAAGTAAAGATACAAGCGAGATATTTGTGGGGTAAAGTCCAGTAATCTACACCCAGATGAGAAGAAGCTGGGGATTAGGTGACGAAAATTAAATGCATTTGGGACCATTTTTGCTGCGGGCACTTCAGCACAAAAGGAAAACAATACCTTTTATTTGTTTCTACTCTGTGTTTATGCTTGACTTGAAAACTAGAAGGGTTTCTGTATGAATCTGAGCAATAACAAGGCAATCCAAGGAAGAAAATCCAATCCAAAAACATGTTCCACATGAAACAAGTAACACCTTCATTGTTTTAAATCCTAAACACAGACAAATTCAGCACTGACAGTTGTCAGATTGTAGTACCAATTTCATAAATAAGCAATTCAATAAATAAATTATCACAAATATATACAATAGCACACATAACAGAAAATAACACAAAAAAAACACAAGTTTGATTCACCAATTAATCTCATGCACATCTTTTTGGAGTGAAGGAGGTGGCCGGTAGAGAAAACCCACGCACACACAGAAAGATCATGCAAACTGCACATTAAAGCCAGAGGTCTGGGAGATGATATGGCGAACCACCACACCACCAAAGTGTTGTTAGACAACAAGTGTCAAATGATGCAAAAAAAGACAAATTTCCCCTCATTTGAAGACTTGCATGTGATGAACAAGTAGATCAGCAAAATATGTTTTACTTATAATACTTTTAAGCAAATTCAATGTGATGTTTTCAGCCTAATAATTTAAATAGAAGGTCTAGAATTAGATTTCTTCGCACAATTATTATCTAAACGTTGATTGGATGGCTAAGGCAGATAATGTTTTGACTGTTACTCTTGTGATGAGGAGGCAGTAGAAATCTGTTTTCTCAGGTTTTTGAAGGTTAACGCACTGACAAGTAACTGTTTTGACGAACGTTTTGTCTCCATCACATCCATCTCATGAGCAGGCAGTTTTCAGATAACAGGTGATAATGTCTAAAAAGCCGAGAAATAAAGTGATGCATCACTCATCCGAGAAACTGACGAAGATATAAACAAGGTAGGATTTGTAAACCAAACTCCTCCAGATAATCTAAAAGTCCTGCTGGAAATGCAGATGATAATCTTGCTACATAAACACTTTCATATCATCATTTTATCTAGTGATCATGTGAATGGGAAAGTCTGATCTCTCGATCAGAAAGAATACAAGCACATCGTAACCATGCAAACGCAGGTACACTAAACAAAACGCAAGAGGACTACAACTAGCGCCAATCCAACAAAGGGACCAAACTCACAGATGCAATATTGTTTGAGATTCCACTTGAGACAAAACGTCTCTTGAACACAAAGTTGCACAGAAACATTGAAAAACCTTTGAGGTCTTTGTGCGAGCTCTGAAACTCCAGTGAATTGGCCAACTCCCCCCCCCCTTATCTCCCCTCTCATGTCCTGGTTTGGGACCCTGCGTTCTCCTTACTCAGCAGTTTGGCGGGCCCCTGTCAGGTCCCATCACAGCTACATAATACAGGATGAAAGGCGGGTCTTTGCGGCAGATGGAGCAGAGGGCATCTTGGGATTGTGGATGACATCAACATGCCAGATTAGACAACAGTGTGGTGGAGGGTGTACGTAAACATTGTGAGGGTGGAGCTGGAGAGGACAGCTTGAGAGTACGTGTCTGCAGGAGTGTACAGAGGAAGTGAGGCAGGCGTGAGGGGTAAACTTGGAGAGACGCGTGTGTGTGTGTGTGTGTGTGAGTGTGAGTGTGTGTGATGAGAGCGAAGCAGGCACCGATGGACAAAAACAAAACATGGCATGCAGACTCACTGTGAGGAGAAAAAAAAAAGGGGGGGGGGTATGGAGATGAATATTACTGATGCCTCAAAGGGCCTCTTCCACAATGGAGGCAGCGACCCACTGAGAATCACCAAAAGATGAGTGGAAGGAGGACGCCATATACATATTTGGTGGAGACATGAAGCTTGAGATGATATCCCCCCACGACGCCTCAACCAGACCAAACACTGAGGTATCCAACAGCCGACTCCCCCAGCTACAGCAGAGCCCCTCAGGGGGGGGGGGAGAACACTGAAAGGACGGCTTTCCCCTGGGATGAGGGGATGTTTGGGTATGAGGGGGCAACATCAAGGCAGCAAATGAAAGATTTATATCTCTCTGCCATGTATATTGTCTTTTCCTTTTTGTCCGAGAGCTTGCTGATGCTGGCAGAAGGAGCAGAGGTCACGAGGAGCTCGTCAAGGCTTCTTCTTTTACAATAACGGAAATCCACAGCCAGATATTTCTCACAGCTGTCCAATAACACAGCCAACGTAAGGGATCATGCTACACTGGGTGGTAAACTGGGGCTGATGAGGCAATATGTCACAGACAAGCCTTGTTACTGTTGTTTAGGCGTTTTATGATTTGCCATTTGTAGGTTGTTTTTTTTTTTTCTTACAGTATGCCATCAATCTGCAAGTATAAATCCACATTTTGTTTACCGGTACTAATATTTCACAAAATCTTCGGACATGAATATTCTATAAGAGCTATAGAGTGTCAGGTTAGAAAATGATTCTGATTCAGTTTATCCACATTGTACCTTAATCTAGGGTTTTTCCGTTTACCTCTTTATGTGTACACATAATAGGGTGGAGTTTCCTGGATATAAACAATCCTACACATGGGGGGGGGGGGGGGGGGGGGCAGGCAGAGCTGCACACTTCACCATGGAAGCTTAGCTGATTATATTAATACAATACTAACATTACAAGCATAACACTCGGTCCAATGCAATGCTGTAGTAGCTGCCAAAACACACCACTAAAAGTATTAATTTGGTGAAATAAAAAAATGGATTCCCACAATGAGAGCACAAGTAGATCTCACTTTAATAATGCTAATTCAAAAGCAAGTAGTGCAACATAATTCAAAGTGCTCAGTGTGCTTATGGAACCACAACAGAGCAAAAGACATGTATTGTAACGACTCTTTGCTTGAGCATCATACAGTCATTCAGTACAAAACACAGCATTTCTATGTGGCCTGAGACGAGCAGCATAATTAAGCTGCTGTGTCATCATGTGTCTGTGCAAGACTCACGAAATTCATCCAGTTTTTTCAGTAATCTTTACCCTCACATTAACTCATTAATGCTTGTATTACAAACCTCAGCAGTGATTCACTGTAGTGACTAATGTCAAATAAATATAAGCTCCAGAAACTCAGAATATGAAACGGTTTCACTTAAGTTCCCTTGAAAAGAAATGAAATCTCCTGAGCTCTGCCAGTGGTGTTGCTGATCTATTTTTTTTTTTTTTTCAGACTTTAGTAAATGACCCTGTACGAAAAATATGCTGAACGTTGTCCACATTTCCAGTTTATCACATGATAATCAGACTCCTGCGCCACGCAGGCATTTTTTATCCATTAGATGTGGGTTTTTTTTACGTCAGACTAAATCAGAAATATGTTTTTATCTTTGCTGATATTACACAGGAGTTACAGAGGAGCTAATGAGGATAAATCACCAAAGAATTTCTCTGGAATTAATAAAGTTTTTCTGTAAATAACCTCCCCGAGGTCCTCAGAATCATTTTCCATGTATTTCCCGGTCAGAGGCTGTCTGGAAATGAGCTCATTGAAGGTAATGAATTATCCATTCAAGGCAGTGACAACAGATGCAATATAAACAAACGAAACACAGCCTGACCTCACTCGCCACTCCTTCATATTCTACCAACGGCTTTCTGGTAAAACCTCTGAAGTGTGTGACTGTCTGGAAAACATCAACATTGTTTTTGTGCAGCAGCTTCCTCTTATGCAGCGGCAGGACGGAGATTCACAGCAGAGTTTTCCTTTCTCATATCAAAGCCGGGTGTAGGAGATGCATTTCTCCCCCTCTCGCTCTCGGTCCTTGTAGTGCTATGGCGGACAGATTCCTGTCGTGCTCCACTTGTACTCACAATTATAATATCAAGTTTCAGGCTCTGTGAAACCTTGCATGAAGCTTTATAACACAAGTGAAAGTCAGTAATTCTGGCAGACGAGTGTTTTTACCCGATACACATTACATTTCATCAGTTGTTTACATTTTTTTTTTGTGCGTTTTCATAAAGGTTCATCAAAATGTGTAAACAAAAAAGAAACTATCATCAATTTCTACTCAGCAGCAGTTAATGTTTTCAGCAGGTGGATTGGCGTCACGTCAGAGTCTCTCTTCTCTCTTGTTGTCCAATAACTCCACCTCCAAGTCTGGATCAACTGGAAGTTTCCTACCTGCTAGATATAATTCTATACTTTATTTTAATGTAAAGTGCAATAAAATCCATTTCTTCTAACTGGCACAGTATATATCAAATTTAAATGATTTCAATCAGTTTTACTGCTGGTCAATTGTTCCAAGAGTGAAAATCTGCTGATTCGCTTACTATGCTTGGAGAAACTAAATAACTTGGTTACATTTGCTGTTTCCTTAAGATATCACGACGTCCGAGTCCAGTACTTTTATCAACGTTTTGAAACATTCCCTTCCAACAAAACGACATATCTGGGCTGTAAAAGCCCAAAGGAGACACATATCAGCAGCTCCGTTTATTACTGTAGTAGCCTGTGCTCCCATTCACTTCCACATAATTACAGGAAAGCAGCCACAACTCACCCCACCAGGCAACAGTGCAACAGTAGCAGCAGCCCCCTTCACCACGTCTGGTAAGAATGTTTCAGACATGAAGTATCGGCTACTTTGAAACATTCACGGTTTTCACCCAATGTTTACAACCATACGAAGTCCATAGTCATGCCTCGTCTGATGCTGAGTAGTCAAATGAAACATTTCCGCGTCCTCCTACTACAGACACAGGGTTGGTTTTTTTTAAAGAAAAAGAAAAAAAATCTGAATTGACTTTTTCCTGGACTTCTTGAAAGTCAGCTGCCAACAAGAAGGAGGGGGACGGGCATTCACAGTTCCCGTTTCTGAAGACTCTGACTCATGATGGGGAGGTATACTAGTTTTTGGGATTTATCTTTAACTTTGCAAGCTCAAGTCAGCTCTTCATTTTGAACAGACACGCACGTACACGAGCCTGTGTGATCAGCCGTGTGGAATCAGGTGCGTCACAGCTGTAATGTTTAGCAAAACAATCTGGACGTTCTCAGGCTGGAAAAACACTCAAGGTTGTCCAGACGAGTGATCCAATCAGGTCCTCCATCCGAACTGATAAGAGGCTGTAAAATATGTCAGTGGTCGGATTTTCACTCGCAATGTATGCGGTTTCCTGAGGCTCAAACACTGAGGATCATAAATATCGTATGAGCTGATAAAGACCCGGGTTGGTATGTCGTCCATGTTCTGGCTCATTATGTCATTTTAGTATCAAAGTTAAATGATAACTTCAGGTTACTGAATAAACCGGTGGTTATGATGTTCTTGTGCGTAGATTAATGATCAATCTGATAAATTAATCTCCTTGAGTCTCCTTAATGACTTTAACTTTATGTAACATTGCTTTAATAGTATTAAAAAATATATATTTGATTTGGTTTTGAAAGTGTTGGTGTTTTCAAAAAGCTTGTGTGGATCTTTTTTTCCCTTTTCATTTTTTGGGAATAAATCCTATAATTATAATAAAACCAAAAAACTATCAAGTGTGACAGGCACAATATTTACAAAATGTACTACCAGATGTTGACAAAAACAAAATACAATGTGAAAAAGATGAATGAGTCTTCAAGGGAAACTACTACTTTGTGTGAGTGTTGAAGATGGCTTAAGTTGTGTTGAGTTTGGGTTTTTTTTCCACTCTTCTCATGTTTGAATCCTTTTCTACCAACAATGGCACATGGTTGAGAGGAGTGAAACTAAAATCTTTTCTAACCTGAGCTGGTTCATCTAAAATCACATCGTGGCATCAAATCTCACTCTCTCTATTGTTTACAAATCGTTTCCATCCTCCTCCTCCTCTCCGCCATGGACCGTTTACCCGAGGACAACAATGTTGACTCAGTCTCATAAACCTCATATTTGTGTCTCCTTCTCAGATAAAACCTTTTTTTTTAGCCAAACGTGCATTTATAAGACAAGCATGCTGTTCTGGCCTCGCTCCGAGGCCTCGCTCCTCACCAGATTAGCAGAGTCACACTGATACACCCGCCTGTGGTGCACAGAACATCAAGTTTCACTGAGTGTGGATCGGGTGACAATCTTATCTAGTGTGAGCCAAACAGTCTGCAGGTGTTTGTTTCACCTTGGCTCAGTTAGCGGAGGGGGGTTTCAAAAAAAAAAAAAACAACACAAAAAAAAACCACTAACTAAATCTGCTGGACTCACGGTTTTGAGCTCCTCGCGCAGCCGCTGAGTCTGCTCGCTGTGCTCCAACTGGGCTCGACCCTTCTCCTTCTCCGCCTCACTGAGCGCCCGGGTGAGCCTCTCCACCTGGGCGCTCAGCTCCCTCGCATCCCGCTCCAGGTCGCCCACCTGGCTCTCCCACTGGGACTGGCAGCCCTCCAGCTTCACTCTGAGCTCATGCCTGCCCTGCTCCAGCTCCTGAACAGAGGAGAGAGTCATGAGAGAACAAGAGGTTATCAGTCAAGTACAGAGGAGATCGGAAAAAACAAAAAACACACCAAAATAGAGCTTATTAACATGCTTCTATTCTGTATTGACTTTGACATGTGTGAAAACTAAATATTACTGTGGGGAACAATATTATGTAATTTTGGATTGTGTGTGTTAAAAAGAAGTAATGAGCCTGATGTGCTAAAACACTATCCAGTCAGCAGAATATCAGCCTATATTTCCTTGGGGCATCCTTGTATTTATGGCTCCTTATATAAGCACCTACTTCAGATTGTGTCAGATGGGTTCATCCCACAAGCTTATCTGACTTTGTGGATTACTTTGCCACTCTGTCAGTTTGTCCTCTCACAGATTTATGTGATAGTCACACCCGATAAGGCCGAACGGTGAACGGTCTGAAAGATGTCAGCGCTCACCCCAAGAGAGAAAAGGGGCCATTATTTAACCTGTCACAACCTCTCGGGTGTTTGTGTGACTGTGCAGAAGGCGACAGAGAGGACAAACGTGAGGACACTAAAGTTGGTGTTTCACAGTTATGTTGGACTGAGCTGCAGTGTGTGTGTGTGTGTGTGTGTGTGTGTGTGTGTGTGTGTGTGTGTGTGTGTGTGTGTGTGTGTGTGTGTGTGTAAGGTAATATCTGAGTACAAAGGGTGAATCTGGGAATCTGAGTTACATGTCTTCATCTCATCATACAGGCCATCTAACATGTGAACAGAATAGCTATACTTGAAAACGTCTCAGTTAATTGGTTTGTTAAAAACACTTGTCAATCAAATACTTTACATAAAACACATTTCTGGAAAGAAAATGAGGCAAAAACCGGCTGATCAACTTGAAAACAGCGTCGAAATGCAAATTTGAGAGGCTGAATCGGGGCGATGACTTCAGTTCTGTTCCAATATACATTTCTGTCAACAATTAGCTACTATAGATTCACACACACATTACTAAAACATATTGAGTGATGCAGAGCACAGTGAGCTGTTTCACAATGACAATGTCTATTATGTCAGTCAGGCCATGTTGAATCAAATCAAACAGCCATAATTAGATTTCAAAACTTCAGTTTACTGAAGCACATGATGTCATTTTCTCTCTGTTCCCTCTTGAACAATAATGAGGTGGAGCTCAGAATTTGCACAAGGGGATTAATAAAGTAGATTAGCTTAGTTTACATGCAGCTTGCTACTATAAAAAGCAAAACAGCACTCCCTTATACAATACCCAAAGCTTCAGTTACTCTTCAAACACATTTAAATCCATTAACAATAACAGACAATCATTTTACTTAAATTATTAACTGTAAATGATCTATATTATCCAAGGGATTCTAAAAAGACAATTTGCTTTGTAAACAAATAGATAGTCTAAAGAATAAACGTAGATGCTACAAAAATGTAGATCAAAAATATTTAAGTAATGAATTATATGTAAAGTAGTTTACATTATGAGCGAGCAAAAAAGAAGAAGAAAGAAAACCATGTCTTAATGTACTCCTTACAGTAATGCATTCAATTTCAGGGCTGTGCAGCCCAGATTACACGTGTCCATAATAACATCATCCCACAGTCCATAAATATAGAATTAGAACATACAATTATTAATACTATAAGAGTTTGTTTTATGAATTGAATAAAAATTAATAGTGATGCCTGATGTAGTAATCCAAAGTGTCAAGATTAACAGTGTTAAAATTAATTGCTTTACATTTTTCATCTTTTTTTTTATTTATTTCATTTTAAACAGCAGGAAACTTTTGATTTCGCTCAACTCCCTCACACTATTCCCAAAACTACACACAGTCTGTTTTATGTCACTCCTCTGGATATCCAAGTGATCTTCGGGTGTTTTATTTCCCACCTCAGATTAAATTAAAAGCAGGCTGCCTGGTCTTACCTCCAGCTTGTCCGCGTACTCCACATGAAGTTTGTCGCTGCGCTCCTTCAGCTGACGGTTTTCCAGGAGCAACGCGTTTCCCAGCTGCGCTGCCAAAATAACCTCTTCCTCCTTTTGTTTCAGAGCAGCCACCAGTTCACCGGGGTCCCGATAATCTGTTATTTCCTCCGCTCCGTAGTCAAAGTAGAAGTCCTCCTCCTCCCCCAGGTCCATTTTCGTGGACTTGAAGCTCCACTCGTCCAGTCGATCCATTATGTGTTGTTGTTGTTTTGTCTGTTTGTTTTTTATCCGCGTAAATGTGTGAAGAGACGCGCAAAGTGTGCCATGAGAGTGATGCTGGGATGTGAAGTGTTCATGCAGGACACCTGAGCAGAGCTGCTGAGGTGAAACTTTTCAGCTCTCCTGCAAAAAAAAAAAAAAAAAAAAAGGGCTGATCCTCCCTCTGTCACCAGCAGATGACTGGTCTGTGTCCTGTGGGAGTCGGCTTCACCTCTGTAACCAGTCTCCACCCCACAAATCACAATGATTAGAGACTGCACTTATTGGGTTGTTCTTGTTTTTATTTATTTATTCATTTTAAAGCATCGACAGTAAATTCAAGGGGTGAATTCAATGGTAATGGACCAAATAATTAAAGGTCACAACATAAGGAATGTAGGCAAATGGTAAAAAAAAAAGAGAGAGAGAGAGAGAGAGAGAGAGAGAGAGAGAGAGAGAGAGAGAGAGAGAGAGAGAGAGGGGTGCAGACAGTAAATCGTGGAACTCATTAAAAGTTCACACTGTGGGACTGAAGTTGCAAATGTTTGGATAAATAGCTGCAGTGTGTGTGGGGACACAATGAGTGGGTTCTGGGCTGGAGCTTTAGTGACTTGAAACAATGTACTTGGAAAGTCTTGAGGCAAATTTTAGAGTTTGAAATTATGCACTGAATTTGGAAGTGCAACCAAAATAAAATTAATAAATAAAAAAATAAAAAAATGGAGCACACCCCAGCCAGCAGGTGAAAGATAGAAAACTTTTTATTGAAAGTTTTTCCATGCAAAAGGTGCTCGATAAGAAAGTTTATCTCTGCACTACAAATATCAAGAATTGATTCATTTCTTCTCCGTCAATCCAGAATCCCCTGAGAGTGGCATCAAGAAGGACAGCTGGTGGAAAGTGATACTTATAGAGCAAAACTTTTCAACTCTCATGAATAATCTATAACAAGTTTCACTCCTTGTAGTCAGTATTAATTTATTTATTTTTTTTTTATTTCAACCTTATGCAGCAGTTTTATTATTACAGTGAATGATTTTCCTCTGTCTGTGTTCAGTCATACAGCAGGTGCTCAAAAGGTCGTCCAAGCAGGGTTTTTGACTGCCAAACAGGGGGAGTGTCTGCTTCCTTTGTCCAGATGCTCTTCAAAGGTCAGAGGTCAGCCTCCACAGGTTTTTTCATGGAGCTCAGGGGGGGGCATCAGTCCAATAAAAGCCCCAGCATCCTCACGCACGGCGAGGCTTTTGTCGTCGGGGAGGCTGGAGCTTCTTTACATATGGCATCAGAGAACAAACGCACACAGAAGCACTGTATGTCAGGCCCCCACCTCGCCTCAGGGCCATTGTCTCCATTGTTCCTGCTCAGTTTACGGGTGGTAAGCGTGTCGAGGCAGCGCGCACACACAGCGGGGTTCACATGTTTAAACGAAGCTAATAAATCAGTCTGTATTCAAGCGCGCCGGCGCGCGTGCATGAGTGGTCAGATGTAAGAGGCAGAAGCCGCATTATTAGATATTGAGCAAAGAATGAAACTTACAGTGAATGTTACATATTTTACTGAGCGAGAGCAAAAAGTATGAAGCCCCCTCTTTAAATTCAATGGATCCTGCAGGACGACTTGCTGCAGATGGTGAGATAAAATTGATTTGATGCCGCCCGAGCAATACCAACAACCATAAAATCTATATATACGAACCATAAAGCCTGCCGCTCCCCGACAACAATAATTCTGTAAATAACGCCGTCCATCTACTCAAACAGTTCTGCTGAGGCATCAGCTGCATCAGCAAGACGTGAGCTGAAGCTAAATCATGCTCGGTGTTCAGGGCACATAAATATTATCAGTAATGATCGGAACTAGGACGAGGAAGCGTGAGGCCAACGACATCAAGATTTGCTCTGTCAACCCAGTGGAGGTCATGTACAGTCAGTAAAATTAAATACTCAAGATAATGCAGTTTGCAGCATGGTTCACTCCAGAACTTCCACCCTGAGAAATAAATAAAGTCCAGTTTTACCTCCATCCATCTTTTATAATGCTTCATCCAACTCAGGGTCTCTGGGAGGGTCAGCAGTCCATCACAGGGAAAACACATAGACAAACACATTCAGTCCAAGGGGCAACTTTCAATTACTAATTAGTCTTAAATGCATTTTTTTTTAACTGAGGAAAATCCCTGCAAGCACAGAGAGAACATTCAAACCCCATGAAGAAAGCCTGTAACTATATTATATATATTGAATGAAAAATATTAACAACAACCGCACAGCCTCTCAAGAGTTCATTCACTTCTAAATATCCTCGTCAGTCAGTCAGTTAGTGAGTTAGTTAGCAGTATTTACCATTATGCAGCTTTTTTGCTTTTGTATTACTAATATAAGCATTATTTAATTAATAGTTTTATATGTTCATTCATTGATGAATGAATGCATTCTTTGCTGACATATAGTAAAAGCTTTTGTAAATAAATGTTTTAAAAGCTTGTTTCTATTGATGGTATATTTTTTGAGGATGCAACCCATAGTCTTAGCTCATGAATGCATATTCCTTACAAATGTAATGCAATTTTAAAGGGAATTAAACAGGTTCTCCAACAGTCAAATATTTATTATACAGTAGCATTGTTAGAGAATGAATTTGCCAATCAATTACATTGCTTGCATTTTGTGCAGCTTTGTTCTATGGTCACTTCTATTTCACACTTTTTTTTTAAATTCTCCATACAGCTCCCGGTTGCCAAGTGTTATTCTTCTACGGAAGCGTGATAAAAGTAAATCAAATGAAGAAATTCTGTAGCATTTTTCCTGGGACTGTCCATCTTTTGTGTCTCACCTAAGCATTTCTTTCTTCTGGGGTTTATAACTGGACTTTCTTTTCCTACTGAAAAGTAGACACTAATAATTCCTTAAATATTTAATCAGTCATTCGTCGATACTTCCACCCTGACATGACAACTGTGAGTTATGAAGCAGTCTTTATTTGCATCATAGTCTGTACAATGTATACACAGAATGAATAACTCCTTGGACACCAGCCCAACGCAGATCTCTGGTGACCCCCCATGGACACAACTGGAAAAAATGTTTCTTCGTATTGGTTGACTATAAAGTTAATGTACCAAGTCATTAAGGAAAAGGAACCAAGTGTAGAATACTAGATACAAAAAAAATATAATTGTCATGTGTCTTGAGCTGAGTTAAATTGTCTTATTTATATAGGAAGTTTCATAGACTATTGCCAGAAGAGACCGAGATAATAGAATAGAATAGAATAGAATAGAATAGAATAGAATAGAATAGAATAGAATAGAAATACATCCCAGGGGATGTAGCAATTAATACAAGGGGAAATTTCTTGTAATAGCTCCTTACAGAAAGTAATACAATAGTAATTGAAATATCAAGGTGACGAGTTATAACGAGGAGTAACGCAAATCTCGTTACACTGTGTTCAATGGTAGTGACAATACCTGTGTTTTTAGTGTTTGTCTGTCAATAATTACCGAGGGAAATCAAAGGTCAGCGGGTGTGACACAATTGTTGAAATGATTGGAACTGCAGTGGAGCAGGTTGTACCCACTCCGGCCAGCAGGGGGCGCTGCTGTGTCTGTCTCACCTGTAAACGGAAGCCAGGGCAGAGCAGGCACAACCCGTAAACAATCTTGGAGTTTGCGGTGGTGGGTCCACTGTTTAGCTTCACAGTGATGGAGAGGAGCGCGTGGACGACGTCAGCCCTGAAATCCCTCGGGTAAACAACATCTAAGTGCTTTACAGTCCGTGTAGCGGCACCGGCGTTGTTGTGGTCCCGATTTAACGCAGCTGCTGCTGCCAAAGTACAAATCAGCTGTTCCATAAACGTAAAACTCGCCATTCTCAGTCTAAATGTGTGGATTTTGTCGGCCCGTTACTTGATGGGAGGTAAAACTCACCTGCCGTGTCTCCTCCTTCCTGCTCAGGTACCGGGGCGCGTGCCTCTCGCGCTGCCGGTGTGATGAGCTGCCGTGTCCGCTGCTCAGCTGGCTGCGCGAGGAGCTCAGGACCACCTGTCCGGAGCTCGGAGGTGAGACCACAGCTCAGGACACGTGGAGGCTGCTGCCTCACCTTCACTGTCAGCGCATTAAAACAACAGGAAATCTATAATTAGATATCAGTAAACCACATTTCAGCTCGTTCTTTTCCAATTCAGCAAGTCTGTTTATTAACTCACCACACGCTTCAATTGGACCACATGCATTTTGGTCCAAAAAGAGAGATCCACTTTCGGTTCTGCCTGTCAAAAGAAATAATTAGACAGAACACATAAAAAGCATAAAGAGATGAGTAGTTGCTAAAGTAACATAGATCTTAATATCTAGTACAAAGAAGATAAATCAAGCTGATGTCTCAAGCCATGGCAATGCACACCTAAGTGATTTGAAGGTTTTCCTTTCTGATCTTTTTGGGATTCAGGCTAAGTTTGGAAATGGCTTGACAAGAATGTTTTGTTTGTTCTTGATACACAGTGAGTCACAAGGCAAATAGGCAAAGTATCAGTGCTCATGAGAGAAGAAGAACGATGGGGAATAAGAAGCATGCAGTAAAATCAAAAAAGATGTTAACAATAACAATATATTTGACCATCAATTTCAGCAGTTGCTTTGTAAAAACAAGTAAGATGTGAAAATGGTAGGTTAAAAGCCGACAGTGGAAAAAAATGTGTACCCTAACCCTGTACAGTGCCAATAAAGGGGAAATTTCTCTTAATTGTTAAATAGCTTCCCACTGTATTTATTTACAGAATATCTCTGCTTCTTCGGCTTTTAATAGTTTCTAGATTGACATGCAGCTCACATTAAAAAATGTGCCTTGTTTTCTCTTTTCTTAGGCTCCACTTCAACAGGTGACGTCCTGCTGGTGGGAGAGTTGAGAACTTTACTGTCAGACATGTCGTCTCCTCTGGCCGCACTCACATCCGACGTGCTCGAACCGTCCACCCTCGGCAAGGTCACCGGTGAGATACCAGGGTCTTTTGGGTGCTGTTGTCGTTATGACTCGTTCTTCTTTTTTAACCGAGTATTTGTTGCTGTGATACAAATTTTTCCAATCTTGCAGAGTTCCTCGTATCGGAGTTGCAAGCAGCTCACATCCTCAGGTATAAAGAGCATCATCCTGAAGATTCTAAGTCGGCAGGAGAGTGTGACAGGGAACAGAGAGTGGAAGACCTGAGCCGTGAAGAGGAAGATGTTGATGTGTCGGACAAAAGGAAGGCTGAGATGCAGGCAGAGTGGGTTTTACTTCTGCACTCCCTCAACATGGATACCTCATCTCCGTTTGAAGATGTGCTGAGCGAGGTATAATCGCTTCAATAGTGTTCATTTTGGTGGTTTGCCTTGACCTTAATTGTCTGAGGAGCTCTGAAGGATTTCTAAAAGCTGTTTTGATGAAGGTGGAGGCGAGGCTTTCTAATCTACCTGCAGCCTTGACAGAGCCTCTTCTGAACACCAGCCTCAGCGCAGAGCAGTGGGTAAGTGTACGTGGCTGGGAACTGATCATTAAACAGTAACTTCCCAACTGATGTCTTGATTTACTCCTTTTTTGCAGGAGCAAGTGAAAAAGTTAAATGAAATGCTGTCGGAAGACTATCGCTGTCGCAGGCAAATGATGATCAAACGCTTTCAGGTTACACTTGAGTCGTTTGCCTGGGGAGAAAAACAGACGGTAAGAATGTTAAGTCACTGCACCTTTCAATACATGCTCAGTTTAACAGCAGGGCCATCGGAAAAGATAGTTTGATATTCATCTGTTTGTCATTGGTTATGTTGTCCAAGGTAAGATGTTCCTCTCCACATGCAGGAAGAACTTATAACAGCTTGTCCTTCCCCACAAAACAACCCAGGATTTAGCCAAACCCTGGTATGCTTGTGTCTGCATATTATTTATTTGCTTCCCTTGGTGAAGACCTCCCATGCTATTGATCTCAAATTCCTAGTAGTTTAAGGGGAAGAGACTAGAGGGTTAAAAAAAACCAACAACAATGCAGTCCGTTATGATATTCTTTCTGGCAGTGGTCCACTGGCTCAAATAATGCATTGTGGTTTTGCCCAGCCTACATTCCTTTGTAGGAAGAACAACCTTTGATGTCCAACACATATATTAGGTTGTAATTCTGGGAGGGGCACAGTATAAATTGATAAGCAGTCACCTCACAGCAATATGGTTCAAACTTGCTGGGCCATTCTATGTAAAGTTTGATGTTCTTCTTTATGGATTTTCTCTGGGTACGACAGAGATGATAGAGAGGTGGTCTACAGGCTTTCTTTGTAATCTCATTGGGCTCAAAATAAAAGAGTTTAGGAGCCAATGCTAAATTAAATAATAAAATAACATATTTAAATACAGGGTACATGGAGAGAGGTTTGACTTGAACCCTTAACAAAGGTGAAGTTGTAGTGTTTGGATGGATTGTAGTACATGGAGAGGTATTTCAAATATTCTGTTCTTTTTATGTTTGCTCAATGATTGAAACCAAAACTGCTATGTGTGCCTTCGATTAATCGGTTTTAATTGAATCCAATTTTACATCGATAGGGCCAAATCCAGCTCATTCCTCTCATTGCACTTTTACTGGAAAACTCAAGATTTCCACATTAGCAAGTAGTGTGATGGTGAAAAGGAAAAACTCCAATTTGATAGGGAAAAGAAGAACTTTCCAGTTGGGGAAAGGAGACAAAACAATAGGACGGGATGGAGACCAACATGCAATTATAGTCCTAAAACCAGTCGGATCAGAGCAGGAGGTTCAAACCACGAATTTCTAGCTTCACTGCTGGAGATCATGCAGGAAGGTAGAGAGAGAGGGGTAGAGCGAGAGATCTGTGTAGATCCAAGTCTCCTGTGGCTTTCATAGAGTTGTAGTCAAATCCAACATCTCGGTTCACTTTATTTCAGGAGCGCAGAGCAGCACTGGACTCAGTTCCTCCTCTTGCATCGCTCGCTGGCTCCACTAAGGTGTGTCCTTCCTTTCTGCTGGCTGCCAGAGCAGATCAGTCCTGCATCGATCCTATCAAAGCTGGAACGAGCACCCCCGTCTACAAAGTACGACCGTAAACTAACTTTCTGTTGTTGTTGTTGTTGTTGTGTCTGACTCCAACATGAAAGAAATGTTATGATTTTATTTGGTCTCACTAGATGTTGATGGGCAGTGTACCAGATAGAGGAGGGCGACCCGGGGAGATCGAGCCACCGATGCCCCGATGGGAGGAGAGGAAAGCCAAAGGACACAAGGGGGGTCGAGGAGGTGGACACCAGAGACAGAGATTTTCAGACAAGAAGAAGAAGGGGAAAAAAGATTAGCATGTCTTACTTTTGAGTTTTATTTTTAGGTGGTCATTGTTCTTTGAGGATTATGGGATGCCATTCATGACAAAGTTCTATCATTTTAAGTCTAATAATTTGTAGTTACAGCAGATGTACATATCTGACAGTTTAGAAACCGTTGCTATAACATATTGGCAAAAGGGAAGATATTTTTGTATCAAATTTTGGTTCATGTGAATAAACCTGACAGAAAATAATTTATTATAATTGGGAATTTTTTTATATTTGCTTTTTCCCCCATTTATAAACCCTTTTGTCCAAGAATAAACCCTTGAAACACAGACTCCTTGTTATTTTGTGTAAATATGTATTTCATATCAATTTAGTACAAGTTGAAACGTTTTTTTTAAATGTATTATTTTAATTGACGGAATCGTTTCTGCTGGTGACGTCACACCGGAAGTTGGTCGGAGGACAAATGATGTAACACTTGGAAAGTTCCGGATTATCCAAAGGTCGTAATCACCCGTTAGGAACACAGTAACATTTTTCTGTAAAAAGTCGCTAAAAACCACGTCTTTTGTTTAAAATGCCCAGAGGAAGCAGAAGCAGGACGTCCAGGATGGCTCCCCCAGCCAGGTAACAGCTATAAATTGAAATGTATATCTCAGAAGATATTAAAATGTGGAGAATTGTATGTGCAATAGCTTAAGCTAACGTTTAGATAACCTTGCTGAACTGGTGATGAACTGCTGTAAAAAATCTATAAACACTCTAGATTCCTTCTTTTTATTATGTATATCTTCTCAATTCTATACCTGGAGTGTTGTGTTTGTATGGAAGTAGTGGAAACGCGTATTCAGGCCGGTGTTTAATCGTCACGTGTTTTTGGTTTTGTCAGTTCTGTAATCAAACTTACACAAATTAAACGTCTGTTCGCTTTAATGTACAGCTACACCAAGCATAACCTAAGTATACAACTCTCTGATCAAGGAAAGTGTTATCAGTGTTATACTGTTACGTACATATGTCATCACTAAACGCGTTGTTTCTTCCAGAATGTTAGTGCCACTATATGTTGGTAAGTATAATAGCGACATTAGCCGTATGTTACTGCCTTCAGATCTCTGTATTTGGCAGGCTCCTGCACCACGATCAGACATTGGAAGAACCGTTTTTATTTTTTTTATTTAATCTTCATATCAATGCAGAGGAGCAGTAGAACTTCACTCAATACCTCATAAAGATACATAACCAACCTCCAGTTACCTTAAATATCACAGCTCACCACACTGTTACTGACACTGAAAGCGACCAGTTAAAAGCGTGAACAGTATTAAAATGTATGCCTGTTTGAAATTGTAGATATCAGCCGAAGCGTGTCATGTTAGTTGTTGGATTGAAATGTATGTAATGATCAACACCTTCTGTTTACAGCCGGGCACCCCCTCCTCCCCCTCCCCCCATGGCACGAGCTGCACCCCCTCCCTCCCACGCCCCGGTTCCAATGCAGGCTCCTCCATCTGCTGTGGGTGCCCCGGCAGCAGCGCCCCGGCAGCCGGGCATGTTCGCCCAGATGGCGACGACGGCCGCTGGCGTGGCCGTGGGCTCCGCGGTGGGCCACACCATTGGCCATGCGATGACCGGAGGGTTTGGTGGAGGACATTCGGAGCCTGCCAAGCCTGACGTCACATACCAGGTAAACTGAAGTTTAGCCAACAACAAGACAGGAATAGTACCAGGTAAGATTAGGGCGTCTGCATCTTTAGTGGCTGGTTGTCAATTACTCAGAACAAGAAAAGAAGATGTTGTAATCAAACGTGTGGGGGCTTTCACTTACACTTGTAGTTACTTAGTCTGGTATTTATGGCCTCATGCTAGACGAATGACGTGTTTGGTGTATCCTCTACAGTATGTCCCTTTTAAAGAGAATTATTCATTCACTATGATCCAGTCCAGTTGAAGATGGATGTAAGATATAAGATGGAATAACCAGCTCAAGCATGCAGAGGATTTTGTTAAGTGTGCTGTCGCCTGCTAAGTTGAATAAGTTATGGAATGCACTGATGCTGAACGCTTCAAAGATATGCCACTTGTTCATATGAACTTCCAGTCTTCCAGTATGCTATGGGGTTGATATCACTTTGGTTTTTTTGAATCATCGGAAGGACTGGCCATCTGTTATATCTTGGTTCTACAAACTGAAAGAAACCTTTGGTGTTTAAGCCAACATACCTTCCTGACCTGCGTGATACAGTAGACGAAACGTGTGTTTTGTGTATTCCAGGAGCCGTATCAAGCCCAGCCCATGTACCAGCAGCAGCCACAGTCTATGTACCAACAGGCTGAGGTTCCTCAGCAGCAGCAGGCCTGCTCCTACGAGCTCAAGCAGTTCATCGAGTGTGCCCAAAACCAGAGCGACCTGAAGCTCTGCGAGGGCTTCAGTGATGTGCTCAGACAGTGCAAGTTTGCCAACGGTGAGTGGAGCGCGCATGTGTGTATGTACTTCTGTAGATTATCTCTGCAGTCTTGTTATGGATTCATTTGTACTTTAAAACTTTGTTCAGGTTTGATGTAGTTATAGTAAATGTTTAAACAAATCAAAACTGCTGCCCGTTCATTTGCTGTGTGTGCTGACAACCGACATAGTTATGCATGATACAGTTTATAAGCTGCTCCATCTCATTACCTGGTAAAGACATCACAATAGTTTGCGTTTAGCCCAGTAAAAGAAACACATAAGAAAAGGAGTAATATTTCTCCACAAGTACTTTGATAAACTGAAATTCATGCATTGATATTATTTTGGGGAACGTGGCTTCTCTTGGCAGAAGAATTCACAACCAGTGTGCAGAGAATGTAAAGACAGTGTTTCCTAAATCAAGTTAAATAATTCACTTAATATGTCTGTTTCCTTCTTTTGGTTTTGACTTTTGAAATTAGGCATGCAAACTAATTAGACTACAGCACAATTGAGGCTTTTTATTTCCCCAGTTCAGTCCAGTGACCTCAAGCTGCCAAATGAGCATTTCATTAGCAGCTGCTGTGACTTTGCATTATTTTGAAGTATTGCGGTGTTCAAAGTGACCACAAGGGGGAGCAGCTGCAATGCCTTCGGGGCTGCTTCAGCTTGTCTTATGTTCACAAGGACTTTTATTGAATATGCCACCTGGTATCTTCTAAGTTTTTGAAACTTTTATCTCCTTCACAGGCCTGTCATGAGATGGAGACAAAGACCTGCAGAGAGACGATCACACATCTTCTGGATACCAAGAGGGCGTCATTCAACAGAAATCAAACAATAAACACGAGTTATTTTGAGAGTCGGAACATCAGAAAGCATAAATTATTTCTGCAGCGCTTGTAATCCTAGTCTTATAAATAATGTTTATATATTTTGCCGTGTTTTGAGTTGATTGTCAGTTGTAGTGTCTGTGCTTTCAATTTAAGACTCTTCTCATGAAGTCAGGATTTCTGGGGCAAGAAACACAATTTTCCATCTTCTGGATTCCAGATGACCACATTCTGCTTGTAACTAGTGTGAAACTAATAAAGCACTTGGATCATAAACACACTGCCTCCTCAGACTGACTATATTATTGAAGCACTTTGAGTTTCACCTGCATTTTCCTTCTTCCATCCTGGTCCAACCCTGATACTGGAGGTCTCCTGTCCTGCATGTTTCAGGTCTCTGCAGTGGCAATGACAGGTTAGGAGCGTGGAGATGACGTAATCGTTAAAAGCAGGTCAAGAGCTAAAACGTCCAGGGTTGGAGACCACTACTCTCCTTATGTGATTCATGAAGCTAGGAGTCCATTTAAAGACAGTTGAGCAGGGTTCACCGAGACCTCGCACCCACAAAAGCATGAAGCGGAAGGGAATTTGTAAAACATTTTTTTAAGGCCTCGTCCAGCAAAAAAAAAACATTTTTCACGAGACGTTGTGTAAACGTCTCGGGCTCTAGTGGCTGGAACCGAGACAGAAATTCCTGGACAGGTCACAGAGTGTCCTCACAAGAATACACGAGGGGACATTTATCCGTTTTTGATTTCAACCTAGGTATGGGAGGAAAGGGAACCCCTTGCAGGCGCGGGGAGAACATGCAAACGCCACACAGACAAGTCACGACAGCTTGGAATCGAACCAGGGAACATTTCCCAGTGAGGTGGGAGTGAGAACCCACTGCTCCAGAGTTGCTGGTGCAGCAGCACCTGTCCTGTCATTCAGTCCGATCCTCCGCATGTGGAGTAACACTGGCGTCTCTAAAAGCAGTCTGCAGTGTTTCCTCCTCCTCCTCTCGCTCTCTCGCTCTCTCGCTCTGTGCTGTGCTGAGCTCCCGCTCTGCTTCTTCTTTTTTTTTATTTTTTATTTTTGGCGTCTGACATTAGAGCTCACTCTTTTCAACATGGCAGGAGGAGCCGCTGACTGACTGGCTGCAGCCCCTCGTCCTCTCACCTCCTCCCCGGGAACACTCACTAAAAGCGCCTCCTCTCCTCGTCATGGATCCTCGGTGAGTTCTCCCTGCCTATGTCCTTCCACTTTTTTTTTTTTTTTTTTTATTTTATTTCCCACTGCAGTGTGAAAGGGAAGGTCAAAGAACGACTGGAGGCAGCTCACATTCTGTGTTGTCAGTGGCATTTAGTTTGCAGCTGACTTAAACATACAATGGATTTTCTCACATGTTATCTCTTCTTATTTAGCAGCATTGAGCGTCATTGTGTAACCACTTTTAGAAGGGCACTCAATAAATGCATGGGTAACTGAAACGTAAGAAGGAAACCCATTATGGCATGGATATTTAATAAAAGTGAAACATACTCATAATTATGTTTGTTGATCTCAAATGGACATATTTCTCTCTGGATGTTTGTTGAAAGTGAAACAACAGTTGCTACACCTACTCCCATTGGAATGTCATGTTATTTGTTAAACTACATCAAATATATTCCGTGAATATTTATATTAGGTGTAATGTCATTTATAGCTTCTATGTCTATGTGCAAAATGCAAACAATCAGCAAACAAATTGTTGCTTGGACTGAGAGTGAAATATATTACAATATGTAACAAATATAAGTGGCACACACTGCCAAGTCCCAGAGATAACTCCTATCTCCATGTTTAAGTATTATGTGATTGCCATCAGCTTGCTATCATTAGTTTGGAAAGGTAGAACTTACCAAATATAGTCAAGTGAGCTGTGTTTTACTGAGAGAACCTGAGCCCATCCCTGGAAACAGGATTGTTTACTTTTTAAACTATAAAACTTGAAAGTACACACGCACAAAAAACAAAAACAAGTGCACACTGAACACTGTTTTATTCACTGATGCAATTCATTGAAATCACGTTGGCGTTGTGATCCTGTCTGTTGTTCGCCCTTGATATATTTGGCTCAACTTGAATTATCCTGAATGTTTGGATCAGTTTATTGCTTTGATTTGTCACCTGTTTAATGTACAGCAACCCGTCAAAGAGTTGGAAGTTCTAGCTTTAATGAACGTCCCCCAGAGATCTCCTTCAGAGATTATTTCTGGAACGTGTGCCAATTAAAAGATTAAAAAGTGTCACATTGCAAACCCTGTTGCACATTGCTATCTATTACTGTACTTAATATAAACGTATATAGAGACACGTCACGGCCATATCACAAATTACTTCATTTTCTATTGTGAACATATGTTTACGGCATTGAACTTTTCTTAATTCACTTTGTGCACAGCCATTGGCACATGAAACCACAGCCACTGTTATACTTTCAATCTGACCAAACGTGTTAAATGTGCAGGAGAAGCAGTGAGGTCGGTGTCATTCAAAGTGTCTTCTGTCCACAGCCTGTAAGAGGAGAGCAGTCGTGTACATTCGGTGGTGAACCAGCTTCGCTCCATCATGACTAAAGAGGAGGAGATCCCTGACTGGGTGGGAGCGAAGGAGTTCTACGACAAATATGAGCCGAAGGAGATTCTGGGAAGGTTTGTACTCTAAACACCCATCAAGTGAAATCTATTGAATATGAATTCAACACATAACTTTCCTTTCGGGAAAAAAAAAAAAATCACATAAACATTATTTGACCGTGAATATCCACATAACCTCAATATCTGGAGTTTATTTGAACATTGCCGGCAATTTTCAAGCTTAATTTAGACCTCAGTTGGAGCGGCTGTCACTCTGAGTACAAACCCGGTTGAATTGTTTCAGTGAGAACCAGCTCGTTGTCATTCCCCTCCAGCCGTCAGGCCAGGGGGTTGTTATGTAAGTCTCAGTGTCCGAGGAGGCCGCGCTCATTAACTCCAAGTCTGACAAAGGTTTAGTCACACTCGTGGATTATGTAACATATTTTTTTTCCCAACCAATGCGGGTCAAGAGGTCAGCGGATGTGGACAATGCGCTCCTGCAGCTAGTATTCTCCACACGTTTCAGTCGCCTGCACAAACAGAGCCACAAGTCAGCTCCGCTTCTGTGGCCACCTTCCTCAGCCACTGCTGTGTATGATTTCAAATAGAATCCACAAGTCCTTGTGTGTTCTGGTTTCCTCCTGCAGTCCAAAAACATGCACTGGAGGCTAAATGGTGACCAGGGATTGCTCTTATGTGTGAAGAAGTGAGCATGTGTGCGCGTTTCTCTGTATTTTTCTGTACATTTGCTGTGTGCCAGCCGGGAAGGGTTTAACTCCGTGAACTATCATCTCTCGCAAATATGGATTTCACAAAGTTGCTGCTCTTTTCATACTGAAACAGCTGCTATATGTTTCAATAGTTACCATTTTATCTCGTAGATATGTTGTTGCTTATGCTTTCTTTTCATTTAAATTAATTTAATTTTGCATATAGTTGCATCATATAACATGTAGTGTCACAGCGAGGCCGTTCAGTGGCTTACTGGTTTATAATTTCAATTTACTGTTTACAAGTTTGAGATTTCGAGCAGTTTGGAACTTTGCAGATGTCTCAATATATGTTGTTGTTTTTGTTTATACTTTTTTTTGTGTTGACATCTTTGTTGTAGCGTATCACAGATATTTCCTTGTAAAGCTTTCCATAGTACTAAGTCAAAATCTCTGTTATGTTTGTTAGGGGCCGAATGCTTTCGCCCTTTTCCTGGAAGTAAAATTGACTTCTTTATAGCCCTGACAAGCACATTATTCTGTTTATACTGTGTCAAGCTAATAAGATTCTATAAAAGCAACCGCTTCGTCTCATTTTGCCTTTTTGAAATATGTAAGTAAAGCTTTGGGTGTATCCTGACAAATCTACTGTTTTGTGTTTTTCCCTCCAGGGGAGTGAGCAGCGTAGTGCGTCGCTGCGTCGACAAGCGCACGTCTCAGGAGTACGCAGTGAAGATCATTGACATCACCCCCTCCGATAAGACGACTCCGCAGGAGATCCAGGAGATCAGGGAGGCCACGGTGAAGGAGATCGACATCCTCAAGAAAGTCTGCGGCCAGGACAACATCAGTAAGATCGATCGCTGTGTAGATTTCAGACTTCATGTCTCTCAGCTGATCCATTCATTGAGCGACTCTACTCTCTAGTCCAGCTCAAGGACTGCTACGAATCCAACGTCTTCTTCTTCCTGGTCTTTGACCTGTGAGTAAAGGTGTACATGACTAAGAATTCCACCCCCCCCCCCCCCCCCCCAAACGATAATCAAATGTTTGATTTACTTTCCCCAGGATGAGGAAAGGTGAACTTTTTGACTACCTGACAGAGAAAGTCACTCTGAGTGAGAAGGAAACCAGGTCAGAACTCATTATGTAGACAAAACTGGTGAGTTATAACGATGCCCAGACTTGAATTAATGTGTGTGTATGTGGTTGTTCCAGGAAGATCATGCGCGCTCTGCTGGAGGTGGTGCAGTTTCTCCACGCACAGAACATCGTCCACCGGGACCTGAAGCCTGAGAACATCCTTTTAGACGACCAGACGAACATCAAACTCACAGACTTTGGCTTTGCTGTGCAAATGAAGCCCGGACAGAAGCTTAAAGGTCAGAAAAGACTCAACAATCCAGGCTTCGACAGTCACAGTTCAGCCGCTTTGTCTGAAAATCAAGAGAAACCCGACAAAGATATCGGATCCCAGCAAGAATTAGACACCTTGTAAGCTAAGCTTATGATACGCGAGTCTCCTTCACTATTAAAGTCCCTTTATTCACACGCTATACGGTGCCGCCCTGAGCCCACCAGCTGTCGGTGGTCAGCAGAGGGTCTGGTTGCACAACATGCTCCGTTGCTCCCTGAGCCGCCCTTACAAAAGGTTAAGAAACAGGACACTGAGATCTATTTGCTGCAGTCTCAGACTATCGCTGCACGTTGACCTTTCACACTTCTCAGAAAGCTCCGGGTCATTAGCAGGAACTGGCAAGTCCAATGTCACAGAATGCTTTTCGTTTAGTTTAGTTGGTAAAAATGTAAACATAGATGACGCCCAGTAGGCTGGAGATTTACCTCAGTGGGATGTGCACACGTTTTGAAATCAACAGGAATAACAAAGCTTAAACTGTATGGCATATGTGAATAATACTGATATTCTAAATGGATAGTCCCTGTAGGTATGAGATCTGCATGGATTTGAGTGCATTCAAGCATGTTTTTTTTTTATTGTAATAATAATAATAAAGCAAATTAATAAGGTACTTCTTTTGTAACATCCTTACAAGAAACCATCTTGACACTTAATCGTCATTATTATAAGTCTTCCCTCTGATTTTCTTTTTCTGAACCTTGTAACGACTGAGCCCATTTTAGACATTTATTTACTCCTTGTCAACCATAACCTTATAAGGATTACAATCCTTTTATTGTCATTATGCATATGCTTCCATACACACGACCAAATTGCAGTTTGGAGACCTAGCTTTCAGCAAAAAGAAAAAGAAAAAAAGCCACAAGATAGACTTTAAGAGAGTGTAAACACAATGAACTCAGATAAAATATGTAGTCGAAATACTCAAATGCAAATCTAAAAAGGTGCAAACAGTGCAGGGTTCAGGCTGCGCCAGGCCAGGGAAATCACCTGTATACTCGCCTTATCTCCAAAAAAAAAGCTACAAACAAGCTTTAAAACATAAAACACAAAAGCAAACGTTCTCTATATGTGACTGCTTCCGTTATTTACGCATGTGTGTGTGGCTGTGTGTTGCAGAGGTATGCGGCACGCCGGGTTATCTCGCTCCAGAGATCATCGAGTGCTCCATGGACGCAGGACACACAGGCTACGACACAGCTGTGGACATGTGAGATCATGAAGCCACCTTCCTGAACATCATGCATGCAAACTATACAAACACATTAAGTCTTGGTGATCAAAGTGGAACAAAAACAAACCAAACGGTAAAAGAAAACTGGTTCTGACAAGAATAGATTATGTGCGATTGTGTTTTAACGGCTTGTCAAAAGCAGCCGTTTTTCCATATTACCTGCATGATAGATCTGCTATTGAAGCCAATATATGAACATGGAGTACATAAAAAAAAAATGCAGATATAACATGAAGGATTTTACATTTTTTTAAATTGTAATTGTGGGTGTTAACCTATGATTTTAAAAACAGCATTACTCAAATACTTGATTAGTTATGTAGATTTTCAAAGTTTATTACTTCCACTCCTGGAAAAATTGGTGGCGATCATAAACCATCGTACCTGCACTCTATGCCATCTAAACTTCTGCTCCATGCAACTGAAGTTGTCTTGCACTGAATGCTCCTGGGTGTTTTCACACGACTGTATGCATTGTGGGAAATTGGTCTCGTCTGGTGGCTCCTGTTTGCAGATGGAGCTCAGGGGTCATCATGTACACGCTGCTCGCGGGCTCGCCGCCCTTCTGGCACCGAAAACAGATGCTGATGCTGCGCATGATCTTGTCGGGGAAATACGACTTCTCGTCCCCGGAGTGGGAGGACCGCTCGGACACCGTTAAAGACTTGGTAGGGTTCAGGGTCGAGGTGGACGGGAGCTCATCCCACTTGATTAAGTGTGAACTCGATTTGCGATTGAAAACACTTGGCGTGACTCCTTCAGATCTCTCGGATGCTGGTGGTGGATCCAAAGCAGCGTTACACAGCCCGCGATGTTCTCAGCCACTCCTTCTTTTCACAGTACGTGGTGGATGAAGTGAGACAGTTTACTCCATACCGACGGTTCAAGGTGAGATCAACACATTTTTTTTTTTTTTACTTTTCTTGTGTGCTCGTTTTACAAGCGCAAGTTATGTTGAACTTCAACCCGAAGGGACGATCTCAATATCTCAAGAATGAAATGTTTGATAAATAATCTAATCCTTTCCACTCCGCTTTTAATTTACTCTCCCTCAGGTCATCTGCATGACCGTGCTCGCGACGATGAGAATATACTGCAACTACCGCCGCGCCAAGCCCGTCACCAAAGACGTGATCAAGAGCGACCCGTACGCCGTGAAGCCCATCCGCAAGCTCATCGACGCCTGCGCGTTCAAGATCTACGGCCACTGGGTGAAGAAGGGCCAGACTCAGAACAGAGCCGCACTCTTCGAGAACACTCCCAAAGCCATCCTCCTGTCCATCGCCGCCGAGGCCGACGAGCCCGCACAAAACATCTGGTAAACGAACCCAGAAGGACGGACGAGAAACACTTTGCACTCCGTACGTCGTTCAGAAGGAAATATGAACTACAAGTCATTTAAGCCTACTTTTCCGATTGCGGTTTTTGGACAGGAGAGGGACTGATTTACCTCAAGAACTGCCAGTAAGTGTGGAAACAAGAAATCTTCAGTCACGTCTCCCTGATGTGTAATTAACTTAACTTTCTCAACGGTGAATCAGGTGAAAACTTTGTTCGCTTTCGTGACTGCAATAATTTCCAAGTTAACCTCGTCCTGTATAATATTAGCAGTGTGCTCCCAGAGCAGAATATAGGCTGGAATGTGTGTAACGTTTCTCACTAAGGAAACGTGTCAGATCTATGAACCCTGGGCTGTACAACGTGTGCAACCCGACAGTCTCGCGGAGAACACTATGAAACCGTAAACCTGCAAACTTGAAATGTACTGACGGTCTGACTGGGAAGTTTAAAACACGAGAGCACTTTGTTGTTTGCCAGGGAATTATTTATTAAACCACATTCAACTTAAAGCAGACGTGTTTCATTAAAAACCATTTTCGTGCTGCCGAGTTTGTCGTCAAGGCTCTAATCCGTTCAAAACAAAACAAGACATTTTGATGTATTTTTATTTGGAAAAAAGAAAATGGTACAATTCCATCTGAATGGCACAGAGCACAACATTCTGACATAATGTGTTTAATTTACAGGATACTGCTGTGGGTTGAAGAAACATTTAGAGACTGGTCATAGTTACCACCATAGGAGGTTTCCCACAGTCCACCCCAGTCCTCCCTGTAAAATAGAATAGAAATACTTTAAATATCTGGGGAAAATCCTAAAAAAACAAAAAAGTCATAAATAGCCAATTGGTCATTTGTACTCAATCCCGTGCAGCTGGACGAGGCCATCAGAGGCACTCGTCTCCTCATTCAGCAGGAAGGAGACTTTTCTTTTGCATGGTGTCTGACTGTTTCCAGCACAAATCAGCTGGAACAGAATTCATCCATGCCTCAACAATAATACAGTTGTGCACAGTAGAAGAAGCATGTTTGGATCAGTGAGAGTAAATATACCATTCTCAGGCCACTCTTCAGTCTGGAGGTCACGCAGACCGACAGCCGAGTCCGTGATCCTACAGACATTCACAACCTGCAAATTAAAGACCAGATATCAATGGTAGAGAACAATCAAATGGAAATTTTCATGCATTTATGACACACATATGTATATGCATGCTTTATCAAAAAGGTTTAGTTGTGGCTATGCATGAGATCATAACATGTTGTATTCACTCTGACAAAACAATGAGGCACATAAAAAGCACTCTTATCCTCTTAATGAGTCAGTGTGTGAAATCAATCATTTAGCATGGTGTCTGACTGTGTTTACTATGTCAAGAGTAAAACAGAATTCAGCCATGCATTCACATTGGTGTTCAACAGACAAGAGATTGGAACATTACCACTTCCTGGTCATTAGTAAATGCAGCACAAATTTAATCGATTGTGTCCTGATCTTTTCGACTTTACCTCACATCTGAAGGTCTGGTGGGTTTCCGGAGGGGGTCTCCTCCAGCGCCATCCTGCACAATAATCGCAAATCATAGTGGACATTTTAGCCTTTAGGGTCTATGAGCAATTACTGTGCGTGAACTCCATTAAAACCGGCTTAAGAAATGAAGGCCACCAACACTCAAATCTACTTGCGCCACCAAACTGTCCAACATTTACAAACCGTTTTCCAATCATATCGTAATCTGTGCTTTAAATGGGATGGCAGGATATTTAAGATTTAAGCGTTCCGTCCACGTGTGTCCCACGCGCTCGAGCCCCATAAAGATAACTTGATTTTGGACCTTCAGAGCGCGACTTACTGCATCTTCAACATTCCCAGTTCAGGATTCGGCGCCACTCGTTTATTCTACCATCTTCTCTGAAGATACAAAGCTTCACAAATGTTCGGATAAATGAGACGACCACCGGCTCCCACCTCTGCCGCATGGATAGCAGCAACGTTAGCATCGTCCGGCGACCACAAGTCTTCTTCTACGGTTTATTTGAAAAGGGGCATCAGCGCCCCCTGCTGCAAGGCACGCATAAGACGGTGAGGGCAAGCCCGAGGACACGGTTCACAGACCGGGACAAAAATAATACGAAGCAAACAGACAGCTCAGGCTATTTACAGGCGGAACCAATTACAATACCATAAGATGAAATGTTATGTCATCAAAGAAAAAGCCTCCTTAACTGGGCAATTCACAATAATAATTTGGATGAGATCAGCATGTTCTCTTGTTTCACATCTAATGAGACCATTGTGTCAGTTTATACTAGTAGCCAGGCTGTGTTTGCTTTGAGGTTGTCAAATTCAGATTATACCAATTTGGCTCTATTGTGATTTTGGCAAAACACAAATTGGAGGAGGAATCACCAGTGGCACTGCAGCATAGTAGTCTTAACATTCTCGCATTGTTCCTGTTTTCACTGGTGGTTTCTGTGTGGGGCTTTCTGCAGAGTGTTGCATGTTCTCCCTATGCAAACATAAGTCTGCTATTTTCTTTATCAGTACCCGGCGGCAATTTCTCCAGTTGAGCTGCTAATCAGTTTGTGTGATTTCGTCTGTCGTTGTTTAGTTATTTACACAGTCAAAGCTTTTCACATGGAGATCCACTGTCTCTGCAGGCATCCTCAGACACTTTAGCTCCACCACAGGAAACATTCAACCATTATTTAATTTGCAAGTGTGTGAGCCTCGTGATTTGTGTTGTGCCTCTTTCTGTTTGCATCTCATTCCAGTTAATTCATGAATTTGCTGATGTCATCACACTTCCATTGTTTCTCCAAACAGTTGTTCTTTGATAAGCTGACATTGTGCTCAGGCGATGGTTGGGTAATATCTCAGTGCTTCTAATCATTTTTTTCCTTTTCTTTTTTTTCACTAATGTATCTACACTTGGAGCTGCTCGGCATGCTCTCACTCTTCTTCCTGCGTTGCTGCACAGCTTTTGACAGCAACTACTTTCTGGACCCGAGCGTCCTGCAGAGGAGACGGCCGGTCCTGCTGGAACACCTGGATTCAGACACTGAGCAGCAGCTGCAGGCGCTTTATGCTCTTCAGGTGCTGGACGTTGTCCTCGGTCATCCTCCATGTCAATACTGCTTCCCAGTGTACTACTTCTAACAACATGTAGAGAGGTAGCTTTCTTATAACTTTTTTTTTTTTTAAGAGACTAAACAGTAGTTATAAGAGGCCTTTCAAGACAACATCTGAGGAAAATCTGAGTCTACTGACTCTCAAATGCACATTCTGAGCTTGAAACTGGATTTTATGACTGGATATTTAAATCCCACTGTTTACTATGACACCAAATTGATAAAAAAAAATCAAACAAAAAGTATTTCATGATGGGGAAAAAACAGGAATCGCAAAACCAGATGTGTCAAAGTTATAAAGACAAGCTTTTGTCAATATTATTTATATTTGATGTAGGTGAAGCTGTAGATTAAGTTCACTTGTACATTCATTCTTCTCTCAGGGTTTTATTTCCTTCAGTAAAAGCTGGAGCACCACATGGTGCTTTCATTTCTCTGGATCATTACATTAGTTTCATGAGCACCATTGATACGCGCAGTGAATTCACTAAACAGTTTCTAATAGTTGTATGCAATAATTGTATGATTTTGTGCTTTAAATATCAAATTTGGGGAGAAGTTATTTTCCTCCATTTGTTTATTATCCAGTTTATATCTTATTGGAGAATAAGACATGACCATTGAGTGGTAAAACAAGGAAAAAGAAAAGCATTTAACTTCAGTTTAATCCTGAGTAGTAGCATTATCCTCACAGCTTTTTGAAGCACTCATGCAGAATGTGTCAGTGAAATCTTAACCTTGTGTTAAAAGGCTCGTTCTTCGACATGAAGCCAGCTCATTCAACATTAGAAATCGGATTCGACATAAACGTATTTTCAGAAGCAGCAAACTGACATTGTTGTCCTCAACATAAAGCTACAGGTCAGGTTCAACCTTCTCCATCATAGCTATTTTTAAATATACACAAACAGGAATATGTTAAGGATTTTGAAAATGTTTCCAGGTTTGTTAATGTTGATGTTTAGACATGTTCATATTCATTAATGTCTGAAAATCTTAGAGCTTAAAAAAAATTATTTGGAGGTTTCCATCAAAACATTCTCTCTTGACGTGTTGCTTGAAAATATACCTGATATACTTTTTGCTTTCCCTGACCTCAGACTGACTGTCATTTGAAATAAACCAGCCCCGAAACACATACATATTTCTACAAGCATATGCTTGTGTTTGTTTACAAATATATAAATAAAAAGAGTAACCCTAACCTAACCCTGAACTGTTTCAGTGATTGAATAGAAAGTTTGTGTCCGAACAACCTTGTTGGTCCGGTTTCAACTGTCTGCACAGACAGACATGGGGCGGAGTCATGAGACGGTATCTGAGGCCACGTTTACATGTACCTGGGTTTTTACAAAAACTGACATTTCCCTTTAAAATAAAAAAAAAAAACTCCTAACCCAAACCCTAACCCTAACCCATGTTCAGGTAAATGTAGATTTTTTTGGTGTCTTTACTAGCACAGTACTTTTCAAAACCATTTCATCTCATTTATTTTTTTGATACTGAAGTATTCAAGAAGCTTAGTCAGCATTTTAACTGCAGTCTTTTTGTCAGACAAGGTTCTGTGCTCCTGTTTGGCTGGGATGAAGGTTGAATGTCTCTCTGGAGTGGGATTAAATGTTAAAATAGCACATGTGGAACTGCCTTCAAAGTAGTGAAAGTAATGAAAGTCAAGTGACTTTCATTACTTTCATTACTCAAGTGAGTACAGCGGGTCACCTTGAGGCAGAATGGCCTCTGGCCGTGCGGCGGTGGAGGGAGGGGCTTCAGTACTGTAACCCAGTGATTCCCAACCGGGGGTACGCGGACCCCTAGGGGTACGCGAGGGTATTGCAGGGGGTACGCAGAAAGATTATAAATTAGCCTACAGTATCCACACACACAAAAAAAAAATGTATACTATATTATATTGTATTATATCATGAATTTTAGTAAGGCCATACGTTTATTTTCCATGAGTAGCAGTTCATCCACAGTGATTGTAACACTACAATGCACATAATATGAAAAGACTATAAAGTGGCGCGCTTTAAAAAAAAAAAAAAAAAAAGGTTCACATTCTTGCTGCGGGCGCGCACGATTCGCGAAGCTAGCTAACTCTAGCTGCATACCGACTGTAAACATGGATGCATGGCTAGGCAGGAGTAAACGTCCAGCTACCGCTACTGCTACCATCGCCTCGGACGCAGGCACAGGGGAGCCCAGTGAAAAAAGGAATTATGAAAGACTTATGAAAGACAAGCAAGCGCAAGTGTCTCATTAAAAGGTATGTTTTTACACTCACAATAATTGTTTTATTTAAATGAGCAGTTGGATAGATAGAAAGACAAAGGGTTAAATATAAGTACACATTAAGGCGAATAATCACACACGAGAGAGGGGGTACTTTTCATATGGAAACCAGATCAAGGGGTACACTGGTCAAAAAAGGTTGGGAACCACTGCTGTAACCCCCTCCCATCCAGCCCCGCTCCCTCCCGATGTACTGTACCCGCGCCTCCTGTGCTCCGGGGCGGGGACAACGTGTCCCAGCCACCGCGAGCTCCTCTACGCCGGTTGGTGTCGTCATGGCAGCGGGGCTCGTGGTGATGGGCGGGGCTTTCGCAGCCCCGCTCTGATTGGTCCGCCATTCAGCGCCGCTCTTCCTCGTCGGGGAGTCCATCCATTCTCCAGAGGGGTCCCGCTTTCATGCTCAAGCTGCTCATCGTGTCTTATCAACGGCGGAATTTCCAGTAAGGACAACTTTGATGCTTATAATCTTCATAAAGACAGACTTTCCGCCTCGGGACGCGGGTTGTTCGCGGCGGTGAGCAGCAGAGCGGCGCTCAGATTGAGCCGCACGGGCAGGTAAAGCGCGCAGCCCGGCGCTCTGCGCTCCGTCACATTTTGATCCCAGTCGCCCGCAGTTGTAACCTTCCACTGGAAACGCACAAAGGGGGCCTGCTTGGTCCATTTTAACGGTTGTTATATATTCTTTAAAAAAAAATTTTTGTCTCCGATGCGGCCCTGGCCGTTGAGCGGTGTGTATGATGAGGTGATGCAATCCGGGCAGGGGATGTCCATCCCCGGCCTCACATAGTTTCTTTAGACTTCTTTACATAACGCATTGTTGGCACGGACTTGCGCTTACTTGACTTGATCTCTGTTGATGCAGGGACCTTTGCATGTGGGTATTTCAGTGAATAGATGTGTTTGCTGCCCCACTGGATAAAAGACATCCACTGCATGCAGGGCTTGAGTTCAACCAGGCAGCTGCACATTAAACCAACAAATTCAACACATGACCCGGCTAATGACCAGTACATCTGTCCTCAGATGGTTTCCCAGAGTGGCCACATTATGTCACCAACTCCCTTCCTCCTGAACACGTGTGACTTATAAATGCTGTTCAACACCACTGCTGATGCCCTTTTCCACTCAGTTCTTTTTTTTTTTCTTCTTCTTCTTCTTTCCCCCAGCAAGATGACCAGTCTTTCTCAGACAAAGGAGCTGTTCAGGAGAGCAGAAGCAGTTTGTTTTGACGTGGACAGCACGGTCATCAAAGAAGAAGGCATTGATGAACTCGCCAAATTCTGTGGAGTGGGAGATGCAGTCACTGAGATGTACGTGGTCTGCTTTTACCATCACATTCAATGGAAACCTGTTTTTTTTTGTGTGGCATATTTATCTGCAAAAGAGTTTGTGACATGTGTCATGTTTCCTTTTTAGGACTCGCAAAGCGATGGGAGGCTCAATGACGTTTAAAAAAGCCCTGACCGAGCGTCTCTCCATCATCCGATGTTCCAGAGAACAAGTCAACAAGCTGATCACAGACCATCCTCCACAGCTGACTCCAGGTGTCAGGTGAGTGTGTGAACAACACTTCGCCACTCATTCAGGGACAGCTGGTGTGTTTGTCTCAGAAAGATGCACACTTTCAGTTTTCACGGAAAAAAGAAAAACAATCCATATCCGAAGGCAGAAGAATAAATGACATAATATTTAGTGATAATCTCACTCTAAAATGTTAGAAAATAAGATGACTGGCGGTGCACTAATAACAATGTCTGTGGATTGTGAACAGAAACGTGACCACGTGCCTTTGTTGGCTTAAGTACCGGTATTTGTAAAAATTCAAATGTCACTGATGTACAAATAAATTAACAAAACGTTTTGCTCAGAAGACATTGTCTCTCGCTGCAGGATCATCTTCATGTAAAAGGATTTCCCTCTGGGATTAATAATGCTATTCTATTACTAACAAGAATGAAATCAATGATAGCTTTTATAGTAGACCCAGATTATGAAAAATACAGCAATGAATCACTAAAAATGACCACACTGTAAAAAGATCCTCAAAACAATGTGAATTGAAAAATTATCACAAAGGCAGGTCAAAATAAAAAATACACCCTTGTCACTTCTAGATATATTATATTTTATATTTTATTATAGATTGATGTTATGACCACTTATGTCATTAATAGAGAAAAAAATACATTCTTATATAAATTAATATACACGTAAATATACAAGTGAAGATTTTTGTTTTGGTTTACATTTTTTATATTCTGTGTATGAGACGAATTCAACTGTTGATAAATGTCTATTTTCTCTTCTTAAAGGGATCTTGTGGATCGGCTGCACGAGCGCAACATAAAGGTGTTCCTCATTTCAGGTGGCTTCCGCTGTATTGTTGAACACGTGGCCACTCAGCTAAATATTCCTCTGCACCACGTCTACGCCAACAGGCTCAAGTTCTACTTCAATGGTATGAGTGTTTGTTTTGCTCTCACAGGAGCGAATGGGCGTGTCTATATTTAAAGTGTCTACTGAGCCTATAAAGTGTAATTTGTGCAGTACAGTCACCTTGATCTCACTTGTGTCTCCCCAACTTCGATTTTATTGCAAAAAAGGGGAGATTTGAGAAAAATGTAACCGTTGTAACACTCAAAGTGTAACTCTGATAGACATTCTACAGGTCACAAATGTCTTATCTAGTTTTACCAACTCGAAAACAAGGTCTTCAATCAATTTTCAAAACTGAGTGATAAAAGTACCCGGAGTGCTGCGAGCCTAATCTTTACAGGAACATAATACATCTGAAATTCATTGCAAGGCGATCAGAATCGTTTCACTCAAACTTCTTCTTATTTTGCATACTTTACTTTGATGTTTTTAAAAGTGCAATCCCTGCGTTGCAGGAGAGTACGCGGGTTTCGATGAGAGTCAGCCCACAGCCGAGAGCGGCGGGAAAGGGAAAGTGATCAGCATGCTGAAGGAACAGTACGGCTTCAAGACCGTGGTGATGATCGGAGACGGGGCCACTGACCTGGAGGCCTGCCCTCCTGCTGTGAGTGTCCACATCTGCTCACAACTGTCACGTTTAGGGAACATTTCAGACAAGATTGAGAGAATACTTCAGACGCTTGAAAAATCTAGAGTTTTGAATGATTTTTTCACTCACGCTGTGTTGTGATGAGAATCTTTTCTTTTTTCAGAGCGCTTTCGTGGGATTTGGCGGGAACGTGGTGCGGCCGCAGGTGAAGGAGAGGAGCTCGTGGTACGTGACGAGTTTCGGCGAGCTCTTGAAGGAACTGGAGAAGATCTAAATATGTTAATAGAACCTCAGTTTTTCCTTATTTAACATATTGTATTTGCACCCAAGGGTGTGCCGCAGATGGGTTTTTATCCAGTGCACCTTTCTCCCTCATATTATCAATAGATTTTTATATTGAACAAACATGTTTACACTAATGAGACCAATTTTACCTTAATATGGACGTCGGTTGGTTTTTATACTAAAACAAACTAAAAACAGTACGGTAGCCTAAGTAGAGGTTAAGAAGATGAGTGTTTTTGCACTTTTTGCTTCAATTGATAATACAATCTTACATTTGATGGTATGTGCAATGAGCAATAGAAGTATTATCTGTGTTCTGTACTAAGAGCTGTAAGCAGACATGCGAGTGTGACTCTTGTAAATAACTTCACTATTAAAAAAAAACCACACACCAAAAAAAAACCCCATGTTGAAATGATTTTATTGTGTCGGTATTTATATTCTTCTCTCTACATTGTTCCCTCTGAACAAAAACCTCAGATAAACAAGCTTCCTTTAATGATAAAACTTCTGTTACAGTCCACTTCTTCTCATCACGTTCACTCGGCTGGAAAGATCTGACTTCCTGCTTTTCAAGTCTTCATATACGATCACTATGCCCCGTTTAAACGCGTTGGATTAAAAACATTTTAAAACCAGGCATGCCGTCTTCACGGAAAAAAACAAACAAAAAACTGGAAACCAGAGTTACAAACACAGCACCATGAATGTGACGTTACCTTTGACCATGGCGGGGAGGCTGGGAAACATCCACTGGAGTGTTCTTGTTTTTTTGCAAAGTAATGTTTTTGGTTTATTGTTGAAAAGTATAAAATCTGCATTTTACACCTAACGTTAACCGGCAGCAGAAGTACAGCTTGTACGACTCTACAGATGTATTATTTGAATAAGCCGCGGCACACGCTTACATCATAGTGCCACTGTCCTAACACGCTTCATGTATTCACACGTGTTTACATGAAATAAATAGAAATGGCTACTGCGCTGAGCAGTGAGCTTCAGCAGTACTTTTTTTTTTTTCTTCTTCCATATGTTCCCACACGTATACACCACACAGCTGCTCCTTTTCTTTCAAGTAACTTTAGTATGCTATGAACTCAAAAGAGTAGTTTTCTTCTTTCTTCGTGCGCGAGACGTCGGGCAGAACGACTGTCAGGAGGACTAAATCGGTCAATTGTACTCGTCCTCCAACACAAACACATTAAAATCAAATGAAAAGAAACACGCCATCAAAGGCAGTAAGGGCCTTGATGTCGTTCAGTAACTACTGGAACTGGACATAAACGGCAGATATCGTTGCCTTTTCTGACCTACTGACATCTTGAAGTAATATAGCAAACAGGAGTGAAGGGGGGGGGGGGGGGGGGGGGGGGTGTTGTGCAGCACCAACATGACGACGCTCTGGATAGGATGTAACATTAAAAGAAAGAGGGTGCCACTTCGTATCTCAGCCTCCGGCTGGGCCGCCTGCCTCCTCCGCTTCACTGCAGCGGCGACGCCTTCGTCGGGATCATAATCCTGGAGTCCATGTGCTGAATGAGAGGAACTGCAAGGAGGTTCAGAGTTTAGTCAGTGCGTCCTTAAAACAGCCTCCGACAAACGTCGCCGATCAAGGTCAGCCAGTTCTTAATTGAGCCAAATCAGAACGGCTCTCAAAGGAGGACTTCCAAGTGCAACGTCACGTCAATGTCAATCAGGTAAAGGTTCATAGTTTATGGTTTGGAACTCTATTTAGTTATTTATGTACAAATTAACGAATTAACGGCAAATTATGCTCACGGCAGGTCAAATAATCATAACAAAAGTGACATGACTGATAAAACTGAAGTGACCAAATGAAAACGGAAGTAAAAAAAAAAAAAAAAAAAAAACTTAGAGATCTTAATCTTAAAGAATATTTGCAGTGTGTTTCTGATCTTTCAAACTTTGTCGAGATAACAGGAAGCACCATCCACGCCAGATGACTGTTAGAAACTACAAATAAATCCAAGAAACCTTGAAGATGAGTCCACAAAACACATCAACAAAATTAAAGTATACATTTCTCTCAAAATTTGAGCGCAAGTGTTTATATACAGCTTTGCTAAACAATATAGCAGGACTGTAACTTATGTTGCTTTTAAAGATGAATAGAGCCAAATTATAAATCACCGATTTATTTTTGATTATTTTACTTGTTTTGTTTGCAGTTGTTGAAGTTCCCAAAAACTGCCAGATAAGTTTTTTTCAGACTGTCAGCAAAAAAACGAAACAAAACGAAAATCAACTATATACTTACATGTGTATTTATGACACAGACAAGAATCCGGAACATGAACAAGTGTCGGACGTGGTTCTGGACGACTCACCTGTGTAATACACAACCTCCTCCCAGCCGTCCTGGTGCCAGACGGCGTTCCTCGTGTTCTCTCGAGACTGGAGGTCTTTGTAAGCTGCGGGGAACATAATAAAAGCCCTCAAATGAAGACAGCAATAAAGGGTCTCCAAAATATAATAATAAGAACAGGTCGACGCCATCAATGTCTCTGTGCTTTGACATTTTCTTCGGTCCTAATCACATTGCTCTCTCTCTCTTGGCCTGTGAATTGATCACTTTTCTTTCGTATCCTGCCATTTTGAATGAGCAGAGCAAGGATGGAGTGGATAAGAAACAATTTGTTCGAACACAAGATGACAACAGCGCATCACTTAAAAAGACAAAAAAAAAAATGTTTCCAAAATGATCTTGGGAGATTCAGCGATGTTAAATAAGCTCAATTTCAAATAAACTCCCAAACTGCCAACTCAATTCACAAGCCAATATCTGAAAATAATTAGACAAATAAACAATTACTAGAGAAGGTTTATTCAAATTGTTGAAAAGTGAAAGGACGTCAACTAATGCATGTTTGGGAACTATGTAGATGTTAAAAAGTTGTGGCCTGGAGGTTAGAGCAGTGAGCTTGTGTCTCGAGTTTGAGATCCCATCGACCCCAAAACCCCTCGTGAGGACCGGCATTCAGCGTCGGCCAAGTCTGTGATGTTCCCTCAGAAGGGAGCAGCCAAAGGTCAGCGATCATCAGAACTTTGACATCATTTAATCTGACAGATTCTCAAAATCTCTCCTTTTGTTGTCCACGGTCTGGAGTTACAAGGAGCTTCTGAAGGCTCGTCACTAAACGCCAGTGTTGTTGGGCGCTCTTTCTTTCTGTGATGGCAGCCGTCTGGTGAGGCACCCGAGAGCGTGTCTGAACAATGCGGCTGCTGGCCGGTAAACCAAACAAGCAGCTCGAAGGGCGAAAAAGGCTCAACGGAGCGGCGGGAGGCTGCAGGTCATTATCTGTGGCTTCTACAAAACAAGTGGACTTATTAACGTGTGTAAAGTGTTGTTTTTTTCTAAAGCTCAAGTAACAGTCTCAAAGTTCAGCAGTGTTCAAAATACAGTGAGCAACGCACAAAAAGCAGAGCTTATCAATCTCTATTGTATTTTTTGATGAAATGACCCCAACATTCTTGATGGCTGATTGATTTCCTGTGGAAGAGCAGACGCTTCCTGCTTATCTGGACGCTCGACACGGCCAGAGTGAGACGTTGCATAAAGCGGCTGTTGGAACGTACCCCAGAGGTGATGGACCATGTAGAGGTTCCCGATCTGCGAGAAAAATCCTCCCACTGCTTCGCTGTTGTGCTGGCGGTATCGAATGGCCCTGGCCCTGCAAAGAAAAACCAAAAACTATGTTCGATCCCCAAAAAACATTTGGCAGACAGAAACAGTCTCAGATATTCAACCAGTTATATTAAAGTGGTTTCAACTTTTTTTTTATTGTCAGGTAAAGACATAAGGTAGAACACAAAAGTACAGTCAGATAGGGCACCATTTTCTCCCATTACCGAGATCTACACCCCCCCTCCCCCCCATTCTCTTTAACAATGGAATGAAACAAAGTGCGTAGTCAAAGTGACGCTAACGAGAGGCGCCTCAAAGCCCCGATTGCGATCGACTGAATCACATCCAGCTCGACGACGTAACGGCCTGGATCAGCGTGTTTATGAATCCCACCGCTCACCAGGGTTTCATAAAACAATTTGAATCGGTGCGTTTTAAATTCATCATTTTCCCTCTGGTGCAAACATATAGAGTTGATATCGTGATTACAGTCTGGATGTGACACCCCGTCTTCCAACTACTCAAGTGGGTTAAAAAAAAAAAAAAAGACCACCCTGGCTTTATTTTAAAGCACCACGGAGAACTGGTCAAATGTCGGTTGTGTTAAATGAGCGTAAAGGCAAAATTGAATGAAAGATGAGAACGGATCCTGGTGTGGAGGTTCAACCAAAGGTTCACTGCGCTTCCCAATAGTGACGAGGAGCTTCTGTCGTCAATGTGTTACGTCGCTCTCTACTCTAACATGTTATTCAAAAAGCTCCACTATTATTAGCAGGAGGATTAAAAAAAAGTTTTTTTTTAAACATTTGTTATGAATTGTATTATGTGATAGAAGTTTCATATTTGTTTCACAGGTCTACAGAGGTTTGGCGAAACAAAGGAGGGTTGAAATGAGCGTAAAATTAAAAGCAATAAAAGAGCACTTGTCCTCCCGGACTGATCGCTCCATCAAGAAGGATTATTTGAAAATCACCTTTCTGTTGTTTTAGGAAGACGCGGCACACAAAACGCCAGCGTTACAAATTAGTTTGCGGTTGAATACGGCTCTGTGGACATTTTTCAAGCACGAAAAATTATGTGTTATTAGTTGTTTTTTTTAAATATATTTTTTGTTTTCGATCAGTAAATCAGCATTCGCCGGGACCACCCTTTGCTTTCAAAGCAGCATCAGTTTTTAAAATATCTTGGAAAACCGAAGCACAGATTGGATATAGTCTGGTTCAGATCGTAGGGATTATGTGTGGAAGGCGTAAGCTCACGTACAGGAACCCTTGTTCTTCTTTAAGCTGGAGGTAGTGCTTAATAAACACTGGTGTTATGTCGAGGGTTGTTTTCCTCTGTTCAGAATACACTTGGAGCCAATCAGACTCCTTCCTGCTGGTATTATGAGATTATTAAGTCCCTTCCCAAAGCATTAACACAGCACGAGAAACTAAAACGGACTGCTCTGCATCCTCTCACACTTTTCTTCTTTTTCGGGAAACTGCAACGCCGTTAACCCTCAAAGCGATTCAATAGTGTATTGAATACACAACATTGTGTGAGTTTGAGCAAAAACAAGAAGCAAGTGATTCTATAAAAACTTAGTTACACGTGTCACAGTTCAAACATTTCATGCACAGACGTTCATTATTTGTTCAAGATAAGCACAAACTCTTTAACATCCATATAAATGCTGACTTAATCCAACATGTCTGAACATGTCTGGCTACAATGAGTGCAGGTCTATCGAACAGATTCAATAGTTTGAATTTACATTTAAGGATTAGAGGTTTTGCAAGTTTTAGCAACCCCCCCCCCAAAAAAAGTAACTTAACATGCAATTACTAAAGTGGTTTTTCATGCGATCCTGCTCCGAATCTACCCTTTCATCAGTTTTTGCTCCGCATTCATGAATTACACTCATATCCAATCAAAACATGTAAACAGACTTGGTGTGAGGCATTTTTAAAGGACTCTTGCGGCTTTACTCTAACCTCCTAGGACCCGGACTCTTAAATGGCATTCAATTTTAATTTCTCTTTGCTATTTGGGCTTATTGGGACCTGATGAGTGTTACAACAGAGAATTATCTTATTACATGATGTAGTTTCTGAGAAAAATGATGTCCACATATGTGGACATTCGTTATATATTACAATAAAACACAATAAAGTCACAATTGAGTAATGATGTACAAAACTCTATATTTGGTACCTGAACATGGCAACATTGTTTCCTGAGTGCAAAACCAAAGTAGGAAACTATTGTCCATTTTTCTAAGTGCAAAAACAAAAATATAAACAATGATTGTGTGCTTTTTCTCAGCGCAAAATCCCCAAAATAAATAACTTCTCATTTTTGCTCAGTGCAAAAATAAAATGACAATGAAAACAAAAGTCAGAGTTGTCATTGTCATGCTGACCCTAGAAGGTTATGGCCACTTCCATCTGAAATTTTAAGAACTGCATGACGTTCTTCTTTGAAGTACCAAATACACTGAGGTCTTCACGGTACAGTAACCAGCTGCTGGCTAAAGCCAGATCAGTAAAGAGCATTGGCCTATCCACAGTGTCCATTTCTTTGTATGGCCATTCATGCTATCGTCACTCATCATTCTATCGACAAGGTCAACTCCACCCATCTTGGAGTTGTATTCATGTATAATACTTGGTCACGAGATGGTTACATATCTTTTCAGTTTCTTGTCCCATCATTGGCAGATATTGTCACCATGGACAAGCTCCTGTGAATGGAATCATCTGCTTATCAATAGAACCACATTCTGGGGGAGCCTGGGACCTGCAACCTTTCAGAATGCGGTTCAGAAAAGGCCTCACTTTCCAGAATTTATCACACCCTTTCAGAACGTCTGGAACATCATCATCAATGACCACATTTAGTGATTTCCTCAGTCTGAAAAATCTGTCATGTGTGGACTTTTCTGTGATGGCAGGAATTCTCAAAGTGCTGGACCAATACATCCTGACTGCAGGATACTGGACACAAGACATCAAAATAGAACCACCAAAAAAAATTATAGATTTCATTAGTTGACGTGTTGACTGAGTCTCAACTTCTGGCCAGTGATACAGCATTGGAGCAATCAGCAATCATTTATCAAATCTTTATCAATGTACTGCTCCATGTGGTCCAGTGGGGTCCAGCCTTCTCTATCATCCACAGTGTCCTCTTCATGCTCAAACTGAGCTTGATTTGGTGTTAGCGGAGAAGCCCCCCATCACAGCCCACATCCTTTCTTGGACTGTGCTTGATGGCTTGGTCCTGGCGTTGTCTCTTCTGAGACATTGCTTGAGACATCATGCTCATCCTGCTGTGCCCAAGAGCGACGCCTGGGAGTGCCTGATTTGTCATTGTCACGATCCAAACGATATCCTTGATATTCCGAACGGAGACGTTTACATCCTCTGATAGGATGAGGATTGGGGTCCTCACACCCACGACTGTCCTCCTCACTGCTACTTGGCTCCTGTCATGGGGGCTGATAATCAGCATCCTCCACGGAATCATCGATGTCTAACAAATCTTCCACTTCTGACTTCACTCCACCAATTAACCCCAGCAACTCCAGTAGTTGTGATGAAGAATAGAACTCTCAAAAAAATAAATCATGACAGAAATCTAATAAAAATCTATGTAAATGTATTAATAAAACATACCATATCTGCTTGTACTGTAGTAAACTATTTATTTCTACCAAAATCATCCCAAAATACAATTTAAAAACTCAATCCCTTTGTCCACATTTGTGGACATGTTCAACAAAACTATCAGAACGAAGTCCTCCTGTCCACATACGTGTACATCAAGTTTAACAGCATGGTGAGTTGTTATAGTTGCAAACTTTTGTCTAATTTCACTTCAGAAGCAAACATTGAACACTTATAAATAGATCTGAACAAGAATCAGCCATGAAATTTCTTTAAATTTTTTACCTGGTCAACTTTTGCATCGGGAGTGGCCGGCTGAATTTCAAGGTGTGTTGTCAACCATCTTGAATCTAACCTGTAATGTGTTATACTCTTATTCCACCACCAAGTGGCAGAGTGATGTCCACAGAAGTGGACACCAGGACTTTGTAGCACAAAATTTAGTATCGTGGTCTAGACAACTGAAAATGTGCTGTCCACATATGTGGACGCCAGGTCCTAGGAGGCTAAAGGACCACAAGGCTGGTTTAGGTGAGCAGAGGACGTTGTGCTGCACGAGCCACGTATTATTCAATAGTTTTAAGTTTCATTTTATAATTAAGAGTTAATGGCATTATTTACACTGGAGAATCTCTTAAGAGTCTGAACATGTTGTATAAATCCCAAAAGAGTGCTCGGGCAGACACGTGTAGACTGATTTGTTTGAATCCTTCTTCGTGGATTTATGGGTCGACCTCATGTGATAAATGTTGCCCTGTTGGCTTCAGTCGATCCTCCCCAGCTCAGATTTCTCAAATAATAAGTACACGTTATTCCACATGAATCTGAGTCTTGGCTGAAGGGCATGACGGTGAAGTTCAGACACAAAGCGTCTCCCCGAGGAATCGCTCTTATTAATGACACTGTGGTGAGCGAAGCCTCATGCAACTGTTCTGTAACTACAGCTTGGTGAAACTGAATGAATTCAGGCTGCCTTACCAGTAATTACCCCACTCGATCATGGTTCCTGGCTGTGGGAGAGAAAACAAAATATCTTTTAATTACATTGAAACTTGTACAGGCGCAACCTTTTCCAGACTTTGACGCAAGCAAACGACAAGAATACAACACGGGTGTTTTGTCAGGGCGCAGATAAGCTGCAATAACGACGGCGCCCGGAGGCTTCTTCCATCGCCCTGCGGCGCTTAAGACGACGAGCATCCTGCTGTTTCCAGGGTCTAATCTCAGCCTGTGCTGAGGGATGACAGCGTTCGTCTATCACATGTCGGCACTGACACAGAGACGGTTTGGCCTCCCAGATTAGAAAGAAGGACTTAATCTGCTGGGGATGAGATGGCTTTATTCAGACTGTATGCACTTGACGTGTCATTTTCCTCAGAAACAGACGCACAGTTTATTCCTGCCCAACAGCTGCTCAGCACCATGTTGAGCATGCACAAACACATTAAGGTGCTTGAACTTGGTGCATTTAAAGTGTCATTTTCATTATCGCGTCGTTGCTCAGCTGTTCTACGATCTCATGCTTTCGGGCTGCTCATATTGACGTTGTGTGTTCATTAAAACAAGGAGCAACTGAGTAGAGAACAAAGCTGCGTTGAGGAGTCACAGCACAGCGCGTTTCCCTGCTGTAAAACCAATCTCATTGCAGACTGTGTCATCAATAAGGAAGGAAGGAAACATCCCATTTCACTGCATTCTGTTTCTTATTCACACGAGTAGTGTGTTTGAAAACAAGTAAACAAAGTGCCTTTAGGACTTTTCATGGCCTCTATTAACAGAAACACAAATGTGCATATCAGAATCGTTGGCTCAAAGCTCTAAAAGGATTATTCTGATAACTTTGCCTGCAGAGGAACCGATGATCGATTACAAACTGAACAACCGAGTCAAAACAGCAGCACGAGTTCCTCTTTCACTCACAGAAAAAAAAAAAAAAAAGTTTCCGATTTTAAAGAAGAACTCATTAAAGGAGGAGGCTGCAGCTCTGACACTCACCCTGAGCTGGTAGGACCTGAGCTCGTAGACGTTGGGACCCTCTCGAGGAACTGGCTCGTTCCAGAAGCTGAACTCCAGCAGAAGCTGATTCCTGCGGGACAACAGCATCTTGCCTCGCTCCTTCCTGTAGGCTGTGAAATCCTGAAGACACAGATCAATGGGATTTGCTTCGACGTAAACCAGATGTGCTCCGATGAGCTGGCAGCCCAAGCGGCGAGGGAGAGTCGCTCTGATGAGGTGCACATGCTGCGGTGTTTACCTTGTTCTGCCTGAGCTTGTTCATCACCTCTGTGAGTGCTGGGTATCCACCTCTGTAACGCCACAGATGAACTGGAAAGACAAAACAAGCATCACTGCAGCGTCACACCACATCACTAAAGCGCAGAACTCTCTGAAACCGATCCTCCTATTTTAGGATTTTCGAGGAACAAGACAATAACAGAAAACAACAGTTACAATGTCAGGCAAACTATAATATCGTTACTCACGACTGCACAAAAGCCTAAAAAATTGGCATTGGTGAAATTCAGTGTAAGTCAGTGCACAACGATAATAGCGATCCTACCGGCCTGGTCTTGTTCTCCATACCAGGTATTCCAGGTTCCCACCAGCTCACAGGGGTAGTATTTATCAGCATGGATGGAGGGCAGAACGTCCTCACTGTGATGAACGAGAAGCGAAATTCTATCAGATATTAGCATGTGATAAAAATCGCTGGATGACTCGACTGTAATTTATCATTTATGGTCAAATAATTTCTTCCTCGTGTCTGAATTCATAGGCAGATTATCTGAAGTGGCTGTAGGTACGAGCAGCATTGGTGTGTGTAGGACAGAGGTTACGCCATGTCGTTCACCTCACAGGAATAGACCTCTGAATTATTTTTACACAGTTGTCTTGGTCTTTTTTTTGCTCCCCCCACTGCAACAAGGTCTGCCAAAAAAGCCCATGCCACCATACCCTCTTTTGTAATACGAGACGACACTCACCAGAGTTTGTTGTAAGAATCCAGGCACTCTGGCTTGACATTATGGACTGAAAAGAAAGCTTGTGTTTGTGAAAAAAAATCTACGCACAACTTTAAAGGCATGTGGATGACTCATAGGGATACTCACACTGGATTTTGTAGAGGTTGCTCGCTTCATTTTTGGTCAATAGATTGGAGTGTGCATCTTTCCTGGGATCGACCTTCCTCACAAAGAGAGACTTAAACCAGCTGTCCTCTCGGTTTCTGCTGCTGGATGCTGTAAACCCCCTGAAAACACACGAGAAGTCATGAGCAACACTGGTTCCTCAATCCACATCAGCTACAAACACTCTGACGCCTGCTCTCTTTTTTTAAGGCTCAGGTGACACTTTGATGAGTCAATTGTGACTGCAATGTAATGCACACGTGGTAATAGTGACCTGCACGATCCAAAGCATCAAAATGATCTGCATCATGCAGAAACTTGTGCATCACATTTTTGCATCGCAGCTAAACAAAGTCAAATATTGACCTTGAGCGTTTGCGTGTCTCCCTGACAAACGATGAGAGAAACCGGTCTTCGTTCCTCGTCACCAGCGTCCAAGACGGGGTAATGATGTGAAACGAGCCGTGATAAACAAACACACGGTGCAGCTCGCGGTGACTTACAGCTGAAGGCCACAGGAGGAGCGACTCGTTAGCGGATAAAGCGCTAGCTCGCACGGGCTTCACCGCAGCCACAACAACAATTGATAGGAAATAACACGCAGCAGCCGACACAGGACGCCACAGTGGCGACGATAAACATGTAGACATGATGGACGGCTGACCTGCACAACACCATCAGCTGTCCGGCGGAGTGGGCCCCGCTTTTAGCGCGACCCAAACCACCGCGGACTCTCTGAAGGACTCCAGTCGCCATCTTCAACTGAGCTACAGCCACACAGAGTGGCGGCGAGTGGACACTACCCGCAGAGGACCGGCAGGGGGCGAGCGAGCACCACAGAGCCGCATGGTGAGCCACGGCGAGACAGCGAGAAGAAGATCCCCCTTCCACATGGAGGTAAGATATCCACAACCAGAGTCAAAAATATTTTGAATCTTAGGACATTCCTGAAAACACAACAGACTTAAAATGAAGACATGGCCGTGTGTTATTATGGAATTGTTTATCGAGTTGATTTATTGCACCTTTTATTTGGAAATAAGGACTGGGAGAAACAAACAGTATTGTAAAAGAGTATAAAGAGTATAGGATATGATTGGATTGTAGAGTAAATAGTATTCTACAGTACATTGTAGTTTTGCGCTGATTTTATTGGTATGCGTTGATGCTTGCTTGGATGCTTTATGTGGTCAGAGGGCCTTTCTATGTTGACGTTATGCTGCATTGATCATCATTGGACCAGGGAGGAAATTATTTATCATGTTTTGAAAACTGACTATATTTTACAAACATTTGCAAAAGACTTAATTATCTTAATGATCATTTAGGGACATAAAACAACTACAAACACACAATTATAAACAGATTTAAAACATATGTTTTATGTTCTGGCTCGTGGAGCCCAAAAATTACCCCAAAAGGGCATAAACCAATAAAAATACTTCCACAGCTAATAACCAGAAAATTACAAAAATAAACTAAAATGAAACATTCTCAAATTGTGAAGTGATCACAGGAGGTATAAAAGCACAACAGAAAGATACAGAATGACCACAAGAAGTATAAACTTAGTATAAACTCACAATATTAACTTTGAGAGGACTGCAGATCATATTCAGCAGCATTGCATTATGTTTGCTGACTTACTTGGAAGGAATTAACTCCACTGTTATGATAAGATAACCTCCTTGAATTGATGGCCATTTGTCATCCATTCCAACATACTGTTGCATATTTCTGGAAAGATGAATTACATACAATCATCTATCCAGCTTTAAACAAAGCACTTATACACTCAAACATGTACTGTATAGCCTACACGTAAAGGGTAAAAACTATGTGTAATAACTTTCCCCAAAGTGTAATAGACTGCTTGGACGAATGAGGGCGCTGTAATCCACCCCATAATGTGTTAACGGTCCTTTTAATGTGCTCCTGAGGCCGATGTCCATAGTATGGAAAAGGGAAATGATTACAGTTACAGTGTAAAGTAAACATCTTTTCCAATATTAAATCTTTGTAGTCTACCCCCCCCCCCTCCCCCCCGCCATCACAAAAAGAAACCCTTCCAAGAAAAATACATTAAAAAGTACAAGGAAGGCTGAAGTGACTTGACACGACTCTTCTTGCAACATCACAGTGTGCAGGCCTGTGTGTGGCAGGCCCCCACAGCTGTGACCTACTTCAACACGGGAAAAAGTCTCCAACCTAAAGGCAAAAAAAACAAGATTAGACTTGACCCTGATGGAGAATATTGTCCTTATATTCTCAAGTACTGAACTTAGAAATAATATACTGGCGATCAAGTATGGGCTGATGTTCTTTGTGCTGCGAGGCCTGCAGGAAGAGCGCGTCACTGCAGTATCCGGTTGCACCGGGTGATGGAGAAGGTGACGGGGGTCACGGCCACAGAGGAATTCAGCACAGTTGAGACTGATTTATTATTTGACAGGGTGACAATGAAGCAAATGGGGACCATATTGCTGAAGCTCACTTGGCTTCAGGAGAAACACTACTTACCACCAGTGGAATTCACAAAGAATGGGGGATTTGTCTCGAGTTCAAAGACATGAATCAAGAGGGAGTGTTTTCACCGTGAAACATTTTTGAATAACAAAAAGCAAAATGTGCACATGTCTGGGAATTCAAAGTATGATCAGATCCAGTTCAAATCAGATCTTTTTTAGCTCAGAAACTGATCCAGGGGGTTGATTTTGGAACTAGTCTTTATTTATTCTGACCTCAGTTAAAGGTTCCACTAGTTAAACCAACATCAAAAGTTTTGATGTATTATTTGAATGTGTAATAAATTAAACCGTATACCCTCTAACAGCCAGAGACATCCAGGGGTGCTTCAGAGGACGCCTTAAAGTGTCTATATTAATCTGAATGGCTTGATCCCCATTTTTAACAAATTTCGGTGGACATGGAGTTTCACCAAGGGCACGTTTTATTAATGGAAGGAGTGAGGTCAGCTTTTAAGCTAAGAACTTCAGTTTCACTACTCTGCCTGTGCATATATACACAGCCTCATTCGTGTTCGTGGTATAATAAAAAGTACTTTGTGGGAATGAAAGACGAAGTGACGAAGTAGAGCGTGCATTTTTAATTGATTGAGAACAAGTTTTAGTTATCCTGACACTGTTGAATCTATTCTCACCTTCATGAGTAGACACATCGTTTCCCTATGTTCATGTACTCCACTTGATAGTATAATACCCTTAAACCACCATAAGCCCGTCAGGCGTGAGATCTTTTCATGGCTGACAAACCTTGCCGTTGTACGGTCCACTTATGAGCTTTGTGTGGAGCATTTACCAGCTCATCTGGTGTGATTTCATCTGCAGCTCTTTTTTTTTTTCTTCATGTCTGCTTAAAGGTTAAACATGAACGTCAGTTTTTAAAACGGTAAAGAATAAAAAAAAAAAACACACGCCAAAAAAACCAACTGAAGGTGAGAGTACAACATTTTTGTCAATACCTTGTCACACAAAAACCCATTTGTGTCCTGAGCTCAGCTAAGTGACTTTCAGACCCTGTCATATATTGGTGGTGGCTCTGAAAGAGGAGGTTTCCATGATCAAAAAAACTACTTTTTTGAGAATGAAAAGTGTGTCTTGGCACTTTTGAACATCCTGCTGACTTTGGACAAGAGAAAAGATGGATATGGTTTTACCATTAAGCCCCTGGAAAAGAGAACATGACACTTGGATATTCACATTATAAATTTAGGGTTTATAAATGCCGGTAGTTCTATTTCACTGCCTCTGCGTTATTTATAATCATGAAAGAAATATATGTTTCTTTTGCCTTTTGCACAACGCTTTGTAACGCCAGAAAGAAATGTTTGATATGTGACCGGATTTAGATTTTTTTTTCAGATTGTTTGCGACCTTCACTACCTTTATGCAAGGATCAGTTTCGTTAAACCAGGACTTTATCTTGGGCTGTACAGTGGTGCAGTGGGTCACACACCCCACCTCACATAAGATTCCTGGTCAGTGCCTTTTTCTGTGGATTTAACTTTAAGGGTCTGCATGAGTTTTTTTGTTGCTCTGCACAGTGCAAAGACATGGATAATAGGTTGATGTATTAGTCTTCCATGGTTGCATGCAGTTCCATATTCCCCATATGACTCACAAGTTGAACAAAGCGGGTATAGAAGGTGTATGAAGACATGACAGCTGCAAACACAGCTGTCAACAATCCTTAACTAACATACCGTAAAACAATGCACACTAACATTTGCAAACTTTTTAAATATATATTTAAATATGAGCACTGATGAACCGACATGGCTTAGTCCCAAACCAGCCCCTCATATACATCATGTTCACAGTGGATCTTCTGCAAATTGAAAATCTGTAAACCAAATTATCTGGCCCGTCTTTGCAGTTTCCCCCTCTCTCTCTCTTCTTGTATTATTTTTGGCCTACTCCTCGCTGGCAAAAGCTTTCCAAGAAACGGTGTTGGATGTGTGAGAAAATATTTAGGAATTTTTGCTCTTTTTTTTCTTCTTCACCACATCCTTGTCTTTTTTTGGGCAATGCAGTGAATAAATACAGCTCCACTGCACACAGTGGCACTAAAACATTTATAGATTCTGCTGTAATCAGAGTTAAATCCAGGAATAACTATGTGTTTATCATCACATAATATAGTATAGATAAGAAAATTATTAATGCCAGGACTAACTGGCCTGTTGATGGTTGACAAATGTGCTGCGTACAGGCCACACAGTGGTGCCGTGGCCTGGTTCAAGCTGGGGTTGGGCTTAAGGGACCTTTCTGTGCAGAGCACGTATATTCTCACTGGGAATGTGTGGTTTCCTTTCCATGTTCTCTAGTTTCCTCCCACAGTCCAAAAACATCCATTTGGGGATAATTGAGTATTCAAAATTACCTGCAAGTGGGAATCTGAGTCAGTTTTTGTGACTATCTGTCCGTATATTTACCATGTGATGGACGAGGTTTGCACAAAGCAGCATAGAAGATGGATAATTTGCCTAATTTAGGTCTTGTGGCCACAATCATCTCACTGACATTTACCCAGCACTTTGAAATATAATTTCTAGACACCTTTAGGTCTTGAACATTCACCAATCTCTATTTAATTATTGTACTGGTCAAGAAAGGCATCTGGAGTAAAACCTGTCAATCCAAACATGTGGCTCATGTGAACTGCTGTGGTGACGCCCGAAGGGAGCAGCCAAAACACACTTTCTCACTGATTGTTCACTGACAATGGATGAAGGTCTCACGTGGGTAATTTAAGCCCCAGATTTTGTGTGTGTGTGTGTGTGTGTGTGTGAGAGAGAGAGAGAGAGAGAGAGAGAGAGGGAGAAAGAGAGAGAAAGAGAGAGAGAGAGAGAGAGAGAGAGAGAGAGAGAGAGACCCTTCCCGGACACTTATTGCTCATTAAATTTGTTCAGGCTTTATTTAAAAGGGTAGTCGTCTGAAAAGTAGAATACTTCTGTTAAAGCAATACTGGCATATGGAGAACTATGGAGTCGTGAATATATATTATAATATAAATGTTATGAATATTACAAAAAAAAAACCCATCACATCAGTTTGTACTATAATTCACTGTTGTCCGTCCATTCATCCAACCATCCATACATGAATAATGTGACTAGTATTTTAGGTTAAGTTCTATTTGATATGCTAATTAATATTTACCAAGAGGAAAAACACACAATTATAAAGGTCTCCTGCTGGTGAGTTAAAGTTAAATTTACCATGTTTGTCTAAAGAAAATGTGATAATTTGAGCAGAATTTTATTTTGTATATCATTAAAATAAAAATCAGAAGACTTAAAAAAAAATTCTGCATTTGTCAAGATGTTGTACTGAGGATAACCTTCAACGCCAGGAAAACCAAGGAAATGATACTTGTCATCAGAAGGAGAAGACACACTCAGCACTCTGTGAAAACACATCCAGGAGTTGGAGAGGCGGCAGCTTGAAATGCCTTGGTCTCCACATCACAGCTGGCCTCAGCTTCAAACACCTCCAATCAAGTGAAGATGGCTCAGCGCAGACTGTATGTCCACAGGAAGCTGAACCTTCAGACACCTGATCTATTGCTGCAGTGTGTGGATCTCCAGCTGGAGGAGGAGAGCAGGAAGGACGAGCAGCAGATGGTAACTTAAAAACAGCGTGTGTGCCCAAGCAGCCATGTAACATTTCACCCGGAACAATAAATTCGATTCTAATTTTAATTTACAGTCACACAGTTGTTCTCTGTCTTCAATTCATGAATTCAGAGTGAAAAACACCCCTGATAAAAGCAACAGACAGGTAGCATGTTCAATTTACAGTCTGTACATGAAAGGACAATGTTTTACTTGGATTGTAAACATCATTGAAGAGACGTCAGGCAGACTAGAAATGCACACGAGGAAATAACCGGTTCACTCATAAAAAGGTAACTAGAAAGTCAAATATGTTTCTCGTCTGTCTGCATCCTGTTTGTCTTCATTAGTTCAGGATTTTAGACACCCTCTTTCCTTGAATTTCTACACGTTAGAAAATGTGGTGCAATTAACTGAAAGGCTGATGCTATTATTTGAACAAGCTAACAACTAAGGAAAAGAGTCATTACTTATGGAGGCAAAGCAAAACTCTGACACCTCCACAGAAACATCTCAGGCTTTACAAAACAAGTGTGTAATGAGATCAACAGCTGGAGTTGTTGAAAGGTTTCTTCATCCCGAAAGAACATTTACAATCTAATGTCCAGAGCCAAGCTGGCTCTTTTTTAAAAGGAAACCAATCAACTGACGTTGTTTCATGATTACCATTAGCACGGAGTGCATGTGACGTTTAACCTTTGTATTCAACAGTTCTGTCTCCGCTCTCTGCAGTCTAGACATGAACATTGTCTCCGGGCTGTGTGATGTGTTTTATCTTGAATGATTCCTCGATCAAGCCTTTGAGAAAAGACAGAAAGGAGTCCAGGGAAACAAAGGAATCCTGCGTACTCGCTCTGGTATTTCATGACGTCGGATTCTGTCTCGGCCGCCGCGCACATTCTCGAACATCGATAGCAGGACATCAGTGAGAGGTGTGAATGAAAAATAAAGCAGTCAAGGCCAAATCTAAGGTTGCTGAGAGGGCGGGAGCCGCCTTCTCGAGCCAGGTCTTCTTCCACCTGTGAGCTGTTCGTCTGGAAGCAATTTTGGCCTTTATATCAAGTCTTAAGACAGACAGGAAGGTATCTACAGATTACACTTTCCTCGTGCATCGCAGGCCCCCTCACAAGATCATTGATTCAGACGATTTTAATGAAATGGTATGCAGAGCCTGGCCTGGCCTACCGCTCCTCAGCAGCGCACGTACACATGTGAGCTATGATGGATGAAGAGGAGATATTATTTTCTCTTTTGTCCTGATCAAACATTTGCTGGCATTTCAGACCACATGTTTTCTCGTGATGTTCCTGGTACGGGGAAGAGGGGTTTGCCACAATTAAATCAATCACTATGTGATTCGGCCCATTTGACATTTAAACCACCAAACCAGTCTGTTCTCGAGCATATTTTCAACAGATGCAAATGCTGTAAGGACAGATTCGACAGATCTGGGATTGTACGAACCAAACTGCCCTGTGTGAAGATAAAAGTGAAGCGTTTTCTGAGCTTTTAAGTCATGTAAATTGAAGTCTTAAACTCATGTTAATTCAAAGGCCGTGTTTTTAACTATTCACCTTCACAGTACGGATGTAGAAAATATTATGTCATTGTGTTTGCATAAAGTCTTTACTACAGTGTCTTTCTTCACCTGGCAGTAGAGTTTTGGGTCTCAGGGTTGCACTTATTGTCCCTTTGACAATGTTCACATGTTGCATTGCATCTCAGGCGTGATTCATCTGCAAACCAATAAGTAATAGAACTCCAACCAATCAGAAGTGGCTTCATCTATTAATATTCATTCAACACGTTATGAGCCCCAATGTAGAAAAGGAAACAAATATGCCTTGTTTGGCAACAAGTGACAATGAAACACTTATATTTAGGCAAATGTCATAAGTATTTAAAGTGAAACTGTTTTTTCTTAACCAATGTTATAATGTATCCATATCGCACAAGGTAGATATGAGTTGAACTGAGCATATAAAAAAGGGACGAGGCTGGTGTGACAACTATATATTTATGGGACTTGTCTGTGACTTGAACAAATGGTCTGTATGAAGCTGACAGACTTTTGTAAAGCATGCAAGATTTTTTTTGCTTTTTGTTTGTTTTGCAAAATGTGCTACTGATCTGCAGCTGTGTCTGCAGTCATGTCTCCTGAGTCCATCACTCTCTCTCTATTTTATGTCACCTCATTATGTCTCCGGATCACAGGTGGTTGAAACACGTGACCTTTATTAATGCTGCGGCCGAACACTCCCATGTGGATAACTTGCCTCAACCGGCACAAATACCTGAAAATGATTGCTAATACATGTGGACAACTCGTGTAAAACTCCAGTTATTTAAGGTTACTTCTTATCACTTCCATTATTCTAATGGACTTCACAGAGTCATAGTTCATATATCTACTTCAGACACACAATACAAAATATCACATTTGATAGACGGTGTCAGCGTCTGATAGACGGAATGGAAAAACAATGAACTATGATGTACAGATAAATAACTAAAAATTTACTTTTATTTTTAAAGGAGATACAGAAGACTGATTAAAAATTCCTCCAAGTCACCTTTGTTCATCTAAGATTAAATGTAATGCCAATCACATTTTAAAGAACGCAGGAAAAGTTTCTGCTTTTTTAACATAACTAATAATACTTCACGTAAATTTAAAACAAGAGAAGACAGACTCTCCTCTAGTGTACTGAATATTCCTTTGAGAAAGACTTTCGAGAGCCTGACTTTATTCACTTTTATTCAGCGACGATATTTATAGGGAAAAATGTGTAGAAAAATAAAGGTGACAGACCAATCTAAAACAAATATTGTATTTGTTTTCGCTTTATTTGCCTCACAAAGTCACAGTTGTACACTGGGTAAAGAATAACTGCAACGGAATGCTATTCGACAAAATTATCCTTATCAGAAAAGCAAGACCTGAAACAAACATGATTTTCACCACAGGTGTTTAAGACATTAACAAGATCTGATTTTCTCAAAAGTAACTTTATTCTGAGAAGAATGAATAACATTTTTACTGAAACGCGCCCAAAATATATAGAAAAACTTTGGTGGAAGAAACACTTTATCACGGGTTCTCAGATGTTTTCTTAAGGCGACATGTTGTGTTTTGCCTGATGGATCTTGACACACACCTATGAGCAATTTTGGAGTCAGTAATTACCCTCAAACACATGTTCTTTGGAAGGACTGATGGAAGTGCCTGCTTGTTACTTAAACTGCAGGATTAATGCCAAAATTACAATTATTTTGATAAATGATGAACGCATGATTACTCACTTCACTTATTCACATTTAAGATATACATATTTTTCATCCACTTTAAATGGATATCCGCACACTTTTTGTTACATTAAAACTTCATACAAGCACAAATCTTTTGGACTGAGCTTTAAAAACAAAAGGCTAAAATAATGTTTTTATTTCCCGTGTGTTTTCTGGAAGCAACATACAGAAAAAACAGCCAAGAAAAAGTGTGAACTTTAAATAAATACCATCACAGATGCTCGATCACAAAGTACAACCCTCAACATTTTACCAAGAAATACAAAACTCATATTGAGTAGTTGCTATAGTTTTTAAATTAAAACAATTAATGCTACTTATTATTGTTGACCAGAAGTTGAAGTTGCATTTACAAAAGAGTGCCAGAATGATTAAATTTTTTTTTTTTTAATTGTCTAATTACACAAAGTTGTAAATAAAAAAATTGTTCATTGTGCCTGCTTTTGTTTTTCTTGTTTCCTGATGCGTTGAGGTTTGTAATCTCCTTCTGCTCCTGATGGGATTCTCAACAATTTGCTCCCTGCGAAATAGAACTCGCTCAAAACGAGTAGAATGAAAAATACATTAATATAATACATACACAATGCAGTCCAAACCATAAAATCACAGTGTTCACTTTGCTTTTCAAACAGTCCCTTTGGTGTGTGTCCTTCATCCAAAATGTGATTTATTAGTTGGATTTTCTCGTTCTTTTGCATTGCCGCTGTGATATTTACTACTTGAGTTTGTTCTAAATCTTAAATTGGAGACGCGACGTCCTCGCATCATTTGGGGCCGATGAAAACCACCGGCAATCCTTCTCTTGGCATTAGTGTTGTTGTAAGAAAGGTTAAGTTGGGTTAAGGTACACGGGGTCACGGTCTGTTTTAAGCTTTGCAAATCCTCAACAGTACAATTTAGACGTATTGCGACACAGGCTAATCTAAACCTGCGAACTTGCCAAGTCAACGACTTGGGCCATTATTTTTCAGGCAAGATAGCCCTATGTTACCCATCACTTCACATACAGTAGATGTAATTTGGATTTGATTACAATCAGGCTTTGAAAATGGAACTGAGAAACTTGTCTGTGACATCTGTGTGCGTGTGCATGTTGCCAAAGCTGGAAAAACAAGCCAATCAGTACATTTGCTGTTCTTTTGGCTGCAAGCAGCCGCCATTGACAAAACCATTTGGCTTATGGGTGAGTCTTTTAAACAGAAGAAAGGATTAGAAAAGTAAATTTTTGCCTTCTCAACGTGCTGCTTAGAAAATATGAACGTCTAGACAGTGGCATTTTTTTTTTTTTTTTTTTTTGTGTTTTTTTTATCAGGAAAAGACATGATCTCAGAACTTTCCCCCAGATTGACTTTTGGCAATAAAATGTTATTACCAAGAACGTCAAGGCTTGAAGTAAAAATCATGCACAAGTGTACGAGATCCAGGATGCTTGTTACTATTATGATTGCATTAATCTTCACACATGACTAATTCACTCAATTATTTTGTTCCCTGCCCTCGCCCATAATTAGCTGGAATTGGCTTCAACACTCTGTGACCCGAAACAGGATAAAGCGTGTAGAGCATGGATGGATGGATGGATGGATGGATGGATGGATGGATGGATGGATGGATGGATGGATATTTTATAAAAAAAATGGTGTTCATTGGAAATTATTTGTCTTGTTGTATTGTTTGCAGTAAAAAGCAGGCGTGTCAGTCCTGGAAACTGGTCAAAAAGCAGTTATTTACACTTCCCTGCTTTTTGTTTTAACCTAGAAGTACAAACAGATACTGAAACCTGGATCTTCAGAGGTCAAAGGTTTGGGTGATGAAGGTGACTTGACACAATTTTACTGATATACAGCCAACTTAGCTCAGTTGCTGATTTGTTTTTGCCCAAAGTGTTTTAATATGGATTATTTAATCAGTCAAATACATAAACAATGAGAAAAACAGAGCAAAAATAAACACAAGAGATGAACATATGTCAGCACATTGAATATAAGTCAATTAAAAAACAAATTAGATTTGAAGAGTGTTTACTATTATTATGTCTTGAGGATGAGTTTCACAATATAGTAACATTAAAAAATAGCTGTAGCCCAACTGGTGCTTTTAAACATTTGTTGTTGGTTTTTTGAAAAGTGCTGCAATTTAAGTATCATCAAGGCCACTCAAAGCTTTATTAGTCAAGATAAGAACTTTAAAATATTTTGTAACATTGAATCGTGTTTTTTGAAATTCTGTGAGAAGTGAACCATCTGTGTAGGTAGTTTTAAAGCAGTGTGGCTGGAGATCTATCTGGCAACTAATGTCTGTGAGCTAAAAACTTTAACCGAGTCTAGTTTAAAGAAGGAAAATGTTCATAAAACACTCAATTTCAACAACATTTCTAGTTAATTATAATTAACAACGTTTGCGTTTTATGTTCCGACACGATGTATTCTAATAATTTCACATAATTTGCCTGAATGTGTAAACCAGACAAACTTTTCAAAAATGCTGCAATAGCACATGCACACCACTGCTTAAGTAAATACTTAAATCCGCACATGTGTAGTCGATCAAGAATAGCAACAATGGCGCCACCCATAATAGCAATTTAATCTCGCATCCGTCAATGCAAAAATGTGTGTGTAATAAACAGGACTGGTAATATTTGCAGCTTAATGTTCTCTGTGCATATATGTGTGCGTGTGTGTAGTTTCCTTACAAAAACAACCAACAGCACCCACTAGTGGCCTGGCATGAAAACAACATCTTTTTCAGTGTTTCTACTGTTGCCGTGTAAATGGACCCAGTTTTCAAAGCATTTTGAAACTTCCCTGAAACGAAAACGCAAAAACAATGGGTGTTTCACTTGAAATGTTGATGTGCAAACGGCGCCTCAGACTGACTGAGATCACAGGTTTTCCAGGTAAACAAATTTCTATGCAATTTAATGTCCAAATACTTGAATGTGTCGGCTCATTCCTCCAGTGGAGTGCTTCTATACCAGTTTTTTTTTAATTTATTTAACAAAGCCGACATGCTAACTTTTGTTTTTTTTTTTCTTCCAGTTCCTAAATTAAATTAAACAGCCAACAAACCACATCATCTCACAATTTCCCACAGTGCTGTTATAAAGTTGTTAACCACTCTGCCTGGCGGCGAGGGCGACTGCGGTCTTAAAACTCTCGAAACCCGACAAGTGGTTTGAGGGCGCCTGATAGTTAAGCAGATTATTGTACATGAAAAATACAAATTGGCCAATACCTCTGGTGCCCAATGGCAAAGAGGTGGACATTGAATGGTTGAGCAGACGAGGTGCACATTTCCTTTTTTCCAGTGTGTTCTGTCTGGCAGCTGAGAGAGAAATGACACAATGCCCTGTGGGATTACGACAGGTTTGCTTTACAAAAGAGGAGACTGGATTTCTGTGGCAGAGGGGAGGGGCGACAGAATAAAAAGTAACCACACCACAGCGATTATATGCACATGCAGAGAAAATATAGTTTCATGCAAGAATTCAATATATCACAGTCCTAATCCATCTCTAAGGGAAGCCTCATCGAGGTGCGAATTCTGTCGTCGAAGGGGATTGGAAAGAGACAAAACAAACCAACATCTTCTGACTGTGTGCCATGACTGGAATATGAGTGATTTCTACGATGACAGAATAATGTATGATGTCAATAGTTTTGAGAGTCTCCAGCTCTTTAATAGCTTGACCCAAACAACTTCTCAATTCATCATCACTACGAAATGAGCTAATGGAGTCTGTTCAGAAAGTGACATGGAACAGAACATCAGGGATGTGTGAGCGTGGTCAGCGAGCATGGTATTCAAGTAATTTATTGCAAATCTAACGTCACAGTCGTTTCCACTTCCCCTGAAATACAGAGACGCTGTCATTGAAATTTCTTTTTAACGTTTCACCGCGTGATCTCATCATCAATGGCTATTACAGAAAACTATTAAACTGTGAAACGACAGAGGTTTTTCTTTAAAATAAGCCTCGGACATTTTATGGCTAAAGTTATTACAGCTTCAATGCTGACATTTATGATAAGCTGTTGAAACGACGCTAATGCAAAATGGCTCACGCTGAAAGGTTACTTCGACTTTGCAGACCGCAGTGGTTTAACAATGTAGCAGAAGTTAATGCGTTGCTTTCTGTTGGCGTCATCTCACCATGATTCAATTAATCAACTTTCTTTAAAGGCAGCGTCAGAAGCACAGAGTCAACAGGCTGGGTGGGCTTTGTTGCGCACGTGCAAGATATTAACAAGTGATAAAACCTGACTTAAGTGAACATGTAGGTATAAACAAGTTGAAAAGGCAGAGTAGTACCTTTAAAAAGTGCAGTTCAGTGGAGAAAACAGCTCTTCGTTTGGGTTGAATGAGCTGCATGCTGGTGCCCCACCATGAGATTATCTACAGCTTGAATCCTGTTGGGGGCTTTCTGAATTTTTGCATGCTGCGTTTTAAATGCGACTATTAATTGAATATTGTGCCAATGTTGTTATGCAAACGCTTGTTGAATTTTGACCCACATTTACAAACGTCACGTACCAATTCAGTGGGATTCTTAGTGAAAAATTCATTCTTGTTTGGTTGTTCAGTAAATGTTTAAATCCAGTAAATACTAGTGCGAGGCTGGTTTTTGATGCATTAATTGATTTAGTAACAATAATTGGGTAGAAAGGCGGTTTGATATACTGTATAAAGGGTCTTTATTTTTGTCTTTTTCAGATATAAAGGCTCTTTTGAAATAGTAGTCTTGTGATTCCCTTGTCATTGTTAAAAACATCAATTCCTTTATTCAAGTGAAATGTTGCATTTAATTCTTATTTCTGTAGAAATAAACAGATGTTTAAACAATGTCAATCACTTGTATCTGGTCCATCAGTGCCCTGGTATGATCTCTAAGTGGCGTGTACGTGACAGAATTCAACACAACACCTGAAACTTATTAGACCCCCAAACACAAGACAGAGCCACTTTTTCAGAGCGACTTCCAGGAAAAACAATTTCTATTAACGACCAATAAGGTGTCTGCACTCTGAGGTAACTTGTTCGAACTTGATAAAACAATAATACCCGCCAATGCCAAACAACTTTGGCTTTTTCCCTTTTGATTGTTTTAATTTTTAAATCAAAATGTCCAAGAAATACTTTAACTGCTATGGTGTAAAGGTAACAATGCTGTTTAAAAGAACTAATCAAAATTCTAATCATTGGCCAGCACTAGTAAATACATGTTTTAAAGCAATCTATTAAAATTAAACCGTGACATGTTGATGATGCTGCCAATAACGTCGAAGACAAATATACCTACATCTGTCTCAGAAGGGGCTGTTAGAAATTATATTGCTGACAAATACATTCAAAACTATTAGTCAGTTACTGGATGAACCTCTGATAAAATACAGACTTTTTCCCCCCTGAGTTAAAACAGGGTAAATGTTTAAATAAGTATTTAGATAGCTTTTTCTGCAACTTTTAATAGCGACGCCTCTGTCTACTCTGATGACATTAACAGTTCAGAAAGGAAAGAAGGGCGCATATTGTGACCGTAGCACTGTTGAGCAAAGGGTTTGCATTTCAAAATGTGCAGCTGTGCATTTTTTTAAAACTGTAAATTCAGCCATAAGACATCAATCATTTACTACCTGGAGAATGGATATGCAGGTGTAAAACTGGTTAGAGGAGATTGTTGACATCTGATCGATTTCCCATAGAGCTGTATATATTTACAGCTGCAGGAAACAGCAGTTATCTGGTATGTGCATGTTAGTTATGTTGGTGTAATGTATTCTCCAGGTATGTGCTGTTTTTTTTTAACTTAAAGTCTGATCGTTTTTAGTTGTTGATGGTGCCGGTTGCATGATGAAATGGCTAATACGTAGCTCTTTTCTCCTTGAAAGTACTTTCGACAGCTATCAGCATTTTATGAGGCACCATGTTACTTGTCCACTTAGCCAGATTTTTTCAGTATCAGATCACTATTCAAAAGTATAAAGCCAGACAGCACATCTGACATTTGTTATAGCAAAATCAAAAAAAAAAAAAAACATTTTCCATGAAATGGAAATGTGTAGGGAGAAAGTGGTATATCGAGAGGAAATTTTAAGGAAAAAGTTGAGTAAATAAGTCTCCTTACTGCTTCAGAGACAAAATTGACCTCCACAGTGCTAGAAAATGTGTACTGCATATATTAAAAAACATTTTTTTTACATTTTATACACATTAATTAGTTAGTAAAGATATACATGCAAAAAAGCTCTTGAGTTAATTTGATTGAATGAAGTTATTTCCATTTATTCAGAAGTAGATTGATTCCCTTTGAATCATGTCATCTGTAGTAGAAGGAACCATTTAACAATGATATACTGAATATGCTCATGTTAATCAAACCTAATTCTGTTAGTAAACTGAAAAACTGGTTCGCTGATTTGTTTCCCTTCATTTTTATTATAATTTCTTTTGTCAGTGGAAAGATACAGATGCAAAACACCACTAATATATTTTAATAAAACAATGCGGTCAGAGGTTTTATTCATCATGGAAGATAACAGCAGATGGATTTACTTAACGGAGGAAATCCTGTAGGGTTTATTTTTTTCCCATTGTTTTTGCTTGAAGGATAATATTCTCATGGTGGTTTATGTTTATTATGCAGATACACGCATCTCTGAACAGCCATCGTATTCCTGTAAGATTAGGTAAATTCCCTCCAAAAGAGATGATGTTGTCAATATCATGTAAAGATTTCCTGACAGAATGAGGCAAACACTGCGTCCATGTGAAAGTAATTTCCTGCTTACATTCAAATTTAACGACGTCACCCAGAAAAAATGGAGTCAAAAGTCAATGAAGCACATTTTTCCTTTCCGTTTGGTGGAGTTGCAGTCGATAGATACATGTCAAATCATGGTTTGTGGTTTTCTAGCAGGTAAGACAAAACTTATGACATAACATTGCTTTATGAACTGTGCCGATTCCTTTGGATTCAGACTCGTGGGAAACAGTGTTGGATGACTAAACCGTTTGGCACCGTCCTTGTCTGTGTTTAGATTTTTACCTCATTGTTACCAGAAAGTAATCAATAAAAGGTGATATGTATGACAGGTCTCACATTTTATGTCCTGAACTCCAGTTTTTGACTATAAACCCTGAGATTACGCCTGGCATGCCCCTACAGCACTTCCATTGTCCTACTTTTTGTTCCAGATGATTTTAACTTGTCAGTGATGCTCTAATGATGCCTCCAACTATCTTGTTCCTCAAACAAAGTTTTGATTTTTTTTTTGTTTTTGTTTTGCTTCTCCCAAATTCCACCCATAATAATGTTTTAGTGTTTGCTGGGAAAGCTAAAACTTATGTGATGATGTTCAGCATGTGTGATATTGCTTCACTATTTGGCTGGCAGCATAAATCGGCTTTGCTAATGCTTGGAAAAAGGCAGTGAAATGGGATTTAGGCTCTTTACAGCTGTAGTTAGGGGAATGGTTGCTCCAGGTCTCGGTGCTGGGAGCTGCATGTAATTTTATAATATGTGATTCCAAAATCAAAATTTATAGTGCACACGCTTGTACCAAAACGTTAGCAGCTCTGTTTTGTCTTCAGGAAGAGTCAATATTTTCTTTGCGTAAGCAACGGTGGTGCTACCTATCAGCAACAGCAATGTACTGAAGCCCTCGTAAAAAAAGCATTTGACTCTCCTTTTGGTATGTGTCTGCATTTTGATTATTTAAAAATGGTAAAAGAAACGGACACTATTAAGTCTGTGTTCTCCTACAAGAGCAACCGTCTGGTTGCGCTCTGCTCCATCAACACGTCGCGTTCTTTCCGCAACACTCGCTGAATGCGATCTGACCGTGCACTCGCAGTTGGGGTCAGCCAATCCAGCTTTGATGTCTCCAGTGAACAACTGAGTGGCCAAACACTGAAACAGACGTAATCATTTGGTGCATTTGGTGCCAACATGACCCTGAAATTAAGGAGGATTGATTCGGCCTTTCCAATCTTGATGCGCGCCAGATGTGAATCAGTTTAGTGTTAACGGTGTTAGTATTCACAAGGAAACCCATTCTGACGTGAGCATATTTGCCTGTTTTGGTGCAAACCATGTGTGTGTGCGTGCGTGCGTGCATGCGTGTGTGTGTGTGTGTGTGTGTGTGTGCGCGCGGCTGTTGATCTTAATACACATCACAATATTCATCAAGTCTAGTTTTGTTCACCAACTCCCTCAACGTCATCTGGCCGATGAAACTTTCGTAAACATTTATATTTTTGTAATTTGTTCTGTTTATTGTTTCATGTGAATTTAATCCACATCAGCTCCTCTTTTTTGGTTGAGGTGGAGTCCACACAGCACGCCCAGATGCAGCAGTCAATGGCGTGCTGTAGCTCTGATGGATTGTTTCATATTTCTTAGATTGCAGTCATTTTTTTCTGCCAACTCAAGAGGCATCAATCTGCAGGCACTTCATCTGACACCTTGTTTTCATTTTGGATTTGGGTTTGTCTATGCATTGCTTAAAGGGGCGGTGCCCATCTACTCTGTGTAAACACAATTAGGCTCTGAGAGGTTAATTGTTTCCTCTGGAATGGGTGACTTATTGCTCATGATCGTCAATAGCTTTGGCATACATGCGGCTGTTTTGGCACCAATAAAGCCGATGCAGATCTGTTTTTAACTGAAATGTACATTTGGCATTTTGGCAATTCTTTCTACAACACAAGTCCAGCTGAATCAACAACACGAGGCCTCCAGACTGTACGGAGGGTCATCAATTTATTTAGCAGGAAAACAGCAAACCATTGCTTCACATGTATCCGAGTACATTAGAGGCCCCTTGTGCTCTTTTTGTGGAGTTGTATTTTTTTAGCTCGGCTTTTCACAGGAAAATAAAAACACTATCCACCCCACCAATAAGGTAAACTATAAGTAATTTATAACAAATGCAATAAGCTCAGGTTTTGCACTGTCCCACAGCGTATTTGTGACAGTGAGTTATAAGATGGGAAGTTTATTTGAATGTGATCTCATATTTCTGGCACTCTGTCATCAGCGGCCATAATGTCAGCCCTGCGAAATACATTAGGTTGTCTAGCTGACCTAAAGTTAACATCAATTTTTACAAGGCTCGGATGTAGGAGATTGATATAATACACTCAATTATGTTGTGGGATCAATGTCTTTGGAAAGTGCTCGAGTATTGTCATCCACATGCTCTGTTTGTGTAGTTCAGCTCTATTCAAAGTAATTGCGGCTCTCCGCAGTTTGATCCTTTCACAACTCAACACTAGATCATGTTATGTGCTGTGATCTCATGATAAACTTTATTAATCCACATATTCACTCAAGTTGTGTTTTTTATTTTCACCATTTAATGGAGTTCACTTTTCATTTCCCAACACACTTTACAATGTCAGAATCAACCATTCACACATCAGTGGAGGCAGCTACCATGCCAGGCGCTCAGTCCATCGACTGGGATCGGTTTGGGGTTCAGCTCAAGGATATTTCGATATTTGGACAGATGGGGGATTGAACCTGCACCCTTATGTTTGAGAGGCGACCTGCTCTACCGCTGGAGCCATCACCACTCCAGAACTTGTTAACGGCCTCATGCGTTTTGCTCAAGCTTTTTCCTATTTTTATCAGTGAATTGTGTGATAGAATTTAGGATACTTCCTTTTGTGATCCTTCCCGAGGAAAATACTTTTCTTCTTTAAGTTTATGTTTTAGCCACAATTGTATAGCAGTGTGACCTTTTCATGCAAATTATAAATGTCTTGAATAGATATGAATTAATATATTTTCCAGATTACAAGTCACACCTTTGTAGTTGTTTGGCAGTGTAAAATATTGGCAGACGCCACTTGTCATGTAACACTAGTTTTAGCAAAAAAATGATGAAGGTCATACATTTAGGTCATACAATGCAGAAAGTCTATGTCAAAGAGGAAACTCCTCCAGTTGTGGGGGGATAGGAAGACAGGAGAAGAAGAGAACCTGCAACATCTATTCTAGTTCTTGATGCTACAGCCCACTGGATCGCCATGTCAGCTTTTATAACTGATGCATTATTATAAAAGGATTCAATAAGTGACATGCAATATTCTTTATTTTCTAAAATAAAAAGGTTTTGCCCATTGGGTTACATTTAAAAAAAAATGTGTACCCTTTGTAATTAGCAAAATGACATATATTCCAAACCTTCACAGACATCCTCCGATCATCTGTGTCAGTGTACCTGGTGCCTGTTGTTTTAGTGGTGACTCAACAGCCGAAACAAGAACAGAACCTGAGAGATTTTTATTTAATGAGGTAAAAACAGAAAACAGGTGGCAATAAACACTGCAGTACTTCCAGGACTATGGCTGTTTCCCACGTTGTTCAGCCTGTTGACAGAAACCTGACAGATCACATCCCGTACCGTCGAATTCAACTTCATATAAAACAATCGTTTTCTCCGAAGTTGGTTCTAATCTTCTGGAACGGCGTTCATCTCAGGTTTTTGTCACAGCTGTGAAAGATTAACTGTCCTCGTCTGACGCTTTCTTTTCTGTTTTAATATCAAAAGATTGATATGAAGTGACATTCTTAAAGTTGAACATGCAAATCAGATGATTCCCGTCTTTGTGCTACATCCGCTCGTCATTAGAGAGAGAAAGTATTCTGCAGGTTTTAAAGTTAATCTCATTATACTTAGTATTGAATAAACCCATGAGTCATAGATATCAGAAGATATTTGTAATCTGCTCTAGCAACATGTTTTAGGGCTGTACAGCAACCATGTTCACTACTTTATTGTTTTTAGAGCTTTCTCTGGAACTCTGTTGGGCCTTACACAGACTCCAGTGGGATTTCTTGTCATCCCAGTGGTGATGAAGGGAGTTAAATACATGAAAAATCTCTCTCTATTAATGTTAACCCCTTCAAATGCTCTCAAAGCTTACATGTGCAATAACGCCCAATGAGAAAGCATTTTCTCCCACAACCTCACATTGTTGTTCACCATAATATACTTTTTTCCAAGTGGTGGAATATCCCATCTCTTTTCAAAAGTTGTTTCAGATGTTTGGAATTGTGTCGTTTCAATTGAAGACATCTCTTTGGGCTTACAATCGCCATGTGTCTGTATTAGTGCAAATTTCCAAATTCCAAGGGTGAGCCACCCTGCCAGCATGGTGACAGACAGGATACACTGCAGCACAGCGAAATGCTTATCATTTTAATGTTTTAGTGTGTTTTACTTTCCCAAGGATTGCCTAATTCTTCTGACAGTGATTTATTGACTTTAAAAACAGGGGTCATGTGAAATGACTTGTGGTCAGCCACCTTGAGATTTTTTTAAATTTCTTTTTTACATTTATTTATCTGTAGCTAAACAAACCAGTTTTATTTGTCAATAAAGTGGTAAATAGGCTTCATCTATATCACGCATTTTCAGCATAACTCGAACACTCTTGACGTGCTTTTACGTGAACCGTCACATTGGTCCTTCACAGACACGTCAGTGGTTTCTGCTGCCACGAAACGTACTTGTACGCCACTGGAAGCAGTTCACTGTCTTGCTCAAGGACACTTTGACAAGGGGATTGGAAGGTGACACGGTCTACCAACTGGGTCACAGCTGGATTGTAAAAAAGTGTCATGTCTCATATCCTTTTAAGACTGTTGGCAACTTTTACAGTCATGTATTTTGGATTTAACTTCAGGGATTTATGACAGTGTTAAAGGTGAAGTCGTCTGTCACTGCTAAGTGAAATCAATTGAACCATTGTGGTGTTAATCCATCAATTGAAAAGAAGAGAAAGATAAAGCTGCAGTTGGCAAACGTCAATCAGTTGTACATTTTGTTGTCAGTAGTGTGGTAGTGTTTTTACCAGTTGATCAAATATCTTGTGAGTAGTTTCACTGAGGTGTCTCTGTTCAGGCCTCTCCTTTCTCAGCAAACATCTACGTAAAACAAAGAACATCCTGGTATTTATCAGTTATTTCATCTTCCTTTTGATGCCTTGTAGCCACCAGCCAGATCCTCCCATCACTCATCGCATAATCCAGTCGACTGGGCTTCCAGACATTTGTGCTTCACCTCGTGAGAGCTCTGAGGTGAGATAAGATGGCCAACTCACGTCAGATTTCATGCACCTTAAAGGGTCCCTGAAATAATTCTATTAAAATACACCAGTATTTAGCATTATTTTTCCCCCTTTCGAATGATATATGACACACCAATGACAATCACACCACTATCTTGCTCTTGAGCGCCGAACGTCTAAAAATGCCTTTAAATCTCCCGCCCTGTGAATCTGACCTAGTTTTCCCAACTTGCCGTAGTTTTGCGCTGTGACGTATGAGGAGTTATTTACTTCCGCCCACAACAGCTGATCGTAGTGTCTTGTTTACATGTGCTCTGCATTATCGCGTTATTTAGCAGTTTTTTAGAGTCATGCCTAAGCGTTGTGTTGCGGCTGGGTGTTCCCAAATGCCCAGTCCGTCTGTAAGTGTCCATAAATTCCCAAAAGATGAAACTTTGAGGAGATTATGGACAAAACAAGTGCAGCGCACTCGCTCCAACTGGACACCAACAGAGGCCTCCTATCTCTGCAGTCAACATTTCACGGATGACTGTTACGAAACAGCACCCGCAATCCGAGAGTCACTTGGTTTTGATGTGAAGAGGAAACGTATCCTGAAACCTGGTTCTGTCCCCACCATTTTTAAACGGCTTTTTAACGGATTTTTAAACCCAACCTTCAGTAAGTCTTTTTAAAACCTGCTAAAACTTAAGACAAATAGACCAATAAACTTTGCAAAACACCCACTCTGACACAAGGGTAAATACCCGGTCACGCACAATATGTGCACACGGGTAAATACCCGGTCACGCACAATATGTGCACACGGGTAAATACCCAGTCACGCACAATATGTGCACACGGGTAAATACCCGGTCACGCACAATATGTGCACACGGGTAAATACCCGGTCACACACAATATGTACTCACGGCTCAAACATGTATGGTTGAACGCCTTGATTTTCTTCTAATTCTTCCTCCGATGATTCCTCTCCTTCATCTTCGTCCAAAACCAACGATACGTCACTTAAATCTTCGCTAACATCGCTCCTAGGTGCTTCTGTATCGCCAAACCCCTCCATTCTTCAATCAGCTGATGTTGTTTTGGCTGGGACATATAACCCCTCGTACGTCATATCCGGTCTAGCTCAGGCGGCTCACATTTATGGCCCGCAAATATACCGTCGTCTGCTGCATCATGTAAAGTCAATTAAAAGGGTCGGAATTCGGACTTTTATCTGGGAATGTTATATACCTTTCGAAAGCATATTTATTCTTCTTTCTAAAGATGAAATCTGAAAAACATTTCAGTTACCCTTTAAGCTTAATCGACATAGCGCACCTGATACCGAGTTTAATTTCTTGTATGTAAGGCTGCAAGCAGACCTGAAACTCACCCGGTCAGGGCTCGGAGTCCCAGGATGAGGCCATTGGATGTCTTGAAGTCTGACTGTTCAGGGCGCTGATAGTCCAGCAGCTGCTGCAGCATCCTGCTCAGGATCAAACCATAAAAACCTTGGCCTTTGCAGGGAGATTCGGTCAACTGGGTACAAGTGACTTGAGGTAATTTGATGATCTCCAGTGTTTCCTGAGCAGCATTAAAACATGATGTCAGGACCATTATCTTATTGAGGTATGTCAATATTTACTCTTGGTTTCTCAGGACAAATAACTCCACTCTCATCGCTGAGAGTCATCCAACGCCCCCCGGATCATCTCTCTAAGTTGATGTTCCCACTCTTTATACTGTCTGACTTTCAGTTTAAGTGTTTTTGAAGTTTTACTGAACAGCACAGCACATAGCTACATGTTTAGCCTTTGTATACACATGGAAAATCTTCAAGCAAGCCTACACAAATGAGATAATTGATAAAATTGACATGAAACTAGCAAACTTAAATTCTGGCATTTGGAATTTTTGGAAAATAACAGCTTTATATTAATTGTCATCAACCCTTCTAATCTTGCTTATTACAGTCAAATCGATGTTCTAATGTACTTTTTAACTAAACAGGTAGGAAGTGCAACTGTGCTTGATTGATTATGGTCATAATTACGCCGAGATAAAAGGCTTCCTTGATTTGTTTTGCTGAAGTTGTGACCAACTGCTGCAGATTCATCCTGGAGCAAACATAAAAAGCTCTTCAAGTACCGTAAAACATCAGTCCTGAGCAGTCAATTTGTTGACACACATTCGGACATGCACATGTACATAACTAATCTGTATTCAAAGAAACATTTTGTGGCAAAAAATATGATTTTCCAGCACGGGGTTTCCTTTGAGATCAAAAGTCTAGCCGTTACTAAGAAGGCATGACAAAGAAAACAAAATACATCACCCATATGGCTCTCTTATGCTCCAAGTTAGCAATATGTCAGCACCGCTGAGCATGCTTGGTCTGCTCATGTTTGTTCCTGACAATTACTTGGCATGTTTGTGTAAACCACAGTTTCAAGTCTCCATGCTCTGTGGCTGTGTCTCATTTTGTTTTATTTGTCAAATTTATTAGTTTTCTAATATTGATATGTATTGCCACAGGGCAGTTTGCGTGAAATGTTGGCTAGGTAGCAATAGATATCATGTTTCGGCATTGATGTCAGGATGGGATATTAATAAAAGTCATATTGTTTTCAAATACTGAATTTGTGTTTGAGGCCAAACAGTGGGCCAAATAAAGCCTTATATCTGGGATCAGTATACCTTGATTTTACCATGATCGCCTACCAAAAAATGTGTCGGTTTGGGAGAAAAAAGAAAAATATAGCATATCGGAGGCCTCAGTTATTTGATAAGATATGCTGATTTGCGTACATTTCCGTACGAGTGATAGAAAATATTTTGTGTTCCTAAAAGAGAAGAAACACTTTTGGACAGTACCGCCTCATCACAAAAATTGTGTTTTATCAAAAGCCCCTGTGAAGCTACACCACGTTTAAATAGAGTCCTAGTTTGAGACTTGAGCCCTGAAACTGGAATTCTCACCGTAAATTGAACTTAAGTAAAAAATGTATTGTATGTAAACTGGTCTAGTTCAGCTCTTATTGTGGAACAACAGCTTTCAGACTGAACCAATCTTACAGGATTCAAACTTTTTTTTTAATTAGATGTATCTAATAAACTGCTATTTAGATTTTTGGACCTAGTTGTCCGTCTTATTTTCATTTTTGTATTTTGTAACTGGGGAAGTTACACATGTGTAGACTCAAGCTTATTTAGGATGGTCGGGAAAACACTGCCTCTGAACTGGGCCTTTATCTAGGAAACGTTTGAACATATAAAAACAGGTTGAAGCTCATTTACTAACATTGTGCATGCTGGATTGTAGTCTGTTAAATGCAAGATAACACCTGCTGCTCACTTATTGTTATTATTTCTCTCTTCTGGGATAAATGAAATGAAATTTGGGAACACTATGTAATTATTTCATTTTGAGGGTTCCTGATTCTTTATGTTAGTGAGACTGAGTCTGTCTGCTCCCTACTGGAGTTCCACAGTCATTCCCATCCAACAAAAATGTTGTTGTGGGCTGGTTTCTTGGAAAAAAGGCTGCAAACCATTGCCATAGAAAGACCTTAGGCAGGAGGTATAATTTAATTTGGTATGTCATCAGTTTACTGTCAGATAAACTCAACAAATAAGAGAGAGCAGCAACAGAGAGGAGAGTTTAATGGATACAACATAACTTTTTTTTTCTTTTTCTTTTTTTTATAAAACACTAGCAAAATACTTCGGTGTGACTACTTCGACAGATTCATACTTGGCAAAAGATGAAACTGGTCCATCTGTGTTTTACATTTCCAAAGTTGTCTGAGAGCAGGTGTTGTCATTCAGGGCTTATAATTTGGCTTTAGGGGAACGAGGATTGAACAGTGCAACATGTCAGGAGGCAATAGTCGGATTTAACGTAAAAAAAAAAAAAGTCCACTGGAAACGTGCTACAAACAGTTGATAAGTCCATTTTTATAAGAAATTTAATGCTGCTGACGGTTAAGATCCACTTGACATCCCCTGAAAAAACCTTTTTTGTCAAAGCCTGTAACAACTGTTGACAGAGGTACAAAAACTTTCAATCATGAAAAGTGGTAGTTACGGTGGTTGGCAGGGTTGAAAGGGTTGAAAGGGATTGGTTTTATAAAGGGTTCGTTTTATATCCTGCAATAGTTGCACAAAAATATATTTGTTATTTTCCTGGCGAGACCAAAAAAAATATGCCTTTGCTGAGTTTTTACTTCGTTCGATTGATTACTGTAGTTCTCACTTTGTTTTGTTTATATTTTGTCTCCATTCTGACAGAAGGCATTATTGAGCCTTGATCCAATGTGACTTTCAGAATTTAAATTCACGTCTCTGAGGTCATAAATAACGTCTGAAGTGTGCTTTACTTTGACAGAGGAATTTTAAGCCGACTGCAGCAGAGATGATATGAAGTGACTTGGTATTTTGGTTTGTGTCATATATTTTCTGGAGGTTTAACCACTCGACCAGATGAGCAATTTACAGTGGCTTTTTTCAAGATGGTCACATTATGATATAATGAAAGTGGAGCTTTTATTTATTGACGGCTTCTGTGGTGTGTCATATTTTTCTTCTATCATTTCATTTGACCAGTTTCCATGAAACATTTTTCTTTGCTATGCCAAGTTAACATCTCACGCATGTAGTGATGAAACACGATGGGCTGTCTTCTGCCAGCAAACAAGCCTTCAAGTTCTCATCGCGTGTCAGAGCTGAGCACCACTGACAGACCAAACTTACAGAGGCTAAAGGTGCTGATTTCAACAGACGTAAAGCAGTTGAACTGCACCAGCGATAACACGGTGAATATGTGAGAAAGCCTGGCAGGGGCAGAGGCGCGGGCCAAAAAATTAACTCAATGAGTCTCAGAAAGTGGAACACAACAGCAGTGAGCCATGTTTAAAGTTCACAGTGAACCTGCGCACTTAAAATCTCAACATTATGTTGTGCTACTTACTTTTTCATCACATGGTTTAATACAATAAGTGCCTATTTGGCTGCTTCTTTCTCTTCTTTTTTTTTTTTTTTTAACAAGGGTTGTTACCGTTCCGGCTATCACTGGGATTCGACCTGACTCATGTTGAAACTCAAGCAGATATAAACACATTGCTCAGTATAGTAATGATTAAAAAAAATCACAAGGGATGTACTTCCTGTACGACACATTTACACAGTTGTGCGACATCATTCAAGTTATGTTTTCATTCGCCATTCACTTTGTAGTTTATCAGTTCAGCTTTTCTTTCATTACAGGTCTCAACACTGCTTGTAACTTTAGATTTATTTACAAGACTATAGTTCCAGGTGCTCTGGTTTCCTACCAAACCCGTAAATATCAGCCGGCAAAATCCCGTTGACTGTCATCACCTTCCTTTTGGTTGACGATATTGATTCCGTCACGGTTAATTGTTTCCTTGCATAGTTACCCAGTTGCATTCTTTTATTCCCTACAACAGAGAGACACAAGATTTTGCTTTAGTGTTTACTTCACAGCATGCCAGAGACAGTTTTATTTTATCCACAATATGCCTGTCAGACAGTGTTTGTCGAAGGAGGCAGTGCCAGCAAATGAGTCAGTTGAGTTCCACCAGTGACTTTCAGACAAGCTATTAAGTGATTTACTGACCCTCTGGTAGATATTAAGTTGACACAAAATCCCTGTGTTCTTCTTTCAAAATATGGCGCTGTTCAAGCCACATGAATGTCACGCCAAGCTCCCAGAGAACTGTCACCTAAGGATCTTCTCTTACAGGCAGCGGCCTCCTGAAGACTCCCCGGGAGGAAACTTTAAAGTGCTTTGAGAAATTGAAATAGATCATTTAATTTAGGCCTTCACAAAATCTTAGAAATGATCAAATTAGATGAAAGCATGATCGAGTGCTCCTCGGGGCATAGTGGTTAGTGCTCTCACTTTAAGGTTCAAACCCCTTTTACAAGTTTTAAACCCTGCATGCATGGGTCCAAAAACATGCACATGAGGTTAATTGATGACTATAAATTGCTTGTACACATGAATGTGTGATTGACTCTGTAATAGACTTATCCAGCACCCTGAACTGGATACAGCGATACAAGAGGATGGATGGACATTTCAGCTGTTTGCATAAGTGCAGCAGGTATGAAAGAAAATAAGAGAGAATGTGTTGTGCTGAATCAAAGGAAGTCAAAATGTCTGTCACTAGCTTTTATTAAGGTCTTTGTGGGAATTTTTGGTGAGCTGCGTGAAGCAGCCACTCTCTGCCTGCAGGTTTAGCTCGGCTCATGTGGGAGGGCACATCGAGTCTAATGCTAAAGCTAAAAAAAAAAAAAGCTCTCTCCGTGTTCTTGTTCTTGATCATAGTTTTAAAACCTATTATTAGACTCCCACTGCCTTTTAGTCCAAAGTCGTTGGTGGAAAGTGCCTCTTTATTTAATCGTCATCCCAGCAGGAAGATAAATAAATAATCCAATGAAAATAAAAACATTACAAGGAACACTGAGTACTCATTACTTCACAGTCAGACAATTATTCACTATTATAGTTGATGATGCCTTGGACAGTCATTGGAAGTGGGATGTATTTGCGATGTAGTAAATCAAATCCCTGAACAGTGAACATTTTCTGATAATGCTTTCATTCCAGAGCGTCATAAGTGCATGTGGTGGTACTGATATGTGAGGATGATATACTGACATGGTTCATGGCCACAGGCTGTGACAGTCACCAGATACCAGCTCAGTCCCACCACTACTCCAGGCCACCCCGCACTACTTGGATAAGATAAAAAAAAAAAACGTAAGAGCAACAGCCACCACTGCAGTGGTGCTCTGCCTGCCAGCGAAAGGCTTTTCAACTGGCACAGATAATTGTGTTCAAGCCGTGTACCCACTGATAATAGACGACCGGAAAGCTGGTGTCCATTAATATTGCATACTCGCTGCCTTTTCGCCTCAGTGCTGATTGTCTTAGTGTGATGTCAAACGGGACAGTTGCCAGTTGTCAAAAATCAATGATCAAGAAGGCATCCAGCTGGAAGGAGACAGCGATGACAGGAGTAATCACATCTACACTGAAACCCCGCATCTGCATTCTGGATATGATTTTGGGAATGACTTAAGTTTGCGTGATTTCACAACAATATATTTAGAAATGGTCTTGTTTAATGACACATACTGTACTTCAATTTACCAGACTGTGGTCGTTTGAAGACCGGCTCGCTGTCGGACTAATGTCTTTTATGTCCCTTGATAATATTTTGCCTTCAGATAACTTGTTTGTCAACATTCATTTGTGGTTTAAACTGGACAGGTTTCGCCCTTTCCTGGTGGTTTCTCAACGGAGAATTCAAATATGGTTTTCATTATGAAGAGAAATGATTTTCGCTAAAGTATGTGGTAATCTGTTTCTATGGATCGTGCCACATGATGTAACACGCCCATCTTGGGTAGCATAAAGTTTATAACTCTTATTGAAAGCAGAATGAAGGAATTACTTCCTCATGTACACTTATCCAATATACGATATGCTCAACGCCGTAGTTTCAGCACTCTCAATCTGCACAACGTTGTAGAAACTTTGACTTACAACAACAATAAACACATCTGATCACCAACCAGACATACCAGCAAGCGACAACACACTACAGAATGAAGTAAGTAGATTTTGATGTGATTAGCTGATTTAAAGAAACTGTAATTATAACCTGACCCTTTTTTTTTTGCCTGATGAAAAATGACTTAAAACTAAAATGTAAGAAAAAGCAATCACATTTCCCACCACTGGAAAGATCACTTGGATACAAGACATAGTGAAAAAGATTGATGCAGGTGAACCTCAAGATAAATAGACTGTATATTTAAGTAAAAGTAGCATACTAGTAACTCAAATTACACCTTAAATGTCAGGTTTTTGTATATGGATTTTATTTATCATGCCTAACAGAAGTCACAGTGTATATTGTACATGAGTGTAACTGTACTGGAACCACAGCTGTGATTTGAAACTACATCATTGCAGTTTTATTCATTAGATTATGTGTTAGCAGCTCAAGCCAGGGTTTAATCAGTAAAGTCGCACTGCCACACAAACAGTGGCAACTGTTGAACAATGCCACGTGTGCTACATTTTTTGAATTACTCAACAGAAACTCACAAAACATGACAATGAACTTTTCAGGCTATGAAGAAGAATGTGACAACAGACAGTAAATTAATAAAACAAAGAAAAAGAAAAAAAAATAACTGGCACATCCCGGGCACATCTTAGTTCACATTTTCCTTTCGTCATCCCCTCGCAGGCCAACACAGCTGCTGCAAAACAAGAGAACAAGAGGCACTTCAGGAAAACTGGACTACCCGAAAGACATGTGGAGGGGGCTGTTTTTGTTTCCGTCGATGCCTGCATTTTGACCAAGCTGGCATAGCTTTTTTTAAATTAGCGTACATGCAGAACAATGATGCCAAACCCTTCCTGAGCCTGTGGAGTCGACGTATCACAGACATTACTCTGAGGTTTTGCCCCATTAAGCATCCATATGTCCATGCCAAGAACCACATCCACAAATTAACAGGCAAGCATATAGCTGCTAGAATGTGGGCCCACGGTAACAATGTGCCAAAGGGATTGTCAGGAAGAGGCATTTGCTATTGAATAGTGCATCTGTTCCACGAGGAAGTGTTCACTCTTGAGCTTATTTCTTTCACTTCCACCCCAAGCCCACAGACGTGATATCTGTCCAAACTGCCATGCCATGGGTGTTGACAGAATTGTGTGTTTGAGTAAGAAATTGTCAGGTTTAGGCTATAGACATTTATTAAATCTGCAAGAAAGAACAAGACAACAGGGATGAGTTTGTTTTTACTCGCGAGGAGAATGAACAGGAGGCGCCCAAGTTACACCTCCGACCCACTCTAAGCTCCCTGCCATTCTCCTGCGCTTTTATTTCGATTAACAGATGGGAGGGTTTACATGATATGCAACACAGAAAAAACACATTGCTATGCTATACATTTGTAGAGAATGTTAGTCTCCCCTGGAGGCGTGGGATGCTACCGAGACGTCAGCTGAGGCAAGGTTGCAGTGTCCTTGCTTATCAGCTTCCGTCAGAGTGCCCCTGCCAAGGCAGAACACATGGTTGCACAAAGTTAAACAACAGCGTCTGAGTGACGCTGCGAAATAAAGACAGAAGGAATAAGATTGAGATTAAGCATGAATATGGAAACTATATATAAAAACACTCTAACAGAAATTCAGGGAAAAAACATGCAAGAGAAATTGTGCAGCAGTTTTAATTAAATATCGTAAATGGTTAGGGTTATTAGTAAAACTTGATTCTGGGTTGAAAATATTATCTGATCTTCTGATACTCACACAATATTATTTTCATCAATGAGTTGTGAATCAAAAAGTTTCGTGAAGTTTCTTTAGAGTTTCTTGAAAACATTTATTTGTCTTTGCTTTCTCTTCGGTAATCATACATTGCAAGTGCATTACTTTGCATGTAGACGACATCTTGCAATCAAAAAGTCATTGCTATTATGTTAAGTACACTGTGTCACTGTGCCATTGCAGATGTTCCTTTGAATATGGAATCTTGCTAAGTCTGCCAATACGTGACTGTCATTCTGTGATAATAAAACTTTAGTCCTCAAAATCTTGGATGAAGACAGGCTTTTGACAGTGTAATTGCTGTTAAGTGAATTGGATCAGAACATCAAGTGTGTCTAGACTGAGATAATTATCATTTTCTGTGACTTCATGATATTTTGTGCATCCTGTACGTGCGGGTACAATGGGTCCCACAAGAAAATTGTGCTCATTTCACGACTGATGTCATAACATTGAGCTATATTCCTTACTAGCAAACTTCAGACACGCTGTATCTCTGATTTGAAATAAATGGAAGGAAAGGTATTTAGGAACATGGACTCAAGACAGGAGCTCATTTTATTTGAAGACGAAAAAGCAAGAATCGAAAGATCCAAAAATCCCCGAGATCACAGAAACACATGCTGGGACGTTGGAACACAACCCGCGTAGAACACAGATGAATCAACGACAACACAGAGAGGACACCTAGTGTATGTCCCAGTCACTAGGTGAAGACAATCCCACACTCAGGCACAGGTGAAACACATCAGGGCAGGAAACAGCAATCAGACACAAAGTGGTGAAGTCAAAATAACACAAGAATATCAAAATAACACAAGAATCAAAAGGTCTACCAAGTCAAAAGGTGACATAAAAAGAACTTCAAATTAAAAGCAGCAACTTAACAGTACAAAACATTACACATTTTTATGCAAAGCATTGGAAAGTCTGTAAAAGTTCAGTTAAAGATTTGATTTTGTAACCTCCGCATTTATTACTAAACTGAGCTTTCAAAGCAAGAATTTAAAATCTATAGTAAATCTGATTATTACAAACAACTCACATACAGAGAAGATGCATTAAATTGTTTAAAGAGATCATAAGTACACTCAGGGTTCGAATTACAACGTGGCTTTCGGGGGAGCCCTATTTTCCGATCAGTCCTCTCAAGTTTGTAGAATAGGTATGCATGTTTTTAGAGCTCCCACTAAATTTTTCAAATGAGGCTTTCAGGGGAGCTCAGGTCCCTTTCAGGGGAGCCCAGCTCCCCTTAGCTCCCCCGTAATTCAAACTCTGAGTACACTGTCACAATATGTTGGGTTTGTCTCTGTCAAAAGCACCAAGAAATGGCCGTGTTGTATTTGGTGCTATATAGATAAAGTTGTTTTGAATCGAATTGCATAGCTGAAGAGCAGACGGCCAATAATGGCCTAACCCTGCCAATAATTAGAAACTTTCTTTGCTGAGCATGTGTCCACATACGACACGTTGACCCTCTCTTCTGAAATTTGAGAGGCTTTTTTGAAGCCACATTTTCTTTCAGTCTTCTTTGAAAGTCAGTTGAGGGACATATTCAGACCACAATGAACACAACGGTATTGTTACTGCTCATGGATGAGCACAACTGTGATCGAAAGGAGCTCATAAAGAAACAAGAAAGGAGACTGTGGAGAATAACATATGAGCCAAACACTGAATCATGAAAAAGTCAGAAGGAAGGCAAACTGACAAAATTTGTGTCAAAAATCAATCTAACATCTCATGATCCAAAGGCAATCTGTCTATGACCTGCTACAGGCTCTGGCACAAAGTTTCCACCTAATGACATTTGAGAGCAGGGTCATGATTTAGGGTCTGAATATTTTGAAGTGCGAAGTGGCACAAGCTGGAATCGTCACAAGATCGAAGCGGCACAGAAAACGATTGGCTTTTATTAAACACTGGAGTTTTTGGCTTTCTAGATCTCCTTTATATTACTGTACGCAAAGATAAAGCATCAGTATGCTTTTTTTTTTCTACTTATCTACATAGAATGAATATGTTTGACATTTGCAAACATGATGAACTCATTCTTCTTTCCATCATCAGTTCAACATGTGAAATCAGTTTAAAGTGTCTTATATATCATTAAGTATTTAATGTTGTTTGAGATAAAAAACAGTGATACCTCAAAAATGCCGAATTCGACAGAGTACGTAAACAAATTAGTTTAAATGAACTCCTTTACTTAAAGGTGAAGATACGGTTATCCCTATTTCATTATTCCCTATACCTTAAAAGGACAAAATAGTTTCCAAATACCATTTATCTGTTCTGTAACTTCTGTAATGCTATTTCAAGGTGGATGGCCAACTTCTACTGTGTTGATACTGGAATCTGTCTGGAATAATTCTGTGTGCTGTTATCGCTCATTAAGTGCCATTATCTTCTTTTCTGTCTCCATTCGATATGTCTTTTATAATTGACAATGATTTATTGCAAAGCATTGCAGTTCAGAACAACGTGCATTGTGAAGTCAGTTAAGAATGACCAAGTTTCTCCGGGAATAGGAAGCCAGTGCCCAAAATTTGATTTTGCTGTATTTTTTTTGGAGAGAATTATTAAATTAAATCACTTGTAGAACTATTATTAAGAACTGGTTCCCACTGAGAGTAAAGGATCACAATTTAGTTCTCTGCTGCTAAAAGCAAAGCTTATAGACAGAGCGAGAGATAACCACTGTCACCTCACGCTGCTCGGACCTTTTATTGGATGGAAATGTTTAGAAAGTCATATGCATAGAAGGCCAAATAGACAAAGATGTTTATGTCAGTATTTGTATTCGAACCAAGGACAGTTTGAGTTACGAGTAAATACCCTGGATGGATACTGGGAAATTCTTTTTTTTTTTTTTTCTGTTCAGTCTGATTTCTGCTTTATCTCCAAGTAGTGAGGCGTTGGCTGACACATTTTCCACAAGATGATCTTTTAAGCGCTCACACTGAAAGGGCTCTTGTTGGATTTCGGGTTTGAGACCTTTCTGTGTGACATTTTCCTTTTCTCTTAGTTCGTGCATGAGTTTTCTCCAAGTACTGTGGCTTCCTTCAACAATCTGAAGTCCTCTGGGTCAGTAAGTGCGTCTGTTGATCCTGTCACCGGTGTCTTGTTCACTGTGCTCATTCAGCTCATTGCCAGCCAGGATCAGTTTCAGCACCTGCAAACTTAACTTAATATGAATGTATTGACAAGCTTATTAGAGGTGCCTGCGATTAAGTTGGATTAAGCTGTCCACTTTTACCAGAAATGTTAGTTGGTTAAACCAATTTGTGTTTTATCTGCGTACAAGCCAGGGTAGCCTCCTGCTACCAGTCAGAGGTCCAGTCCAGTCTGACGGCTGTCCTCCTATTAGTGGCAGTGCTCCAGACGACACTTTAAAAACAAAGCCATCACGATTTCGAGCGACGTCCTTTTCATTAAACATTTAATGACTCCAGTGGAGCAAAGAACAACCACATTCAACTCAAGCATTTGTATTCTAACCTGCACTGAACAACAGCTGATGCTCGCTACCGAATAACCTTTATTCTGATAAAATAATCCAGCTCATCACAATAATGACTTTGGTGCATATTAGAACCATGATGCTTTTTTTCACTTGTTTATCTTTTGGTTGTAATTTCTATTGAATATTTTGGGTGTGAACACGGGGTTGAGTCATAAAGTTTTATGAGGTGATTCCCAGTTGATGAGCAGCAGCAGTGAAGTATAGCGTATAACAAATGGAAGAAGGGAAGAGAAACAACAATGGCGAAATCGTTGATGAACTATGAAGCCATTCATATTTAGTTTTGACATTATTCCAGTGATAAACAGCCTTAGCGTGCGCATCCTCTTGTATTGAACGCTGATTTATGGCTTATTGAAGAACGTGCATCCCAACCGACTTCTCACACTCCAATGGAAAACCAAAATATGCAACTTGAGATGGAACTCTTTGGTAGATAACTTTTGAAAGTTGAAAGTAAAATTTTCAGGATTTGATGGAAATTGTTGAGAGCCTGAATGAACCATACTGGTACAGTTGATGATAAGTTAAACACTACTGCAGTGTGAATAGGGCACAGTACTTCAACAGCACTTAAAATACAATCTAGTTATTGACATTTGTGGTTAAATGCTTCAAAGGACTTTAAATATACAAACTATTTTCAGGAACAATGATTGTGAATTGTATATGATTTTTTGTTTGTTGGTCTTAATCAAAATGTTTTTGTTGAAATCCGTTATCAGGGACACCTCTGGTATGGATTGATCAACCTGTCTTTGTTTTGTATTCTTTCTTCCCTCCTAGAAATAGAAACAGAGCAGCTCTTACATTCCTCTGTACCGAAGCCTGATCTTTTGAAATATCTTGGCACACAGTTTCCAGTTGTTTTTCTATCTGGTGTCCTGCACAAACCTGGTTGTTTCTCTACATGAGAATACATACAATTTTGTACATTTTCTAAACTGTTGTATCTCTGAGCACTGCACACAGTATCAGATCAATGGATAGAAAAACAGGGGAGAAACATGAAGATATGACCATTTAAACGCAAACAGATTTCTTTGAAAAGTTAGTGGAAGAGTCAGTAAATAAACTTTATAACTCTCTTTGGTTCTCCTGAAGTCTGTGACCTACTTTCACTTGGTGTGAGAACCTGCTGCCTTATCTGTGGATTGAGTGACTTTTTCAGGCTTTCCTCCAAGAATATTCATGAAAATCCACTTGATTCATGTTCACACACTAGAGTATAGTAGGTGGTACCTACTTATCTCATGTGAACTCCCTTCTCTTCACCGCAGTGCCGACCTCAACAGTTCCGTTATGGGGGACATAAGGAAATTATAACAATGTTCAGGAAGTGTGTTAGTGGGCCTGTCGGAAGTGAGTACCACTGCACTTAACTGAGCCCTGAGACGCGACGTCCAACCAACTGCAACTGCTTTTCACTCAGTTGCATTTTGTATGTAGCTTTGATCATTGGAAATAGGAAATTTTAACTTTGTTGTTGTTGGTGTTTCTATCGCTAACTTGTGAAAAGCTTGGAAAAGTTGGTGGCCTGCATGGGAATGAGGATCATTTCAGGCCCGCATAATTGGTTTTCCCATGTCTCAGCCTCAGCCATAACAACATGTCGTTAACAGGTCACTTAATGCTTGTGCTGTTCTGCCATGTCTCTCTCTGGACTGCGTCTGACATGATGAAAAGCCGTTTCATCAACTTTTTATACTGCCCATGAATTCTTCCGCCGGCAATCTCTCTCACTGTGAAGTGGCCCGTTGCCTGCTGCTGTTTCTTTTCTCTCTCTCTCTCTCTCTCTCTCTCTTTTTTTTTTGCCGCTCGGTCCCAAAGAAAGCCTGAGAAATTCTCTGATAAGGCAAAAATTAAACATTCTGGAGACATATGAGCATCACTTTTCACTGTGGCACTGCCAGCAGTGCCTGGTGCATTCACTCATTTTTAGGCCGGGAAAAAAAACAACTTTCTCAGAATAATCTTTGAATCAATATTTTCAGAAATTGAATCTGTTGCATTAAAGTCAATAGATGAGGTTCGTCCATCCATCTGGATGAAGGCATGGTTCTCCCTGCACAGTTCGCCAGGCCATTACAGGGCAAACACAGGCAGCCACAGATAGTGTTATGCACGTCTAGGACCGATTTAGAGCCACTTATCAACCTCAAAGGCATAATGTTACTGTGGGAGCAAACACACTTTCATTTTCATTTTTAATATGTAGGGTGAGGTTTTTTTCCACCATCATTAAAAAACAACAACATTTCTTTTAAATAATGTCATTGTGTTGTTGCCACTTGTTTGTTGCTACTTTGTTGCTTTTCAGATTGTCAGCCAATTGTTTTGGCCTCGACTTTCCCATTTCAAATTCAGAAATGAGCTTCCAAACTTTCAGAACCTTGTTACCTTGATACAGACTTGATCTGTAAATTGTAATCAACACTTTTCTGACACTGCTTTAGTCATGCTTCATGGGTGTTCTGATCTTTTTTGTTTCTTTATTTGTCTTGTATGTGCCCCTGGACAGCCAGTGATTATCACTCAAACAAATCTTTTATTTTATTTTACACTATGTGGACATTGTACACACTACCAGGACCATGTTGTGAATGTAAATCTTTGTGCAGAAACTGATACAGAATCGATAAATGAGGGCTCAAATGTTTTTCTCAAGGGCTTGAAAAGCTCTCTTAAAGTTGTTGTCTTCAGGATTTTGATGCCAAACATGAGTCACCCTTGCTTTCTAGTCTGGCCTCTACCAGAACTCCACAGTTTTCCCTTGGTGCCTGGGTTTGGATCTGATGCTTACTGGAATCTGCTTCATTTTCAGAGCAATGCTAGCTGCAGAGACGCAACATCTGGAGTGTGGTCTGCATGAGTGCATCACTGTTTGGAGGTCGGCCAGTCTACATGTGTGTTTTTCGGTGACACTACAGGCATCAGCAGGATGAAGTTTATATGGCACCAGGACTGTATTTATCTACCATTACTGATGCTTTTTGCTCTGTGGTGTCACACAACACAAAATGAAAAACAAAATTACAGCATGTTGGCCGAAATGAATTGTGATTTGATCAATGTGGATGACTTTGTTCTTTTTGCATGTAAACTGACCTCGAACCAATCTGCATAGTGTCAGCTGATTAACGCAGGTTTGTCATACCACAGGGCTCATGCTAGACCCACCAAACACAAGTGATCAGCTCATTTCTGTGCTTATTGCATGATGACGACGCCATGGCTGATCCACTGCAGCAGCGCAGAGCAACATGTAAGCACTTACTCCATGAACAATGGTTCATTGTACCAGTGGTAGCCCATGTGTGGACTGTTAAAGTACGATTTTCCTCATGCTAGAAAACCCCCAAACCTATCCACCTCAAAGCAACCTCATCTGTATCAGGATATTTCTTATTTGAACCATAGAGCATTGTATGCAGTCTGATCATTTCAGCGAGGATGCCATCAGTTAGGCTAACGTGTTCCTGTTGAGGGAACAGATGTTGGCGTCATTACATGTGACAAAAGACACACATGGTCATACTTACCGGTAAGAAAGAGACAGTATGTTTGTTAAAGCAATTCTTTGTCTGTGCAATTTACATGTGCGTGAATGAAATTGGACCATGGAAAGATGCTGAAAAGGGAAATCACCGTCGAGTGTTACCAATTCATTGTAATGTTTCACAGTTCCCCCCCTGATTTTTATGAGTTGAAAGGCTTTTTTTTCCTGTTTTTGTCTGCTTTCTAGTTTTTATGACCTGTCAGTGTTTAGTTAAAAGATTACTTCCCCACTTCTGCACATTAAGTAAACACTGAACAATAACAAGACACATAACAGTTCTTTCAGACTCAACGGTTCACTTCACAGAACACATCAGCATTTCATTTGAAGGCTGTATCTCCTGCTGTGTTTAATACTGAATCACATCCTGCTGCAGTACTCAGTTCCACCTGTAAAATGAATTTGGGGAGGATATTTTATCAGAACTGCCTAAACAACTGTGTTTACACACCACTGCAGCAGATTCAATGTGTTCCGTTATCTAAGACTAATCGTGAAGAAACGCTCGTCTGTTCTGGTGCCATGTTATTGTAGAGAGAAGAAAACAGGAAGAAACACTAAGCACTCTCTATAACATGAAGAATTTAAAGTGTCTAACTGAAACAGTAGCAAGCGGATATGCATTTGTGCACAGAAAGTGTAAACATGTTGAAATACTAATTAAATATCAGCAATATAGGGTTTGAGTGTATTAAGTAGACAAAACGTTGTCACTTCTACAACTTGGATCATTTAATCTTTTGTCAGAAGTGAGATATTCGTGCATGGAAAATGTGTGATAGGATCAGTTTGGTGTGTTCAGTTTGGTGAGCATCACCTTTTGAGTCGTGCTCAAATTTTTTCCACTCTTATAGTTTGTTTTCTATCAGCAGCTCAACACCCATTCAACAACATGTGACTTCAGAAAAGAGTGCGCCGGTAACAACGGCCTCATAAACAAAAAGGAAACGTTCATATGTTATAAAATCTCAGCCGTCTTATAAAATACAATGCGACGATGCTCAGAGTGCTCAGGCTGGTGCTAAGTTGGTTGCCAAGAAGGGTTAACTTGGTCATTTACTTTCAATCTGAGAAGTAATAAGCATGCGAAAGGATAAAGCTCCCACTGTCTCGGAATTTAATATACTGACTTACATTCTGAGTGAGTTGATATGGTTCATTTCTCTACCAAAGCCAAAAGTCCAAGCAAATTATAGTTTGAAACTTTGCCAGCAGGGCCTGCATCTGCAAAGCCTTTAAAGGAAGAGTCTTTTCTAATCCTTCCCCAGGAGAGTTTGTTCCCGTATGAAAATCTGAACATATTGGCATGTTGGGCAATGCAAAGTGACACAAAGAGGATCCAAGCTCCCACAGAGATTGGATCCATGAAACAGATCATCTTCTTGAGCTTAATGTTGCCTGGCTCCTCGTCAGTAGGTATGATCATACGGTGTCTTTGGACTGATGAAAGGAAACCTTGAATTTATTAGAGCCTGTCTACTATTTTCTCTCCACACATATCGACAAACCTGCTGAAATGATATGAACTGTCATGAAAAATAAAAAACATTTGTCTTAAATTTAAAGTAAATGTTCCATAAATGATCTCTCACTGCTTTGTTTTTGTTAAGAAAAACCCAACAACAACACAAAACTAGGTTGAAAGGAATGATTCATCACATTTTTCAAACATGACCCAAGTAACACAGTTCAACGGAAGACATGCAATGGTAGTGGCAATACAAAGCTCTCAATTATTTTGATGAATGATCAGTGATAGGTAATTAAATTTTCAACTGGACAAAGTGAAGAAACACACAGCTTGTCAAACTAGGAACCAACAGTTTAGAGTTTAATTAATATTGTTTTGTGTTGCGTGGCCTGTCCTGAGCCTTCACCCAAGTCTATGTTCAATCTCAGTGTTTCTGGCAAAAACACCCACTGCCTCAGCCCAAAGCAGGACTCCAGACATGAGCTAAAATAGACATTAAGTCTCACAAATAAGTTGAGAAAAACAGTCTCTTCATCCAGAATACACTTTAGATTCCCAAACATGCTAGTCAGCCGGGGGTTTGGAAAGCATCCCTCCATGTAAAGAGCAGCATTAGGTCAGTGCCCTCATCAGGTTTCGATTGTCATTAATGACCAGATGTAATCATAACACTTGAGACCAGTTCTAATGTTTTTGTGTTATTGCTTCCCATCAATGGTTTGGGACTTATTACAGATTTTGTGTGTGTCGGTTTCATGCATTGTGATTAATTCATTGAGGAAATGGACATTTCCATTCATCACAGAAATGAGTGTGCCACTATGTTTGGTAGAGGAGTATAGATTGCATTTTGCTGTGAATGACATGATCTGCGCTGTCAAAAGTTGTTTAGTCTCATTCAAACAATTCAGCAAACCTAAAAAAAACAAGGTGCTTCTGCCAAGGTAATAATCTCGTGTTGAATGCTGCACCGATTGCATGTGTTTACATGCTGCCGTGTGATGTATGTTAATGCATTTCTGCCATAACGTTGTCTGAGAAGGCCATGAGAACATAACCTAACGTAATGAGCAACAAAGTCAGGATTTTACATTATTATCCTATAGCCAAATCTCCACAACTTTTTTGTTTCCCAAAATGACTCACAGTTACATTGCCTTTTATTCACTTGATTTAGCTTTTATACTACCCCTGGGATATTTTTACACTTTAAAAAAAAATTATTTCCTTATGCCATAAAGATCCAACCATTAAAATGACTGATATGTAGAAACAATGGGGGAGAACAATGCCTGTATGCTGGACAAAAGAACTTTTAAGAGTGTTTTGACATTGAACATAAAAAGAAAATGAATGGCACAACAAAGGTTCGTTGCAGCACACACATGAGATTCTTTGGCACAAATGGAAATAATTTTTACTTGGCGGGAAATTCCAAACTTTTCCATTGCCGTATGACTACTTCATAAGTCAAATGAAAATATGCTTTGCATCCAGTCTGGGTGAATTCTAACAGCTGATATTGTTAGCATAGCTGACCCGACTTCAGTGAAGTCACCGTGAGGGAATATGAACAGTAATGGTGGACGTCACCGTGATGAAGGATGCTGTGTGTCTTGGAAAGCAGAAGCCATTAGCATGTGTTCAACAGCCCAATCTGTCAGGTTCGTGTCTGAGAGAGTAATGAGTTTGGCTGCAGCTCTTGCCAGTAAAAAGTACATTTTCTCAGCCTCTACTGCTTGAAATCCCAAATATGTGTCCCAAGGCAGAACAAAAAAAAGTATGGACAGTGACAGCCGTGTCAGCGGTGAGGTGCCTCTCAGGTGAGGGTCGGACACATTGGACCAAGATGAATCCATGCGCAGGTGTCTGGAGTGTTGCTGGTCAGTGTGAGAGCTCTGGTGCAAAACAGCCAATCAGCAAGGAATTGATTTGAACTGATTTATGAGATTTGATAAAGAAAGAGGAAAGTTCTGTCCGATCGCTGTATAAAGGACAAACGTCTTTTGGGGGATATTTTAGGATTTGTCTCGCTGTACTCTGCAGCTCCTGCTAAAAGCATGGAGGTAAGACCGATTGTGAAAATGTGGTTTGGAGACATTGTGTGTTGTGTGAAGGTGGGTCTTACAAGGCTTAACCCTCAACCCATAGCTCTGTCTTTTATTACATGACCTCCAATGCCAATTATCCAGATGAACAGGATGAACGATTGCACACACCATTGACCTGATGTTTCTTGGGCTTGTTGCTTGATGTCATCTCTGTGTGATGCAGACAGCTTTTCTCATTTCTTTACCAGAACCATGTGACTGCCCTCCTCACATGGATCGTCTTGCACAGTGCACTGCTCCCTCCAGCGCTGCTTTGCCTTGTTCTTGTACGTAGTTTGCGGACACACGCTTTTGATAGTTGCCGTGGTGTTGGTTTTTTTTTCCTCTTTGTCAAAATTTTCTGGATCACTCGCTGAAGGCTAGAACTTATGTTACTGCTGGTGTTGAAAAGCAATGACTTGAAAATGAGACACAAAGAGCAGGTAATTATCTGGGTATGTGATTTGCTCTTCCTCAGTCTCTTTCTTGCCTGTTCCAGATAAGTGTGCTCGGTATCCATGCAAATGCTTGGCAGACAGTTCAATCCCTTTTGGATGGGGTTTAGGAGGGGGGGTCTCTCTCTCTCTCTCGCTCTCTCTCTTGCTCTCTCTCTCTCTTTCTCTCTCTCTGAATGTGTGTGTCTCTTTCCCTCACTCTCTCTCTTTCCTCGCTGGCAGCAGTGACTGTACTGTTGGCAAGAGTGACCAGAATAAAAACAGCAACACCAGACATAGAGAAGGAAAAAAAGCAAAGTGATCCACTGAACCAGAGTCGTTGCCCTCTCTTAATTACATTGACTCCCATATCGTCCTCCTTTTTTTTTTTCACCACTCTTTGAGACTTTGGCTAGGGGTAATTAGATAGAAGAGAATAAAACCAGCTGATCGGTAGAGGGGTGGTGCATTTTGGAGCGAGATGGCTAACAGAAACATTCTGTTGCTCTTCTGTGGACTCTTCCTTTTAGCACTGATTCAGCCCTCTCTTCAAGGAGGTAAGTGTGTGCTGCAGATGAACTGAGCCACAATCTTTGCTGCAATTGCTTTTTGTCCCTCAAAAAAAAAAACAGCCAAAAAAACCCTTTGCATAGTAAATAAACAATATTTATCTGGTAACTATGTTGCAATATTTATATATGTTGTAGTTTTAGTTAATGCTACTTTTGGCAAATTTGCAATTGCAACTGTTTATGCTTTTCTCCTTGGTTTCACTTTGTATTAAAAAGGACTTTTTTTGTGCAATTTTATACAATCTCTAAAAAGTTTTAGTTCATCACACCACTTTGCATCATATGTTCATACTGTCATTCAAATAATACATGCCTATTCAAACAGTGATTGATGTGTCTACTAATTGTATAAATCTTTATATCTCTGACCCAGGAGTGTACAATGTTTGAAGTTTGACAGTTTGAGAAAAACCCATGTCCTTATAATGTTGCCTGCAATGTGAGCAATTTAAATTTGCGTGACAAAAAACGTATTTGCCATGCATCTGCATCTTAAATGCATTTCATTCATTGAAAGCAGCTTCTATTTGCTCATATATGCACACAAATATTTTCACGGCAGTGGATCCTTTCTGGAAAACTGTCAGCAGGAGAATATTCCAGCTGGTCCTACTTTCTTCACAGAAAAAACTAAAACAAAACATAGTTTATTTCATCCCTGATGAACTTCTGGGTGGACAGACCCTGAAAGCCTTGTGCAGACTGCAGGAACATGTTCCGGCAGCTTGAAGCTGCACCATATCTGCTCCAGACAGAGGGAGAAAGGTTGAGAAAATGCCTTTCCTCCTACCATCACTCAGCGAGTGAGTTTACTTCTTCTCCTCAGTCTGCGTTGCTTTGATTGGTTCGCGGTGTCTGTGTCTTGGCTGAGGTTCTCTCGAGTCATTCAGCACCCAACTGTAAAACATGTTTTGCATATGGAGCTTGGTATTCTCCATTTCGCCAGTTATTTATTTGCCTAAAAGTCACTCTTGTTTATGTTTCTCATCTTCCAGTTTACAAGTTTTTCGCCCTGCTTCAATTCTGGATCATTGATGATAACGATGACACCTGGCTTTGCCAGGTCATCGATACTGTGATTTAAAATCCTTTTCTCTTCCCCGTATCAAAGCACATCTGCCATTTAACCTCTGTGCCAACTTAAATTCAACTGAGATTGTGAGACGCTTTGAGGCAAAATATATAGTAGCAAAAGGAGCCAAGACATATCAGCCTTGGCTTCGTACTACAACTTTGATCTCAAGTGATAACTCTGATATCGTACACTGTATATTTGGGGAGTTCAAACACGTTTTATGTGTCTTTATGCAACAAACCTGAGACAAACCACGTGGACATGGTTCGAGTAACATAAACCTTATTAGGATGCATTTGCCCCTTATGCTGAAGAATTTTTACCCCTTGAGTTATGATGGCGTTGTGCAGCTGTCTGCATACTTTTTTGTCAACAAATGCATTTGAGTAACGGTTACAAATGAAACACCTGGAAAGGAGTTTGTTAATACTCCCACTGTCAGGCTACTCTGTAACCATGTGGAGGATTTATGGTATATCTGTTGTCTCCCATGCATGCTGATGGATGCAGACTTGCTTTTACAGTCTACAAACGAACCTGTATGCTCAATAGAGTTGCCTGTTTTCATTCAAATTCATTTTCTGCGGCCACAATTTCTGCTCAGTGGCATTTACATTTTGTTTATAATTGAGATCCAAGGTCACAGCTTTATACCTTTATGGAGTATCAGGAGATATGTAGACACAGTTAATGGTGCCCTTCCACCAATGACGAATTGGACTCAGATCTCATTTGTTCTTTCTCCAAAGCATTAGGGAGGCTGCGTGATGTTTTCTTTAGTGATACAAGAAGCCAGTTGCTTCATTTGGCAATGGCTGGAGGAATTTAAACCATTAATCAATGACACCTCACTTTTGGCTCAGTTCAGTGAAATCAGTGCAGATTAGACAGCATGCATTGATCAACACTACTCGTGAATTTCAGCAATGCTCTGGTGTTGATGTTAGAATTTCCTTGAGAATCCAAACAAGTGGTGCTTCTCTCTTTAGTGGTAGCATGTGCTGTTAGCGGCTCATTGGCTCAATCCCCTCTTTTGGAAAGGTTGTATGCCAACTGCAGTATACTGGATTAATATGACATATAGAAATCGCAGCCGTAAAAAAAAAATATATATATATATATATTTTAAACTTTTAGAAGTACTGTCTGAATAAGATGCAGATGTCCCTTTGGGTGTAATTTTCTTCAGCTTGCTCGAGATCTACAAAAGTATTTTAATGTGTTGATTTTCAGCAGTGAGATGTAATTTGCGCTGAAGTGACTTCATTTCGTTCAATTTGAGTCAGAGCACCAGCTTAAACAAGGGTTGTTACTGTTAAAGAAAAAAAAGACAGTTATCCTTGTATCTTACAAATCTTGTGGAAGTGTTTGAGAAAATTAGACTTGTTTTCAGCTTTTTTATAATTCCACATGAAAGCATTTTCTATTGAAGGGAAATCAGTCTTTGCGAGCTCTTTGGCAGGTTACAAACAAATTTTACTGTAATAACTGTTTAAGCTGTTGTCAAAATCATAGCAGAGATGTGATGAATAATTGTTTCAACACTCACACTTCTTTTATCTCTTGCATAACACATACATTCTTTTTAGCAACCTCATACCTTTGAAAACGTGATTTTAGCAATCCAATTCTCTATTTGCATGGATTTGCAATCCATAACCATATGTGGCCTTGCGTCCTGTCACAAGTGAAAAGCAATTACATATCAAATAAATTCAAATAGTTGTGTCCTGATATTTCTACAGATGTAAGTTATGTTTGTTTTTTGTTTTTCATTTCAGTAACTATTTTCAAAAATTCTTTTTCAAATCAGACTCATGAAGTGAGGTTACTATGGAAAAATGGAACTGCCACTGCAAGGAAATGTATTTCTGAGCTGTTTCTCATTATTACAAGAATGTTTTTTTCTCGTAATAATGAGGCAGTGCTTTGTAGGATATTTATTCCTGCTGATCTGACATACCACAATGAAAAAGGGAAGCGCAAATGCAATCAGTCCCTCTGCTTTACCGTCAGGGTAATTTCTGAGTACTTTCCATTTATGAGTAAAGGTAATATCATACCGTCACTGTTGTTTTTATTGTGCCCTGCTTGCATAAACACAAGCAAAATCATATTCACTCCGTTAAAAATGTATTACAAATGACCTTAAAATGGACTTTTCTGGAGTCAGTGCCTCACCTCATCACTGGTTTTTTAACACCGCGGGGAACAAATACTAGCATATAAGTCTTGGTCTTCCAATGTCAGACCTAGCATCTCCCAGTCAGATGTTTGGTCTGCAGGTAACCAGTGCCAAGCGTTCAACAAAGAAGCACATTAAGTCAGATGATTCATTCCAGCCACTCTGTAAGAAACCCTCACCAGGCTGTGAGCTGCTGGGAGCAGGGTCGCCCGGCCAGAAATCTGAAATGACTCCTGTCAGGAATTCTTCCTCTTCTCCCACGGCAGTTTATAAACATTACAGTGTAAGCATTAAATCAAAATACTTAAAAAAAAAAAAATGTAAGTCTCAAAGTGATAATCGAGCGGTTTAATCATAGTCATCTTAAAAACACCACCAGCACAAGTGTTCAAGTCCATTTTAACACTGTCTGCGTAGGGGATTGACTCTGAAGATTTTGTTCTCTTGCACATAAATCACAGATTTTCCACTTGTCAGATAAAACCAACATGAAAATCTGTTCATAAATCTGATTTAAGATTCTCACTCTGTTGTGTCTGTTCTCTCAGTGCAGATAATATATCGCAATATATAATGGCGTTTACCATATAACACAAACCTTCTTCAAATTGGTCCACTAACATTACTTGTGTTTTCAGGTGTCACAAAATTTTATTAAAGTTTTTATTTAATTTAAGTTTGGAAACTTTTCTTTGCATTAGCATTAGTGTTAGCATTGCTCCATACATATTATTAGTCTATAGTAACTAGAATGAATAATAACATTATTTTAAATGAGTAAACACAGTGTACAAATGTTCTAAGTGACAAGCAGTGAATGTTCTGGTGCTTTTACGTCCACTGCATGTATGATCACATGAATCAGTTTCTGGACAGTCGTGTTCGCTCATAGTGAGTTCACATGATTGATGGTAATCTTCAACCACAGTTATGTTCAACTCTCATATAGGAGAGCCCACAGCTGTTTCAAGACATTTTTTCATTTATTTATTTTTTATTTCAAAGGTCTCATATTTCCTAATCTCATAATGATCCCCTGTCAGCTTCCAGTGGAAGAGCTTCACACAAGATGCCGAAAAGTGAACCATGACAGGATTTTAATGTACTTTGATGACTTTACAAAAACTCTCCTGATGATTTGTTTCTTGGAAGTGACGCTGACATCAGGTTGGGCAAGTGTAGAAGGGTAAAAAAAAAATAAAAAATCATCCGGTGTGAGGATAAGATGGATTCTTTCCGTTTATATGGATGTTTTTGACATTTCGCTCCACCTCCCTCCAGCAGACTGTGGAAAAAAAGACAATGCAAGACGTGACTGATGATAGGCCAGCTGTCACATGTCTGATAACGGGAGACGTCAGGGTGCCAGGAACCGCAGTGTTTGCTTTACTGCCCTGTGTCTCTGGCTGCAGCATAAGAGCTTTCCATAAAGAACGAACCAAACCTTCCCTTCTGGGATGGCGGTTTTGGATGCACATGAACCCCATTGTTAGCTCTCCAAACAATTTTCTTTTTTTTTTTTCTTTATAACTTCATCGAAAGTGATGGAAAAAGTGGTGCAGAGTTGTGTAAATACGAGGTTGATAAAGTCCTGTAAAAACATTACAGAGTAGTTTTTCCTCTGGACTTGAGTACTTACCTAACAGTGTCCTGTAGTCATGAATCATCCTTGTGTAGGAAATACCATCACCGTTTTGTGAGCTTCCATGTGTGAGTGTTGTGTACGTACTCACCCGAGTTTGTTTTGCATGCCTGAGCATTAGACAAATTGTAAAGTCAAGTCCAAAGCTCAATTTATTAAACAACCACAGCGACGGGTCAAAGAAATGTCGCATTACTCAACATCTTGTTGCAAGTGGAGTAAATCGAAGCACTTTCTAATCACTCAGAGAAATGATAGGAACTGCCATTACTTATGGGAGGTACTACGGAAACCCCCCATCATTGGCTTTCACTTAATTTAATAAAAAAACAACATCTGATGCACAGTTTCCTCATCAATAAATTATTCGGGCATGATTTTGGAGTGGAAACCAAAGTCTAAACCAGCACAAAATATCCCTTTTTACTATAAATTTGCAGGCTTTATTGTCAGTGTGATGCTTATACATGAAATCAAATAAATGGCCTCACCAGCTTAACAGTTAATAAAAATGTCAGTTTTTACTTTCAGGCAAGCCCAACATTATTTAAAACTGAACATATGAGGAGGTGGATTGGTGCAGTCATTCCCACCTGTTTGCTTGTGTCTATTGAACGACGTCATTTGATAAAAATTCAAAACAAAGGAATTGAAGGAACCAAAACACATGTGTTTTATATGAACATGATTTTTTTTTGGTCTTAAACTCAGTTCTTTTCACACATTGTTCTTTTTTGTTGTCTAAATACCAGTTTAAGTCCTTTGGATATTTAATTTCGGAAATTTGTTCACACCTTCGTTGCTTTGACAGATGTTAACTCAGACTTTTTTGAAAGTGCAAATTGGTTACCAGATTTTCATCCTGTGTCTGTAGTCCTCTGATCAATCCATTTTATATACTGCTTTATCCAACTTGGGTGTTATCAGGTGCTGGAGCCGATCACAGTCCATCACAGGACAAATACAGGCAATCACACGCACTCAGACCAGGGGCAAACTAGAATCACCAATTACCGTCAAAGTATTTGGACACAAAAAGAAAAGACTTGTCCTCTACAGCACTCCTGACTAACTGAATCATTATTGACTGTTGAGATATCCACAGCTGCACTCACTGGCACTACAATATTACAATTTAAAGGTTTTTCCTTCTTGAAGGCTACACTGGCATTTTCCTAAAGATTAATATACAAAACACGGCAGGAAATGTCAGAACTCCGCTCCGAGACCACGACACTTACACATAGACTCATGACTTATTTTCCTCGAGCTCCTGCTTTACTGACAACCCATCCATCTGCAGTCTAACAGCCGGCTCGCATTTTAGTCCATAATGGAAAAATAATGAAAGAAATCTATTGATAGGATTCCTGCAAGTATACATATAGACCATTTTCATGCAATTCACAGTAGCTGGAAAGGTAAAACATAGACTCAGTTTAGGCTGTTTGGTTGCAATGATAATCACAAATCACTCTGGACAAACTCCGACTTGAGTCAACAGTGAAATAAATCCTGCCCCACATGTCACTCTCATCCTGCACTCACATCCAAGCATCGTCCTATGAACCAGCTGCGTTTACCAGGAATACTGATTCTGGGTGACAATGATTAAATCAATCTCGATGAAGTCTTGAAATGTATTGCGGTAGGTGGGGTCACATGGTAGGGGGGGAGTGTGGACCTTATTTGGATTAATTTTCCAAGTGAACCTGATGCACTTGGAATGAATGTGGTCCAGTGGCATGATGGGACTCTCAGCGAAAGGAAAAGTGGAGCAGCCACAACCTCCCTCTTTGCTTCACTTGCAATGCGGAGACAGGAAATCCTCCTTTTGATTTTAAAGTCTACGAGTAGATTTGAGAACAATCAGTCAGCCGTCATGCGGTTCATGCACCTGAGATCTATGCCAATAGGCAAACCAATAGAGTCTGATGAAAACACACATTTCTAAATAACTATGCAGTTTTGCCGTTGTGCAGCTTGCTTTTGTTCCGGTTGAGTTTCGACACATTCAACACCTGTCTATGGAGGTATGTTTTATCCAATTTACATTGCAGTTGAAAACAGGTAATTTATTCAATATTAGAAGATTAGAGTTAGAACTTTTTTCCACAGTATGCTTTAAAAAAAAATGTCTTTGTAATCCATTTTCTACGGTACCAGTGTGCCTCTTCGATAGGCTTCCCTTCAAAAAGAGACTTTGTGGTAAAATAAAGATTCAATATTGAAATTATTATTCTTTTTTAATGTGCAGTTTTCGATGATCTAAGCTGTTTTCACGAGCTTGATATAAAGACAGTGACATTTCAGCAGATTAAAAACCTTTCAGACAGTTGTATCAATAGTTTTTAATCTCAAATAGTCAAAGTATTGCATGCATGTTATAATATCTTCAGTCAATACACAATTGTTCTTCTTATACTTCTTGATTCTTTTTAGAAAATATTTCCCCTTAAATCCATTCAATCAGTCACAGTTTTGATCAATAAACGCTCAAAACATACATTTCGGTGTCACAGCATGTCGACATACTGGATCAACTTGATCTTTGCTTTTTGGTATTTTCCGTGTGTTTGTGTGTGCTCTGATTTTTTAGTTTGCTATTTTTGTACAGTAATAATGATCATTTAATGGACAGAACTGAGACTTAATATTTCTTTAATAAACACATGAATGGGTTTGACATGTGGTTTACATTAATTGTACTCCCAACGCATGTAAGAGCTATTATATATAAAATTGCTCATATTCTCTTTTGTATTGTATTTTTGAGACAAATGTCAGGTTTCTCTCTCAAAAATCAAATTTCTTTAGCCTTAGCTCAGTGGTCTTGTTAGATTGAGCCATCAGTTATCCCAGAACAACAGCAGTATTTTTTTTAAACTTCCTTTCTTTTCGTCGTGTTGTTGTTTCTGGGCTCTCATGAGGCCACCGTGTCTGAGATCCAGAACGATCATCTCAGGACTTAGTCTGGGTCGCAGCCAGAGATCTGGCGGGAAATAAAGCTAGGGGGATGCGAGTGGAGGTTAGGGGTGTCTGCAGTGTTACAAGAGGGAGGCCTCCAAATGCAGTACCTCATCAGTGCGAAAACAATTCAGATTTGGTCCTCATCAAACTTGTAAAACGTTCTCCTTTTTTTTTCACTCTGGCCGGGGCTGTTTCATTGTACGCCCTATCACTTCTGTGAGCTGGGGCAGATGTGTATACGAAGGACAGACGTCAGTCCTGCCGTCTGGGTCGCCGATGATGAACGTGTTTGGGAATGTTTGCCTAGTAAATGGGGTCATTGTTTAGCAATGCTGTTACAAGCCTTGCAATCAAAAATTAAAAATAAAACAAAACAAAACATTGATGCTTATGAATTACCGGTAGTTGAATGTAGTTCCAGTGCATGTCACATGTGTTGCTGATGGAGGTCGTCACCTTTTCACTTCTTCTGATGTGTGTTCCAGGTGTGTACGTACCGCCTGGTGCTGGGGTTGGACCAGGAGGGACCGGACCAGGGACTGGATTTTTTCCTGGTGAGAAAGCGTCTGCCTGGACAGTTGATCAAAAGTGATTCGACACAATTACACGTAACAAAGTCTGTTTACATTTACCTGCATTATGCTCGGTAAATGAAACTACCGTACAGCAAACGCTATCAAACAACACGCGACGTCCTGCATGAGAGCTCTCAAACATAACAGAATACTAAATCTCTCGTAAGCGATTTCAATTCAGGTTTGTGAATGTTCCGCACATGTCGCAAAAGTCAACTTGAACGGAGACCAGCATAACACAGCTGAATGTTGTAAAGACGCTTGATTAGCAAACAAACAATGAATTCAAGAAGATTAAAACGTTTTGCAGCTTTGTGTGGCTCGGTTTGTGTTGACCTCAGTGGCATAATCCAACTTCTCTCCGACTCCCAAACGCTGCATTTGTTACAGGGTTTGGGAGTCGTTTGGGTGGGCGAGCCAGGATCCTGTCAAATTGAAAGCGTATGCGCAAAACCATATGTATGTGCTAATATTGTGTAAAGGACACATTTTGTTAACAGCTCATGTGTGCTGCACAACACTCTCCTCGAGTCTGATTTTCAGATGGTGTGGTGAATTACGGAGCCAGAAACTGTCTATCATCTTACTACATGTATTCGCACCATAAATCAATAGTCTGCCTGCCTGTTGTTTTACTAGGATCTGCTGGAGGAGTCCCTGCGGGGTATAAACCAGCTAAAGCTGCAGGTGAGTTGAAGAAACTTCAGATTTATGATTTTTTTTCTCAATAAATGTAAATATATTTGGTGTGAAACTTGCATCTGGGTTATGGCGAATTGATGCCTGTACAGTTATATCAGAGAGATGCACGTTTGAAATTAGATAAGTTGTCACTGCGTAGTTTTATGTATTAATACTTCATTGACGACAGGGATTTTGCCATCAAAGTAGTGTTAGTTTCTCAGATTTCAACTGGTTCACATGGATGTTGCCACAATTGGCCCTGATGCTTCGCCACAGATATTCTGTCTGCTGTTTGTCATTTCACACATGGGCAGCAGATACTCTCATCTCTCTCTAGCTCGCGCACATACACGCACGCACGCACACATACACATACACACACACACACACACACACACACACACACACACACACACACACACACACACACACATACACACACACACACACACACACACACACACACAAACACACTCAGGACTTTAGCAGCAGGTCACCAGCCACAAACACAGTCCTGGCATCGCTTCATCCCCCATTTGCTGAACAAGCTTGGCTCTTTGAAGTATTTTTAGCCAAATGTACTGAGCTCTATCCTGTTTAGGTAACCTTGCTGACCTTAATATTCGTTATTTGTCTGTCGTCTCTTCATCCATCTTTTAACCCACTGGACATGAGACGAAGGTTGAGCCACATCTTTGAGAAGTGTTATAATTGTCCTCGCCTGTTAAAATAAACTGTTAGTAAACACATGAAGTATTGATTTCTAATGTTTATCACTCATGTGTAGGTGAAACCATGATCCTGCACACTGACAGGATAGAAAACTTCATTGGTTTCTTAATAAATAGTGAAGAAAACATCCAAGAGGTCACAGTGAGCAACATTTCGCTGTAATTGTCATTCAGAAAAAAATAAGGTAATTAAATCTTCTCAGAATTGTCTAGAACTCACAAGCAAATGATGTTACTATAATCATTGAGCCTGTCTCATGCACATTTGAATAATTATGGACCTGAAAGTTTAGCTATCGTATATAAAGTAGGTAGGGTGTAGCCAGATTCAAAATAGCTTCTTGAGATACGATCTAGCACTAAATGTACAGTTAACATAACATGAGGAAGCAACACATACTAATGTATAAGAGTAAAAACACACAGCACCACTGTTATTAAATGAATAATATGTCAACCCCCTTGGGGACCTTGCTTTATGCATGAACCCGTCTTCACTATAGGATACAGTGGGCAGCCACATAACAGGGCTCGGTGCTCGCTCAGTGGTGACCTGTCCACTTTGGGATTCAACATGCAAACTTCAGATCCCGCGTTAGATTCTGTAGCCCGGAGGCCACGACTGTTCATTAATCAAGTCACTCTCTGATGCAGCTGTGGGAAGTAAAACTTGATGCCGTCTCTCTGAAAATTATAGTCAAAGGACAGTTGTACGTCTCAATACTTTCTCCATTAAAAAATATTGACCCTCATTACATGTTTTTCTTGCTTGAATGGACAGCTGGAGGGTATGGAGGTCGAGGTATAGGCGCAGGTGGTCTGGTGCCAGGAGGCGTTGGGACTGGTGGTCTGGGCGTGGGAACACTGCCGGGAGGTATGGCGATCGAAAAAAACAAAACAAAAACACTTCGAGTAGATTTAGCCGAATCAGTTAGCTTCCATCTGACCCAAGGAGGAACTGCTGTTGTTTATAATCAAACAAAACAAAACAAAACAAAACAAAACAGTCTCAGATGTTCACGAGTCAGAGCGTTAATCTTTGACCTTGATTGTCATAATTTAAGAGGATCTAAGTATTCTCAGATGGACGTTTCTTTGGATAAAACCGTTTGCAAAATAGAACAGATGAATTGAAAGAAATTGTAACTCAATAATATCAGAAAATAGCAACTTTTAACCATAAAAACAAAGGGTTTATTTTAAGATACTTGTTGCTTTCTGCAACAATCTGCTATCTCAAAAAAAATTGACATGGAAAATTTTTATTTGGCTCCTGAATAAAAAAAGAAAAAGAAGCAAAGAAATGTTTTTGATGTAATCACAGTGTTTGTCTTCATCCAACAGGCCAAGGTGGAAAGGCTCCCAAACCAGGTATGTTGCAATATTTATGAACGCTACCATGTTAAGTGGCAAGTGCTATTATATGTAAGTAATATGTACCAGTATTAGGGCAATGCTGTTGAATGTAATACTTTAAGTACTGTATTTTAAATTTGTACATTACAAGACTTTGCTGTTGTTCAGTTTATGTTGAAGGAATATTAAAACGGAGGCATTTCACAACATGGAAAATTCCTTTGCATGACACATAGAGTCGAAGTGACTTGAGAGGAAGGAAACAGCTTGTTGTTGAACTTTTCATAAAGTAGGCTAACATATGTACTGCATTTTGTTCACACAGCACCAGAGCAGGCAGGTGCAGCCCAGTGGCTCAAAGGGTCTTTCTGATTGGTTGTCACTGAGTTTTTCTTATCACCTGTGTTTTTTTAGTGAAAGTTTACACAGGCTTGACAGCTGTTTAGGATGTCCTGACTGGGTGGGACTGAACAGAGGTTCCACCCGCTGCGCACCTCTGCTGTATTAAGCGTATGAGGGAGTGATGATTGGCGGAGTGCAAACAGCCATCAGCGCCTGCTAAACAATGGTGCCGGAGCACTGATTAATGTTATTGTAATGCGAGACCCTTACAATATCTGGAAACCTCCGTGTTGAAATCTACCACGGCCCTTCTCTCCGATACTGTACAGTAAATATTTTCCTTCGCCGTATTTTAGTCTGGTGCTCGAGCAATGTTTAGCAATCATTTAATTTCCCTAAGCAGTGCTGATACAATCTCAGTCTACCTCTGTGTTTAGAGAGATAAGGAACCGAGCAATCGTCTTATGATGCTGATAACACACGGCGTGGGCGAGAGAAGGGTCCCTCCGGAGTGCCACACCCCCACCCTCTGACAAGAGTTACAGGAGAGCCATTTTGTGTAAATGACCTAATATCCAGTATTTGGTGGAAGTTGACTTTGGCAAGGAACAGCAGAGAGTTGCTCAGGAAATACTGCCCCAGCTTTTGTTTGCTCCTCTATCTGAACAGGTATGCCTGGCAGAAATTAAGTCAGTGAGAAAAAGGGAAGCAAAAAAAAATTTCCGTTGAGTTTTTTTTTTTTTTTTGTCTTGGTATTCCCTTCCCTTAATCCAGACTAATCTTTGTTATGCCGAAAAAATGCAAGGTGATTACATTTGGGTCAACTAAGGCTTTGCACATTCATATCGGAGCTGTAATATGTTCCACTTCATGGCAGTTCGGCAATCTCTAAAAGTTGGTTTTCATCAATGCCTTCTCCTCCAGCTAAAATACTGTAAGTTGCTCATACATGTTTCAAATCTGGACATGAATGCCTTTTATTAACGTTTCATTGTATGAATGATACTTTGATATTCAACAATACATCAGCTGTAGATGCACCTCACACAACAGGAGCTTGGGTCAATTATTTCTGGGGCATCCCATTGAAAATGATGTGAGATTAGCATAAGAAGAACACATTACTTTAATAATCTGCATTATTTCATATTCGTTTGCTAACAAGGAGCCGCTACGCATTGTTGCATTGAAGTGGAGTCGTGACACTGCATTCCTCAGATATGCACCTTGCCTGGCCAGTAATGGAGAACAGCAGCCTGCTATGTGAGTAGCGTGACTGCAGTGAATTGCAGCATAGCTCATGCAAGACCTTGTAAATGTTACACTAATTGTAAAGCCTGTTAGCATTCAGCTTTGACAATACACTGAACGCTGGAAAGAGGAACTCTCTCCGTATGAGCAGCTGTTGGACACTTTTTTCCTTTCCTGTCTTCCCTAAAGCGAAGGTGGATTCAATCCTCGTGTCACGACTGCCAAAACTTGGCCTTCGTTGACTCGCTCCTTGTCAATATGAGCCAGTGGGAAGGAAGTTAACGAAAACCATGGAGGTTACTGTTTTCTGTGCTATTAGAGTTTTATTTTGCCATTGTAGTGGTCTGTTTTAGGTTTGGACTGGACGTGTCTGTACCTTGCTTGCCAGTTTTCTCCTCGTCATTACAAACTGAAGTTCATGGACGTCATGATGCCCATCTTACATTTCAAACACCGTCTGAAACAGACGAGACCAATGTGTCATCAGTTTGAGAGTAATGGATACATGCTTGATCACTGTGAGCAACTGAGCAAGTAAGATTCGAAGTATGCAGTAAATACATGAAATATGATATTACTTCTATCACTTATTTTCTCAAGATTAACTGGAAACTGAAATTTGGCTTGTAGTTTATATTGCTTCCCTTGATTTGGCTTCAAAACAAGCTACTCACTTTCTAATGGGTTGTTATTGTGGCTGTGTAAAGCGAGATTAATTCAGAAGCTTGGTCATCAAAAGACAAGTAGACGTCAGGTGTAGCTTCTTTTTGTTGGTGCACAATGTTTAATATACTGGACTTCAAGCCCTGAAGAGAGAATGACGAAAATGAGTCTCCTCCTAAGCTGAATGTTATGACGTAATTACAGTGTAATATACCTGAGCACTACAACTTGCAACCTGCAGAATGATCTTGGGAAAGGAAGATTTATTACAGAGCTATTTACTGGCAATTGTACTGGCCTGAAATCTTTTTAGATAAGTCCACAAAATGAACTGGTGGCCGAGTGCATATTGTCTTCACTTCTTACATCAACCTTACAAGGCTCCTAAATGCCACTAAAAACATTATGCTAACTATGGTGAATTAAGTCCCAACAGTTATGCACTTGCCTGGAAATTTCACAGTCTATATAATTAATGATGATGGATTACATTGGCCAGCGCAGAAACATTTCCAACACTTAGAAACACTTTTTTTATGAGCTGTCTCTTACAAACTTTTTCAAGTTGGAAACATGTGACATGCTGTGACAGCAGTCTCCCCTCACAGAAAGTTTATAGGTGTTGATTGCAGAAAATGCATCCATGTGTTTGAGTGCTTGCAGCCTCTTGCCAACATTTGAATCCATATGAAGACCAAACATTGCACTGAAGAAAAGATATAACATTTATCAAATGGGGTATGATACTCTCACCCTGCAAACTTGGCTCTGGTTGACAACAAATATTTCTGGCTTTTAAGACACATGTCCCATCAGGAGTACTGGCTCTTTTCAAGTTCACATCCTCTCGGTTGTTTGTACATCTGGACTTGTCTGCTTTACAAGAGGAAGAGTGAGCAGTCGGCAGGGAAAAGAATGACAAGGAGTAAAGGAGGAACAATAACTTTCACGAGTATGTCGTGTATATGTCAGACATAGATTATCGTTCGCCGACACGCAGTGAAGGCTGCCTAAGCAGGTGCTTATGGACAAGAAGTGTGCCTATATCTGTAAGGGTAAGCAGGCTGATAGATCGAGGTGGGGATGAAAGTGTTTAGAAGACAGAGAAGGTTTAGTCTCCTGGAGGACATGTGCTTTTCATTACCACAGCTCAGACCTGTCTGCTGAGCTGCAAGAGACCCCACGTATCTGTAATGTGAACGTGCGTAACCATAGGGGCTTCCAAATATGTTTGCGATCCTCATATGTACACAATTACAAAAGTGACCATGTGTGCACACAGGCATGCTTTCCGCACATAGGTGCTGTTATGTGTTTCATGAAGGTGAGAGAAAGGGACGCAGGCTAGTGAAGTCATAGAACCACAGATGTCTGTGGGTCTGGCAGCTCGGTCTACTGTGACTTTTACTCTTCAAGTGTATTTGGATCTCTTTGCACGGGTCACTTATTGCTATAAAATTGATGTTTGTGTTCCAATGGTATTCAATTAAAAGAGAGACCACATGTGCATACAAGCAGACGCTGAGGCACACAAACACTGATATGTATCCTGGCGTTGCTTCATATGTCCCATATGGTGCTTCCACAGACACACCTGCTTATTCAGACAAAAACAGGACTTATTTTTATTCCTTTGGTCTCTTTGATCTCGGTTGGATAAAGAAATGATATCGAGGTCTTGAAAATCTGGAACCTGAACTGTCTTGAGAGGAGACTTTTGATATCAGACCCATGTTACTCCCACAATCCGCTCATGCAATATATCTCGTTTCACCTTGAAAAGTTCCTCTCAGTTGATGTTACAAGAGTGACATGGTTCCAGTCTTTAATATTTTCAGTTAATTGAGCTCAATAATTAAAGAAATATCTGAGTAAGAGCTGATATGATTGGCTTTTATTGATGTGTTATCTGTAACACATTATCCACTTTGACTAATATCTTCACCTTTTCTGCAATCATTATATCATCAGTGTTTGTTTGGAAATCCTTTAAAATGCTCAAACAATCTTTCTTGTGGTGCCTTTACAGATTATTTTATACACAAGTCTGCCCATTTTCCTCCTGCTGAGGAGATGAGGTGGCCAGTTTCATGTTTACATACTGGTATTTAATTATCTATGTTGGTTGGACATTAAAACATTTCTTTGAACTGGGATGAAGTTTTAATAATACATGTAAATTGCAGGATAAACTACAAAAGGTGTAATCCACAAAGAATGTATTCTGGCGTCAGCTTTTTGAGTAAAACTTTTATTCCCAAAACAATTTTAATCTTTCATGAATATATTTGTATTTTGAAAAGAAGTGAGTCACATGAAATTATCTCACTTCAGTAAAATGTCTCTCTTGGTGTTCTCAGTACTTATCAGGCTGGGCTTAATGTAGTTTGATGATAAAATACTTCAAGGTCTGGCTCTTCAGGCCTCAGAGATATCACAATGCATTATTTCATGAAGGATTACTTTTGTATACTTGTGGCGATTCTGTTGTCGATGACATAAATGGTCTGTCTGTGTTTTCTTTGTAGAGTATCCCATTTATTTTTCATACTGTAATGGCTTTGCATTTGCCATAATTTTGCAATGACAAGGGAACTGTGGAAAGTGATTTTGGGGCTGATACAGCGAATTTATCGTCAGCATTTAATTTGCATGTTTTGAGTTGGTCCGACCTGTCGAACACCAAACTTTTTTTTATTTTTTTCCAGCCCTGGGATGTCAGAGAGGTATTCAGTGGAATGGCAGCTAGATGCATATGTGGACCATCTGGGAGAAGAAACACACTTGTCCAACTTTACATACCATGGCCACAGGATGCATTTGTTAACCTTTTTTTTTCTTTACTGTACAATCTAATTTGCACAATTAGATTCTCCTGCACATGAGGCCCACTGATCACACATGAACAGCTTTTCAGAACCTTAGTCTCTCTCCACATGTTACTGCGTGGTGTATTTCTGCCTGATCTGCATGGCTTTGCAGTACAGACGGTGTGAGTTTCTGTGCCAAGTCAAAATGGGCAGTGGTATGAGCGCCGGGTGAGGGATACTCAGCAGACATATCCAGGGGCTCAGTGTTGGCAGAGCAACTGTGAAATTCCTGCAGAAGTGGAGAAGAAAGTAGAATAGCAGCTCCCAACTCTTGCAGGGGGACAAATGTTAGGTCAACTTGAAAGCTTATAGCATAGCGTGTTCTGCTCTGTATGGTAGGTTGCATAAACAATGACATCAGAGACGTAATGGTTATGGTGTAGCGCCCGGTGGACAAATTAATAGACTTAGAATGAAAAAATGGAAACAATGGTCTCTGCACAGACGTGTTTGAAATAAAGCATGTGTTTGTGAAGGTGAGAGACTCTCAAGGACCCATGGCGGAGAAGTCAGACAACCACAGACGCCTCTGGGTATTGTAGACTTTTATTGCATGATCACTTTGCTTGTGATTCACCTACTGTGCAAATATGACTGTTACACATTATGTGCATGTGGACTTTTGTAAAGGTTGCTATAAATAGGCTCTTTGTCTTATGATAAAGTTGATCAGTGAGACTTGCAATGGTTTGCCAATGTTGCAAATTGTAGCAACCTTAATGAAATAAAGCTCTTGTTTAGTATGATTCCAATCACCCCTAATGAAAGCACACAATGACCACCCATACTGTGTATCTCACGAGGGACCATGATAAAGTAATGTTTGTTACATTAATTTTTGATCTGGATGCTGTTAAGATGTAAAAGAATGAGGCAAACTCAAACCTTTCCTTGTTTATTAGTTACTTTGACAGTTTTGTACTTGGGGTCATTTGGCAATAAAGTAAGGTTTGGGCTTTGGGACCTGTCCTGATTCCATGGAAAAATAAATCAAAAACAATAAAAGGCTTGCCGCCAGAGTCGACTGGCTCTCACGAGCCAGCAAGGGAATGGGTTTGTGCATAATGGTGTGACTGTGTGAATACTTAATTAGTCCAACATGTGACGAGCTGCTTCTCGCAGCCCGGTGTCCGAGATTGACGGCAACACCGAACCTTGACGTGACATGGAGCGTTGTGGGTCACATGAGTTGCTTTAAAGTGGCCACTTGTCTCACGCGAACTGGAATCACTGTGGCCCCTCACATCACTATGCTCTCATCCAACTTTTTCTGCGTCACCTTATAAGAATGTAATACATCCACCAACTTGGAGGAGGAACAGTGTGATAATATGATACCAATACAAATGTGGTGTCATGACAGTGAAGGAGATAATGATGAGCTTCGCTTTCAAAGGGAAAGTATATCTGGGACCACAGCCGGAGAAAAGCATCGGCCTACCAAACACAGTGACATATTGATTCTATCAGCCTCCAGGGTGCCTTTGAAATAATAAACCTTCAGAAAGTTTTCCATCATATAACTGAAAATGGCAGCTTGGTGCTGCTTCAACATCCCTCTTTACCTTCTGCAGTTTCCCTACCTTGTCTCTCTTTGCATATTTGTGTTAAATGATAGTCCTACTGTGGACCCCCCATGTGATTTTTGCTCACTCGCACTGCTCAGAAAACAGCATTAAAAAGTAATAGTTAAAATCCCCTCCTCTGGCTTTTCGGTAAACAAACATTTGTTCTTATGAAGCTTTCCCGATTAAACATGACCTCAAATGAAGAATACGATGAGAAACAAGCCCTCAAGGTTTAGTGGGCATTCCAGAGCTTTCGCTCTGAAGTCTGCTCTCCTTGCGTCTGCCTTCAGCTCCAGTGGACATCCGCCATGGAATTCTTTGCTTTCTTAAATTAAGCCCTTCACCAGCCCCAGCTGGTTCACAACGAAGAAAGAAAGAAGCAAACACTCATTCACTTGTTTAGCTTCTTCTTGTTTCTGCTCTTAACACCCTCTGGTACAGCCAGTAAAACTCCTCGGACTCCTGAGACACTCACTCTCCTCATACCGATTCAGAAAGAGTGAGATCAAAATGAATAGGGTGACAAAACATGGACAGCAGGCGCAACGAAAACAGCCTGCAAGCTGTAAAAACTGTTTTGATTATTGTCTATTGTATTCCTCTGGTTCTGAAACGGAGCAGTGCCTTGCCTAAACTGACCCCGATGGAGAGCGAGCGAGATGGCTCAGTGCAGAGATTGAGACCAGATTATTTCTGTTCGCATTTGGCTCACATCCATGACTTTTACTGAGGTTGCAAAACATGACTGCATATTAACAGCAATGTGCTTGTTATAGTACAGCAGAGCACGGTGAGACTGCTTTTTCTTTCCTTCAAAAACAGAACTCTGTTATTTGTCGGGGGGGTGGGGGTGGGGGGGGACCTGTTCACTTTCATTGACTTCTTTACATCCCCACTGAAATCATTCTCAGGTCAACACAAATAACCACTTTTGTAAAAAAGTCTCACAGTGACACATTTCATCTCGAAAATCAGCTTGTGCAACATACAGCTGTGGAAGCTCGTGAATGGAAACTGGCTGGGTACTCTATTCTTTTTCTTATTGAATCTAAATTGAGGAAACTGTGATGCACTGCAGATCTGCATCACTAACCTTCCACTTTCCTTGGACCCCAGTCTTCCCTCTTGTGTCGTATCCGATTTCTGACCCTTCCATCTTCTATTTAGACTATTGACCTTTTGCAGGCTGCTTTTGTCCAAAGTCCACAGCTAGTTGGGGTTTCAAGTGGTCTCTCGAGCTCCCTACTTTGGCTTGAGGGTCACAGAGAAAATTAGGCACTACACTACGGTGCAGAAATCCTGCAGCTTGTGAGCAATCAACTGGATACTGGGAGCCGCACCAGGAACGCACAATGATTTGATCACTGGGCCTTGGTGTGTGCAGGCTTTTCAAATATGGATCATGACAACAAACAACATTGGTGTAGACTTCCAATAATGTGTGAGCTAAGACAGCTCTATTTGTGTGGGTTGACATGCTGTAATAATCGTCCAACAAAAGCATGCTTGTTTGAGCTAACCAGATGAAGTAAATATGGCCAAACACAGAGCTTTTGTACGATAACTCTACCCCAAAATTCCCAAGTATACAATCAGCAAACGGATGCCAAACAGACAAAGGGAGACGTTTTCTTAGTGTGTTCTTTTGCTTTGACCATGAAAACTCACAAACTTCAGGGTAGAATTGTAGTTTTTCATCAGGAGTGTTTCATTTCTCTGGTGATGTTATAACATTTCGATGATGCTGTGACCTGAAACACACAGACAGAAATGCTCTCTGAAGCCTTTCTGTTTTTTGTCTGCGTCCTGTCTCCTGACCTCGAATTAGACATGCTGGTCGACCCATGCATGACTGCCTGAGCCAGGCTGGGTCATGTACATCAGAGCACAGGATGGCCGGATGGTGGAGTCTCCATGGTCCTGCCTATCGACAAACCTTCTTCTTGTTTGTCCTCCACTGACATGCAAAACCTCACTGTGCAATTTTCCACCACTCATCCCGACAAACAGCCAGCGGGAGATCATTTTGTAGGCGAGAGGCTCAAACTCACGAGAGACGCAACATGGAGACGTCAAGCAAGTTGATTATTTAATGATTTCAGGCAATATAATACTGTTGTTTTCTTTCCCTACTTTTATAACTCCTCAAAAGACCCAGGCATATGGTTGCTCTATTTTGACCGATCCTCTGCCAGAGGTTTCTTCTGGTTAAAATGCTCCCCCCCCTCTAACTTGTTGTCCTTGTTACTGTTTTATTTATTTTATTGTTACTTGTTCATGTCATGCTCATGTCAGCATATGAGACACTCAAGATGATATAATGCTGAATGAGCCTGGTTTATATCAGAATTGATGACTCTTGTAATTACATTGAGGTTTGTCTGAGGCTGGTTGACTAATCGATGAGATTCAAGCTGGGAATCTTTGACGGAGATGACGGGCACTTCGCTGAGTGCCCGGGCTTGTATTGCATGCTCTGCTTGTTTGCCAAACCCTTGGCAAGACCGGTCGGTGCCCATATTTGTTTTGACTGGGCCTTGAAACACAACTCGCTTTCTTCCACTCGATCTCTCCAGGCACATTCTTCCTCCTCGTCAGTATCATTACCTGCCCCCCACAGTTTACTTGACCAACTCCAGGCTCTCGCTCTCCTCTCCGATCTCCTTCTCACCACGTTTGTTTCAAAAGTTTAGTTGTTTTCACCCCATAATTTACATCTTAGAAGTACTGATGAAAATAAATTCCTTGGTGGACTCGCTTGTTGGCGGCATTAAAATGTCTTCAAGTTTCAAAAACAATCATTACTCCAACCTCTGGGTCTCTGATTAAGAAACTTTTTTTTTTCAGCTCACTGCTCCTTTTAATTCAAACGTAAGAACTGCAACTCTGACAGTAATGTTTCTAACACAGTTTGAGACAAGGAATTCCCATATGTTCGCATGATAGAATGTGCATTAATCACTTTGGCAGCTATCCGGGGATACGTAAGTTCAACGTGATGAATCTGAATGTGAATAGTAAAACATGTCTTTTACATTTTATTTAGTTAGTTTTGTGTCTGGCACACAAGAGTTATGCGGAGATTTCCCAATGTATTAAATTCCCCTCCTTTTCAGCTTTAATTGGACATTTTTGTCACTGAAAGCAGAATAGTAGTCCCTGCTTTTCATGCCAGCGACTCAATTCAAGGAATATACAATTTTGTATAAAAGTCTTTTCCAGTTGTGACTCATCTAATGGCGCTTGGGGAAAAAAATGCAAGTTTTGAAGTTTGTAACTGAGATGGAAAGACAGAGATTGATTATATATATTGCCAAAAATGTATTCTGAACTCTGATTTTCTTGTTTTAGGACTTTTACAGTCCAGTATTTATCAATATTTAAGCAGGTGTTGAGTGTTTGATTTCATTTTTTCCCCACTCTCCACACTCTTTCCCCATATTCTTCTCAAGTCAGCAAGCAGAAACCTACGCTTGGGTAGGACTTTATTCTTGCATCAAATCAAGCCAAGAGTTTTTGCCGCACACATATTAGTTTAACGATTTTAGTCTCAGGAAGAACAGACCGCTCCCAACAGCATTTATAACACATAACCAGATAGTTAAATGTTTCTTTTGCTGCTTCTGTCATGTGTCTCAATCACTGGTCAACGTTTGTCCCCCTGAGTACAGTTCTTGGCTCTTGAGACATATGTGTAAATGTTTTCAATCAGATATAATTCTGTACACGTTATGTTGTGTCTCAATTTATTTTCCCAACATATACTAACACTGTTTTTACAGGTCCTGGAATATGTTTCCCTGAAAGTTTAAGTGGTTACTTATTTTTGTTGTAGGATAATTACTGCCATATAAATCACAAGTAACTCTCTTCTGTTTACCTCCACCTACAAATATCAAACCTGACACTTTGTTCATTTCGCTTTTTTTCCTAAATCATTGTCGTTCACAGGCTATGGTAATCTAGGAGCAGGAGGTTATGGCGGCGGTGGTCTTGGCGCAGGAGGTTATGGCGGAGGTGGCCTTGGCGCAGGAGGTTTTGGCGGCGGTGGCCTTGGAGCAGGAGGTTATGGCGGCGGTGGCCTTGGAGCAGGGGGTTATGGCGGCGGTGGCCTTGGCGCAGGTGGTTATGGCGGCGCTGGCCTTGGAGCAGGAGGTTATGGCGGCGGTGGCATTGGAGCAGGAGGTTATGGCGGCGGTGGCCTTGGCGCAGGAGGTTATGGCGGCGGTGGCCTGGGAGCTGGAGGCCAAGGCGGAGGTGAGTGTATACTTGAAAAAGACTGGTATGCGTGTCTTCAGCTTATGTCTTGTGTGGCCTGGAAACTGGGGTGCCTTGTGGGGTGAGACGTTCCAGAAGGGGCCAAAAATACAGGGCGTCACACCGATGATTTACAGCTGTTTGAGGGTTGAGATGTGGTTTATAAGCTCACGTTACAACTGGGTTGGTATTATGCTTCGCCAATGTTTAAGGTTAAATTAAGAGCTGTGGAAAGGCGTGTGTGCGTGTGTGTGTGTGTGTGTGTGTGTGTGTGTGTGTGTGTGTGTGTGTGTGTGTGTGTGTGTGTGTGTGTGTGTGTGTGTGTGTGTGTGTGTGTGTGTGTGTGTGTGTGTGCGCGCGTGCTCGTGTGAGGCAATGCTCTTTCTTGCAAGAATTTTTATTCCAAAATTTCACATGTCTGGGTTTTTCATTGTTTGGTTTTAGTGTGCATGTTACAAATGTCAGACTCATTTGTTTTCTTTAACCTCTTGCACAATTCAGGTGGTTATGGTGGATATGGTGGATATGGTGGAGGAGCTGCAGGCTTTTTCCCAGGAGCTGGACAGAAGGCTGCCAAAAGAGGTAGTGTGCATGGCTGAAGATTTGGGGGTCTAAATGTAACATCAGTTTCATATCAAAGAAGACATCATATCCATTATTCTCAACTTCCAAACAAGCTTTTAAAGTCAGTGCCAATGCAGAAGACTGAGTGAGTTACAGTGGAAACTGGGGGTCATCAAACAACATGATGGATTGTTGCATGTTGGAACCACCATTGATTATGTTTCGTTTTCTAGTTTTGAGCTGTTTATTTTGATTCATGCAGAGATATTATGTGTCAGTTTAAGTCCTGGGGGTCAAAGTCTGAAAATATAAGCTTCCAGTAATGTTGTAATGAAGGCAGAAAGGCCCTGCTGGGCTTTTTAGGGTGTATCATCATCATCATCTTCTAATGTTAAAAATGCTTTAGTATTGTTGATTGCAGATTACACCATATTGATCTTATCTAATTTAACTGTAATTCTAGACGTTTCATTTCACTCAGACTGGAGAGGTCATTTGCTGGCCTACCTGATTGACAAAGTGTGGATCAGGATTCTGCTCCCTTCATGCCTGGCCCTTCAAATCACTTGCTGAGACAAATTCATATAAAAATAAAAATCACACACACATTTCGTTCTTCTGAGGCTCCTTGATGGTTTTTCTGAATCTGTCATGACAAATATCTGAATTTATGTTTCTCCTTCTAGCAGGTGCAGGAGGCCCTCTGCTACCACAAGGGGGTAAGTACATTTTTTACCGCTGACAGACTTCAAACTGAGCCGAACACAGACTGAAGGATACTTCTCTAGATCTGCATGCCTGCATGTTAAGAGAAAGCCAAAATGAATGTTTTCAATTAATGGTAACTCTGCATGAAAACACTGTTTTGGCAAAGACCACCATTTTTTTTTTTTTTTTTTTTATCATGTTCCTGCAAAGATTTGAGAGTTTGAACCTCAGCAGGCCCCCGGCTGACCTGAAGGTCTGCACTGTGAGCATGCATATGATTTGCTTTGAAATAGAATGACTAATTGAATATGAACTTAGGAGGGCTCAGTCACAGCTGGGACCACATTTGTGGCACAGAGCCGGCACTTAAGCATTGGTTGGCAATGACAGGCCTTGGAGCTCCACATTCAGTCTGTACTGTTTTCATGTTATTCAAAATAATGATTCCTCTGAAGCAGATAAAGTAGAGCTCTCGCTTGCCAAACGTTTCCTCACCAATTCTTCCAGAACACATACTTACAGGTTGTGTGCAATGTCTGCCCAGCAAAGTTTGCACATTAAAAATGAAAAAGGGGTTTGACAAAATAAATGTATGAGTTTTGTTCTGCTGCCAAGGCCTCTTACAAGTGAAGCTGACAGCTCATTTCCTGCATTATGGGATAGCCAAAGAAATGAGGCATTTGATGAGATAAAGAAAATGCCATGCGTTCTGTCCGCCTCCTCTCATTATAGTAAAATTCAGCCAGTCGAGGTTGCATTTGGTCATGGCTGGTGACAGGCTTGAAGGGTCACATTAGCTTCTCCTTAACCAGCCTGTTGCTGCTTGTCAATAACACAGAGCCCTCTGGTGGACAGCAGTCACTCATCCTATGGTGCTTGTTTTTGCTTCCCAAGAAAAGCCTCTTCCTGTTGTAACACTGTCTGTCTGTTGTGTTCCGCTCCAACACACCTCATGCAAATGAAAGTGTCACCATGAAGCATGCAAATCTCCACAACAGCATTAAATATGGACAGGAAAAAAACATCCAGGACAGCAGAAAGAAGGTTTCTCTAATGGGTGCTGATGAAAGAAATTCAACTACAGCTGCGTCTTTTGTGCTGAAACAGGGGCTGGGGGAACAGGGATCGGGCCTGGAGGTGCTGGAACTGGAGCTGCAGTGCCTGCTGGAGGCAAGAAACACACAACACATCATTTTTACTGTTTCCTTTTCATTTATTTATTCATCGATCTTTCATTTATTTTCCTAAGAGCTGCTTTCGAAAGCCAAAATTGGCTGATTGTCAAGCAAACTGGATTTGATTTTGCTGAGAAAAACCCAGTTTGTGGGCCAAACCCAGTACTTTTCCTCTTGTAATAAATAAAAAAATAAGTACTGCTGTGAGCAACAGAAAAACGTCCTCAGGAGTCATAAATCACAGTCAAAATGATTCTGAACTCGGCACATTTGCAAAGATGTATGTGTCTGTGTTTTTCACACTGTGGGATTGTCAAATTCTTTTAAGTGAGCTAAGTAGCTTTTAATGTGTTTCTTTTCTTTTCTTTACTTTTTTTTTCTTCCAGTACCTGTTATTCCTCAGACGGGGCTTCCAGGAGGGGCAGGTGGTGCTGCAGGAAAGAAAGCTGCCAAAGTGCCAGGTTTGGTAGACTCAACAATAAACTCTTGAGCTGAAGGCAGACAGGATGCAGTCTGCGAAGCCGCAGAGCCATGTAGAATATAATTTCCATTGCATGTGGCAGGTGTTTGGCGTGGCCAGGAAAACTTTTAAAAGTACAGCAAATATTTGCAATCTAATTGTTTAGTAGAAGTTAAAAAGGTATGTGAAATGTGTGACTGCAGCTTACAACACTGACCTTCTTTGTTTAAAATTGTAGGATTCAAAAACAACTTTCACACGTACAATTTTAACTAAAACACACTATTTTTTCTTTAAAGGAGAGAGAGATTCAGTGTTTTTTATACAGCAAAAAGAAAAGAGTAAATGTGTTTTGTGTTCAGTTGAAATGTTAATGTATAATATGATCAGCAAATTGATTCACTTTGTTACAACTGTAACCTCATGTAGGAATTACCATATTATAATCAGGATTACTGCCAATCAGTTCATCTGCTGAAGCAAAATCAAAAGCAGGTGAAGCACTGAAACGCTGCACTAACTCTTTAATTTGCTGGGATGAAGCCGATGAATGCAGCGCCTTTCCAGTAAATATCTAAATAAACCACAGAAAGATTAAATCCACTAACTCTTTTCTAGACCCGGTTTCATTTCATTTTCACTCACTCGGTTAAAACAAACAGACACTTTTGTCCTCTCATTGGCTGTGACAGGGATGGGTGTGCCTGGACTTTACCAAGGTGGACTGGTGCCAGGACAAGGTTTGTTTCAGTCACTGATTCAACTTCAGGCTGTTTGACGCCACCCATGTTTTCATTTCGCTGTCTTCTGGTCTCGTATGGCTCCCTCAGGGTTTGGTGGTCGCGGAGTTTTGCCTGGGGTGCCCACAGGGTCTGACCTGAATCCCAAATCAAGTAAGACTGAGTGGCTAGTCGTGATCTGGTGCACTGTGGTCAATTGTTAATGAATGTCACGTAGCAGGTAAACAGAGATAGATATAGATATAGATATAGATATAGATATAGATATAATGAATAATGAATAATGGAATTTTTTACAGGAAAGAACACTAAAACACAAAAAATGCAGTTTATCTGCGTTTTAATACTGCATTTACAGGACATACAGCTGTATTAGTTTCGTCAAATTTTTGCCATCAATCTGTTTTTTACCGGCAGTACATCTGACTTTAACGTGTTTTTTTCTTCTTTTTTTGTCTGTCTGTTCATTTTCATTCAGTTGGAGGAGGAGGAGGAGGACAGGGAGGTCAGGGCCCAGGTACTTATATTTTTGCATTTAAAAAATATATGTTTTTTCCAATGATATTGACATGATGAGGATGAGAATGAGGAATATTCTTGCTTGCAGGAGGTCGCGGTTATGGCGGATCATTGCAGCCAGGCGTTTTTCATGGATATCCACTCAAATCACCCAAAACACAAGGTGCAGATGTTTACTGCAAAATTTAAATGTGTACACACTGTTTGCATCATGGTGTGTTTATTGACGCTCTCACTTCCCTCATGGCCTGAGAGGTAATGTAAACTTCAATGAGTAACAAAGCTTTTCTGTGCTGGTTTGGTTTTTCATTGGTTGAATCCAAACAAAGGTTGTCTGCTGTTTGTCCAGCTGCCAGAATGCTGATGCCCTCCGGAGCAGAACAATATATTAATTTACCTCCAAATGGTCCCACAGTTCAAAAAGTTTGCTACCTTACATGTACCCCATTAAAAAAGGATTTAAAATGGCATTAATGAGAAATAGAAAACTAGAAAAAAAACATGCTTTTTTTTTTAGGTCAAATATAAATTTTTGAAACGTTTTTGGAAATGTGTGATTGAAATGACATGATACCCATCACATAATGATTGTAAACCAGGCCTGGTTCAGACAAATGTTTATAGACTTATGTATGTTTTTGCATATACTTCATTTTGAGAGAAACGGACTTTGGACTACTTTATTTTGTTTGCTTTCTGTTTTTTAAACAAAAGTGTATGACTGAGACACAACATGCTGTATGACTTATACATGACAGGTAGCAAATGATCTGTCATCTGTAGATTGTTGCCATGGTGTTGGACTGTTAGGATTAAATAAATCAATAAATGCGATAAATATGCAAGAGCTTCTCTGTTCAGCACTACAAGAAAGACAAAAGAGAAACATTTGCATAATTACAACCAGGCTATATTTCCATGTACTTCTTGGCTAAAGTATTTTTCATGGACTCCTGTACTGGATAGCTACAGTTGTAGACATGTCTTTAAAGCCTAAAAGTGCATAGTTATCGTGCGGTTTAGACAAGTTATATCATCACGAATGATTAAGAGTGTGGACACTTTTTCACATTCTTCTTCTCAAAATTGTTATTCTTGTCTTCAGGGGGCTATGGAGCTAAAGCTGCGGGAGGCAAACTTCCCTTTGGTAAAAATTCTTTCTTTTTTGCACCTTCGCTGATGTTGTATGTCTGTGGAAATGCAAGAGTTCCCAATGTGACTTCATGAATGTTTCAGGTTATGGGGGCTTTGGTGCCGGTGGAGCCGGCCTCCCTGGAGGACAGGGGGGCCCTGGGTCAGTCCCTGGATATCCTGTTGGAACTGGTATGTGTTTTTGCAGATATATATTTGAAGAACTTTAAAAAAAACAAAAAAAAAACAAACATTTATATATATTTTCTTTTATAGGTGTGGGACCTGGAGGCATCTCACCTGCTCAGGCTAAAGCTGCCAAATATGGTAATACGATCTATTGATTGAAGACAAAGCCTCTTTGGTCGAGAAAACATGATGAATTATATCGTATGAGTAAGTAATTTATTAGCATGTGAAAGAAGTTTGTGTTCTCTCCTGTAGGTTTGGGTGTTGGAGGAGTTGGTGGGGTCGGTGGACTGTATCCAGGTCAGGTACCAGGAGGTATGATGTCTACCAAAATACACCAAAAAATCTGCATTAACTTTGCTATTTGCTGTTATTGAATAAAACATCTCAACAGAAATGGGATTTGTTAAAATGTTGGGCGGAAAAAAGCAACAAATTGTGTTCAGATTATTTCTGTAGACTCAAATGAATGAGGCTCGACCGAGCTCGATCAGTTTCCCTCTGTCAGTGTGACTGTTAATTAAATATACAAACTAATTGCTTTCCCTTTCCATAAGTCTCATTATGGCACATCTGTGGCACATTTTGAGTCTAAATTTGTTTTCTCCCATAACTGTTACCTGTTCATATCTGTTGATTCACTGCCTTTAAATATTTTTCTGCAGGTTATGGAGCAGCAAAGGCTGCTAAATATGGTGAGGGTGTCTTAAATTGCATTCTCACTCATTATTTTGCAGAAGCTTACAAACAAACATAAATTAACTACTAAAATTAGTAAAACCAAGTTATTCTATTGGTCTTCCCTGGACAGGAGTACCAGGAGGAGTACCTGGAGGAGTACCAGGAGGAGTACCAGGAGGAGTACCAGGAGGAGTACCTGGTGGAGTACCAGGAGGAGTACCCGGAGGGGTACCAGGAGGGGCACCACTTGGAGTCCCTGGAGGAGGTTATTCTCCAGCAGCCAAAGCGGCGAAGTATGGTATGATATGATATGATGTGATTTTAATATTATTTAATATATTATACAATTTTAACAATATGTCACACTGTAACCCCTATCAGAGGTATGGAATTGAAAGTATTCATACTCATTCCCCTCTTTGACCATATATGATGTCTGTTCAGGTGGGGCAGGAGTGCTGGGTGGAGCAGGAGGACTAGGGGCACAAGGAGGAGGACTCGGAGCAGGATTTGGGGGACTAGGAGGAAGAGGTGCAGGAGGAGGAGGACCAGACAGTGCTGCTGCCAAAGTGGCCAGATATGGTTAGTTGATTTGATTTGTCAGTCAACTTTTCATTTTGTTTGCACCACAAAGCAGGACAAGGAGGAACTGGAGGGTATGGAGGACACGGAGGAATTGGAGGAGCAGGACAAGGAGGAACTGGAGGGTATGGAGGACACGGAGGAATTGGAGGAGCAGGACAAGGAGGAACTGGAGGGTATGGAGGACACGGAGGAATTGGAGGAGCAGGACAAGGAGGAACTGGAGGGTATGGAGGACCCGGAGGTCTTGGAGGAGCAGGACTAGGTGGGCTCGGAGGGGGTGCTGCTGCTGCCAAAGCTGCCAAATATGGTAAATTAATCAACTTTATTTTAGTCAACATAGATATTATATTTGCATTATGTTCCAAAATTTTAAGATATGACTGATTTCCACAGGGGTATCAGGGTTCGGAGGAGCAGGAGGACTCGGAGGAGCAGGATTCGGAGGAGCAGGAGGACTCGGAGGAGCAGGATTCGGAGGAGCAGGACAAGGAGGAGCAGGAGGACACGGAGGACACGGAGGACTAGGAGGCCTTGGAGGAGGTGCCGCTGCTGCAAAAGCTGCCAAATATGGTAAAGTAAAGTGATGATATAACACTGAACAACTGAAGGACAAATCTGATTAATAGCAACCAAGCCACATTTAGCTAAAAAGGATTTGAAAGTACACGCATATTCAACAGGAGTTGGAGGACTGGGAGCAACGGGAGGACTGGGAGGAGCTGGAGGGCTCGGAGGAGCTGGAGGACTGGGAGGAGCTGGAGGGCTCGGAGGAGCTGGAGGACTGGGAGGAGCTGGAGGGCTCGGAGGAGCTGGAGGGCTCGGAAGTGCGGCTGCTGCCGCCAAGGCTGCTAAATACGGTGAGTGTGATCATTTTCGTGATAAAAACCAATCTAAGATAAATGATAATTAATATTAACCAGGTCAACTTTAAGTATGGATTATATTGAGATGAACTGGATTTCAACAGGTGCAGGAGGACTTGGGGCAGTGGGAGGCCTCGGAGGACTGGGTGGAATGGGAGGATTCGGGGGTGGTGGAGGGCTTGGAGGTGCAGGAGGATTCGGGGGTGGTGGAGGGCTTGGAGGTGCCGGAGGAGTCGGGGGTGGTGGAGGGCTTGGAGGTGCAGGAGGATTCGGGGGTGGTGGAGGGCTTGGAGGTGCCGGAGGAGTCGGGGGTGGTGGAGGGCTTGGAGGTGCAGGAGGAGTCGGGGGTGGTGGAGGGCTTGGAGGTGCAGGAGGAGTCGGGGGTGGTGGAGGGCTTGGAGGTGCCGGAGGAGTCGGGGGTGGAGGAGGGCTTGGAGGTGCCGGAGGACTCAGTGCTGCCAAAGCTGCTAAATATGGTAATTAAAGATCACTATTGCACGTATGTCAGGAATCAATTATATAGTTTTATATTGAATTTATATGATCAGGCGACAGTTGACATTCATAAAAACAGTAATTTCTCTTGAGTTGCCGGACTTTACCCACATTTCAGAATACATTTATTCAGCATTTTGTCTGGCCTGCTGGTAAAGTAGCATAATTCACGGCAATAAATCTCAGTAAAGATAATACAAGTATAGAGCGGAGGGGAGGAAATACTATCATTCACCCAGTAAATCATTCCTGGAGGTGGTAGGTAGGTAGACCCACCTGTGATGCGCACATAGAAAGCAGAAAAGTCACCAGTGACACAAAAGCACTTGTGAATGTGGGATATCTGGTGTGTATCCCACATTATGCATAATACTGGGAGGAGTATATGCAAGTTGTACTGTACACTATGGGATTTACAACATTTGAAGATGTTTGCATTGATTATTATTGCCTATTTTTTATCATATGTAAAAGACAAGTGGCCAGCTTTTGTCAAATTCAGTTGTTTTGGCTCTGATATGCTAAAGATGTATAAATTTGTCCACCAACACTCAGTGCTCAATTTAATCAATCTATGACCCTTACGTAAATGAGCATGGGAATAATTAATTTCTTTGCATGTAAACATAGATCATAAAATATGTGTGGTTTTAGTCCGTTACAACGTTTGAAGTGGACTTATTTGATCGAAATGACAAACATGGCTGTTAATTTCGATTTCAAAGGGGCAGGAAAGTAAACTTTAAAATAAACCTCAACAAGAGTTGAAAGATGAGATTTCTATTCTATTCTATTCTATTCTATTGCTTTTATTGTCATTGTACAATAAATTGCACAACGAAATTACGGTGTAGCTAAAAACACACAGTAGACATACAATAAACACCGGCAGCCATTCTCACATTCAGCATTGCATTCATCTCAGCAGACACACCATGTATACAGAATAACCTAAACATTCACACACACATTCAGCTCTCACTCAGACCCGCTCGCATACACCCAAGGACATAGTGCAGAAATGTAAAGTTAAAAGAAGCGACTGATAATAAGTTAAGTAAAATAACAATGTAGCTGCCTGAGGTACCTTGGCTAATAAGTATGTGCGGTTGAGCACAAGGTACCTGTTATTGTACAGAGTAATGGAGTTTGATATATTGCACACAGTATGAGGTAGATAGGCTGAGGTAGTGTGTCTAACTGTTCAGTGCCGTGATGGCTTGAGGGAAGAAACTGTCCCTCAGTCTGTTGGTCCTGGTCCTGATGGACCGGTACCGCCGTCCTGAGGGCAGCAGCTCGAACAAGTGGTGTGCAGGGTGGGTAGGGTCAGCTGTGATCGCCTCGGCTCTTCTGAGGCACCGTGCCATGTAGATGTCTTTTAGTGTGGGGAGGGGGCAGCCGATGATCTTCTGCGCCGTCTTCACGACCCTCTGGAGCCTCCTGTGGTCTGCCTCGGTGCAGTGGGAGAACCACACGGGGATGCAGTAGGTCAGGATGCTCTCGATGGTCGATCGGTAGAAGGTCACCAGCAGCTTCTGGCAGATGTCGTTCTTCCTAAGCACCCTCAGGAAGTGCAGCCGCTGCTGGGCCTTCTTGACGACGGCCGAGGTGTTCCCAGACCACGAGAGGTCAGCCGAGATCACGGTGCCCAGGAAAGTGAAGTTGTGGACCCTTTCCACGAGCTGGCCGTTGATGTGAAGGGGGGGTGGGTCCGACGTGCGACTCCTCCTGAAGTCCAGGACGACCTCCTTGGTCTTGGCGGTGTTCAGGATCAGGTTGTTTGTGAAGCACCAGGCGGACAGTTGCTGGACCTCGTCCCTGTACGCTGACTCGTCACCATTGATGATCAGTCCCACCACTGTAGTGTCGTCGGCGAACTTCACAATGGTGTTGCTGGGGTGTGCAGGTCTGCAGTCAGTTGTGTAGAGTGAGTAAAGCATCGGGCTCAGCACACAGCCCTGTGGGGAGCCCGTGCTCAGAGATCTGGAGGAGGACTGGTGAGGGCCGATTCTGACGGTCTGGGGTCTGTCGGAAAGGAAGTCCTTAATCAGATTTGGGGTTTATGAAGGGTTAAAAACCTATTCTTGATTGTTTTTGGTGTTTTCGTCCATAGAGCCTCTACACTGCTTTATCTAACTTGAGGTTGCTCCTGGCTGTAGACCAGCCCAGCTGACTATGGGCAAACGCAGAGCAGGTTGTCTTTGAATCACAAGGTTGTGGGTTCGATCCTCATTTCCTCCTGTCCATGTGCCAAATTGCAAGACACTGAATAACAAGTTTCCGCCAATGGCACCACTGATAATACATTTGTGTCTTCCTCAGGAGTTGGAGGTGTCGGAGGTGCAGGAGGCCTGGGCGGAGCAGGAAGCTTTGGCGGAGCAGGACTAGTAAGACCGGGACTGGGAGGAGCAGGAGGCCACGGAGGCCACGGAGGTGGAGGATACTCTGCTGCCTCTAAAGCTGCTAAATATGGTGACTGATGTTTAATACATGGAAGAAAAACTATGTTTAAGCACACTGCTTGTTGCCTTTGTGTAGATGAACATGCATTAGTATGTGATTTGTTTCTATTTGAAGGTCAAGGGGGGGCAGGGACTCTTCCACTCGGAGGAGGAGGAAGAGGTGGACTTCCCGGTGGTACATTTATACCAGGATATGGATGTAAGCCAGACCCACACAATACTTTGTCAACACATATTCATTATGTTTTAATCTCACTTCTTCTGGCATGTTTCTGGTGCAGCTCTGGGTGCTGGTGTCAAACCACCTAAATATGGTGAGAATTAACATCTTTTTCAATTTAAAACAGCATAATTAAGGTCTGACTCATTCTCATATATTGACCAAAATATATAAGAAATGGCCCTTATTTATTGTTCTAATTGACAGGAGTCCCAGGAGTGGGTACTGGGGGAGTTGGAGTCCCTGGGAGGTTCCCAGGGGGAGTCCAAGGGGGAGGAGGTCAGCTGCTACCAGGTGGTGGCGGCTACGGTGGTAAGTTGCTAAAAACACCTTCCTCCTTCAGCATTTTTGTTATGATCCAACAAATACTTAAATAGCGACATTTTCTGCATCCTCACAGGTTACGGTGCTGGTGCTGGAGTCAAACCCCCCAAATATGGTGGGTTTGTGTATTTGTTTGATTCTCAGACTAACGTGCAGTAAATGTTTCAGTAGGACAAACACCCACTTTTCTCAATGGTTTCAGTGTTCTCTAATGAGAAGGTTAAGCTGCCAGTAAAAAAAAAAAAAAAAAAGTACATTAATTTACATAGTAAGTGTATTAATATGAATCTGCTCCATTTCTCTTAAACAGGAGTCTCGGGAGGAGCTGGAACGGGATTAGGAATTGGAGGACTGGGAGGGACAGGGGGAGTAGTAGGAGGAGGAGGACAATACTCCGCTGCGGCAAAAGCTGCTAAATACGGTCAGTAATACAAACATTATGCACATTTCTTACTGTGAAAGAAAGACCACAATTTTTCTTGTAGTTTTTCTTGACTTCACCTTGTTATATGTTGTAAGATGCACATTTTTGTTTCCAGGATTGGGTGTTGGAGCCGGCTTAGGAACAGGGGTGTTAGGTGGAGTCCCGGGTGGAGTCCCGGGTGGAGTCCCGGGAGGAGTACCTGGGGGTGGACAATATTCTGCTGCTGCCAAAGCTGCTAAATATGGTATAAATTAATACACACACAAGCTTATTATATCTTACCCAAATGTTTGATTCCTTTGTTATTTACTGTGACTCCTTGTTGTTTTTGTGGATGTACACTGATTTCCACCTTGCATATTTTTGATCAACTAGGTATAGGTGCAGGTCTCGGAGGAGTAGGAACAGGCTCTGGAGGTCTTCCCAGTGTTCTACCTGGAGGTGTAGGTCCAGGTCTAGCAGGAGGTGTAGCAGGAGGCGTAGCAGGAGGGGTTGATGTTGCAAAACCACCCAAACATAGTAAGAACAACAATAACAAATGTTTGTCTTGCTGTATTTAAAGTACCTCAAATCCTCTCCTTTTATTGCTCCTTTTGGTTTTCTGTTCCTCAGCTTCTGAGTCACCGCAACAATTTATTAATTGTGGTAGTTCATCCAGGATCACCACTCGACCGTTCCTATATTCCGATCACAGTTATGTTTAAACTATCCGCACTATCATTTCCAGCTACTGGCGGATCAGGCACTTCAACATTGCACTCATTTGGCCTGATTAGGATATGGTGTAATCCTTTGTGTTAAAAAGTCCCTCCACTTTGCACGCTGTGAATTTGTTTTAGAGGATAATGGCAAAATATGAAATTAGAATGTCTGTAAAATATCCACAACATCCGTATGATTCTTTGTTTATATATATTCTTTGTATGGATAATGGATGTGTATATTATTAGTTGAGCCAAGTCACTTTTAGAAAACGAGTCATTCACCTTTTTCTGACTGATTAGGACATTTTTAGAAATTATGAAAGACTCCAGAAAAATAAATTTGAGGAGAAGTAAATTCAACTTGCTTGAATCTGTGAAATCAACAAGAAATTTTTTTTTATATCTTTACACAAATATATCAAGTATTGAAGTATTCTAAGTACTTTGTTCAGAATACAAGACACTGTGATTTCCCCCCCCCCTTTGCAACATGATTTTAAATTATGTGAGCCAATTTTTAATTCATCCACACAACAAGGAACAATCTTGTTTTAAGATGTAATGGAGAATCCTTCTTATATTAAATGTTGTTAATGTCAAATGCTAAAATCCAAAACAGAATCATGATATGACTGTTTTCAATTCACTTTAGTGCCTCTGTGCTGCTTCTCAAGTCACCAAATGGTAAAAAGACAATCATTAAAAGAAACACAGACCAGAAAACACCAGAGCAGAGCACGCAAAGCGTAACAGGCACTGTCTCACTAATCCACGTGACATGAAGAAGCAAAGTGCTGCAGACTGCAGTTCAAACGCAAGACTCCCCAATGGTCCCTAATAATCCATCTCACTGTCCAAAGTATTTTCATCGTGCCAGCAGGATGGGTGTTGCAGCGGGTCTGTCAGAGCCAGCTTTTAGCTATTTATAGCAGCTGGAATCGCTCCACACTGACTTCTCCCTCAGTTTCTTTCACACCATTCATGAAGCGTCCTCACGCTCACTGGAGATGCATCTTAGGTCTCGAAGTCTGATAGGAACTGCTGTCCAAATGGCTGTAATATTGGAAAGATAGCACTATAATTGATTGACGCTCTTTCATTGTTCACCAAAATCCACAACTACATACTGTACATCTCCATCCTGCTGCTGTACAGCAGCCGTGTGAATTTGATGACCTCTCGTGTTACAGCAGACCTCTCCGGAAGCAGCGTGTCAGGAGTGACTCAAGATGCAGGCGCCAGCGGCGTTCCCAACGGCTCTCTGGTCCCAGGTGAGGTTTCTGTGGCTGCATATCATCTGAAGGGCCGTTCTTATTGCCTGAGATCTTCATTTAGTTTGTCTTCTGTAAAATGTGCTCTGGTAATTGATTTTTGTTTTTGTTTGTTTTTTTAGCAAAAGATCTTGGTGGAACACCTCAACCAGGTACTGAGCAACATAAACATCCTTAAATGTACACACAAATGTTTGTGCATTAGGCTTTTATGGCAAATGATTTTAATGTTTAACTGTCATAACCTGTCCTAGACCGCCCAACAATCTAGGACAGGGATCTGCAACTCCTCCCTTTACTCCTCTGCAGTAGCCCCCTTAACCCCCCTCACAAAATTAAACCTAAATAAACATATTTTTTCACACAAAACTACTTTTAAAAAAAGCCCAAATGAAACCCTCTAAAATCAGCTGAAAATAACTGATAATGTGATCGAATATTTACCATCACAAATTGTAATGCAAATGTCATAAATGCACCATAATTCCCAGTTTGTGTTCATGTATCAAACTATATATGAAACTTTAAGAGATGCGTTAGCCTCCTTTTGGGAAACTATCAAAACAGCTCTATTGGTCAGAAAAGCTTGCAGACACCTGGTCGAGAATAATGTGAGACTGTCGATAAGCTGAAAGGGAAGAGATAAATATCATAATTTTTCTTTCACACACAGGCAGCTCACCTGCCCCATTTCTTTCCTCCACTTGTATTTGTCCATGACACCCTACTGGGGTGAATGATTAACCCTGTTACATTGCCTTCACACACATGTTGTTTGTATTGCTATTGCTGCCAGCTATTCACCATCTCCAGCTTACAGCCTCCCAGCCGCGGCAGTGTCAAGGTCCAGCTTCTGTCTCTTCTGGTCTCTCTCACTCTGCACCTGTTGAAAACCCGCTGGGTAACTGGAACCTGTTGTCTTCTTGGCAGGGCCCTCAGCTAGTGCCGCAATTGGCAAGCCCACCGATGCCCCACATGCCAGTAAGACTCGGTGTTTGCATTAAGCTTTCAACCGGCGAAGTGAAATGTGTCTCGTGTTTTGTAGTTTGTAGTTGTTGAGAATGTTGAATGGCCTTTAAAAGGCAGCATGGGCATGGAAACTTTCAAACCTTTGGATTTATTTTCAGTTAACTTTATGAAATGAACACTTTCCCAAACACTCTGTTATGATGAGAACAAGGTTTGGTCTTCAAAACATTTTTCCCCCCCTCCAAATATAAGAGATCATTTATAATCAGTCATCCTTAATTCAGACAAATATGTTAATGTTAATATGTTTTGATAATTATGAAAACTACAAACATGGTCTGTGTGTTTAAATATAAATCAAGGTTTGATAGAAGGCCGTTCAGCCATAGTTCCTGGATTTCTTCAGTCTTCAGTCAGTATTAATTAATCAACGGTACAGATATTTATTCAGCTACTTCTTTGACTGTGTGAATTTTTCAGTTTGTACTCTCTCTTTTATGAACAATTCACAAAACACCACCCAGCTTTATTCATGTCATGCTGGACAGCACTTCTACCAGTTTCTTCTTTTTCATAACAGTACTGCTCTTTCTCCTTCACTAACAGCTTGCTATGCTTCCTGGATAACTGTGATCAATACCAAAGCTAACTGATTTTTCAGAAGGTGGGCTTGTGTCACGTAATTTTCCTTATTTGTTCTTCAAAATGGAGAGGAAGTTATTCTAATCTTGTCAAAGAGATCATGTCAAAGTAATACTTTGTTCTGTAAAGTGTGTGTGTGTGTGTGTGTGTGTGTGTGTGTGTGTGTGTGTGTGTGTGTGTGTGTGTGTGTGTGTGTGTGTGTGTGTGTGTGTGTGTGTGTGTGTGTGTGTGTGTGTGTGTGTGTGTGTGTGTGTGTGTGTGTGTGTGTGTGTGTGTGTGAGTGTGTGTGTGTGTGTGAGTGTGTGTGTGTGAGTGTGAAGTTTCAATCAGCCGATTGTTGTGTTCTCTTCAGATGCCATCCAAAATTACCGTCACTCTATATGACGGTTTTATGTTTAGTTTCTTATTGTAGCTATTATTCCATTCAGTTACATTGGTTTGTGATTTCTTAGATATAGAGACATACCTAATAAAGTCTAACCCTTTTTTCCTGTTCTTTCTTGTGGTGGTCTTCTGCGAACAGGCAGTAAGTTCAAAAATGTTAAAAGTTAAAAAGCTTCAATTAATTAAAATAATTAAAACAAATTTTTAACCTGTTTTAACTTCTATGACTATCTCTTTACAGTTTCAAGTGGAATTGTTCAGCCTAGTTGTAAGTCATGTAAAAAAAATAATAAAGTCTTATTATTGATTTAAGTCTGTTCATTACTTAACTTGTTGTTTTTTTGCCTTTCACAGCTGGAACAAGTTTTGGTAAATATGTACACATCCTCTTATACAGAGACATATCAAATAATATTGCAGGATATTTTGTATTGAGACACAAACGTTTGTGTATTTTCATGTTCAAGGGGGGGCAGGAGTTGCAGCGCCCTCTGGTGGTAAGAAACGCAATTAAATTAAAAGCACCAGCAGGTTGTATCACACGTTTGGATTTCTTTTTCTTAAAGTAACGTTTCCTCCTCACTCTAAATATGATCAATTAAAACTCTGAACAGTTGCATTACATGGTCGTGGTCACAAGGTGGAGACAAAGACAGACACAACAGCTGTGGTCGTTTTTTCTCCAGTCACAGAGTAATAATAGGACCTTTGTGTTTCAAGGGGCAGGTGTGGGCAGCACTGGGGGCAAAGCACCTAAACCTGTCATACCAGGTAAATATGAAATCATTCTTCTTTCCTATTGTTGTTTGTGTTTTACTTGGATGTTAAAGGGTAGCAGCTTGCACACCATATTGTCACTGTTATTGATCTCTTCCGTTTCAAGTAGTTTGAGCTCAATGGTTTACAGTTCAGGTAAGTTGTACTTCTGGAAGTTCCATGTGGGCTTTTCGTCAAGTGAACTAAACTGCAGAAAATAGAGTTTGAATCAGCTAAAGTGGAGCAAGTAAAAACAAGATTGCATGAGTTTGTAAATACATTCCCACACATCTACATAGCAGTTTACATTCGGTGTATATTGTGTTCACACTCAGGATTACCATAATGATTTGCTTTTTAGTTGTAAGGCAACGTGTTATTCATTACCCAAGTGACATGATTACTGCTGCTGCTTCCTCAAGTCTCAAAGTAAAAGTACAAATAAAAGTGACAGAAAGAAAAACACACAAAACCACAATTTTTTATTTCCAAACATTGGAAAGATTATTACATTTTAATACATCCATTGCCTCATATTTGACTTTGAGCATCCTTGGGAAAATCTCAGTATTATTCAATATAAAACTAAATCAAATTAAACTTTTATTTATGAACATAACGTCCCACTTTAGTTTCAGTTTCCTTCATGAAGTGAGCGAGTCTAAATCTCATAACAATGGATTTTATTCTCAAATGGGCCACATAAGGATAGACGGTTACTGCTACAACGATGCAAACACCTGCACAGTCATTGTCGACTCTGTCGACCGATGCTATTATGCAATCAAAACGTTCCCATAATACTATCTGCGCACTTTTTTCTCTGGTATACGTCGCCGTCCCCCTATGGAAGTCCTGTTTGTCTTAAAATGCATGTCCCGTCTCGACGCTTAATGACTGAAGTTGAATCAATAAAGACAGCATCCTGTGCTCAAGGAAAAGCTGCATCAGGCCTTTCTCTCCCCAATTATCCCTCCAACTGACTGAACACTCATCACTTTTGTGCACCTGCAGGTTAGCGGTTTCAAGGTATTTTTGCTACTCTGCACTTTTCTCAATGCGTGAAGGAAAAGATGCGCCTCAACTGAAATCCTTCACATATCAGATAACTTTGATGACTTCAAATATCTGTCATTTCTATGTCTTGTTTTGTATGAAATCAGAATGCCCATTGCGTATGATTTTCCTATGACGACCCCAAGTTATGTACTGGTTAACTGATTGTGTTAAGTCATAGTCATTAATTAAGGTAAATATGTTTTCACACATAGAGTATACTACACATAGAGCGTTAATACACCACAGTGAGCTGAGATTTATCAAGGCATTGATTGCAGATAAACTGAATCTTTTGCACACAAATAAATCCACTTTTTTGGGGCTTTTTTTTCTTCTTGTTTTGTCAAAGACTTTTTCTTGCCACCCCTCACTTGCACAGACGTCCTTTCTGAACACTTGTTGGCCAGATGTTGACTTTCGAATATTATAGTTGGCGGTGGTTTGATGGTGGGTGAGAGGCATCCTTCTCACATCATCAACCAACGTGTTTTACAACCAGCAACATGCGGGAGGTTCTATAGTGCGCATAGCGGTGGTGCATTTGAAGGAACTCACAGGATATCATCAGCTGCAATGACACACAGCATTCACAAGGTCAGATGGCATAAAGACATGACATGGGGTTAAAGGACATTATGATACCTGTACAGACCAATGAACCATAACTAGCACAGCGTCAAAATCACAAAGATCCTCCGTGCTGATCCTTTCCCTCCTCAGTACTGTCCAGCTTCCTGTTTGCCACACCTGCATCTCTTCTTATTCTCTGACGAGGTCACAACAAATCACACTTTTGTCATGTGAATGTATGAACTGTATCCTAGGTTTTTTTAGACATTCTGCCTTTTTTCCTGTTGTGGCATTTTGTGAATGGACAAAGTCAGATCATGTTCTCCTTTTTCATATATAAAAAAGAGTGTAAAGATATACAAATTAGACAACAATTTTAGAGGCCCAATGGGATTTGTGGTCTGCGTGAAGGGAGACGCAGTCCCGTCATTAAGCACCTGTAGATTGCAGCTCGATTAAACGTTGATGAAACAACACATGCAAAGACCTTTCTTCTTCTGACACTTCTCTTCCATTGGAGTAGGAGTTGGTCCAGGCGCAGGTGGCTATCCCTATGGTGGAACATTTGGAGGCAAGTGTCTTAATATTTTCTTATTAGCATCAATGCCACGGGTTTAACTGACAGTCGGCTCTTTTTGTGTTTTAGTACCTTATGGTGCCGGGACTGGTACTGGACCTGGAGCTGCAACACTGCCAGGAGCGAAGCCTCCCAAACCTCCAGGTGCATTTATCGAATGAAAAAAAAAAAGAAAGCTCACTGCCATGAGGGCCTTTTATGCTGTATGTGTCTGTCAAATTATTACTGTGTTGTGTTTGTTTGCAGTTGCAGGTGGAGCAGGTGGAGCAGGTGGAGTAGGAATCCCTCTGGCAGCAGGAGGATATCAAGGTCAGTACCTACCTACATTCATGTTAATCCCAACATCATAGATCAAATGGAAAATAAACACAGCTCATTCCTCTTTTAAAGATATCTAAAAAATAAAAATAAAAATCCTGAAATTGTTTCATTTTGTTAAGTTTGTGTTTATTTCCTATAAGAACTATTTTTAGGGGGGAATTACCCAGCAGCACCTGATACAAACTGTTGGTGATGATTCACCCGAAGAGAAAATAATGGTACTTTTCTTTGTCATCATGATTCAGGAGGATACTATCCATATCAACATGGGTATGGACAGGGTATGTGTGAAAGGAGAGGAGGCTCAAATCATGAATACACATACACCTGTTCGAGTATACACATGACTCTCCTGACTGAAAAAACCCCAAAGAAAAACAACAAACTACTACAATTAAAGCTTCCTCTGACAGTTTGCTCAGAGATGCCATCATGCCGCTCCTCCGCTGCAGGAAATTGTAGGACATGCTGATCAGCTTTTGAATCAGGAAGGAGGAAGTGGCGTTGTTGTGGATGCATCATTTGAATTTGTACTCTATTCTTGCGCAAGGGCAGCTGTTAAAACAAAATGTTAGAGGTTTGATCACCGCCTGTGTTCTCCTCTCTGCAGCAGGTGTGTATCCTGCAGCTGGACTGGGAGGTGCTGGTGGTGCTGGAGGAAAACCACCCAAGCCAGGTAGTTCATACATAAACTCATACCGGCTTTCATTCACAAATTTTTGTCTGTATCGTTAAAAGTGATGAGGGAAAAAAATCACCAGCTCTAAAGGATTATTAAAAAAAAAAAAAAAAAAAAAAAAGTGATAGCATGCTATTTGGTGATTAAGCCAAAAGTTGTGTAACAGCCAGCTCCAAGGAAAGCAGAAAAACGTTGGCCGTTAGTAGTCTATAAATGGAGCAAGTCATCATTTCCCACTGGAGGCTGATTACTGCTTGTAGTGCCGTGCAGAACATCATAGTGTGATTGTCTGGAGATAACTCATCCCCCAGAGAGCCCAGCCCTGGAATATCAAAACGTCTGCTCAGAGAAAAGTGGATGAGGTTGTTACTGTACAGTGACCTTATTATACTTGGGGAAAAGAAAAAAAAAAGAAGGTCTGAGCACAGCTTTGAGAAACGTGTTATTCTAGGGGATCACTCAGAAATGCCTTCTTATGCATGGATGTTAAAATCAGTTAGCACATCGCAACATTACACTTCTCAAAGACACAAACACAAATAGGCTTCACCATGTTTTATTATGCATCACTATTGACAATAGTTTCCGTTTAAGAGATGTGACGTTGCTTGCACACGTGTAGAAGCTGCTCTACTAATGAAGATGGAGAAAAATAAAACAACAATTATCCATTTAACCATTTGCCTTCATGAATAGGGAACATCATGGGTGTGTACCGGATATCTGGTGCCACATCACAATTTGGTCTCGCTCACCAGTGGTTGATTAACTTTTAATCTGACAGGCTATGGTAATCTTGGAGGCACAGGAGGAGGAGGAGGATACCAGCAAGGTAGTTATTCCAACATTTCTGTTCCTATTTTGTGTCTTGGTTCCCTCTCACGAGTGATGGATGCGTGTAATCACACAGCGGCGGCAGACTGTTCGGTCTCCCATCACTTCCACACAGCTACTGTTACAAGCTGTTCATAAAATCTCATGACCCAAATCCTTTACGCAGAAACAAGTCCTTCTGTGTATAACACTGCTGCAGATGGCATAATAACTCTCACTGAGCAGCACAAGAGGCTTACCAAATAAAGAAATCTGTCGATACGAAAATTGGGTCAAAATTCCTCCTTAACTGTATTTATTTCTTGTCAGTTGTCAGTTGTTGAATTTCTACTTTACATTCAGGACTAGATGAGAGCATTTATTGTATTCCCTGATCCAAATCTTGTTGCAAAGTTCTAGTTTCTGTTTTATGTTTATCAATGAGTCTGTGTGGCCCTTTGGTAAATACTTTTAAAACTCACAGGTGTGGCTCCTGGATACAGAGGTGGATACCCCCAGCAGTACTACCCAGGTACAACCGCTGCGTCAAATTACGCACATGAAAACAGCATACTTTTTACTTGCTGACAACACAGTGTTATGGATCATGATTGTGTGTTTGTGTATCTGTTGGTGACGCCTGTGGAGCATCAGCTGTGCCATAAATCAGTGGAGGCAACTCAACAAATGAGTTAATGGAGACATTCATCTTTTGTTGTTACAGGCAGAGAAAGCAGACAGTAGTAGGACTGTGTGTTTGTGTGCATCAGTGTGTGTTTGACCCTATAAAGATCTATACACACAAGTGTATTAGTTTTATCTCCCCCAAAAGAACAGAACGGCGCCAGTCCTGTCACACAGACCTGCTTTTGGGGTCGAGGAAAGACATAATTAATCACACAGCAGCTCCACGTTGCAGATGATATAAGAAGAAATGACAATGTTCTGTTTTAAAGTTTGCCCCTTGTCTTTGACTGATCATCTGTTTGTTGACAGAAAACTATTTTGCGATCACAAATTTGAAGTGGGCATGCTTAAAGTCACATCACTCTTTTAGTCCATCTGCACATAGGAGTTACTCATGAAGTATGAAGCATCGTTTGCTCTTCTTCGTGTCACCCTGAGAAAAACAAAACAAACTTTCTCTCTGTCCACCTTCATGCTACGTTGAGTGCAACAACAATTAGTCAAAAACAGGTACTTCATCTGTGTGTTAGTATTAACAAGCAGGAACCACATAGAAAGTGTAATTGGAGGAAAACAGAGAGCCTGAATTGTCACGAGACTGATGGAGGAACGTATCCAAGACAGGCTGGCACTGCCCTCTGGCTTCATGTGATAGCCATCGGTTGTTTTGGTCTTCAGAATGAAGATGTTTGCCTTTTAGCTGCTAAATTCTCTGATATGTTAAACATTAGGAAATATCATTAAATCAGCAAATTTTACCCAGAAAGTATCTTTGCTTACTTGTTTGTTTTCCTCATTTCAGTTAAACGGATTTCAGTTCCGTCCTGTTGTTTGTCAGATTTACTCATTCATACATCTCGGATCAATCTCACCATATAAATACAATACCTGACCACCCTGAGCTGCCTCCACCTGGACAGGGATTTAGTTGGCAGATGATTCTTTAACCTTTGGGTCCCTTTTCTTTCATATCTTTTTTGGATCAGGAGGCGGATTAATGCAGAAATGCCAGCGGTCAGGTAACATGAAGAACAGTAGACAGACTGACCTGTAACTCCCACTTTAGAGCTCAAACAGAAGGAGAGGTTCACTTTCTCCAACTTTATCTTGATTTCCTCATTGAGCAGAGGATGAAAAGAAAAGTGTGTGGTGCCGTGGTGCTGTGTTTTGAGTACATTATAAAGTTTGTTCTCTTCCTCTCTTTATGCCGTCCACAGTCTCTTCTTCACACCACCGCTTGTTTCTATCATGACAAATAAATATGAAGATACAGTAGAGATGTACATAGCGAACATGCAGTTTGGCTCCAATAATTCTATCTCTAAACTTGAAAAGTCCTGATTCCGAGCAACGTCTGAACAAATCTCTGATTATAACTTTTCATCATATTATATAGTTCTGATTTCTTGATTAACTTGATTTTCCCAATTGAGGCATTGATGGGCTTTTCAATTTTCAAATTTTTTTTTTTCTAACACGTCACTCATCTTGTAACCACATGGGAGGCTGGCCTTTCTTCCTCTCTGTGCACCAAACCACAGAAAGACAATGCTGCAAAAATCCGACTATTGTTACATTGAGTCAAACCTTCAAATGAAGTGATTCCTATACATGTTTTGAAACGAACATCATTATCTCTGACCGGCTCCGATCTGTTGAAATACACCAAGAACTCAGTTCCCCAGTTAAGTACCTCCCATGTGATTCATTTTAATGTCAACAGTATCATTCTGACCGCACCCTGGCTGAGAGAAACTCATCTCACCATGTCACCAAACTCAAATTTGTCTCCTCTCAGCAAAACTGTCCAAGCACGAACTCCTGTCTTGTGTTTCTCTTTTTCCTTTGCTGCAGGTGGATATGTGCCAGCTCCACTGACTCCTCAACAAGGTACCAACATCCTCACAACACTTCATCTTTAGTTGCTCTCTGAATGACTATAAAGAGGTTTCCACACATCCACCAAACCGAACCCATGATAAATACATTCAATTTCATTTAAATATTTACCTCCATCAGAATTTCCATTCTGTTCAGGCAGTCGGTCGGTCAGTTGGCCAGCTGGTTGGTTGGTTGCTTGCTTGCTTGTTTAATAGAATAATTCTAAAAAGCTTGAGGACAGACATATAATGGAACAAGAATAATAATTTGATTTTCAGATAATCTTAACCAGATAGATGTATACAGCCTATTCTTATAATGCATTGATTGTTAATCGCTAAGAATTCAACTGAAATGTATTGAATGTTTTCTTTCCTTCACTTTTTCTGCATACCAAAACTCTGCTTGCTCTGTTGACGATACATTTTACGAACTGAAATCTACCATTGCCACAAGCACACATAAATTACACATTAATCCTGGGATATTAAGCATATCTACTTTTAAGGCACAGCTCCAGTGAGATTTTGTGAGATTTTCTAAGGCTTCCCGTAACGCCAGACATTGGAGATGTTATTTTATTCTGAGCACCTGTGTTTGGTTTGATTGGAGACCTACATCAGCCGACCTCTCGTTTTCAGATTTTTACAGCTTCTCTGGGAGGCTGCTGAACTTTTCACTGGATTGAATCATAAATCTCAGCAAGACAAGTCATTATGAAATGTATCCACCAGAGGAACATTTTGATGAATGGAAATAAATTTTCTTTTCCTTTTTGTATAAATATGACAGATAATGTTTGTTTTTTAAATGGTATGGGGTTTATTGCCAAGAGAATTGAAATAAGAACAGAGGTATGTAAAATGTGACGCTGTTTAACATCAATGTGAACAGCTGACATTCAGCATGCTATTAAAAAGGGGTGACGCATCCCTACAGATCAATCAGGCTGAGATTTCCAGCTAAATCTTCTCTTATATGTCACACATATCTGATCCTGTGTTTTAGGGCAGGAGGAGCAGCTTGTCTGTGAGGCCAGTCTCTGCATCTCTTTCAGCTCCTGACTCATCTTGTTTTGTTTTGCAGCCAAAGCAGCGAAGTACGGTCCACTGCAGGGCTTCCTCGGTGGGGCCGGAGGAGGAGGAGGAGGCGTCTATCGAGGTAAAAGACATAAAACACGCCTCTCAGAAAGCTCGCTTTCAAATCACAAGTACCAAAATCCAGTTGAGAGCACTTAGGTCCACTGTTCTCCTGCGACAAGAGTAAAATGCTGAGACTGAAGCCTCGTGGTGGTGCTGTGTCTGCTGCAGGTGGCGTTGCAGGATGCCAGGGCAAATACTGTGGGAGGAGGAAGTAGAGGATCTCTTGAGAACCAGTGACCTCAAGGAACCATGGTGCTACTGCATGATCAAGAATGTACATTTCATATGCAAACAAAGCTCCGTAAGACCGCCTGTAAAGATATTGTTTTTTTGTTTTTTTTACATACTTGACTTGTTTTTATGGGAACCCACCGACCCAGAATTTTGTACACGTTCTGATGTGACGTATGTTATTGATAGTGGCTTTAGACTTTCATGTGTTAATCAGCTTTAACATTGTACTGCCTGCCTACTTCGCCTACAAAAGGTGTGTGTGTGTGTGTGTGTGTGTGTGTGTGTGTGTGTGTGTGTGTGTGTGTGTGTGTGTGTGTGTGTGTGTGTGTGTGTGTGTGTGTGTGTGTGTGTGTGTGGGTGTACACATGCTGTGTGAACATACAGTTGTTCATGTGTGTGAAAGGCTGTCCGACCCGTCGGTGCCAATGTGACCCACCGTCCTTTCATTGTTAATCCTGAAACAAGGTGACCTGCCTCACCCAGTCGCACAGAGCTCGCCAACCTGTCACAGCTGGTATCGGTGGCTCCGTCGCAACTCGTCTCTGGCCAACCCATCTGCTCTCTGCAACTCTGCAGATTGAAGTTGCTGCAGTTCACTTTTCTCAGCAATTTTTTTTTTAACACAATGAAAACAGTAAAATAATACACAGATATCTTCACCACAGAGAGAATCAGCATCACACTTCAACGTTCATGTGGATTAAAACCTCCATCACGATGGCACTCCAAGGATGGATGATTCATTTTACCTGAGGAAAATCTCAGATTGAGCATAACCTGAACCTACCAATATATATAGATCTCTTAATAAAGGTTGCATGGCTTAGTAAGCTACTGTTCCAGTATTTTTCTGTGATTTGTCTGATAATGCTGCTTGAAATTGTAATCCTTGAACACCATGATCCATCCTCTTACGACCTGACCTTTGACTTCAGCACAAAACACTGCTGCAGAATGTCACGTTTTTTACTTAAATGTGAACATCTAACTATGAGCTGACACTTCTGTGGGTCATTAGCTCGGCTATAGCTAACACACTGAAGATGCAGAATGCTCACCCACAAGCGCGGACTACCCGTATTGGAAAAGAGAGCAGCATCCTTCAAAATGAAAGCAAGGTCGTTTGTGTTGCGTGCATAATGTGTGCAGATATTTTATTTGATTGATTCTTTCTCGTCGACCTCACATGGGCTGGTAAGGAACAACCAACGTGCTCGAGTGTTTGATGTCAAGAAAATGAGAGGTCAAGAGCTTCGAATGTTAAGTAACCTGATTATTTGTGCGCCTCGCTTTGACTCATAGCTTCATTGTTATCAGGAACACATGAACATAAAACAAGAACAATCATTTGCTTGTGCATTTATTTACTGTTATTAAGTGTAATGCAGATTAATACTTTGTTTAACGGGAGCGCCTGTGTGTTTACGTGAGGCACAAAGTCCTGTTGTTCTTTATTTACTTGAGCTGCTTTTTAAAAAAGGCTTTACTGACCAATGGTTCATGAGCGCTGTCACCAAGTGACACCCCCCCTTTCTGTAACTGTACTGTATTTTAACTAATTTGATCTTAGTTGGCTTCAGTTCCTTCACTTGGTGCTGTGTAAGAAGCGTCTTTGAGCCTCGCTGGGTCAGACTATGTCTTATGTCTTCTGGGATAGTCTTCACCTATTTAAAACTGTTTTTATAAGAAGGAACAGTGTGGTTTTGCACTTTTTATATTTCTACAACACACATGTGACTTGTTCCCAGATATCCTGGCATTTTATTTGCTTCAACAAGTAACAGAATAAAATGTATTTAAAGAACTTCTTGGTTTTCGTTGCTTCTCTGAGTCCTTTAAATCTCTGCAGGGGCAGCTCGACCTGAGAGCTGATCAAAAACATCTGGATGGGGGTTTCTGGAGGATTAGTTAAATTCAATAAAGACGTCCAGCTTTCATCCCTTGCCTGTTCGGGACCTTCATGGCGGCTCTGTTTGTTCCTCTGGAGAATTGATTCAGATTTGGATGTGTTTTAAACGCTGATGCTGGTTTGATTTCCCCTCAGCAGTGACAACAAACCTCAGGGTCAGGACAGGCATGTTGCCCTGCATCTCGATGTGGAAACTCAGGTCGGGTTATTGTGCCAGCTGGAAATAATGAACTCATGCTGCTGTGCTGGGAGGATCTCCTGTGAGAACCACTGACCCGAGATCCACAGCCTGGAAAAGTAGCTTACACTGTTGTTCCAGCAGCACAGGCTTCAGTCCCATGATGCTCCACTTCAGAAACACACCACAGGGTCACTGCAGGAAAACGCAACAAAACTATAAACACTGCAGCCTTGTCACAGGGAGCAGTTCATCAGTCCCATGCTGCAAATTCCAAAAGATTAAAAAAAAAAAAACATTCAGGGAAACAACTGCATGAATATGGTTCTGCTAAATGTAAAGGTAACGTTTTCAAACACTGCATAGCAATGGTGGTCTAATACAACAAAAGATAAAGCGCACTCGCACTGATGGGCGATATTAGAGACAGCACAACATGGTAAAGTTCTTGGACTGTATTAAAAAAAACAACTGGAAAATGCATGCACAGGGAGAACATGCAAAGTCCACGCAGAAAAGGCCCCAAGCACCGACTGAAATCAGATGTATTATTTATTGCCATAATGTGAAAGTGTTGACCACTAAAAACACTGTAGCCTCTAGGCAAAATTAGTCAGTACGAAAATGTGAACAGTTGCAGCTTTGTAGTCCATCATCTCCTCATCATAATAAATAAACACTTTCTGAACCTTAAACCACATTATTTAAAAAACAAACAAACAAACAAAAACAGTTTATGTATCTTTTCGTTGGGCGCTCTTTATGCTGATGTATATATCGAGCTGGCTGATGGATGGATGGATGGATGGATGTTTCACTTGCTTCTATTGGTATAATTTCCACCATATTCTAAGTTGCTTTATCCAATTTTAGTAAGCATTCACAGCAAGGGAGCTTTACCACTTCACCATTCTGTAATTTAATCACACTTTTAATATTAACACATTCCCAACACAGCCAAAATTCACACAAAAACTAAATTTCAACCATTACCCTGCCTTATTCTGAGGTTCAAACGTCTTCCATTGATTTATTTCACGAACACGCGTTGTTTTTTGTGGTTATTATTCAGAATGATTGAACTGTGTTGCAGTAAAACAGATCAATCCATGAAGTTACGTTGTAGTTACTGTTGGGTTGTTTCCTGCAGGGTCTTCCTCCCGACACCTCCTCCTCCTCATGCATTCATTAAGCAGGGCGTGTGTCCTATTGGCCGGCCCCCAGTCTCCTCTGCCCGGCTCTGCAGCTCCATTGGTCGGCGGCTCTCTTGAATGAAGCGCCGCAGAAACGTGCGCTTTTGAGCCGGACAGGAGGAAGCTGCGTGGGCCGCCGCAGGGAGCGATCGGACCGGACCGACGCACAGCAACACGACCGCCGGCTGGTCGGACGGACACCGGTAACCTGTCGACCAGAAGGCGGCTGGCTCTCTCCCGGAGCTCGGTGTCGGAGAGTGAATGAGGTTGATGCTGCTCTGCTGCACCTGGAAGGACGAACGCATGGGAGAGGAGGAAGGTAAGGAGGGAAGGAGGCGCGCCGCGGAGCTGCGGCGACTCCCCGGGAGCGCAGCGCATCCCCCCCCACCGCTCCCCTTGGAAGTGGCAGCAAACATCCCGCACTGTTTGTGTTTCCCCGTGCACTCCTGCTGCTGTCTCTTACTGGTTGAAGATGATACATGGCATCGGTGTTCCTGCAGGGAGCGACGTGAGTGGATGTTGTGCTGCAGCTGAGGCCATGTTTCCTCCGAGGTGATAGATGCACGCGTCATGTGTGGATGCGCTCTTCACCCTCAGGCCAGGCTCTGCGTGTGTAACCGGACATCTGCGGCCAACGAGCAAATATGCATTCTGCCTATGCGTGTTTGCTTGTGCAGTGCATGCATTGATCCACGGCTGCATCCCGGCGACGCATTGGAAGGTTACAGTACTTGTGACTGATGCAGTTTTCAAATGACTTTATAAGGAGGAGCCTCATGTTTAAAGGCTTAAACTTAAATAATTAGCATGTTACTGGAGGCACAGTTAGGGTCCTGCCTCATCATCATGTTGATCTGTCACCCTGGATATGTGACTGGGGATTCAATTCATTTTTCGGTGATGTGAGGAAAAGAAGATGAAGTTGAGACACCTAAAAGTGACAAAAATAATAATATAGATTTGATATTGAAAATTATATTAAGGTTTAAACTGATGATCATTCTGGGGAATATTTTTCATGTTTAGTTTTTATGTGAATGGATGATGATGCAATGGATTGTCTACTAAGCCCACCTTGGTTGTTCAGTCCCCATCTCGCCCTGCGTGTCCATCTGCACTTGAGTGAGACAAAGTTTCTCCTTATGGTTCAAAGCATCTTGCCTGACATGTACGGGTGAATGTGAAGTACTTCGAGATCTGCTGAAGTGTTTGAAAATCCATTTAACATCTCTCATTTTTTAGTAAATGACCATGATTAAATGTGTCCAGGGGTGGAAGCTTTGGGACAATAGTTGTTGTGGATCACTTTGGTTCGCCTCCACATGTCGCTGCAGGCACCTAATCACGTAATGTGAACAGTGAGTGTGTGACCATGGCGTAGCTGTCAGTCAGGTTCACTGATCTGAACAATGGAGCCTCTATGTGAGGTTCCACTCTGCGGTGCACTGAGTTTATCTGTGAGGGTGAATCGGGAGGCGTGAGGCAGGTGTGTCTCTGTTTCCGCTCTGAAGATAAGAGGCCGTGAACATTTCAGACAAATATGTGTGGTGACAAGGCGATAGATTTGCCTTCTGTTATAACTGAGTGACTTTTCAATCTCAATATCTTCTTTGAGTTCAGTGTCAGGACCTCAGACAATGATTGATTTACAAATATGATCTACACGTTTCATTAGGTCTCGTTGCGTTTGCCTTCTTGAGAAGCTCTCTGCATATTTTGGATTAACGGGCTTCCAGAACGTCTGTTTTCACAGCACTGGGATTCCGAAAGTGTAGATTTGACTTCTTGTAATTTGACTCCAGCCTCATGCCTGAAAGAAACTGCTGCAGGGAAATCTAATGAGCAGACGTCAAAGAGCTTTTCCCTCAAATAAGTTAATTAGACTTAAACTTTGCTCTTCCTGTAACATGAAGTCACAGAAAACATTGGGCAGCCCAACAGATCGCCTTTCAATTCTTTACTGTTATTAGTGGAGCTTGTCGGCTCGCAGCAACGGGAAGAAGAATCTGTAGCATTTTATTTGTTGCAAAGAGAAACAAGATGTGTAAAATACATTTAACTACCTAACATGTATATATGTTTATGCTTTGCATGTTGCTTCCACTCTCAGGAGGTGATGTGTTTTCAAACAAATGAACCGCAGCAACAAAACACTGGCTGTGTGCTGCCGTCGCCTCCTCTTCCTCTTCCTCCTCGTCCCTCTTCGCAGTGACTGAACTGCTGCCTCCTCCTCTATGTATTACAGAGTAATTGTACAGCTTAAATAGCTTTTTCCTTCTTGAAACTCTAATCATAGTGGGCATTTTCCTCATTAGAGGACAAGAGGATGGATCTGTGACAGTGATCTGTTCGTTATTCTGCTGATTAATCTTGAAGAAGGAGGAAAGTTACAGGCATGATGATCATTTTGGGAATGTTGAATCAGAGGTTCATTCAATTCAAAGGGAATATCAAAGATGTCACATTTCATTTTCCATCAAAAATCTCAAAAAAGCTGCTTCTTATGCAGGTTACTACAGATCAACGTGCATCATAAACAGCTAACAAAGTGATAATAATATGAAACGGATCAGGATCAGAAAACAGGAAATACAAGACAAGAATGACTGTGAGTGATTGTCCATGTTTAGTGAAATGAAATGTAATTGAAAAGACCTTCAAGAATAAATAAATAGATAAATAAATGCGAATATGATGTTGGAAATACTAAACTGGTACTAAACAAAAATGACAAAATCATGAATCTATCGATTTTCTAGAAACTCGAGATGAATAAGTCAATAAAGTTTTTATAATCCACTGAAATGAAACATCATTTTAAAGACCTTTAAGAACACAAATGGATAAGAAAAATGTCAACATGGTAAAATCCAGAAAACACATGAGATATTAATATAAATAAAGAAGAAACTACACTCAAAACACAAACAAATGTCATTAAGAGGAATGATACAAACCTAAATATTTAAGCTGAACACTTATTATTATTTATACCATTTAAAAATAAAAGTTTATATTAGGACTTTTGTTTGTAACGTGAGCTAAGTTTATATTTATTTGCTTTTATTTTAAATAAAATGTAGTAGCTTGAAATGGTCTTTTCTAAGATATGATTTGTTATTCTTCTTCTAAAAGTTGAAACTGTGGGCTACATTTCTATAAATATTAGGATTCAGTTACAAACACTGCAGTCGTTCCAGTAAACCCTGCAACACAACAGATAATTGGAGCGTCTCCTGCTGAGGGAAAAGCTTGTTAATGTTGCAGTTCACAGTTTTTCATGTTGAAAACAGGACATCAGAGACTCGGTGCGTGCGATTCAGTCGTGTTACAAAGCAGCGGCGCTGATCTACATGGAAAAAACCCCCCAACAAAAAACGATCTGAAGCTGTAGATCCATTAATGACATGTTGATGGATTTCTTTGTGTGATGTGTCGTTGCAGCCGGGGGAAGTTTGCCCGTGTGTGCGGGATGCAAACAGAGGATCTACGATGAGCAGTACCTCCAGGCCCTCAACACTGACTGGCACACCCTCTGCTTCAGGTACTGTTCCACACAAGCTGCATGAAAACACCACTTTACCACTGCGGCTTCCTCTCAATGAACTCTTCACCGTGACACAGGTACATCATTAACTTTCAGCTTCGGGGGCTTTTCCTCCCTTTCCACACTAAAGCATGTCAAAACGACCACACCTTTTTCTGTATATTTTGTATAAATCGATGCCAATGTGGTCCACATGCACATATTTTCCTTCCTGGCCGTCGTCACCGCTGCGTATGGCTCAGCTCTGATCCCAGCAATAAATAGACTGGTGAGTCACAGATTGTGAACCAATGTGTTCATGTGATCCCAGAGCTTCACTGTCTGTCGGCCCACTGTCACTGCAGGTGAACTGATGATGTGCCACAGAGTGAGGATCAGTTAATAACTCGGGGGACAATTTCAGACAGAACGACGCTGCATTCTTCCAGAATCACGTCAGGTTATTTTCTGTCGGTGTTGTGGTTGTCAAACATTGAAAACAACAGCTTCCAAGACTGTGACTGTAGTTATTGTTTGGATTGAGAGCCTGACGGATGGTGGGATAACACATTGTGTGTTAGAAAGTGTACATCTTTGATAGATTCTGCAATTGGTGACTCATATTTGCTATTAACTGATTCATTTACCGGTTGTGTTTCTTTTGGTCACACTTGTTCTGTTGTCTTTCTTCAGTTGCTGGTCCAATGACAAAAAAAAAGTCTTTATGATTTACAGATTTGTGCTTGTGAAATTAATGGAATAGAATAGAATAGAATCTGTAGATTGCCTGGAATCTGTGGTGCACAGCGAAAGAGAAAATTTAAATGCAGGAAATTAAAAAATATTTTCATCACTGAATTGTATCATTAGATTATGGTTTAACTAATCAGGATCTCAGGTTTTACAGTCAGTACATCTATATACACTTCTTAGTGTATCTCCTATAGCTTGCCTGGTCCTGGTATACATGCAAGGGAGTGTAATCGATTTATTCTTTGACTATATGCACTGTTTGCATGTCAGTATCCATTTTTGGTTGAGCTTCGACATCACAGACCACAACAATCATTAGTGAGCTTGGGACAGTCACATGATTGCTTCTGTTTCCACAAGCTATTTGACGTCTGGGTCAGGATCTTGTTCTGCCCGATCATCACATCAACATGTCTGTGATCTCTAGATCTGCAGACCCAGATCTCCTCTGGTGGGCTGGCAGTTGCCTTAAAATGAGTTGTTATTGTCATTGGTCGCCACTAGATGTTACAGAAGAGCCACTTCTCGCTGACAGCAGCACGTGGGCGTCGCTCCCATTGGCTCGGTTTACATTTTATAAGTTCACGCTGCAGTAAAAAAAAACAGTTTTATGACAACTGGCTGCTCTTCTTTGTGCTAATAAATGCACAGCTGTTTCATCCGTGTCTGTTTTGCTTTCACTCGGTTCATCTGAGCTGAGTGGAAAACTCACCGCTCCGTGTGTCATTAATGATTTCCCCCAGCCGGATGACTGAATGGGAAATCTGAGAAGAGTATCTGTGTGTGTGTGTGTGTGTGTGTGTGTGTGTGTGTGTGTGTGTGTGTGTGTGTGTGTGTGTGTGTGTGTGTGTGTGTGTGTGTGTGTGTGTGTGTGTGTGTGTGTGTGTGTGTGTGTGTGTGTGTGTGTGTGTGTGTGTGTGTGTGTGTGTGTGTGTGTGTGTGTGCGCGCGCGCGTGCGTGTGTGCGCGTGTGTGTGTGTGTGTAGATAGAGAGGTAAGTCAGATTCCCTCCGTGCAGGTTTTCAACAGATTTGTATGTATTTCACTGTTTTCTTTTTGTGTGTGTGCATATTTTGGCCCCTGCGTTTCTCTTTTACCACATCCAGTGTGTATCTGCGTCCTGTGCCAGCGCCATCATCCTCCTTTGAGGTGTCATGTATCGGCCTGTAGCTCTCAGCCCGTCTGCCCACCACATCGTGACACAACACATACCAGAGCAGTTGGGTTAGCAGGACTGAAGCCCTGTGAGCAGCTCACTGTGATGCAGTCTGCTTGAAAGTGTTACATTCGTCCAGAAATCAACATGTTTTCCCTTCAGAGTTCTCTATGACTGGAAAGTAGGATAAATCTTCTTCAAGGGATTTCAGAGGGTTAAGCTAGTCGGACAAGACATGCATGGAAAATTGTCTGGTGGGACAGGAAAGAGCAGTGGTGGTCCATGAATCCAGTGAAAAGGACGAGGGGGCAAGACAAGGGGGGGCCTTTTTCTTTTTCTTTTTCTTTTTCTTGAGACTGTGTGGAGCGGTCCCCTGGGTGCACAGAAAACAAATCTCGCTTCTCAGGAAAATAGGCAGGAACAAGCTCAAGGCTTCATGGGAAAATACATGCGAGCTCTTTTCACATTACTGATGTGAAAACAGATTATTGGTATTTTTTTTTCATGCCTTCTGTTTGTCTCAAAGTTATAGTGAAGAAACACAAGTCAGTCAAATATCCACCTTTTGCTGCAAAAGCAGCTCTGGTAAAAAAAAAAAAATGTATGGATAAAACAACTTTGGTGGGTCAAGTTAAAAACAGCAGTCTGAGTCTGACCTCTTTCCAATATCTTTTAATGAAAACATGGTCATGGCCTCATGTTTTGTCTCTACTCTGTGCCACACGTTTACTACACAGTGGGATAATTACCAATATAAACATTTTTAATTCCACTGAGTGACTCAATTGTTTATTTACAGTTCAGATTGGGCTGTTTTCATTAACGCTAAAATAAACTTCATAGGACTGATGGGTTTTATTTGCACCAGGAATAGGTTTGTGACAAGCACATATACAGCTTTCTGTGGAAGCCAGCTGATGTTAAAGATGGTTTAAGTCATCAAGCTCAGTCAATTTCATTCAACACTGTAACACCAAAGAAATGCTTCGCTTGTTCAGAGCCTGGTGAAGAAATAGTTATAATTGTTTGAGAGCAGCAGCGTCTTCTGAAATAGCCAGGGTTGGGGTTTTTTCCACTGCAATTTCTTTCTAAAATGGCGACCATAACCTAAGTGACATGCAGGAGGGGAGATGAATTAACCTCAACTTGTGAATCATTATCGGAACCATTTAGAATTTCATTTCTTTCCAAATGATTCCAAATAAACCGTATTGGGTGAGAAAATCCTGATAGACTTGTTCACGTGAAGGTTTTTAACATTCAGGTTGTTTGTGCACCTTCTTCTTCTATTGCATTTTATCCAGCCTATGGTCACAGAGTCCTGGGTCTGATCACATATTCATTGATTGTATGTGAAAAGGCTGTGCAGACTCAGACTGAAGCCTCTCTGCACTCCCGCAGGAGCAACGAGAGGATTTTTTATTGGCACCAGTGTGGATTTGAGGAGATTAAGTAAAAGCAGCTCTTGACGTTAGAGCTTTCTCGGTGAGAAGATGTGAAGCATCCTCCTGAATGGACCCTGTAGTAACTACCAACCTCTCACTGCCTCTTCTGGATGAGGTTATAAGAGGAATTCTACTCTCATGCTTTCGTAGTTTGTATTCAGTTAATTGCAGCCATGGTTATCTGCAGTAATACTTAATCGCTCTGCTTTAATTTATTTGCTTAAATGTGAATTTCACAGCACGAGAAGTAGTTTTTTCCAGTGACGCGGTGCTGCAGTGTCTCTGCAGTGACGCAGCCTCATCCTGCTCCCCATGAAACTATTTCTGCCTAACATTCACTGCCCCAGCTGCAGCCCCACTGGACCACCAGGGCTTCTGCTTATTTAGCACTTTAAATAACAAGCTTTTTTTTTTTGTAATGCGAGTCTGCACCTGCTTGGGAAATGGAAAAACTCAAACTGCTCTTTCATTTTTGTGCTCGCGTTGTTCATATTTAGAAGAAATATTCAGATTTTATACTTACAGATGTGTCCTTTTCAGCCCGAATAACATCTATAGGACCAACATTACCTCCACCGATGTCATGCTGCTTGATTTTTTTTTTGGCGAGAGAGAGAAGTGACACAGCAGACTGTTCATTGGCCTGCGTTGTGTCTGTGATGCAGTAAAGTTTGACGACACCAAGATGAGGAGCTGCAGTGACTCAGCTGTTTTCCACCTGCAGCTGAACTCTGCCTGGTAACAGAAGCTGCAGGACGCAGGCAGCCTGCCCTGCTTCACGGACCTGAATGTTAACAGAGATTAATGATAGAAAATACGATCCCAGCTAAATACGCTTGAAGGCCAGGGACATTCTCACCAGTCCACCACAGGATGTAGAGAGAGCGAGAGTCACACACCCAGATCAGCAATGAAGTCACTATTTAACCTCAAATACATGTGTTTGGATTGAGGGAGTCACAGGAGAAAAGCCACTGAGCTCGTCTCTGGTTTGGTTCTGAGCTTTGGGCCTTTCTGTGTTGAGTATACATGTTGTTCTTGTGTGTGCATAGGTTTGGTCCCACAGTCCAAAAACATTATGTGGAATGTTTCCGAATTCGTCGTTGGATTCTGTCACTTTCTCCCACAATCCATTGACAGGCACGTTCGCCTATCGAGTTTATCCAAAGTGCTCATTTTGTTGTGAGTGGTCACTGTCCAGGGTGCTGCCTGCTTTTAATCTTTGCTCCTGATCCATTACATACGGACGAGTCCTTCAATAGCAAAGGTGTCAAATGTACTTTATTTACAACTGCCATAATAAACTTCAAACGGCTCTACATTTTTACCTTTACCTTACTATTCTAATGTGTTTTAATTTAACCCTCTTTACCGGTGTTGTGCATACTGTATGTGTGCTGCAATGTTGGAAGAGACATAAAACAGGAAATGATCTAAAATGGTAAACTGATGTGAACTTTTATGGGGTTTTTTTTTCAAGAAGCTTTAGCAAAAATTATGATCTCCACTGGTGATGTGAAAGGGGTTATGAAGATCTTTTCAGAGGCACCCAGTGGACAGATTAGGTATTGCAGGTACTTATATTTCTTGTGCCTGTCTGTGGCAAGGCGCAAAGATTACTATTCCTAGCCCTGCGTTAAATTTCAATCTTCTTCCTCTGCTGCTTTTTCGGTGCATAACTAGTCCTGCACTGTTGGGAGCACGTACACACAAAGCACATCGAAACCTGTGAAAAATGTGTATAGTTTGTGCTGTATATCATTTAAGAACATTAATTAGAAATGGTGGACACATTTTTATATTATTTATATTTACATTTATCCTTTTAACTGAGTTCATCATTCTTGTGCCTGCCTCAGTGGCAAGGCGCAAAGATTACTATCCTGGATGGCCGTTTAATTTAATTACATTTATTTTTTTCTGCCATTTTTTTTTTCTTTTATATTTCTGTACTGAGGACGGTTGATGGTGGATGGTGAAGTCTGACTCAGCTGATCTGTTTGATATACTGAGTGAAGTACGAGTGCAGAGGAGCTGGGGTCTCGCTCATCTCTCAGCTTTGAGAAAACAAAACATTCCACACTTATGAGAGCAGTTCAGTAAATCTAATCCTTCCAGAGGAGGTGGAAGACTTCAACGGACGATTTGTAGCTGTAAAATCTGATTTGTGCTGCCGGAATGCCGTGCGGCAAATGGGCCGTTCACTTTGCTCAGCGCACGGCCTTCATGAGGCTCACAGGGAAGAAAAACAAGGCTGCCAGGAGGAGGGCAGGGCTGCCTGGGGCGAAGCCCGTGATGTCACAGGGTCACGCCGGCTCCCAGAGGACGGGCGGCGAGGACGGGAAATAGCTGATACAGAAGTGTGACCTCTGTGTGTGCAGCTGCACTCGGAGAGGAAGCAGAGCGAGGAAGAGACAGAGCACACAGTGTGACACTGATGCCTGTGACAGCAAGACCCAATTCAACATCAGAGTTGCTGACACCAGTCAGTCTTTGGACTGTCACAACAAGAGCTGCGATCCCACGGGTGGCATGTCGGCGCAGAGGCAGCGCAGCGGGAAGTGGCTGCTGGACACAACGTAAGTGCACCGGCGAACTTAACCGCACTTGTCGAGTTTGAAGGTGACGCCGTTTCACAGACTGAATAAAACACAAAACACTTGGAGGAATTCAGGGGCAGTTAGAGTTTGTTCAAGTGGAATTTACGCTCATGTTTGTAAACTACTATCACGTGGTGACTTTGGTGCTCGCTTCCAGTTTAAGGGTTTGATGTCTCATAATATAAAGCAGTGTGTAAATAAGTTTTGAAAACTAAGCACACACTACTATTTGCTATTCATATAGTGTTGAAAACCTGACAGCGTTTGAGTCGATCTCTTCCTTTTTATTAGATTCTTTGAACCTTTGAACATTCCTTGTCAGCTTACAATTCAAATTTTAATTTTGTTTTCTAATAGTTCTGATTGACCTCAGGCCTCAGCCACAACCAAAAAAAAACAAACGCTGTGTGCGGTCTGTTTTAGTCTGCTCTCATTTTTGCTATTAAAGTGTTTGTTGTTTTTGTTTTTCCTCACTACACCATCTGGTGGTGCAAACTGCTATTGCAACAATGAACAAACTGGAGCGAATTGCTAGCTTGATGGTGTCAAGATATTCACAGTACAATTCGTGAATATGATTGTTCCACCGGACATTTCTTTTTTAATGTAGGCTATGGTTTGTGCAATGTGTGCTTCATTCTGTGCTTCGATTTTCATTACTTAATACTCACTTCCTCAAACTGACTGATCAGGTTTTCCCACTGTGCAGATCACACTTCTGTATATCTGGAGTTTAAAAAAAAGCTTCAATTTCAACAATAAAGCTGTTGGAAATACACCTAATGATTCTAATAAATAATATTTGGGTTAAAACAAATAACTCCTGGTATATTGTGAGTTTATATTGTATGACTAACAAGAAAAAATATATAAAACAATTGATTTAATTTACTCTATTTTTAAGCTATGATTTGTGAGAAATGCACAGATCTGGTGTTAAAATATCCTCCAACAGCAGCTCAGGGTAAAAATCGCATGCTTGAAGGTTTTCACATGTTTCATCCTGATAAAGTACCTTCATTTAACTTTTTTAATATTACTAAATACATCGTGACAGCAGCACATTTCTATGATGTCATGTCACCTCCAGTCCTTCTTTATTATATTCATTATCATTTGAGTGACACCTGCCTTTTTAAACAGGATTAATATTCTCTTTCTCAAAGAAAGAAGTGATGCTGCTCGTCACCATCATGTCGCAGAGTTCATACCTGCTGATAATGTTTGCCGAGGGGAGAAAAGAGTTATCCCATGTGTCTGAGAATTTTGATTAATCCCCTCTTACCTGACTTTAACCTTTTGGCTTATCCCGCTACACTTCAATTGCACTTTGAAAATTTAATTTGGTGGCGCCTGGGAGCCGATAGAGTCCAAACGTTAAACCTTGAATGTGATGTTTCTCTCTTTTTTTTCCTCAGAAGAAGATTAAAGCCATCATTTCATCACGGCTTATTGAGTGCTGACTTTGTTATTCTACAATACACTGTCTATATGCATTTAACTTAAACAAATCAAAGACTTCCATGAACAACTAAACTGATCTCAAGATATTTGCTATCAAAGTTTATTTGATTTTACATTCAATGCAAATTCCTAAGACGAATTTATGACAAAGTCCATAGGAAGCACAGTGGGGAAGTGATTAGCACACATTATAGCCTGAGGGTTGTGCGTTCCAGTCCCTGCGGGGCCTCCTGTGTTGAGTTTGTGTTGCCCTGGTCTGTGGTCATCCGGTTTCCTGTCACAAAAGACATGCATTTGAGGCAAACAGGTATATTGCATATGTGTATGACTGTCCGTGTTGCTCAGACTGCAAACCTGTCTGGGTTTATTCTGCATTCGCTCACATTCGCCCCAAATTGAATAAAGTGGTATAGAAGATGGATTTCATTCATAAATGGTACATAACGTGTATTATAATGTACAAAATCTGACTGCCTGTTATGAAACAATCTGAACTAATGTAACACACATTAAATGAAATGTCTCAGCTCTGTATGTGTTTTTGGGAGACGTGGAGCTCGTGATTAAGAAATCCTCAGATCACCAGCAGAGTAAGTTTACGTCTGTGGTTGGTCAGTTAGAATAGTGGGGATTTACTGCTGTGCAATGTTTTATTGTTATGCATGTCTCCAGTACCGGCAATGACAATGGCTATGAGAACATCGAGGCCAAATCAACACTGATTTGGGTGTTGGTTGTACCTGCATATGACAACGAAGGTCCCTGTACACAGTCACACAAATAATAATTAAAAAAAAACAAAAAAACCCATAAAACATTTAATTATTCAAGTTTGAGCAGGTGGCTTTTCAGGCAAGATTTAAAGGCATTCTTGTTCAGTGATCTGATGTCAGTACGGAGTGGTGGTCCTGGAGGCTGGAGCCACGGTGAGGCTAATAGCGTAAGTAGACCTTGGAGTCCAGGTCCTCAGTGGAGAACATCTGACAGGTTTGGGAGAGCAAGGTTACTATTGGACCTCAATATGTGAATATCAATAATAATGTCCCCAAAAGTGGACCGAGCTCAACAGCACTATTGTGGAAACTATGCTTCTATTATATATAGCAGTGTTCAGCGTGTTTCCAGTTTTTGGTTAAACTGGTACACTGTGCGTGTAAACGCTGAGCTCTGATAATGAATGAGAGCTGCTGATCCTTTTTATCATTTCCTGGCAGTGTAACAAGTGCGTCAGCCCCGGACTGACCGTGCTGACAGGCTGTCAGTCAGGCCTGCTTAACGGCCACAAAGGAAACCGCTGCTGTGCGCTTCATTCACTCACAGAATGCCAGGACTCCTGTTTACCCGCTGAATAGACCTCTGGGCCTCGGATAAAGAGATTGTCTCCCCCAGTCTGAGGCATTTGTTCGGTGGAGTCGAGGCTGAAGGGGGACTCCATTATTTCCACTGTTTAAAATGCATGGCTTGCTCTCCTCCGCCGTGTTTAGCTTCTTTAGGAGGAGCTGATACCGAGGGGCTGATGTCTCTGTGAATGCTGCTGAGTTTGTGTTTGCCAAGGTCGGGGCCAGCTTGATCCAGGCCCCATTGGCTGTGGGACTTCCTGGTAGACCTTGAAGCCGTCCAATAAAAAGAAGGGGGGGGGGGCAAACGGAGGGGATGAGGTAATGTTTTTATTCTGTGTGAGACGATGACATCATGGCTGTGGCATTTTGTGTTGCCATGGCGAAGGAGGAGTAAGTGGCGGGGATGAAAGGGTGGGGGGGGGGGGGCGTGAGAATGAGACCAGTGTGTCTGTTTAGATGAATGAATGAAACCCCCTGAGTTCAGATTATCCTCGTCAGTCGATTAGTTATAACAAATGTTATAATAGACGGGTGAAGTTGTCTGTCAGACATCCTCTGCTGGCTTTCAGATTCAAATCAGGCGTGAAAATGCGTCTCCAGACCGGGAACCCAGGTCTATTTATTTCTGTTCTGAGGGTAAATTATCCCCCAAGATCTTGTGTGGGGGCGTGTCTTGTATCTGTGTGTGTGTGGGGGCTGGAAACTGGGAACACACACCACTACACCATTGTGGAGCACACAAAAGGTGAACCCCACTTCGTGCTTTTGTTTTTCCTACAGTGACTGATCAGACCAATCCTGGCAGAGTGGGTTTTCCTGCATGTCACAAGCTCAGCTGTTGTTTTCCCTTTGTTTGTTGTTTGTGGTGCATGACTCAAGTTTAAAGAAATACTTTTCTACGTCTTACTGTTGCATTATATTTAGCACAAAGACATGCTATTGTTGGGTTTACAGTAGATCTGGCAGCTTCACACAGATTAAGCAATTTGTCGATTCACTGTCAGCCTCCTCAAGTTTAACTTTTACTGCCCGATTATTCCCAAATTTACCGGAAGAGCGGACAGACGTGAGTATATTGGCTTATTGAACTGAGAGTGTTTCTGCTGTCATGGCAGCCTAACGGAAGACGGATGTGCTTCCGTGATGGATGATTGAATATTTAATGAAGTTTGTGTGAGTGTGTGGTTTCGTATATCTTTCTGTGGGGCCTGAAAACCTGGAGCACACTTTTGTCGTGGGCTCTGAAAAACTCCAGAATGGATCAAATGATGTATTTGAGGGTTAAAGTGCGGTTTAGAGCTGAGGTTATAGTTGCATTCAGAGTTCGGATCAGGACACTCACTCTCACGCTCACTCTCTAACCTGCTGGAGAATGGATTTAGGCCGATGGTAAAGATGCAGAGAGACAGAGAGAGAGAGAGAGAGAGTCCTGTGGATGTGCGTGTTTCAGGGTTGCAGCGTCACATAAATCTTTCAGCTTTTAATCTGTCACTTGCTAATGATCACTCGCCACACCTCAACCAGCACACGCACACTCTGTTTCCTTTTGACCGCTCCTGCTTCCTGCCGCTGAAACGGCCTCCGTATCATTAAATGACCCGCGGGCACACGTGCACAGACAATCCCACATCTGCAGGCGCCATATAACTCATGCCGAGGGTGGATGGCCAGGGAGCTTTGTGTAGAAGTGTGATTAAGTTAATTTCTCTACAAAGGGTTTGGTACTGAAAGAGTCCAACTGAGACAAGAGAAGTGGAAAATCATAGGAGGGTTTTCATGAGGGCTTTTCACAGACTGAGTTGCGTTATTGGCATTGGAGCTACAGCCCATGACGAGGATAAGTCACACTGGTGTAAATGTTATTGTCCCCCTTTTTCATGCCCAGGTGTAACTGCACTGTCGATCAACTCGGCCTGAGATTTCGTCCATCGGCTTTGGCTGTCATGATTTAAGTTTGCAATTAACAGTTTCTTAGATACTACTAACTCCTGTCCAACTTTTCGGTGACATTTTGCTGTCAAATACAGTATAGTAATGGAGATTTCTTCTTTGGCGACACTGTAGCAGCATTCTATTGTCACACTGTGACATCTAGCAGTCCCACGTGGTACTGTATGTACTAATGTTTTTGTTTTTTTTAGTATAAGTCCATTGAAAATATAAGTCACATCAGCAGGGAAATAATAATGACAAAAGGGTAATTTCTTATATCTAGAATCTGCAGTAGATAAACATAATCTTGATGCTGCTGTTGTGCAGATGTGAAGGCAGGACCATAGAGTCATTTCTGCTTCACAAACACGGAGCTGATATAATGGGAACATTTAGCATCTTTAAATAATTAATCAGTTATCTTCATGTCCCGTGTGTGTGTGTGTGTGTGTGTGTGTGCGTGTGCGTGTGCGTGTGCGTGTGCGTGTGCGTGTGTGTGTGTGTGTGTGTGTGTGTGTGTGTGTGTGCGTGTGTGTGTGAGAGTTAATTTCTGAGATGATGTACTGCTGTGGGCCCACAGATGAGTCTTTATGGGTGGGGGCGATCGAGCTAATTCTACAACAAATAAAAATTAAAGTTTGTTTGAGCAGCAAATCCCGAGAAGCGGGATCCTTCATTATTAATCTGGTTCAGCTTTGACCTTGAGTGTGGGTTACTCAGGTTTTGGATCTCGGGTGTGGCAAGAACGGCGTCTCATGTAAAAACTTGCCAAGTCCAGGGTCAAATTGCGACGTCCTGCTGTGGTGACCCCTGCAAAAGGGAGTCGATGGAAAAATGTCTTCTATTATTAAGTATTGTTTTTCCAATCCAATCTATTTTCATTTATGAAGCACTTTAAACAATCACAAGGGCACAGGGTGCTCAGCACAGAAAGAAAAATAACACAATAAAATAATGTCTCATTAATTATTCTATATTCTTCCATTAGAAATAAAATTGTCAGTCAAACTATTTGCAGATTAGTTGCTGGCATAGTTGTACAGCTATAACATTAAGTTTAAAAAAATTTATTTACATCGGCTATAAAAGGAAATTACATTATACATTATGGCTATGTTCAAATGTTGTTGTTTATCATACCAGTCATTAAATCTGAACTAATTTAAACAGTAAAGGGAGGCACCATGGTGTAGTGGTTCAGGTTGTGTTTTGTTTTTGTTTTTTTTCTCCAAGTACACCAGGTCCATCCTAAAATCTAAAAACAAATATGTTAAGTTTTTTTTGGTGAGTTTAAAGTGTCAGTGTGTATGTTTGTGTCCACCCTGCAGTGAGCTCTCATAAAACATCGGCTGAGAAATGTTTTTAACTCTGCCGCGCTGCAGCAACCAATATTGTGATAATGGCTAATGCTTTAATAACATAATAACTTGCTATTAGTGAAATGAAATGGATTTTCACAATAGCTGATTTTATGACATTATGATTTTAATGTACAGACAGAACAACGGACACAAATCATGAGTTCAGCTGTCAAATCTGTCACGGTGTTTAATTTCATTCATTCACATTAGCTAACTCATTATGTTGGGTATTGACATGGGTCATTAAAAAACACATGATGCCATACAACTCTGTGGGAATGATAAATGTTACTATTGGCATTGTGATGAATGTCTAATCAGACTAAGAAATCTGTGTCTCAATGGCGAATAGAATAACTTAGAAAAAGGAGCATTTGAGTCATGTTAGCCTGATTAGTATCCTGACATGAAGAACTGTGTTATTGAATGTCTCTGCTCTGCACTAAAATATCCATAAAATCAATTCAAGGACAGCAGAGGATTAATTGATTAAACAGGCTGAACGTCCAGCCTTTACAAGTGGAACACAGTCTGAGGTTTAACATCAGAGGTTCCAGATCTGTGTGCACAGATCTGGAAGTCAGCAGCACGTCTTCTAACTCATTAAAAAAAGATGTATCCCGAGTGAAACAGGATTTTTCAGTCTGTTTAAACAAGGATTCCCACACAGATATAAAAAATAACATTGGCAACTGATCTGTGATAAACTAAAATAGAACTTATTGTTACAGAAAAAATGGAAAATGTATCTAAAACATGCAGGCCAGAGGTACTTTAGTATGTGCACACATGTGTGTGTGTGAGACAAATGTTTTTTGACAGTCCTATGACTTATTGTTCAGTTACGTTGACCAACATTCTGCTGTGTGCATGAACGTCCCCTTTACCACTGACTCTTTATTGTTGAAGCACAACGACTCAGCTTGTGTGCTGAAACTAACCTTTGCCAGCAGGACCTACCTCCATAGATTTTATGTCCTCGGCTGTCGACATGTTTGATAACACCCAAGAAACCCATTCACTTCCTGTTCCCTCTATCTGGGAGTTTCGTCTGGGGTTAGATACTCTGGGTGGTGTGGATTGTCCTCCATGCACAAGGTTAGATATTTGATGACCTCCTCCTCCCGTGCACTTGCTGAAATGTCTTTTCGCAACACGTTGAGCTCCCAGGTTGCTCCCGGTATCAGACCAGCAGCTTTTTCCACCAGTTTTAATATCCTTAGAGACCTACAAGATGAAACCCCCTGATTTAAGTGCAGTCCACTTACTGGTTAACCTCCTTTTTGCAGCCAGACGTCTCTTAGTCTCAGCTCTGCTGTGGGATTTGTCTAAATCTGCAGGGTTTTCTGCCCTGCTGCCTTTACTTTCTTCTGAAACTAACATGCTGGGACATTCAGGCTCAAACTACTGGCCTTTATCATTTCTGTGCTTGGTGCTACAGTAGTTATCCAGTCATTAATGCCAAACTAACATTAGCTCAATAAAAAAATGTTCTGAGATCAAATGTATTGCTCATCCTTTCAGATTTCAGTAAACTAATATGAAATGAGGATTCGTCATGGTACTAACATTTATAAATAGTATTTACATTGGGCGTTGTGTTAAAGTCACTGTCCTTTAGCAGGTAGCAGACTTACTGTGATAAACCTCCACATGAGGAACCGGTGTTAATAGGGGGAGTTCAGCACCTGCCCAGCTGGCAGTACACTGTCTCACTTCCCCATCTGGCTGTTTTCACTTCCCCATATGTTCACTCATAATTATTGAGGACATGCTGAATTTGGCTAAATAAGCCAATACTTCCTGACTGAGGAAAACAGATAAAGCCACAATCGCAGCCTGTCAATCATTAGTCCTGCTGAAATACTGCCAGCTGTTTACTGCAGTGAGCTGAGCAGTAGAAACTGACCCCAGTAAAAAAAAAAAAGACTTTGCTTTGTTTACTTTGTTGAAAAAATGTCAACATTTAAAGGTGGCAGAACACACACAAAAAGTGACGGAAACAATCAAGTTCTTCAATATCACAATGGGCCACAGTCACATTTTTTTCTGGTAGGAGGGAATTCTATGTGAAAAAAAAAAAAAACATTTTGAATTTTGGCAATCATTTCAAATAGATCAAGCTGAAAAAGAGATAGAACCAAAAGAGAAAAGGTTAAAATGACAAGTCAAGCCAGAGCTGACTACACTCTGACCTAAACTGAGGAGTTTTTGTCTGAGAGTGTGACTGCTGTGACGGATTAGAGCCACTGAGTCAGTGAACGTGACGACCCCCAGCAGGACGCGGATCAATGTGGACTCAGATGTGGGAAGGTGAGAGGCCGGAGGTACAGGCCTGGAAGAGGAATTTATTCCTCCCTGAGACCCTTTCAGCTAATTCCATCAGGGATGTGAGCAGGAGGGGAGACGCTCACAGATTTACTGACTGTCCTCCCTCAGCCTCAGCTCCTCTGTGATTGGCTGCTTCCTGCCCTCGGGGATCCTGCTGGGTGTTAGAAATCTGCTCTGCTCCCTCTCGCTTGTCCCACAGAGTTATTTATATGTGAGCAGCCTGTGTGAGCACTTCTTTGTTTCTGACCTTTTATTCCCCCCTGTCAATAATTACTCGACTCATATCTGCCTCTTGATTGCTCTTCCAAACATTTTATTGCTGTCGATTGTAAGATTTTTAACTCTTTGCGGGCAATGTATTGGATTCCACCCAGTGAGATGTTTGAGGATCATAGCAAAGCCGGTAAAGACTCTCTCCGAGTTTTCCACACATTTAATCCTCTTACCCATCAGTGCCGAGGCGCACGCAAACACAGCCTCATAAAATGGACAGAAAATGAGCCCACAAACACACATTAACACACAAACTGCTATCTTGGGATCGGGATTCGGTTTTATTCTGGTGAAGGTTTTTATTTTTTTCTTGGGGTTTGTGGCATTGCTTTGGTGTCTGCTTCACTCATGTGATAAGACTCGTGTCCTGAAGGCATGAATTCTCCATCTGGGAGCCGCTGATGTATTCACTCATATCTTTAAGAGCGCGCAGCCACTCCCAGCCCTGCTCGCAGACGCATTTCTATGAACAGAACTGAACCTCGACGCTTTAATCTCCCTCCCGCCTCTCTGTGGGTACTTGTCTGTGATGCCGTGCATGTGCACTGGAGTGCATCCTAGCCAGGTATGACTTTGTGTCGGGGGGAGGGGGGGGGTGCAGCATGAGTGCAAACTGCTCACTGAAAGGCAGTTATTGAGCGGCAGCAAGCCAAGACAGCCGAGCAGCTCCTGGCCCGACGCAGCGGACGCCTTCTGAAAGCTTTGACCCACTTCCAAACCCCTCATCTTCCTCCACCCACCCCTCCACCCACCCCTCCACTCACCCCAATAGGCTGCATAGCGAAGCAGCCACAATCTGCTGCGCTGCACTGAAGCTCTGCACGCAGACACTGGGGAGACAGAGTGTGTCTGTCCAATAAATAAATTGTGTGTGTGTGTGTGTGTGTGTGTGTGTGTGTGTGTGTGTGTGTGTGTGTGTGTGTGTGTGTGTGTGTGTGTGTGTGTGTGTGTGTGTGTGTGTGTGTGTGTGTGTGTGTGTGTGTGTGTTTAAAGGTGCAGGACCTTGGGCAAAGTCACAGAGGTATTTGGGGTTTTTGCTGATATTAAGTAGCACATAATGCAGTATCTTAAAGATACCTTTATAACATTGTATTTCCATTGCATGATTGTGTTTTTATCAGAGCAGGCATTACCACGCTAAAATATAATGACATTATCAATGTGTTTTGCTTTGGCTTTGACATCTGTGTGATATCTTTTACACACTATCAGTCCTGGTAATATATACAGATGCCAGTTGAGGTGGTTCAGGCATCTGATCATAATGCCTCCTGATTCTCTCCCATCAGAGGAGATGTGCTTTGACTCACTGGACACATTGGAAGAACTGCTGGGTCAAGTTGTCTTTGTTCTCCGTATTGTTTCTGTTTCTCTATGTGAACTAAGCAAGTAGATGGATGGATTACATTTTTTTCCATTGAAAAAAACCGATTGTATTTATTAATTAGAGAATGTGTGTTAGAGGGCAACTGTTGCAATTCGAAACCTGTATTGTGGGTTTTAAATGTAGTGCGACGACACTGAGGATTATTAAATAAAGCTGGATTTTATGTCACACTCAGACACCAAGAACTCAGGCGTACCACTAAAACCAAGACTTTGAAAGTATGCTAATGAAAGCAGAGTGAAATAAGGATAAAATGAAGGACAAAATGTTTTAGGGTGCTTCAGCATTAAAACATGCTCGCTTATTAACGCTTTCATAGCCTTCAGGCCGCGCTTTAAGCTGCTCTGAGCTGAGACTCGGGGGGCCAGACGGATGAACTGGAAACGCTCACTGAGTCATGTTAGACTGAAAGATTTAGACAGATTACTAACAAGCACAAACACGCCACGGCGGTGCTGTAAGTCACCAGTGAATGATGGTGTACATGTATGAGAGGGGATTAGCACACATTTTGATTTATGGACACATGCAGAGCAAATGTACAGACTTACACAAAGACGTGTGTGTGTGTGTGTGTGTGTGTGTGTGTGTGTGTGCGTGTGTGTGTGTGTGTGTGTGTGTGTGTGTGTGTGTGTGTGTGTGTGTGTGTGTGTGTGTTGGTGGTGGGGTTCTATTCAATACAATGATCGCCAGTGCAAATCCAGGCTTTTCCAATTTCTTTGTTAGCAAGTTTGCCCAAAAGATTACACTTGAACCTTGTGAGTCAATATTGTGAAAGAAATGCATCTGTCTCACTCCTTCAGTGTGTATTTCAATGTGTCATCGTGTGATTTTCATTCAAACAGCCAAGGATTTGTAATTGATCTGCTGACAGACCAGATGAATATCTGACATATTAGTATGTCTTTATTTTTGGGCTTGGTGTCAGACTGTCCACATCATGCCTCCCAACCGACCCTCCACACATGGTTTGTCTTCAAATGTCTCGTTTATGACACCGCTTCCTCTTCTCTCGCCTGATAAGATGCGACTGTTGCAGGCTGTTTGATATATAGGCTGTAAAAAACATAATTCTTCATTGAAGAGTTTTGCTATTTTTATTTTGAAAAAAATCTATATCTGTAATTTCTTCTGCTGAAGTTTCTTATGAATTTATATTTTTCTCACATTACGTTTTGTTTGAAAAAGTATGTCTCAATTAAATTGTTCTTTTTTACTGATTCGTTTCTTTCTTTGTCATTGGTTCTTAAAGATTTAAAGGAAAAATTGAACACTAAAAAGGTGTCACCCAGCTAGCAACTATATGGGATTGATTGAACTGTGCTTCTCAATGTAATTGTATTCATTTATAAAATAAAAACAACCTTATCTGTTTTTAGCTTTAGTTCTGTCAACGTTTAAGTTCAAAGATTTCAATCTTACACTTTTAACTATTTTACACTGTAAACAACCATAAGCATGGTCGGCAAATGCAGTGTGTTTGTGCAAATTAAATTATAAAGGTAGTATTTGTTTTATTTTGGGGGGGAAGGAATGAATGATCTATTGTGAATTATCAGCCTTCTTTCACTTTTCTCATGGATGCAGGTTCATCTCAGATTCACCTGTTTTTTTTTTTTTACTGTTTTCCTTTCTCCATTACTGATGTTTTCCCACTGTGTGTGTTTGTATGTGTGTGTGTGTGTGTGTGTGTGTGTGTGTGTGTGTGTGTGTGTGTGTGTGTGTGTGTGTGTGTGTGTGTGTGTGTGTGTGTGTGTGTGTGTGTGTGTGTGTGTGTGTGTGTGTGTGTGTGACCTCGGTTATCTGCTAGGTGGTGTAGGTGATAGACCCACGCATGGACTTATTATCTCCATGAAAACTATCATTTGAGGCTCTGCAGGGTGTCATTTGGAGGGTTAAAGCATGGATTACAGAGTTCAGCACAATATAATGTTCTGTCAACAAAATAACAATCTAATTTGGGGAAGCTTCTTGAGTTGAATACTAATGGTGTCCTGCACATTCATAAGGTCAATTTCAGTACAGCTCAAATTGTTATTGACCAGAAAATACAATATGTTAACAATCAGTACTTCCTGAAAGACTCAAGATTCAAACAACAATTATTTGTTTGAGTCAACTATTATGGGAAAAAACAATGTGTCTGGTTCTACTCTTAAACGTGTGATTACATGTTTTTGTGAGTAAAAAATAGCTTTTGTTTGTCAGTTTAAAGTGCATCATTTTGGACTCAGGGGCATTTAAAACAAATCTTCCTTTGAATTTGAGTTATTTAACTAGAAAACAATGGTACTTTTGTTTTTTGGAATCAAGACAATTGTATTTTACCTTTTTTTTTATTATTATTATTACTGAATGTTTGCTATATTAAAAAAAAAAAAATAGTTTTATTGTTCAGAAATATGCCCATAACTACAGATCCTAAAATGGCTGTGACTAATAGTTATCTTAAATAAAATACAAAATAAGTATGCGAAACATAAACATTTTTCTATTGTGTGTGTTAAAATATATGACAAAAAAATCCTTTTTATTGATATTGGAATTTTTAAAGATTTGTCTTTAAATGCTCTTTTGCCTCGATGGTATTGGAGAATAGACTAGCAAGAAACACCAATCATAAAGCTTCACTGATGAGTACTGTTACTTCGTTTGATTATTTAGTTGCGTGACTTTTGGTTAAAATTAAAGTGTTGATCATCTGCTCTTGTTGTGTTTCCTCTCCTCTCAGGTGTTGCGAGTGCAGCGCGTCACTGTCCCACTGGTATTATGAGAAAGATGGACGGCTCTACTGCAAGAAGGACTACTGGGCTAAATTTGGGGAGCTGTGCCACGGCTGCAATGACCCCATCACGACGGGCCTCATCATGGTAAGAGGATGCGTCCACACTCCGGCTCGTCTCTCACCGCCTGGCCGTCTCTTTGTTTGCTGTCAAACCTCGTGTTACACGTTAGAGCGTTTACACTCAGGACACCAGGGGAGTCTGCACAACGTCAGCGGGCGCCGTGCAGCAACAGTCGTGTGGCGCGCTTCGGGGCCGTTGCCAGACCTGTAACTGACCGCGATGCCTTCGGCTGCATCGTCAGATTGTCTTACAGACCTCCAGCAATAGTTGGAACTGTTGCAGTTAGACAGGAAAGGATTTTGTGCACAATAGTGGTGGTCACAGTGCTGGAACAAAAGGCATGGCTGCTGCTGATGAGCGTTGCTGCATTATAGAAAAGACAAGATACCGACGTCACAGAAGACGTGTGTCTATTTGTTGATTAGTGATGGAGTCAGACACAAACAGCCTGGAGAAAAGCATCAATGTTTGATGTTGTTGTAATACTATATGTTGTCTTTATATAAAAATGAAAGCCAGAAGGAGTACAGTTCATAAGTGAAGTGGTTTTCATCCGTCAGTAGGCCTGATAATCCCCAAGTGAACTCAACACTGGTTGGAGGTTTAGGCTGATCCGGCGGATCAAAACTACAATTTACTGCACAAATACAGGTTTGAGTTTCTGTTCCTCTCATATCTCCTCGAAAGACAAAACCCTCAAAGTGGATGTTCAGTGTCAGTTTACTCACTCTGACCCCAACCAGTCCTTTCATTCAGGTTAATTTCGAGCAATATTCTGAGCAGACTATTTGCTGTGAGTGTTTGCAAACAGGTTGAGTGACGGCTCAAGGCTAATGGAACAATCAAATGAAAATCATGTAATTTAAATCATTGAAGTTGCTCTGACACTTGATCCGTTTTCAGAGACACCGAACTGTGTTTATACCTAAACCATTTTGAGTCCGATGCGTCACTCAGTTGTGGGTTGTTCTCCAATCCTGTTATTGATGGTTTGAGTTCCAGCTTTTTTGGTAAAGACACTGAACCTGTGCCTTCTATTGGTGTGTGAGCACCTTCAGTGTCCTGTGATTGTGCGTATGAATGGGTGAATGTGCCTAACAGTGTTGGTCAGTCATTTTGCGCTAATTAAATTGACCGTTTACCTCGTCCACTATCGTTCCAATATCCTGAAAGGGTTGTCGCTGTCTTTGCTCAACTATTAACTTGCAAATGAAATTGCTGGCTGACTTAAGTAAAAGTACCAATCACAGTGGGGGTCGTAGAAGACAGAGAAAATGTGTCATTACTATTTTAAAAAAAGACGTCTCAGTCCCCCGAGCATCATCCTGCTGATCATCTTCTTCTGCATTTGTTTTGGTTGCTACGTTTTTAATCAATAAATTTAATGGTTTTGTCATTTTCCTCCACTGCTTTCTGCCAGCCTCTTTTCAAAGGGCTTTAATAGAGTCACAAGAACAATGTGCCTCTCCACTCAAACACAAGATGAGCAATAGTGACAGCGTCTGTCATGGTTGGGGTTTAAAATCCGTGGTTTTGTGCACCGACAGCAGAATATGATGCAACTGTCAACAGCCAAAAAGTTTGTAAAATCGAGATGAAATTCCAAAGATTAAGTTTCTAGGATTCAATGTCTGCGGTTAGTGACACTTCTCTGATGGATTGTTTTCAAATAAACCAATTTCCACACTTGGAAATTGTGGAAACAGAGAATGATGTAAGCTGTTTGTGGAGAGACTTCGAAGAACTGCTACTTGTCTACGCTACATGACCAAAGTTTCCAAGTTATACTTTGGATGTTAAACGTTGTCATTAGCAGCGGTAAAATGATCCGGTGCGTTTTAAAGAGGTCAATGTGGTTCCACTTGTGCCTCAATGGTACATCATTATGATCATTTAACTTCCATTTTTAGGTCTAATTTTAGACACAGTGTCGGTGCTGGTAAATTGTTTTTCGCGTTCTATTTAAGATCATTGTAATAAAGCAAACTGCAGTGGTTAGAATATGTTAAGTGGCTGCTTCAGGTGATGAATGGCCTCTGAAGACAAAGTGTTGACTGCATCAATAATAGAGCGACTGTTGGAGGTCTTGTTGATGCTTTAAATGAAACGCTGACTTCATTATCTGGGAACAAAGTTTCTGGTCTGACACGGTGGTCGCATGCAGCAGTCAGAAGTTTGTGAAGTGTGTGTTTATTCTTGTTGTTCACACTGCCTCCTGACAGCTTGTCCTTTACACTGCAATCTCAGTAATGAAACCTGTGGCAGACTCTAAAGTGAATTAGGTAGAAGGCACTGCTGTCTCTTTCTCCTTCTTTGGTTTATTGCCCCTCAGTGCAAAGTCACTGATCGACTGTGTGTGCAGCTGCACTTTAGCAAATTTGAGATTCGTCAGCTCAATCATGTTTGTCGACCCACTTCAGCGGCCTGCGCCTGAGCCTCACCCAGAACAAAGGGAATGTCGACTCCAATCCTGCGCAGTCACTCTGACACCTCTGCAGATGAACACGGTGGGGGTTTTTTTTGTTGTTGAGGTCAACTGAACCGCTGTCACAGGCGGAGAAAAGGTGCCTGATGATGCAGGGATGAGTCAGAGGGGCTGCGGTGTCGCCGTGACGGTCAGCCAGAGAGAAACACTGAAGGGGGGGGGGGGACACAGCCAGCATCACACGGGTTTACTTTTTTATGGCATCTCATCACTCATCAAATCTTCAGTAATGTCCACCCCATTTCTCAGTCTCATGCATTTGGTTTCAGATGGCAGTAGATTTCTAATTGTCTGCATGCAGTTTCACTTTTGTCAAAACCTTTTTTTTTTACTTTAAGTCAAAAGTCATATGTCCTTATGAGATTTATATGTAGTACTGCATGATTTTCAAACTCCATTGATTTTTTTTTTTCCGTGCTTGTATCTCAAGACATTTCAGTAAAACATTATTGTTTTTTTTAGGGAGACGTCAAACATCTGAAGTGAAGCATGTAAACAATGATTCACCCCCAGAGCCTGAGACGGCCTCAGACCACTGTCGAGGCTCCTGGGGACCAATTTCCCTGCTGACGTAACAAACATTTTAATTAGATTTGGTTGACTTGTTTGAAACAGATGACATCGCTCAGAAATATTTTAGCAAAGAAAATGAATTCTTTCTTACTGATGTAGGATTCAGTAACCAAGTTTAAGTTCCTCTTATCAACTCAGTGAAGATGTCATTGCTTTCACAAAACAATGCAATATCACTTACCATTTACTGTCAAAATATCTCTGGAGTGTCTTGTCCATCAAACATTTTCACCTTCAAAACAGTCTACTATAACAGCTCTTAACAACCTGCCTCAGTTTCTTTTTTCAATACCTTGGAAGTGAGTGTTTTGAGGTGCGGACATGGGCTGGACTGAATGCTGCTCTGTTCGCTCGTTGCCTCCGCCAAGGAGGTTATAAAATCACCTCCATTTCCACTGCGTCTCTTTGTCTTTCTGTTAACAAGATATCAGAAAAACTAATGAGCTGATCTTCATGAAAATTGGTTCACAGGCACATTTTGATCAAAGGAAGAACCCATTAAGTTTTGGTGGTGATCGAGAACAAAAATAATTGTTACAGATTTCCATTCATATAATTACATGCTTAGCCTGTCATTATAAACAACACGTGCATTGTGACAAATGGAGTTTGTAGCATGTTTTGGTGTAAGTTGTTTGTCCTGTTGCGCTCCGGTGCTATACTGCAAGTGTTTGTGAAATGACGGGTGTTAGTCCAGTGTGTACTAAAAGAAGAATAAACAGCCACACCAGCGTCTTCCTTCTCGCTCCATCCAACTCCACATCAGAATCGGCCGACAGACAGTTTTAGTTACCAACACACACGAGCCACAAGTCATCTCTCTGTGTCCATGAGGACAAATCTCTGATTGCTCTTGTTAGAAATGTAACAACTGCATCACAGTACAATCCGTTTTGGTTTGGTTGTTCATAAATGACATATTTTCACAATATCAGATGATATATGTATTAACAGTGTGTGGAAATGTGTGAAAAAGACGCTGAGAGTGTGTTTTGGCACAAGCGTGCTCCTTTGCGAGGAATTTTTGTGGAAACACGTGTATCTGCAGCTTCATCCGCAGCTTCTGCTCCAGTCAGCACCTTCAGCCTGAGTAAAGCGAAGGTAATTCTGCGAGTGGATGCTACTCAGTTACCCAGACAGATTTATGTGCAGAACAGTGAGTGAACTGAAGCAATTGGATTTCCTCTCAGCTCATCCCTCCCGCCCTCTGTCCGTCCGTCACTCCTCCTCCAGCTGATAGATGAATCTTCAGTAATCACAGTCATCTATAGGTTCAGGTTAGAATCAGCTCAGTTAGAGGTAAAGTCAAACTCTCTGAAAATGAGTCAAGGTTGAGGTAGAGGGGAAGGAAGCAACATAAAGAGTTTAATCTGCACATACAGATAGTATAAACCAATCAGCCATTACATTATGACCACCTGATATTGTATATGTCTCCCTTTCGCTGCGGAAGACGCAACAAGCTGTGATCCATTGTGGATTTTTAATAAATTTCTATCAGAAACAGCATTAATTATGCAGCAGTTTCAGCTATATTAGGTTGTCTGTTGGAACGTCCCACACGAGTCACCATTCAGTCCCCCACGTGGGATGAGCCTCAGCCGTCCATGACTCCATTACCGAGTCACTGTTTTCTGTCGGCCGCTCCTCATAGAGACGGACTGTGAACAGCCCACAAGAGCTGCAGTTTTAAAGAAACAATAGTTGGATCCACAATTTAATGACAATTTAACCGAAAGTGACTTTTCCACTTATCTGCTACTGACACATGAACTTTAAGAGATTTCCATGTTATTCACTTCACCAGTCGTAATATTATGGCTGATCAAAGTGTTTAGTCTGCATTCATGACAGCCAGGATGTTTTCTCAAATAATTTCCTTGAACACACGACAGGTCTTCTTGTTATAGTTGGCCACGGTTTTTTTTCAAAGTGCTTGGCTTGAGTTGTTCTGCATGCTGTCGAGTCGCCGCCACAGTTGTTTTCTTCTGTGTTTGAGTTTTCTCAGTGTCTCCTTTCATCGTGTAATCTCACACTGGCTCCGTGGAGCTGAGATCAAGGCCCTGTGGGAGTCCTGCCATCTGTCTTTGTTCTGCCACCTTCGGTCTTTGCTGTCATTGAAGACACTGAGGTTTGGTCCCCATGACTTGGGCTAATTGTCACGCTGCAGGACTATTTCAAAACGCCCTTGTAATGACAGTGTGTATAATATATATTGTGTAAAGTAGCGTAAACCTTTGCACACTGCTGCATATTAAAGGTGCAAAATGTAACTGGTTTGGGAAGGTTTGTTTAGATGAAGTAACGGTTTGGTGATTCAGAAAGAATCTAAAACAAGTGCTCATTTTGAAACAACAAATAATGACAATGACTTTTGTTTTCAGTTCTGCTCTGCCGGGCTGTTTTGTAGTTGAACACATGCATAACATTTAAATAAGAAACAAATGCTGTAAAAATTAGTTAATGACCTCAGTTGTCTGCAGCCCTTCTTTTCTATGGGCATTTATATGATTAAAAATGTTGTGTTGTCATTGTAGGGATAGTGATTTCCCAGCGGTTGGTCATTTATGTGTCCTTTCACAAAGTACGTGACATGTTGTATCCTGGTTTTTAAGTGTCTGCGCAGGATAAAAGGGTGTTTTGTCAGCTTGGAGCAGCTCTGGGAGCCCTGCTGATGACAAGACTTTAGGGAGAAAGAGTTTAGAGGAAAGGAAAACTCTACCAAATGTGTCCCATGTAGCTCATAGAAGAGAAAAACAAAGTATTTTTCCTTATCTCTGTATACCAGAAATGGTCAACATTGCCTGAAATGGCAAAGTTTGCATGTTCTCCCCGTACATGCACAGGGTTTTTTCCTCTGGGTACGATCAGTGTGATTTAGTGTGTGACTTTCTGTCTCCTTGGATCGGACTGAGTTGGTGTCTATGTGGGGCTCTGGTGTAAAATAATCTGTATTGGGGCCTTTCTAACCAAAGTTTCTATGCAGAGCTCAAACACACAGTCTCCTTTACTTTATTGGTGAGCTGTTTGGTTTTTGACTTGATTTGATCAACCTCTTGTGAAGTTCCGTTTTTCTGTATTTTCCTCGTGTCTTCAAAAATAATCTTGGGGACTTTCTTTCTTTCAGTTTTCTCATTTTGTTGCTCAATGCACTTCTGACATCCCGAAACAATACACAATGAATTTCCAGGAAGTCACAATGTTATGGATCTCATGTTTCCTCACGAAAACTTTGAAAACATTTTGTGTAGGTGAATCATTTTTTGGGGGTGGTGTGCTTTCACTTTCACTGAATGAATATTATCACATCAGCTTAGTAAGAAAAAAAAAAATTCCCAATACTTAAGGGAAACTTTGGTTTCATGTATTTTCTGTTCTGCTTTGATTGCTATTGTCCAGCATGTTGAGTAGAGGGGGACAAACACGACTGTAGGTTTGTGGTTAATATTGAGAAACTGAGATGTTGTGTGAGTTTGTTGTGAAATCAAGGGAAAGTCCCAAACCTGCAGTGACCCTTTTCACCTCCCACTGCTGCGATGCGTCTTAGCGAGTGGGAATCTTGTTTGTTTCTGTAAACGTCTCACTGAGGATTGTTTGGTCTCTCAGTGAAGACAGCCTCATGTGTAATAGGTGTTATAGGAGCCATGTTTTTCGAGATGTTGCTGTTTGGACTGTGATGTTTCCTCAGCAGCAGCCACAGCTGATCTCATCAGTAATGTTAGGAAAAGAAAAAAAGATCTCTATCGTTGTGAAGAGACTTGTTTAAACCTGCTTGGAGCTCAGAGTTTGTGACTTGGTGATGGGATCTGGTTTGTAGTTTGAATCAGAGGTCAGTGTCTGACAAAAAGCCCTCAGTGAATAGTTTCCAGTGTGGGGGAACCATGACGAAAGCAGCAGCCTCTGCAGGCTGGATTTCCCCCCACAGGGGCGAGGAGCTGTGGGCCGTTTGGTTTCACTTCTCTGCTGAGAGTCAGGGGATCTCAACCTACAACACTTTTCCTTCCACTGTACAGAAGAAGGACGTTTTTATCTTATGGGGGTTTATTGCACAGAACGTTGCTGATGCAGTTTGAAGCAGAGCGGCAACTAAAACTGTTTCAATCACGGATTCATTTGTCCATTTTTAAGATGTATTGTTCAACTTAATGAGTGATTAAAATAGTTTTTTATGGCACCGATTTCCATTCACTGTTTCCCATTCATTTTCACAGAAAAACCTCTATTCCCTTTTGATAATTGGTGTGTGCATTCTTCATTTTGTGTAATAATTATAAATAACAAAAGTGTTAATGGTAGACAAATGAAGGACAGGAACTTTCTCAAAAATATCCTTTTTTCAAGAATATGTATTGCTGAGGAAGACAACACTTCACAGGATTAAATTATCTAAAATATAAATTGTTCCTGAAGAATCAGACTGTATTTAGTATGAAAAGAGATTTTGCCCATGAGCCTTTTCTGTTGATAATATCTCAGGTTCTGGAATAAATTGATCCCAGACATCCATTATTTCTATTATTTTGAAACATGCCATTAAAAACAGCATGAATGATCAGAATATTTAGACTGACTGTGGTTTTATCATCTGTCTGTCTGTCTGTCTGTCTGTCTGTCTGTCTGTCTGTCTCTCTCTCTCTCTCTCTCTCTCTCTCTCTCTCTCTCTCTCTCTCTCTCTCTCTCTATCTCTCTATCTAATGTAGCATCCATAACTTCCACAGTAACTTAATCACGCTCTGCCTCTCAGCTGTCTGACCCTGAAGTGTCTCGGCTGCTTTAACATGAGGACCGACAGGAAGTGGACTGAGTGGATCTGATGCTCTAATAATATCTGAGCACTCAGATGGTCCTTCAGTCCTTCAGTGTCAGTGTGAGGGGAGGGTAGGGTCCACACCTCGGGGTATGCAGGGCATGCTGGACATGTGGGATTACATCTTTATAGTCTGAGTCAAGCCCGAAAAAAGAAAAGAAAAAAAGAATAAACCATGTGGCAATGGCGTAATTTCCTCTTATCTGGTACAAGACTTTAAACATGGAGAAATAGAAACATCTTAAAAGTCATTATTTGGCATGTTGCCAAGGACTTGGTTAAGTAATTAAAGAAAAAGGTAATACAGTAATTAATTGTGTCTTATTCTAAAGAGTTCCGAGGTGTTTTCTACACAGTAAGGCATCAAAAGCATCAGGCATTTGTTTAACATTTCAAACATACAATAAAATGTGAGTAGTGTTTCATTAAATATCTATAATGTGAAATGAAACCCCAGTAGGTTACATTGGTGGTTTTTATGTCTGGACTAGACTTTTTGCCGAATAAATCTCAGGAAGATGCCTTCTTCCAGTATCCTTTTTTTTTTCTTTTAGATGATGGTGAATATAATTAAGTGGAGGATAAAGCTTTTAATAATTGTATTCAAACTAGTTTAACAAGAGTGTTGCTGACTAAAGGATAACTCAGGCTTCAGGCAGGTGAAATTTAAAAGGTACAGCACAATAGTTTAGTCATATCACTTCTAGCATTAAAAAGTATATATGCCCTTTTTTTGTATTACACGAAAGAATAAATGTAGATCAGAGAAAATTAAGTGTTTCTTTTTTTTTTTTTTTTTTTACTTTACTGTAATATTGTGTCTTTTACACCAGAGATTGATTTGGCCACTTTCTCTGTTTATGAGATGAATTGAACATGTGCCTCTAGCTGAGAGCATCGCATCACATGGAGCGTGTGCAAGAGTGGGCGGGACCAAACAGGAAACGATGAGGTCATAGCAAGAGAGAGGAGGAAGGGGAAGAGGAGGAGGAGGAGGAGGGCTGGGCTGGAGCGGTGGGAGGACGGGGAGGAGGAGTGTCTCTGATTCGGAGATGAGCTCAGCTGCAGAGGCGTGGGCTGCTCTGTCCTCCCTCCCTCTCTGGAGCTGCCTCCACCCTCTCGGCCCGGCTTGGCCACTGCCAGTGTTTTGTTGTGACAGCCGGGGAATCGGCCGCCTCAGTGGGATGAACTAGACGGAGGGCGAGCGCCGGCTCTCGCTGACATGGTGGGAGATTTGTTTTTCTGGAGCTTTTGCTGTCTCAGGCTGTGGAAGAAGGAGAAGAAGGTGAGTGTCAGTCGGAGCCGATGGCCGCTGCCTGGGTGTCGTATACGGGTGACATACAGTATTCATGAGCCGGTCTCCGGCTGGTGGAGAAGGTGTGCCAGCTGCTCCTGCATCGCCTCCATCATCTCTCTCTCTCTCTCGCTCTCTCTCTCTCTGCCTTTAAAAACTGATGCTGTGTTTTTACTGTCCTGTCAAACTGGGTCAGTGTATCGCTTTGTAATTGCAGATCTTGTCCTCCTCTTCCTCCCGCTGCTCTAGTTTCTCCTCTCCTTTTTTTTTTTTGCATGTCATGAAAAACTGATGAGCCATGGCATGCATGCTATTTTTAGGGAGCATTCTTCCTCTGATACAAGTAGTTTTTAAAGTGTGCGTGCATTCAGATAGAGAGACAGATAGATGTGTGCAGACCAAGTTTCCTCATTTGCAGAGAGGAAGGCTGAATTCATCGACAGCAATGACGGCCTGTGTTTCTCCGGTACTGTATGTGGCAGAAGGGGGTTTCCATTCACACACCATCAATGTGCTCTTCTGTCTTCTCTCTCTCTCTCTCTCTCTCTCTCTCTCTCTCTCTCTCTCTCTCTCTCTCTCTCTCTCTCTCTCTCTCTCTCTCTCTCTCTCTCTCTCTCTCTCTCTCTCTCTCTCTCTTCTCTCAAGCTTTTCACTCTAATTGTGTTCCTCTAAATCACTGTAGCTTGAAAGTGTCTGAGAGGTTGCTGGCCAGCGGGGTCACTTACGATTTTTACATATTCCTGTTCCAACAGGGCTTGATTGCAGCTTTGTGTGATCATCATCACCATACTTTCTGTGTTTCGATTTCAGAAATTCCCTTTGACGTGTTTTGTGGTACTTGACCCAGTTGTAATGACTCTGCGGGGAGTGTCGGGTACCTCCTGCACGTGCCGTTTCAACCATTTCTCCCAAGCATCCATATGAGATCATTATTTGTGGATTCTGTGATCTCACTCACATGTGGACTGGTTTTGAGTTTGAGGAGGCTTCGGGGTGCACCTCATGACATCAAACATGGGAGAAAGCAGATCCGGACCTCATGTGCTACCACAGAACCTCCTGCTGTGTTGATGTGAGGTCATTGTTGCACATTCAGACAAAGTGGAGTGAAGCCAGAGGCTCTGACCGGTGTTTATAGATGCAGAGATGAAGTGGTTAAGTGATTTGTTCTGCCAATGCATACACATGCACGTATCAAAAGAAATGTGCACCATAATTTGTTCTTGTTGCACTTAATTTCAAACAAATGTGTGAATTGTTTGGACTCATTTCTCACCCACAATGACGTGAGTGTGTGTGCCGGCGTGCAGGCTACATCATGTGCTCAGAGTATCCTTGAATGATTAGATAGTCTTTTTTTTGTTATCATATTTGACATTTTGAACATAATAAGTAACAAAACAAACAAGATGCCAGATTCGTGCAAATGTCCACAAAGACACTGTATGATATCTTTCAACATGATTAGAATCAATGAATCAACAAATGAAAATTGGGCTAAAAATGGGAGGAGGTGGTTCTTATACATTAAGATGCAAAGAAGTAAAAATGAGAATGAATGTAGAGGTTTCCAGTGTGTAGCCCCCAATAAAGGTAAGGTAACCATGCTCATGACCTCTTGGAATATATTACATCTTTTCAGAGTGTCTGATTTCATTCACATCAATTAAATATTATGTAATGAATACAGATCTGTCTTAAAGTTTTTATCATCATTTGGTAAATTAATAAAAGTTTCACAATTCAATGACAAAATCGACAAAACGATTTTGTAGATGTTTTACTCTACGTTCTGTGATCACTCCAATGTTAGTTATTTCTTGACTGATTTTCTTAGCATCACTAAAACTATAACAGGCCCCAGAGCATTTTTTTTTAATATGTGTAACTCACACTTGTACCTGAATGCCTCCTTTGTAGTGAGGAAAACCACAAGCTGCTTCTTTCATAGTTTTTTTTTTTTTCATCTATTTTGACAATATCTTCTTCTTATTTCCATTCAGTTGCTGCGAATACAATTTGACATTTGGTGTTTTTCATGACCATTGCTTAACCTACTAATCATTACAGTGGCAGACAAGCTTCACCAGTGTCACACATTTGTAATTTGAGCCGTCTACCAGGTATCGAAGGTTGAAGGTGACCTTGGAGAATCAAAGTAAATCTCGGAGTATAATATCATGAGGGTTACCTCTCAATCCTTACTGAATGCTTCTTTGGTCCGACATTTGCTGCTGCTTCAGATTATCTTTTTAAATTAGTTTCATCTGCAGCTTCACAATAGTGGTAAAAAAAAAAGTACTTTCTTTACATGTTTTACAAATTGTTGAAATCACTGGGTCCCTCTATTCTGTGTAAGGTCGACTGCCTGCAGAAGTAACATCTAAAACTTTTTTTAAACCTTTTTCAATCAATCACATTCAACAGTCCCAATTTTCCTCCCTTACTGCATTGTAAAAGATATGTATTGATTAAAATGTACATTTTCAATTAAGTTCACTCCTAGTTTACACATGAAACTGTGTTGCAGGATCAGTCACTGTGGCCATTCTATGTCATTTCTGCATTTTCTGTCCATTTGATGCTCAAACTTGTCATAGACACAGACACTCCATGATAAATATATCCAATGGGAAATGTGACAGAAAGTGGAAATATCTTGGGGAAGACCCGGCTGCGGTTGTGGGAAGTTATTTGCTGTTGTAAAAAGGAACTAAATGATTCAACCTGTGACAAATATTAAGAACTTGTTGCAGACTGTGAATTGTGTTGCTCCTATTTCCTTTAATTTTTTTCAGAAAAGTGATTATTGGTGATTAAATATGGCGCCTGGAGGTCATCAGTTGATGCCCATGATGATTTTCACACATTTGAACCTATGACAGTGTCCAGACCTTAGCTCGGGGAGAACCAACGTGGAAGAGTTGTCAGGAGACTCTGACTTATTACCAACATGTTCTTTTGGGCTGTTTCGTGTCACTGAGAGCATTAGGCCGTCATAAATTTCACTAAACAGCTTACCGAGGTCCACTCACATTCCTCAGCCAGTTTTAAGGTCACACGTATAAATCAGTAGGAACAAAAACTGGGAGGTCATCAGGCCTGAGGAGTCTGGAGCCGACTGTTGCCTGTCGGAGATAATCAGAAGACACTTTAAATCCTAATTTCTACCCATCACCAGAAAAACACCCACAGACTGCAGCCAGTGCGCAGACTAATGATAAGCTGTGCAGCCGTGTTTAAGGAGTGACCGCTGGCAGTGTCGCCAACATTCAGATAAAACCAAGATAGCGTGGAGGTGCCAAAAAGAAACATTATGCTGCTGCAAATCAGTTTAGATTGAAATCTCTAAGTTCATCGTGTTCTCTTCTAAAAGGAACTTTCTTTTTTCTCTTAAGTTTATCAATTGTCCAAAGTTGTTTTTTTTATTCTTGTTATTCATTTCCTTTATTACTTTCCTCTGCTTCTTATGTGGAAATGTTCTGAAGTTAATATGGTTTTTAACAACTAGCTCTCATGTGGACATTAGCTGATAATGAATATTTACATCTACTCTTTTTGACCAATAAATTTGACCAAATGAGGTCTGAGATTGAGAAACTTCATGGATGAATTTACTTTCATCCGTGAATTTTCATAAACATGCAACATAAAATAAGTTACCAAACATTATTTACACGTTATTACAATTAACCATTTTATAATTATTGTCATCCATCTCAGAAAATCACAGCTTTCCTGAGTCAATTTGTTCTTTGTTCTTTACACTGTTCAAAAATGTGAGAAAAAAAACAGCGTTTAAGCTTACAAACAGTCAAGAGTAGTAAATAACAAAGAGGAAAATAAACTTAAAGGCTTCTAGTTTGCGAAGTTCCTGAATATTTATTGTTCAACCTTCAATGTAACAAACATTCATATTCATAAAGAAGCTGAGCTTGTTATTACTATTGACTCACTGTAGTATAATACTTTGCCATAATTTCTATCAAGTTTTAATAGTGCATTCTTCCATAAACCGGAAGTAGTTTTGAAAGTAATAATTCCTTCTGAATGGTTGGAGCACAAACAACCCAGTCAGGCCTGGAAAAGATCCTTTCATAGTTTCAGGAAGAAGCAAACTGCGAACAGCTTGATTATCTGAATGAACGCATCACATTTTCTGCCTAAGTTTAAGAAACCTGGGATGATTAAAACACCAAAAAAAAAAAAAAAAACACAGACCTTTGTATAGTCAAAGTGTCTTTTAATTGATAAGAAAGATATTTCACGATATCTTTGGAGTCACGCAAACAATGTGAACAAAAGACTAACTGAGCTTTTTGCCTTAACTTGACCCGATCACTCCTGGAGTTACCCCCCCAGGCACACTTGTACTGTACTGTTTTATCTGTTGCCTCTAGAGAATCCACGAGGCTTCATGACAGGAGAACACACAGTCACACGCCGAAGAACATGATATTGAGCTAATACACATTGAAGTTATCACACTTTCAAACAGCCCCGACAATGAGAGAAGGAAGCAGCGGCATACAGTATTTATACACATGATGGTGTTTTTTTTTTGTGGGTTTTTTTCAATCAGCCTTTTGAAAAGATGCCGGTCACGTGGTCGTGGTCACGCAGAGTGAGGATTTTCTATATTGGATGACAATTCTTTCGGCCTGGTTATCTGTAAATCTTCAGTTTGGAGTGCCCGTTCTAAATGTGAGGGCAGCAGCTGTCGCCTTTCAGGGTGTGTGCACGTGTTCCTGTGTGCCTGTGAGTTAGTATTTAATATTACTGTGGTGAAGGTAAAACAGGGACACTTCAAATTTGTTCCGCACGTTTTCAGAAACAAAGCAGTCAAAGGTGCTTTACAACAATAAAGTTTAACAATGGAATAAATGCCAGACAGGAGCGGTGAATCAGAACGTGGGAACTACAAAGAAGGATAAAAGATTAAAAAGGTGTCCAAAATGAAGAGAAATAATTATTTACTCCAGCAAACTCTAAGACTTTCAGCGGTTTCTGATTCATTCAGACTCCAAGGATTGAAATCTGTTCACACACTCACATTGATTGGTTAATCTATGTGAGTCAGTCTGAAGAAAAGTCATTGAATATTGAGGTGAAGACATGTTTAAGGTTAAGGGTGGGGTTAGTTAAGTAGTAGCTTTGATAAACACGAGGCAGTCTACAGGAAATGAATGTAACTCAATGTCATCTGAATTGATTAAAACGTGCGTCTGTGTTGTTCTTCCGTCCTAATGGGATCTTCAACCTGACTGCAACACCAACCCGTGAGGACTCAGATCATCATGGAGAGAAAAATGAACTTCCCCTTTAGGGAAATCCATAAATTCTTAGGTGAAGGCATGTTTAGGGTCAGGGGATCAGGAGGATTGGGTAACATGTCACAACGGATGAAATATAGTAATTCTGCAGGAAACAACGACGCACAAGGCATTGAAACTTAATGCATGTGATTGTGAATGTGTGAGTGCTGCCTTGTTCTGCTTTAGCCTTAAGAACATTGTGTGTGTGTGTCTGTGTGTGTGTGTGTGTGTGTGCGCGCGATGCCCGCATGGTGAGCAAATGGTGGCCATACTGTCGGAGCCACACACCCTTTTCATCTCCGTCCAGCTGTCCGTTCTCCTTCCTGTCCTTCCCATTTGTCAGATTCGCACCCGATAAGCACGCAAAAGACACAAAATCTCCTGCTCGTACAAATGACCACGAAGCTATAAAAAGCATGATAAAGAAGTTTAGTTTTTTCTTTCAAATGATCTTCCACCTGCAGCATCATCTCACTGGTTTAACTGTTTGATTGTTTGCACTCATCCCCTGTCGTGTTTACACTCTTTGTTGATGTCGCGCTCAAGTTTGTTTATGGCTCCTTTTCTTTATGAGGCTGCTTAGAGGACAAATAAAGAAATTAATCCGGTCAATAAGCCCTACAGTTGCCTCCCTCCCCCGTCCATTACAAAGCCATTACACCACCTGGCTCTATCTGCGCCGTGATCTCAGTCTCCAACTTGACTGTTCTGCTGTTTCAGCCAGAGGCACAGCCAACATTTGTTGTTTTTCACTTGGAATGCAAAAAAAAAAAAAGGAGATGAATAAATACAAACGAGTCGAGACGTTTTGGTCCCAAAGCTTGAGTGGTGGCATCTTTTTCAAGTATTTTGCTGGAAGACTTTTTTAAAAAAGCTGTTAATTAATGTGCTTTCTGCAGGGACCTGAGGCCCCCTCGGCTTGTGTTTATCTGTTTGTGTGCGCTGGTGGCTTGGCGGCTGCTCACCCAGGAGGGTGGGGCAGCAGACATATGGCTGGAACAGTCATTTTATTGATTCTTTGATCCTAACAGATTCTCCCTCTTTTTTTTATTTGTCTCATTTTACACAGTTTTGCTTTTGGTTTACAGCTCATTGAGAAGGAGCTTTCTTAGTATTTTGTGTTTCAAAGCTTTGGCAATAATTAGCTCTGTACTGAGGCTGGTTTGATCCCAGCGAGTCAGATGTTAAGTCTAATTGCAGAAATTTACTAGTTAATATTATAGGATTGGATCCTGTGAGTTTTTTTTTTTGTTTTTTTTTAAACTGTTCTCATAGGAAAAATGCTAAATTGCCAATTAAAAAACAAAAATCTATCTCTGCGTTTGATTGATTAGTCTTTGTCCAGCCGGCACTCCACCACATGCCGCCCCTCCTTACTCTCACTCACATTTGCATTGCAGATTGTTGCTGTTGAGGATCGCTGCCATGGGGGAAAACTCCTTCCAAATTTTTCTGCCACACAAAGCAAAAAGCAAAACCTCTGGGGAGCAAACAGCTCAACCTGAGGGGCTTAACATGGCCGCTCATGTTTAAGCATAGATGTCAGTAAACGTTTGAGTGGGTGGCTCATTTGCATCGGTGGGCACCAAATTACCTGACGGAGTTAAAAAGGGTCGATAATGATATGTGGAGGTGAAGGCCAATTCATTAATTGATAAAAAAATTAAAAAAAAAAGCTGCACCAAGAGAGGATGCACAGATTCAACGAGCAGCAGGGCAAATATGCATGTTGATGCTTGATTTATCTCCTGGCCTTTGCAGGGTGGTTATTTATTGTTGATCTGGAGGACACACACAGAGCAAGAACCCCTCCGGCAGACATCTTCCACCGATCTGCCAGTGTGAATTATCTGCTCGTTCTCAGCTCTGTTTTCGTGGCCTTAAACTCAGTTCTCTGCTCTTGTTTGCAAAGCTGCCCCGAGCTCCAGAGGGGACCTGGCCGCAGCTAACTCAATCTCTGAGCTTGTAACTCATCAGTGACCCTCTGTTGAGCAGGCCTCGCCCTACTTCCCAGACCGGTTTTAAAGAGCCTCATGTTGCTTGTTGCTCTGGTCACATCAAGTATTGTGAACGTTTTGCCCTCCGGTGATCCCCTTTGGATCAGAAAAACAGCCCATTTAACACCCCGGCACATCTCTCAGCACCATGTTTACTTGTGCATTAGCAGGACAAGAAAAAGCTCTGTTTGAGAATGCTTTTTTTTTTTTCTTTTTCTTTGTAGGTCGCAGGCGAACAGAAGTATCACCCAGAATGCTTCACCTGTCTGAACTGCAGGGCGTTCATTGGCGATGGAGACACGTATGCTCTGGTGGAGAGATCCAAACTCTACTGGTGAGTTTCAGCAAGAAACACGTCAAAATATGCACACATACGCAATAAGGGCGCATCTAAATTAAAAAAAAAATGCACACAAAGGAAAAGATCATTTTCTGTAGGACTGAATTCAATTTCAAGCCTTTTTCATTTCATCCTCTCAGATTTTGATCAAAATACATTATTTATGAATATTTCGTAAGCTCGGATTTTTCCTCTTTCACCAGCAGCAAACAGTAATGAGCAAAATTAATTGTATATAAGGCTTAAAAACATTCTGGAATTCCACGTTTTGGAGACACCCCTTTATTTTATTCCATCAGTATCAAACCAGACTGTCTGCAGTGCTCGCTTAAATGTGACCTACTTCTTTATAAATCATCTCCGTTTGTCCAGTGGCAGCACTGACATCCACAGGATCGGCCAATTTTTTTTTTTGGGTGGGAGCTTTGCATTCCGTGCAACCTCCCCCTTCAATTAACCCAAAGATTATTTGTTTTAGGTCGTTTTCCTAATTCCATCTTCTGCCACTCACTAATCCATTTCAAATCCCTTTAAAAAAAAAAACCCAAAATGCACAGAAACGCACAGTAAGCCAAAGCTGCTCGTGACAGGCAGAATCTCAAAATGCATCCGGCTCATTTCTGCCTTCAAAGGAAGAATTCAGTTCTCTGACAAACTGAAGGTGATGGGATGCGTGTGGGGAAAGTCACTCAAAAAAAACAGATATTCAAATTTGTCCTGCAAACTGTGACTCTTTCATATCATCAACGCTAACATTTACACTCGAAACCAGCGTCACCTCAAATGTTATGTGGTGGATGTAGATGCGGTAAACTCAATGCGTTACTTACAGTTCTCACGTGTTGTTGAGTTGTTCAGCTGCAGGATTGTTTTAGTGGGACAGTCACAAATCGTAGGCTTTACGAACAGAAGGTGGCATGTGAGTCAAATCCCAAAAAAACCACAGCGATTCAGTCCAGTGCAAGACTTTCAGAGGCTTTCAGTTTTTCTCCATCAGCCAGCAGAAGCTCCTCATTTTACTCTGCAGCATTTAACAATGACCTCAAACACACAGTCAGAGTCCACGTAAGATCTGTGTCTGAAGGACTTGGGTTCAAATCCATGAGTCGTTCCAAGCAGTAACCAAATACAGATTTAAAAGCAATTTGTTTTAATATAAATGATGAGGTGAAATCTATTTTTGGGTCAGGGTCACTTTGCTGTATTTCCGTACTGGACACGCAAACAAAGCAGGCTTTGTGCTGCTCCTTGAGCTGAAGTGGAGGATGACTTTAACTCTTATTCACTGCTTCACATGTTGCAGCGCAAAGTTTTATTCAGGCGACATGAGAGGAAATTAACTTTCATGTCAGCTGCTCGTGTGCTCTCTTTGTATTTAGTGGTTTTTCCATTTAAATTTCTGTTTTCAATCATATACTTCAATTCTCAGAATGTTTTCTGTTTTGATTTGTTTTGTGAAATTTGGTTGTTTTGCAATCCAGACTTGTGAAACTGTTTTTGTCAAAGGTCACGCTGACCCTCGGCGGAGAATAATGACTGCATAGTTTGGTCCTGAACATCTCGTCAACAACATGTGATGCTCTAAAAACTGATATAATGAGAACTTATTGACCCATTTATGATTCCATGGAAGCCTCACAATGGTTTTCTTCTTCCTCCCGTACTCTCTCTTTTTTGTAAAACGTCTCCTTTTCTCCATCCTCTCCTGCAGCGGTCACTGTTACTATCAGACCATTGTGACCCCGGTGTCGTTGCCGGACTCACCATGCTCGCGGATCCCTCACACCGTCACCCTGGTGTCCATCCCGGCCTCCGCCGAGGGCAACAACGGACGCAGGGGGCGGGGCTTCTCCGTAGCCATCGACCAGCCGCTCAGCCCCACCAACGGCTTCACTCCTGAAAGCGGATGCACCGTCAGAGTCTCCCAGTGAGTTGCTCTGTTCCATATTAAAAGCCATTGTGTTTTCATGTGGATCCTGTTAATAATGCAGGAGAGGTTAACATACGGTGAAGGACAGAGGATAAAGAAGGGGAATCATAAATGCAGGACAGGTTGATACATGGACTTCATTTAAAATGTATAATAGAGCAGAAGGAAAAGGAAATGAGCCGGGATCTGAGTCACTGTTATTCAAATGAGCTCTGAACTTATCTGATCTCACGTCTGGGGAACAATGAAAATATTCAACGTGGGCAGAAAAGTGATTTTTTTTTTAATTGTATTTTTTTATACAGAGTGGATGCAGACTGCATCAGTCCAGATGTGAAGAACTCCATCCATGTGGGAGACCGTATCCTGGAAATCAATGGGACCCCCATTCATAACGTCCCTCTGGATGAGGTATTCACTGCTCTGCATCATGCTCAAAGCCAGCAAGATATTTAAATGCCAAGAGTATATGTTTTTGTTTAAAAAAAAAACAAAAGAAAAAAACCTTTTTAATTGAATTCATTGTTTTTGTGCTCATTACCTGATTTGTTATATGTAGTAAATGATCTAGTTTCTTTGTCAAAACTTTAATATGAGCTGAATCATAATACAAAAAAAACATAGTTTTACAATAACTTGTTATTTATAAACAGTTTTATCATGATCATCTTTCCATTTGTTTGAGAGCATCAGGAAGGGCTAAATATATCTATAGCGACATACAGCATGTGCTATATTTAATTCAACTGTATAAATATTTAAATAGACGACTTTTATTCTCTGTGGTCGGCCTCATGTCTGCGCTTTATGAATTAGCATTAAGTAACAGCAGCAATCGGTTCACTGTATCTTTAACCTACAGATTTACTCTAAGACATTTCCATCCACTGCATCCATCAGGCTCGTTTTTTTGAGCCGCAATAAACCTCTCTGCTGTTCTATTTCTGCTCTCAATCACTCATCGCCAGATCGACCTGCTGATCCAGGAGACGAGTCGGCTGCTGCAGCTCACCATCGAACACGACCCCCACAGCCACGGGCAGGAGGGGGGCTCCTCCGAGGCCGACGGCCCGCTGTCCAGCCCTCTGTCCGAGGGCCCCAGCCCCATCCTGCCCATCACTCAGCCCCCCAACGCTGACTCCGGCAACATCAGATCCCGCATCATCACGTAAGACAATTAGTACTTTATATGATGGGACACACCGAGACGTCTTTGAAAAAGACACAAGAAAAAAAAAACCCCAACAAGCCAGACTTGTGTTTCTGTTCCTGCCTCCTCACAACTGCTGCTCCTGCATGAGGAGTTTGTTCGCAGAACACCTGTCACATGAAATTCTATGTTTGTTCACCATGCATCCTCAAGCAAAGCTGGGGTTATTTTAGTCTTTTCTGCTTTTGCACATAAGATGTCTGATTTGAAACAAAACAAGCTATTTTTGTAATTCCTGTTAATATTGTTGCAGCTGCAAACACCATGCTGAGATTTTCGGCGCCTCTCTTCTGCTGACTCATTAACTTCTACCGCCCGCTCCCCTCTCTCGCAGACGAAGCTACAGTATTGATAAGTCTCCGGGCTCCAGCAATGCAGCATCACCCATCTCCCAGAGGAAGGACATCAATCGATCGGAGTCGCTCCGAGTGGTCTCCAACCGGACTCACCGCATCTTCCGCCCGTCCGACCTCATCCACGGAGAGGTGCTGGGGAAGGGATGCTTTGGACAGGCCATCAAGGTAGATTCCAATTTGTTTTTCTCGTCTAATGTGAAACAGTAGATGTGGTGATTCTTAAAGTGTCCAGAAGATGGCAGCATTGAGACAAGTCCAAGGTAGAGCGTCATGGTGTGAGATGGTCAGGGAATCTGACCCACAGCTTAATGTGTTTACAGCAGGGTTATTCTTACTACATATGGGACAGAAAATATAGTTAGAGGTTTTTAGTCCCAAAATGTAAAATGTAACAAGTCACAAACATGCAATTGCTTGGATGGATGAGTCATAAATTATGTTGAATATCTTTCTAATATCAAGCTCTGAGCACGGTCAATATTGCATCGGGTTTGTTTCCCAGCCTGACTTTTGCGTGTTTCTTGTTGAAGGTGACCCACAGGGAGACGGGGGAAGTGATGGTGATGAAGGAGTTGATTCGCTTTGACGACGAGACTCAGCGGACGTTCCTGAAGGAGGTGAGGAGAGACGAGCCATCACGGCTCACAACATTAAGGAGAACCATGTTTATTCACATCATAAAATTATTATTACACTCAAAACGTCTTCAAACGTCTCACTTTGAACAGCTTGTTCCCAAACAGTGAAGTGCAGTGAAGGTAAATGGAGTTTGAGCGTGACCAGAAAGAAGCTGCAGCTTAAAATGAACTACTTGTCTCTGAGAATTTAGGGCAGGACTGAACCAAAAGAAATAAAAAATGCTTATATTATCTGATCTGAAGAGATTTGGAACCATAGAATTACTTGTATTTAAAAAGCAGACTAGAGATGGAATCAAACTCACTGATTGTGAAGCCTTCCTGTTAGAAACCAGACATTGTAATGTATTCTCCGCAAAGAATATTTTAACACATTGGAATTTGTGATAAAGAGCCAACTGATAAAGATTTGCATAAGTGGCTGTTTGATTCAGTGCCGTTGGAATAATATACTATACGTGTGTTGCACATTTAAAATCAAAACAATTATGATGAAGTCTTCAATCAAATCAAATCAAATGACTCGACATAAAAATAATGCCGTCAAGATGAGAGAACCTTTCTCCGGGATCCAATTTAAAACAATTAAGTTAAAAACACCCACACTTATGCAATCACATGGCCACCCACCCTGCCGTCCACACACAGACACACGTCCCTAAGATGTCGTTTTGAAAGAAATTGGGCAAAAATTAAAGTGTCCACTGCAGCAGGCTGTGATCTAAAGTGCTCAACGGTTAAAGTGACCTTGTGAAATGATGAATGATTTAAATACTGAACCAAACTGAGCAATATAAAGGTTGACAACCTCGTCATGGCTCCTCAATGGTATAGTGGTTACTGTCTCACCTCACAGTGAGTTGACTGTTGTTCTGTGATCGAAATCATTCACAGTGAATATGGATGCTACACATGTCGGCATGTGCATCTCACTTTTGAAGGTGTTCAATTGGAGCTGACAAAATGATGAATAAGTGATAAAGAGCTTTAAATAAAAAATACAAGGGCATACATTTTAACGCCTGTTTTGAGCAGTGAGGTTTGTGTGAGTGATGAGTTTCTAGTCCGTATCACTTCAAGGAACGTTAGATTAATTGTTACATGACCGTTCACGTCACGGTTGGTTTGAAGAATATTAGAATTGTAACCAAAAAAGAACTACGTATTAAAGTGGAGTGGATCTGCTTTTAAAAACAACAACAACAAAACAACAAAAAACGTCTGTTTTGGTCTATTTCGTCTCGCAGTGTGAACACAGACTTATTTTCCTCCCACACTAGACTCCCTGTCACACCCACCCTCCACTAATTCAGCAATGATAACAGAGTGACGACTCCCCGCTGAGGTTTACGCTTCTGTAAAACTGATGTGAATTACTGCTCGTGCTCCCGTTTGATGTTCAGTCTCTCGGAGTCACTCATCCACTTAACGTCCTTTTTAATGAGAACTTTGAAGTTCACAGAAGCTGCTCGGCTCTGGTGGCGTGTATTACTTGGTGGGGTCTTATTTTCATTACTAGGTTGGCGACAGTACCGAACTTTTTGCTTTGTAATTGGTGTAAAACAACAAAGTAAAAAATACTTGGCTGCAGAACAAAGCCACACTGTAATTAGTCCAGATTATGACTGCTGCTGGCTCTTTGTTTGCTTGTAGGTGGCCCGACGCTCACATCAGTAGAGTCACTTGTAATCTTGTTTTGGGACTCCACAAAGTGCAGAAAAAAACCAAGACACCATGAGGCTTGAAGGAGACATGTTTGGAAACGTTTGAAAAGCAGTAATATCTTCAATCACACTTATACACTTTATATCTGCAATGACTTTCTGTGGTGTAAAGCAGGAAGAGTGAACTTTAATCTTGGCGTCTCCTGATTCAACAGAATCACATGTTTTACAAATGATCTGAAGTGAGTGCATTAAAGGGGCGGTTTGTACTGTGTCGGGCAGGTGTGAGATAACTATCAGGTGGAAATACCAACTTAGAAAGACTGTCAATATACTGGAATTAAGCAGTACTTTTTGGGTACTTGTGCCTTTATCAGTATTTTTCAGTTGACTTTAAGCCATGGAATTTACTTCACTACTGTTAAAATCATAAGACAGTACATTAACATGTTGAAACCTTCTGATCTGGATGTTTTTTGCCACTCAGTGTATTATTTTATGTAATAACAAGCTGTTCTAAACGTTTATATTCTTTATTATTTGTATGAAATGTGCTCATAACATTAATATTGTGTAGAAATAAATTGAATCAGAGCGTAGCCTGTGGACAAACATCACTGAGCTAAACAACCGCAGACCCTCGCATTTATACTTGTGTGGAATTTAAAGTCACCGTCAGGCTGAAGTGCATATTTCTGGAGTGTTGGGAGAAAAGGAAGAGTCCCATTTGTATTATAAGTTTGTTATAGAACATGGAAGCATGGATGGAGTCTGGTGGCTTTACAAAAAAGGTAAAAATGCTGTTTGAGGCAGCTGTGGTTCATGTATGTAGTAAATGTTGCTCAAAATGTAAAATGCACTGAGAATGCTCATGAGAGAAGGAAACTAATTTGACCTAGATTGTGGAGAAAAAACAATATGTATAAAGAGCAAGTGTTATAAACAGGCTTTTTTTCTGGCATGCAGAAGTTTCTCTTTTTGTCAAGAAAAAGAAAAGATTGAGTATGTGCGAGTGCTTTTGACGCCACTGTTGTTGATTTATTCCCGGAGCATCACAAGTGTATGAATGTCTCTTTCTTTAGGTGAAGGTCATGCGCTGCCTGGAGCACCCCAATGTGCTCAAGTTCATCGGCGTCCTCTACAAAGACAAGAGACTAAACTTCATTGCAGAGTACATAAAGGGAGGCACCTTGAGGGAGCTTATTAAGAAAATGGTGAGAGTCATGCGTGTGAAGTGTTATTTGTGTCCATGCTCTGTGACTGTGTAATGCTGTTTTGATGCCAAAAAACTGACTTCCAAGCTTTTTTTTCTCTCCACAGGACATTAACTATCCCTGGAATCAGCGGGTCAGTTTTGCTAAAGACATAGCTGCTGGGATGGTGAGTTCAAAGATCCAAAATGTGCTTTTATTTAAACGTCTTCAGTCTTAATTGTAACCACTAAAATAATGGAAAAAGAAAGCGTTTAATTGCTTTTATTTGGAGGGCTCCTACTTTTGTATATTTGTGAGAGTGGATGCGTCCATGCGTTTTTATTTTGTTTAATTGTTCGAGGTGACCTGAGAGGATCCAGGGAGGAAGTTAGTGGAGGCTATAGCAGCACTTCCCTCAGACTTCACCACTGTCTCCCTCTAGTGGTTATATGTTAGTGAGCTCCAGTGGCAATATTCCACCCAATCATTTCCGTCTCTCTCAGTGGAAATTACAGCATGAATTCCTGCAGGATTACAGCATGGGCTTTTTACATTTCCTTCTAGTACAATGACGAGTGTCATGCATGACTGAATTATAGGATTTTCAACCACAGCCTCTTGAGCTATAACCAGACAGCATTGTTCCACTTCCTGTGGGTTTGACATGACCTCAGAGCTTCTGTTGTATTTCCCCCTCATGTCTGTCTTTCTATCTGTCAAACAGACGTACCTGCACTCCATGAACATAATCCACCGGGACCTGAACTCACACAACTGTCTCGTTCGAGAGGTGAGACCTGTCCTCCCGTGCACCCTGTGTTTGTACATTGGATTGAACACGCTGTGCCTGTGATTTGCTCTGCCAGTAAAGAAACAAAAGGCAGCTTTGTTTGCAGGAGCTGTAAGAGACTAAGCCGTCTTACAACACCCTCAGCACATGGGGCAAAAATGTTCCGCTCACCTGGAGTCAAAAATGAAAGCCGTGTTATGTTGGGATTGTTTATATGCATTTGAGGACAATCACAGCAGTAAAGTGGCACTTTTGAGAATAAATTGGATGGCTTGAGGTCATTTTAAAGTGCATTGAGAAAAAAAAATCAAAACTTAAATTTTTCTTTAAAAAAAAAAAAAACATAGATTGCAAATCGCCCGGCCCTCGTTGTCAGGTACTAAAAGCGATCCTCTACACTTGTGTGTTTAAGGACAACACAGTGGTGGTGGCTGACTTCGGGCTGGCTCGTTTGATGGTGGAGGAAAAGCAGGAGGAGAAGCTGACGCAGGGGAAACTTCCCGGCCTGAAGAAGCCGGACCGCAGGAAGAGATACACTGTGGTGGGAAACCCGTACTGGATGGCTCCTGAGATGATCCATGGTAAGATCTAAAGGCACACATACACTAGTTTCTATGTGCTGCCAGCATTCATCATAAATAGTCATTGTATTAATAAAGCATTCATATTTCTACGTTTTCCCTCTTTCAGGAAAGAGCTACGACGAGAGAGTCGACATCTTTTCCTTTGGCATAATGTTGTGTGAGGTGAGTGAAACGACACTCTATTCCTTCTCATATTTTTAGTATTGCAAAGTATGTTTTGATGAATAATGCAACCAAAACAGCACGTAAAGTGTCATCATTAATTACTCTGTTGAGCCTCAAAATTTGAAAATGATAAAAGTCTCAAGTTTCTACTTCTTAATTTAAACGTGACCTTAAAATTCCTAGATTTCATATTAATTTCTGGGGTATTTTTTTCCCCTCAACATTCATGGACAAACCAGTGCAAAGGTTATTATTTCCTGTAATAATGATTGCTGAAGAAAGCATGAATATATTTGAGTATATGTTTGTGGAATCTTGGTTGCATTTTCCCTGTGGACTCAGGAATTCTTTCACTGTATTTGTTTCGCGCACATCATCAGAATTAAAATCCACTATTTCTACAATATGAGACTGTTGATTCTTCAAAACGTCATTGGTTCTTTCTGGAGTTAAAGATTTTCATACAGTTTTACTGAATTTGGGCAAACTTTGTGTTTGACTGCGATTTTGGTCCAACGATCTGAATTTTCTGGCAAAATTCTCTCCATCAAATGCAGAAAAAGCTGCAATTTGCTTGAATTCAGTATGATATCTTTTTCATTTTCATGAGGGAACATGTTTACTCTTCCTGCGGTGTTTCTGAGAGGTGGGGACATTCGCCCTCCATGTGAAAAAAATCAGCCCCAATCGCTTTGGGGCCCGGCCACAACACACCATCCTCATGGTTTGTGTTCAGTCATTCTATTGCACTCGAATATACGTTTCCCAGATGGGCGCCATTATGCTCGAGAGGGATTAGAGAGAGGAGAAAAGCAAAGCTGTCTTCATGTGGCCACTCGCAGGCACAGGCATGATAGTTGCGGTCAGTTGGAAACCATCAGGCTCAGTTCGGAGGCTTTACAGGGTTTTCAACTGGAGGCCAGACGGAGGAGGGGGGGGGCTTCTCGCACTCCACTCACTCCTTCCCTCTCATTTGCTTTCCCTGCCCTCTGCAGATCATCGGCAGGGTGAACGCTGACCCCGACTACCTCCCGAGGGCGACGGACTTTGGCCTGAACATTTCTGGGTTCCTGGAGCACTTCTGTCCCGCCGACTGTCCCCCGGCCTTCTTCCCTATCGCCGCTGTGTGCTGTGACCTGGACGCCGACAAACGGTGAGACATCGGCAGCAGCCTCGCACTCCCGAGTCTTCCCCAAGCGGCAGGCCGCCCAACATGCAAACATTTCTGAAGGCACTTTGCTGAGTTTGAAATTCATTGGCTGCAGCTCAAGAAACAATGGAGGGAATCACATTCAGTGGCTAAAAAAATAGGCTGCAGTTCGTGGCTTTAGTGTCCAAAACGCTGCGCAATTCTAGATGAACAAATACAGTTAAAGCAGAACAATTATTCAGGAGAAAAACCTTTTGTTTGAATCGTCTTTGAAGTCTTAAATGCGCTCAGAAGACGAAGTGTGAATATACTGAAGTAGGATTAAAAGCTTTCAAAACTGAACATGACTAAAGTGAAATAAAGTCAAATGATTAGATTTAGAAATGTAAATGCAGGTTTCAGGCTCTTTGACATTAGATGTCAAGAAAAGTGGAGCTTATAATGAAAGAGGTAAATATTCTGCTGAATCAAGACCAGAATGACAGCGAAGGCTCATTTCTAACACTGTTGTAAAGACTAAATTAGTAAAGCTTTGAGACATCCGACACAAATAAATTGAGTATTTTGACATGAGTGTTGTGAACCAATGCTAATATTTCAAAATATTTTGAAAGTATTTCTTTGCGAATGCTCACTGACATCGGGAGCTTAACAACTTGTGTTGCCTCGTTCCTGTCAGACAATAAGGTTTCTTTGCATCTTGAGTTGAAATGTCCTGTTTTGCTAAATTCCCAGACCTGCATTTTCCAAACTGGAGGAGTGGCTGGAGAACCTGAAGATGCACTTGGACATCGGCTTGCCCCTCATGTCTGAACTGGACCAGCTGCACAAAGCGTTCTGGGAGCACCACAGCGCCACCCACCCCGAGAACGGCTTGCACATCCATCCTGAACACCCGGAGTAAGGCCCGGGACACCGCGGGGGAATTGTTCGAAGTTTAACCCCCGACGAGGGAGGGCGTGGGGCAGCGATCGCCTGCCTCGGGTGGCGCCGAGGCCTGAGGAGTAGTGTAAATATGCCTCCACGTTTTGAAGCAGCGGCCCCAGGCTGGCTCAGGCTTTAACGAGTAGACTCAGGGGGGGGGTGGTAACAAAACGTGGATCTGAAAAGCCACTCGTGTGAGATGCGCACACCTATGAGAATGAAGTCGACAAACATCACCTAACGATAGCTGCAGCCGAAGCTAAAGTGGAACACGTCGTATGCAATCGGAGACAACTTTCAAATGATGACTCAGCTTTTAAACGGTGTAGATTTATCGTGAGTGGTCGCACCAGACAAAAGTCATTTCTGTAGTGTGTGGAGTCGCTTCAGGCCTCGACAGAGTGCGGCGTGCAGTCCGTGTTTGCGCTTGTCGTCGTGTGTTCGATTTGACTTGGTTCTCATTTCGAATCTGATTTCTAAAAATGCAAATGAGAGGCGTCTGCCTCTGGTTTAAGGTTTGGATCCACTTTGAACCTGTAAAGCTTTAAAAAGCTCACTGCAGAGTGCATGGCTGTAAATAACGCTGTCAGGTCAGATCCCGCTCCATCCTGTCCCTCTGACCTCGTTTGATCACGGACCACTAATCCACCCCCACCCCAACTATTTATTGTGTAGCACTGACTTATCAGAGAGGTACACATCTCACATACACATGGTACGTTTTCTCTCATTTTTTTTGTAAGAGCTGTCAGCGTATATCATTCACACGAACACACCGATGTACATAGCTTTCGACATTGTAAATGTTTTAAATATTGTAAATGTACAGACATATTTTATATACGTATGCTACATTGCCATATTTTTCTTGGCTGACCAGTTGAAATGAGCAGCGAAGGTCTGATTGCAGTGAAAATGGCACAGCTGAAGGATTTATTGATGGCCTTGATTGTTTTGTACCTTAACCGAGACGTGACAGGTCACAGAATTTTAGCATTTGTGATATGAGGAATCTAATCAAACACTCATTTCCACTTTAGGAATTCTCAATATATCTGCCCAACAGAGCTCACTGAAGTAACTATCAGAGCATCTTAAAATAATGCAAATTCCAACCCCCATTCATTTTAGGTTTATTGCAACATAATTTGAAATGTTTTAGAGTTTTTTTTTATTATTGTTTAAAAAGGTTTAGGTCTTGAAATGTTTTGCTTTATATGTTATGAATGTAGAAAAATCTGACACAGTAGTCAACTTTTGATGTGTACACTATTTTATTTTGATAAACCCATACAGGCAAGAAATATGAAACCATTGGAATGCAGTATTTAAAAAATAACGCTTCCTGTTTTTCATTTAAAGCATTATTTATGCATTTTATCAAACACGATAAAAGCTGATGAAGCCTTTAGTAGCAAAACACACAAAAAAGAGCATCTGGAGTCACTGAATCTTATATTATGGACAATATTTCTGTTGTCTACAACTCCTGTAACAGACTAAGTTTTTTCTTAGATATTTCTACATTCATGACATATAAAATAGAAGGCATACTTTAAATTTGTATTGTGATAATGATAGGAGAACACCTGATTATATAAAATATTATAAACACTGTGTGTTTTTATTACGTGCAGTAAATCTAAAATATAAACTTCACAGTTTTAAATTCAAGTATGTGAGAAATTAACTTTACCGTTGTATTGTAATATTTAGATTACCTATATTAAGTGGCTGCAGTATTTCGGGGAACATAGATCTTATTGTTTTATTCTTTATGACGACCTTTCTGACGCATTTGCTCCCGTTTGAGTTTTGTAGTGCAGATTTCATTGACATAGAGCCATAGATGTGTGCTGGGATTATAATACTGGATGACACTGTTAGATAGGGAACCATGACCCCTTTTGAACCTGTTACAACGAACTCTACACATTATGATTTACTGTAATTACATGTGATCTCCAAGGGCAATCGACTCACTGTCAATGAGTCACTCTTATCTGCTGTACAGTAGTGAAGGTGTGGGAGTAATATCACCCCAAGCTGACTCATCACATCATCCATCGGTCCTCTCTGGATGTTCGTCTGTTGTTTGTTTACATGAACACGCTCGCTGTAAATACCACTGTAAATACACATCTGTCTCATCACGTGTGTCCGTGCGTCGCAAAAAGCACCCGCACTCTTCGGAAGCTTCTGTCAGGTTTCTCTCTTGCACCTTCTGCCGTCAGATTTCGCTCTCCATTCTAAACTTTCGGATTCCCTACTTTTGTTTTCACGAGCTGCATGACGTACTGACACGGTCGGCTCGGCTTCTACACGCAGCTGTTAGAATATTGTGGTTTTTAAATAAGAAAATGATTGTGGGGTGGGAAAAGACAAAAAAAAAAAATTGATAAAGGAAGCTGCTTATAAAAGGAAATGAGAAAAAAAAGAAAACACAACATCTGTTTTTTTATATCTTCCCACTGAAATCTTTTTGTATCCTTTTGAGTACTTATTTAATTTGCACTATATTACCAAATGGCGACTTGAAGCCATGATTGTTAAGTTTCTCTCTTGGGCTACTTGTGATAAGGAAATTAATGATGTCGGTTCAGGTTGATATTATAATGCAAGACACTGATAGAGCCTTTCAACTGTTAAAAAAAGGGCTCTGGGAAATACGTCTTCTCGGCAGCAAACAGGACATTTTCCATTCTTCTGATATAGTCTCATCCATGAATCAGCTTAGACTTATGCTGATGAAATCAGCTTATTTGATCCATGACATTTTTTAAGTCACATTTTTACAGGTGACATTCAGATCACTTTCACAATTTCAGGTTGTACCTGAGAGACAAGATGTCCTGTTCTTTGCTGTCCAGAGGATGTGAAGTCCCAGATCCGCGTGCTGCCTACAGACTGGTCCTTTGTAAATGATGTTGTGCGTTGTTTCTGACTGCTTGGTTTCACATGTGACGCCCACAGAGGTTTGCAATCCTGCTGGTCTTTCTGATAACGGAACACTCTAAACCCACTACCCTCACCTCTCTTCAAACACACTCCTTTGGCTCAGGGCCGAAACTTTCTCTGGAGCTTTTTACTTCACAATTCAGTTAATTCAGCAGCTTGGTAATAAATAGTAGAGCTTTACAGTAACAGACTCAAATAGCATGTTAACTTCTGTCTGATCTAAATGTGACACAAATCTGCTTCTCTGAAACGAGCCTCTCCTGGTTGATGTGTTCGTCGCTGGGCATGTACCGCACCCCAGCTGGCTTTGCTGTATTTCTTCTTCCATTCCTGTCAGAGCCGTGTGGAGCATGTCAGATGTGTCTGTGAGGGCGTGCTGATGATCTCTGAGAATGTTGCCGCAGCACTTCTTTCGCAAAGGATCGTTACCTCTGAACAATGCTGTGCCTTTGTTGTAAGCTAGCCTTGCCAACGACTCGAAAACATGAACTGATTTCCTTTTATTTTGTATTTTCGATGTATCATAAGTGCAAGCCTGATTCAATTGGATTGAATATCATAGCTGATACCGTGTTGTATGAGATCTCATCTTATTCTGTATCATATTTATATACTTTCCAGATCTGCATTGTCAGTTTTGATATTTTAATGGTATATTTCTCTTCTCTCTCTCTTTTTTTTTTTTTTTTTTTTGGTCTTATTTAATTTTTTTTACACAAGCTGTGAAAACAATTCTGCACTTTAATCATGAACGTGAACGTTTAGACTCTGAGGAGGTGACTGGTTCTGTTTCTTTTGTCACAGCTAAAAATAAAACTGTTGCTCCTTAAACAAACCACTCTCATGTCATCTGTGACTGTTTATTCTTGCAGAGGCCTCACTTTAACGTTAACCCTCTACCAAGGGATTTGCAAAGATATTTCAAGAGGGAAATCTTATACATAGTTATGACAAAGGTCATGATGATTAAGGTCAAAGCTCATATTGAAACATTTGCCTCAGAGCTGAATGTGCAAAGCACAGGCATGAGAGCATGCAACATGTGCATGATGTATAACCACGTGCACAAACGAGATGTGTGATGATCGCTACACTGTTACCTGATTTGTGTGGAATTTCCCTCCATATAAAGATAAAAACTCATCTTCATCATTTCATTTCAAATCCACTGGTTTACAGAATTGAAAAGATTCTATAAATAGAAGCAGCAGTAATAAGTGTAAAATCTGCTGCAGACACTGTGTTCACAATATAAAAGCACTGTCAGTGATGCAAGCTGAAATAAATGTGTAATACAGTGGTAATAATAGTGCTCATTTCTGCTTGTAAAAGAAATCATTACAAATGCAAAATTCTTCAAAACAACCAGCAGGTGTCACTGTCTTTCTCTGCTGTCATTCTTTCGGGCGAAATGTCAAGAACGATGTACTTCATCCATCCCTTCCGTCGAAGTTTTATGACTTGCAGGTTATTAGAACTCATTCCAGCTCACTATGTGAAAAGGCAGAGTTCAACCTGGACGTGTCAACAGCACATCACAGGACAAACACATAGAATGGCAGACAACTACAGTCATATTCAAATTTAGTCACTGATTTACTACAAAAAAGTTTTCAGGCTTGGGGGATTGTGCTGTGGGAGAAGGTGCAAACGCAATAGAGAAAGACCTCAAAGCCTGGTATTGAGCCAGAAATACTTTCAGTGTAAGGCAATAGAGCTCCACACAATCTCATTTAGTATATTTAGAGAGTCAAGTGCAGCTTCAATCATCCAAATATTTAACTTTTTATATACTGTCTTCACTCGTTCAGCTACAAATATTCCAGAACACAAATTCAAACATGTACTCTGTGCAATACTGAAAAAGAAAAAGAAAAATCAAAGTAAGCATCCTCTAACACATAGGGGGAAATGTCTCTGCAATCAGCCCATTATTAACTTTAACTATAGGAGCAGTGAGCTTGCACAGTGAAGTGCTGCTGGAGGTCAAAGGCCTTGCTCAGGGACCCACAGTGGTAACCTCGTCAGTGGGATTTGAACATGGGAACCTCCAAACACAAGATTGCTTCTTTTACCTTTTGGTTAAGAGATTTGAAATTGGGAAAAAAACCAAAACAAAACAATGTAGTCACAGTATAAATGTTTCGTTAGAACTGCCAGTACATTGAATACATGCAATGACCCTAACAATGATCCAAATGGAACCTCGGGCAATAGTGTTATTCAGTATTGTACGGGTGACTGGTTTTTGTTTTGGTTTGTGTTATGAATGTCATTTAAAGCTTATGCCATCCATTTTTGAAGCTGGCTCTGCTGAAGGCGTCCCCGTGATGATATTGGGTCTCTTCCTCTTTGCAGATATGGGAATTGCTCGTGTATAGATTTCACCTTTTTGCATATTTTCACCATTTTGGAGGTTTCAAAGCAGTATTTTTTTACATTCACTTTCACCCCCCCATCAAACACACACACACACACACACACACACACACACACACACACACACACACACACACACACACACACACACACATCCAGTTTCAAGTAAGGTGCTCCCTCTCCATCAATGACAGTATATTGCCCAAGGGCACTTCAGCACGTGAGCCAATGGAGTTGAAAAACAGCCACAGGATTGGAGGACAATCAAAATTGGGGGGGGGGGGGGTTCTTTTATATGTGTTACTTTTTTATGTACAGGGTCATTAAAACACATTATAAAACCCTAATATTACAAACATATTAAATCTTGCAATTCACCAACACTTTGCGTGTTTACGTGCGCAGTGCAGCCGTTTGCACGTGCACGTGACCAGCCTCCCCCATCACATCCACGTGCGATTGTTTTCGTTGTGACGTCGCCACAGCAGCGGCGGTCGGCGTGTCGTGACGTCACCCCCGCTCGCTCGCTCGCTCTGTGAGTGGCGACCGACTGCAGCCTGTGCAGAACTCACTCAGTCGCCGGGAGGGGAGGACGCCGCTGCGCAGCACACACGGACCGACCGGTTTTCCCAGCCGCGGGGCTCGGAACCCAGAGAGGAAATTTAAAGGAAATACCGAGGAATAACACCGGGGAGAACGGAGACGAGGGGTCGCGGCTGCAAACTTAAAACTTTGCGATGGAAAATTTGTCCAGCAACAACCGGTTTCGGTCTACAGTGTTCAACAACGGTGAGAAATCTTCACTCCAATATTTGTGTTGACATTTTCTCGTCTCACGTTGTGGCTTTGACTTGCAATCAACCCTCACTTCAGCGTCGCGTGCTCTCAATCTGGTTGATTGGTGGAAAAGCTTCACATGGCGTTGATGGTGATGGCAGTCTGTTTGCCCGCAGGTCAGCTTTTACTCTGAAAGACCCTAAGCCGATAATGGCAGTCCAGATTTGATCATAATTGTTGCTGCTGTGACAGGACAGAGGACATTTCGTCCTGCTGGATAAAGAAATCCCCACACGGGACGCAGCAGCAGCAGCAGCAGCAGCACACTGTAATTCTGCAGCTATGCGAGAGTGGCACCGCACTGGACTATTTCCGGACCGCTCGCATATAGAACTGGGTTGCACCGGTAAAATAAAGACTGCAGCCGGATGCAGAAGTCTGCACCAAGAACCAGTCCATTTAACCAGGGGCGGATCCAGATCAGTTCTCTAAAGTGCTTCGGTCCCGGGAGAGGGGGGGGCATGAGGCAAACTTAAGAGGGGACCAATAAGTGAATTCAGTAAATGCTGCCACTGATGTCTGTCTTTTGTATTTTGTTTGACTTCTTCTTTTACAGATCGTGCATTTGAGTTTTTACTTTCTCTGTGTGAATATGATTCCCACCAGGTCTTTGTTTTCCTCGGTTATGTTCTAGTTTTCAGCATCAACAACTCTTAACCAGCTCCAGGAGTGTAAAACAGGAACAAGGCTATTGGTCTTGCCATCACTAAGTATGACATATTTGAGGTTTTTCCTTTACAGTCAGTGTACAATAATGTTGGATCAAGGCCATCATGTCATGATGACTTCTCTTACTGTGTTCATAGTAATTACAGGTTTCATATGTGGCCATTTCTTTTTTTAAATAATACATTAGCTGCATTTACATGCTTTTTTGTCAGTCTAATTCATTCTTGCCATTTAATAAATCAAACTGTCAAACATTTAACAAATCAAACCGTGGATCGATCCCAGAATGTTTACAATGTGATGTTGGCTTCTTCTAACATGTGCTCATGATCCCACATCCACATTTAGCTGGAAGCCCAATAGTATTGATGACGTTGACTTGATGGGCAGTTAGGATTATTAGACCCCAGCTGAGGAGACCAGTGTGCAATGGACAGGCAGCAACTTGACTTAATGATTGACATCACTCAGAACCAAAGACAGTTATGTGATATGGGGGCGCAAATCAGTTTCCTCCATGAAATCCTCACTGCTGCATCAAACCGCTGCCATGTTCAGCCTTGATCGGTTTTCTTTTTTAAACGTTTTCAGTCAGACGGCAACATTGTGAAAATCCCAAAACTGTGACTTGATTTTGTTATCGAATGCGTGTACCCTTCATGCAAAGTCTGATTAAAATGAATATGTTAGTACATTCTAAAAAAAAAAAAAAAAGCAGAACAGTGGAAAATAACTTCAAGATTTCCCAAAATGTTTTTACAGTGAAGGGTTTGACTACAATATGTATTCCACAGGAAATTTAACTGTTCAAAAATAGCCCCCTGGCCCTCCCCCATTGACACACACAAAAAAAAAAAGTTTTTGTTTTACATTATTAGAATCAGTAACTTGTATATTTGTGTATTAAAAAAAAAAAATTCAAGCAGGTATATTTAAGTTAAATTTACTATGTGTAATGTGATGTACTGCATTTAAAAGTTTTTTTGGAGGACAATAGTAGTTTTGTTTGCTATTTTTTCAAACTTAAACATGAAAGGTCACATGCTTGCTCCCTCTATGTGCAAAAGAAGTAGTTTGTTTTCAGGCACAGTTTTAGTCTGGTGATACCCAGTACTGTTGTCCTGTGCTGAATATCATGCAGGATTGATGTCATTGAGATAGAGTGGAGCAAAGGGGGGAGGGTTCAGTGCAGATTGTGGTTTTCCACACTGTCCATGTTTTATGCTGTAAACAAAGTTGAAAATAAAATGTTGAAGAATATGCATTTCAAGCTCACAATTCATCCCTTTTCTTTTAGATATTTCATTTTAGTTATTCACAAGTGGATATGTGGAGTACAAGCAGTTGAATTGCTCTGATTATAAAACTAGCATGTGTTGCTGTTCTGGTTTAACCTGAATCCACACACACACGCCTGGGACACGATGAGAACCTTTTCTGCTTTGATTTGAAGTGAAACACTCAGCACCTCTGTAAAAAAATTTTTTTTGGGGGGTGCCTCTTTACATTTTGCATATTGGTGCTAAGTTCAAATGTTGGTTTTTCCGTGGCTGAGTTGTCCCTGGTCAAGTCTCTATTGGCTCAAATTTCTTTGAAACTCCATAGCTTGTGTTTGGTTTCAGTGGTGAGTCACACGACAGACGCTTAAAATAACAAAGACAATCTCACAAACGGGACATTCAATGAACATTTGTTGTTGTGGTTGTTCTCCTTGTCAAACAACTTTGCAATTATCTCTTTTTCAAGACGACGCTTTTCGATTCACATGAAGTGCATATGGCATGTTTCGCCACCTGAAACCCTTCCTTTAACCAGGACGAAACTTCCATCAAACTATTTAGACTAGGAGGTGGATGATGGTCAAAGAGAAAAGGAGCGGATGGACAGCCAAAGAAGTTGAAATCGAAACGGTAAGCTAATTACCAGACTTGTTGGGGTAGGAAGCGTCGATCATAAACACTGGGCGACACGGTCAAAGAGCCTGCAAGGAAAGTACAGAAAGAGATGACGGAGAGGAGAAAGCACAGACTGCAGCGGTAACGGTGACTTGCGGATGGCCGATGAAGACAAACTCGAGGCATCGAATAAGCTCTTCCTGCACTGTAAACCTATAGCAGCAGCTTGACTATAACTTCAGCTCCTGACATGAAGCAACGCTGCCGAACATCAAAACGCAAGTTGGAACAGCCGCCACCGGCAGGACAGCGAGCGGCGTGGATGGGTGGCACAGTCAGCAGAGGCGAACATTCCTTGTGGAAAGCCTCGCGGAGAGATGCTGCCATCTTCGCTGCGTCTGTGGCCGCGCTGACTGCGGCGCTGGTGGACGATCTCGGCATGTAGGTCAAGAAAGGAGCCACAAGAAAAATTAACAAGTGAAGCGAGTGAACCACAGAGTTGAATGCACACTGCATGCAATGCTTCTGTGCGATGAGACTTTCAGTTGAGAATGTGCTTTGGTGGGCTGTGGCTCGGGATGTTTTATTTTATCTGGGAGTTTTTACTCTTAACTTTGCACGAGAAATCTTAATTCTCACCCTTCCACCGACATTTGGGGGATCTGGAGTGACGCATCCTGATGCCAGCTCACACGTTATAAATCCTTGATATGCAGAAACTAGTCAACTGCCCCTTATGAGGAACGTGATACTGATGGTCGTAGTAAACAGATATCGGATTTTCTCTTGTATCGCTTTCAGTCTTCACTCTGTTCCGACACATTTCAGCAGCCAACACGCTCTCTTAAAACGTCAGCCACTTTCAAAACTGACGAAGTTAATTTGAGCTGATGTGAATGCATGGCTCAAAGTGTCCGTTTCCAAATAAGAAATTGATTTCTTGCTATGACCAGCAATAAAGACATTCTGCTCTATGCTGTTGCTGTGTACCGATTCATTTCAATGCTGATGTTATCCGTTGGTCCAGAATTGGCGACTCCTTTTGAAAGTTTTTGCAAATGTGTTCTCTGGTTTCAAGACAGAAAAGATTGAAGTGGGTATGTCGTGACCCCCAACCCAGCCTCAAATATCTGAAACACTTAAGGTGCTACGTTAATGTAACAATTAGCAGGATTTCCACATTATGGTATGAGCAAAGAAACTGTGTTTTGCCTCCTCTGTAATGCGAGAATGAGGAAATGGCAAACATCATGAATAATTTGCACTGTGACCTGTGCTTGTCTAATTACGAGAGACCAAATGTTCCATCAGTGTGAGACCTTGAGTCAAGGGCCAATTTCACAGCGTAGCACAGTCGTGTTCCCTTCCTAGTAAGAGGTTTGTCTATGGGGAAAGTGCTGTCTCTGTAATGTGCAGTGATTTGTTTTTTTTGTTGTTGTTTTTTTTACAACCTGATCTCCTTTTCTTGTGAAACCACATTATTTTTGAACGGTGATTGATTGGTGTAATCCCCGGTGTGAAGCTCTTCTGCCAATTCACAAAAGAACAAAAAGCCGACTGTATCACTGAGGATTTTTCAACAACCCGTGAAGAAAACATACTTCTCATTCAAGTTTTATTATATCCGCATGTGCACATGCTCTGCACATTTAAACACGTCACACTCAAATTATGTCAATGTAGTTATAGCAATGCACGTGAATTTCTGGAGAACTGTTTGACAAAAACCTTTACGGGATTTTTGATATTCAGAACTTTTTGACCAGATGTCATAAAGATTAGTTACAATTGGTTTTATGTAATTTCTAGAACCAGTTGGGCAAGGAATTGATTTTTTGGTTGCACCAGTTTGGTTGATGAAGTACATGAAGCAGTTTGTTTTTAAAGAATGCTTTTAGTCATGGACTAATAAAGCCATCAACGAACAACGGATCATAAATCTGACATGTCTGAACAAGTCTGAGAACTTTAGTGTTCCCAGTACTTAAAGCATTTCCAACATGTAATAAGTTTTCACTTAATTGACAGGCTGTGGACTTCCTTGAATGTATTCAACAGTTTGAAAGTAATGTGTTTCTGCGTTTCTTTCATGTGTCCGTCCCTTTATTGGATGACTCGAAACCAATTCTGATGCTGTTAAATCGCCGTCCTCCAACCAGATGATGAGGTAAGAAACTCAAGTTTTCCCCAATGCTGCAGATCAAGATGAAGTAGGTCACTTGTGAGGGGAGGTTTAGCCTCGGCTGTCTCACCAAAATCGAAGACCGTGCGGTTTGTTGATGTCGGTGTGGGGTTTTTTTTCTGTTTTTTTTCTTTTAATCCCTGATAGCCCGTTCAGTTGGATTCTTCTGCAGTGTGGCTTAATTTGTCAATGAATCAATGCATTTGCTTGGAATGAAAAGAAAAGTTGTGCTGCAGCTTTTACTTTGAACACTGAACTTGTTTGACTGATTAAACGCTCCAGGGTTTCACTTGACACCACAAAAATAGCCCTGTATGAATGGGTGTGTTCACAGAACCCAGATTTTCTTGTTCCTCTTCTTGGAAGGTGACAACTGAGAGAATCGGCTGTGCGTCAGGTGTGTGTTGCTCCACACACCTGAGTGATCAACGTCGTCTTTCTGTGAAGCGCACTGTAGGCTGAGTTGACGCGGATCATCTGTTTTATCCTTTCCAGTAGCTGGAAGACTATCACCTTCGTGTCAAACCCTCTTTGCTCCTCCCCTCCGGTCACTGTGTACATCCCAAAACCCCGCAGCTGTGTTTGGTCTGACTGAGTGGGGATGAAAGATGTTTGTTTTCAAACCCCAACCGTTCACGGGCGGGTGGAGAGGAGGGCATCTCTGCGGGTGTGACGAACCCGGGTTACTTCCTCAACTACATTCCATGGCCTATGTGACAAAGCTGCCGAGTACGCAGGCGAGGGCGCACCTCGAGAAGGAAACGCTCAGCATCTGTCCCGAACCCGGAGGAGCCTGCTGGTGCTGCTGCTCCGGCTGCTGGCAGTGCGACAGTATTCGCTCGTTACTCTCACCATGGTTTGGCACATCTCTTGTTGGTTTTTGTGATTTTAAATACGCAGATGTTCAAGACTGCTGGTTCTACATTCCTGCTTTTCAAACCACACCCCTGGTGCACTTCTCATTAGAGACAAGGTATCTCTCCCCCAAAGCCCATCATTTGGTCCGGATTGGCACTAACTCAAAGTGCCCTTGTCTTGCCCCTTCCCGCGGCTGTAAACCACACAAGACTCTCGGGTGTGGCGAAGCAAGAGGGTGGCTTCCTTTTGTTAGCCTGAAAATGCCACAGAGTCACACACACACACACACACACACACACAGTGACGTCAGTCTTCATGGGCAGCGCCAGCTCTGGAGAGCATGAAGAAGATGGTTGAGAGAAACGTTCCTCAGATGTACACACACACAAAATCACTAGGGTGCATGCATTCCTCTGTGGCTTTTACTGAACTAACCATTAGTTTCTTCTGCCTCCAAACGCTGCCTGCCAATAGAGTAGGCAGTCTATACTTGGAGTTTATTAGCCCATTAGCTTGCTAGCTATTGCATCGGTTGCTGGCGTCTCCCGCTTTCCTCCGCCGCTGTTGCTGCCTCTGTGTTTCTCATTTGCTATCACTGCCAATGTTGAGCAGGCTCATTGCATTCACTTGCAAACTGGAATGGCAGAATGTGCAGATTTGCAGCACCACACCCAAATCATACGTGACATTTAGTTGTTGAAGAGACGCATACAGTACATATTATTGTAGTCATAAGTAAACACATTTTTGACTTGAGGAAGTAATGAGGAGATGAAGGGTGTGAAGCATGACTTTACAAAAAGTTATGATACTGTGTTCACTGTTTTCAAGAAAGCTTCAAATAAAGAAGAATAGACCGACTAAATTTCAAATTCTCACTCTCTTGTACTCCAGCCTGTACACAGTAATTGTACCATCCGTCCCACTGCCCCGATGCTGCCAACAACGAAGCCACTTCATGTGAGCTCTTTTCTAGTGAGTGAGTGACGTATCACTCATCACTGAAACCTGACTCATCCCTCAGTATTAGTTTACATTCAGTACAGTGTGTGTGGTTACTCTTTCAGCATGCCGTGACATTATCTGTGCGGTGGCACAGTGATAATGCAGACATTGCTTGGGCCCGTGGGTTGGGCTTTGACAGGCGGCCCTCTAGGCTTTTTCAGTTTGATGTGAGGGCAAACAATCGAGTTAGGGAGCAAGCACGCAACACTTGACTGAATACCAAACTGCCATAAGAGAGCAATAAAGAGATGCTGAGAGACGAGTGGTCAAAGAGGGTTTTGTTGTCGACATCGGATGGCATCATGTGTTCAGTATTCCTTTGTAAGAGCGAGTTCTTCTACAGGAAGAGAAGCTGTACAAGTCTATTGCTGTCATGACCTAAGCAAGTTGATGTTGACTGAAGCACCATCATTAGTCTACAATATTTTTACAACACGTCATGTCAAAGGGAAATATAGCAGTTACAGGTTGTGAGTATTTTGTCTTTCAATGTTGAATGAGGACACATTGTTTTGTAATACGTCTCAGTTTATTAAAAACTTAGGCCCTCGGGATTTGTTGTCATATGTTATGATGTAACACATTAGAAGAAACAGTGAAAGAAAACCAAGTCTGAATGATGGAGTGAATACATCATTATTTAATCATAATTTGTCACTTTCACCCATAATGATAGGAGTGAATTGCAAAGTGAACTGAAAGCCTTGAGATGAGAGGATGACCCGCTCTAACTGAACCACCGCCGCCCCACACCATATCTATCACGAACTACAACTTTAATTGAAGTACTGTTTATGCCCCTGTGCTTAGAATGGCAAAGGGTCACAAGCTTGATGTTCATAGCTTCGACGTTTCGTGAAAGAATATTCAGAAATTTGGCTCAAACTTTTAACTCTTACTCAAAACTGAACCGATTCAAATTCAGCAGCCAGATGTCAAAGGTCCATGTCTCTGTAAAGTCTTGTGAGAATGCCTTCTTATCTGTTGAAAATCCACATGCTGATGGAGTGCACAATAAGCTATTAGATTCTAATGTCCATTGATTGAGATATTGCATCTTCTCTTCAAGTTGTATTAACAAGGGATATAAGGATTTTATTCATTGGCTCACTCGCTAAAGAAAATTTGATGAGGTGTTGAGTTGAGCTCTCTGTGCCATTATGTTTGTGAATGTATTGTCTGGAAGACTCCCCTTAATCCAATTCTTTTAAATCCTAAAACAATTGTCACTACATACATTGTGAGTTTGAGCACAGGCTGACATACCAGAGGCCAAGAACAACAAGACACCAGCTCTTGCTTTTTCGTCAATGTTATTTATGTAACAGTAAGAGTAAAATTAAATTATCCCCTTGAGATTATTTTTAGGCATAACCCATCGGAAACGGCAAACAAATAGAAAACACAATCACTGGACAACTTGAATTACACATGCATATGTAAAAGAAACTACTCCCACCACCAACAATAGCCACGCAAACACATAAAGGAAGAAAAAGATTCACATCAGGAATGGAGATCGAAACACACACAGCATGAAGTGACATGAAACAAGACTCGGTATGAAATATAAACAGGTACTCTGCTGCTCGTAACAACAATCATAATGTTGGGCTGATGTGAATCGACTTAAATATGTCTGGGTTTTGTTGCATCAGTTTGACAGTGCTTGTATTGTTCAGGCTAGCTCACTGTTGCATCGTCACCAGGACACCCGATCAGAGCAGATCAATTATTAATCTTTGCAGGTACACCTGGTCATTGATACTATTTACTGCAGAGAACAAATTCTACAACCGCAGTACCAACTACTACCTTTAGATTGGCATTAAGTTACCACAGAAAAGATGTGACAGTCTTCTGTGAATTAGTCACTCCATCTCCCTTCATGCCTTGTATCTTTTCAGCTATGTATCTACAACCTATGGGGTGTCTATTTTGAAATATCTTACTGAATTGCCCTGTTCCCCTCAGATAGTCTCACTGCTTCCTTCCCTTTCCTTTCCTGCTGGGCCAGCTCACCAGACCATCAAGCTGACTGGCTTACACCCTCATCCCTGCAGATGTCCCACATCAGCCTGAGCGAGCCCTCCAACCTCCATCCTCGGCACTGAGCAGAAGTTTTGGTCAGAGGGTGACCCTGAACATTCCTCTAAAGCCTCATAGAAGTAGTCCCTGCCAATGGCTATAAATAATCTCATCCCAGTTCCCATGGCCCCACTGAGGTCCCACAACTCGGTGTGTTATATGTTCTACAAGAAAGAACATCACTGTTTAATGACTGAAGGAGAATTGGCTCTCACTATGCTATGGCTTGTAGATGTGGAGCTGACTGCAAGGGTTTTAATCAAAGTTGAATTTACACTTCATTGTTTTTCTTTTAACTTGAAATTCATATTTATTTTACCCAATGCCAGTATTTACACCATCAGTTTCTCACCTCCTAACTCTGGACATTGGACACATTGTTCTGGTCTGTCACTTTTTGTTTGAAGTGCAGTCTTTCTCGTCACGATGCACTTACATTTTGCATGTGTCTGATTTGTACTGCTGTGAAGTCATTGATATTCAGATACAGTGTACACTGTGTACTATAAAGGGGAATTCACACAAATATACTGTACTTTAGCACGTAAGTTAGTACAAGAAAAAATTGTTTTCCCTTGTATTGTTTCTTTTCTTTTAAAAAGACTCAATTTAACCTTGTCCATGCTGAAGTGAGCAACTTCTCCAGTTGATTTCCTGACTCTTTGATAATATTAACATACTCACAACACAATTGTTTTTACAAAACTAATAATGCAGTTACATTTACTGATGTGTCTGAGCTTAGAACTTATTTCCAAGCTGTTGGCATGAAACTCACTGTAGACTTTCTATTTATATCTGTCCTGCTTCGTATGTTGGACATCAGATTAAGCATTTATGTTGATATTTAAAACCTCCCGTTCACTGGGGAAACATGTCATTATTGCTGTAACCAGTCCTCCTGACAGTAATATGAAAGATGTTGGACTGTAAGTGAGTGTCTCGCACATTTTTTTTTCCGTGCTGTACTTATGACGTAATTTTGGTCAGGGCAGTGGGGGCCTCGGGATTCGGGAAGCAAGCGGAGAAGCGTCAGTTTGCTGTTTCAAATCCAACTGCTGATGGATCTCCACTGTGGGTATCTGGGCTATCCCCTTTATACTGCGAGTGGTCAGGTTGCATCAGGAGGGCTATCTGGTGTAAAAACATGCCAAGCCAAACATACAGATCACGTAGTCTGCTGTGGCGACCCCAGAGGTGAGCAGTAGAAATACCAACACACACCTATGGTGTATTTTGGACCGTAACTTAGAATTGTTTGTTGTTTTGTTGCTGAGATGAGTGTGGCTGGAAGCAGTGCAAGCAACAGCTGGAGCTCTGTGTAGGTCAATATTCCAATGCTTTAAATGAATGTGATTGAGCATTCTTTCAGCGTGAACAGATTAAATGCCAGTTTAATTTCTACCATGTTACTTTAAACCAACTGATGACATTGCAATTTTTGCAACTGTAGCCTTCAATAAGCTCAATTTGGGTCTTGTGTACGTTGGTACTTGAAGATATAGCAGCAGACTAGTAGCTGAGAGTGGAATTTATCCCGAGGGCATGACAGTGTTTTTATGTTCATGGGGATCACAATGTCACTGACAGGTTAAACCTGCAAGACATGCCAATGAAATCTGTTGAAGGAAAATGAGAAGATGTCTGAAGTGTGAGCTTTCTCTTCCCGCAACTTTTCATGGTCGAGGGAGCGTTTTAGCCTCTTTGATCAAGATTGGTTGATCTTATCTTGTGCCTGTGGGACCAAAGTCACAGAGTTTATCCTTACTGCTTGCACTGTGAAGACACAGCTCTGTTCAAGGCAGACAGTAATGAGCTCTGTCTATAAACAAGGATATGATGGTGATCATCAGACATTTCCAATTTGCGACGGCTTAGAAAATTGTGCGATGTGGGTCACTTTCAATAAGAGAGGAATAAGCTTTCTGTAATATAGGAATCGGTGTAATGTGGACTTTCATGATGTTTTCTGGTCTTCATTTGACCACGCAGGGTCATCCCTTAAGACAACTGACCAACACTTGAGCCCCCATCAGTAGCAGTTAGTCACTGACATTCCCACAAGCCTTTTCTTTCTTCCTTTGAGGCTATGTCTGATGCACACACTGTAATCACATTTTGCATTTGGCATTACCTAATGGGTGCTAATAATTGTATGTGAACGTTCGTGCTGGAGCTTATGGGATTGTGCGCTAATGCCCCAAGATGAGACCCGCATGGTCCTCAGCTGCAGCACCTTCCACTCCCTTTAAGAAAACATTTCCAGATGCTTCGTTCATGCTGACCGGACAGTGAGAGGAAATTCCAGACAAGCTGAAAGGAAGAGCAGAAGAGATGGTGGAGATCTTCTTGATGACAGGGGATGTAGTAAAGGATGATTATAGTCCCTGGAGAACACATAACCTATATCTTGATGCAGTCCCCCAGTGAATGTTTTGGGGAAAAAGAAACATTTTATATTCAGGATTTTCAGCATGTTGTGTTATGGATATGAGCGTAATTTGACCAAATTTGGTAAAAGCGGAGAAGATGCTATTTTGTTATGTTGTAAGAATGAGAACCAAGGTTGCTGAATGTTTAAAGTTGGAGAATGTTCCACGGATAGAATTAGCACCACCTAAACCAGACAGTCAACACACCAATTCATTATACTGTGTTCGTTCTTTTTGCACCACCAGCATCACAACTGGCGGGAACCCCAAGACGAGACAGAGACTTATACAGATGGTGGTGTCAGATAACCCTCTTGGGTACAAGTGACACATGGAGTATGTTAACGTTCTCTGACATGATGATAAATGGGGAGAAATAGAGAGCCGTCAGTGAGAGACCACCACAATGGGAGTTGAAGAATCTTAGTGTCGGACTATTTTGGAATAAAGGAAGTGATTTAGTGGGTGATTGAATCAGTTCTTTCCTTTACATCTCAGCCTGCTGGACCCTACCACCAGCCTAAACAGGAGACCCCACCTGCAGCTGATAAACGTGGTAAACAAACAAACAAGAGGCTGCTCACCCAGCGTAAGTAAACTGTTGCACGAGTAGAACCCAAGTATAACATTAGCCTGGTCTGCTTTTACAGACTAGCATGTGGATTTCCACGTCCCTACGACTCGCATACATCAGACTGTGTGTGTGCGACTTTTAGAACAAGACACTGCAGCCATATCCACAGACGGGTCCACCAAAGTTCTGTAAATATTTACAACTCCAGGAGCAGTTTTACAGGAATAATCTATTGATTCCATATTTCAGTCTACTGGTATTTTCTGCGCGAGAAACGGTGTGCTTGGCATTTCCCAGAAATCATAGGTTTGCTTATATTTTAAGTAGTACTGAGAATCAGGAGTGATCTATTCTGATTTATATATTGAAATAAATACACATTTTTAAATCATATGTCATTCGTAAATATAACAAAGAAGAGCAACATTTTACAGAGGACAGCAATAATATATAACATATATAATTGTTAAAAATATATTAATACGTATTAAACATGACAAAAGGTATATATTGTGATAGACAATATCATTAACTTAAATATTTGCCACACTGTATTTTGTATTTAAAATTTAATTGATGACATTTAAATAGTATTTTAATTGTATTATTATTTATAAAACTTCGTGTGTGTGTGTGTGTGTGTGTGTGGGTGGGGGTGGGGGTGTGTGTGTGTGAAATTTTTTTTGTAATATAAACACAAATAACCATTGTGGTATAAAATTATTAATACTTGAGGTGGAGAAGGGGTAGAAGTAAATAAGCTTAAGCTTCGTCCAACTCCTTTTCGGACATGGTTGGACATTGGTTACTTCATTTACTTATATTTGGCTTTGCTTTGCTCTGTTATATTTATATGGTTTGTGTGTTTGTATCTAATTGTGTTGTTCTTTTTGTGTGCCACATGTCTGAATAAACTTTTCAATCAATCAATCAAATACATAAAGTCTTTTGAGAGAGCAGTGTGACCTTCTAAAAATGTGAATTTTATTTACCTTGCATTACATTATATAAATGACCCTTGAAACGATATGACACACACGTGGTGTGAGACTTAATACATTCTAAGATGCATTCATATGATGTTACAAATGCAGATATCCTCAACACACGTGAATAGTGATTTGTAAGTCGTGTCCAGTAAACATCTCATGAAGAAAAGCTTTACTGTGCTGTGCAACAATTCTGTACCAGGGGGAGAAAAACGAGTCCCGTCTGTAACCCCGTGAGCATGTTATATCCAGGAGTCATGGAACCATGCCGCTACACCCCATAACCGCTTATAGTGTTCATTTAATGTGTGGAAAACAAAACAACATTGTTAACAGCTGTTGAGATCCATTGACGATAAGAAGGTATGACCCGTCTCATGCTGGCCAAGTGCTTTCACTCTCTGGTTACTCTTTGCAAATAGGAAGCAAAGTCAGAACGGTAAAATGTGTGTTTTGGGGATAGTGGCAGTAGTTTGTAGTTGGGAGTGGTTGAAGTAGTAGTAGTAGTTAGTCAGATGCGGTTGTGCTTGTTTTTTTTTTGTTGTTTTTTTTAATGGGTAGGTTGATGGTTCATGTGTGTAGTGAATGTTCTACAATATGAAGTGTTTTGCAAGGAATTGAAAATATGAGTGTTGTGCATTTGGGGCTGAGGCGTCTCAAATGTGTTTCTTTGAGAATTAGGATCATAGGAACCGGGTGAACGCCGCAACATGTGCGTTTCATTGGAGGATCAAAGAGACGACACGTGGCTCCTGGCTTCCTCTGACTCTGAAGCCTGCTCCCCCTCGACTCCTCACCCCTTTTTTTTGCTTTTATGTGCTCCCCTCATTTCAGACCAGTTTCTTTTCTTCTTGCTTTTTGCCTTCCGGTGCACGAAGGAGTTCTGACATCTGTCTAAAATAGCCTGTCTTACTTAAAAGAATTGCTCCCTCGGGCTTCAGGGTTTCTTACTTTAACCTCAGTACAAACATACTCGCATACCTGTGGCATCTTGACCTCCCTGTTATTCAGGAACTCCAACCAGACTGGGATCCCTCTTTATTCCCATCTCTGACCACGTGTATCCTCCCTCCATGCCAAGGAGATTTCCAAACTAAAGTGAACTGTTGGATGAATATGTATATTTAAGACACATTATCCTATATTTCTGAATATAGACATTGCTATATTTTATTTGGTAGCATCAATTCATGTATTCTCTATGCTCTCTATTCATTCTTTATACTTCCTTTATCCTGATTAAGGTCACGGAGAGCTGAAGCTTACCAAGCTGCCATGAAGCAATTATACACCTTGAGCATAATGTGTTAAGAGTTATCACTGGTACTTTAACAGAGTATGCACTCAAAATATAATTTCTTAAATGAAAAAATATTGCAATTAAATCACAAATTTATGGCTTGAAATGTACTAAAAAATATATATATTTTGCTAAACTTGTAATTTAAAAAGAGCATAACCCAGCAGGAAATAATATACTCATTAACTGCTGCTCTGTGTGAGGTACTTTTAATTATGTGCATCTCTCTCACAGTGGGTGTGTGTGTGTGAGTGTGGTCATTGGATCTTCAAACGTTCCGCGTAGCCAGAGGACACACGTTATTTGACTGTTTTATGGAGCTGGCCATAGTATTTAAGTACTAAGCGCAGGTAATGACTTCCTTAATTTTACTGTGAAAAGGTTTTCTCAGCTTCTTTTTAGAATGGTAACGAAAGAATAACTCGAAAAAAGACATCCGGTGATTTCAACAGGTTGCCATGGCTCGACTATGGTGATGCATACAGCCAAAGCTTATTCAGATTCCTTGTATCCTCAGTATTTGCTTTACTATTTTAATGGCACATTCACACAGACACCGGAAAGAGATGTTTTGACGGCAGGCGGATCACTATTTGCTCACGCTTCCACTCCTAAGGAAAGGAATTCATTTAACTGAAACTGAGGAGACACTTACATTTGGAAAAGAAAACAATGTATACTATACTTTCTATGTCAGAAGACCTCTCATTCACTCCTTGCTAAATGATTGCAATATCTCATAGGACTGCAACAAATGGGAACAGAATTTGTGTAGGCGTGTCCAAAATGTCCCACAACATTCACAGTGCTATAAAGCCTTGTTAACATTTTGCAGAGTTGTTTTGTTTTGGTTTGGGTTTTTTTTTTTACAAAATTGTCATCACAGATATCTCAGACCTTTCTCTAACCATTCTTAATATAGCTTTTGCATAACACAAAGTGGGAGGACAGTGAAATGAGCCTTCATCATGTCAGTCTGGTCTTCATCCAAGTTGAGGTAATCATCCACCAGCTTTTTTTTTTCTCAGATCTATTTTGCCCAACGTCTGATGACAAAATGATTGCTGGACTTGGGAGCGGCTCTGTATTTATATAGTCAAAAGTTCTCAACAGTCTTGCAACTGTTGTATGTCTGTGGCAAAACAGTCATATGCACGAAAAATGTGTTGTATATCCTCGAGCAAATCTTAAGTGTTGAATGTGAAAATTAACACCTTACAACATACATGCAAACTCCAGGCAGTTTTACTCAAATTACACCAAGAATTTGTGAAACATGCTTGTGACATTCATGGCACATAATTCACAGTGATTCCATTGAAAATTCTTGCTGATTTGGGTTTTTTGACATACTTTTATTTCTCCACGTAGTCACAACCCAATTCGATGGGGACTGATCCTGAATGAACTGTATTTTCTCCCCAAGACAAGGTCCGAGACTAGTAATGTGTCAATGACAAAGACACTGTATATTTCTAGCAATTTAACTGCCTTTTTTAGTCTGTGCATTAATACCCTATTATAGATTGTTTCTCTCAGAAGTGTGAGACTAAATTAAATCCTATTGTACAGCTAGTCAGTTCTTCTCCAAATATTAATTACAATTTACATCAAGGTATTATTGATCATTTTTATGGCATTAATTTGGATAATGCTTGCTCCTTTAATAATCCATAAAAGCTCAGTTCTCTGCTGTTGTCCACTTTCAGCCAAATATCTCCTTGTTTAATCACCTGCTTCTGACTAATTCCAGCATGCATACCAGTAGATACTAATCTTTTACTCTTGCTTATTGTCTTTATATATTAAGTGTTATATGTCACAGTACATCGCAATGTGAATTTTTGAACACACGCTCCCTCAAAGGATTTTGTTTAACCTGACACTGCGTGGACCTGAAACCGCCCGTTTCTTGGAGATTCCATGGAAAATCACAGAAAGGGGCCTCCAGACAAGCTGGGAACAGTGGGGCGAAGGGACGTTTAAGCCTATGAATACCTCATGACAACATATTTCATAGTGTTATAATTACCACAGGTGAAACTATCACCCAATTAGTAAGACACCTGTATTCGATAACTGACTGAAAAAAATACGGTATGTCTTTATCAGTCATTGTTACTGATTGTGTCAGCCGGATTGAGAATTATTCTCCTGTTTATTCCATTTGGGCTCGTCCTCACACGTGGCTTCCTTAAAAATGCCCAGAATTTAAAGAGTCGAAAATACCCCCCGAGGCGTCTGTCTTCCCCCACCACAGAGCAGACCACTGGGCAGTAAATAATGCCCTCGGTGTCCTTGCCCTTCCACTCCACCTGTTAACCACGACCACAGCAGACTGCCCGCCGCCCTCCCGTGCCGCCTGTCTGTGATGTTTATGTTGGTGAGGAATGCTGCACATTTTAGAAGCACTGGAAAAGAAGTGACGTGTTTAACCTATGATCATGCATGAGGTCAAATTACAAAACACATTAAACAGGCTTAAAAACTTGTGTTTAAAAGAGTAATCTGTCACTTAAGCCGCTGTTCAGGGTGATATTGAAGTAAGGAAACCCGTCTTCAGAACCTGTTAAATGTCAGATTATGGCCCCTGAGTATGAGTTCTGAAAGACGTGCTGTCTGACCACATAGAAAATCAGAGGTGGCAAAAGTATTCCTGTTCTCCACTTAAGTGTAAGTACTAATGGGAAGGAAAAAATAAATTAATTGTGAAATTACAACTACCATATGTAACTTATGTACTGAGATAGAAATAAGAAAGTACCAGTACTGAAAAAACTAAGTACTAAGTACTCAATGCCTTCTCTCCATGGTTGATGCTCTGACCTTTCTCGTCAAGCAAATTGTTATTAGTAGTAAATAACAAGCCACTTTTAAAATCGTAACAAGTACATGCGATTGATATTTAAAGTTAAAGGGGAAAAAAAGATGTTTGATTCAGATGTCCACTAACCGTTTTGGTGAATTGATAGGACTGGGAAAGCTTCTCCACAACCAAGCATTCAGTTCGTTTGCTGCCATTTCGGTTCTCATTTCGGTTCTTAGAACAAGTCTGTAAGCGCAGCGTAAGATGTAGGTTAGAGATCCTCTTGTTATGTGAAATGACAGATGTGGCCTTTTGCACTCAGCCACTTCGGTTGTGAGATTGTTCTCAGTGGGAAAACACCAGCTTGTGCAGCCTGTGAAAGAGATATCTTGGCATTGCATAACCTCCCACGACAATGTGTACCGGTCCCTGAAACTGTTGGGAAAGCAAACACGCCGAAAGGAATTCTTGGGTGCCACAAGGACGCTGCAAATGGTCAATTTCTGTCATTGAAAGACACACTCCGTGGGATTGAGGGGGTTTGGTTTGTTTGAGAGTGAATCTCAGAAACTTGTCAGAAGTTGCTAACCTTTTGTGAAATTTACAATCGGTTTTGACTGATTTACTGCGAGCTCTTGTTGGTGCTGCAGTGCACCAGCAGTCTCTGAATACCTTTCTGTTTTTCAGACTCTGTGGAGACAAAAGCCCAGTTTCCTCTCTCTAAATGAGCACCCTGGTTATGGCATAGCAGTGTCTCTCTTGCATTGCTGCCCAGTTTCCCTGGGAGTTGTGCCAAAAGGGGTGCCCCCTTCTCTGCAGTATTATGATCGGAGGGTAACGCCGAAGTCTTGTGCATTGTGATTCAAGCCTGGCCTAGTTAACGTACACTTTTCATCTCGGTGTAGTTGCATATGTTGAATTTTTCCGAATGAAGACAGATGCAGAATGTCAAGATCTTGTATATATTTTTAGCTCTGTTGTTTCTCCCTCTGGCAAAACCTAAAGAATGACTTGAATGGTTCAAGAAGCAGACCAAGAGGCTTGTTTTTCTTTCTAATCAGCAGCTTGGTCCATCCAGAGCCAGACTGAAGTGGGGCCTGCAGAGCAAACTCTGCTGCTGACTTAGGAGTCTTGTGCTTACTGGTGTCTGGGCTATTAATAGAGCAAGCCTGAGAATTCAGACTAAGGTCAGCAATCAGATTCCTACTCCCAACTACTGGGATGGAACAAGCGGGAAAAGTCCCCCAGTGAAATTATGCATATTTTACATTTCTGTTCATGTATGTATACTTATACTATACTCATGGAGGATGCCGGCACTGTGATAAAGTTATAGCGGCATTCACTCCGGAAAGTGCCAACTGCTGTTCTCCTGCATACATTCACTTTCAGCTTTCAGATTTTTATGGGAATCACATAGTCGGGAGCACTTTCCTCCCGGGATGGTCTTTCAACATCTCAGCGGCTCAGTGTTTTTTTTTAATTCATGAGGTAAAACATTTTAATGCGCTGGAATTGAGTTTTGGTGTGATTAGTATAGGAGTCTCCGAATGAGGAGACATTTCAGAGTGGTAGAAAGTGCTTTTGATAAGTAGGAAGTGACAGATGCCAAGAAGAGAAGTACATGCTGAAGAAGCTCTGAAGGTGCACTCTGCTGATGCGGTTTGATCTATGCCTAAACCGGTATACTTTAGTTGTTTAGATGAGAGAATCTGTGGGTTTAAGATGCATGATCTAAGTTATCCATACCCACTTTTCTCAAATGTCACCCCCACAAGTTAGTTGCAATCAGTCCCCCTCTGATAATAGATCGCAGGTAAGGCTAAGGTTAGACTCTGTGTGTGTAAGGCAAACATGGACGACTGGTTTACTTTGCAAACCATAAACCAGTTTAAAGAAATATTAAATCACTGGTTTTACAGGTCATGGTAGAGTCATGGTCATTTTTTAGCACATTTGATCAATGTTATATACCCAGTCCTGCAGATAAATATCCAATGCTTCTTCAACGTTCACGTTCAATATCAAATCGTGATAAATCAAAGACTAAATCAACATTTTAGTAAAGAAACTACCAGTTTACAATCTAACAATACAAGCACTCTCGCACTCACTCTGATTCGAACTTTCCGTCCCTTTAGAGACAACTATTCCCAATCTGTAGGTCTTTACTGTCGGGAGGAAAAAAAACAAGCTCCAGGCCTGGATTGGTGGGAATCTTCTCACTGTGACGTGATAATACGAACCATTACCCCACCCTGCAGCTTGTTCGTGATATCAGATTTGAATATATGCTTAATTTCAAATATGCTGTTTTTCACAAAATAAAAAAGAGCATTATTATTATTATTATTATTATTATTATTATTATTATTACTTCTACTATTTAGCACATTTTTCATATTCTGCACTAGGATAGTGGCCTCTCTGCTGTTATTAGCACCACCACTTCTAAAGCAGTCAAAGCCACTATGTCAATGTGACTGTTCATGCAAGACGGTATGTGATTCTTCTCTTCTTTTCTAAATATTGCAGATGTGGCTGCCCTGGATTATTGCTATTATCACATCACAGCTGTGTCAGTAATCTGTTCACTCACACAGATGGATAAATAGACACATAAGGGTGAGTTTATATAAACCTACAGTCTCACCAATCTGCAGTTTGCAGCCGGATTGAAAGCGACACACCACCAACTACCAGCTTCTGATTGAAACAAACATCAACATAACTTAGTGGCAGATGCACTGTGTGAACCCAGTGTAACCCCTGCAGATTTCTATTGCTGACACACTGACACCCACACAAATTATAATTGAGCCTCAACCTTCACTGTTCGAGGGTTAAATAGTGAACGAGGAAGCATTTAACTGGTGACCATCTGTGATTGTGATTGTCATTTGTGTAATTGGATGTCTACTGCTGCTTTGGTCACTTTGCGTCTCATAAATCTTCTATTTTTGGTTTATGGAGTTTATACTGTGAACATCTGGAAGAGCTGCAACCAGTACTTCCACAGCAGATGTATGGACAGAACACTCTCTGAAGTGCTCTGTTTGCTGTATATACTGTATGTAGCTTATTGTTTTTGCTGATAACTGTTAATGAGGTGAATGAAGTGCAGGAATGTGGAAAAACTGCATCGACATGCCGATCATTTTTGACCCTTCGAAGTGAACATAGCCAAAGAAATTGGAGAAAAAAAAAATGTGTTTAGTTAGCTTTAAGCACCTCTGGGATCAGAGTTCGAATCTTGTTTGTGACAAGAAGGCTTCTGTTGTAAAAACTAACCAAGTCTATGCTGTAAGTTACAATGACTTGCTGTGGCCACCGCTGTCAACAAGGGAGGAGAAGAATAGACGTACAGTCTTATAGATGTCCCAGATGTCTCTGACTCATTCCTGTACTTCTCAGTTCAGATTCTATAAACTAAATAGTGAGACATTTGAAGTTGGACTTAAGGCCCTTTTAACCCAAATTTCCCTGGTAGCTCATCAGACATTCATGTTACGTACATGAGGTACCAATTCAATGTGATTAAAGATGTTGCAAATCTGCCTATTTTCTTACATTTTTGTGTTTCCCGGTGCAACAACCTTAAAAGATGTTGATTCTGGGCATCTAATCCTTGGATCTCTGCATTAAGTGTCTAATTTTGCTACGAGCTCTTTCCACTCTTGATCTTTCTGTCCTCCTCCTCTGCTGTTAATTCCCTGAAAACCTGCCCTTCATCCACATCCTTCTCTTTACATGACTGTCACATCATGTCGCGGTGGCTCAGTTCCTGCTGTGCCCAGCAGCATTGGGGAACCTTGAGCTGTTCCACGGCAGAGTTTATCACTCTGCTCAACTTGACTCACTGAACAGTTTCTGACTGAAGCCCTTTCAAACAGGTTCCACACAGTCCCAGATGAGTGGAGAAATAAGCTCTGTGTTAGTCAGCCCTCTCTCCACGCCAGTGGAAATTCACTTTTTCTTCAAACTGTGGTGTCATGCCAGGTTTGTGCATTTGGCTCTGGCAGCTGAATTAAAGCACTCCATGATTTGGAGAAAAAGTAAGTGTACCACCAACGGAGGAATTCAGCCAAAACTGGCCAGACTAGATGTGAATAAAAGATTCAGGCGATTCATTGCTCATGAAATCTTACTGCGTTGTCTTAATACTCACTGCTTCGACTGGAGAATCTGTTTTTCAATGTTCAGCATGAGTTTATTTTCTGAAGTCTCGTATCAATAAAGAGACTGCATTGTGGTAAAGTGTTACTTCACAGTAACACTATCTATGGTTAAATTGTCCATGTTGTTCCAGTACATGTGTAGATCTTCCTCGGCTCCCGGTGCCTAATGTTGTATATATTAGTGGCATTGGTAACTCTTAATTGCCTTGTTGCTGTTAAAGTATTCTGTGTCTGTTTCTGTATGTTTGCTCTGTGCTTGACTAGTACACAGCATATGGTGTGTCTTGGTTTTTGCCCACTGTCAGTGGGAATTGGCTGAAGTCTGTGATCCTGAGTGCCATGAAGTGGTTTCAGAATGATTGATTTATTAAAATGAGTACAACTTGATCGTCCATTTAAATCAGTCTTAACCCAGATATTTTTTACTTTTGGTATTGGAGCTAACCATCTGTACATGGAGCCTTTTTAGGTGTCTCAAAGTCTATTCCATCTCAGATTTTTTTTTATTTTATTTTTTTTACTTTTTCCACAGAAACATGGCAAGGACAGTTATGAGCTGAACAACTGGCGAACTGCTCTCAATACCAGGCAAATGTCTCTGAAATTTATAGCTCAAGTATTTTCACATCTGCAATCTTCCCGGTGTAAAGCATACCATCCCTCCAATGTGAATACATGCTCACATGAAAGAGTCGAAACACAGAGACACTCCAAGGTGCTGCATACTATAATCCAAAAAAAAGTACATGCCTTTGTAAATGAACTATGTCATAATTATGAAAGCCTCACAATATCAGCTGATCACACGATAATGTTGTTGAGTTTAGTCTTTGGTGATATGTAATCTGCATACGTGGATATCGTGATAATGCTATAACTGGGAAATATTGTGCAGCCCAAATAAATATGATCGACTTCAATATTTCTTTCTGGGTTCAGGGTGAAGTGTCTCACTGACTGTGCCATCCTTTGACACCTCATTTGTTTGAGGTGTGAGAGCTGATGACACACGTCATGTGCCACGCTGCGTTTCAGACTCTTCGATTTGGATTCCAGGATTGTGCAGCACTTCATAGAAACTGCAGTGGCCCTCTTATTAATATGTGCAGTGAAGCTTTATGGAATATTAACGGAATGCAGAATCTCAATACGATGAATAAAAAAACTTCACCCTGAAGCCCAACGATAAACTGCAAGGTTGTTTATTTCACTCCTGTTCACGTGTTATAAGTGAGGGAGTACTTGTGCGATCAAAATAAACATAATCATGCTCTGTTGAATGTACACACTCGCCAGGGCAGTTGACGGAGCTCTGCAGGGTTTAAAGTAAAGTTAAACAACATTTAAAAGCTGGTTGGTATTTCCACAAACGAGCTGTCGGGACCAGGGACGTGTGGACAGGAGGAATCAGAGCCACTCATGAAAAGTGACAAGGACATTATCAAAAAGTAAAACAGAATTCTGGTATGAATCCAGTCCTTTAATGATTGCATCAGCTAAATTTGTAAACTGAAGCTTCTCGTTGAACCGCTTCATCCGATTGCGTGACACTATAAAAATGATGCTGCCCCAGGGAAAATTTAAAAAATGGATGTGGTCAGGAATGCTTTTGCTTTAAACCCTATGCACACAGGCCTTCACAAACTGCTAAGCTTGTGGCTCAAGATGCTACTGTTCGCAAAGATCCTCATCATGCAAACATAATGGGAGCCTTTGTAAATACCAGAAAATGCACGTGTCTGCACTCTAATATGGCCACAGTGTACAGCAGTAGTATATTTTATTTTATTCTAATAAAATTCATAACCATTTGGTCGCTCTAAATGATACTGTTCAAATCCAAGTCTTGTGTTAGTTTGCATTTAGACACATGCCTATTTTAGATACAGTTGTCTTCATAAAGTCAGTTATCACAAGTGAAAACTTTGTTTTTAAGGGGTTTTTTTCGGTTTCGTTTTTTTTAATGTTCCGACATTTATGTTGGTTTCTTCAAGATACTTTGTTCTGTGAAAGATGCATTAATTTGATAAATTAATTTGTATACTGCCATATCTGACATCATTTTGATTACAGTTCTGAAATTTAAGCTTTAAGCGTTGATTGAATCTCAGTTCAGTGTGTTTGTCCCTCCCTTTCCACACTGCACCCTTTTTTTGCACTATAGCGTATCGTATTTTGGAATACTTTCTGAGCTTTTGGTTTGATCAGGTATGATCAGCTCCAGCACTTCACGATTTGTTTTGTTGTGTCAAAGATGGAAAAAGTTTAAGAACTCTTGTCTTTTTCATCTGATTTGATTGCTGCTATGACAGATAGTCTTTTGTGTCCAATTGGTTCTTGGCAGCATTTTATAAAATAAAACAACAACATTATCAGAATGATAAATTGCTACATTTTCAAAACACAAAACCCATGACATGTGCATACACTGGCTTCCCGGCAAATTTTTGTCAGACTCCTGGTCCGGCTGCTTTCACTCTCGGCAAACCTTTTTCTTCTTTTCTGTTGTCACTGCTCTTTTTGCAGCGTCACCACAGTCGATTGTGAGTGCAGCCTTACGTTACTAATGTCCAGCTGTAAGGCTGGTTAGCGCTTCAGGAGCTGGAGGCGTGCAAGGTTTGCCTGCGCAGACCTGCAGGAGCTCCCGGTCTGTCGCTGTCCTCTGCTGAGTCGTTGTGTGCGTCTTGGCCATCTGCAGAATGGTAAGTGTAGCGTGTCCTCTGCATTGTGATGAGCACTGCCATGTCTTCTGACACAGGCAAGCTGTGCTGATTTGAAATGTGCCTTTTGTTATCGACATTGATAGTGTCCTCCAAACAGTCTTTCTGCAGCCTTGTCTGTAAATCAGTCATTTTTCTGCCTGCAGTGTGCATGTCCTGACATTACTAATATCTTGGTGGCAATGTTACTGTGAGGCCATAGGGCAGTAGTTGCACTAATTTTCATCTGCAGCTGTCCAGTAAGGACGGCAGACAGTCTGTGAGGCAAAAGTAATGAAACGCATAACACAGAAGAGAGTGAATTCTCTTTAAAGGGCTACGTGCTTGTTAGTAAAAACAACATATGTTTGAAGATGTGTGCGCGGAAGTCGGTGGCATCACATGTGAGTCAGTTGGCAAGGCATCGTGTTTGTGTGTAAGCACTTCTGTTAACGTTCCCAAGTGCGTGCGTTTGTGTGTGCGCGCACTTGTGTTGTGGTTCTTTGTGTGATCGGGCATCAAGATTAGAGACGTGGATTACATCCGGGAGGAGGAGAACAGATGGGACGAGAAGGAGGAAGGGGACTGTTAGGTGTAGCTCATGTCAGAGCCCAAGCTGGTCTGGCACCACCTCAGTCAACGGCACCATCTTTAGATGCTGTCTCGTTATTCTGAATGAACATTTCACATCGACTGTTGTTCTGAGAAGTTCGTAATCCTAATATAACTTTCGTGAATTGATATGAACAGACCCACATCCTATGAAAGCAGAGGGAGGAAAATCGTTGTCATATGAAGCCCAGATGTAAATCAACAGTTAAATGTTCTCGGGCCTTTATGACGGCTTTTTAGTCCTAGTGTGCAGGGAGATTTCTGCAAATGTAAAGATCAGTGGGAGGCCAACGAGAGCTGCAGCTTGTTATCCCAACTGTGTCTCACTTCAAGACATAATGGGGTTTGCATAGGTTTCATTTTGGCTGTTTCAGGGTGTTGCTGTTGCTGGTTGTCAATCAGCGATACTGTAAACAAGGAGCTCTTTAACACAGAAACACTAAATCGCTCAATTACCAGGGAGATGATGAGAGCCAGCCCAACATGGAAATCATTGAGGTTTTACACGTGAAAGATGCTTGATACAAATTTTTACAGTAATGTATATTACCTATGGTGCACATTTACGCCTCAATCTACATGTGGTATTCATACAGTAGATGATGTAATAGTCAGCCTCCACTCCAGCACAGTATGTCGCCAGGACTGCTGACTGCAGCTTTTTAATCTGCTGCTGAAAACAAAGTGAATGTGAGAGCCGTTCAGTTTCTTCGTGTGTGTTTCTGTTCACATACCACCTATGCGAAGGTGGGAAACCCAGTCCAGACTCTGATGTAATTTCTCTTATTGAATCACTTGGAGACACAATATCAGCAGTGTTTCGGTCAGTCTGAGGCTCCAGCTTCAGTAGCGTGGTGATAACACTCAGCGGGAGCCAAAACTCACACAAGGTAGTTTAGTGTTCGTGTAATGTGGGACCGAGACAGGGATGGAATTCAGTGTAGCAAAAGCGAGGCCGCACACATCCCACTGATTTCCTTTGAGCAGGCCACACAGAGTTCACCACATGTTGGACTACTTTTGTGCTTTGTCACCTTTTGTTTTACAGGTGCGTTTTGTTTCGGTTTGTATGGGCGCAAAAGACAAGTCTAAATCAACACCTCTGCCACCTTTTTTTGCCATTTGTCCTGAGTTATTTTTTCATGATTCAGCGACAGTCTGTTCAGCTCTGAGTCAGTCCCTGGTTCTCATTTTGAGTAATGGTGGAGTATAAACATTACAACTCATTAAAATGTTCGGGTCTGTGCCAAAGGTAGCAGAATAAAGTACAATTACTTAAATCAGTGGAAACCGGGCTCTTTACTTTTTCTTTTGAAGTAACTTTCACTGTTTTCACATTTTGTGCAAAGCTGATTTTGATAAGCTCTAAATCTGCTTGGTACTTTTAACAATGCTCTCCGAATAGAGCCGATGTGCCTTACACCATCTGCACTACTGTTAATGGTGCAGTTCAGCCTCACGAGCTGTAAGAAAAGATTACAAAGTTCAGATGGAAACAATTACTGTTATTCTGTGCTGTTTTTCTCATTGTAATCTTTTATAGCTTAAATTATTGTGAGACAAATTTCAAGTGTCTCCTCCTCTCCGTAGGATAAGTTGTTGTGGTTGGTGGATGTAAATGCCGAATAAGCCGCAATTATGTTTCGTGCACGTGACCATAACCCATAAACCTCGCCACCCATGAGCACAGATGACAGCCAAGTTCCTTTACAGACTTGTATAAAACCTTCGATGACTGTTGATTGTTATGTGTGGTATGGAATCTAAATGAACAATGGAATTCCATACTTGTAATCTGGAAAAGCTATTTTCTTTCTTCAAGTCCAGTGGAAACTCTCCCCTCCTCCCAGAGCCACATGGGCCTTTGTTGTAGTGTGCCACCTTCTTAAGGGGGGAAAAAACAAAGTGAGAAAATGCTTTAGCTCCTTTCCAACAGGAATCTCTCTTTGTTAGATAAAGATCCTTAATTGAATAGAGGAGGAAGTGTAGGAAGTGTAAGTTCAGCAATTCCAGCAGCTCCTCGTTCCTGGCCATTGTGGAACAATATTTATGTTTCTGCAGAGATGGTGGATATCTGCTTCAAAGTGCAGCAGCGTGTATGTTAGATTTATTGTGCCATCAGAAAGTTTCTTCCAGCTTCTCAGACAGCGCAACAGAAAATGTGATACATTTTAATATTTCTGCATATTTGCATTGTGTTTCCCGTGTGCCTTGAGGTTTCATTGTGTCAATCTCAAGTATTCACAGGCACAAACTTCTCCACTATAGGTACAGTGAGGACTGTTAGTGGCTAAAATTAAAGTGGTTCTCATGTGCACGAACACCTTATCAAATGTGTTCTCATGTGTTAGTGTTATATTTAATGGAAATCTGTTTGCAGACATGTTTCTCCTAAAATAAGGGATTGTACAATTGTATGTTTGTGTGTACATCACTTTTGTTTTCACTGGTAACTTTTGAGCAGTTTCTAAGTTTTTGCAGTTTCAGCTACTGTGCTTCAGGTCCATAGGAGGCACTGGCTGGGTGGCGCTTTAAATATTTTGTATTTCGTTACCTTGTTTCAGCTGCTATATAACAACTGGTCTGGTGTTGTAAATGTCATTCCACTGTCATGGTGGACATGGATATAAACACAGAACAGCCATTGTTGATGCTTTCAGGAGCATTTGTGTATCTGGTTCTAAAAGTCAACTTGCCTGCAGCAAAAGAACCCTTCACTACTGAAGCTCAGGCCTTCAGTGCTCTACCACAGCACAAACTGTTTCCTGTCATTAGCAGCAGGTGGCACTGCCCTCCCTCCCTCCCCTGTCCATGCTGCATCCTCTGCAAATTGTCAGTGGGGAAAAAAATGCACAAACTAAACACTAGTTTCTACTCTGTTGGCTTGCTGGTTGACGTTTGTGACCGGCAGTATGTGTGTGGCTTGGTTGCCTGTGTGAGTGAAATGGTTTTTTTATCCAGAAAGTCATCGCAGTCCCCTTGGCCCAGAGCCAGACAACCTCAGCGTAAACAATGAGGCTGTTTAATTACAGCGGGCAATGCGATCCTCACAGCACCAATAGACAGCCCTCCACTGTCATGTCGTGTTTGTCTGATCCGTGTCTGTGCTACGTGTGTGTGTGTCCAACATAACATACAGGTTAGTGCAAGTGTGTGCGTGAGTATATAGTCTGAGATTGTATATCTGAGGCTGTGTGTCACTTGGGCGCTGTCAGCCCTTTCAGACAGTCCATGATAATCACCCTCATGATGTGATGCAGCCAGAGAGGATTAAAGCCGACCGGTAGTCGTCTCCCCAGACACTATCTTTCCTTACAGGAAGTAATGTCTCCGGCTGTTTCTTGTTTTTTCTTTTCTTTTTTTCTTTCCTCAGCCTCTCGTCGAGGTCAATTATGACTATGTGTAACATGAAATGTGGATTTAAGTGAGATTTGCCTACTGTGTGGTTTGCTGGACTGGCATGTCTGTCGACCTGATTCTATTTGAGTTGCTCCCTGTCTTCTACTTATGGTAGTTATTACAGTTGTATGAGTTGGCACACTTACACCGAGCGCTATTAAGATTGGGATCGTGTTGCGTTTAGTTCTTCCTTCCATAGGCAGAAAATGAGCGCTCGGCTGAATTGTGCGCCTGTTTTGCTCTCCCTGAAACTGTTAAAGATTAGATCCCAGCCTCAACACGAACTGAACATTTCAAGCTACATATATCTCTTTGTCCACATGGACAGTGGAAGGAAATGGTTAGTCTCCGTGAAAGTCGCACTGTGAAATCCAGAAACGCAGTCATGTCGAGCATTTTACACAAGAAAGTAAAAATGTCATCCTCTGCTTCTGAACCCAGTTTTGTATAAAACTTGATGTTGTAGCTCAGTCACAAAACCTCTTTTCTTTAAGGATAACATGGTATTATAAGACGTGCAAAGCAGAGATTCATCAAGATTAATGGGGAGGCTTTGTGCTGTGGCCCATTTAAGTGTGTGTGTGCAAGAGAAAGAGAGAGAGAGAGAGAGAGCGAGAGAGAGACATTGAGAGAGAGACATGAAAGAAAGAAAGAGAGTGTGCATCAGATAAACAGATTAGTTGTAGCATGTAGCCTACAAGTCACCTCTCCTCCCCACCATGAATTCACACTCGGCTCGTGCCGCTCTGGCCCTGGCACTGCCAGCTGGGAGGTCTGGGGTGATGTGATGGCCATTGTAAGAAGTTAAGCTGCTATTATTGTCTGATGCTCAGCCCCTCTTCTTTCATTTTTATTTGTGTCACTGTTTTTCAAGACATTATCACATTTTGTCCGTTTAAACTATGAGACAATTTCTGACCAAATCCACTCTTTTACTTGTGGTGCATGCACTGGTGCGTGTGTGCATGAGAGAAAGCGAGAAGTCGGTGCTGTGTTGATCTCACAGGATGGCTTGAGGAATGAGGGCACAAGAGGCTTGTGGCGAGGCGAGAGGGCAGATGTTTTCTCTGTAGAATAGCTCCTTTTCTCAAGGCAGGGCTGCAGCAGCGCACACACACACACACACACAAACAAGTGCCGATCGTCTGCACATCAGCTGCAGATTGGCCCAAACTGGAGAAGGAGGGTGGAGCTCCTGGAAGGCTCCAGATGCAGAGTGGCAGAGATTGAGCATGCACCTGTTCAAATAAAGATGTTTACAGGCAACGTGTGGGAGAATGTTTAGGAGAAAACTGGATGCCATGTGAGTGGCGAGAGAAGGATGGTCGATGTGCTTATGTAACTGCTATTTCAGTCTCTCTCTCCCTGTGTACTGAGCCAGCTTCACACAGAGCCCTGCTATAACTATACAAACAACCACAGCATTCACACAGAGCGCACATGGCTCACTTCACCACCTGCTGCTGGCCTCATGACAAGGGGAAACCTTACTGGTATTCAGCATGTGCCCTCCACACCATTCACATTTCTACATACAAGGTCCGGGTTTCTAATGTATTGGATGAAAGTGAAAGAGGCACATTACTTCTGCATTGTGTATTCTGATACCTATTTTTACAAGAACCAGCATTAAATTCTCCATCCGTTTTGTTTGACTCTGTGGCCTGTCCGTTGGATTAGACTATACAAGCCAGCCTTCACTCCCTGCATGCATCAGTGAGCCTTTCCAACCATGACCCCGTCGTCAGTTCACCACCTTTTCCTCTTTGGATCACTTTTGATAAATACTGACCACTGCCGAATGGCGACACCCGGAAATGGCTTCAATTTTGAAGATGATTTGTTATAGTTGGCAAAACAGTTTGGTCCTTATCAAACTTTCAGAAATCCTTTCCCTTGACCATTTTTTACTGCAGTTCCCACATCAAATTTGAGGACACACTGTCCCGTTGCTGCCTGATGTGCCGTACACACCAACGGGTCCCATTTTAACTTCATGTGTTAGCGTTCATAATGTTATGGCTGATTGGTATGTGTAGTTATACAATAACAACTTATCTGTGTCATCTTTCATATTCTGCCAGCATAAATTAAAGTAGCAATTGTTGTTACAAGAGGAAACTCTTATCAGGAAAACAGTGATTTAAGCATGCAGTGAATAGTATAGCAGAGCAATTTTTCTCGCTGGGTTACGAATGACTCTGTCGACTGTGATTCCTCCTCAAGCCGTAGCGTGCTTTCATCATGGAAGGTCAATACCACCATGCTGTATGGTTCTTTAAGACTTCTGGCAGCTTCTGATTGCATTTCCCATGTCGTACGGGGAGCATTTGAAGAGGGCCTTTCCCCCCTGAGAGCTGCGTTTATTGCATCGAATCATCATCCATCAGCTCTGTGTCAGCCGAATCCACTGCACACGATCCAACAGTAACAAAGCAGTCAAAGTCACAGCCAAACGCACAACTTGTTTGTGTTCAGCCGGGTTTCATGTCCTGCGATTGTTTCTCAGGGACCGCAGGGGGGGAGCACAGCAGAGGTCCCACCATAAAACATGTGCCAAATCTTTCTGACATGCTCAAGAGGTGATTCCTCCTGCAAAGGTCTCCGATAACCTTTGGCTCAAACACTACAAAGGATTAGTGTTTGCAGTTGTACAGCAGCCTACTACTTGCCTTTCTGACCACTTATTAAATGTCATTAAATTGATTGAATCCGTTGGTCTGGACTGTTTATGCAATAAACAGCTCTGAAGTCAAAGTATTGCTTTGGCCCCACTTTGACAGGACATTCCTGGACATCACCGGTTCACATTGAGGCTTCATCACAACACGCCGCATGTGTCTGTGTCCGTTATAACAAACTCCACGAAAAGCCGCTATTACCCTGGGCTTAATGCCACTGCATACCGTAGTTTAATTCTCCCTGTCTCATTAATTTAGCTATGTAGAAAATGTGGATAAATGTTTTCAAGTTATGTGAGGAAGTCTTTAAAGCATTTTAAGTAATGTGAGGAAGTCTTTAAAGCTAATCAGGCTTGAGTTGTCTTATTTTCTTTGCAGGAATATTTATCATAAAATGAGCTGTTTTGTTTTTGCGGCATTTCCAGTCACATGTTTTACTTTAAGGCCTCATCCGGCCTTTTTGGGATTGAACCAGCTACACTATGGTTTCACCTGGTTTAAGGATTATTTATTCTCTATTATTCCCATCCTGACAATGATAAAGTTTCCTCATTACTCAATGAGAAACTAATCCCTCAGCCTGCTTTGGAAATAGTAATTGGTTCAGGTCTCAGCTGAGACTGATCCCACGGGGACACTTTGTGTGGCAGCCTCGTGCAAATTTGAGAAATTGATGTCAAAGCCCACTAGGTCTTATTCTAGTTATAGGTGGTTGTTTTGCACATCGTTAGATAATATTTGTGAAAAACGGCTGTGAAGAAATGTTTGGATGCCGTGTGATGTGCTAACTACAACATAATACATCTTGGACTATTATCACATACAGCCTTTGACATATTTTCAAAGCGGCACACATCTTTCTGTTATCCGTCTCCGTTACAGTAAACTCAGGATAACTCCAAAATCCATCACATCCTGTGTTTGGTCTGTGCAGCATTTCCACGTCAGTCGAGCTTCGGTCATGGGTTTCCTAAGCATATTGATTCATGCGGCTCACACACAATGGTCCGATTGAGCTTTTCTATCGGCTTTGGAGTGAAGTGTACATTTTCTATTCACTTTGAACAAGCTGACTTATAGAAAATACTGCGGTTATTAGAGGGAGGTTGTACCTACCTCTTGAAATATATTATATATATTTGAACTGCACATGCTGGTATATGTTTAATATGATCTAATATCTACAGTGTGAGTTTCAGCTGCATTGCAGTACATGGAAGTGAACCAGTTAAAGAAAAAGTGCAAGTCAGTGGAAATAAAGCCACGGTGAGGATGAAGTGCTGCTGCTGCTCTGTGTGACAGGAGTAACTTAAGACATGAAGAAGTGAAAATGTCTGCTTGTTGTTCTTCTACGTTCGCTTCAGTATTATAATTCGTCTGTATAGATTTAGCAGACGCAAGGAAATGGAAGACAAACATAAAGTTTTACTTTTTTCCTCATTCATGCAACAGTGTGAGAGCAACACCAGGTAGCTCTGATCGTTCCTGAATTCACTTCTTCAGTAGTGTTATTTGGCTTTCGGCTGAAATGTCTTCAAGAGGCCAGGAGCAGATGAATGTGGGGTTGTTGTTTTTTTTGTTTTTTTAAGGTTTGAAGGAATTATCCCATTTTTAATGAAATTCCTTTGTTAAACCTCCTCAGCTGTAGCTGTTTTCAACTCATGTACTCTTAAATCAAGACGAAGATGGACGGAAGGTCTGACTGGTTCAGGAGGAAAAAGTTGCATCACGTTCTTTTTCCACTTAATTACTTTGCCTTACAAAGCTGCTTCAGAGCACTGAGAGAGAAGTTAATCCCTCTACCTGCTCTCATAATGCCTGCCTCATCAGCTGGATTTAAAGATGGTGTAACCAGATAGTGTGTGTGTGTGTGTGTGTGTGTGTGTGTGTGTGTGTGTGTGTGTGTGTGTGTGTGTGTGTGTGTGTGTGTGTGTGTGTGTGTGTGTGTGTGTGTGTGTGTGTGTGTGTGTGTGTGTGTGTGTGTGTGTGTGTGTGTGTGTGTGTGTGTGTGTGTGTGAGACATTAGAACACTTCATAAGTCCAGATACATTTTCCTATTTTTGTAACAAAAGGCCATAATTGTCACTGCCACATTTGAAATGGCTTCAAGTTTATAACTCGCTGACAAAGCAACGGTGTTCTGGTCAGAATAGAGTTGGAGGATGAGAGATGAGTGTGTATGAGACATCATGTTGGTGTGAATGAATTGAGACAATCCACCCTGCTGAGGGGATTTTTACTCTGTAGGAGCTTACTGAATACATTTGCTTATAAATGAGGAAGTTGCTTTAAAGTTTAATGTTGCATGTGAAGACATGTATATCAGCATGTAAATAGTTTATATTTAATTCATTTATTTGCTTAATTAGTGGGCTCATTAACATAATCACAGCACTTTTTTGCCAGTGATGCCATAGTTAGGTGGCGTTGCTGTGCTTTAGTGTGTACAGGTTACTGTTATGAGACTGCTATTTTTATGCTATTTTCATGTCTGATGGAGTCTTCAGTATTCAGTTTTTGATTTGTGTTGGATTAACCATCAGTTTGAGTGGGATTTTTTTGTCGAGTTATTTATCTTCCATTATTTCTTCATCTGAGATAAATGACAGATTTAAAAAAGGGGTGTTTAATTTCTTTCTAGGTCTGAACTTTTTATCGGATAAAGCAACACAGTCGACTTCACATCAAAATGGAGAGGACATTTTACAGCATTTGTGGGATTTTCACAGTTTTACTTGCTTGCTGACATGATGTTTTTTTACCAAAATAAGAATAATGTAGTAGAATATGTGGTAAAGAGATTCAGTTTATAGTGGGTATGCCTTTATCTATAAGTACCTTTTTAAACCTTGATGTTTGTAAAAATAAATCGATCTGTGAAAATGAACAAGTGAATCATAAATACTATTCATGTAGTATGGAGACAGTTTGAAGTGATTGAATGAATTAAGTTAATGTTGAGATTGGCACAAAATTATAAGTGTAACAGTTATGACAGTTGCAGATTCTCTATAAAGACTTACCAGATATTTGAAGTTTAAAGCACTGAGCTTCAGAAATTTTTTTTTTTTTTTATTGCTTTGGTCTCCAAATAACTCACTACTCTTATAATGTGAGAAAACATTGTGATGTCTCGTATTCAGCTGAAAATGACTGATTTGGGACATGGCTTGTGAGGCTGAGTGAGGCTGTAGTGTGGTTTCAGCTCTCTTTGACAACCCTCGGTTTGGTGGATTTACTCCATGTGTGGGTCAGAATGTGGCCTCTGATCTGTGACGTCGAGCTCGTCGATGCTGCTGATCGTCCCTCCGGGGCACCGAGCGGCTCGATGGGGTTGAAGGACACTGTGTCCCCTGGCATGGAGGTGTATAAATGCTGGCGCTCTCTGGTCTGTGCTCCATGCTGCCTGCTAGAGAGGGTATGAAGAGCAGTGCACACAGAAGCAAGAGGGAGAGGATTGCTGCACTGGTGAAAGGTACCACAGGTGAGGCGACAAGAGAGGAGGTGAGATTTTGCATGAAGGAAAGGTGAGAAGTTATGACACTAGGTGTTCTGAATTAGTTTCTTCGTTGATTCTGCTTCTTTTACAGCTCGAGGTGTGATCATATGTTGGTGATGTTGCTAACTGATGCTCTCTCTCCTCAGTCGCTTTTGCGTTTTTTTTTTAGCTCTATGTTAAGGAAAAATGTGGGAAGCTATATTGTACTCCACTTCAAAGCTGTTGATGCTTTACGATTGACCATGTCTTCTATGTAGGTCACAGAAGGAACCATGTTGGACATTGATCTCAGTGGTTTGGTTGTGGTACTGGAAAGCAGGTCACTGATTTCCTCAACTAGGAAACTATCAATGTCTCCTCTGCCCTAAAGCTCTAAATCCCACACAGTAATGAAAGCTTGTCGGTCAGAAAGCAGGATAGAAACTGTGCAGCAGTAACTAAACATGCTTTGAGAACTGCATTTTGAGCTTTGATGTTTTAACAGTGGTCAGAACATCATAATTCAAAGCACAATTTGGCAAAAAAAAACAGTTTCTTCGGGTGGAAGTGAGATATTTTGGCACTTTGACTCTTCATCAATCTCTGAAGGACTTCTTTCATCGTGCTGCTGCAGCAGTGATGTTTGAATGTACCAGCTGACTTTACATTGTCTTGAGTGGTGCAGGTCTGCTGGTGCTTGGAAGACTGAATAAAACAACACCACAGGAATTTGTGACGACATGAGAATTTATGGAAAACTGTTGCTCCAGCTGCAGCCAGAAAGGAATTCTGCATCACTTACTCGCCTCTTTGGCTTCTCTGTCTCTGTCATCTCATCTGCTCTGTGATCATACCATTTCTATGGCAAATGGTATATTGTCTCAAATTTTGATTTGTTTTTGCCTTTATTTAATCTTTTTTTTTTTCTTCCCCCTCATCTTTTACCTTGTCTTCTTCACACCTTCATCGTGTCGGCTCCTTTCGTCAAACTCCTCATGACGCTTGAACCTCATATTCTCATGCTGGACTCCTTCCTGTCAACACCCCACTGCTGTCGCCCGCCCTGTTGAATCTCCCCACTTGTGTGCTCCTCTCTGGTTGGAGATTGCAGAGTGTACTGTAGCCCCAGTTGCAATGGAGGACAGTGACCATGACGCTGCGTCCTCATCAGACGAGCACGACTCGCGCCCTGCCACCCCAACCCACAGCAGGGACCATGATGCTGAGCAGGTATTAGTGACGCCCCTAAAAACTCCAGAGGGTGAAACAAGTCCTCTCAACTTCAGCATAAACCGTGGGACAATCGCTTTTTCCGTCGCGAGAAAGGAACAAATACCTGCTCGTGTAATCTCGTGCTCTATATGTCGAGCCCGAGCCACAGCAACCTCTATTCTAACGAGTGTTCAGTGATACACGAGGCAGCACTACAATGTGAACTTACACCTCCATTTTATGCCGTCATGTTGCTTTCAACAGAAAAAAAGTGTAACAAAGAAAGGTGTGGAAGCCAGAGTCTAATAAACACAGCAGAATCATCTTTAAAAAAAGAAAAGAAAAGAAAAGAAAAGCTTTCAATTTATTTTATGGTAAAGTGTTTAATGAGAAAGAACCTGTCCTTTATCATGAATCATGAAGAACCCACTTTTTGGTGGAGCAAATTGTATGAAGTAGTCAGGAGACTCAAACACATGATGCAGGGAAGCTGATAACAGATAACAATTACACTGATTCAATATGGGTTTCAAAGTAAACAACACAGACATCCACTGAGTTGCAGGATTCCTTTCTGGCTGTTTTATTAAAGACTCATCCACATATTTTGTCCCCAGCTGAGCAGATTTCTGTTTTTCCACCGGCTGTCTGCCAACCTTAAAGTGAAATTGAAATTCTGATCAGATTTAGTTCTTCATAATTGCAGTGAGAATTCGGAACAATAGCTGTGATTCCGAAATCGTTTAAAGCCAAGCATAGGGAATTATTTTTATTCCAACCATTTCATAAAGGTGTGCATTTTTTGCTCCAATATTTTCACTGGACCTTTCCTCCAACTTGTCTTTGCCCCCATCCTGGTGTCTCCCCCGTCCTCTGCTCCACTCCATCCGTCCTTTTTGACCTCGGTGTCTCTCTCTAGCATTCAAGCCATTCAGATGATTCAGAAGTGGAGAGCATAATGCAAGACCCTCAGCATCATGGAGGGCACGTCCACCACCAGCACCACCACGACCACATGCACCATCATGATCACGAGCGCCACCACGAGGGTCATGAAGCAGACAGGGAGGCTGAGGGCGAAGATCGCCCACACACCCCGTCTTATCTGCGCCCCCCCGTGGCGGGGAGGGCCCAGTCAGATTCAGGTTCAGACGCCAGTTTGCCGCAGAGCAAAAGCGTGGAGTTTGACTTGCCGTCTTCTGCCAGTCCGTCGAGGCCAAAGAGCCCCTGGGGTCTGTTTGACCCGTACAACAGTAACGAGGTAACAAGAGGAGGCCGAACTCTCTGCGTGCTTTGGTTCTGTCTGTAACGTGGCTGAACAGCTGGACTGCACACTGTATAGAAACATTTACAGCATTGTGAAAGCTTGAACCAGACGGTTGAAATACGTGTTACTTTGTGTGTTTTATTTGAGCTCGTGTTTTTTGTGGCGCAACATGTTGGGCTTTGTGTTTCCCCAAATGCATTGTGGGGAAGTTGACTGGGAATGGGACACCTTGTACAAAACAATTGTAATGACGTCTGTTGGAATTCAGAAAGTCCCACAGCCGTATAGAAATGCATATAATCTCCACTTACAAGCTTTTCTCATTTACTTTTAGGACCAGGACAAAGAATATGTGGGTTTCGCAACGCTGCCAAACCAGGTCCATCGCAAGTCAGTCAAGAAAGGGTTCGACTTCACGCTCATGGTAGCAGGTAAATCCCCCTTTTGCACATTAGCAGACATTTGATCTTCGGCCCGCTGCTGACTTTGAAGGAGCTGCTAATCACAAAGTCTTGAGCCTGGCTGTTTTCTCTTTGTTGTTCTTTGTTTGAAGGTGAGTCTGGCCTGGGAAAGTCCACCCTGGTCAACAGTCTGTTTCTCACAGATCTCTACAAAGATAGGAAGCTGCTCAACGCTGAAGGTGAGGAAGCTGATTCAGCTTTAACAACTCAGGTTCTTGCTCTCCATCACGTTGCATGCTCTCGTGTTTGAAACTGAAGCTCCTTTTTGTCGTCTTTCTATCAGAGCGAATTACACAAACAGTGGAAATCACCAAACACACTGTGGACATTGAGGAGAAAGGCGTGAAGCTGAAGCTCACCATCGTCGACACCCCGGGGTTTGGAGATGCTGTAAATAACACTGAGTGGTACATGTCAAACGTCTTCAATTTGACTAAAACTTAGCGATCCTCGAGGTGTAACCTGATTTCAGTCCTATTGTCCACACTGCTTCCGAGACTGAACGTCCCTGTGTGTTTCTGCTTCAGCTGGAAGCCAGTGGCCGATTATATTGACCAGCAGTTCGAGCAGTACTTCAGGGACGAGAGCGGCCTCAACCGCAAGAACATCCAGGACAACCGTGTCCACTGCTGCCTCTATTTCATCTCACCTTTCGGTCACGGGTATGATAAAGCTCCAGTTCTCCTCCAGCGTACATCTCTCTATAATTAATCCACTCATTATAAATCACAATCCTACATGTACATGTAGTGCACCAGTCTGTACTTGCGGTGCATTCAGCCACGTAAATTGTTAATGCAGCGTCTCTCGCTCGTAGTTAAAGCAGCTCTCTGCTGCCTTCAGGTGAATTTACATCTGGCGCAGGGCCTTCACACAAGTCGGCTGTATTGTGCTGACGCGGTGCTTTTCAGTGCATTTGTGCACATGCACTGTTTCACATCACTGTCCTCGTCACAGAACAACTCCACCATTTATTAAAAAAACCAAAAAAAAAGTAGCTGCAGTGCATATCTGCCACATGTATAGAGAAAGTGCTCCCTCTGCTGGTGTGTGTCCATCATTACTGGTCAGATCAAATTGTGAGAGGTCTGATTTGCATTTCTTCCAGTCTCCGGCCATTGGATGTGGAGTTTATGAAGGCTCTCCACGAGAAGGTCAACATCGTGCCCATCCTCGCCAAAGCAGACACACTCACCCCGACTGAGGTCAAGAAAAAGAAAATTAAGGCAAGAAAACTTTTCTTGAAGACGTCCCACCGTGAACCAATCGCCAAAATGCAATACTTTGCATGACGTCAGTCGGGTTCGTTTGAATTGTCAAAGTTTAATTTTCACGACACATCTTATCTTGCAGATCAGAGAAGAGATCGAGCAGTATGGCATCAAGATTTACCAGTTCCCCGACTGCGACTCTGATGAAGATGAAGATTTCAAGCAGCAAGACTACGAGCTGAAGGTTTGTCAGTGTGCTGTCATGTCTTTATTTCATCCTTTTGGGGTCTGCTGGGGCAGAGGCCTCAGAGATTTAGTATTGATTTCCCAGTAGACATGGGTGTACTGACACAACGTTAACAAGCTGAACTCTAGAAAGCGAGTTTTCTTGCTTTCTGACACAGTGCTCAGTTATTCCACTGACCACGTGCAATAAAGCTTTTCCAATGTTTGGATGTTAAAACATATTCAATGTAATCACTCCAACACTCAGTCCAGTGCAGACTTCCACAGTCCTGAAAAGTCAACCCTTGTTCACCCTTCTCGCATCACTGGCTGGCAGAGAAGACGTAGTCAGCCTGCCAGTGTACCTGTCCTTGGTTGCCCTCCAGTGAAAAACGACGTGTTAGCAGGAAGACAGTGGATGTGAGCTTCAGAACAAAGTTTCCATATTCGTGTTAATAATTATCAGATGGTCCACACAGAGATGAGGGGGGGGGGGGGGGGATGTGGCACAGAAAAGAGGGCAGAGACGGTGGAGATGTATATTGGCAGCAGTAAAGTGAGCACTGCACTGCAGCACTCAGCTCCAGCATCCCTCCAGTCGTTCTTTGTTGGCCCACGGACCTCCTGCACTGCTTGGCTCCTGCGTGGATCTCCTAAATGTTTCTCTTCTTTCTTCAAGGAAAGCATTCCCTTCGCAGTAATTGGCAGCAACACGGTGGTGGAGGCCAAAGGAAAGAGGGTGCGAGGTCGCCTCTACCCCTGGGGCATCGTCGAAGGTACCGCCCCGCTCATAACGGCACTTTAAAGTGAATTGTACTAAATGATTAGGGAGTGTGTTTACTACTGTGTAAACACAAACTCTGGGGAAATGTAGAATTACCTAAGTAAACTATCTTACTTAAGTTCATTACAGAACTGGTATTTTCTCACATTTACTTTATTTACATACAAAAGTAGAAATTATAATCCTGACGAGACAATCCATTTATACACACTCACGACTTGTTCACATACAATAACTATTGTTTGTGAAATTGCGTTTTTCAGCCCTGATTCACCCCCTTAAAACTTTAGCAACGACATCGATCGTAATTGAATTGGCTCCACAGTTTCAACAATGAAGTATTGTCATAATTTCTGTTTGAGGGTTGTTGTTTTTCTTTTCTTCTTTTTTTTGGCAAAACAAATCTAACTAAACTATGATATGATTGTAAGGCAGCAGCCAAAAGGTATTTAAAAAAAACCAAACAAACAATTTAATTCAAACTAAGTGTAACGGGAAGGACAATTCCAAGTACATACCAACACTTCTGAAGAAAAAAGCGTTTGATGAAAATTGTTAGATTTCATTTATTTCGCCGCCTGTGTTGCTGTATGTTGACTCATTGGACTTCTTGTCCTCTCTAATGTCTGCTGGATATTATGGCATGAAGATGGGTAATCCATGGTTTTTGAAGGCGGTCAAATGTGACTTTACAGTGGAAAACTCTGCGCACTGTGACTTTGTGAAGCTGAGGAACATGCTCGTTCGCACACACATGCAAGACCTGAAGGACGTGACCCGGGAGTGTCACTACGAGAACTACCGGGCCCACTGCATCCAGAGCATGACCCGCATGGTGGTCAAGGAGCGCAACCGCAAGTATGATCACACTGAAGCAGGCCAGGCGCCGCTGGTTGTTTTGGATGGGGGGGAGGGAGGGGCGAGAGCCACACGCAGATTTTCTTTTGCACGCTTCCAAGCTGTGAACTGTCAAAGCGTCTGCTGATCCCGCGCTTTCCTCTGCAGTAAGTTAACCAGGGAGAGTGGCACAGACTTCCCCATCCCCGCGGCGCCCAGCGCGTCGGAGAGCGAGACGGAAAAGCTCATCAGAGAGAAAGACGAGGAGGTACGGCACGCCGAGCGCGAACCGGGATTGCGTCAGCAGAGCGATCAGGAGTGTGACCGCCATGAGCACTCAGAGCCTCAGCCCAGCTCAGAGACACAGTCACGCCGGATAGACGACGAAGCCCTCTGAGTGTCCGGAGCTCACCCAGTTCGCTGACTGTTAAACTTGTTTTTCAAGCTGCGCCACATTCTCTGAAGATGCATAAGAATCAGCATGAACAATATGAAGTGATGTAATACTCTGATAAACCTCTCATCCCCTGTAGGGTTAGACATTAATCTGCCTGAGCAACACAAGGACATTCACCGTTTTAGTTTTAGCTTCAAGTGTAGAAAGAGCAAAGATCTTTGGTTTATTTCACTCAATGGAGAACAGGCTCTGAAAGGAAGCGTTTCACACCAACCGGCAGTTTATAAAGTGAATTAAAAAAAAAAAAAAAGTAGAAGCATGCATCAAACCCGGTGATTCTCTGCCTTTTTCCAACAATACAGATTTACCACAAAAACAGGTGAAGCCAGCTGACTGATCCACATGTCACTGATGTACAAAAGCATAAGCACTCAAATGAAAGCAATGGGCCACTTTCACACAGACCTGCTCCAGATTCAATAAAGTGTCTTGTTGTGATTTTTTCTTTTTTTTTTCTTTGACGCGTGCAAATGTCGGCCGCCTCGGAGCAGGCAAAGTGTCGGTCGCCCCGTCAACTCAAAGTAGAGACTCCCAGTAATGTTTTAATACAAGACGCAAGGACCAAGAATCACGTAAACATCCGATTACGTGACACAGAACTCCAATACTTGGAAACAATTGTCATTTAAAGTGACAAAAAGAGGTTTTCATCAATATTATTGTGATCAGCAACTTGACCCAGATTATTCCCGTTGACTAGATTCTATCGATAAATGCCTGGTTACAGTTGGAGTGAATTAAAGAAGAAAGGAACAAGATCAGATATCTGTTCTCGCTTTAAATGGCCCGAAAAGTTTGACCAAAGATATTATATTAAAAGTTTCAAGTTCCCCTCCTCCTCCTCCTCTTCCCCATTTTATTATAAATAAATAAAGACTGTGATTTCTTCTTCAGTTGTTTCTTTTTTTTTTTATTTCTTTTTGTAAATATAATGAGATAACACAAAGCAATGTTACTGCAAAGATTTAACAAGGATTATTTCAATCATTCAAGATGCTTTACTACAAACACGAAAAGACATACAACAAGCTGGACAGCTAATATTTGTTATTTGACATTTGAAGTTATTTTAATGAAAACACAACTGGACATGATGAACTGAGCAGCTTGTGCAAGCGGGAGCATGTATTCTATACATATGTACGTATTCCTAAACTGCTGCATCAGACGTCTTTAATATTTTGGAGTGTAGGTGAAGATGCAGGCGGAGGATCCTGCGGCAGTTCGCCACCGGTCACGTGACCAGCAAAGTGTCGCTCGAACTCTCCCCGAGTGTTATTGATTTGTGGTCCGTGTGTTTTCATGTGTGAATGATTAGTCCTGATGAAACCCCACGCCGCCCGCCACCGCCGCCGCTCCGCCACAAGGACGCCTCCCATTAAAGTAACACCTCTTTCCTTTCTCTCCTCCACAGTTGCGGCGGATGCAGGAGATGCTGCAGAGGATCCAGAATAACATGATCACTCAGAAAGACGCCTATTAACACACAGCCCCGATCGACGCTGTGCACATGTATTTGATTCACTGGGATGAAAACAAACACACACACACACACACACAAAACAAAACTCCCCACAAAACCTGTCTTCCACTCTGACGATGTCCACTCGGCCTCATCGTGTCACACATGGATCGGCTGCTGAGGAGGCGGTAAGATGTTGTGACACGTGCAGCGTAGCGACTCCCTTCACCCTCCAGAGTCTCCGACATTAACGACCCCACTGCTGCAGAAGCCCAGAACTCGCCACTCACCGTGTTCAGCAGTTCGTTTTGAATGGATTAGTGAAGGTGGTGGCCAAACTCGGTCCCGGAAGGCCGGTGTCCTGCAGGTTTTAGTGATCTCTCCCCCGTTTCGCCGTGTCTGAATCTAATGATGATGTCATCACTAAGGTTCTGAGAAAGTCCAGTAGAGCTCAACCCTGCAGGACGCCGGCCCTCCAGGACCGAGCGTGGACACCCCTGAATTAGTCCTTTCACATATCTTAGTTTTGTTTATTTTTTTTATTTAGCCACATGATCACAGGGTTTGTTTATGACGTTTATGAGGTTTACATCAGAGTACAGTGCATTTTTTTTTTTTTTTTACGTAAACTTTTATGGTGCAAGTGTTTATTGTTACTATCTTTATAGGTCAACATGCATATATACTGTAATAATTTAATTTTCTATATTCCACTTTTTTTTGGTTTGTTTCAACAGTTTTCCAACTTCGACGTGGTTTTGTTTTATAACACCTTGTTAAACTGCTGAGTATTACATGGAAGATGGTTAAAGTTATATGTAACCAAGTGTATTTACAGTTTGGTGAGTTTTATTTTTCTCCCTTTTTTACTGCCTGGGTTGTTTCACTTTGTCAGTTTGGATTAATCGGTATATTCAGTGCAGTTGACAACGCGGATGTTGAGTCACCCCACAATAAGCTACTTCCAGATTGTCCTGTCAAGATGTACGATAATGTACCTCTTAACATAAAAAAAAAAAAAAAAGGTGTTCAGAGAACTTGTCAAGCCAGAGTTGTTTAAGAGTCGGCCCACAACTTTAATAAGACAAGACTCTAGATTTGCATGAAGTGAACATTTAAAGGCAGGGTTGCATAAGCGGACATGCAGTATATTTATGTTTTGCATGTGTATAGTGAAGGTTACTGCGGGTGCATATCGGTTTAATTTTGGACTGTAAGAAATTTCAAAAAGATATTTTATATATATATATATACATGTATATATATTTTGGTTTGTTCTTAGATATTTTTCTCACTTCAAGAGAACTCCCATGTAGGATGAGTACTTACTTTAACATTTATCTTTACAAGCAAGGATTAACCTTTTAAAAGTGATATTTTTGTCAATGCCAAGAGTAGCGATCAAGAATGAACATATTTCTCTCTGTCAGTCTTTTCTATGTTGCAAACCTTTTTTTTTTTACTTGGATATTGGATGATTGCTCTGACGTGTGCTACTTTTTTTTGTTGGAAATCTGACATTCCAAAAGCTTCTGTCCCAGAGACTGGTTATGCTTCTGTCCCTTTCTTCTTCTTTTTTAAATACTAAATTTGTCTTTTGGTATGGTATGTTTTTTTTGCGTATATTTATGTAAAAGATTTATAAAAACAAAAGGAAAAAAAAAAGAAAAGAAATGAGGACATAGAGGCCAACATGTACAAATTCTAATATTGTAATAAAATATGAATATAATTTCATGCACAGTTGGACAATGACATTGACTTGCCTTCCTTGAGTGTCGAGTGTGAGCTATGCAACTTTTGATATACTGGGACAGGAGAAGTACGTCTGAAAACTATCAAATTAGGATTTTCCCGTAAGGTTGACAAGTAAATAACTGATGTTACGAGCTCGTATGAGTGGGTTGTCATATATGCATGGTGACAACATGGGACTATACTCGCTGCTTATTTTGTTCTTCCAAGTGGGATATGTGGAATTCCTAACGGGTAACCCTTCAGATTTGCGGCTCCATTAACTGGTTTGGGTTCCAGCTCCTTGATTAATTCCATGTGAAATTAGTGGTTTCAACCTTTTACAGAACACCTACTTAAATACTCCAAATGATTCCAATCAGGATGTCACTTCAGGAAAGTTTAAAGACGGTTAACAATTCTCAGTTATTCTAGAACACTCAGAAATTACGGCTACATTCTCCTGTATTGTGACCCAACTTATGAAATAAACAAAATAACATCAGGGTGTTTCTGATTACGATCGCTTGCCCAATGAAGGGTTCAGAAATTAAGACTTTATTAATCTGGAGTCAACTTTGTTCAAGTCGGAAAGAAGTTTAAATATGGATGTTATGTCACATGAGACTAAATTGACATGAGTATCTTAAAGAGCTACTACAACTTCTATGCAGACGACCAGAGCAAAGAGCTGTTCTCATTCAGCACTGGACCAAACTAGAACAGGAAATTGTTGGAATTCAGAGATGGAGTCACTTATTTTGCTCTTGTTTCGGCAAGCTATTAATAGTTTCTTTGAATGAAGTAGACAAGAACATTTGTAAACATACCATTTATTAAGTATCTTTTTTTTTTTTTTTTATAAATTTTACATATTCCCCCAGGTTTTTACACAATACATTTAGATCAAATAAAGCCCCACATTTACAATGTACAACTTAAGCTTTCACCATAGGGAAAATGCACAAGTATATTGTTGCTTTTTCAAGTATCTGTGTCCCTGTTATTTTTAATCCTTTTTTTGTTGTTGTTGAAAATTAATTCATCTTTATACAATCATATGCTTAGAAATTTTTAGGGAAGAAAAGAGTTGATCTTTTTTTTTTTCTTTCAGTAAACCAGTTCTTCAAAAAGGAAATGGGTGTTATGCTGAGCCTCGAGAAAAAAAAAAATCTAAGGGCAAAATAGTGGCCAAATGTTATCTAAACATTTTAACACATCTGTGTTGCCATCATTTATAAAGCACTGAACATGGTCCCAGAAAATAAAAGTTAAAATAAAGAAGAGATACAGCTCAAACAAGCAACAGGTTTTGTTTTAAAATAGAAAATTGTTTTAAATGTTACATTTTACATACACTTTAATAAAGTAATATAACATGACAAAAAAAAAAGGGGGGGGTTTAAAATCTGCTGCCGCTCCACATCTGTTCACAGATCAGTACAATCAGATGAAATGAAGAAAGCATGGCGCTGGAGCCATCCTGCCAAGTGCTGCGTTGCGGATTTTCACAGTGCGAGCGTCGAGAAGTGAACGCACTTCCGCTGGATTCATGCCGGCTGTTCGTGTCACCCTGAACTGATCCCCATGGAAACGTATAGACGACGGTGCTTCAGATCTGACCGAAATAAGTTGACGAGCACAGCACATCAATCTTATAGACCTCTCTTTTCTCCACAAACGGTGAAACTCCCCGCCGCCTGTCCGGCGTATTTGTTGGGGGCATGAAGAAATGGAACAAGGTCTCGACTGGCTAAAGAGTTTCATGTATATGAAATGGGCTTGTGAAAAATCGTGAGTCCAGAGATTCTGATGAGAGACAGAGACTGAAAGGACTGATATTATAGATAAGTTACAATCTGATTGTCTTTTAATTCAAACAAGAGCAAGACTGACAGAACTGCACCTCCAATCAGTAGGCGTGAGACTCGGCAGCACTACTTCTCAATAGAGGTTTAGTTTGCCAGTGAACACAAACAGCCAATAGGAGGAGCTCTTGCCGTGTGTTCGGGCACCGAGGATCTGAACGACGGCAGTTCAGTCCATGTTTTAGTTCCAGCCCTGCAAAGCATGCGCTCCAGCTGAAGAGGTGGAGCTTCTCTGAATCACGTTGAGTGTGTGCTGGGTCTGGAGCTGCAGCTATCACACTGCAGCTGCCTGGAATTTGGACTGGCAGGACACTTCGCCTGTGTGGAGCCGTTTCTGTTCCTCCAGCAGGAGTTAGAACCGCTAGTGTGTTACAACACACACACAATTCTAATGAGCGCCGCCACATGACTTGCTCATCCTACACTCCAGCAGACTGAGATTAAAAGAGGTCTGCAGTTTGTCTCGAGTTGTTCCTGACGTCTCGCTCTGCTTCTGAATGAGTCAAGTTCTGCAGATCAGTGAAGTGTCCAGCAGCTGTCCCACCCTGACTCCATGTCGACAGCCTGGTCTGAGGCTGGAGGCTGGAGGCTGGAGGCCCCTCCCCCCCTCCCCCTCCTCTTGTGGGGCGTCTCTGCTTGTTTTTCTTGTTGCCAGGGTTCAGGCCAGCTTCAGAGTGCTGATGGGAAACGAGGGCATGGTCACCATTGTCACGGGGTTGAGGACCGTCTGACCGACAAGCTGTGGATGATGTGCCATGATCGGCGCACTTTTACTGACCGCAGGTCCGTTCACCTGAGGGTGGGCGTGGTTTAGCGTGTGTGTGATGTGACCGACCACCGCCGGCTGCGTGACGGCGACCGGCTGAGGGTAGAGGGCGGGTAGATGCTGGCTCAGGTGAGCCACCGGGTGCACGGTGATGTGACCGATGGGCTGGTGACCGGGGCCCAGGTGCACGGAGCCGGTGGCGGTGGGGGCGGGGCCCAGGTGGGCGATGTGTTTGGGACCCCCCCCTTGTATGACGTGGTTGACTGCCTGGATGACGGAGGGGTGGGACACCGACGCGTGGGCGATCACCGTGGGGTGCAGGCTGGAGGCGGTCACCAGCTTGGCGTGGTTGGGGATGAAGGGCGGCGGGGGGACGGCGGCCGCGGTGGCGACCAGCACCGACGGCGCCGCGGGCTGCGGGTGAGTCGCCGGCAGCGGCTGGGGCAGCGAGGCCTTCTGCTGGATGGAGACGTGCTGGGTGAAGAAGGAGGTGGCGGTGGTGATGGGGGTCAGTGTCGGGGCCTGGCTGGGCGCTGCCGCCGGCAACAAGTCAGGTTTGAGGCTCTGCGGCGCGGCGGCTGAGGCAGCCGGCGCTCTCGGTGCAGGCTCCTCCTCCAGGTCCTCGTCCATGACGTCTTCACCTTCTGCAGCGGAATAATAAAAAAAAAAACGACAACAGTTTAATATGAAACTATCGTTTGAAACGAAGCGGGTGTTAAAGGTGTGCCGGGCATGACGGTGCGCCGACCCGAGGCTGTGGACGTGGACGCCTGATCCTCCTCCGGCTGCCGGACGACGCGGTCGATCACTTCATCCACGTCCATCCAGGGGCTCAGCTCGTTTTTCAGCTCGTCCAGCCGCTGCTGGGTGGCGATCTTCTCCCGGGCCAGTCGCTCCATGTCGTGCTCGTACTCCTTCTCTTTCCGCTTCAATATCTGAAAAGACAAAAGTCGGAAATAATCAGACTTGCGCATTTATGTTGATAAATCTTTTCTGGAAGCTTCCACCTGTTGCTCTCCTCCAGTTGATGGAAGCCACTGACACAAAGTTCACCTTGGCCTGAAACTTACCAATCCCTTATTCATTATAAAGGACACTGACAAAACTGTTATTGTTAATCTTAAGTATTTCTATTTGCATCATACGACAGTCATAAAAGGCTGTACCTTGCTACAAAAAAATGCTACAGGTAATACTTTCCTCAGTTAACCAACAGCAACACCGATTCCATCTTTGAGTGGATTCTTTAAATATTAGAGTTGTGTGAATAGATTTTCCTTTTAATTCTAGATGACACACAACTTTCACTTGTCTTGCACAACCATGATAGCCTTATACTGTTTAAGTGATTATTCAATTCCTCATTTCTAAGTCTTTTTTTTTTTTTTTAAATGTAGCCACATAAAAAATAAAAACAAAGTAGCGAAAAGCCCCAGTTTGTCTTTGCTAATCAGCAATGTGTCCACTGAGACTAATACCATAATAAACCTGAGCCCAGGGGTGGTGTCGTGGAGGGACAGCAGCACGAGGGAGGGAGAAGATGATGGAAAGTAGGAGGAGCTTGCTGGGAATGACTCCGTGACCCAATTTCTGCTGATCAGCTGACACACGACTGAACCAAACAAAGTGATCTGGACTTCCGTGTGCACGGCAACAAGTGGAAAAGTTGTTTAAAAAAAAAAGAAGAAAAAAAAGCGCCAAACAGACGGAGAGTGTTTATTGGCTGAGACACAACGGATGTGATTTTGTTGTAAAGGACAGAAAATCAGCCGTGTGTTATTTACTATACGTTTGATGGAAAATGCTCACTGGCCTCGGTGGGAGATGTGGGAAGTGACGCTGCGTGAAACTTCATGACTCAGGATCATAAAGAGTGGACTTCCTGTCAGTGGTCATATCACCATCGTGTGTGTGTGTGTGTGTGTGTGTGTGTGTGTGTGTGTGTGTGTGTGTGTGTGTGTGTGTGTGTGTGTGTGTGTGTGTGTGTGTGTGTGTGTGTGTGTGTGTGTGTGTGTGTGTGTGTGTGTGTGTGTGTGTGTGTGTGTGTGTGTGTGTGTGTGTGATGGACATGTTGTGGTCGCCTCCTGGCCTACTTACTGTATGTGTGTGACATTTTTCCCCTTGTTTTCTGTGCATGTGCGACGCCGGTACGGAACACATGCGCATGAATAGCAAAGGGGACAAAAGGCGCGGCCGTAAGCGACGCGGCACCTGTCTCCAGTCCTTATCCAGGATTAGAATCGCAATGGCCAAGTGGTCGAGGCTTCTGCTGCTTCCAGCTGGGTTGTGTTAGAAGAAGTGCCGCATGTATACATAAACACTAAAAATAAATTGGACATGGATGTATGTTTTTTGTGGCTGGCGTACACGGAGCAGCTGGAGATCAATCGCAACGGTTGTACCGACTTTTGTTAGTTTGAAATACTGCACTTGTGTAAACATGGACAAACGCTAAATCGGAACCAAAAGAGCCTCAGTACTGTCAAAATGTGAGTGACACACACACACACCCGCACACCCCCGCACACACACACATCTCGCTGCTTGTAGAGTTTCAACAAGGGTTGCGTCCTCCTGGTGAGCCTCAAGAATTCTGGAAACAAAGACGTAACGGTTTGAGTCACGGCGGTTTCAGTGGTTAGCGTTCTTGCCCGTCTCTGGTTCCAGTGAGGGGTTTGCATGTTCTCTCTGTGAGTGCACGGGGGCTCTCCAGCCCAACAAATCCCAGGGAATTGGAATTTTCATGACCAGCTCCGACACCAAGTCTCTCCGTCCGCCGCACGCGTCCACATGAGGAGTCTGAATGCATGCACAACATCCCTGGTCTCAATACACCACGTACTGAAACCACCTCCTCTCCCGTTGTCAGGGAAACAGACGAAAACCTCCCAAGGGTTCCTCATAACTGTAAAAGACGACACGCCTTCATGTGCCAAAGGTGCCGTTTAGTTTTCCTGTCAGCTTCGGTGTGTTGTAAAACTCAACCAGGTCCTCCGTTTCACCCTCACCAGGCCAGCGCCGGCGCTCCGTGTGCTACAAACTATGACTCATGGAGAGAAAATGAGATGGAGAAGAAATGCTCCACAAACACACAGACCCACTGAACTCGTTTTTTTTTTTTTTTTTTTCCCCAGCAGTGGCGATAGGAAGAGGCCCGCGCCGTGTTCGTCCTTTTTAATTGTCCCTTTGACGAGAAAGAGCATGTTGGAGATTAACCACGTAAACCCGACAACTGAGCAGATGGATCCCGCATGACTTTATCAGCGTGTTAATCATGTCACCAGGTTGATAGGAGGACACAAGGGCGCCAAGTACCTTTTGATTCTTTTCACATGGCTGCACCGCCGTTGAGCCTCACACCTCGAATATGTGCGAAAATCTAGATCAGGGCGGAGATAGGCGGCCGTGTATGTGTGTGTGTGTTCGTGTGGGTGTGTACATGCACATGTTAGGTAAACACTGCTCAAGCGCCGTCACCAGCAATGCGAGTGCCGAGCACATGGCCTCACGGAGAGGCCACAACAGGAGGGGAGGGGGGGCAGATAGCGGGGGATTGGAAAGAGAGCCATACAAGCTGTACTCACTGACTCACTTTTGCAGCAGCCAGGAACAGACAGCACAAGGCTGTGTTTTCTTAAAGGGCCAGAGCGCCGGGGCCACGTTGCAGACATGCTGATCACAACGTCTCGCTGCACGCAGGTCTTGTGACAGCGTGCTAACTTATAAACCCTTGTCTTACTGTGCCGTCCAGCGGGAACGGCGGCAGTCACATGGTGGTGGAGTTCCAACAATAAAAGGCTTGTGTTGAGAAATACCTTCTTACAGTGGTCGTTGGCCTAGTGAGAATTAACCGATCGGAGAACTTGCCGTGGTAATGTAAAACAGCCTGGGCAGGAAATCTACCAGAACAATCCCCAAAAGTACAAGGAGTGACTTTTCACTTTCGCAACATGTACTAATAATGACGGGATCAAGCTTAAATGTTGTATACAGTCAGTGAATGTAGCAGTAGTTTGCGGCTTTGTCAATCTGACTTCAAGCCCCAAACTCTGCTATAATGAGTTTCTCTCAAGTTCAAGACTCCATCGATGTACAAGTGTCAAATGGAGTTTGTGTTTTAAAGGGAAAACAACATTGACATCAACGATATAAATGATACTTAATGTATTTTTAGGGCTTTTCAATATCTCCCAGGAGGAAGCTTGAGGAGTGCTGCTGCACGCCACTTGGGGAACAGGCAGTGGAAGAACAAGATCAGTCAGCCTGCAGTGAAAAATGATGTCGCGCGAGCGGCGTAAACTGAGCCGTGTGTTTACCGCTCCACGTCCCCTCCCCTCCCCGCTGCAGGCAGGCAGGCAGCTAAGCCCGCTGGTACAGCGAGTCCTGCCTGTTGCTGCGCTGGGAGGGGGCCCAGCACAGGGGGGTGACGTCACGCGGCTCAGGCTAGCCATGTGCTTGCAGCTCATGTGGCCTTAAAAGCTCAGAGAGGCAGGAGGGAGGGAGGGAGGGAGGAGGAGGAAGAGGAGGAGGAGGAGCAACGATGCACCGGGGCTCGTTTTACAGCTTCGGCTTTTAACGCAACACCATGGGCTCACAGGCGCTGGAACATAATTGAACACATCAAATAGGAAAAGGCTAAAGCTCAGCTCAGGCTCGAATAATGTGAATTCACTGTAACGCTGAACTGAAATTATGAATCAAATGATTAAAAAAAAAAAAAAAAAAAACAGGAAAAAAAGAAGAAAGGAAAAAGACTTTAGGTCACAAAGCTACAGCCAAGTCTGTCAATTTGAATGTAATGATACCCTGTCACACTTTCTCCCATTTTCACCGTCTTCATTTCAACATGGTCGACAAATGAAAGTGAATATGATTGGTGGAGCCAAAAGCTTTTTTGCTAAGTGTTTTTGTGTCTGTCAGCCGAGAGGAGGGAAGGACGGGGCGGGGAGGGGAGGGAGAGTGCAACGTTTAGCCAGGCAGGGCACACGCACCTCCCATGCTACAATGCCTGTGCTTGCACGTGTATAGTGTTTCTTTTTTGGGTTGTTTTTTTTCCCCCCTCCCTTTTGTTTTTAAAAGACACCGGCCCGTCCTCCTGGGTCCCCTTCTTGAAACCACACATCCTGAACAAAACAACAATAGGCTCAGCGATGAAAAGGAGTCACCCCGTGAAGAAAAGGCACAAACGGTTACAATGAAACTTAAAGAGGGAAAAGTGCAGTGACCTATAAAAAGCAGTGTTACAGTGCAGCTCTCTTCACAACATGATTTCTCAGGATGAAGCAGCGTCTGTTATAAAAAAGCCTTCCTCCACTCCACTCGCTTTAAATTTAGCCCTCGTCCAGCTCAGCTGTTGATAGGAGGAAGGTCGGTCAATCTCACACACACACACACACGCTTAATCATACAGAGCGGCATGGGAGGGAGACTGGGTGACGAGCTGCTCACCCACGCTGTCCTAGTTTTCCGCACTATCCACGCACAGACATGAGCAACCCAAAATTCTGTTTCACCAGAGCGCCAGAACACACTGCTCCCGACGATCTCGCCACCAGTGAACCTGAACTCGCTAGAATGATGAGATAAGAGCATAAGAACGTGCAGGGATGATTCTTAAAACTTCACCGAGGTTCACCAGCGTGACCTCAGTGATCCGTCACTAAACTGAATATGTACATCGGTTCAAATAATCACCCGTCTGCAGCAAGAGTCACTCTGGAAGCACAGAACGAGGCCAGCGGTGGACCTTTGCACCAGCTGTTTACAAGCAGGGTCCTCTCGCGCTGGGAGCACAACATGGGCACGCTGCCAGTCGACACGCTGCATGCTTCACCGCAGCAGTGCAAATGAGGAAACCTCAGAGGTTACGGAAGGATCCAGACGCCCAGAAACTAGACTGGGAATAAAGGATGAGATTCAAGCCAAGAGGAAGCAGGAAATGTTTTTTTTTTTTTAATAAGTAGTATGCGTATTATATAAAAATATTAAAAAACTAATAATCTCTTTTCAGACCGACTTGCTTCATGTTTATAGGAAAGTTATTTCCTTGAACTGTAATTACAATGGCTTTTTGTTTGGAACAAGTGTCACTTCTCAAGCTCTTTTGACAAACTTGGCAAGGTCATACTCTTCTGTCCCATTGATGTTAATTGTATAATTACATCGAGAAATCCACAAACTATTAGAAATCAGAGCTCGAGCTTCCTGGTGATATACTAGTCGTGACTTGACTTCTGCAGTCTGGCCGTCTAATCACAGAGTGTTCCGCACATCTGTAACTTCAGGTTAGAATCAAAAACATGACAATATTGAAGAACTGATCCGACAAAGAGCGATGGAAGCACTGAACCTCCATCACTGCGCCCCGTTTTCAAATTCAACAACAATAAATCAAAATCCAGGCAATCTACCCAGAGCGGGTTTCTGCTCGAGTTCAACAAATCACTCCTTAGAGTCAACCGTGATCTAAAACACACACATTGTGGGTGAAGAGGTCACCAGATTAAGAATAGGTTTGTTCAGAAGATGTTCGTGCCGTCTCCTTTATGAGTGGATTGTTTTTGCAAAAGGTGATATGGGGTGACTTTCACTCCCTTCGACTGGAGGTGTTCCACCTGCAGTCCAACTGGAAGTCACACTCTGTTCCCTGGCGCCATTTGAAGAGTCACACCCTCAATTCAAGCCAAGTAGCACAACAAGTAACTAACACGGCGTGCCTTTTCTTCCATGCTTCATACTTTGAATTACAGCCACTTCCTGGATGCAAACTTACAGGTTTGCAGTCATGCTGAACCTCATGAGAGCGACACGTGACGCCGCCGCCGCCGCGGTGAAACGACGAGTCTGGAAGTGTTGTGTATTTTGTTTCGCAACCCTCGACACGCGTCTGGCCAACAACTTTTGCCAAACAGAATTGCGATCTTTGGCGGCTGCGCTGACGACAGGCGAACGTTGCGCAACCGCCTCTCAACCGTTCGTCCCACTCGGCGGCGAGACGGAGCGAGAGGCTGACCTGGATGTATCGGAGCGCGCTCCTCAGCACGCTGAGGTTGGAGGTTTTCTTCTCGTCGATGTTGGGGATGTTCTTCTTCAGCGTCTCAAAGCACTCCTTCAGGTGCGCTCGTCTGGAACAAGACGCGGAGGAAACGTGAGACGAGCAGGAATGCACTCAGTAAAATAATGGTCAAATATTACTTCTTGAATTAAAAAAAAAAAAAAAAAAAAACGTTTTCAGGCTCCCACCTGTGTTTCTCCAGCTTGTTGTGCACTTCTCTTGTGCCGGCCCTGCAAGAACACAAGACCAGCACATTTTCAGACCTTTTTTGGTTTTTCTCAACGGGCAACTTTTTTAAAATCTTATCTGCATCATTTCCCATGTAAATAACAATTTAAGACAGATTTAGACCTCAACAGATCAATAAAATCTAAAACTGTATTTAACAAGTACCTCGGGACTCTCAGTTGTGATTTATAAGATCATTTACAACGTCGACGGCTGAAGATGTGTCGACTCACCCTCCTGGCCTCTTCTTGCCGTCGAGCTGCCGGCTGTCGTCGGGCGGACTGCCCCGGCTGATGTGGCCGTTCTGCAGCGAAGCCGGCTGGAGCGCGGCGCCCGGATGTGGGTGTAGAGGGTGCTGCTGTGGGGGTGAAACGATGGAGCCGGGGTAGCGCTGGACCAGGCTCTGGGGCGTCGGCTGTTGGACTTTAACGGTGCTGGCTGGGGCGATGACCTGCGGGAGATGTTGGTGGTTCTGAATGGGCTGCTTGTGATTGTTGCCGACCGCCGTGGTCGGCTGCTCCGGTTCGGGCTGCGGCGAGCACAGCGGAGCGGCGGCGCTCTGTTCTTGGGGGGAGTGAGGTTCCCTCTTTGGCGAGGTCAGAGGAGGAGCCGCCGGAGGGGAGAGCGTGGCGACGGGCAGAGTCTGGGAGCTGGTCGGGTCGGGGGTGACCACGGGGATCGGGATGACGGTGAAGGGCGTGGAGGGCGGAGGCAGAGAAGGCGGTATGGGTGCTGGACAGCACTCTGTGTGGAGCCCCTCTGGTTTGGACGCTTTGGAGACATGGTTGATGGGGATTATCGAGTTGTAGTTGACGCCAGAAAACCTTTCTTCAGTCAGCTGCTGCAGACGCAGATTCTCCTTTAACTCATCTTCTGTGGAAAAAAACAAGAAAGCCATCAGTTTTTTTCCCCGGTGTCTCAAGATATTATGATCTTTTCGTTTGTTAAGCTTGTGTACTTGAGGACACGAGTAATGTAGTTAAGATATTCACCAAGGTACATGGTTTGTTTTACAGCCACAGTCCAAAAAGAGTAATTCCAGGTTAGTTGTGTCCCGTCTCAACTATTGACGTGAACCTTTTGGGCAGTATCCGACTTCTTAATGCTTGAAATACTTCTTCCTTTCTTACTGAGACACTTAAAAACATCAGCACGACGACAAGGTTGCTCGAACAGAAGCAAATTCGGGCTCTATTGGAAACGCATGTCGCGAGACGCCGTCAATTGACCGATTTGTGTCGAGGAGCTCGGTGAACATCAGACTCCTCAACGCCAACACACGTCTACTGTTGTGAAGCAGAACCCTAAAGCGCGTCGCTTTAAATGTGCCATTAAATCAAATGAATCAGTTAGGTAGATAAGTCGGCTTGTAAAACCACCGGGATATCCTGACAGCTGCTTCTTGGCCTTTACTTATGTCAGTAAATAAGACGGCAATTTGAGAAAACAGCGCGTGTGAATTAGGAATATTACTTCCGGTGCTGTCCGGTCGTCTTCGCGGCGCCCGAGCTACAATGCAAGGAGGCACTGAAAAGAGGTTGTGGTTGCTATGGCAGCCGTGATGTTCACAGCTGGAAGTGTCAGCAACAAGCGCTTGTTATTAACACCATCATGAAGGAGCCCGGGGCGCTCGCTGCAGCACGACGCTGCTTCTTTCACAACAGAATTCACTCAATTAGATTCCAGAAAAACACAAACAATGACAGAAATGAAGTTTTACAAACATTGATGATTGTATTCAATGTAAACATGTCGGTGAAATGTGACGTCACTGAGGGTGAATTAGAAGGGTTGTCTGTTCCAAGTAGACATTTATGCTTTTAATCCGTTATTGGCGAGCGCCAGAGACATCAGGTGGAAACAGCTCCTCCCTAAACCGTAGGACATTTATTGAGCGAGGAATTATTTGGTGTCGTGTAATATCAGTGTAGAAACACTGTAACACATCTGCTTCATATATATATTTTTTGTTTCATTTTAAATAGATCATACACTTCTTGTCGTAAAATCTCCCACAGATGAGCGAACTTGTTTATCCAGTTAGGAAGAGTTCAAAGGTCAAGAACATTGTGTTTTGTAACCTGAACACAAACTTCACTGAAACCTGGGTGAAATGTTACAAAACAGAACGGTATCAAGATGGTTTGAGGGAATCTATGGATCATTATCGACCACATATGTTTTGTTTAAACAGAAATAAATGGAGACGGTGCTGCATGATGATGATGATGATGATGAAAAAATATCATGTGAAAGGAGGAGGAGACGCTTCCTGCTCCCAATAACTATAGAACTTGCGTCACACAAAACAATCAGTCGTTTCATTTTGAAAAAATTGTTAAACTGAAAAATCTTCCCTCGAGTCAAAAAAAAAAAGATAAAAAAGGAACAGCGTGTTCTGGTTTTTGTGTGAAAAAGCTTTGATGAGATGTTGTATGCTTTGTCATGAGAGAGTGGTCAAGTGGGATCGTGGCGTCAACACACTGAACTCTTTTCTTAAAACAGAATCTCAGAAAGCCATGAAAACAGGCCGGTTTATCTGCACGTTATATAACTGCAAGAGAAACACTGGCCTACTTTCCTGCTCACTGTGACCTGCTCTCCAGTAGCAGGGGGGAGGAGGAGGAGGAGGAGGAGGATTTGGAGGAGGAGGGACTTTGCTCTCTCCATGCAGCAAACCAAGAGGCTGGAAAAAGCAGACAAGCAAGAGATCTCACTCAAGAGTCCGGAGCGTCACCGTAAAGCTAAAGAGTTGACAAACCGCAGCTCTTGAATCTGAAAAGCTGACGGCTTTTCTAAGCTGATTACGTTTGGTTCGTCCTCAGAGGCTTGTAATCTTCACGGTGAACCTTTATTTTGGTAAAGAATGAGGGGAAAGTCTTCACACTTCATACATCCAAAACCGGACGCAAGGTTTCCCCACTGCAGTGAGTTTGAGGGACGACACGAGGGGGGGGGCTTCTTAATTGTTGCTTTGATTTCACTCCATTTTCAAGCAGCTCGCGAAAGCACGTCTCCATTTTAATCAACTCATAAATCTACAAAGTGTACACGGGTTGAATTTTTTTTTTTTTTAAATGTCACAAATCGATTTCACATTAGGCTGTTCGGGTACATTGATTCCTGACGTGCAGAGTTCCTCACGTGGTTTGTTACATACGGCCCGTGTTCTGCGAGTTGTTTTCTGACGGCGCATCAATCAGGTTGACCCGCCGCCAGAGTGACAGAGTGGAACCGAGGACACTTGAGCACACAAAAGGAGCTCAACTCTGTGATGAAGTACAGACTGTTCATATCCCTAAACGCCCCGCAGAGGACTTGTGTTGTAACTATTGTGATGTGAAGTGTGCATAATCAAAGGAGGGATGGAAACATAAATAACTGCTCTAAAAATGGGAAATTATCTGTGAATGTTGGTCAATGAGAGCGGGGATTTAGAGGAAGGTGGGCCGCAGGGCGTGACCGTGGTTAGTCCTCTCACCTCACCTAACATCAGTGATCCAAATCCTTCCAGCAGGTGTACGGGGAGCCAGTACTGATTTACATAGTCCAAACATTTGTGTTTGATAGTACCTGGTCTAAGTTGCTCTGTAAGTTGCTTTTAGCTGCGACGGGTGAGTCGAACACACATTTATCTTATTTATTTCTTCTCATCTTTTAACTTATCCTGGTTGTGATATTGGCGAATGGCGAAACACGAAGCACTTTTTTTGGTCTCGTCACAAAATACCTCAAAGTACTGAAAGATTGCAAGGATTGTAGAACAAATAAATAATTTCTCCATCCATCACAGATGCTGCAGATTTGTTTCCACCTTCGAGGCTGTAGTGACTCATCTCCTGCATAAACAATCTCTGGGAGGGGTTGCCCGGCACGCACGTGGCGAATGGGGGCGGGACCACCACCAGACTTGGGCCATGCAAGGGAGAGAGGGGGCGTGGTTTACCTGCACACGTCACGGACAGACACTCAATGCCCCGCACGAGAGGCTGCGGAGTTTGTTTGTTGTCGTTTCTTTACAAACGAAGCAGAGGCGACAGAAGCCTGTCGGTAAACGGCGTGAGCGCCTCGAGAGGAGGTCGGCGGAGCCTCTCGGGGAGGGAGAGGGAGACCCTCGGAACAGCAGACATCTGATACCACACTGACGGTGTCAAGTCATTATGTAAAGCGCGCCACCGCCCTTCATGACCCTCCACGTTTGTTTTATGTGCAGTGCGCGCGCGCGCGAATGTGTGTGTGTGTGTGTGTGTGTGTGTACGTGCGACGCTGCGGTGCATATTTACTGTCCATGCAGCAGGTTTCACTGCAGCGCCTCGTTTTGAAGCTTCACCCAGTGCCACAAGTCACTGTTTCGTAACAGTTCATCCAGACGGATAACGAAAGTAGAAGAGAAAAAGAGAGAGCGAGGCAGCCTGTCAAAGTTACACTGAACCAAACTCCTCAAGTCCACAATCATCTGCATGTTTTAATTAAAAAAGAAAAACAAAACGCGAACAAGCTCACCACGTGCTTTCTGTTGTTGCTGGGCTTGCCATTCCAGAAACTTGGCCGCTTCCAGGAGTGTTTCGATGCTCATCTCTGTCCACGTCCAGACTCAGATCCAGGAGAGAGAGAGGGATAGAGAGAGAGAGAGAGAGAGAGAGAGAGTGGAGGGGAAGCAGCAGCAGCGGCCGCGCCTGTCTGAGCCCAGGGAGAGATTCCCAGAGAGAAGCTGCAGCCTGCAGGGTAACAGGATCCCCCCTCTGCACCCAGCTCCAGCCAGCTCCACCACTCACCTACCAGAGTTACAAACAAGATGGCGCTCCGAGTAGTAGGAACAAATAAGGTTTGTGAATCACCCAGCGCGCGCCCCGCCCACAGACACGCAGCTCCCGCCTCCCGAGAGTCAGAGGGAGGGAAAACACGGAGCGTGTCCATGGAGGGAGGGACGGGGGGAAACTCGGGGTTGCCAGGTCCGACAGTTTCCCGTAGAATGGCATTACTTTTGTTTAAAAAAAACAAAAAAAACTTTATATGATTTTTTTATGGATTTTCTATATATTATTTGTATAGGTGTGTGTGTGTATATATATTCCGTATACAAGTCACACAGATAGGATAAAAAGTATATTTCGGAAATATGAGAAACAAATGGAATTTTTGAAAACAACAAAGCAAACAGAACAGAAAAAAGTAAAGCAATGCAGAGGGAAAAAATAATAATGACCAAGCATATTTGAAAAGGAGTTGGACAAAGTGTGAGCTTATTTACTCCTACCACTTCTCCATCTCAACCATTCAATGCACCTGTACCATAGTTACTTATATACATATTTACAAACAAAATATCGATGTCCATATTTACAAGCAAAATAGCAAATAGCTAATATATAAAAAAAGAAATAATGAAAAAAATCCTTATTGTGCCTCAGCCCATCCACCTTTTCCTACATACACTACGCTGTCACACTGAATGTGTTTCCCAAAATCCGTTATTATTATTATTATTATTATTAACCCATATCTATTATTGAATCATTATTCACATTGAACAGCCAGTTCGTTGCCACTGACAAAATGTAGGATTGGAAAGTGTTGTTTTTTGTTTTTTTTAATGAAACTCGGAAGAACTGTTTGGGGGGTAAATGGCTTAATATTTATGGTGCGACATTGTAGATATTATATTATATATTACTTTCTGTAAAAAGTCTAACATAATATGGAATATCGAAACACTGGTGGACTTAAGCAGTGGTCCGTGCTCTCACCGCACAATGAGGTTGCGGGTTCAAATACCGGCCGGGGCCTGTCTGTGTGGAGTTTCCATTTTCTATCCATGTGAGGTTAATTGGTGACCCTCGATGTGTGTGTGTGTGTGTGTGTGTGTGTGTGTGTGTGTGTGTGTGTGTGTGTGTGTGTGTGTGTGTGTGTGTGTGTGTGTGTGTGTGTGTGTGTGTGTGTGTGTGCCCTGTAATGTATCCTTCCCTCACCCATAGTTACCTGGAATTAGATCCAGCACCCTGAGGCCCTGAACAGGATAAAGTGACATAGAAGATGGATGGAGGTTGGACGTAACAGTGTACGCTGTTGTAGTTTGAGTTCTTTCATCGAGTGGGTTTTTGTCTCTGATGTGGCAACCTTGGTTGGACTGCCCTAATCACCAAGTCCCAGCTTGTTCTGGGGGGGGGAGTGCAAGTAAACATGACCAAGAGCTGTTAGCAGCTTACTGTTTGTGGCTTAGCAACCACTCTGGATCAACATGTCAACAATCAGGACAGGAATGTGACGTTTTTGAGGCTGATTTCTGAAGAAAACTGTGCCCCACTTACAGCCGGTGAAGCACTTGCTGTTAAAAACTCAACATTTTGGCACACCTGAATGAATTTAGTGAGCCTACTGGGACTACTGTACAGAGCCAAGTTAACAGCCTTACCAACATCTGCTCTACAAGAATACATATCTCATAAAAAAAAATAAAAACAGTTACATGGAGCTAATTCACGTTTTTACTCTGTATCACCTGCATCACCACAATGGGCAAGGGTGCACCATGTAAACTCATCTTCATTTGATAATTTCCCATAAACCTTTGCAGGCCGGCAAGGACAGCCAAAGGTCCAGGTTGGGGGAGGTGGGGGTATTTTTAGACAGGCCTTTGGAGATTCAGAGATGTGCATCCCCACTGTATTCAGTCGACAGCATTATATCAATCCAATGTATTCATTTGAACTCAAACACTTTAACATGAAATTATACTACACACATTCCTTTCATGGATGGATGGATGGATGGATGGATTCATAGTGTTAATGTAAAAGGGGGTGTGATTCGCCTCAGTCAGACAGAATTCACCATAACACCACTCACTAAATATTATCACTAGTGGACAGAAACGTTGAAAACATACACAAAAATGTTAATTTTAGCCTGTTAGATTGCGCCAATGTTGTTTAATGTAATATAAAACTAGATTCAATTATTGTGTATCATACTGAGGTGTACATCAGGAATATCTAACTGGTTTAATACAGAGGTGACACTTGAAAGCTGTATCAGTACAATGACGACACAATAACAACTTCTACTGCGTTTGATGTACACGTACACGTCATGTTTCATGTGTTTACAAAACTTGGGCAAATGATTTGTTTTTGTTTTTTATAAAAAATATATTAATGTCATATATTTTCACAATGCCTTCCAGTGCAAAATACAGGGAAATGTTCAAAAAGCATGTACTCCACTTCCAGCTTCTATTTTCTTGTTGAATATAGTTAGAGCCACAAAACACAACAAACGTAGTCAGTTGGGGTTTTTTGTTTTCTCTTCAAGCTAAAGTTTGATAAGTCATAGAACTTTTCTTGGTCTATCTTAAACTGGCTGTCACTTGGAAAGTTAAATGGAGCATTGGTGTCACAGAGTGAAAATGATTTATAACTCAACCCTGAGAAAAGAAATTTGAAAACTATATCTGAGGAGTTCACTCAAGCGTTTATCTTAATTATCTACATCAACATCTGTTCACAATAGATAGATAGATAGATAGATAACTATCTATAACTAATAAATGAGTGAAGACAAAGTAAAAACCACAACAAAAGCAAACTACTTTGTACTAAATGTGTACTAAAAATGTGACTTGTGAATTAATTCAGGAGTGACAGTGATTCTGAAGTAATATTCTAGTTGTGGTAACACACAGGGGCATGAGTATTGATCGTAATCTCTGATTTACAGAATGTGATTCCTCTCAGGGCTGTTTCCGACACTTCAGGGTTGTGCTCTCTCACATGACAGTCAAGTCAAAGTCCAGTTGGGAGCGAGGACCACCCGGTGCACGCAGGAAGTGTGTTATTGCTGCACGTAGACACACGGCCGAGGTTATTTAGGTCTGTTTTCCTGCTATTCACTCTCAGCTCTGCTGTGGAGTTATAACAGTGAGCGACAATGCTGACAAGCTGTCCAGGCACAGGGGGAAGAGGCTCCAGGAAGTTCATGACCTGCACAGGCTCTGTGGAAAGAGCCAAGGTGTCACTAGAAAAATGGAGCACCTAATCAAGTGACGATTAAAGGATTTAATGTGGGAACAACAAATCAGCTCTGAAGCACTGGCTCTCCTCTTGTGGCCATTGAAAGATAATTCAGCCTCTCTGGAGTGGCTTTTTTTAAGTTTGATGTACAACAAACTTTCAACGAGACACATGTTGAAATCAGAAGTGATGAATGAGGAACTAAAAAGATTGTTTCAACCTTCCTCTTTTCAATCTTTTAGGCTGCATTTTAGTTAATTTCCAACAGGTTTGCTTGTGATTTGCCTCAGTGTCATTACTATTGTTTTATACCCGCAAGGATTTCCCCCCTATATTTTCTGTCTATCTTTTTGTTATGGTGCTCATTCTTTATGGGATTTTTGCATTACAGTTACAACATTGATAAAAAAGTCACTTCTTAATTTGAGCCCATTTAAAAACTACAGATCTGGTTTAAACAGCAAAACTAGGAGTTATGAAGTGTTCTATTTGTTTATGAATATTCATATCCATTTCACTAAGTTTGTTGTTTGAATTTGATCATTTGTCTCTTTGTCAAGTTCTGTGGTTGTTTTGAATCTCTTTATGAGCATTTCTGCCTTTGACAGAATGACTTAATGCGCGTTAAATGATTTAAAAAAAACAAAAACAAAAAAAACCACACAATTCAAAGATGCACTTGAGTTTTGTGGGGTTGTTTTCAGTTTAAACTTAACTGCTGGAACTGGAAAAAATTTTTTTTTGGTTGTCTATAGTCAATAACAATCAACATTCAGGCAACCGGACAACTAGTAAATCTAAGATTACAATATAAAGGTCATGTCTTGCATGTGAGCCAGCAGTGTTGTCGTTGTTGACCAGCTCAGATTGTCTTTGTTTAATATTTTAGAGCTATTTCACCATACCACCAAATAGTGTACAATTTTTTTTTTTAAACCTCCAAAACGATAACTTTGCAAATATGCAGGTGGGGGTCAACGATGTTAAAAGTTAGATGTTTAATATTGTAAAACAATCACTGAAAATGTATTCGGGTAATAGGTGAAATGCAAATGACTTGACGAAACTTGTCTTGTTTTCCTGCAGATTATTGACGTGCAATATCGCAGCTTTTCAACCAAGGCTGACATTGTACGACACCACGAAACCTAAACAACGTTTTGGATGCGTCAGAAATCCAAGGACGCTGATCAAAATCAGGAGACGATTTTCTTTTCGTGAAAAAAATGCACCATATAAACCCAGCAAAAAAAAGAAAAAAAAATAGGTTGGCGTAGGAAGATTGGAAAGTTATGGTCTTGCTGCCACCAGGTGGACAACAGGAGAGACATACAATGGAATTATTAGACTTGGTCAGTCTTTATCATATTGTTATCATATTTCTTTCTACAATTTAGAGAGAAACCTGGTGGTTTGTACAGAAAACATCTGAGTATGGCTTCGTTTAGGTGAAAATGTGTGTATAAATGTGTACATACCTTAAAAGAAAGTAAAACAATGCTGTCATTGGTTCTATGTGTTTTGTCTAGTTCTAACTGTAACTCACCTGTAAAGCATATCTTTTATTACTATGGTTTTTTATTTTATGTATTATTTTTTAAATTTTGATGTACAGTACAGGCAGAATGTACTGTACATTGAAATGATTCATTTGAGCAGGGGACGAGTTCAGATGAGTCGTGGCCCAAACTTTCTGGAGCGTAAATTCACGTGGTGAATTTAAAGCCATTTCCCCCTGGTAACAAGAAAACAAAACTCTTACATGATCTTTTCTGCACCAGCACTCACAAACAGTTGAACTTGTAGTGAAGTTAGTGACTAATTGAGGTTCTCAGGCGCCTTTCCCCCCTCATTTCGAAATGAACCTGACCTCCTGTTTTCACTTTGAAGTCTATTATAAATGTAAGCAGATGGTGGTTATCATTCTCTATTTGGACAGAAAAGAAAGACAGTAAAAATTCACGTGTGGTGTTTTAAACGTCATTGTTGGATTTGGGCAGCAGAGGGCGCCAGGAGTCACTTTATGGTACAGTTATTATCGCTCAATCATCGTTCAAAATGATATATTTCGTGACATATTGTATAATCAGTATAACCATTATTAGGTACCCTTATGGTTTCAATATGTGATATGTTGAATGTTTTCTAACCTTCTATGAGATTAAAAAAAAAAAAAAAAAGGTACATCATGCAGTGAATGACAGTTTAACCATGTGGATTGGATGCAGTTGCAGTAAAAACAAGAGGCCAGGTTCCTTTTCCCCCCCGCACCTATGTTTCCCCATATTTAATGTGTGTAATGTGAACATAATTGATTATTTTAAAGAAAAGGAAGAAACCACGATGAAAAGCAATACATGGATAGTAGAACCAAAACTTATTCTCATAAAACACACATTTTAAAATCTGTGTGAGTCAGAGCCTGTGTAGCTTTGGTTAGGCTCTGGGGTTGTAATAGATTATGACTTTCTATGTGCGGCAATTACAGCCACCATGAATCTCATTGCAGACAACAAAGTCTACTCCCTTGTCTCATTACCTACAGCAAATAAACAACAAGAAGACATACAAAGCTTTGTCATGTTTTTTGGTTTCAGTGCTGCTTTCATGATTTATTCAGTGTTTAATGCAGAATTATGAAGTGTTTATTCTGCTAGGCTGTCTTAACCTTGCAGATATTAAGTCACTGTTTGCATTTAGTTGCTTTGAATGTTCCTCCCTTTAGAGGTACTGTATATACAGTACGACTTAGAACAAATATTTCTCTGTAGGGCGTTTCATTGGTCACAAGTCTTTCAAATAATGACATCTTATTAATGAAATAACACCACAGTTCCAAATGGAAAACTGGACATTTCTCGCCACAAAAGCAAGTAATTACTTAGTTTTGTTTCATTTCAAAGCGTTTGTGAATGAAGGTTATCAATTTAGCCAAAACAAGCCAATGAAATCTTGACGTTTACATTTCCTAACTATGCCTAACTGTGCAGGTTGCTCACACTGTGGATGACCCAGTGATGAATGTGGAGGAAGTTTGAACATTAATCCCTCTCATTTATTCTGCTCTCCACAGACTTAAGAAAACAAACATTGTCAAGCTCTTTTTTCATCTGATAAGTTTGCCTTGCACCAGCGGTTCGTGATAGCTGGGAGCATTTTAAAACCTACAAAAATTTCTATATAACGTCCATGTAGATAGCAGCTGCTGTCAGAGTTACATCAGCAACAGCTGATAAAAAGGTGGCCCTTCAGCTTTCAGCTTCTCATTTATAAAAAAAAAAAAAACTACATCAACGTTAACAGTAGAATTAAAACTGAAATCATCATTATACATGAAGGGTGATGTGCAGTTTGCATCGAGTGGATTTATGATGATCCAACTGATTTGTCTTTCCAAATTGCTCAAAAAATGTGCAGTTGGATTTTTGCTGTGTCACATTAACTGACCGAAGTAACTCTTTCCTCAAGAAACTGGAGTTTTGAGAGGGGAAAAAAGCACAAATCTCACAAAATTTTAATGCAGATTGAAAAGAAAAAGCAACCCTGCAGTTCATGTGTGTGTGAAAAAAGTGACACCAGCTCACTGTCGATAGCTGCTGTTGTAACCAGAGTTGGTGTTTTGGTGCAACACGGCAGTGCTGGACAGAACAATTACACCCTGCAGGGGAACAAACCAGGCTGGGAGGTAAATGATTAAAACGAGCACTGATGCAGAATTACTGAGGGAGAAAAAAAAAAAAGCAAACGAGAAAAAAATGTCAAACTGTGACCAACGGAGCTGCACCCAATCTGTCAGTCAGCAGTGGGTGAGATCTGAACCAGCCACATGTCCTGCTACTGACCCCCACAGTCCCGCCTCCCGGCCGAAACAATACACTCCAGCAGAGAGCCACGAAAAAATAAATCTTTGCATCTTTGACCCACAGTCACTTTTCTTATGCGCCGTTGCTCCGTTCGTACGGCACATTTCAACTTTTAGGGAAATGCGCTTGAGGTGTTAAAGGATCATTTACCTCCTGGCTGCTGAGTGAATCTCAGCGTGAACCCCGGAGCCATCGCGTCTTTGGGGAAGCTGAAACAACAGCAATGCCAAGCATGAACCGCGATGCAGCACATGTGGACTGAATCACTACACAGAACAGCATGAATGTAGACGGATCCACATTCATGTCTGACACGAAGAGCCCTTTGTATTTTGCACGTCATCGTTTCATTTTTGGAGGGAATTGCCACAAAAACAACAGCTGTGTTGCGGCTTAACGTCATCTCTAATGTACTCTTCTGTCAGCATCTAGACAAGTATCAACCACTGAGAGAATTCAGTTTAATTGTGCTTTGACAGGGAAATGTTTGCCTTTTGAGGATCGTATATTTACCACACGATGTCTTCGCATTACAGGGTGCACGCTGCTTTGTGTTCCCTGAAGCCTGCGTGCAGTCTTTTCTGTATATTTATGAATCTACTTTTATTTATGGAAGAACTTCCCGTCTCTCCCAGCATGCCTTCATCTCGCTGTGCCATCAAAAACTCCAAATCATAGGTTAATTGGTAACCAGCTGTGTGTCTGTGCAGAAATGTTTACGGTGCTCTTGGACGATCCACCCTAGATGGTTACTTTTGTATTAGTAGTCCTGGACGGGACATAAAAGTCCAATGGAAATGAATTATGGAGAATATACTGAAATTCTTGTGCAACAATTCAAAATGTTGAGCAAAGAGAAGGCTACAGGAGCAGGGCATTCTCAGTAACTAACATTGATCACATGAATTCCTATGATGCACTTGATTCTTCATCAAGTATACTTGGGTGCCATGATTTCTGGAACCAAGGCTTGGATTTAGTTTGGGGGTTGATTTTAAAGGCCTTGAAAAATTCTTGGCTGGTCGTTCGTACCTTTGAAAGGTTCAGAAACTTTGGGGATATAGTCTGCAGAGTGCAACATATCTGATAAATAAGTCTATGCACGTACACCCAACATATAAAAAAAAAAAAAAAACTGCAGCTTTATGGAGGCTGTTTTTGTGCTTTAGTCAGTCAAACTGAGCGCGGGGAAAGAAACAGTTTTAGTTCACTGAAAGTGTTTTTTAGGCTGTAATATACAGTCCTTTTTTATTTAATTTTTTAGCAGTGGATGGATGATATAGTTTATTGTCCATGTATGTGTGGGTTTTATTCAAGTAAACAACCCAGAGTGAAGCGGAAAGCATCAAATGTGCAGCCTGATCCAGCCCCTGGACCCTGACCAGCCCACCACTGAGCAGCAGCTCATCACAGAACTCACACGTACATACTGATATTTGGGATCGGGGCCACACCTACAGCTTATTCAGAGCCACCGATCCAACAAAAACATGTCCTGGGCTGAAGACAGCGTTGAAGAGGTGAGAATGAACAGGTGCAGACACCAAAAGGAAACCAGGCCAAGCATAACATTTGGTTATCTTCATTTCTGCATCATGGTCAGAAGAAAACCATTCACTTTTAGAAGGTAATTAATATTTTTGGTCAAAGGATTTTAGGAGGGACTTTTATTATTTCTTTTTTTTTTTGTTTTTTTGTTGGCCATAGAAGAATGGTCTGCAACGCAGGATTTGGGACACAGATGGCTATATGTCAAAAGGACACAGGGAGGCTATATTGCCATAGCAATATGAAAATCACAACAACATCGGATTGTGGCTCTCATCAAAAAGTGGTGACGTACAAATCTGCGCTGTAATGAATCAAATTAGTGACAAAACCTTACAATGAAAACAAGGTAATATAGCAGCAGCATATGAATCAGGAGTAATGTTGTCGTGCAACAGTGCAGGTTTAATGTATTTCATTGCAGTGAGATGAATGAAACAGGACCATGGTCTGTCATGGAAAACAGAACTCGCATGTCCGTGCTCAAGTTAATGGCCCTCTGAGGTTTAAAGACTGCGGTGATCCTCAAACCTTTGCTGATGTGACGTTTGCGGTTTTCAATCAAACGTCTCAACATTGGAGGCGCTGAAATCTGCTCCCCTCTAAGAACTGAACCATTGCATCGATTTCTGTTCCAGTCTATTCAAATGTTTCCCTGATGGTCTTGTGTTTTTACTGTTGGTTCTTAAGCAACCATGTTGCAGTATCTTAGTGGATGTTTTTCCTTATTTCTCCATCATCTTTGGAAGTCTGAGTGTTTTACAGCGGAAAAGTATCCAGTTCAAATTCCCCACAGAACTGGCTTAAAGTCAAAACTCACTGTTTTCCCCCATAACCACCCTATTGCCAGACCTCACAGTTTATTTATTTCAACATGAAGTGTGCCGCCGAGAAAAACTGCCACCGAAGGACCTAAATCAACATCTAAACGGCCCCAACGAGCTGTAACTATCATGGCGGGTGAGTAATACAAAAGTACTGCAAAAAGAGCTGCAATGAACTGCATCATATAAAAGCAGTACGTGAGGAAAAAGACGAGTCAATCAATCAGGAGGTGAACAGGAATTGTAGCATCTCATGATGTAATAATGGTGCATCATTTTACAACAGGTGTTAAAACTTTATTTATTTTTCTTCAGTTGGGAAATTGATTACAGTCGATAATGACACATAAACAAAAAAACTACTTACATATACGTACATAATATGACAAACAGTAAAATAAAGTAAAATAAAATTATTAATCTCAATCACAATAATATTCTATGCTGTTTAGTCAAAAATTGAACAGCAGGATGTCATATTCTGGGGTTTTTTCCAAGTGGAGTTATTTGAGAATTTCTATCAAAGCCCTCCAGTTGTATGTGAAATATTGTACTGAGTTCACATATTGTTACATTTTACCTTTTGCATTTTTATCGACAATGTGAGCTTTTCTCTTTGTCTATTATTTTTAACCAGTCCTATAATGTTGGAATGTTTGTTTTACAGCCACTTTCTATATTTGTCTGATTCACTCTGAAGATTTATTGTTGCGGTCCTGACATAAATTGTCAGAGAGACAAATGTAATCCTGATTTGATATATTGTTTCCAGACATTTTTAGGCGGTCCCAAGAGAAGTGACAGCTCCATCAGTTCTCTTTAACCTCTGATAATTTGTTCCAACACCTCGATATCCCCTCTGGACCGCAGTGATGAAATGCCTCATGTTTTTCCATCTGAATTCCCACTAACGGGTCAAGAAAGTAGCCTTCCAGCGCTTCAACCATAATTTATCCTATTTCTTATATGTAAAGAGCTAAAATAAACCTAAATTCTCTAAGGTGATCTATGTTATTGCTTTTTTTTTTTTTTTTAATGTCTCAAGACTTTTCATTGCGATAGCAGTCTCGGCTGTGAGCCCTTTAACCATCCGATGTCTTTATTTGAGATGAAGTTGGTACAATCTGTTTTCTCAATCTCAGATGACACATTTTAATGACATTCCACCAGGCGTTTAAAGGGTTATCCTTATCTGCACAGTGGTCCTTTAATTTACTGTCTGTAATCACTGCTTGCATTGGTGGAGTAGTGGATTTCCCAACTTTAATATTTTTCCACCTCGCCATGAACTCTGGATTACAGCGATTGTAAAGCTTAATTTAGGATGCATTTCAGATTCCTACATTTGCTTTGGATAGATAGTTGTATAACTTCAGATGTAATTGTTGGCCTCTTACCCATCCTGATAGAGTTTTGTATATTCTGTATGAGTGCCACAGGACAGAAGTTAATTCAATTTCATGTCATTTTAGATTCTGGAAATTTGTGTTCCAAAAAAACATTTGATCGTTTTACCCTCCACTTATGGTAATTTAGTATGATGAAAAAAATTCCAACTGACTTAGTTGACCATGTTTTGAGTGAGGAGAGCACCTTTCAACAGGTAACGATAAGAGACCAGTCAATTCTGATCATTTCACCTCAGCAGGATCTTTCACACACAACAGAGATAAACACAGTCCGGACTAATGTGCTTGAATATATATATTTCATTTATTTCATATAGATTTGTTGATTCAAAACACATTCTAAGAGGCTGTAGTTAGTAAAATAAACAATGTGAAAATCCCATGCTTGAGGGGCCTCATAGAACACAAATCTTATCCAGAAAAACATGAGGTTGATGTGTACATACCAGCGAAACCACACACAGCCCCAATATTCATGTCTGTGTGTTGGATTAAGCATAGCGAGAAAAAAAAACCAAAAAAAAAAAATGCCTTTCAAAATTTAACTCCTGCGAGGAAGTTTTGGTCACAATTATATGCACAAACTCAACTTTAGGGAGCTACTTTAGAGGTAGCATGGCATTAATTTACATCCACACTCGCTTGATGAAACATCGGGAGATAATGCTCCGAGTCTTCATCGCCATGGTAACAGTGTGGTCACGATTCAGAGCAATTCAGGCTTTCGTCAAAACTTGTTTCACCGAGGAAAATGTTGAGTTTGGGGGGAAAATAAGTCTGTTTTTCATGTACCGCAGAAGTTCAGTTTCCACTTGAAACAAAGACAGTTGCTTATAATTCTCCTGCTCTTCATCCACTATATCCGTCTTTCCACTAAATGTCGGTACCTCACAGTAAGGCGCTTGCTGCAATTGTTTGTGCAATTATCCTGAGTAGACAATTCCTGGGTGGTCACACATTTGACATATTTCCAGTCGTCAACACGCCTTATCTTAATAACTGTGCCATGGTGATGCTGTGCAGAAAGTCTGACACGGATCCACTCGTTGCAATCTGCTGATTCTGATCGGAAAAGGCCCCATGTGGACCAATACAATCCTAATAACTATATGTAATTGAGTTGCACCTGATTTCCCTTCTCACTGTGCTTTTTTTTTTCTGTCTTTCGTGTTTTTAAGAGTTGTGCTGGTTGAGTCTGTGGACCTCAGGCAGGGAGATCACGGTCTCTGTACGGCGGCAGGCTGCCCGGTGGGGCAAAGGGAGGAAGGGAGGACTCCATGAGGGGCATTGAGGAGGAAGCAAAGCTCTGTGAGGCACTTGTCTTCTCTCCGGGATCAATGAATGCTGGTGCAAACTGGAGGGGAAGGAGAAGAGACACGATGAAAGATTTATTTGTTGATGTCCTTACGTAACATGGTTATAATAAGCTACTCCTCTGACTCGGAATCTGTGAAGTTCTTGTTTTCCTTTGGGGGTTTTTTCAGACAGAGGGCACCACTTCACCTTTTTCATTCAGAAAATATATACTTAGATATTTACGTCTTGTAAAAACTCTATAGTCTGCATCAGTTTAATTATGTCTAAGAGCCAACAGTTGTAAAGAGCAGTGAACGTGAGCTGCCAACAGGTGAGGAGGGGTAAAAACACAACAAGCTTGAAGTCTGTACATTGAGAAAAATATAGGATCCAGTTATATTACATGCATGATGGACATATTAATTGTCCTGATCAAGGTCAGCCAGGTCAAATGTTATTAAATCAAACAGATACATTATAATTTCACTGACTTGACACACTCATACAGGCTTTTAAAGAGCCGTCATGAATGAAAGTGTCATCCATGGTTTGAGGATTGGAACATTAATCCTTCCTGGTTATTTGGATCATCTTTTGCCTAAAACTACAGGATAAGAGTCAATTTGTTTGCTCTGCAACAAAATGTAATGAACCAATTAAAGTATATGTGCCTCCAAAGCAGCCTTCTTTACTGAATAGTTCAGCCCGGTGCTCCTTTTTGAAGGGGATTCAAGAACACTTGCTTTGATTTGAGAGAATTAGACAACAAATTATGTCAGATTAGTTCAATGGAAACATGCCGCTCTTTGGAGCATCAGCCTGTTGTCCACTCAAGAGTGAAAAGAGATTCAGGGTGGTCCATAGTTGAGATTTTATATGGATTTGCATAATTCATCCAACAATAAAGGGACTTCTTTTTTGGGGGACTGTTCAACGATACAGTCAAACAAAACAAACCATACACAGCAGTTCCAAACATTACAGCATCGTAAAGACATGAATTGGGATTTGGATTTCCTGGTATTGTCTGTGATCCCTTATAGAAACCATCACGTTTGCATGTAAACATGGGACTGGGTGACACCACACAAATGATTGTCATTGTATTTTCAAGATGTGATATTGGAGCTAAAACACTCAAGTCTGATGGTTATGCTTTTACGTGCTGGGAACTACATTTCATCTACAGGACGGAAAAAGTGAGCGAACGTGCGTGTGTGTGTGTGTGTGTGTGTGTGTGTGTGTGTGTGTGTGTGTGTGTGTGTGTGTGTGTGTGTAGTACTGACTGGGTGGAGCTGGCGTGCTTTGTATGCATTGGGGTCCATCAGCAGAGGGGCTGTAGGGGAAGATGCTGTTCTCTCAGAAAGGTCAGTCACAGGACTGCTGACACTCTAACACAAAGAAAACACACACATACACACACATACTCAGTGATTTATTATCTACCTCAAAACAAATGCCCCTCCCTTTGGGTGGTCTGTTTGAAATATGCTCAAGGTCAAATTCAAAACCTGTTGGAGGCCAGAAACTTTGTATACTGTAAGCGTATGTGTACTTAATATAATATACCAGAGCCAGAAAAAGAAAATACATGTCAGTAAAGTGCATGATGCCGCGAGTGAGGGATGAACAATTGGCAAAGAATCCCAACTGCAGTTGCAGGACAATTCAGGGATTTGAATAATGAATCTCCACACAGAAGAACCATTCTGCCTGATACTTTAGAAAAGAAAGAAAAGGCCAACAACTGCAACCACAGTGAGATTCAATTCCTCATTGATATTTAATCCAATAACTTCAAGAACATGAAAGTAACTCATAAGAGTGCTGTGTATATGTCTCAGTCTCTCTGTGGAACAATGCTGCACAGCAGCCAAACACGTTTGTGTGGGAAATGTTAGTATGATGCACTTAAAATAAAAAGAAAAAGAAAACAGTTGGTAAAAATAGATGAACAGCTCAAAGGCCTTGATCACTGGGAGAAGCCACATAAACATAAATGGTCATGGAAACATGAAGCTCCGGCCAATAGAGTTGTGTTTTGTCCAGAGAGACTTTAATGTACACAATACGTGCTTACAATTGTTTTGCTTTTGTTTTTTTTTTACGGGGCACCTTTTTCCATCTCCTGTGTTAATGAACTGGACTTCAAAACTTTGGAACCTGGAGCATCTTTCAGTCAAATGTAAAGCCGTGCCTTTAGTTAAGGACAGTCCACTATCTTCAGACATTACAATCTGAATCACAAATAACTCAAAATTGCAGAGAAATAAAGGAACTTGACTGATGGAGGAAAGTAACATATCATCCTGACAGTTTGTCACAATGTCAGAAAACCTAAACGATACAAAACAATAAAAAAAATTTTTGCACCAGCTTCCAGTCCAAAACAATCTGTGGCATCATGACTTTGCATTCAGCGAAGCGTGTTATTGAAGCGGCGCAGCGCCACGTACATCAGCCCTCTGAACAACATGAACCACCGTCCTTCACCTCCTCCCGGGAGGAGCAGTGAAGGAATGTTTCTGATAAACACCGATGGACTCGGGGCTCAAGCAGCCAGAGAGAGATTCCCGTTAACCCATAACTATCAGCGCTGCTCCTCCTTTCTTAGGTTACATTGTTCACTCAACTTGACATCCTGTCTTGGCTGCCTTTACTGTACTTCTGGCAGAGCGAAGAGGATGAGTGCTTGAGGGCAGCGGTGATGTACAACTGGGAGTCTTTATAAGAGCATAGAGGGGCGAAACTTCTCACCCTATGTGTCATTTTTATAGGAAGCTATAAAAAAAACCCTGCAGGAGTAAATTGAGTGGACAGTTTCAGGGATTATTGAGGAACTGAACCGGCTCTTATAGAAATGTTTGACAGGGCGTGAAGACAATAGCGGGCGAGTGTTTCCAATTTGTTTTCTAGCCATCTGACCACTGTACCGGAGACGTTTCCCACGCCTCCAACACGCTGTGTGCATTTGAATCCATCTTGGCTTGAGTTGGTTCGACAAAGCCAACATTCAGAGGAAGATGATCGTGGATAGCGCTCATTCTGTTCTTCCAGGAAACGATCGGATCTCTCTCCTTCAAACTTTTTTTTTTGCGGAAGGCAAAAATCTAATTAGTAAACGTAATGTGAAGAATGCGAGCGCTTACATACACTCACTGGAATGGAAGAATGTTTTATTATGCATCTGATTTGGGGTTTTACGATATTACTGAAAAACAAATAAGAACAACTTAGTGAAACTTGGCATAAATATATAAATATACATATGAAATGCGAAGTTGGATAAAAACAGAAATAAGTTATCCTAGTTTTATTGTTTTTATGTGCAGTCTCATGTGCAGCACTTTGGAAACGCTTTGTTGTTTAAATGTGCTATATAAATAAAGTGGATTGGATTGGATTGGATCCTCAACCTCATAAATAGTCTTTTTTTTTTTTTTTAAATAGTGAATATTTAGGATTTTTTCTAAAAAATTACAATCTCGACATGCAATCTATTCAACTAAGGATTGGAGTCTATTTTACCAGTTGAGCATTCTATTTGTACTTGAATGTCTGTATAAAGAGTGAAACTATATTTCTGTTGAAATTAAACCATTCGTTGCATTCATTTAATTAATTAATCTGTGTTGTTTCTTAAAAATTGTCGCAGGGCAATCATATCGGAAATCTTCAGGATTTCCTTCAGCCTTCAGCCCCTTTGACTCGTCTTCAATGACGTCACCAGGTCTGCGTCCTGCATGCTTTACTTCCCTATTGCTTATCAAATCATTGATCTGCACCACAATGAGCACGAATGGCTCCGTGTCATGAGGTGGTCTGGCACAGCACAGCATCATGGGAGTATTTGTGTCTCGTGAAGTCGGCTAAAAGTGTCATGTGCCACAAGCTCTTTTTTGGTTCGACAATATTCTGTCTATATTCTGCACATAGTCAAAGTGATTGTTTTCAAATAAAAAACTGAAATGCTCACCTTCATCGTTCATGTTTTCTCGTAAGAACATTGAATTGGAGGCAGATAAGCAATGAAAGAAGACTGAATTATTGTTTCTGTTAGAGAGTATTCATTATTGGTTGTTTGGCACAGTTTTAGTTCAACACCTATGAAAGACGCTAGAAGATGCGAGAAGGACAAGTTCAAGACCAAAGCACACATTTTATTTTTCAAACAAGAGTGACGATATTCACTAAGTAAACGGAGATTAATTGTACTGTTGAGCAATTAAAACTGGGTGTTTTTTTGTATCGAGAACCCAACGTACTCATTAGAAAACACAGAACTCATGAGGGGCACTAGCCCCTAAAGCATCATTTGTGGACCCCCCAACCCAAAAAAAACTAAAACATTTATAGATCGAGCATCTCCAAACATCTGCATGCAATGACAATAAATTGAACCACCCATTACACTCAATATTGTTTTGTTGTAACATGGAGCTGAAGATGGTTTTGTTTGTTTTTTGTAGGAGTATTAGAATGGTCACTTAATTTAGATTTAATTACTTAATTTAAAATAAAAAAGTGTAATTCTTTACTTAGAATTGAATTAAAATTTGCTCCACAAGAATGCAGAAAGCAGAGATTAATATATACTTATTTTTTATTTCAGTTCATTCTCAGTATTAAACTCCAACTATCTCTTTCCCCAGTTCAGTGTTCTTCCATTGAGGACTTTGTCAGATCTGCCCTAATAACATTTCGTGACGGAGGTATAAATCCCACCTCTGGTCCACATATACCCCCTCCAGCTACATCATTTTTACCACCCGCGGTGGAAATACCTTCCCTGCAGAGTAAGTAAAGCCACTTCAAAAGCAGCAGTATCAATGGGTGTTTCTTTAGAAGATCAAATTGCTCTGAGTCTGTTGATATGAACCCTGGTGTCTCACTCTTGTGCGCCATGTTTACGTCACATCAAGGAGAAAACTCCCATTTCTTGTATTTTGTCACACCTGTAACACATAATATGGCTCCAGTATAAAAATCCGTACAGAGAAAAAAAATCTCCTTAGAAATAAAATGGTGAGGAGGTTGATCAATGGATTAAGATCTGGTGATATATTTTCCATTAGACTTCTCAATCCAGTTGATTTTAGGCCACGTGAGAATAGAAAGACTCTTTATTTCCACACCTAAAGGGATATTTTAATTTGTTGCTTTTGGTTTTATTACTGTGATAAATTCTACAGGAAAATGAAGTGTTTTTCATTTCTTACGATAAAATGTAAGTAAAAGTGTAAAAGTTCCCAGCTTCTAATGGGAGCTGGTGCAGTTTGGCTTGACTAAACCAGAGCGTGGAAAAATAACATCTGAGCTGGACTGTGCTTACCGACACTTTGATGCTTCCCAGCACGGCGGATGTCAGGATCCCTGTGAAAAAGGCCACGAGGTTCAGACCGCACAGGATCCAGATTAAAATGTAGAGAACGAGGACGTCGTCGCAGCTCCGCACTCCGACGAACTCATAGTAGTTGCTGAGGTATCCCCCGCTGCAGAAGGACAGAACACCTCTGCGTTTAGAAATCCTGCAAAGTTATCTCCGTGGTGGTCACTCGGAATATGTAAGAAGATTAATTAGTTTGTGTTTATACCCTGGAAGAAGCAAAACTCTATCTTACTTGGCACAATTGTACAGGTCGCAGCAGTAACAAGTCCCACTTCGTAGCATCATATTGCAGGACTCCTGTGGGGTCCAGCAAGACACCTAAAGAAGGAAAACAAAGAGTCACCGTCACAGAAAAAAAATTCAACAAATATAACTTTTATACTACAAGTAAATACAAATAACTGAAAAAAACCCCTGATTAAAACCTGGTGTTTTATTGAGCAATAAATGAGACTATGATATCCACTCAGATTAATCATGAGGACTTTGACCTGCTTGTATTGAACTCATTGACTTACAGAGGTGTAGAAATTCTCATATATGTAGCTGCTGCCGCTGCTGTAATGTTGACATCTTCCGGCTTTTAGTGGGCGCATGTCCTAAAAAAAACAACAAAACATAATGAAAATGTTCACCTTCAATGACAGACTACATGATTACAGGGAATAAAAACAAGAAAAAAATAAATATATTCTCCAACTTATAAGCTATTCATAAGATATGAACTAAAGGATAATGATTACAATCTAATACATTTCAAAGAAAAAAAATCAAAAAGGCATCAAATAAACTATTTAAAAAATGCTGCATAACATCTGCAAGTAACCTTTAAATGATGCAAAAGTTGAGTTCCTCCCAACATAATACAGTTGTAATAGAGGACATTGTAGGTCAAAGGGCTCCAACCAGAACATCCCAGTGAGCGTATTTGTTCATACTATTTGCTTCCGGGATCATTTCACTAGAATGAACACTGAATGCACCGCTTACATCAAACACAAGCAGCAGCACAATCATGAACTTATTTTAGTGAAACTTCACACCAAACACTAAATATTTTCCTCTCAGGTACTCGCTGGCCGTTATCTGAAAGTTAACTGAAAGGAAGAATCCAACACGATTGAGAGCCGCTTGAACCCACAACAAAATGTACGTGATTGTATGGTTACGATTCAAGAACTGTCAGAAATCATGGTGTTACAGCTTATTTAAATCGGTATAATAACCTCAGTATTGATTAAATAAAGCAGTTTAATTCAAATAAAGCTTTTACCAAAATGTATTACGGAGAATTCAACACAGTTCTCTTTCAAGCAACAGTTGCTTTTGTCTCCCTGAACTCCCTGGGAGTTCTATGTTTTTGCTGTTTTTGCTGTTTTTGGCGGCTGGTTGCTCATTATCACAACACCAGCAGGACGTCCAAACATGTGTGTGCATCAAGCCAAATATAATACGACCTCAAATCTTTTTTGTTCAAACATCTTCAATACCGAGCTAAAAGGGATGTTTTGAACTCACAGTATGCAGGTATTCTGGTAGCAAAAAACCCCCCAAAAACCCAACAATTATGACAATTAATTGACCATAGTACCAGAAGGAATATGGAAAGAATTGTGTGAAGTACTGATCTGAACATCGTGTCAACATAAGTGGACTGGCACTGAGTGCAGGTTAAGACGCTGTACAGATGGATCAAATCCAATAAGCGCCAAGTGAGTTTATTGTTTCTTCACCGTCTCGTGTTCCTGGTTTCATCACCCGATCCAGCAGTGCCGGCAGGAGGAGCAGATAACTCACCATGTTGAGCACGGTACAAACACCATCGATGAGCAGGCACAGGAAGGAGCTGATGATCCCCAAGCTCAGGAAGAAAATGGCAGCTCTCAGCTGGAGGACGAACACAAAAATAACGAGTAAATCTACAAGTGCATTGGAAAAGACGCAACAGAACGTCCTCCTCGTAGATCTTAGTGTGTCTCAAAGTTTGATCCTGGTCAGTTAACTTAACACGGCAGCAGATGTCTATAAATTACAACGGTTCAGGATGTTAAAACCACATTTACTCAAAATAATATTTAACATTATTCAATATTTCTATAGACCTGTTCTCGTAGTTTACGGGTCTCTTGGTCTTTATAAATGTGAAATTGATCATTCACATGTTATATATTTTAGAACTAGCTAAAATAATCATTGGAGCCAAACAACAAGGAACAACACTGGCTGAACACAGTTTGCTGCAGGTTACACTGTGAAGCTTTACAATGAAATGCTGCGACATCAAATATGAGCCAGGCATTCAATCAGAATGTCATCGCGGCAAAACAATTGTGTTACTACACTGCATCTGTGCAGAGTTCAAGCATTCTCATTGTATCATATCACCTTTCAATATTAAGAGCAACAGAAACTTTCATTCTTACACCTTCTGTTTCTCACCCAGACCTCTCAGGTCATCTGGATAAAAACTGCTTTCAGTCCCTCAGTCAGAACCAAACATCCAGAATCTCATGTTAGTTTTTCATGAAATAGAAACAAAATTCCCCGAAACGTGGAGGAAAACGTTTAAAACAAAGCTGGAGACCTTTCTGTCTTTCAGTGACAAAACCACTGCATCTTTAACCCTTGTGTTGATTCTTGACTTTGTAGTAATGCTTTTGTTATATATATATATATATATATTCATGAACATGCTGAACAAATAAGAGTCGCCTCGTCTTTCGGTATGTTTCAAAAATGTTGCAAGACTCTTACATGATGGTTAAACTGAGGAAAAGTTGGCTGGAGTTCGCGTGCGTGTTGCACGACACTCTGAACATCTGTACGACATCCGCCACGTAAAATGAAGACTTTTCAAGGCTGGCTACTTTCTCAAAATGTCGAACAGGAACGTGAGAGAATTAAATATAGAGTCTCTCCCCAGTCCAACAACAGTTTGATCCGCAACGAAAATATTTTGTAAAGAAAAACATGTTCAAGATCAAATGAACTCAATGTATCTGTCCTGGGAAATGAGGTGTTGTCAACCTCTGCCAATGGTAGAGATGCTTCAGGAGCTTGTTGAATTCAGAATTAGTCCAATTTCAGTGATACAAGTGTCTTTGAAGAGAAAGCCCTGAAAAATGTAAAGCGAAGCATTGACAGCGGGGAGTGTTGAGAAAGAAAACATCTGGAATGCTCTGACATACACTAACAGCTGGATGCAGGCTGGATTAAAATGGTATAGAATCATTTTCAGATGACTTCAGTGGGAGCAAAGATTCTTGTTTCTTAGAAATCATCAATCTTTGTGCTCTTTCAAGTCCTCTTGTAGTTGTTCCTACATTTGTTCAGGATGAACACCAGAAGAAGTGTTGTTGATAGAATTTGCATGATCTTTGCTTTCAGCCCTGTTAGAGCCCAAAACGTAACAATGGCCCAAATTGTTATAAAATATAATGTAATAAAATCCAAAAGGTAATAACTGGTTGGTAATGTAACAAAAGTGCGGAGCCCGAAATGTAATTTTTTTTTTTTTAATAAAACACAAAATGTAATAATTGACCAATTATGTAAAAAGTTATAACAAGAATTTAAATGTGATCTTAATATGTTTAATGTTATACGTGATTTTGTACGGATAATTGGAGAAATAAATGACAGATTATAGAGAACAGAAGACTATAAATGACTTGAACAGCAATCATACATGAATACCATAAACTGTATAAACAGTATATGTGTAAACAAATTGTTCAAACTTTTAGAACTCATTCTTTCAGTGTCATTCAATTTGAAGCAGTTCAAGTTTAAACCACAAATCATTGGCTGACTTTATAATGTCATACAATTATTAGAATATTAGGGAAGAATATTTTTCCTGCCTCATAATGTAATATTTCAAGTTTTGGGCACAGTTACATTATTGACCCGTTATTACATTTTGGGTTTTATTACATTATATTTTCTAACAACTCGGGTCGTTGCAACATATCAGGCTCTAACATGCCCTATTGACTAAATCTCCAAACCGTCATTCTGCACTGTTATCTATTGTCTAATTGAATTTTGCACATTAGTCTTTAACTACTTGTTTATATATTTTTTGGTTGTTATTATTTAATGTTTACATTTGCATCAAAGTTAAATTCCTTGTGTTTTCAACAGAGCTGGTCAATAAAATTGATTCTGATCCTGAATCAAGTCTCCTTGTTGAACTGCAGCACAGATTGATGGGATTTTTCTGTTTTAATCATTTGACGTTTTCGACCTCACAAAGTTTGATTGTACTTTTCTGAGGCTGATGACTCTCATGATATTCATTTCATGAACTGTCATGTTTAGAGAAAAGTTTATTTTTTTTTAATTATTTGATTCAATTTGAACTCCGGGGCTTCATGTGTCAAAGTAACGTGATGCTTCACTAAATTATATATTCATTACCGTCACATTGATTTTGACAATTGTCATCATTTGCAATTATGTGTTACTAAAGTAAAAGCTGGGGGTACCAGACAGGCTACAACAGCAGGACAAATCTAGACGTCAGGGAAATTAACTCCCCTAAATATCAATCGAAAATCCCACATATATTATCCTAAAGCTATACATGTCATTTCACAGTTTGTTGTACAAGAGACAGTGAAAAACATACATACATACATACATACATACATACATACATACATACATACATACATACATACATACATACATACATACATACATGAATAACATGAGTATTCATGTTTATAACTCTGCGAGACAAAAACAGCACGTATGACCTTAAAGGATTTAGTTAGAAGATAAGGACATAAATCTCTCTTAGCGAAAACACACTCTTTTTTTATTTTAATGGCAGGACAGAGCTGGGTGTGCCCAAGGAAAACATCCAAGGGGGTAAGGGGGTCTTCCTGCAACGGCCCCAAACATCTTTTTGAGGTTAACAAGATCTGAAGGTGTTAATGTGTGAGTGATTGTGACTGTGTGGCGACCTGTGCAGGCTGCAATCGTGCATCTCATAGGTCCTAATCTCGATGAAGACATGCAAGAAGGCAGATTAGTGGACGGATTTTGATGCGTGTGCATCATCCGCTAAAGCAGGGGTTTCAAACTCCAATCCTCATTGGATTCCCACTTGAGTATTCATGTCGTACAAAATTATTCCAAATATTGTATGACAATAATGTTATTACAAGACTGTAAACAATTGGTACCAATTGTCTTGTGTACCCAATTTAAACCTTTCAATAAATCAATGGCATTGGTAACCTCTAACCAGACATGTGACACGACTTCTGATCATATTGTCTTTATAATAACTCTTCAAAATTTAAAAAAATTTAAAAATCAATGAACGAATAGATAAATAATACAGTCTGTTTAAAAAAGCAAACACACACACACACACACATATATAGAAAGAGAATATACCAGCTGCCTGCGGTTTTCCTCCAGCAGCAGTCCCAGGAGTCCCAGGAATGATCCAAGGGTGAGCTTCAGAGGACATGGTGTGATAAAATAAAAAGATATGAAATGAAGAAATATGTTTAATATTCTTACAAGTTCTTAACACTTTGTTTTGGGTGTTTTCCAAGACGACACACCGGCCAAATGGAGGATGAATTATATGAGGTCTATCAACTGTGAAAACAAGATGTCAGAGCACATGGTGTGCTTTGTGTTAAATAATGCATGCAAGCAACCAGTGACCACTTTTTTTTTTTTTTTTAATCACGAGCTCGTGTGGCAATTGTTTTTTCTAGGAATCTATGGGTATGTAGCCTATGGTTCAGGAGAAATTCAACACCGGCAGAGGAACCGTGCAGCTCTTCCTGTTTCAAACTCAGAATGAAATATAAGCATCAATTGAACATTTACAAATATAATATTATTAGTCAGATGTCACAGCTTCTTCAGAAAAACGCCTGCAAGAGACCGTGAAACCAGAGAAAGGCTTGACTGCTTGACTGTTCTAACAACTGAGCACAAGTACAAGTTCTTACATTTTTTTTCCTGAGCAAGGAATTGCCATACACTTCCCTGAAATATAACCACATTCCCAACCAGAATGAAAAAAAAACTGCTTTATTGTGGACTTTATGTCCACAGCAAAGCAACAAAACCACTTTTTTATGGAACACAACCGCGTCAGTGGTGTGGTTTTGTTCCATCAAGTGACTTCCTGTCTAGTTTGAGCTTCTCTGCGTGGTTTCATGCGTCTTTCTTCAGAAACAGAAATGCTGCGTGTTGTCTGTGACTTACTAAAACCTCTGGTAGCACCGACCGATGTTCTTCTCTTGTTGTCAACATACAATCAAATAACCGATCAGCACAGGCACACATCTGCAGACAACGTTATGCTTTCGTTGCCGTCGTTCATCATAAAGCATTCCTCCAGTTGATGATGTCTCTCCTTTACTCCTTCATCTGCTCTGCCGAGAGGCTGATGTCAGTGGATACTAGATATTGGGTTTGGTTGTATTTTTACGAGTGTGAGCACAGGATCGGACCATCAACTCATATTAAAATCGATAGACCTCAAGTCTGACAGGCTGAAGATTGAATTTCATATTGCCTCCTGAGGATGTTTGCTGAATTTTAACATCTCCCTGCAAGAGCTGCAAACTGAAAAAGCAAACATTAAAAAAAAAAACACAAAAAAAATAATAAAATATATATATATAATCAAACCAATCCATAATCTCATCATCACTGGAAAACTTACAATAACTCCAGCAGCGTAGCCGGTCACATGCAGGCTCTCTGTGCGGGTGGTGGTGTAGACTCCCAGCACCACCAGCAGCAAGGACAGCGTCAGCATGCCCAGAACCAGCCACAAAGCCTTCCTCACCCTCATCTTCAGCTCTGCCACACACAGAGGGGAAAATAAACCTTCAGTCAGGTTACACGCCACACTGCAGACTGCATCAAACACAATAAACTCCTCCTACAGCTGAAGCCTGTGGGCCAAGTCACATAGTTCAAATGCCAATTTAAACTCTACACAGTCTTATGTTTAGTTTGCTTTTATTGGATTTATGTTAATTGTATTATGAAAATGACAATACCAAACCCCGTGTCTCCATCTTGTTCGGGTAAAATGTCATGAACTGTTTACAAGTCAGTGGACTGAAGCAAAGAGGCACGCTTAATTTAATCGTTTCAGCATGTATCTGATAAGGACTTTCTCAGTCAGCTGGCTCTTTCAAGAAAGAACAATAAACAAATCAGAGATGAATAGATGATGTTTGACTTCAAAATAAACGAGGTGTAATGACAGCTGAACTTCAGCTGTAAGTTTAACTCTCCAGGAAGGAGCTGCTACCAAACAGTTCTATTCAAGTTTGTAATCACAAATATGTTCGTTTTTTTTCCTCTTTTCTTTAATGTGTACGAGTTATTGAACTTCCGATGGAACAAAATAACAAACGTATGCTTAGCTTAAAATACTAATTGAATAATTGAGTGCCACAAGAAAGAACAAAGTAATCCCAGTGATAATGTGTCATTATTGACACGGATATACTGAAAGCTACCTGGTGCATTTTAAATATTTTTTGCAGTTTAATCATGAAGTTCACATTTGAGAATGAGCATTACGATGATTTAATGTTTGTGTTAATGTCCCTGCAATGAATTAATACTATAATGGTATACAATTTCCTGCACAAGAGAAAAACAAGACCATTACTTACAATTTTGCCTATTTAGTTATTTTGTCATTATCTTATATAAACCCATTGATCTACAGGAAACATATTTGATGTTACATGTCACATCAGGAGGTTTCAAGCACCTCTAGGAGATGCCACAAATAACATTTTTGACCATTTGTACTTTATATGTATGACAATGGTTTTGCAGAAATGATTTCTAAAATAGTTACCTTAAACCCGTTAACATGAAAACCCTGAGTCATTAAAAAGGTACAACCACAATACTCACGTGATGCTGTTGACACATAATATACTTCAGGCTGTAGTTAGAGTATAGTAATGGAGTTAGTTACCTGTTTCTGGGCTTGTTGGTGCTGGTTTCTTCTGACCTGCAGCTCCGAGAATCATCAATGTCATGACAGAAAAACTACTGAAATACAAATGTTCAAAACTCGTCATCCACTGCAGATTCGGGAGATGTGTTTTTTTGGTTTTTTTTCCCCAGCGTCAAGCTTTCTTCATGCTCTGGTTTCAACTTTCAGAATAAAGTGAGCTCAGAGCGCTGTCTGCTGCGTTCAGGAACAATCGGAAACGCGTCTACTCAACTGTCAAATGCCTGTTGAATAATTCCCAAAGATTTATTAATTTTTTTTCAAAGTGTAAATTATAATCGTAAATGAGGTCACACCGCATTATGTAGGATGTGTATGCTGCAGAGAAGTGATGAGGTTTATTTCCCCTGCATGAGGGCAAGGAGTCAACATCTCTCTTAATCCCTCCCACCCCTCACTCAGAGGTGCAGTTTGTCTTTACTGCAGCTTTTCACCACTTAAACTTCAATTGAAACATTCATTTAGGGAGCGAGCTGCAGACCAACAACACATATTTATGTGGAAGAAAATGTGCAAACTACTTGTGAGGTCCAGCTGTGAGATTTGGGAATTAAGCAACATATATTTTATATATAACCAATTAATATTGTGCTTTCAGGCTCAAACTTACAAAAAAAACAACAAAAAAAACACAAAAAGCATTCAGGCCCAAACATAAACCATTTTTAAGGCGTACAACGATAAGAGTCTGAATCATCACCTCACATTCTTCTTGTCTTTATCCGGTGATTTAAAGTCTGCTTTATGGCTCAGAATGGGCCAGAGCTTCAGTTTCCCCTCTGCAATCATGACTGATGAAATTCTTCAGAAATATGTTGACAGTTTTAAAAGTGATTAATGAGAGAATAAAGAAAATACCAATTTTGTACAGCAAATTGCTGCAACTGCACTATGTGGATGCGGCAATGTTCTGAACACACATCCTGTTGTAGAGTGTAAACAGACCGAGGACAAGGACAAGAAGGACATGTACAACATCTGAAGGGACACATATACATAACATGCAACTTTGGACTCTATATCTTGTTCATAATTATGGGACGAGAGCTTGTTCACCTCTGTTTTTGTTGATTATTTTTCTTCCAGTTTGAGGAGCTGGTGTGTTCTGAATTTATCAGAGCACTCCAGTCATGTACTGTGAACTTATTGGTTTGTTTAGTTTGTTTCAAATTCTTAATTTGATAAATGTTTCCCATTCAGATATTCAGGTTTCTGAGTAATGAAGCAAAGATGTTGACATGTCACGTTTATTTCCTACCATCACGGTATATCAAAGTTTTAATTCTAATGTCAGTTTATTTCATTTATATTCTTAGAATTATATCTCAGAATCCATTAACCACTTTTGTAGGTACAATTTACTTTTGTTTACAAATATTTCTGTATCATTAAGCGTCAGAACTACATAAATGTATGTATAGTTCTCTCTGTGACAACTACTTTGCACACAAATTATTTGCCTCCGTCCTTGTTTTGCAATGTTTCTATGGATCATTTCTGAAACCCTTTGAGTAGGTTTTTTTTTCTTCTATCTACACGATTTAGAAACAAACAAAATAGCACATGACTGAAAACATGAGATGGACAGTTTCACAATGTTTCTCTCTGTTTTTCCCACCGAGTTGAATTTCTTCTTTTTTAATTGTTGATACACATGCGACCAAAAGTGTCCAATATTGATGAAATTAAAGAGAAACCATGCATCCATATTTCATACCGCTATACCTTGCAGGGTACTGGAGCCAATCACAGCGATGGGTGAGGGCAGGTTACCAGTCCACCACAGGGCAAACACAACCGTATTTATTTACACCAATGGGTCAATTTAGGGTCACCAATTAACCTTACATGTATGTTTGTGTATGAGTGTGGGTTTTTGGACTGTGGGAGAAAACCGGAGTGCCTGGAGGAAACCCAAGCATGCACATATGGGAAGAACATATACAAAAAGGCCCGAGAGATATTTGAAGCAAAGATCTTCCCACTGTGAGAGCACTCACCTCTCCACTGCCTTAAACAGAACATGAACTTGAGTTCAACATAGAGATAAATATACAGCCTTGTACATCTCAAACGCTTGAAAAACAGTGGAATTGTCCACGTCTTCTATCATTCCATTCGAATGAAATGAAATTTAAAAAATTACCATATATTTTAGAATTATTACAAACGAAATCTCATACATATTGTATGTTGTTTTTATTAGTAATTGTACGTTATTAATCGTACAAACAAAAAACCTGAAAATATTTTAATATTACGTGAGATTAAATATCTTTCCTTTTTTTTTAATCCATTGTATTTTCATTAATGGTCTCACACATTCCTGAACAACACCGCCCTCTGGTGCCCACATGTAGCAAATACATCTAAATCAGCCGGTTAGCGTTAGCATTAGCGTTAGCTCGGCCGCCCCGTTGCGTCCATTTTGTTTAGCCGCGAGCTGCTAACGCCGCGCTAACGTTACCGGTTTACCGGGTTCACCGTGCAGCAGAGATGGATGACGGCGACGAGCCGAGTTTAGTCCTCTCGCACAACACGTCTTCGGGCTCCAAGTCTGGCGGGGACAAGATGTTCTCCCTGAAGAAGTGGAACGCGGTGGCCATGTGGAGCTGGGACGTTGAGTGCGATACCTGCGCCATTTGCCGGGTGCAGGTGATGGGTGAGTCCGTGGAAGAGAAGCTTTAGGGCGGCCAACGCAGCGGCTCAGCCCCGGATACCGGCGGCTAGCGGAGCTAACGTGGCTAACATTAACGTGAAGTCCCGGCAGCGGTGCAATAACGCGTTTCTCTTCTTTCGCAGACGCCTGTCTTCGATGCCAGGCGGAAAATAAACAAGAGGACTGCGTTGGTAAGACACGCTTTTATATAATTTAGGAATAAAGCAACGTCGCAGCTTTACGAGACACAGCAGCTCGTTTATCAGTAAATAAGCCCATCGTCACCCAGCTTTATCTTTAACTCTTATTTTACCATTACAGGTAAGTCGAGACTAACATCCAATGATTTTAAAATTACATATTTTATTAACGTGTATCCTCAAACGTTGTCATTATGCATACTACGTCATTATGCACTGGGATATTTAAAAATGAATGCCACCATGGAAATATTTGACCACCAGAAAAAGAAATTATTGATTTTTAGAACTGCAGTCTCATTTAATTCTACTCCTTTTTCTTCTCTCATAAATGTGCAACTTGTATATTTTTAGTCTCTCTAAATTTACTGTCAAATAGGAAATCACAAGGAATAAGTATGCATATTACATTTATTGCATTTTCTAGTCTGTGAAACTATGTGCTGATTGCCTCTGACATGTACAGCTGTTTGTTCTCTTTGGTTTTGAAACGTGTGGTTTCTCTTGAGAGGTTTTTAAAGGCTTGGAAAGCTGGGGTTTAACTAATAATGAATTTAGATATGTCTTCGAAGGATCACTACTATCTTAGTCCATCTTTTCTGCTGGGCAGAGCAGAGGCGGTACGCCCTGGACAGATTAACTGTTCAGGGGGGGTGGTGTTATGCAAACTCCACATAGAAAGGCCTGAATCGAGGATCTTCTCTCACTGCAGTGCATACCCTGGTATATTTCACCGTGAGGCGAGTGATCTGCAAGGTGGGGAAGGTTTCTTGAGTGTAAGGTTTCAAATTCATTCAGACCGTTTTGATGATAAAAGAATTGGAACCGCTGGTAGATCTAATACACTCAGATTTAATGACTCCGAGAACCTCAATAAGTTTAGTCAAAATGTCTAGTTTTGGGTTCATCAACCAATAATTTCCTCCTGAATTCCGCTTCACAGCAAAGGGAGCTTTGACATACTTTGAGGGGATTTTTTGCAAACGTTAAGGTTTAATCAGAATTGTGTCTTTTAATGAGGAAATTGGTCTTGGGCACGTTACAAATTAGTCTGACAAATCACTCAAAAAGAAAAGAGGTTTTTGTTGCGGTTCAATGAAGCGTCTCAGTTCCTATTTTATATGTGAGGAATTTGGTCCTTGAAGTACACGCAAGAAAACTCCTCCAAAACCAGAAAAGTGAAGTCAAGTGTCGGCTGATAAACCTGGGAAGTGTTGAGAAGACGGTCGAAAGAATAATGGGGGCAGAACGAGGCCACAGCCGTAGTTTCTGAAAAAGAATTGTTGATATATTTGTTAAATACAAGACTGAAACTAAAATTTCATGTGGTTAAAGACAACCATGAAGCAGATTAAATATATTTTAACTGGTCCCAACAAGACGGAAGAAGCCCCGAACTTTCCCGAGGTGTACTTCCTGTTTGACGTGACTGAGCGTACTTTCTCCCACCCTTGTCTTTCAGTGGTCTGGGGCGAGTGCAACCACTCCTTCCATAACTGCTGCATGTCGCTCTGGGTGAAGCAGAACAACCGCTGCCCGCTCTGCCAGCAGGACTGGGTGGTCCAGAGAATCGGCAAATAATCCGCCACGTGCAGGCGGGCTTCACCCGAAGGGTGGCGACAGACTTTACGAGCAGATCTCCGTGAGCCTCCTGCGCGGGGGCCTCCCAACATCGACCGCTGTCCCCCCTCCCAAAAGATTGCATGTTTCCAGTCGTCCTGCTGTCAAAAGGAAGTACGATGGACAAAGTCGAAGCTGCACAGGCGTCGCCACTCGTCGGTCGGCCGAACCGGCCACAGCGACGGGAGTCGCGAAGAGACGGATGAAATGTGTGGCAGCTCCGTGTTGGCTTTCTGTTATCGTCTGTGATTTTTCTTTTCCTGCACACCTTCAACACGTGGCCGTATTTCTAAAGGAAATAAAGATTTGTGAATAGCTGTACGGTTTATGTTTTCATGAGGACATTCGCACGTACTAGAGTGCTTTATTCTTGGCAAATAGGTATCTACATGGCAGGACATCTGAAGAAAGCATTGGTTAGGGTTTGACACGGGCGTTTTGTCGAGCAACTCTGAATCCTTCCACTCATTCATACTGAATGTTGAAGTTCTGGAGAGGAGCGAGAAGGAATTCACTGGACTCGAGGATGATGCAGAGAGTTTATTACAGATGAAGTCATGATATCAAGTACATCTTAGAGAATTCAGAGTGCAGTACTACTATTCTAACTGAAGAGCAAACCTCAGGAATGTTTTCGCGAAGGGACACAAAGCAGACCAAATGGTCAGAATTCGGATAAGGATGCGTGGACTACATGATAAGGGATGGAGTTGACGGCCTTCATGGTGTACGGCTCCTCTCGATGTCACTCGCACAAAGTTGCATAGGGCCTATATGAAAAAGTGGTCAGTTTTTCATTAAAACTTAACATAATGTCCTCTAATCCAAGCTTTTCTTCATGGTGGGTTCATCCGTGCAAGTACTTTCCAACATGTTTTACCTTGGAGCCCTCCTGGTTCCCTTCAGGACCCCCAACCCAATCTGTAAAGTCTTATGCAGTCTAATGCACCCACCCCATCAACACAGGGATGCTCCAATTTCTAAAAAAAAAAGGGTCTTGCTCAGATTTCTTTTGACGTCTGCTTTTCTAATCTTAAGCTGAGGTGAGCTTTCGACCACACAGGGGTCCAGGTTGGGAACCGCTGACCTACTCAGCTGAAGGGGAGTAGACCTCCTCAGCAGACATGACGATTCAGCCCTAAGTCCTCGATGCTGTAAGTACTTTGGCTGCCAACGTGACCTACCTGGACGGCGGCCATGACGGCCACTATAGGATTGAGTGACAGTTAAACTGGACGCTGAACTCCATCCAGCTTTAACCGGTCTTGTTGATTGTGGCCTATTCACCCAATCATTAAATTCATCCAACATTTCAATCAGTCCAAGTCACTGTGATACTGTATGGGGACACAAGCTTCTTGAGAAAAAAAACAAAACACGAAATCTTATCAAAAAACGGGATACATTTGCTGTGTTTTAGACGAAACATTATCGAAGAATCATGCTGATGTGGATGAAGGACATCTTTTAAAAGCTGAGTTCTTTGTCAAACATTAGGTGAGTGGGTAAGACCGAGGGGGGCAACTGACTTAGACCTTGATGCTTTTTACTGAAAGATCATTGCTGCAACCTTCTTGAGCAGCAGAGGGAAGTGACCAGTGTTCTCAAGTAAAATCCATTATGAGATATACGAAAAGTGTTTGTATTGGGGCTTCACTAACAATTATATTTACTATTATATAATCCATAATCCTAATAATGGGTCAGTGGAGCTTGTGAATTTTATGATGATAATGTAACATGCAGGAATTAAATCCAATCAAAGCAAGTGAATAAATGTTAAAAGTTTGTTCTATTAGGTCAAAAAAAAAAAAAAAAAGAAATACTTAAGCCAGATGTCTAGATGTCCTCACTACCTGATGATATTTATTTATGATCTAACTCTACAAATACATTGGTTTGTTTGAGCAGTGTACAATAATACAGGTAAATGCAGTCAGTAATAACATTTAGATAACGCATAATGTTGAAGTTTGTAAATGCTATTAGAGGCCTATTGTAATATGTGAGGTGTTTTTGCAGCACTTTCTCCTCTGAATACACTGAACCTCATCAGGCTTACCTGCAGATCTCTGAGAGATCAACAGTCATCACAGCTCACCAGTGAAGGTTAAACATCTTGGTCAAATCTATTTCAATGGTCAGGAGATTAAAATTGGTTGCCATGTTTGTTTTACCTGATTTTTTTCTATAATAAAGGTAAATTAAAGGAAACACTCCATGATAAGAAATTATAGTTCTGATACTATTATATTATATGGAGTTTGGCATCTTTACTTTAACAAAGCAATTCACACTCCCAGTTGATGCATCTGCATTTATTAAGAAAATGTATAAATGTGTTAAACCCCTTGAATATATGTACTGTAACAAGAAAACTACAGTAAATCACACACATCTATTTTTTAAGATACATTCTATAAACTATTTAGTTCACTTTAATGCGAATCCCACATTGTATCATGTGACAAATACTATTAAATAAAGTATATATACAGTCTTTAAGGGGGGAGCTAAAACCCATTCGGAGAATTGTTTAAGTAGATGCATTGGAATATGTGTGATTTCAGCCATGGATTTGTTTGGATGAACAACATCTAATGGTCAATTTTTATATGGACTTCAAAGTACAAAAATATTCTTCAACAACACTTTAATGATAAAATTGTCAGTGTACTCATTTTACAATAAAGAGCAAACCAATAATGGCTGATCAGTTGGGGTAACCTTCTCCATCTTTTCCCTGTGACAGCCAGTAAGTGTGTTTACGTACCGATTTGCTTATTGCTAACGTCATACCTCTACAACAATCTTTGTTTTCTCAATTAGAGTTAATCAAACCCCTCAGATCAGCATCTGCCTCCTCATCAAGTTCACTTAGGCTACTGCCCACAGTCACTTTGTATCTTCTAAATATAGATTACCCTAAAGCCTCTTAAGTTCAAACCACGTAAGTTGCTTTCCCTGTGTGCTGTCTCCGAATAAACGTGCAAAGACACTTAGCTGGCCACAAATCCCTGAGTACGGTTTAGTTGTTCAGACTGAGGTAGGCGTGGCACAGGAGGTGGATGTTGTCCGGCACGCCGGCGCTCGATGTGCTCAGTTGTGCCTAAAACCCGCTGATGGCCCAGCCGTAGTATTTTACAAGCATGTCACAGGTCACAGCTAACCTGGTGGGACTGGACAACCTGGTGGCCAACACGGCCTACCTGAGGGCTCAGCAGACGGACCGCAGCGAGCTGCGGAAACAGAGACTGACCCTGACGCTGCCCAAGCCAAAGAAGTGCTCCGCTCTCCGGACGGCCGTAGGGAAGAAGTACGAGTCGCTCTGCGAGCAACAGCCAATTGGGAAGAAGTTGTTTCAGCAGTTTCTCCTGACCTCTAGTCCCACATACGGAGCTGCCTTTGAGTTCTTGGAGGAGCTGAGTGCCTGGAGCTTTGCTGAAGATGAAACCAAAGAAAAGGCCAAACAGAGGATCCTCGCCAAGTTCTGTCAACCCGAGTCCAAGAGTTTCCTCGCCTACCTCACGGGAAGAGACGCTGAGACATGCAGGCATTTATCAAGCACCAACTTTAATGAAGTGAAGATGGAGCAGATAAGAGAAGCCACCAGGGAATTTTTGAAGGGGAAACCTTTCCTTGAGTACCTGAGCAGCCCCTTCTTTTACAGGTTTCTGCAGTGGAAGGAGTACGAGACGCAGAAGATAACAGACCGATACTTCTATGAATTCAGGACTTTGGGAAAAGGTGGCTTTGGTGAGGTAGGTGCCAGAAACACCAGGCTGTTGGTTCCATTATAAACAATGACAATGAACTACTTTTCTCTTGTAATTCTTATAATGCAGTCGATTTTGCTTCAATTTGTGACTGATATTTGTCAATTATGTCATCAACGTCACTATTTACCCTACCTGTGCAGCTGTCTTGGCCTGCTTTATAGCAGCAGTAAAACTCATCCGTTAAACGAAATGGGTTTTAAAGTCTAACACACTGTCGCTCTGGCTGGCAGGTGTGTGCCGTGCAGGTGAAATACACAGGCCAGATGTACGCCTGCAAAAAGCTGGATAAGCGACGACTGAAGAAGAAAGGAGGCGAGAGGCTGGCGATGCTCGAGAAGCACATCCTGGAGAAAGTCAACAGCCTCTTCATCGTCAACCTGGCCTACGCTTACGACAACAGGACCCACCTGTGCCTGGTCATGGACCTGATGACTGGCGGAGACCTCAAGTTCCATATCTACCATCTAGGAGAGAAGGGTCTCCGCATGGAGCGCGTGGTCTACTACACGGCTCAGATCACCACCGGCATCCTGCACCTGCACTCCATGGACATCGTGTACCGCGACATGAAGCCCGAGAATGTGTTGCTGGACGGGAGAGGACAGTGCCGGCTGTCGGACCTCGGGCTGGCCGTGGAGCTGCCAAAGGGCAAGATGATATGCCAGAAGGTCAGTGGGGCGAGGAGAACACGCACTCACATCTGGAAGGCAAGCAATCTTCGAAACAGGATGTTTGAGAGTCACAATAACACTGTCATTGCTATTTCAGAGCTCAATACATATGGATTATAAAATGTTGATTTGTGATAACTATAATCTTAAACAAATGAAAAATTCTGAAATACGTTGAGATACTGCATTATTGGTTTTTGTGATTTATTAGATAAGATTCTAAAGAATAAAACAAACAAGTAGTGTAACAAAGCTAAATTATACAGAAGTGTTGTAGTCTCAATTAATTTATGAAAAAAATAACTTTCAATTGTATTAAATGTTTGGGGGGATTCACCTGTATAGGTAAATATTTCAACAGCATAATTGGATCAACTTCTTTTAGTTTCTGCCAATATAACATGGCAATCGAATTATGTCTCACCTCTCATGGGCTTAAAATGTGGTTAAATGAAACAGGCCAGATTGACTCATGACTTATGAGCAAACACTGAATGTCTTTATATTTCAAAATTAGATCTCTAAGTAGGCTGTCACAATAAGAGTGTGGCGAATTAAATAAGTTGCAGTCAGAAATGTGATTTGTCGCTGCAATTTAGCCAAAGCAGAATGTGAGTTTCAGTTTCTTTCATTATTATCAGATAGATTGGTGGTAAAATTTAACTGCTGCATAATTAATGTCTGTTGTGTTGCACAGCAGTGAGCTTCTGTCTTCTGCCTTGTTCACAGAACTCTTTAATGACAGAACACTGATTTTCTCCTGAACGACCTGTTCCTTGACCACCACAAGTAGCTTACCAGGAATAGATATGATGGCCCTAAAGCCCCTGACGGGGAAGGAGCATAACTCTGTGTAACCTGACTGAATCTTGTTAAAAGGTGCTTGACCTCAACCCGCTTCTGGACGCTGCCCCGGCCGAGAAATTACACCAGACTCACACGGCCTGTTGGCCTTAGCCGGCTAATCTTTGCTGTACTAGTGTGAGATATGACTTTCACGTGTCTGTCAAAGATGGAGCAGCACTGAACTGAGCAGACATGAGACTCACACCGCACAATAGAGGCTCTTTTATCACTTGACTGGCCCGATGGAGTGCCGAAGCAGCACTATCTGCTGTATCAGAGTCTAATTGTCTCGCATTAAACAGTGTTTGCTTGTGTCTGCCATCAAGCCATAGATAAATTAGATGAACTGGTTCAGAAGTAGACCGTCATGCATATTCCCAAAAATGATTTTGTCTTTAATAAAGTTTGATTTGATTTGATTTGATTTATTAAAACAGATACAATGCGTATCGATCGCAGAGAAAACTGATGATGGTTGAATGATGAAAACAGTCCGTTCATAAACAAAGCATTTGGTTTCCAGTGTTTATGAGCGGTGTCAATGTGCAACGACAGTTTTCAGGGTTGCTCATTATGTTTGTTACAGATTGACTAATCTCGCATGCCTGATATGAAGCACATTTTGAGAGATGCAAGGGTAGAAACATGCTTCTGTTTAAAAAACGAGAGCAGAGTCGGAGGTGAAGTAAGTCAAGTATTCTAGTGAAAGTGTCCCGATTGGTGATGTACAGACTGATATCTAAACCTCAACACCACCAATATCAGGTATGAATGTTTTTGGATCCATTCTCATGTGAAGATGACAGCTGGGATCGGCTCCAGCGCCTCCTAAACTGGATAAAGCAGCATCGAAAAAAAAGGATGCTTGTACTATAATAATCACAGTTATTTTATGTCCACAACTGTACACGTCATTCAGATTCATTCATCTGTCTCCTCCCCCACCTCTTCTATCCCCGTGTCAGGCTGGTACCTCCGGCTACATGGCTCCAGAGATTCTGAAGCAGGAGCATTACCGCACCTCGGTGGACTGGTGGGCTCTGGGCTGCAGCATTTACGAGATGGTGGCCGCCCGTCTGCCTTTCAAAGATTTCAGGGAGAAGGTGCAGAATGACGAGGTGACCCGGCGCACCTTAGAGGACGAGTGCAAGTTCATGCACAAAAGCTTTGATAATCCCTCTAAAGACATCATCAGCCGCTTCCTTAAGAAGAAGACTGGGATTCGTCTTGGGTGCCGGTGAGAACAAGACTTTTCACGTCGCTTTCAGACAGCAGTAAAACATACAGTTTGAAACCATAGTTTGATTATTATCATGGTACAATAAAAATGGTTTACCGACTTCAAGTCAGCAACTAAAAGTGTCCAGCTTACAAAAGTCCTCAAGGACTTATTTATCCAACAAGAGGCAATTCATTTGTAGCTTCAATATGTACAATTTACATTCATGCATGCATTCAATCAATACATAATAAACTGTCAGTAATTGAAACATCAATTTGTCAAGCAATTAAGCATGGGACATGGGGAAATGCAAAGCACATTAGACAAAAAAAACAAATTGAAAAAACAAGACAGTATTAAAAAAAAGTAAAACGGTAAGAACAGTATTAAAAAAATAGAAATAAGACAAATCTTCTAAACAAAGTCGTTTAAAATAAGCAGTAGCACCTTAATGTACTAATACAAAGGCAAACATTAGAGTTCTTGTCATTGACGTGATATCATGTTATTATTTTACTGGTCCAGCCAAATTGAGATGAAATTGTGCAAGAATAAAATAAGTGCGACACCTGTGGTTCAGATTTTTCGTAACTGTCTAGGAGTCATATTTTTAGATCTATTCTATAAAGGAAATATCGTAAATCGGCTGAAGCTGAATGATAAGCACAATATTCATGACAATGATCATCAGCGACACGTAGAGTGGCACTGAGCAAACAAGAGCGAAAGAAAGACAACGATACACAGGGAGGGAGGTCAACACAACTCAAATTAGGGGG